>NC_064638.1:1004470369-1005720369 GCF_023864345.2 Schistocerca serialis cubense | reverse complement strand
ATTTCGATAATAACAATACCTCATGAATCTTGAAGTTCTTTCCCAGTAAGCTGTTATCATCGTTCTTTCGTTGAATAATTATTTCCTGCTACATTTCAACTTCCAAAGTTATTCAGGTATGCTCTTTATTTATTTGTTCCCTCTTTTTCTTCAAGATGTTCGTTTGACATTCCAATAATTATTTTATTATTTATTGAGCAGCCTCTATGTCCTTACAGGTTTTATCATTCTTCTCCTCACCTTAAAAGCTACTACACATTGGCATATGTCATTAGTAGCTGCATAAGATTGATATACACCACTGGCCATTAAAATTGCTACACCAAGAAGAGATGCAGATGACACACGGGTATTCATTGGACAAATATATTATACTAGAACTGACATGTGATTACATTTTCACGCAGTTTGGGTGCATAGATCCTGAGAAATCATTATCCAGAACAACCACCTCTGGCCGTAATAACGGCCTTGATACGTCTGGGCATTAAGTCAAACAGAGCTTGGATGGCGTGTACAGGTACAGCTGCTATGCAGCTTCAACACCATACGACAGTTCATCAAGAGTAGTGACTGGCGTATTGTGACGAGCAAGATGCTCGGCCACCATTGACCAGACGTTTTCAATTGGTGAGAGATCTGGAGAATGTGCAGGCCAGGGCAGCAGTTGAACATTTTCTGTATCCAGAAAGGTACGTACAGGACCTGCAACATGCGGTCGTGCATTATCCTGCTGAAATGTAGGGTTTCGCGGAGACCGAATGAAGGGTAGAGCCACGGTTCGTAACACATCTGAAACGTAACGTACACTGTTCAAAGTGCCGTCAATGCGAACAAGAGGTGACCGAAACGTGTAACCAATGGCACACCATACCATCACGCCGGGTGATACGCCAGTATGGCGATGACGAATACACGCTTCCAATGTACGTTCACCGCGATGTCGCCAAACACGGATGCGACCATCACGATGCTGTAAACAGAACCTGGATTCGTCCCAAAAAATGACGTTTTGCCATTCGTGCACCCAGGTTCGTGTATGAGTACGCCATAGCAGGCGCTCCTGTCTGTGATGCAGCGTCAAGGGTAACCGCAGCCATGGTCTCCGAGCTGGTAGTCCATGCTGCTGCAAACGTCGTCGAACTGTTTGTGCAGATGGTTGTTGTCTTGCAAACGTCCCCATCGGTTGACTCAGGGATCGAGACGTCGCTGCACGATCCGTTACAGCCATGCGGATACGATGCCTGTCCTCTCGACTGCTGGTGATACGAGGCCGTTGGGATCCAGCACGGCGTTCCGTATTACCCTCCTGAACCCACCGATTCCATATTCTGCTAACAGTAATTGGATCTCGACCAACGCAAGCAGCAATGTCGCGATACGATAAACCGCTATCGCGATAGGCTACAATCCGACTTTTATCAAAGTCGGAAACGTGATGGTACGCATTTCTCCTCCTTACACGAGGCATCACAACAACGCTTCACTAGGCAACGGCGGTCAACTGCTGTTTGTGTGTGAGAAATCGGTTGGAAACTTTCCTCATGTCAGCACGTTGTAGGTTTCGCCACCGGCGCCTACTCTGTGTGAATGCTCTGAAAAGCTAATCATTTGCATATCACAGCGTCTTCTTCCTGTCGGTTAAATTTCGCGTCTGTAGCACGGTATCTTCGTGGTGTAGCAAATTTAATGGTCAGTAGTGTAGCTTTCTTACACTTCCCTCTACTGAAATATACACTCCAGACTCCTCTTATATAGTCTGTTCACGAAGCCAAGATGCTTCAGTCTCGCCAATAATTTGCATAATCGAATGATCTTCAAGACTATGAAATTATCTGAGTATAAACACGGGTGCTGAAACAGTCGTATTCCACTTGCTGACTGTAATTCCCATGACTGTACCCATATAGAATAACTTTTATGGACGTTTTGTGGAACCTATTAATAGTTGATATACTCCACAGTAGCCTCGATGGTAGTTGACAAGAAATGGAGAACCAAAGTCCACCCCACGCCATACTTAAACATCTGATTGTCGGAGTGCACTATGCTGTCCTGATCACCTAGATCTCAATACCCCAACATTCAACTACACCACTAAGTGAATAAACTTCATGTGATATGCTCCTAACTGAAATTAGCTTCCAAAGCTGATCGAAAGCACATATGAAATGCTGTGATAGTCAATGGGTAATGCATACACGTCCACATCCACATTCACTCTAACAAAACTATATACACAATGAAGCACATAGAGAGATAAAAGACATAAATACCAGAGGCACCTGTGTATAAATGATTGCTCTCAGTCAGCTGTTAACTATTGGGCGTAGATGTGAGGGTGATAAATCAAAACATTTACGTAATGTGATGGTCAAAGGATACGCACAGAGAAGCTTTACTGGTGTGTGCTGATAGGTCAGTGAGATACAAGTTTAGATCGATCGTAGTGACATACGTTAAATAATGTGTGTACCATGTAACTATTTGAACGATAGCTTGAATGCATATATAATAACAATTCTGTATAAGTTATCTTTTTAAAGTATTTGTCAGCTCAGTGCAGTATGCTGCTGTTGTTTAAAAAAAACTTTACTTTTAAATTTGTGAGTTCAGGTAAATTAATATCGTCTTTGATAACATTTACGAAACATCTGCCTTAGAAATTTTGTTCCTTTGCAACAGAGCTTTGAGATAGCAGCTGACAACTGCTCATTAAGCCAAAGATGTTCCGTCCTCGAGATGAACTGCACTGCCGTCGATGCGATAACAGTGTCTGTGGCAGCTTGCAGAATCTCAGAAAGATAGCGATGTCTATCTGGCTGATTAATGAAAATCACCAAGCAGAAATAAATTAAAATATATGGGTGCTCCGGCGTACTGTTTATAGGCTATGCTTACGTAAATGACCTGTAAATGATTTCAAAAGAAACGAGACAGGTCGTAGCAAGCACTGCTAAAATAGATTTTAAATTTTCACAGGGACGACTGCTTGATCGCATGTTTGATTAGCAAGCTCCCTTTTTGCTACCACTTTCATATTAATTGTTTTGAAGCTTGGTGCTAACACTATCAATAGGTAGTTTTAAACAAAATAATTAACCACTTACTTATATCCTTCATCGATTGACAACACGCTCGCTACTGAGCTATCTAGACGTCCAAGACCCACCTTGGGTTACTTAAGGCTTGCGACTCTGACATTCACATTTTCTAAACTCCTTCTAGTAGTGGCTATCAAGAAACACTTCTTTCCTTTGATAATTTGACACGTCACTCTCGATCGTCTTACGTGCTCACTTCTTCTATGAACTGCTGCGCTAGTCAGCACAACGTTCGTCAGAATATTTA
This sequence comes from Schistocerca serialis cubense, assembly GCF_023864345.2. Lineage (NCBI taxonomy): Eukaryota > Metazoa > Arthropoda > Insecta > Orthoptera > Acrididae > Schistocerca > Schistocerca serialis. The sequence goes on along the minus strand of NC_064638.1, from coordinate 1,005,717,018 downwards.
CGTAGACGATATTTCTCTTAGTGCGCTGAAACTTCCATAATTGTAAAACCAGTATACATAAATGCACTGAAATAATATTAGCAATAAAATAACAGTATTAGTTGACATATCATTTTGTTGATACATATTTATAAACATAAAAATCACACACTAAATGAAATAGTTGAAAGAAAATAGAAGGATTACTTACAGTTTTATAATGCTTCCCATTAGAAACGAGGGTCGTTTCAATAGTTCTCGGAATCACCATTAGAAACGAGGGTCGTTTCAATAGTTCTCGGAATCACCACGAGAGGTCAGTGCAAGCTCAATGAGTTGTTCACGTGATATTCATGGACTGTTGCCTGTAAACACGGGCCACGTCAGGGCTCTTGGAAGAGAGCTGTGGTGGTGACGTGGCTCTGTTATCCCCGCGTAGTGCTTTGCGAAGATGGGAAAAATCAAGATTCGAGTGGTGATTGTGTACTTCGTAAAGAAAGGTATGAATGCAAAGGACATTTATGCTGATTTCCAGAATACACTGTGCGACTCTGCTCCTTCATATTCAACTGTTGCCAAGTGAACAAATGAATTTAAATTTGGTCGGAGGAGCTTAGGTGATGATCCGCGCAGTGATCGGCCAAGATGTGTCCCTACTCCAGAAATCATTGCATAAGTTCACAAAATGGTCATGGAGGATCGTCAACTGAAAGTGCGTGAAATTGCTCACGCTTGCCAGACGTCATCTGAAAGGGTATATCACATCTTAACTGAAGAATTAGAAATGAAAAAATTATCTGCAAGATGGGTGTCGCAAGTCTTTACGCTGGATCAGAACATGTGCTGTCGCCAGAGCAAAATTACATAAACTAAGGTATGAATTGTGGCCTCGCCCGCCTTATTCACCTTATATGGCTCCGTCAGACTTCCATCTCTTCGCCAAACTCCCCCCAGGGGCTCAGCATTCATTTGTTGAGTACGGGCTTGGCGACCCCGGGGTCCTGAGCTGGGGACTGGTCAGCGCCGCCAGTCTCCTGTCACCGTAAACCCCGGACATGCTTCAGCGACCACCGCATGGCGCAGCGGTGGAATGTTGTATGCTGCGGGGAATGGTAATCTTGACTTGACCGCCTGGATTGCGAGGAAGGTAAACCTCTATAAAAACCCCTCAATCTTACGGTGTGCTGCGCGCCTATAAGATGCATGGCTGTTGGGGTGGAACAGTCGCAAGCGGGCAACCTCTGGGGCACCTGCCGCACCCCAGTTGCATAAGGCTTACTCAGGCACGCGGGGCTCTGTCTGAGCGGACCTTTAGTTCCCTAGCTGCTCGTGGGACCACAATGGACCCTTCGACCTCTACGTTTCCCCCTACCAGTGGATTGGGTGGGCCACTGGTAGGAAAACACACTCAATCGAAAAAGCGACTTCGTGCTGCGAGTCCTCCAGCGCCTGGTGTTACTAGAGATTTATCAGACTGTCGTAACAGAGCACATGCTGATATCCAGAATGTGTTTTTAATTGTCAAACGGAAGGAAGGTGGCTTTGAGAGAGTTTCTCCCTTTTACATCCACAAGGGTCTTGAGGGAATTGCAGGAACACTGAAATCTGTGAAGCGTCTGCGCAATGGGACTCTGTTAGTTGAAACTTCTAGTTCCCGTCAAGTCACTTCTCTTAGGAAAGCAACCTGTCTCGGAAAGTACGCTATCGAGACCGAGCTCCAACCCACTTTGAACTATAGTAAGGGTGTTGTGACATGTAGGGACTTGGTGGATATCCCCAAGGACGAGTTGAAATCTGAGTGGGCTGACGAAGGTATTGTCGACGTGCAGCATACTATGAAACGAGTCGATGGGGACCTAGTCAAATCCGACTCGTTTATTCTCAAGTTCAATCGCCCGAAACTCCCAGAGCATGTTAAAGCGGGTTTCTTACGTTTGCCAGTACGGCCATATTTCCCCAATCCAATGCGCTGTTTTAAATGTCAGCGCTTTGGGCATACTACGTTGGGGTGCAATGGGATAGCCACTTGTGGTAAATGTGGTCAGCCTGCCCATGAAGGAGCCGATAGTTCATCGCCTGTGAAGTGCGTGAACTGCTCTGGGAGTCACCCTGTCTGGAGCCGGGTCTGCCCCATCTATCTCGAGGAACGGAAGATACAGGAGATCAAAACATCTGAGCGCATCCCCTATGGTGAGGCCAAGAAGCTCTTTAAGGCCATGCAGCCTCCTGTGTTTACAACATCTTTCGCTTCCACTCTGCAGAAACCGGTACAGTTGGCCACTGTTGCTACACAAACGGAGGTTGCTAGTGTCAGCACTAATACCTGCGTTTGCCAGTGCACTTGTGCTGCTGCGGTTGTTTTGCAACCTGCAGCTCTCCCCACAACGTCGGACAAGGCCGTGGTTGCTGACATTGGGGAACTTCCTGCACCTCCCCATATGGCACCTTCTGCCCAGGCGAGTAAAGCTCCAACTGTTGACAAGGTTCTGCATTCTAAGCCCCCCAAGACGAAGACTCCAAAGGTGAAGGTTTTGCCACCTGAGGAGACTAGTCAGGGTCAGTCCGATGATGATGCCATCGTACTATCTGACATCTCCCTTGGGTCGCCATCGGAGCTGATGGACATTGATGTCGACCGGAGGCGATCTTCTTGCCCCAGGAATAAATCTCCCGCCAGTACGGTCTCTTCTCCAAAGCACAGGGGCAGGGTGAAAATTCAGCCACCCTGATCACTGGCTCCCATATTACAGTGGAACCTGAATGGGTTCAGGACGCATGTGGCCGAATTACAACTCCTTGTACGAGAGCACCCCTTGTGCTTATGTCTCCAAGAGACACATTTCCGGGCCACTGATGCTCCTTCTTTACGGGGCTATACCGTGTATCGAAAAGATGATCTGATGGGGGAAAGGGCAAAGGATGGTGTTGCGGTTTTTGTCCATGACATGCACCACTCATCTGAGCTCCCTCTCGTTACGGACTTGCAAGCAGTTGCAGTTGACCTTCTTGTGGGGCAGAGGCTCACAATCTGTTCCGTTTACTTACCGCCTCAGGACGCCATAGACTCTGCAGCTCTCACAGACCTTATTACCCAACTCCCCCGCCCATTTCTCCTTCTGGGGGACTTCAATGCTCATAATGTCTTATGGGGCTCTACGACTACTTGCCCCAGGGGTCGCATTCTGGAAAGACTCATGGCATCCGAAGAACTGTGCATCCTCAACTCTGGTGCTCCCACTCATTTCTGTACTGCTTCTGGGTCGTCGTCAGCTATTGACCTTTCCTTTTTCTCTCCAGCACTCGCGGATTCTGCTCTGTGGGAGGTTGCCGCTGACCTCCATTCTAGTGACCACTTCCCCCTTTGGATTCGCCTCCTGGATGAGACTGTGGCATTACCAGTGCCGCCCAGGTGGAACCTCTGCAGAGCTGACTGGACACTTTTCAGCGATTTAGCTGTTTTGGAACACCGTGCCAGCGTCCACGAATGGGTCGACCATGTTACAGCCGTGATCTCCCATGCTGCTGAATTGTCGATCCCACGGTCCTCAAGTCATCCCAAGAGGCGCCTTGTCCCTTGATGGACCACTGAGTGCCGCTCAGCCATCCCAGCCCGCCGTGCAGCTCTGCGCCGCTTCAAGTGCCGTCCCTCAGCTGACACTCTTGCGGCCTTTCGGGTGGCAAGGGCCAAGGCGCGGCGAGTGATTAAAGAGAGCAAACGACGGTCATGGCAACCGTTCCTGAACTCCATCTCCCGCTCCACTAGTTCTACAAAAGTGTGGGAAGCCATCAGGAGGATCTCCGGGAAACGCAGCCAACTACCTGTCACGGCATTGCTGCATCAGGGTAGTCTACTCATGGCGCCGAGAGACATTGCCCAGACACTGGCCATGTATTTTGCCGAATCTACTGCCACTATTAACAGTGATCCAGATTTCTGCCGCTACCGTACTGCCATCGAGAGGGATCACTTGGACTTCCGGTCTCCAAATTCTGAACCGTACAACTGCCCCTTCACAATGTGGGAACTGGATTCGGCGCTGTCTGTGGCTCATGATACTGCGCCAGGTGATGATCAAATCCTGTACAGCATGCTGCAGCACTTGTTGCTGCCATCCAAGGAAGTTCTCCTGAATTGTTTTAATATGATATGGTCATCCGGCACGTTCCCTGACTCGTGGAGGGAGGCGATTTTGGTTCCCCTCCTCAAACCGGGAAAGGACCGAATGCATCCCAGTAGTTATCGGAGTATTGCTTTGACGAGCTGTGTTGGGAAGACATTGGAACGCATGGTCAACCGTCGCCTGGTTTGGCTCCTCGAGACCAGGCAGCTCCTTAGCCACTCTCAGTGTGGCTTTCGGAGATGTCGTTCAACTATAGACAACTTGACCCTGCTTGAGGCGGTCATCCAGCAGGCCTTCTTACGTAACCAGCATTGTCTAGGTGTATTCTTTGACATTAATAAGGCGTATGACACTACTTGGCGCCGCCTTAACCTCAATCAACTCCATCAGTGGGGCTTTCGTGGCCATCTTCATTCGGTCCTTTCTTTCCCGCCGCGTCTTTCGATATCGGGTTGGTAATGTGCTATCTGATTTGTACGTGCAGGAGAATGGTGTTCCTCAGGGAAGCGTTTTAAGTGTCACCCTCTTTGCCATCGCCATTAACAGTATCACGTCCACTATCCGGAGTCCTGCCCAGTGCTCCTTGTTTGTGGACGATTTTGCTGTTTTCTGTTCTTCCTCCAGTCTTGTCACTGCTAGTCGGCAGCTGCAGCTTACGATAAAGCGATTAGAGGCATGGACTGCGAAGACGGGTTTTACCTTTTCTGCAGACAAATGTGTGTGTGTTCATTTTAATCGTTCTCGACGTACTTTTACCTCCCCTGAATTGCGTCTGAGGGACACCATTCTTCCTTTTAGCGACACTGTGCGGTTCCTGGGCCTCACTTTTGATTCCAAGTTGTCGTGGTTGCCGCACCTCAAAGACCTCAAGGTGCGGGCCCTGAAGGCACTGAATATTTTGAAGTGTCTGAGCCATCGGTCGTGGGGAGCAGATCGGGCGCGTCTGCTGCAGTTTTATAGGGCTTTCGTCCGGTCGCGTCTTGACTATGGATGCACTGTGTATGGGCCAGCGAGGCCTTCGTATCTGAAGATTCTTGACGCAGTACACCATGAGGGTATCAGGCTGGCCACTGGTGCCTTCCGTACCAGTCCCATCCCCAGCCTGTGTGCTGAGGCAGGGGAACCGCCGCTCGCCATCCGGCGGAAACTCCTCATGGTGCGACGAGTGTGTCAATTCCTTGCCTGTCCTACCTCCCCTGCATACCCTACTGTTGCCCGACCGCCTATGGAACGTCTCTTTTCCAGTCGTCCAAGGGCAACGAGACCATTTGGGATTCGTGCCAAGCATTTGCTTGAGTCCCTTGGTGTGGAGCGTGTGGCACCCCAAATCCAGGGTTTTACCCGCCTGCCTCCCTGGTTGCTCCGGAGGCCCAGCGTCCTTTTAGACTTGTCAGAGTACCGGAGGAGCTGCACTCCTGCGTTTGTTTTTACCTCCTTATTTTACGATATTTTAAACCAGCATCCTGACCATGTACCAGTATTTTCCCTGATCGAGAAATCAAATTACGGCTTCCTGCAGCGTTTACCATCTTTGATGCCGAATTGTTTGCGATCTTGCGGGCATTGGAGCAGATGAGATGTGTTCCCAGTCTTAAGTTTCTCATCTGTTCTGACTCTCTGAGTGCCCTTCAGACCATGCAACACTTGTACCCAGCGGATACGGTCGTCCAGAACATCCATGATGCCCTACTCCACCTGCAACGGCAGGGGAAGGAGGTTTCTTTCTGCTGGGTGCCGGGGCACGTGGGTATTAGGGGAAACGAACTGGCGGATGTGGCTGCCAAAGATGCATGTTCCCTCCCTCACGTTGTTGAATGTGCCGTCCCCCTCCATGCTGTTACCTCCCTTTTTCGTTCTCGTGTTATGCGTCAATGGGAAGAGGAGTGGCTGGCAGTCGGTGAAAATAAGCTGCGTCTGGTCAAGGCCACCACGCGGCCATGGCGTACATCCTACCAGTCATGCAGGCGGGATGAGGTTCTCCTCACCCGCCTCCGCATCGGGCACAGTCCCTTAACGCACGGTTTTTTACTCCGGCGGGAGGACCCCCTAATCTGTAGTGCTTGTGGCGTCCAGATAACTGTCCGCCACATTTTACTTGACTGTCTTTTATTCTCTGACCAGAGGGCGGTGGTTTCCTTGCCACCGGATTTGCCCTCTATTTTGCAAGACGACGCAACGACTGTGATTAAGGTCTTACGGTTTTGTGTCCTGTCCAATTTGTTGCCTCGGATTTTAGGGAGAGGATTTTAATGTGCTGCTGGGTGACTGGTTCACCCAGGCTTTAGGTAAGAGGTCCGCCAGTCACGATTACCTACTTGTTTCACTTCGATTTCTGTTCTCTTTTCCTTGTGTTTCCTTTCCTTTTTTAGTGCGTTTCTTCTCCTCCTGTTTTGCCTCTGTATATGAGGGTTTGTAACTGCCTCAGGCCTGTACCTTTTAACCGTTCTCCTTGTTCGCTGTCCGTCTTCGTCCCTTCTCCGCATGTGTTCCTGTTTCTATGCGTTTGGGCGCTGATGACCGCGCTGTTCAGCGCCCGAAAACCTCAAAACACACACACACTCTTCGCTAAACTAAAAATTTTTCTTCGTGGACGAACATCCACTTCAAACGAAGAATTGATAGCCGGAGTTGACAACTATTTTGAAAGCCTGGAGGAAACTAATTTTCAAGGTGGGATCAAGGCACTGGAACGTCATTGGTTCAAGTGCGTCAGTCTACAAGGAGACTACATTGAAAAGTAAAAAAAAGTTTCTGTGATGTAAGTACTAAGCTCTCTGCTTTCTGCCGCGCCTGACTTACTAGCTATGACGTTTTCTTCATCACCCTGCCTCCAAATGTATAGCACATTTACTAGATCTTGTTCCTTCTGAAAAATTGGGATCGATTACTTAATTCTCTATTTATACTGATTTCTCCACTGCAACTCCCTTCGCTTCATGTTTTTTCGCCGCTACACCTTCATTTGTATCTTCGTCCTATTTTTTCTCTTCTTCCTCATGACATCCGTCTGTATGTGCCACTCCCATCTGCTAGTGCCATCTTTTCACTCCTCCTACTTACATTCTATTTTCCATGCCAACAGTTCAGAATATTAATAATACCACCTTCTTCTTCCACCTTTTGCAACTTTACTATCTCCTGCCTTTTCAGCAACTCCAACTATTCTTCTCTTTCACTCAGCCCATATACGTTGCATTTTCGGATGCTCTACACGTAGGTCCACTTTCGTTTCCCGTCCATTCTGTTCTGCATTCATTGTGTTTAATTGTTGCTGTACACTGCGCAAACAATTAATGGACCACTATTTCTAAACCCCGTAATTGACTCCCAGTAAGAAGTATAAGTTTGAAATTTGGATCCAAGTTGTCTACTACTTTCCAGTGTAGTACTGCAAAAGCGTAGCGCCATGCGACGTCACTCTCTGGCTCGACGACGCTTTATACGTCAAGATGCCGACGTATGCGAGAAAGAGGACAGAGCAAAGAAGTTCATGTGACTTGTGAGGTAGGTTAGTGATGTCAGAATTGCACCAAATTTCACAACAATTCTGCCCAACGTCACCGTGGACGTATTGCTCGTTAGGAAGGCTGTCATACCCCTCTTACCCAGATTTCACCCCATACTTACACGCGTCTGCAATGTATGTCCGAAGGGCGACGCCCATGTTGAAATCACGCCGTTTTCTTACCGATAGCCGAGGAAAAGATTTGAGACATACCGCCGCTAAGAATCGACTCATAAGGGGCTCAGAGTATGAGGGTGGCAGAAAAGGCGTCAATGAGAACTCTTTCCTTGGGCGTTGTTTCTCACTCATTTGCCGGTCGAAAACGACGCTACTCAGTGCGATGAGCGACAGGACGAGTTCTTGACAATCATTGACGCTGCTGACACACCCTGTCGTATCATGCCCTCTCTAAGTACATAGCAAGGCTGCATCCCCACTGAACGTGATCGTACCCCTTCGGAGAGCAGTGTGATAGTAATTTCCCTCTTGTGGAGGCTACAGGTTGGAACCACTACGAACCATTCAAAATCATTCCACAAAATGTAAACGTAATCTGCAGCATCAAATGGTGTTAATGCATTTTCAGCCCTCCTGTTTCACGCGCTCCTATGGCGTGATCATGTACGTGTGCAACATTGACACAAGTATGAGTACAATAGCAAAGGGTCCCCCACAGATCCCTCAGTTCGGCGGTACCATCGTTCACACCCACCAATTTTTACGGAGCATTTTATAGATGAGCGTTAACAGAGAAAATCTGCGTAATAGCCCTAGGTGCAGGAAACCATTTGGCACTCCTCTAATGCCAGTGGCATGTCTCATGCGTCTAGGCATATGGACTTGTTAAATAATGTATATACCAGTAGCATATAAAAATTTTAACTATATCTTGTGTTTAATAATTTGTTATCTTGAGTAGTTCTTGTTGTCCATATAAGGTCTCGATCTGAAGTATCTGTCAGCTGCCGGCCGCGGTGGTCTCGCGGTTCTAGGCGCGCAGTCCGGGACCGTGCGACTGCTACGGTCGCAGGTTCGAATCCTGCCTCGGGCATGGATGTGTGTGATGTCCTTAGGTTAGTTAGGTTTAAGTAGTTCTAAGTTCTAGGGGACTGATGACCACAGCAGTTGAGTCCCATAGTGCTCAGAGCCATTTTTTATCTGTCAGCTGAATGCAGTGTACTGTTTTTGTGTGACACAGCTGTGAGATGGCAACTGACAGCCGTTCAATGAGCCATAGGTACTCCCACCTCGAAATGAGCTGCAATGGAGTGGATACTCCCTGTCGTGTAAGAGATGTTATGGTCTCTGGTAGCCTGTAGGATGCTTCCTTTGCTAACTGAATCGAAAATCACCAAGCTGAAAGAAAATAAACTAATGGGTGCTGTGGCGTACTGTTTCTTCACCAAACACATAGTAGGTGAGCTTTAACTGATTTCGAAATATGCGAGATTGGTTTCAACAGGTTGTGATTATGAACACAGATTTTTAGTTTTCACTGAGACTTCTGCTTGATTTGAGTAGCAAGCCGCCTGTTTATTGCTACTTTCAAATCAAGTGCTCGAAAGCTTGGGCCTGACTCTTAAAATACTGTTGTAAACTAAGTAGTCCACGATTTGGTTATACCCATTATCGATCAACAACACAATCGGGACTAATCCGTCTACACGTGCAAGTCACACCTAGAAGTATTTAAGGCTTTCAGCTTGCAGATTCACTTCTGGCCGAGCTTATGAAGAAAAGGTTCTTTCTACAAAATACTCTGCCACTTGGTCCGTTACTTTGACCATCACTCATGAGAGCGTGAGATGCGGTTTGGAGGAATGGTTGTTTGTGACAGGATGTTAGGGGCTAACAAATGTATAATTTACAATTCCTTTTTTCCTCTCTAAGAGTTATAGGAATTTAAAATTTTACTTAGTGACACACTATTTAATCGTGTACCTAACCGCCATTAACGATGACGGAATCTGCTTTGTTTTTGATGTAGACAACTTTCTCAAGATTATTCCTACAAACTCCATATTTTTCCTTCCTGCTTCCATCTGGACCCCATCACTGCCAGATAATTTCTCGATATTTTCAACCTTGTCAATCTCATTCTCATGGTTGTTTCATTCTTGTCTATACAACTTATTATAAGTGATGACCACAGTTTATCGACAATACCTGACATAAGGCAACATGCTCTCCTCTTTTGCTGTAATCCATAAAGCTTCCAGAGAAATTGCCAAGATCTCCAATTCCATCATTTGTTCTTCTTCTCAATTTGTTTAAGTTGTAATTACATTGCTTTTTGTAATTTGTACGGCTTAGTTATTTTAAACATACACCTTTAAATTTTTTTTTGTTTCTATGTAATAGTAGTTCTTACGCCATCATCGCCGATGTTGACATCCATACGGATTTTTCAGTGGGCCCTTCGCTCCTGAGTGTTTTCTAATAAGCAGTTTTAGCGGTTTATTGTAAGAAAGCAATGCGTGGCTTTACAAGTGTCGCTTCTACCACTAGCCTGTATGGACAGTGTTCTTACTTACCGAGAATAAGATTTCATTCCGTGCAAACAGTTCCTACAAGCGAGAGGGAAGAACTGACCCATCTGTAAGGATACTGTGTGAGGAATCTAACTCGTCCTTTCAGTCTCGTAAGTCTTATGTATATGCGTGTATGAGTGCCACATACCACATCACATAAAATTTTCTCTGATGAGTCTTCTATTGCCTACTTCCTAATTTGTGTGGATTGAGCAATTTGTGGAAACTCGTTACCTAAGGGAAGGATGGTGGGCTAATGTTTTACATTCCGATATTTCCAGCTTACCTTGAGTCTTCCAGTATTTGGAAAGGCTTTGTAGCACTAACCATAGAGGAAGTGCTTCCGTTTGGGATATATCATCTGGTTTCCGAGGTAACTTAGGAACATTATATGATTTGCCCTGGGAGTGTGTAACAGAATGATTATTCTTCATGTTACACAGTAATGGCCCACTGGATTGAATACACTCACAGAGAAAAATCGCAACACCAGAAGGAGTTCTGTGACATATACGAAAATTGGTAGGCATGTTCTTGCATCTGAAAGATGATGTCCATTCAAATTTAGCGCCGATCGCAAAAGAGTGTCCCTAGTAGCACCACTATGAAGATGCAAATCGGGTTTGCTTTAAATACACGCTGTAACGGTATTGAGCTTACTTTTCTTTGAGATTGTTCGTGGTGAGATGCTGGCAGTCAAGAAGGAGACAAAAACGCCATTATCGGCACCTTACTGAGTTTGAACTGGCTTGTGTAAAAGGGGTACGAGATGTTGGATGTCTCTTTTGCGATACTGCAAAAAGACTTGACAGGAATGTAGCCACCGTACATGACTGCTTGCAGCAATGGTCACAATAATCTACAGTCACTAGAAGACTTTGCTCCAGATGGCCACGTGGCACTATTGAGGAGGGCGACCAGAGTGTTCGGCGTACGGCTCTGGCGCATCATACTGCATCTGCAGCTGCCACTTAAGCACCAGTTGGCACACAACAAACTGTTACAAACTGGTTATTTCAAGGACAGCTCCGAACCAGACAAACTGCAGCGTCCATTACACTGACCACAAACCACCGCCATTTGCGACTTCAGTGGTCACAAGCGAGAGCTTCCTGGAGGGCAGAGGTGTGTTGTGTTTGCTGATTGAATCTGGCTCTTTGACAGTTGACGGCCGTGTTTTGGTTAGACAGAACGCGAGTTGAGTACCTGCGCCAACATGTCTGCCAGCCAGACATACTGGATGTAGACCCGGAGTTCTGGTCTGGTGTACGATTCCGTATGATAGCAGGAACCCTCTCACTATTACCCCACGCACCCTGATTGCAAATCTGTATACCAGTCTGGCGATTTGACCTGTTGTGCTGCCATTCATGAACAGCGTTCCTGGAGATGTTTTCCAACAGGGTAGCGCTTGCCCTCATACAGCTGTTACAACTCAGCATGCTCCACAGAATATTTATATGTTGCTTTGGCCTCCTCGATTATAAAATATATCTTCAATCAAGCACATATGGGTCATCATCGGGAGACAAATCCAGCGTCATCCACTAACAGCATTAACCGGCCCTGTATTGACCGACCCAGTGCAACAGGCATGGAACTCCGTCAGTTCTACAAAACAATGCATGCACGTTTGCATGCGTTCGACATTCTGGTGGCGAGACCGGTTATTAATGTACCAGCATTTTACATTTGCAGTGGCTTATCTCGTGCGTACATTAACCTGTGACCTTATAATGTTAATCACTTAAATATGTTTGTTAGACAAATGTACTCCCGAAATTTCATTGTTGTTGTTGTTATTGTGCTCTTCAGTCCTGAGACTGGTTTGATGCAGCTCTCCATGCTACTCTATCCTGTGCAAGCTTCTTCATCTCCCAGTACCAACTGCTACCTACATCCTTCTGAATCTGCTTAGTGTATTGATCTCTTGGTCTCCGTCTACGATTTTTACCCTCCACGCTGCCCTCCAATGCTAAATTTGTGATCCCTTGATGCCTCAAAACATGTCCTACCAAACGATCCCTTCTTCTAGTCAAGTTGAGCCACAAACGTCTCTTCTCCCCAATCCTATTCAATACCTCCTCATTAGTTACGTGATCTACCCACCTTATCTTCAGCATTCTTCTGTAGCACCACATTTCGAAAGCTTCTATTCTCTTCTTGTCCAAACTGGTTATCGTCCATGTTTCACTTCCATACATGGCTACACTCCATACAAATACTTTCAGAAACGACTTCCTGACACTTGAATCTATACTCGATGTTAACAAATTTCTCTTCTTCAGAAACGATTTCCTTGCCATTGCCAGTCTACATTTTATATCCTCTCTACTTCGACCATCATCAGTTATTTTACTCCCCAAATAGCAAAACTCCTTTACTACTTTAAGTGTCTCATTTCCTAATCTAATCCCTCAGCATCACCCGATTTAATTTGACTACATTCCATTATCCTCGTTTTGCTTTTGTTGATGTTCATCTTATATCCTCCTTTCAAGACACTGTCCATTCCGTTCAACTGCTCTTCCCAGTTCTTTGCTGTCTCTGACAGATTACAATGTCATCGGCGAACCTCAAAGTTTTTACTTCTTCTCCATGAATTTTAATACCTACTCCGAATTTTTCTTTTGTTTCCTTTACTGCTTGCTCAATATACAGATTGAATAACATCGGGGAGAGGCTACAACCCTGTCTCACTCCTTTCCCAACCACTGCTTCCCTTTCATGCCCCTCGACTCTTATAACTGCCATCTGGTTTCTGTACAAATTGTAAATAACCTGTCGCTCCCTGTATTTTACCCCTGCCACCTTCAGAATTTGAAAGAGAGTATTCCAGTTAACGTTGTCAAAAGCTTTCTCTAAGTCTACAAATGCTAGAAACGTAGGTTTGCCTTTTCTTAATCTTTCTTCTAAGATAAGTCGTAAGGTTAGTATTGCCTCACGTGCTCCAACATTTCTACGGAATCCAAACTGATCTTCCCCGAGGTCCGCTTCTACCAGTTTTTCCATTAGTCTGTGAAGAATTCGCGTTAGTATTTTGCAGCTGTGACTTATTAAACTGATAGTTCGGTAATTTTCACATCTGTCAACACCTGCTTTCTTTGGGATTGGAATTATTATATTCTTCTTGAAGTCTGAGGGTATTTCGCCTGTCTCATACATCTTGCTCACCAGATGGTAGAGTTTTGTCAGGACTGGCTCTCCCAAGGCCGTCAGTAGTTCTAATGGAATGTTGTCTACTCCCGGGGCCTTGTTTCGACTCAGGTCTTTCAGTGCTCTGTCATTCTCTTCACACAGTATCTTATCTCCCATTTCATCTTCATCTACATCCTCTTCCATTTCCATAATATTGTCCTCAAGTTCATCGCCCTTGTATAAACCCTCTATATACTCCTTCCACCTTTCTGCCTTCCCTTCTTTGCTTAGAACTGGGTTGCCATCTGATCTCTTGATTACTCTACATTACTCTACATTACTCTACATTAATTTCATTACTCTACATTAATTACTTTTTCGTGTTGCGAGTTTTGTCCGTCAATATGTTATCTCAGACTCTTTGTAGAAGATGATATTATCGATAGAATAAAAATTATCTACATTATCTTAGCTTGCACAAATATAAAATCTAAACATCTGTCTGGCATTAAGAAAAGCCGGAACGAAGTTCATCAGGTTCGATTCCATGGCAACCGTTGTCCACTGCTACTGCGATGGATTTCAACCAGGAAGGAAGTCGACAAGTAGTTGCGATGTATTTATGAATGCAGAAGGTGGAGAAGAAGAAGGGATGATTGTGGTAAGGAAGATTACGACACAGATGAAGAGAAAGATGACATTCATGACAGAAAACAGTCTCCGACAAATTGCTAGTAGATATCAACCGAAATGAACTAGTAGAGAGGTTAGTGTTCTCGCTGCCTTCGAAAGTGGGAGACAATAATTCACGTGGTAATGAAATTCTATCTACTGAAGAGGTACTTTGAAAAGTAGTCTTTATCGTATAAAGTTGGAGGGGAAGATGAAGAGAAGTTTTGTACGAGAACATAGAGTACTGTACCTTCAAGTTCCTCATGGACTGTGTGTCAAAATCCTATTTTAGTAGCACTACAGGCTTATTTGTCGTAATAAATTCAGCATGAACAATCAGTTTCCACATGTAAGAAGGATTTTATTAGTAGTGTCAATAAGCAAGTTGTGAGTATTTTAAAAGCAATGCAGTCAATTAAGGCGTAGATATATTTAACTTAAAGCAGGTAAACTGTGAAATCTTACATGTAATACAACTTGGTTTTTGTTCGAATTTCCGTAGAGGTTTTGCATGTTGTGTTAAACATGAAAGCTATGTGTATTTTAATAAGATATAAACATCAGAAGCGGAAAAACATTTAGTTCATAGGTCCAAAGAGTTTTCAAGCGTGGTACTCATATCGAACTTTCATCATAAACGACTGCTGGGCTCTGAGCACTATGGGACTTAACATCTGTGGTCATCAGTCCCCTGGAACTTAGAACTAATTAAACCTAACCAACCTAAGGACATCACACACATCCATGCCCGAGGCAGGACTCGAACCTGCGACCGTAGCAGTCGCGCGGTTCCGGACTGCGCGCCTAGAATAAAGGACTGCTGCTTAGCCTAACAGTTCCTATTAGTTGTTCCTATATGCAAGCTACTAATATTTTCATAAGTAGTACAGAAAATTTAGATGCTGAAATGGTTAATTTGAAGTTTCATTGTACTTGAAAAGTGAGCATCACTTATTTTACAGAGATTGAACCAATGTCGCTTTTTACCAGTGGATCTACAAGTCGGTGACAATAAAAAACTGGAATTTGAAACAGCAGTTGGTTTTGAGCCGTGCTGGCCCCGGCTTAGGCGTTGGTTTAAAGCTTGACTCTTACTGTGCGTTTGGTTCCCCGCGGTTATTGCGGTTATGTAGTGGTTCTTGCACCTTCTACGCGTGGCAGCAGCGGTGTGTATGGATATTCGCAACTTGTACTACCTTTGGTCTGGTGCTTATAGTTTCCGGCTAGCCTGTGTGCGGCTCTCGGTCGGTTGGTGTGGTTCAGCCAGGAAATCCGCGCGGCGTAGTGGGCCGGGCCCACTGGCTGTCTCTGCGCAGTGTCGGAATGTGTGGGAGCTGTTCCAATTGATACTCGGTTCGTGGCTCACCGACTGAGGACATACAAAGTTGGGTGGTGACTTATTACCGAAGCCAATCTTTTCACATAGTGCCGTTGGTTTTCGTGGTTGGCTGTTGCGGGTATTCCCGTGAGCAACAAAATGGCTCTGAGGACTATGGGATTTAACATTTGTGGTCATCAGTCCCCTAGAACTAAGAACTACTTAAACCTAACTAATCTAAGGACAGCACACAAATCCATGCCCGAGGCAGGATTCGAACCTGCGACCGTAGCGGTCACGCGGTTCCAGACTGAAGCGCCTAGAACCGCACGGCCACACCGGCCGAACCGTGAGCAACAGCGAGTGTCGAGTTGGCGAAAATTTGGCAACCATTGGGTGGAGTTTAACTGTATTTTGGTTATTTGAAGTCCAAGGGCACCAGCGGAATTTTCTGCCTTGTGGCCGTTAGCGTTCCGGTTAGCTGCCCTGGCCTCTGACATAAAATTCAGGCAGTGTTCTCTCCTCACCGTGTAGTCACTGTCCAACACGTCTGTGTAGTTTTGACAGCTTATGCATACTTGGATGTGGGCGGCTACGCCTTTTACGTTTTGGCTTTGGAGTTCCTTGTGTACTGGTCGGGTGGAAAGCAGGTCATCTTGTCGGTAGGTCTGTTGACAGTCTCTTGGTTGGGTTGCCGGCGGATCAGATATACTTGGGTCGACTACCTGTCTCCCCTAAGAGAACATTAATATTTCAAGTGCAGACTGATCCCCGGAAACTTCTGAGCGCCGCTCACTGTACTCCCTTTCCTTATTGGTGTTTGATTGTGCATTTTAATGGCTCATACCCGATGGTTTAAATTTGTATGCTTTTAGTCGGGTTTTAAAACTGTAAGTTCCTTACTTGCCAAGTCTTGCATTGTTTGGGGCTTCAGCTTCATTAAAAATATTTTTTCGATAAAGCTTTGGGCCTTCTGACTTTTGAAATTTTATTGTAGTGTGCTTTTCAATCATGAGCCTTCAGCCGTCTTAAAATTTAAATTCCTTACTTGTTAAATCATAGATTGTTTGGGCCTTCAGCCTCAATTTAAAAAAAATATTTAAGGATAAGACCTTGGGCTTTCTGCATTGTAAGAATTTTTTGTGTATTGAATCGTGGGCCTTCACCCGTTTTAAAAATAAAATTCCTTATTATTAAGTCTTAGATTGTTTGGGTCTTCAGCCTCCTTTTTTTGAAATTATTTAAGGATAAAACCTTGCTCTTTCTGCCTTTTGAAAATTTATTGTAGTTATGTTATAAATCAAGGGCTTTCAGCCGTTTTAAAAATTAAAGAGGTTGTGCCCTTAAGCCATAAGATTGTGTGATACATTCAGTCGATAGTTAAGCTCGGAAATTTGCTCTGTAATGTTTTGGCAACTAAATAAAGTTTGTGTGTTCGAGTGTAAATGACAGCCGCTCATTTTTGGCCCCTTTCCACAATTCCAACTACCTGTTCCGTCCTGCGGATTTAACCAGGCGTTCCATTGGTAGCACTGTGTGGTTGCGCTCGTGCTTGCCATTCTAGTTGCCATCAGTTTCACTCTTGTCTCTGTTTGTGTCTGGTGGTACCGTATTGCTTTGGATGTGATTTTTTTTTTTGGTGCTTGTCAAAATGGCAGTCAGACAGCGTCCGAGGATCGGCCTGCTCCGGAAAGACCGTCTTGTCTACGAGTTGGTAACAAGGCGCCAACAAATTGAAGGAAGTGTTCCGGAATTGGTAGCCCATTTGCGCTCTGCCGTGCTACAGCCGGTTGACTAATCGGGTAGCCGGTGTAAGTACGTTAGATTTTGGGGATAATCACAAAAATTTAACCGTTGAGTTGGGAACTTTGGTGAGCACATTACAGTTTAAGCTTACGTGTTTGGAGTTAGATGAGAGGAAGTTTGAAGATATCGACTCGCGCTGTCATCGAGAGAATGAGAGCCAGCCCGAGGGTGGCTCTGTTCCATCGGCTGTCAAGTTAGATGGTGTGTTTGCTAAGTCGCCTAATCCTCTGGCCTATTTCTTCTGAGATATTACTGAATTGGTTGTAGAGCGACTTGATCAGGTAGAAAAATTGAAAAAATATTGTGGTTACTGGTTCGCCTAGAACAACACACGGCCGCCTTTCTCGTTCCGCACCAAGGAATTCTGTCATCGTTGTACCCACTAGATAGAGGCGAGTTGCTGAACTTCCTCTCGCGAGCCATGGTAGAAGAGTTTTCCTTGCAGCAATTAAGGGAGCTCGTAATTAGGCAAAGGTTAACCACCAGGGTTCGTAACCAACTTGAGTGTCGTTATATTTGGGAAGTGCAGCGGTGAGGAGCAGTTACATCAGTATGTCGATAGAGTCCAGACAGCTTCGTTGGCCTTATTGATTGATTTACCTGAACAAGAATTAACCTCTATCGTTCTTAAGGGAATGCGTGCTGCGGATAAGTCGCATTTTGTTTTCCGTAAGCAGCCTACAACCGGGGGAGACCTCCATGATGTGGTCATCGCAGCATCCGCATGACCCTTTGAGAACCATGAACGTCAGGGGGTCAAGGGGCGCGACGTCAGCGCCGATTCCGGATTATCTACATCCATTGAAGTTATCGAAAGGGAACCCCGGCGTTGTTTCAGATGCGGCAGTACGGCTCATTTCGTACGCTCTTGTGTTCAGCCTCGGGCTCCTAGAGCCAACAGGTGACGCCAGGTTTGCCCGCGAACTCGGGTTCAAACTTTTAGGCCTTGGCATACTCGGGTGGGCGCTCCCTCATCACCCCTTTTGCCTTATGTTTGTTCTGGGGTAGGTGGCGAGACCGTTTGTGCTCTCTTTCATTATTAAGTTTTGAGAGGTTTTTGTAATTTGGGCATCTTACGGTTTCTTCGCTTGTACAGAGATGTCGGGTGGCCAATGGGCAGGTGTTACCTCTACACGGTAGTATCCGGTGGAGTATATCGGTTGGTGATTTTTCCTGGCCTGTGTATTTAGCCTTGGTTAAGGAACTGCCTGTTAGTCTAATTTTGGGGTATGATTTCATAAAAAAACCGGGTTGATCTTGGATGGTTCCTGACATACCTTTCCCTTTACGTTTACTCCTAGGAAGAAGTTTTGCCTTTGCGAGTGTGCTAAACCTAGGGTATGGCAAACTGCCGGAGCCTTGGCAGTCGGGGCCACAGCGAATGAATTCGATTTGTCCCATCTCTTGCCACATCACGCTTATCAGGTGCGCGATTTGTTGCACGGTTTTCTCCAACTCCTTAGTGATAACCTGGGTGTCACTAGCGTTCTCGAATATCATATCTATCTGTCCTATGATATTCCGGCTGCGCAATCTCCATACCGCCTTTCACCCCCGAAGGTAAAGATACTCAAGGCTACGATACGTCAGATGCTCCAACAAGGATGGTCCAGCAAGGCCCTCTACTTCTGCTTATGCTTCCCCAATATTTCATGTACCTAAAGATCAGGGTCGCGATTTCAGACCTGTGGTTGACTTCCGGCGTTTGAACGCCAAGGTTGTCCTTGAATCAGTTCCTCTGCCGGATCTGCGTAATTCTTTTACTTGGTTTGCCGGCTAAAACTGGTTTACGAACCTTGATTTGAATCAGGCTTATTATCAGATTCCTTTGGCTGAGGAATGTAAACAAGTTACTGCGTTTTGTACTGACTGGAACTTGTTCGAGTTTAACAGAGTTACTTTCTGGCTAGCAACCGGAGCGGCGGTGCTTAGTCGTTTGTTGGATACAATCCTCGGCGACTTACAGTTAGTCTGTGTCTATAATTATTTGGACGACTTGGTTATCTATAGTCGTTCGTTTGAGGATAATTTGGAGCATATCCAAGAAGTACTGTTGAGATTACAGCGAGCTGGTCTAACTGTTAAGCCTAGTAAAATCACGTTAGCTAAGGAGGAGGTATCTTTGGTAGGCCATGTAGTGTCAGGTCAAAGTATTCGCATTGACCAAGAGCGGACTAAGGCCTTGCTGGCATTGCCTCCCCCTACTGATAAACGTGTAATTGCTTAATTTATAGGCATGCCAAATTACTTTAGCCGTTTTGTTCCCAATTTTGCTCATTTGGCGGCACCTTTAAATCAATTACGCCGAAAGGGCATGCGTTTTGAATGAGGACCCGCCCAGGAGGCTGCGTTTGAGCACATTAAGACGGCGATAGCCTATCTGCCGGCTCTTGGGGTACCCGACTTTAATAAAAGGTTTGTTGTTCAAACTGGCGCTTCTAATGCGGGTGTTTCAGCTGTTCTTCTCCAGGAGTTGGAGGGGCAGAGACAGCCATTAGCCTACGCGTGTCGTCGGTTAATTGAGCTTAAATACTCTGTCTACGAGTGCGAGGCCTTGGCCGTTTTATTTGCCTTAGAGAAGTACCGCTTCTTCTTTGAACATCGGGTTTTCCAATTGCAAACAGACAATCAAGCTTTGAGTGGGGTGTTCGCTAGGCCGTTTAAAACTGACCGTATTGATAGGTGGGGAGTATGTATTTCGGCATTTCAGTTTGAAATCAAACATGTGAAGGGCTCTGAAAATGTCCTTGCGGATGTCCTCAGCCGGATGTTCATCGCAGCTACATCTAGTGAGAGAAGGCACCAGGTAGAGGGCGACATCCTTAATTGTATGATGTTTGATGAAATTTCCCTTTTGTTCGAAGACGTTGCTCAGCATCAGGATCAGGACCCTGTTTGGGCCGCTATTAAGAAAAGTGTGTTGACAGAGGAACTGTCGGATGAGTATGTTGTCAAGAGGGTTATTCTTTGCAGGAAGGTGGGCAATGCTAAGCAGTCTAAGATCTGTTTGCCTGCAAACTTGGTGCATCCGTTCTTTCGTTATTTTTATGATTCGTAGGTGGGTGGTCATTTAGGGACTTATGAGACTCTCCAAAGAATCAAGGAGCATTTAACTCGGTCCTCCATGGACCGGAATGTGAGACGATATACCAATGCCGCTTGTGTAATGTAACCAAACCCAAGAATGCTCTCCAACAAGGTTGGTTAAGTCCTGAACGAGAGTCCTGTCCTACGCACAAGCTCTATATTGATTGTTTGGGGCTTTTACCTGGCACTAGATGGGGTCATCGATATGTTCTAGTTGTGATTGATGCGTTGTCAAGATGTACTTGGCTCCTTCCTAGCCGTAACGTTACCGCTGCCACCACTATTAATCATTTAACTAGTGTCTTCAGTGTTTTTGGACCACCCAAGCAGCTAGATAGCGATAACGTCCCTACCTTTCTTTCGGCCCCTTTCAAAGGCTTCTGTTCACGGAACGGTGTCAAGCATGTCACTACCACCCCGTATATCCCCAGAGGTCCGTTGCGGCGAGAGTTAATCGTCATATTAAGTCCGCTTTGATTATTTACCATCAGAAAACATCCAGTAAATGGGACTCCAGTCTTCCCTGGCTTAGTTTTGCATTTAATACCGCCAGTCATGAAGCCTTGCGAGCTACGAATGCATCATTGATCTTTTCACATCCAGTTAATTCCCCTCTTTCGAACTTGTGGGGTATTCAAGATCTCATTCCAGCCGATATTAATCCGTGTGTTATCAAAGAAAACTGGAACCTAATATACTCAGAGCCCATAATAAGCAAGCGGAGCGTTATAATCGTAATCGGGAAACCTTTAAGGGCAGGCCGGGACCAAGTTCACGTCCACAATTTCCAGGGGAGACAGATACGCGGTGGGAATCTAAGTAAACTTACTCCTCGTTTTTTCGGGTCTTGCACTATCATGCGTTTATTGGGCCCTGTAAATCAGTTGATCAAGTAGAGCCGGTGTGCGGCAGTCGCTCGGTTGGTGTGGATCAGCCAGGAAATCTTCGCACGTTGCCGTGGGCCGAGCCCGCTGGCGGTCTCTACGCAGTGTCGGAGTGTGTAGGAGCTGTTCTGATTGAGGTTCGTGGCTCACCGACCCAGGACATCAAAGTTGAATAGTGATTTAATTACCGAAGCCAGTCTGTTCATATTGTGCCATTGGTTTTCATAGTTGGCTGTTGGGGGTATTCCCGTGAGCAATAGCCAGTGTTCGAGTTGGCGAAAGTTTTGTGTGTTCGAGTGTAACTGACAGAAGCTCATTTTTGGCCCCTTTCCACAATTCCAACTACCTGTTCTGTCCTGCGGATTTAACCAAACGTTTCAGGTGTTATTTCGCATTCAGGGTCATGGTATGTTATTTAAGGTAAAACCGATGTTCAGCAGCTATGTATCCCTAATTTTTATTTATATTTTATAAGCAGACACTGATTTTTAATTATTTATGAAGAGTATGTTATACACTCGTTCCAATATTGCATATCGAATGATATATAGCTGTGAATGAAAATTTGCCAATGTGAATGGTGTTGCAGTCCATTAATTATATTTTGGAAGACAGTTATGAGAACGTAGTACATCATTTTCGGTAATTTTGGCAGTTCAGATGCTTTGACTTTTTTTATAAGTATTTCGGATGCCATTGAATACACAACAGATGCAGCTCCATTGTAGTAGTAAAACTGGGTTCTAGATCAAGGGGAGGAGAGAGAGGCAATAATGCATTTGTTTGATAAATAATTCAGGTCGATCAGATTTTTTAAGCACTCAGCCCGGATGTGGCTACATTGTAGTTGGCCCTTGCCTTTTTAATACTGGTCTCTGATTGGAGGAGAGGAGAGGGAACACTTTGAAGTGTGTGTGTGCTACATTATATATATAATTCAAAACTTTTATCTGGCAGTTATTTTAATTGCTTGCACTACAGGTATGTGCACTATGTGATCGAAAGTATTCGGACAACTGGCTGAAAATGACAAGATTGAGACGTCCTCCGTCGGTAATGCTGGAATTCAATATGGTTTTGGCCCACCCCTAGCGTTGATGGCAACCTCCACTCTCGAAGGCGTACGTTCAATCAGGTGCCGGAACGTTTACTGAGGAATGGCAGCCCATTCTTCACGAAGTACTGCACTGAGGAGAGGTATCGATGTCGGTCCGTGAGGCTTGGCAGGAAGTCAGCGTTCCAAAACATCCCAAAGATGTTCTGTAGGATTCAGCTCAGGACTCTGTGCAAACCAGTCTATTACAAGGATGTTATTGTCGTGTAACCACTTCGCCACAGACCATGCATTATGAACAGGTGCTCGATCGTGTTGAAAGATGCAATCGCTGTCCCCGAATTACTCTTCAACAGTGGGAAGCAAGAAGGTGCTTAAAACGTAAATGTATGCCTGTGCTGTGATAGTGCCACGCAAAACAACAAAGGGTGCAAGCCACCTCCATGAAAAACACGACCACACCATGATACCACCTCCTACGAATTTTACTGTTGGCACTACACACGCTGGCAGATGACGTTCACCGGGAATTCGCCATACCCATTCGCCGCATTTACGGCGTGATGTGTGGCTTATGAGCAGCCGCTCGGCCATGAAATTCAAACTTTCTCAACTCCCGCCTAACTCTTATAGTATTTACAGTGGATCCTGATGCAGTTCGGAATTCCTGTGTAATGGTCTGGATAGATGTTTGCCTATCACACAATTCGACCCTCTTCAACTGTCTGCGGTCTCTGTCAGCCAACAGACGAGGTCGGCTTTGCGCTCTTTGCTGTACGTAACCCTTCACATTTCCACCTCACTATCACATCCGAAACAGTGGATCTAGGGATGTTTAAGAGTGTGGAAATCTCGCGTACTGACGAATGACATAAGTGACACCCAGTCACCTGACAACGTTCGAAGTCCGTTAGTTCCGCCGAGTGCCCCATTCTGCTCTCTCACGATGTCTAATGACTACTGAGGTCGCTGATATAGGGTACCTGGCAGTAGGGAGCAGCACAATGCACCTAATATGAAAAACGTATCTTTTGAGGGTGTCCGGATACTTTTGATCACATAGTGTATGTGTATGTAAATAATGTAATTGCCATATTTTACGCCAAAGGCAAATATTTTTCGAAAATAATGAAATTTTTGATTTTCATTTGAGGCTTCCACTGTTTCTAAGGTCATTCTCTGACTGGTTGGAGACAGGGAAGTATATGGGGGAAATAATGTAATTTCACACATTATTTAAATACTATGTTCTGATTACTTGGAAAGGGGACGGAGTAAGGTGTGCAATGCACACAAAAGATTTATTTTCATCAACCCGGATATTTATTACTGTCCTATGATTGTTCGGAGTTAAGGAGTTCTGCGCTGTGGTTGGTTCGAGATAGGGTGAGGGGAGGCGGTCTGAAATTTTGCACAAACGCAATTCGACTATTTCCGTCATATTGGATTTTTCATTCTTTGTTTCATTTTTAATATTGCTCTGTGATTGCTTGGAGATAGAGTGGTGGCGCCGTGAGAGGAGGGTACAGGAGGGAAGAAGAGGATAGGGGGAGAGCTATGATTATGCGACTTGATTAAGGTCAAGGTGAAAGTTCATTGACTCAGCCTCAGACTGTAAGTAACCTCCTGAAACACTTGCACTTCACAAGATGATTTAAGTTTAAAATGCACCACATACTATATATCTACACCAGTACTGTTAGTTTCCAAAAAGCGATGATCCTCCAGAAAACTAAATACCTCAGGAAATATGCCACTGAAACAGAGCTCCACGACACCTTGAACTACAGCAAAGGTGTTCTGTCATATAGACATCATATAGAATTTCCCAAAGAAGAACTAAAAGATGAGTGGGCTGGAGAAGCTATTTTTGACGTGCGAAAAATACTGTTCAAAAGAATTATGGGAAGACGAGTATCGGCTTCCGGCATGTTAAATATATTTTGTTGTTAGATTCATTATATCGCTTAAGATATTCGCTCTCAATGTAGGCAACAATTAAAATCATTCCTCATGTATTGCCTATGGTACGCATTACAGCGTCAGATGACCCCTCGTGTGGAAGTGAGTATCGGTGTACCAGTGCTTCCTAGTGAGATACTCAGATGGAAGCTGTCATTTTTGGACTTTCTATTCAACCAAGGACAAACAATGCCACATCTTAATGCAGTGCACGGACGGTCTGTTTGATCCGAAAGGGGACGACTTTCGATTGTGTTGCTGCAAATGCCAATGTCTCTCCGTGTGTCATGTACGGGTTGTGAACACACTACAGGGAGACTGACCAGTACAAAAGGCGAGTTGGACATTGTAGCCGACACATTATAACTCCACGTGAAGTCTGATATCTGTCCATCTCTGCTTTCTGGTGTGGCGTCGTATGCCTACAGCCAGAGAACTGCAAGACGATCTCAGAAAGGCAAGTGGATCCCCTACGTCCGATCAGACGGCACGGAACAAGTTAAGAGAAAGGACTTTATGACCCAAACTACCACAGCTGACGCGTCAACATCTCACAGTTCTGCCGTTCCCACATAAACTGGCAACTTCGTCGCTGGTGAAACACGTTATTCACAGACGAGTCCAGGTATCTTTGATGCAAGATGGTGGCAGTGGTTGTATGTGGACATTATGGTAAGTGGTACATGCCAAATGTTGTCTAAAGTTCTGTTATGTGGTGGCAGCCTTACGGATCTTATCTTCACCCATGTCACCTAAATGCCTGGCAGTAAGTCGAATAAATCGAGTTGGACCTTGTGGCGGCTGCTGCATACGGTGGTGGCCCTAAATTACTTTTAATGGCAAGGCCTATGTGGCTGGCATCAGTGGGGTTATTTTGCGAAGCCTCGATATTGAAGTAATGGAATGTCCAGCAGTGAGTTCCGACCTGACCTCCATCGCTTATATGTGGGACGTACCTGACAGCTGTGTGTTGTGGTCCTGTTGTTTCACCACAGGCAGCCAAGAACTCAAATCGGATCTCACTGAAGAATAGGAACAGATTTCACAGGGTGACTTTTGCAAATTTATACGTACCCATATGGGTGGCCGGCATGGTACCTCAGCGTGTTCGGTCAGAAGGTTAGCTGCCTTCTGTAATAAAAAAACTGAGTTAATGGATCAATGACAAACTGAAACGGGTGTCTTGTGACGTCCGCCCCGAGCAGATACAACGAACGAAAACGAACAAAATGAGATTTAAAAAAAAGGGGGTAGCGTCTCTGATTCATAACCAAAACGTCTTCGGTCCGGGGTTCGATCCCCGCCACTGCCTAAACTTTGATAAATAATCAGCATTGGCGGCCGAAGACTTCCGGCATAAAAAGTCAGCCCCATTCTGCCAACGGCCTTGTCAAAGAGGGCGGAGGAGCGGATAGAGGTTCAGGGCACTCTCTTGTCCTAGGGGTGGGAAATTGCTGCTAAAGGCGGAAGAATCAGCAATGATCAACGACATGAGGATGCAGAAGGCAATGGAAACCACTGCATTAAAGACACGGAACGTGTATCCACAGGACATGTGGCCTGTAATTGAAGAAGTGTCATGATGATCTCTCCATTGGCAAAAGATTCCGAAATAGTCCCCCATTCGGATCTCCGGGAGGGAACTGCCAAGGGGGAGGTTACCAAAAGAAAAAGATAGAATAATCAACGAAAGAATAACATTCTACGAGTCGGGGCGTGGAATGTCAGAAGCTTGAACGAGATAGGGAAACTAGAAAATCTGAAAAGGGAAATGAGAAGGCTCAATCTAGATATAGTAAGGGTCAGTGAAGTGAAGTGGAAGGAAGACAAGGATTTCTGGTCAGATGAGTATCGGGTAATATCAACAGCAGCAGAAAATGGTATAACAGGTGTAGGATTCGTTATGAATAGGAAGGTAGGGCAGAGGGTGTGTTACTGTGAACAGTACAGTGACCGGGTTGTTCTAATCAGAATCGAAAGCAGACCAACACCGACAACGATAGTTCAGGTATACATGTCGACGTCGCAAGCTGAAGATGAACAGATAGAGAAAGTGTATGAGGATATTGAAAGGGTAATGCAGTATGTAAAGGGGGACGAATATCTGATAGTCATGGGCGACTGTAATGCAGTTGTAGGGGAAGGAGTAGAAGAAAAGGTTACAGGAGAATATGAGCTTGGGACAATGAATGAAAGAGGAGAAAGACTAATTGAGTTCTGTAACAAGTTTCAGCTCGTAATAGCGAATTCCCTGTTCAAGAATCACAAGAGGAGGAGGTATACTTGGAAAAGGCCGGGAGATACAGGAAGATTTCAATTAGATTACATCATGGTCAGAGATTCCGAAATCAGATACTGGATTGCAAGGAGTACCCACGAGCAGATATAGACTCAGATCACAATATAGTAGTGATGAAAAGTAGGCTGAAGTTGAAGACAATAGTCAGGAAGAATCAATACGCAAAGAAGTGGGATACGGAAGTACTAAGGAATGACGAGATACATTTGAAGTTCTCTAACGCTATAGATACAGCAATAACGAATAGCGCAGTAGGCAGTACAGTTGAAGAGGAATGGACATCTCTAAAAAGGGCCATCACAGAAGTTGGGAAGGATACCATAGGTACAAAGAAGGTAGCTGCGAAGAAACCATGGGTAACAGAAGAAATACTTCAGTTGATTGATGAAAGGAGGAAGTACAAACATGTTCCGGGAAAATCAGGAACACAGAAATACAAGTCGCTGAGGAATTAAATAAATAGGAAGTGCAGGGAAGCTAAGACGAAATGGCTGCAGGAAAAATGTGAAGACATCGAAAAAGATATGATTGTCGGAAGGACAGACTCAGCATACAGGAAAGTCAAAACAACCTTTGGTGACATTAAAAGCAACGGTGGTAACATTAAGAGTGCAACGGAAATTCCACTGTTAAATGCAGAGGAGAGAGCAGATAGGTGGAAAGAATACATTGAAAGCCTCTATGAGGGTGAATATTTGTCTGATGTGATAGAAGAAGAAATAGGAGTCGATTTAGAAGAGATAGGGGATCCAGTATTAGAATCGTAATTTAAATGAGCTTTGGAGGACTTACGGTCAAATAAGGCAGAAGGAATAGATAACATTCAATCAGAATTTCTAAAATCATTGCGGGAAGTGGCAACAAAACGACTATTCACGTTGGTGTGTAGAATATATGAGTCTGGCGACATACCATCAGACTTTCGGAAAAGCATCATCCAAGCAATTCGGAAGACGGCAAGAGCTGACAAGTGCGAGAATTATCGCACAATCAGCTTAACAGCTCACGCATCGAAGCTGCTTACAAGAATAATATACAGAAGAATGGAAAAAAAATTGAGAATGCGCTAGATGACGATCAGTTTGGCTTTAGGAAAAGTAAAGGGACGAGAGAGGCAATTCTGACGTTACGGCTAATAATGGAAGCAAGGATAAAGAAAAATCAAGACACTTTCATAGGATTTGTCGACCTGGAAAAAGCGTTCGACAATATAAAATGGTGCAAGCTGTTCGAGATTCTGAAAAAAGTAGGGGTAAGCTATAGGGAGAGACGGGTCATATACAATATGTACAACAACCTAGAGGGAATAATAAGAGTGGACGATCATGAACGAAGTGCTCGTATTAAGAAGGGTGTAAGACAAGGCTGTAGCCTTTCGCCCCTACTCTTCAATCTGTAGATCGAGGAAGCAATGATGGAAATAAAAGAAAGATTCAGGAGTGGAATTAAAATACAAGGTGAAAGGATATCAATGATACGATTCGCTGATGACATTGCTATCCTGAGTGAAAGTGAAGAAGAATTAAATGATCTGCTGAACGGAATGAACAGTCTAATTAGTACACAGTATGGTTTGAGAGTAAATCGGAGGAAGACGAAGGTAATGAGAAGTAGTAGAAATGAGAACAGCGAGAAACTTAACATCAGAATTGATGGTCACGAAGTCAATGAAGTTAAGGAATTCTGCTACCTAGGCAGTAAAATAACCAATGACGGACGGAGCAAGGAGGACATCAAAAGCAGACTCGCTATGGCAAAAAAGGCATTTCTGGCCAAGAGAAGTCTACTAATATCAAATACCGGCCTTAATTTGAGGAAGAAATTTCTGAGGATGTACGTCTGGAGTACAGCATTGTATGGTAGTGAAACATGGACTGTAGGAAAACCGGAACAGAAGAGAATCGAAGCATTTGAGATGAGGTGCTATAGACGAATGTTAAAAATTAGGTGGACTGATAAGGTAAGGAATGAGGAGGTTCTACGCAGAATCGGAGAGGAAAGGAATATGTGGAAAACACTGATAAGGAGAAGGGACAGTATGATAGGACATCTGCTAAGACATGAGGCTAAGACATGAGGGAATGACTTCCATGGTACTAGAGGGAGCTGTAGAGGGCAAAAACTGTAGAGGAAAACAGAGACAGGAATACGTCAAGCAAATAATTGAGGACGTAGCTTGCAAGTGCTACTCTGAGATGAAGAGGTTAGCACAGGAAAGGAATTCGTGGCGGGCCGCATCAAACCAGTCAGTAGACTGATGACCACAAAAAAAAACGTACTGTACATAGGCGTCAGGCAGTAATAAACACTCGCAGTGAGCATACACGTTGCTGAAGTTCTCGTCATCCAATGAAAAGCACCTAGGGTTTCGTTTTCGACACCTGTCAGGCATTTCAGTTCTTTTTATGTAAATGACCAAGGATATAGTGATATTTTGTTCTACACTCAAATTTTGAGAGAGAAGGGTACAATTTGATAACATACACAGTCCCCAATCACTGCTCAGTGAGTATGGCAGATGCCCAGAGTCATGTTCCTGTAATGTTTTTGAACAGTATTTCATGAAAGGGGTCTATGGGTTAAGATATGACTCTTTTTTCTTTACCCTAACGAAATGGGTCGATGGATAGAGATCCGACTATCTTTATCTTCAAAGCAGAAAACTCTTAGAGTATATCAAGGCGGGTTTCAACAAATACCGGCCTTAATTTGACGAAGAAATTTCTGAGGATGTACGTCTGGAGTACAGCATTGTATGGTAGTGAAACATGGACTGTAGGAAAACCGGAACAGAAGAGAATCGAAGCATTTGAGATGAGGTGCTATAGACGAATGTTAAAAATTAGGTGGACTGATAAGGTAAGGAATGAGGAGGTTCTACGCAGAATCGGAGAGGAAAGGAATATGTGGAAAACACTGATAAGGAGAAGGGACAGTATGATAGGACATCTGCTAAGACATGAGGGAATGACTTCCATGGTACTAGAGGGAGCTGTAGAGGGCAAAAACTGTAGAGGAAAACAGAGACAGGAATACGTCAAGCAAATAATTGAGGACGTAGCTTGCAAGTGCTACTCTGAGATGAAGAGGTTAGCACAGGAAAGGAATTCGTGGCGGGCCGCATCAAACCAGTCAGTAGACTGATGACCACAAAAAAAAAAAACGTAGTGTACATAGGCGTCAGGCAGTAATAAACACTCGCAGTGAGCATACACATTGCTGAAGTTCTCGTCATCCAATGAAAAGCACCTAGGGTTTCGTTTTCGACACCTGTCGGGCATTTCAGTTCTTTTTATGTAAATGACCAAGGATATAGTGATATTTTGTTCTACACTCAAATTTTGAGAGAGAAGGGTACAATTTGATAACATACACAGTCCCCAATCACTGCTCAGTGAGTATGGCAGACGCCCAGAGTCATGTTCCTGTAATGTTTTTGAACAGTATTTCATGAAAGGGGTCGATGGGTTAAGATATGACTCTTTTATCTTTACCCTAACGAAATGGGTCGATGGGTAGAGATCCGACTATCTTTATCTTCAAAGCAGAAAACCCTTAGAGTATATCAAGGCGGGTTTCCTTCACATACACTTACAGCACTATGCCCGTAACCCAATGAGCTGTATTAAACGCCAGCGCTTCGGGCACACTCCTCTTGGAGTAAGGCAGAAGTCACTTGTGGCAAATGTGGTAAGGCTGGCCACGAAGGTGACATTTGTACATCTCCTATGTGTGTAAACTGCTCTGGGAACAACCCTGTCTTAAGTAGAGATTGCGGCGTTTACCTTGAAGATATACGAGCTTGAAACAACGAAGTCTCATTTGACATGACAGTTCTATTGCATCTGCTTAAGAGGTAATGAAATTTGTAATCCGCCTGGAGCAACGATATCGCCACCATTGTAGGTTCTCCCTCCCAGCCAAGACACTGGATGAAAGTGCAACCCCATGATAAATGGCTCCCATACGACAGGGCACATGAAACTCTTACCGCAGACACATTCCCTGTCCTCGTATACACAAGAAACACATTTTAAAGTTACAGATACCCATATGCTGCGGGGATATACATTCTAACACTAGGGCAACCTGACTGAGGAAGGGCCAAGGGAGGAGATGCTATGTTAGTCAATAACGCACACCATCATTCTGCTCTCTCCTTGATTTCTGATGTACAAGACAGTAGCCAGCGTCAGTAGATTACTATCTAAAACTGAATACAAACAGTCACAACCGCAATAAAGATTATTTTTTATATAAGGTTACCCAGATGGTCCGTTTTAAACCATCTTTAGACCCATCTTCAGATGGTAGATGATGACTGTGAAAGGAGCAGGTGCTATACCTCCACGAACCTTAACTTCAGTCCGGATCTGTAAGTGTTCAACATGGGCAGTCTAGCTCATATCTCAGCTGCTATTGGGTCCTCCTAATACATCGATTAATCTGTTTGCTTTCCAGCCCTTGCACACTACGCTCAGAGTGAAGAAACCCGATGACCTTCATCCGAACGACCATATCCCATTCTGAATCCATCTACTGGATGCAGCGTTATTTGAAAGGAAGCCGATGAAATGGATAGTCAGTAGAGCTAATTGAACACTGTACATCCAGCTGGCTGTGTTTCAGCACTAAGGCAATCTCCAGGAGTGGATGGGCCATACCACACGACTGATCCACTGTGCCGCTGCGTTTGAAGACCATGGAAGCCTCCAGGAATGGATGGGCCGTACCACACGACTGATCCACGATGCCCCTGACTTATCGATCCCAAAATTGACAGGGAATATTAGAGAGAAACCTGTACTTTTGTGGCCCAATGAGTGCCACTCAGCAGTCTGTGTCAGGTATGTGGCTCTACTTCAGTTTAAATGCCGCCCAACAGCCTCGCAGACTTTCGAGATGGGAGAGCCAAGACTCGATCACAATTAAGAATAACAATAAAAGTGTATGGCAACCGTTCCTGGACTCTGTCAAACGTTACGTTTGTTCTACATGAATATGGATAATCTTCAAGATGATTTCCGATAGATGCAGTTATATATCAACAGCAGTAGTGCTGAAACACAGGTGCCTCCAAACAACGGTCACAGACATCGTCCAAACGACGACGGAACAATCACTGGCAATTCCAGCCAGGATCCGGCGTTCCGAGATGCTGAGAGGGGCTAATTGAAATTCAGATCGGTCAATTCGTGGTCATACAACTGCCGTTTCTCGGCATGGGAACAGGATCTGTACTATCTAAGGCTCTTGATACTGAACCACATTAGTACTGCATGCTTCGACATTTGCAAAGAGTAAAAGAAAATCCTCCTCGAATTTTTTTTAATTTTATGTGGGAGACAGACCACTTTTCCAGCTCATGGAGAGACGCAGTTTCGACAGCTCTCCTCCTCACATCAGGAAAGGACCCAATTTCTCCCTGCAGTTACAGTAGCGACGCCTTAACGAACTGCGTAGGAAAGACATTGAAACAAATGGTTCACCGTCGTCTTGATGTTAGAGACCAGATAATTCCTTAGCCGCTTTCAGTGTGTGTTCTGGAGATTGTACCACTGTCGACAACAATGACCCTGCTAGAGGCTTCAATCCTGCGGGCTTTCCTTAGCAAACAGAATTGTATAGATCTGCTCTACGACACCAGAAGGAGTACGACACTGCTTGAAGACGCAGTATTATGGGGCAGCTACGCCAATGGGGCTTTTATGGTCGCCTCCCCATCTTCATTCACCGTTCTTTTAGGTTCCGAATTGATGACTTGCTATCGGATCGTTTTGAGGGCGGTGTTTTATGTGTTATCCTTTTTGCCACACCCATACATCTACAATACGAAGTCTTGTGAAATGCTCCTTATTTGTGGACGATTCTGCAGTTTTCTGTTCCTCTTCCAGTAATACAACAGCGACATGTCATTTGCATCTCACAGTGAGAGGCTACAGAAAGAGGTTTTCATTTCTCTGAAGGGAAGTGTGTGTTCCTTTTAATCGCTCTCGACGTATTTTTAATTTAGCTGACTTTCATATAAGGGATACAATTGTATATTTTACCGTCGGTCTTGCATAGGAGGGACGCCATTGTACGTGTTAAAGACGCAGTGAGGTTTCTGGGTCTCATTTTTTACTCCATCTGTTGTAGTTACCACACCTGAGGCACCTGAAAGCCGACACTGAATATCTTAAATTGCCTTCGAAACAAGTCTACAGCTTTTTACTGCTTTCGTAAGATCGTGACCAGATAGTGGCTGCAGTGCAGATCGTATGAAACATCGAGGCTTCTTATCTGAAGATCGTTGACGCTATCCAAAATGAGGTATATGGCCGGCTAAAGAAGCTTAAAGGACGAGCCCCACGCCCAGTCTCTGTGCTTAGGCTGGGGAACAACCTCTCATCATACAGTGGCAGCTCCTCCTGGTGCGTCAGGCATGCAAGTTTCTCACTATTCCGAATTCACGAACACACCATATTGTTCCCAGAATGAAATTTTGACTCATGATGAACTACCCTAGCACGAGTCACGATCCGTCCTCACAGCTGTACTTCTGCCAGTACCTCGTCTTCTACCTTCCAAACTTCACTAAATCTGTCATGGGGTTTCATATTAGCCCACACTCGGCTGCAGAGGGATAATTTCATCTTGGAACATCTTCCAGTCTGTGGCTAAGCCTTGTTTCCGCAATATCCTTTCTTTCTGTTTCCAAAACAGCTTCTGTGAAATTTGAAATGTAGGTGACGAGGTATTGCCGGAAGTACAGATGTAAGGGTGGCTGCTGACTCGTGCTTGGGTAGCACAGTTGGCAGAGCACTTGCCTGTGAAAGGTAAAGATCCTGAGTTCGAACATCGGCCGGCACACGGTTTTATTCTCCCAGGAATTTTCATACAGTATTGTTGTTTATCCGTTTCTGGAACGCCTTTTCTGCAATCGTCAAAGACCAACAACTCTATTATGACCTACGTGCAGCCTGTGCTGGAGTTATTTCGTGTAAAGCAAGTAGAATGCCAAATCCAGCGTTTTTGCCGCCTGCAATCTTGGTTACTGCAGAGGTCTGGACTATTTTATCCGTAGCGCATTACAGAAGAGGTTGCAAAAAAAAGGTTCAAATGGCTCTGAGCACTATGGGACTTAACATCTGAGGTCATCTGTCCCCTAGAACTTAGAACTACTTAAACCTAACTAACCTAAGGACATAACACACATCCATGCCCGAGGCAGGATTCGAACCTGCGACCGTAGCGGTCGCGCGGTTCCAGACTGCAGCGCCTAGAACCGCTCGGCCAACCCGGCCGGCCAAGAGGTTGCACGCCTGCATATGTTTTAGTACACCATTTTATACCTTTTGAATAAGCAGCATGGCTCTGTAGATGTGTTTGCGGATGGGTCAAAACAGGACCACTACGTTTATTGCTCGGTTGTTTCCCCTAATCGTATGGTAAGGATCCGATTGACTCAAGACTTTACTGTCTCCACTGCAGAATTGTAAGCGA
This sequence comes from Schistocerca serialis cubense, assembly GCF_023864345.2. Taxonomy (NCBI): domain Eukaryota; kingdom Metazoa; phylum Arthropoda; class Insecta; order Orthoptera; family Acrididae; genus Schistocerca; species Schistocerca serialis. The sequence continues at coordinate 1,005,683,177 of NC_064638.1, read as the reverse complement.
CCTTGCGGGCATTGGAGCATGCGAGATGTATTTTGAGTGCTCTATTCCTTGTCTGTTCCGATTCCCCGAGTGCCCCACACTCTCCACAACGTTTGTACCCAGCAGATAACGTAGTCTGTCATATTCAGGACGCCCTCGTCTACGTACAAAAGCTGGGTAAGAGGATGTCTAACTGCTGGGAGGCAGGGCACATGGATATTACGTGGAACAAAAGGGCGGATATAGCAGCGAACGAGACGCGTCGTGATTCTCGGATCAATATGCCGTGCATGCTATTCCTTCACTGTCGAGGTGCAAAGTCATGTGTCAATGAGTAGAATAGTGACTGGAAGTGACAACAAGCTGCCTCTAGGAAAATCCACAACGAGGCCATGGCGTACCTTCTTCCAGCCCCACAGGCGGCATGAGATCCTCCTTATTCCCCTTCACCTAGGCCCCAACTCTATGGTGCAAGACTTCTTGCTCCGGCGAGAGAACCTCCAATACTTGATGTTTGTGCCGCACATTTCTTATTTTGGTGCTCTATGTTTCATTTTCGTACCAGAGGGTGGCAGTTCATTTGCCGACGGTGAAAAGCGTGTGGTATGACTTTCAAGATTCTGTGAATTGTTTTCTAATTTTTTCCTTGTGATACGCCAGACACGTATTTCTGTCAGTCTTAGTGTTTGTCTTGTCTTACTTAGATTTACTTAGTTGTTTTAGAACATCTGAACAATTTTAGGCCTCTCTACCATTATGAGGTATGGTGCTGGTTATCATGGGTGAGATTTGGGGGAGAGTGAGTGCGATTTTATCTAAGACTGATCTTCATCAGTGTTCTGCCATTTCCTCCAATTTAACATCAACCGTTTCTACTAATTTCGTACGGATGTATCCCCAGATTTATCTTCTATTATAATTCTGGCATGATGAAATGTAATAAATTCTAGTCCGCATTACTGGCTAAATCGAGTGAGCAAACGCAAAAACACGTGGAGCACAACAGAACTCTTATGGGCGTCTGAATACACGATTAAATGAGTGCATTAGTGAATACACGAGGCTATACAAAATACAGAATTCGTTACCGCAGACAGTCTGTTCGTACTGTATAGAGACAACAAGATTTCATTAACTTGACATCATTTCGTCGGGGTTTACATTTTCTGCTGTCTCGCCGTATATAATTGGCAGTTGCTAACATTAAATTTTATCTTCATTATCCCGCTAATAATTGTATCAATTTGAAAGAGATTCTTGTAGTATACTTAGTTCATAGGACTGCGATTGTCACAGTGGCAATTAAAGCGGTGCTACTACGCAATTACTATGACAGTAGCCAGCAATAACAGTGCAATTCACATAAAAGCCAAGAGGAGGCTAGACCGAAATCTTTTGTTCTTTTTAGGCGTCTGGCAGCTTCTATTCTTGAGAAAACTACTTCTGTGACTCTGTAATCAGACAGCTCTCGGCAATTCCAGTTAATTTTGACGGTGTCCCGCTCCACAAAAATCTTTTTGCCGCAGCGCTTCTGTGGACTTGTCCAGAAGTTTCTCCATGGTTCTCTCTGACGGCTGCCTTCCTGAATGGCGCCACTCGATTAGGATCTCTGGGGAATGAAGAGAGGTTCTAAGTTTAGCCTCTAGTCACTACATTTGTGAAGATAACAATGCAGATAGCTAACATACAGGAAGAAATATCTGCAGTGTCAGAGGTATAGTTCGAATTGCAGCACGGATTGCCAGCACAATTTGTGCTGTTCTTCCCAAGCGGTACAGTGATGCTATGACTCCTAGTCGTTTGTTTCCGATTAATGCACCGTACGAAATACCAGCAACACATACGTTGCACAATATCTTGCTTGAACACAGACAATTCCAGATTTTTATAATAGAAAAGTTAATTCCTCATTCTATTGTGTCCTTGAAGGGCTTCAAAGGCGTTTTGCTGCCATCCTGGTTGGAGCAGCAAATGATACGCTTCACGACAGGGTATATAAGAGAAGAGGGAACAGTATGGGCGACATAAATGGCCGAGTAATGTCCAACTTATGAACAGTTCGAGCGAACCTTTTTTCGAAATTTAGGACTGTGATCGTCAGTAAATGCCTATAAAGGATTTTAACACAGAAAAATTCTATTCTAAGCTTAATAGACACTTCTAAGGGCAAAATACTTTACTGGTAGGAGCCAATCAAGCACAAACATGTGCTGAGAAGTCTGAAGGCAAAACGGACATTAGATATTCGTTAAACCTTAATACACGTACAAGAAGACGACCTAGAACATTTCATGTCGGTTCTAGATTCAACTGACGTTATACACGAAGAGCTGAAGGCTAATAACAATAAGAATGAGTTCTACAAGGACGCGGCGCCGCCGAGCCAGCCCCACGCGCAGCTACTCTGTAACGGCCAGACGCATGGCTTCCGCAGTCGCTCATGACGTCACAGCCGACGTCATCCGGGTATAACATGAGACGATCTGATCATCGCTCACAGAATCCGAATAGAAATTTTTATTAATAGGACGCATAATAATAATAATAATAATAATAATAATAGGCATCATCCCTGCTATCAAGAAAATGACGGTGGACATAATTACAGAAACAATAACAATGGTTAATGGCATGCACACAATGTGAACCAGAACCAGATTTATGAAAATATTACTTACCCACACCATCGAAACCCTATTCACCTGACAACAGGTGGCCAAATCAAGGTCATTGCATGAATCTCATTTAAGTAACGAATGGTTCAACAAAATAATTCCGACCTCATTTTAAGTGTGCATCGTAGAGTGGGCGCACTGCTGGTCGCCACGTTAACATGTTGAGACGTAATTAAGGTAATGACACTAGAGAAGAACTGTGCAACGATCAGCATACAGTTTCGAACGAAATGCAAGTTCTAGTGTAAGCATCTATAAATGCTATCGTAGGGCTATCTCTACTACAATTATTCTAGATACTGGTGCCTTTGTGACTGTTATGTCGCAAAATATGTTTGATGAAATTAAAGAAGTAAACGAAGCACCAATATATCCAGTACAGGATTGTCAGATAATAGCAGTTTTTGGTGCGAGGTCATAGCCTGTCAAATGGCAAACTCCTCTAAATATTTCTATATGTAATGGTGTGACTTTATACCCATTCCTGATTTTAAAGAATCTTTTTGCTGACTGTCTGATAGGCATTGAGCTTTCAAGGGACAAGGAAGCAACGATAGACTTCTGCCAAGATAAGTGGTAAGAATTATTCTGATAATCACTAATATGCTTACGTCACCACATCTTGATGAGCAACAACGACAACAACTGACGTAATTAATAAGGGCACATTTTCAAGTATTCGACAAAAAACCTGGAGTAATAAACGATTATGTCTATTACTTGAACATGGCACCACGTAATAGTTTTTGTAGGAAATAATACCCCATCCCACGATCGAAATGTGAGGCTGTAGGCCGCGAGATGAAGAGAACGTCATGGTGCCTTCTCATTCCCTCTATTGTAGTCCTTTGTTACTTAACTTAATAGAAAGAGATGTCTAGTCCTAGACACATGAGCAGTTAACACAATTTAAATACCAGTAAATACACATACACCTGAGAATTAGGAAAACCAACTTTAAAAGTTCCAACGTATACTATTTACCTAGCCTACACTAGAGAGCTTCTTACTGGCAAAACCCATTATCAGTTTTTTTTAAAACATACAGCTTTTATCACATTTGTAGGAGCTATCAATATTGTGTTTTGCCCTTTAGCGTAATATGGGCTCTGGTGTCTGTTTTGCAGCGCCAGACACTATGCTCAGATGTAATTTGATAGACAAGATAATATTATATGTTTATCAAAGTTTGGTCGAGAGGAGATTAAATTTATAGGTTATAATATTTTCCCACCAGGTATAGTACCTGAGCCCAGCAAAACAAGTGCAATTAATAGTTTTCCTGCACCTCACATGAAATGACAGTTGAAAGCATTTGTTCGTTTAAGTTCCTTCTTCAAAGTTTTGTGCACAATAAACTGCTGAACAGCCCGTCAGTCTTAGGTTTACTGAAGGAGGACATAGTTTGGGTTTGGTCAGATAGCTATCAAATAGATTTTTATGGTATTAAAGAAGAGCTTGTGGATTCTGATATAGCACTCTCACATGAGGTTAGGATTTTGTATTGCCACTGATGCATCCTTTTCTGGAATCAGTGCTTGTCTCTTTCAGATGACGAAGATAGATGGAGAAGTTAGATTAATAGTTTTGCAACTAGACCTTTGTCTAAATGCGAACATGGATGTTCAGCAACTGAACTCAAACCCCTAGCTGGGCTTTTAAGAAATTTAATTGTTACATTTGTAGTAAACATATGAACGTGTACTACGATTAGCCCTCTATTAGTATTTAAATTACTGTACTGTAGAATTGAAAGATGGACAGCATTTCTTCAAGAGTACAACTCTGAAGAAATGTGTGTCCTAATTAAGAATAATGTCGTCGATGATGCTTTATCCCTTCTCCCACAAAATGTAACTGAATTTTCAAATCTCACTGATAGATACCACAGATTACTGAATACTTTTGATGAAAGACGCACACTAAACACAATATTATTTAGATAATTGTACTAGCAGGGCAACATTACAGGATTCAGATCTTAGGTGGCATAAGGCAAAATCTCTTTTATCAGGCAACCCATTTGAGGGAATTAAACGACATTACAAGATTCACAATGACGTACTCTTCTAACAAAGTAATGTTAGTAGCAATGAGTCGTGTTTAGGTATCACAAATAAATGTAGAGGAATCTTAGTTTGGTGTACTAACTATGCTCGTGGTCACTACGTGTGCTACCAAATGGGCCAGGAAACTGACCTTATATTGTCATTTCCGAAATATGCACAGATAACCTCAATATCTATTAAAATCAGTCTCACGTGCCATAAGGCTAAGCCAAAAAACAAATACTGTAATCTGTAACATCGAACTAAATCCAATATTACCAACACAAAAATGGCTCTTAGCACCATGGGACTTAACATCTATGGTCATCAGTCCCCTAGAACTTAGAACTACTTAAACCTAACTAACCTAAGGACTTCACACAACACCCAGTCATTATTACCAACACAACCAATGCATTTAGCATCTGTTGATACGGCTGGGCCTGCGCCGACTGCACGAGGTGGTGTCAAATATTTACTAGATTTCTACGATGTTTCCTCTAAATACGTTACATTATTTGCTCTGAAGTCAAGACCAACATCTACTATAAAATAAGAATTCACAAACAGTACATACCCACAGTTGGCATTTCTTACAGTCAGTGTCCCGAACTTTACATGTAGGAAACGGATAGATTTTCTTAAAGACAATGGCATTAAGCATGTTTTGATATCTCGCATGCATCCACAAAGAAACTCCATCGTACGCATTTTTAGGAAACTCAATCCAGTTATAAGAGCACACGCAAATACATTACACACTTGCTAGGTATACTTTATAGAACCTTTTGAACAAATAGTAAATAACCTGTCAGTTTGCAGTACATCATACACACCTGCTGAATTACTGAACAACAGTGAAGCAACTGATTGAATAAATCCCTTGCCTAGCCGGCTAAGAAGAAATCATTCTACAAGAAAAGGTAAGAGAAATACTAATCACAGTGACAGAACACGCTTGAATTCGACAGAAAACACACGATAAAGAATTATGACGACTTCAAACATACACACTTGGGAAACAATATTGCCTAAATCAGATGTGAAATGTTCCGCACTGCATAAACACTACAGCAAATAGCAACTGCTCTACACCATTCCATATAAGATCATTATCATACCTTATCCTGGCAGTTATCGTTTGACTTTTCCAAGATCGGAGAAAATTAAAGTTCACATGCCCAATGGGATCTGAAGAGGTATCTACATAGCCAGAAGTTTCCAAGCTGAGAAACATTTGAAAAGAAAAATCTGTTTGATACTGGTAAAGTGTAAAATACCATGACAAATTTAAGTTTATGTACATGTAACTACATTTTGTCAAAAATCATTAAAGTCAGTATACTGAGTGTACTGGACGTTGCCGCTGGTGGGGAGGCTTGTGTGCCTCAGTCATACAGATAGCCGTACCACAACGGAGGGGTATCTGTTGAGAGGCCAGACAAATGCGTGAAGGGGCAGCAGCCTTTTCAGTAGTTGTAGGGGCAACAGTCTGGATGATTGACTGATCTGGCCTTATAACAGTAACGAAAACGGCCTTGCTGTGCTGGTACTACGAACGGCTGAAAGCAAGTAGAAACTACAACCGTAATTTTTTCCGAGGACATGCAGCTTTACTGTGTGGTTAAATGATAATGGCGTCCTCTTGGTTAAAACATTCCGGAGGTAAAATAGTCCGCCATTCGGATCTCCAAGCGGGGACTACTCAGGAGCACGTTGGTATAAGGAGAAAGAAAACTGGAGCGTGGAATGTCAGAATGGAATGTAGTAGAATTAAATCTGGTGATGCTGAGGGAATTAGATTAGGAAACGAGACGCTTAAATTAGTAAATGAGTTTTGCTATTTGGGGAGCAAAATAACTGATGATGGTCGAAGTAGAGAGGATATAAAATGTAGACTGGCAATGGCAAGGAAAGCGTTTCTGAATAACGGAAATTTGTTAACATCGAGTATATATTTAAGTGTCAGGAAGCAGTTTCTGAAAGTATTTGTATGGAGTGTAGCCATCTATGGAAGTAAAACGTGGACAAGTTTAGACCAGAACAGAATAGAAGCTTTCGAAATGTGGTGCTAAAGAAGAATGCTTAAGATTATATGGGTAGATAACATAACTAATGATGAGGTATTGAACAGAATTGGGGAGAAGAGAAATTTGCCGCACAACTTGACTAGAAGAAGGGATCGGTTGGTAGGATATATTCTCAGGCATCAAGGGATCACCAATTTAGTATTGGAGGGCAGTGTGGAGAGTAAAAATCGTAGTGGGAGACCAAGAGATGAATACACTACACAGATTTAGAAGGATGTAGGTTGCAGTAGGTACTGGGAGACGAAGAAGCTTGCACAGGATAGAGTAGCATGGAGAGCTGCATCAAACCAGTGTCTGGACTGAAGATCACAACAAAAACAACTGAGTGTACTCGATTGATGAACTATTTCTTTAAAAGACTAAGGAGCAATGTAATATCTAAACATCTACTCTGTATTTCCGCTATTTTGTTGGGAATGAAAGCCATGCACTTATGTTCTGCAATCGCAGTCTTGCTGCTTATTTACGTTACCTTTAGTGAGAAGTAGTATTTGTATGTATACTATAATGTAATATCAATGCAGACACTTTGTGCAGGACAAACAATTTATCTGAGTAATACGTCACTATTGTTCTATACGAAAAATAAAATTAACGTCTTACTACAACGTTGTGTTGAAGAGTAAGATGAATATTTTGTATGTACTCGTCTATAAGTCCTGCTACGCAGGGTAATGCTGACTACGTATGACGTGAGTATTTACGGCAAACGCCGAAGCAATTTTCTTTACATAAATGTTTCACATCACTGGAGCAGTATGGTAATTTGAGTAAGAAAAAAAATTCAAAGCATATTTAAGGCACTATCCTGATAGCAGGTGTTTTTATTTTCTTTACTTTTTTTTTATTGCTAACTGCTATTTACTCGCCTTTACCCGATGTAATGACACACAAATTATACACTTTTGTAAAGGACAAAGCAAGACTCACATACGAAAAAGAAAACTGTTAATGTTTCACATCACTGGAGCAGTATGGTAATTTGAGTAAGAAAAAAAATTCAAAGCATATTTAAGGCACTATCCTGATAGCAGGTGTTTTTATTTCTTTACTTTTTTTTTATTGCTAACTGCTATTTACTCGCCTTTACCCGATGTAATGACACACAAATTATACACTTTTGTAAAGGACAAAGCAAGACTCACATACGAAAAAGAAAACTGTTAATGTTTCTAAGTAGACTGAACATAATAAGTAAAACTATTTCTTGTTGAGATAGGATGACCAAATTTGAACTGTTCTTGTGACTTTTAAAATCTATGACAAACTATGAAGTTAACATACTATACGAAAACTAGACTGAAATCTGCCGTGACGTACTCATGAAAGTAAAAATTTAAACACTGTCAGGGATGAGTATATGGTGTAAGATGCTACCTGTTGTAGGGAAGCAGCCTACTCACGCCGTAATAAATTCTCATCAGCCTTTCCATTGTGTGCCAGCCTAGTCCGCTGTAACTAGCTCGGACATCATAAATTTTGCGCAATACTTTATAAATCAAGTATATAGCCTGAAACGGTTCTAGCATGTCAGGAGTAATACTAAATCAATATGTGTTGAATGTCAGTTCAATAATTTTAACCATTATCGAAACTTGGATGTTTTTCTGTAAGAATCATTGGCGCAACAGAAAAGAGCTAGAGACTTAAAATTTTATATTTAGATTCCTTTTTCATAATAATCTAATAGAAACAGTACTTTGGATTTCACAAATTAAAATTTTAGTGGATATTCATGATTCTCTGGTTTTTGTCTTAAAAATTAAGGAAGCAAAATGGATTAAGTAGGCTAATAAATAAGGCTAGGATGTTTAAATTTAAGTAGAAGGGAAATGCGCTATAATCATAAAGATGTGAGAAATTTCAACTGAATGACTATAAAACTATAACGGTAGTGTATCTCCAAAGGGCAAGTTCAGAGCTCGTCCACTGCGTGTAGTGTAATTAAATTAATTCTCTCGCCGAAAATATTTAACTTAGCCACGTCAAACCTTTATTATGATTACTTACCTGTGTGCTGAATGCACATTTAAATTGAGAACTTCATCGGCCATCAGCAAAAGAAGCTATCATTTATTCGGTAACTTAAAGTGGTGCATTACTAGCCCAGCGGTTAGTCGGGAGAGCCGATTTGCTCAGGCGTTCCCTTAGCCGTACACACCGCGGCTTTATATATAGAACGCTGCGCGAGGAAAAGGCCCCAGTTCTCTCCAGACGCTGAATAGCACTCCATCTGTGTCGGGAGTCGCGTCGCGTCGGTATCATTGCTATAAACAGCCTAAGATGCTGTAATAAGTTACTCGGGATATGCGTAACCATGATATCATTTTCGAGTGAAGTGTTCATTCTCGGATGACTTCAATTATCTATCTTCAGTTTGCGTAAGTCGTATTTTCACGTGCCGCCGCGGGACAGACATTCTACCATTATTTAGCGTGGCGTTTAACCAACCTTATCATCAAATTATGGTGAGCATTCACTTACACATTTAATTTGAACAGTTATAGTTGCATGAGCGCATTACACTCTGAACTGCTCTGTTAGTCAGATTGTGTGGATTCTATTTTTTTTTTTTTTTCGTCTGTGACTTTCAGAATATAGAGAACGTTTTTTCACGATCGTTTTTGATTATGAATTCCAGACAATTTCCTAATTCCTCAGAGCTTCAAACTGTAACTATAAGTGTATTTCTCAGGTGAAGTGGGCACTAGGAATTCTAATCACAGGCTTCACGTTTTGCTAATCACTTTCTGGTTGCCAATATTGTAGTTAGAGAGCCACTGTTGAGAATGGCAAAACAAGAGCATAAACAATAGGAACATTAAATAATAATAAATTCCACCCGCCGCCCCACATATGGTGCATCGGCCGGGAAATGAAACTGAGTAAAAGTGAAAGTGATTTTAAATATTCGGATTCGTGAGTGAAATGCGACATGCAACTGAGTAATAGAACAGTGAAAGAGTTACGTGTGCATGTGGACGACGCAGTTGGATTAACAACGCATCTGGATTGACGGAGCTGGCACTGAGTCTAGCGGCGCTGCCGGCATCGCGAGAAGCCAGTTTCGCCTCACCACAGTCGTCCGCCAGAGCAACTGGAGCCACGCCTGCAGTTGCGGGCCACGCAAACACACAACAGCCGTCGGAGTGCCGTCTGCAGTTCAAAGCGCTGCGTCGCATCAGTAATCCTGGTACGCAGCGCCTGCAACGCCATACGTCGTGCAGAAGGAACTAAGTTAAGTGAAAAGCTGGTAACAATTTTATTAACCTGCACTAAAAGACTGTCGGCGATGGAACTGCCAGAAGAAACTGAGGTTAAACTTAAATCAGAACCTATGTCTGTTGAGGGAACTGTAAAGCCAGACAACGGTTCAAGTGTAAAAATGCATGAAAATAATAATGTTAAAGTGAAATATGAAGTATTGTCTACTGACAGTAGTGTGAAAAGGGGCAATGATTCAATAATAGAGATCCCTGTAGTAAAACAGAAATCAGAAATTGTTAATTTATTGGATGATAGTTTCTCTGTTGAATTAAAAATGATACAGTCACCAGAGGTGGTAGAGTTTAAAAAGGATAACTTAGATATGACTGATCAATCAGAATTTTCATTTAGTTTTGATGATTCTGGTATTGGAGCTAGTTTTTCGTCACCTGAGTGTGATAAAAAGCCAGCTAGTGAGCAACCCAAAGATGCTGGGGCTATTGATTTAAATGTTATATTACAAGCAATAACTGCCACTAACGCAAAAATGTCAGCCAGTAATGCAAAAATGACAGCTGAATTAAAGTCTGAAATTGTGGCCAGCCAAACCACTTTTAATAAACGGTTAGAGGAAATGGACAATACCTTCAAGGCTGGTTGCAATAAGTTGAAAGAGGATCTGGACAGATTGAATTATAAAATTGATTACAACCATGAGGATATTAAGAAAAAGGTTGCTCAACAATTTTCTGAAATGTATGAAACAGTAAAATCCGAAGTTGCTGAGGTTCGCAGAGACTTCCAAATGGAAGATGCGAAGCTGGAGCACAAGTTAACAGAAAAGATCTAGGCGGAATCTGAACTGTGCTCAGATAGATTTAAAGATGTTAATATAAAAGTAAACATATGTCAAGCAGAAGTAGATGCCATTAAAACTGATACTACTCATATTGTGCAAAGAGTAGATAATGTTGAAATGAGAGTAGAAAATATTAGTACTAACATTGCTAACATTGAGAGTAAAGTAGCTTCTGTAACTTCTGGTAATGGTAGTATGCAACAAATTGTAGCTGCAAGCGCCGCTTTTATCGGTTATTTTTCCTAAGCCAGTAGTTACGGGAATTGGTAAGACAGATCAGAATACTCAGACTGAACATGTGGATGAAGGGTCGGTAGCATCTAAGAATACAGCAGAAATATTACATCACTCACAGTATTTGATAGATATCGTGTTAGAGACGCTTTCTAAGTGGGAAGAGAAAGAGAAGGCGCAGCAGTGTAACGATAGGGAGGAGCTACAAGATACTGAGTTGTCAGGTGAAGAAGCAGAAGAAATTCATGCTTATATTTACGATGAGGATGATGTGCTGTTATCTAAAGTGCCTGTGCAGGATGTTGACACTGTACTAATAGATTTAGAACAGGAGGTAAGTGAGAATGTAGAGGGTAGCCTGTTGGGGGTCGATGAACCCAGTAGCTGTGACCAATTGTCACTTGAGAAGGAACCCGACGATAATAACGAAAGTGGTTTAGCTGTAACTAGTGTTATGCCCAGTCTGGAGGCGCAGAATCGCTCAGACTACAGTAATTTGTGTCATGTTCCGCAAACTAAGTGTAATGAAGTTGTGCGGTGTTTCGATTTGAAATTAATAGACCGACTGGGAAAGGCAGCTGAAAATATAGTTCAGGAGACTCCTACACATTTTGACCTAAATGTAATGAAAACAGATGTCGATCACTTTAATTGGAGAAAAATCCAAAAGGAACTATTGGATGAGTTTGAGGAACCACCTGTACAACAGAGAATAAGCCACCCTATAATAATAGTGAATATGTTGGGTATCAATGTACGTTGTCTCTTAGACAGTGGAAGTGAGGTGAGTGCAATATCTCAGTCCTTCCTAAATGCGTTACCTGGTAAAGACAAGCTTACAGTAATGAGGGTATCAGGACTAAGACTAATTGGTGCTACTGGCAAGGTGTCAAAAACGGTAAAGCAAGAAGCTTTGCTGCCCTATAATATTAATGGTAATTTAATTGATCATCCTTGCTTAATTGTAAGCAATCTCAGTATTGAGGTTTTAATTGGCATAGATTTCTTGTCGAAATATCAGAGTGTTGTTGACTTTGAAAGAAGCCGCCAGTTAAAAATGGTCTTGCCGATAACTGGAGTAATTACGGTACCTTTTATTGAGAAACATGTAGTAACTAATGATGAAACTTGGGAGCTGCCTATACGAGTTCTGAAAAATCGGAGATATTGGGACGAAGGTGTTAATCTTAGTACAAGTAAGCTAAACACAGAAGAAGAAGAAGCAATTATTTTGGACAAAATAGAAACTAAATTGTAGGAAATCGACAAAATTTCAGCTAATCAGAAGGAAGAACTGAGACAGGTTTTAAAAAGGCATCATAAGGTATTTTGAAATAGACCTGGCGTGGTCAAAGGTTATGAATGTCAATTAAAGGTGAAACCTGGCCAAGTGTTTTTCAGGAAGCCATACCAAATACATGTAGCTAGGAAGGAGGCGGTTCGAAAGGAGATACATAGAATGCTAGAGTGGGGTGTGATTGAAAAAGCGGTCAGTGAGTACGATAATCCTCTTGTTGTTGTACCAAAAAGAGATGGGAGTGTCAGATTGGTCTTGGACGCTCGTTGGTTGAATGAAATAGTGGTTAGGGAAAGTGATAGACCGCCGAACATGGACGAGTTAATGCAAAAGTTTCCGTGAGTAAAATTCTTAACTTCTATGGACATCACGTGTGGATATTGGAATTTGCCACTGGCGGAAAGTTCAAGGAAGTACACAGCTTTCTTGTACGAAGGAGTTTGTTACCAGTATCGTGTGGTACCTTTCTGACTTAATATCTCTGTTTGTGCCTTCGTACGTGTGATGTGCCATGTTTTAGGACCAGCATTAAGTAATAAAATAATAGTCTACGTAGATGATCTGTTAATAGCAACTCCTACCTGGAAAGAACACATAGCTTTATTAGAGGAAGTGTTAGAGGCTATTGAGAGAGGTGGTATGAAACTAAAGATTGAAAAGACAGAGTGCGTTAAAGAGGAAATAGGTTTCTTGGGATATATGATAAGTGGAAAAGGTATTCTGCCTGACCCAGGGAAGCTAGCAGTCATTGGAAAATTTGAGGCTCCCAGAAACAAGAAGCAGTTGAGATCGATGTTCGGTCTTTTCGGCTTCTATAGGCGTTTTGTTAGTGATCAGGCTTTTAATGCGCCCTGTCTTCACCTCCTGCTGAAAAAGAATACCCCTTGGGTTTGGACAGCAGAATGTCAACAGGCGTTTGAGGTGCTTAAATAATCTTTAATTAATAGTCCTATTTTACATCATCCTGATTTTGAAAAACCATTCTGTATGTCTGTTGATGCTAGTGGCTGTGGTATAGCTGTGGAGATATTCCAAGTAGAAATAGAGAACGAACAAGAAGTGCACAAAAGTATAGCTTTCGCAAGTCGATCTTTACAGGCAGCAGAGAGAAATTATGGCATCGCAGAACTGGAAGCATTGGCAATTGTATTTGGGGTACAGAAGTTTGAGCAGTATCTATTGGGTCACAAGATAATTGTTTACAGTGACCATAAGGCGTCGACTTTTTAAAGACCTGTAGGTTGAGGAATGCTCGTTTGGTAAGATGGTCATTGTATCTCCAGCAATTTGACCTTGAGGTTAGATATATTCAAGGGAAAGACAATCTGGTAGCTGATGGGTTATCTAGAAGTGCGGAGCTCTGTGATGACGCAGGAATTACAGCAACAGACCTAAGTGAAGTACGAATGTTTGCATTGCACGAAGTGAAGGAAGAAAGTGCATTAAAGAGATTGATTAAGAACTTGAGACGTGAGCAGAATGCAGATGACCAGCTGAAATTAGTGAAGAGCTATTTAGGAAATGCGAACTATCCTAAGGTTTCGCAATACTATTGTCTGCATAAAGGTATTCTGTTTAGGAGGAAAAAGGTAGATGTTTCTGAGTGGAAGCTGTGCTTTCCCTCACAACATGTAGACTTACTAATCGACTATGTACACCTGAGGTATGGGCACTACGGTGCAAAGAAGTGCATGGCAAAATTAAAAGAGAAGGTTGTGTTGACAACATGTACTGCCGTGTTGCCAAGCGTCTAGCATATTGTGTAGTGTGCCAGAAAGTCCGTGCTGCTAACTCCAGAATACAAGGGGATATGCATTCAGTAGAGCCAACTGAAACCCTAGAATTACTGGCTTGTGTTTGGTTTGGCCCTCTTCCTGCTTCGAGAGGTGGGTGCACCCATGTTTTTGTTGTTGTGGATGGATTCAGTAAATATGTTAAGCTATACCCAATTAAAAGAGCAAATGCAAAAACGTTGGTACGTATGTTGGAAAAAGATTTCTTCGTGAACGTTGGCGTTCCGAAGAATTTGCTGTCAGACAATGGGCCTCAGTTTACTTCTGATAGATTTAAGGAGTGTCTAGATAAGGCCGGAGTGAAACATCTGAAAATATCTGCGTATTTCCCCTAAGGAAATATGAGTGAACGTATTATGAGAGAATTGAATAGGCTTTGCAGAACTTATTGTGCTCGGAAACACTCATGTTGGGCAGAGCACATGAAGTATTTTGAGAATGTAATTAACAACTTAAGACATGATGCAACTGGCTTTGCGCCTTGCGAATTGATGTTTGGCCAAGAACCGCACAATGTGATTGCAGATACAGTAGAATTCCCTATTCAAACGCAAATATCCACAGACGAGAAGAAGTTAAACGCTAGGGAAAATATAAGAAAAAGAGCATTGGAAAGAAAGAAGCGTCATGACGCAAAAGCTGTACCCACCAGTTTTGAAATAGGTCAGTTAGTCCTTGTCAAAACCAAGGAAAAATCAAAGAAAATAAATGCAGAAACAAAGAAATTCATGTTCGTATACCAAGGACCTTTTAGGGTCATAGGAAAACCACATGCCAATGCATATAGGCTAGAGTACCCTAAAAGTAAAAAGCTATTAGGTCTCAGGAACGTGATCGACCTAAAGAAGTTCATAGGCAGTGAAGGAATGCTGTAGGGAGGAGGTTGTTCTGTAACCTCTACACAGTGTGGCAGCTGTGCGGTCCCAGCTGTGTGAGATCTTCTTTCCTTTTCAGGTCTCACTCATATTTCATCTTTCCTATCCACCAAAATTTCGGCTCTTACTCTCAAATACTAGAATCTTCCGGTACGACTATCAAGCCAATAATAAACTAATGAACTCTGTAGGGAGGAAGTTGTTCTGTAACCTCTACACAGTGTGGCAGAGGTGCAGTCCCAGCTGTGTGAGATCTTCTTTCCATTTCAGGTCTCACTCAATCTTCATCTTTCCTATCCACCAAAGTTTCGACTCCTTCTCTGCAATACAAAAATTTTCCGTCACGATTATCGGCAATTCTATCCACCGATTAGTGAAAAAAAAACCTAATGTGACAAACCTAACAGTGACATAAACAACAGAGAGGTATGACGTAATTAAGATACAATGTATTTGAGTAACAAGTATGTATAGAACCCTGGTAATATTATAAGTACAAAGTTGTTGTTTTATTGGAAATGGTCCCACAATAATATTTTAAAAAGATGTGTTCAAGCAGGATCTGAAGTGGCAGTGAAACCTATTGTATGCATTAGAGCTAACTAATAAATGGTAAGAGAGATTGCTTAGTGTTATGAAAATTATGCAGATAAGTTGTAAGAATGAACTCACCTTGTGTAGCAAGGAATGGCAGTGTAATAGAATTGAACAGTGTTTGTGGTTGAGACGTGAAGGTCACGTCCTTGAAGTATTGATAAGGTTGGAGCTGGCCATTATTTTGGTGTAGTGTGTGACAGGACACACCTACACGTATTGAGGTTATGAGTTGGAGGCGTGAATGCGACCATATGTACCCTTATGTTAGATGAGACAGAGCAGCTCATGCTGTCCTATAGGTTTAAGGAATTTAGCATTACGCTCGTCCATAATTACTTGATGCATTTTAGTGGTAGGTCGAGAGAGACTACCTGTGGTTTCAGCGTCCGATCGAGTGGAAATGAATTGCCACGTGAGCAAACTGATCAGCTGCAATACACTTTCGATATGAAATAATTGTGCTATCCTATGTTTTACATGTTAATAGAGTAAGTGTTAAATAAGTACATACACTAGCAACATAATTGAGTAACATAATGGCAGACGCGAAACACTATTTATAGCTCAGCATAAATACACTTCGACGAAGTAAGTACATAATTGCAGATGTGGAACTGACGCAGCAGCAGAGGACCAAAAAGTGGAGTTAGTAGTAAATTAACGTAGTGTGTTTTGAACACTCAGAACTGTACTATTACCACAAGTTACTCACATGTACAAAGAAGCTGAGAAGACAACTACTAATCAAATATACTCATACTATATCTAAGAATAAGGTAATCGAAGATGAGTCAGTTAAGTAAATAAAATACAGATTTGTCAGGAATGTACCAAGCATTGGTTCAGTGTTCCGGCCCAGAAATAATGAATTGAATTTAAATAGGATTTATGATTGTATGCCTTGAGCATAAATTTTCTCTAGTACGTGACTAAAGGCGTTTTGAGCCATTTGTTTATCGATTTTGACAGTTAAGTAACCGTGAGAGTAAAATTGAAAAAGTTCTGTTAACTTTGTTCCAACAAAATATTGAAGGATAAAATGTATATATCCCCATTTCATGGTGATCCACCCTTAGATAATAAGTGAACAGAGTCTGAGGAACTCTTTTTGTTTGTTCTACAGGACAAACCAGATAATGGCAGCCTGGTAGCTGTGTGAAAGCGTGGAGTGACTTGGACACAACTCACAGTGACCCCTCCCCTTTCCCCATGTAATTTAGAGTGAACGTGAAGGACGCACACCATAGCAACTTCCCCTCCTCTACCCTTGTGAATGGAAGTGTAGAGCGCCAGCCAAAGCGGCTACAACCACGTATGTAGAAATGATTTAATAAATTTTCTTTCAGGTTTAGAAAAGACTGCTAAGATATAATGATCTGTTTATGTATCATGAATAACTGTGTTATTTTCTTTGAATTTATGTATGTAAAAATGTATTTAATGGATTTAAGATTTTCATAATTTTACATATATTTATGTGTTTGTTTGTCTAAGGATATATGTATGCCAAAATGTTTCATTGATTTTGCTTAAATTTTGAGGGATAATATTGCTTAAGAGGCAGTAACCATGCCAGTAATGTAAATAATTGAAGTAGGTAATCAGTTTTCTTCTAATATTTCTATATGTTTACATTTCAATTTGAATTTTTCATAGAGAGTTAAGCTGTACTCTTGCTTCCCTTTTTGTAATTAAATTTTTTTCATTCATTAACATTCTAAAACAAAAAAATTTAAGTAGAGGGTCATTTAGGGAAGCAGCCTACTCACGCCGTAATAAATTCTTATCAGTCTTTAAATTGTGTCCCAGCCTAGTCCCCTGTAACTAGCTCTGACGTCATAAATGTTGCGCAATACTTTAAAAAACAAGTATATAACCTGAAACGGTTCTAGAATGTCAGGAGTAATACTAAATCAATATGTGTTGAATGTCAGTTCTATAATTTTAAACGTTTTCGAAATTTGGATGTTTTTCTGTAAGAATCATTGGCGCAACAGAAAAGAGCTAGAGACTTAAAATTTTATATTTAGATTCCTTTTTCATAATAATCTAATAGAAACAGTACTTTGGATTTCACAAATTAAAATTTTAGTGGAAATTCATGATTCTCTGGTTTTTGTCTTAAAAATTAAGGAAGCAAGATAGATTAAGTAGGCTAATAAATAAGGCTAGGATGTTTAAATTAAAGTAGAAGGGAGATGCGCTATAATCATAAAGATGTGAGAAATTTCAACTGAATGACTATAAAACTATAGGGGTAGCGTATTTCCAAAGGGCAAGTTCAGAGCTCGTCTAATGCATGTAGTGTAATTAAATTAATTCTCTCGCCGAAAATATTTAACTTAGCCACGTCAAACTTTTATTATGATTACTTACCTGTGTGCTGAATGCACATTTAAATTGAGAGCTTCATCGGCCATCAGCAAAAGAAGCTATCATTTATTCGGTAACTTAAAGTGGTGCATTACTAGCCCAGCAGCTAGTCGGGAGAGCGGATTTGATCAGGCGTTCTCTTAGCCGTCGGCACCGCGGCTTTATATATAAGAACGCTGCGCGAGGAAAAGGCCCCAGTTCTCTCCAGACGCTGAATATCACACCATCTGTGTCGGGAGTCGCGTCGCGTCGGTATCATTGCTATAAACAGCCTCGGATGCCGTAATAAGTTACTCGGGATACGCGTAACCATGAAATCACTTTCAAGTCAATTGTTAATTCTGGGATGACTTTAATTATCTATCTTCAGTTTGCGTAAGTCGTATTTTCACGTGCCGCCGTGGGACAGACATTCTACAAGTATTTAGCGTGGCGTTTGATGAACCTTATCATCAAATTATGGAGAGCATTCACTTAAACATTTATAGTTTATAGTTGCATCAGCGCATTAGACTCTGAACTGCTCTGTTAGTCAGATTGTGTGGATTCTTTTTTTTTTTTTTTTTTTTTTTTCATCTGTGACTTTCAGAATATAGAGAACGTTTTTTACGATCGTTTTTGGTTATGAATTCCAGACAATTTCGTAATTCCTCAGAGGTTTAAGCTGTAACTATAAGTGTATTTCTCAGATGAAGTGGGCACTAGGAATTCTAATTACAGGCTTCACGTTCTGCTACTCACTTTCTGGTTGCCAATATTGTAGTTAGAGAGCCAGTGTTGAGAACGGCAATACAACAGCATAAATAATAGGAACATTAAATAATAATAAATTCCACCCGCCGCCCCACTCTGTGAACGGAATATTTCGCCAACACTTAAAAGAAAGAACAAATGATGTGTTTACCTGGACTACACTCCTGGAAATGGAAAAAAGAACACATTGACACCGGTGTGTCAGACCCACCATACTTGCTCCGGACACTGCGAGAGGGCTGTATAAGCAATGATCACATGCACGGCACAGTGAACACACCAGGAACCGCCGTGTTGGCCGTCGAATGGCGCTAGCTGCGCAGCATTTGTGCACCGCCGCCGTCAGTGTCAGCCAGTTTGCCGTGGCATACGGAGCTCCATCGCAGTCTTTAACACTGGTAGCATGCCGCGACAGCGTGGACGTGAACCGTATGTGCAGTTGACGGACTTTGAGCGAGGGCGTATAGTGGGCATGCGGGAGGCCGGGTGGACGTACCGCCGAATTGCTCAACACGTGGGGCGTGAGGTCTCCACAGTACATCGATGTTGTCGCCAGTGGTCGGCGGAAGATGCACGTGCCCGTCCACCTGGGATCGGACCGCAGCGACGCACGGATGCACGCCAAGACCGTAGGATCCTACGCAGTGCCGTAGGGGACCGCACCGCCACTTCCCAGCAAATTAGGGACACTGTTGCTCCTAGGGTATCGGCGAGGACCATTCGCAACCGTCTCCATGAAGCTGGGCTACGGTCCCGCACACCGGTAGGCCGTCTTCCGCTCACGCCCCAACATCGTGCAGCCCGCCTCCAGTGGTGTCGCGACAGGCGTGAATGGAGGGACGAATGGAGACGTGTCGTCTTCAGCGATGAGAGTCGCTTCTGCCTTGGTGCCAATGATGGTCGTATGCGTGTTTGGCGCCCTGCAGGTGAGCGCCACAATCAGGACTGCATACGACCGAGGCACACAGGGCCAACACCCGGCATCATGGTGTGGGGAGCGATCTCCTACACTGGCCGTACACCAATGGTGATCGTCGAGGGGACACTGAATAGTGCATGGTACATCCAAACCGTCGTCGAACACATCGTTCTACCATTCCTAGACCGGCAAGGGAACTTGCTGTTCCAACAGGACAATGCACGTCCGCATGTATCCCGTGCCACCCAACGTGCTCTAGAAGGTGTAAGTCAACTACCCTGGCCAGCAAGATCTCCGGATCTGTCCCCCATTGAGCATGTTTGGGACTGGATGAAGCGTCGTCTCACGCGGTCTGCACGTCCAGCACGAACGCTGGTCCAACTGAGGCGCCAGGTGGAAATGGCATGGCAAGCCGTTCCACAGGACTACATCCGGCATCTCTACGATTGTCTCCATGGGAGAATAGCAGCCTGCATTGCTGCGAAAGGTGGATATACACTGTACTAGTGCCGACATTGTGCATGCTCTGTTGCCTGTGTCTATGTGCCTGTGGTTCTGTCAGTGTGATCATGTGATGTATCTGACCCCAGGAATGTGTCAATAAAGTTTCCCCTTCCTGGGACAATGAATTCACGGTGTTCTTATTTCAATTTCCAGGAGTGTATATCCTGCGAGCAGTTGAATATTTTCCGTCTATAGTGTGAGATGGTGGACGACCTTGGGCTCTTCATAGCGGTATCATGTTCCCATTTCTCACGCGGGAACACGTTACACACACACCCTGAGGCTGCGCTCAACTGACTGCTGCGTCGCGTGGGCACGCCCGGGTACATTCCTGACTACGTACAATATACTTGATTGTCGACCTCTCTACTGTGCAAGTACCGCCGTTGCAGAATTTCGAATGATATGAAGTGCCAATGAACGTGTAGAGAATGAATGACATGGGCACTAATGCGTAGTGCGTGTTATGAACATTTGTGGCGAACTGGGATGATAACGACTGCGTTGTGATGTACGGCAATCACAGAAACTGTGTGGTTAAAGCGTGTCGAAAAATAGTGAACAAAATAAGACAAAATAATCCTTAAGAAAAGTCCCTTGGCAGAAAACCTAACGGTTCTAGAAGATAAACACAAAAAACGTGTTAAATTTATATCCCTTTACTTGATGTCAATAACGGCAATTTTAGATTTTTATGTCTAATGTTTTTCTTTCAGACCAACCATCGTGCATTCTGCTGAGAAATCACTTATCCTACTGTGTAGTTCCTTCATGACTCCTGAACCTTTTGAGCATCTGAGGCCTACCTGAATGACATTCTGTACATTCTACAACGCCATGTTCCAGTCCAGAGAGACAGTTCCTTGCTTGGGTACTAGTCTCTGTGATGGTACCACTCTTTATCCTGTGTCGACTGCTGTCACACCTGGTCTCTATGTCAAGCACGTTTATACGTCTAGACAAATAATACATCGGATGATCAAAAAGTCAGTATAAATTTAAACACTTAGTAAACCACGGAATAATGTAGATAGAGAGGTAAAAATTGACGCACATGCTTGGAATGACATGGGGTTTTACTAGAACAAAAAAAAAAAACAAAGTTCACAAAATGTCCTACAGATGGTGCTGGGCAGCAAAGCTGCTACCGTTACGGGTGAGAGGTACGCCGGTATATTACAGAATCGCATTATCCCCAGCCTGGCTGATAAACACCTGCTGGAATGTGCGATGTTTATGCAGCATGGCGCTCCAACTCATATTGCTAGACGCGTGAAAGATCTCTTGCGCGTCGTTTGGTGATGATCGTGTGCTCAGCCGCCACTTTCGTCATGCTTGGTCTCCCAGGTCCCCAGACCTCAGTCCGTGCGATTATTGGCTTTGGGGTTACCTGAAGTCGCAAGTGTATCGTGATCGACCGACATCTCAAGGGATGCTGAAAGACAACATCCGACGCCACTGCCTCACCATAACTCTGGACATGCTTTACAGTGCTCTTCACAGCATTATTCCTCGACTACAGTTATTGTTAAGAAATGATGGTGGATATATTGAGCATTTCCTGCAAAGAACATCATCTTTGCTCTGTCTCACTTTGTTATGCTAATTATTGCTATTCTGATCGGATTAAGCGCCATCTATCGGACATTTTTTGAACTTTTGTATTTTTTTTTTTTTTTTTGTTCTAATGTCATTCCAAGCATGTGTCAATTTGTACCTCTGTATCTACATTATTCCGTGGTTTATTCAGTTTTACTACTCTGTGTGTGTGTGTGTGTGTGTGTGTGTGTGTCTGTGTGTGTGTGTGTGTGTGTGTGTGTGTGTGTGTGTGTGTGTGTGTGTGTGTTTGTGTGTGTGTGCTGGCTCTGAGCACTATGGGACTTAACATCTGAGGTCATCAGTCCCCTAGAACTTAGAACTACTTAAACCTAACTAACCTAAGGACATCACACACATCCATGCCCGAGGCAGGATTCGAACCTGCGACCGTAGCGGTCGCGCGGTTCCACACTGAAGCGCCTAGAACCGCTCGGCCTGTGTGTGTGCCTTTGAAGGAGTAGGGAGAGAAAGAAATACAGAAACTAGAACAAAAGATAACTAAGAAAGGGGAACGTGGAACGGTGGAAGCGGGTGTGGAGGGAACCGGGGGACGGTAGGAAGGTAACACTTCCACAAATGTATTTCCGTCTTAGTTCAATCTGCATTCCTTTTGTCGGCAAAAAAACACTTGAGAACGGAAGTTCATTACTATGAAGGTCACCACGGATTTCGTAGGTCTGTGACTGCACGCTACGAAGAAAAAAGAGTGAACGCCTTTGTATGCATTCTGCTGCTACATTACGATTCCGACGTTCACGAGTTTACAGTTGCTGCTTCGAAGCACACAGGGACATGAGCACCGAAAGAAACGTATACGTTATTTGCCGAGACGTCCATGTCATCCGGTGCAGTGAAGCAAATACACGCAGCACGAAAATCAAAGGCTTGTAGCTACAATGCGTGGGAAAACGGCGCCTGTGGTAACCACAGCCGCCGAGCCCTGAGTGAAGCAACATGTACGGCAGAGCTGCGCCAAAGAGACCGGACTGAGTGAGGGGCCTCGACTCACTTCTCTCGATTTTGTTTCGCGTCAGTGAATGAGAAATACCAGACTCTCGACTAAGACAATTACGGTCACGTTAGGGGTTGCGCGGTCTGCTTGCTGTAGTAAAATCTCTAGAATAGGATTGCACAATACCATAGCATCAGGTCGCAGTATATCTGATTTGCGGATTTACTAGACAAACACACCGGGTGAGGCCTTCATGATCTTGTATTTTAATGTACTCAAGAACTAATACAAAGCCAAAAGGGCACATATTATGTGGTTTGTGGCCGTAATGTGACTGTGTAACTCTACGAAATATTTTTTCCAAGTGGTTCTCCAGCTGTAATATATTAAATGAAGAACATGTTTGTATACATTATCAGCTGTTGTAGAAAATTTGTTTAAATTTGTTGCAGGTTTCTTTCTATGTGGAGCATCATGGAGCATCTGACGATTAACAAAGCTGACAACGCTCTCAGCTTTTAATTGTGAGAATTATTATAATATGAGAAATGTTATAATATCGTACATAGCATACATGCCAAATAAGAGTTACTAGACAAAAAGACACTTTATCATCTTGATTTCCTAAGTATTACACATAGCTGCCTTGAACTACAAACGTAAGTTTTTGTGTTATATGTCTCTAACACACTTGCGATAACTGAACACATATATACTCCCGCTGAAAAGCGGTCATGCACTATCTCATCAAAGGTATCCTAACACTTATTGGTGGACATTAATATGGGATGTGTATAACCTTCGCCTTGTGACGACTTGAGCACAGCTGTGGACACTTTCAGCGAAATGTCTGGATTCCTGAAGGTATTTTCATTCTGACGACGCAGCTACGAGGAATAGCGTGTTTTTTTCAGCAGAAGCGTTTCGCTTTATTGAGGTAAAGTATCAACAGTGGCCCGTGAATAACGAAATTTCCAATTTCACTTGTTTTTAACATCCAAAAAAATTGGTTAACGTGTTGCTTTTTGCTTACGGTGATTTCCGATTGGTTTCTCGCCTACATCGGGAAATGCCGTCTGCTAGCAAATATTTGGCGTCTTTGTTCGTTAGACACTGATACTTGTAGTTACCCTGCAGAACTAAGCATTTCTTACGTTTTGCACACCACGCTTTTTCGCACATCAATGTTTTCTGTTTACTTTTATACTTCTAGATATGTATTGCGGTTTGTGTTTTGAAGCGCTGCCAATATAATATTGCCACTAGTTTGCCTTTGACCTCTTCTCTTTCTTTTTTGTGTGGGAGGGAGAAGCCATGCTGAGTTGACATAAGGCTGGGTTGGAGAAGAAGATGAGAAGCAAGAATTAAAATGAAATAGCATGGGGGGGGGGGGGGGGTTGGGTGCGAGAGGGTGAAGGATGGAAAAAGCTCTTTTATTTTTCATGTAATTCCTTCACTTATTTTATATAATGTCTGGTTTCCAATATTTATTTGGTCACTGAGCATGTGTTTATTTTGTGTTCATGCTCTGTGTATGTGGAAATTTCTTGGAAAGCAAGTAGGTGGCTGCCTACTGATTCTAATGATGTTCATTTCCTTTTCAATATTGCTTGGTTTTATTTTAGATGACCTGCAAATGTTGAATGTTTTGTATCGTATTTAAATGCTATGACGTGTTCACCATATCTTGTGTCGAACGTCATGACAGTCACTCCAGTGACTGTTTTTCACAATCTCTGCAACTGAGCCGATAGAAACCAGACTCTTAGTATCTGGTTTTGATTTCAATTTTGGGGTGTGCTTTTGCACTGAGTTGTTTGTTTTGCAAGTCATGTTTATGCTTCGTTTTTTGAATGTGATACCTATTTTCTGTGTGAATTTGTTGACATAGGAAATGCGTAGTTCTTCAGAGGAACTAAACATTTGATTACACGTATCAGTGTGTAACGAAGAAAAATACCAAAGATGTCCTGGCAGACGACGTTTCCCAACGTAGGCGACAAACCAAGCGGAAACCACCGTAAGTAAAATCCATGTATTTTTAAAGAACTTTTTTAGATCTTAAAAACAAATCATGTTGTAAATATCTTTAATAAAGACCACTCATAATGTTTTACCTCAAAAAAGCGCAACGCGTCTGGTGAAAACAAAACGACGCTATTTCCTGTTGTTGCAAAGACAGAACGAAAATACCTTCTGGAATTGTAAAGTAATTACGGACAATATGGCCTCACCAATGGACACTTAGTTGTCTGAATGTCGGTGGAGGAATGGCAGCCTATTCTTCCCTGAGAGCCGAAACCCGAGACGGTGTTGATTTTGGGCGCTGATTTATGGAGCGAAGTCGACGATCTAACTCGTCCCAAAGATGGAGCATTTGGCTCATCTCGGGAGTAAAGGAATATGTGGCATGTAAGGAGGTGCTCGACTACCGCACCCAATTTTTTTAACTCCCTTTGCACAGTCATTGTGCGAGCTAGACTGCTGGTAGCATTTCTACTGATTTCATATCAGTATTTACAACCGTTCACCACAACGAGAAACCACGATTCTTTTGTTAGGAAATCACCCGCCAACTTCCAAAAAACTATTCAGTTAATTTCAAAATGTCTTCCCACATTTGAATCTTCGAACTAGAGAGAGGCTTGTTGATTTTCTTGCTCTACATAATCCGTTTCGTCAGATGGACGAGAAGCTTGCTGTACAGCCATGAGTCTGCCATTTGCAACTTTTAAATGGCCTTAGCACTTACACTGTCCAGAATTCACGCAGTACAATTCATCACATCTTCTGTGCACCCAGGAGCGATAAGCAGCCTAGGGAAGACATCACTTCTTTTTTGAAGTAATTATTTCCGTTACTCACAGTGTAGAGAACTCAAGTAGTATACGAAACCGCAGTGCAACGAAGGCTCGCGGCAAGGGCACTACCTGACTTTCGGTGACAACACATCCGCTACTGGTGAACGATTTTCGTAAACCACTAATGCGAGATCTCTGGTCACGGTGTAGAAACGGTTGGACGGAAGTGCCACGGTACCTGTGCCACTTATAATAATGTCTGACACACCAAGATCTGGAAGTCCACGTAGCACTTTCTTTAGACAACATTATTCTCCGCCTCTTCCCATACCGATGGGTTCACCTTTGGTGACAAAGTCTGCTTTAAAATAGGTGTGTGCTGATACTTTTGATCATATAGTGTATATGTTACCGGCCAAAGCCGATTTTAGGATGAACTAGTTTCTCCTAGGTCAAACTGGTTCATACGGTTACCGATAGGATAAAACAGTTTAGCCAATGCCAAACGACTTTATCCTAGTTAGAATTTACATGCCTTAGGATAAACTGGTACGTCCTAGTCTCAACTAATTTCATATACACTCCTGGAAATGGAAAAAAGAACACATTGACCCCGGTGTGTCAGACCCACCATACTTGCTCCGGACACTACGAGAGGGCTGTACAAGCAATGATCACACGCACGGCACAGCGGACACACCAGGAACCGCGGTGTTGGCCGTCGAATGGCGCTAGCTGCGCAGCATTTGTGCACCGCCGCCGTCAGTGTCAGCCAGTTTGCCGTGGCATACGGAGCTCCATCGCAGTCTTTAACACTGGTAGCATGCCGCGACAGCGTGGACGTGAACCGTATGCGCAGTTGACGGACTTTGAGCGAGGGCGTATAGTGGGCATGCGGGAGGCCCGGTGGACGTACCGCCGAATTGCTCAACACGTGGGGCGTGAGGTCTCCACAGTACATCGATGTTGCCGCCAGTGGTCGGCGGAAGGTGCACGTGCCCGTCGACCTGGGACCGGACCGCAGCGACGCACGGATGCACGTCAAGACCGTAGGATCCTACGCAGTGCCGTAGGGGACCGCACCGCCACTTCCCAGCAAATTAGGGACACTGTTGCTCCTGGGGTAACGGCGAGGACCATTCGCAAGCGTCTCCATGAAGCTGGGCTACGGTCCCGCACACCGTTAGGCCGTCTTCCGCTCACGCCCCAACATCGTGCAGCCCGCCTCCAGTGGTGTCGCGACAGGCGTGAATGGAGGGACGAATGGAGACGTGTCGTCTTCAGCGATGAGAGTCGCTTCTGCCTTGGTGCCAATGATGGTCGTATGCGTGTTTGGCGCCCTGCAGGTGAGCGCCACAATCAGGACTGCATACGACCGAGGCACACAGGGCCAACACCCGGCATCATGGTGTGGGGAGCGATCTCCTACACTGGCCGTACACCACTGGTGATCGTCGAGGGGACACTGAATAGTGCACGGTACATCCAAACCGTCATCGAACCCATCGTTCTACCATTCCTAGACCGGCAAGGGAACTTGCTGTTCCAACAGGACAATGCACGTCCGCATGTATCCCGTGCCACCCGACGTGCTCTAGAAGGTGTAAGTCAACTACCCTGGCCAGCAAGATCTCCGGATCTGTCCCCCATTGAGCATGTTTGGGACTGGATGAAGCGTCGTCTCACGCGGTCTGCACGTCCAGCACGAACGCTGGTCCAACTGAGGCGCCAGGTGGAAATGGCATGGCAAGCCGTTCCACAGGACTACATCCAGCATCTCTACGATCGTCTCCATGGGAGAATAGCAGCCTGCATTGCTGCGAAAGGTGGATATACACTGTACTAGTGCCGACATTGTGCATGCTCTGTTGCCTGTGTCTATGTGCCTGTGGTTCTGTCAGTGTGATCATGTGATGTATCTGACCCCAGGAATGTGTCAATAAAGTTTCCCCTTCCTGGGACAATGAATTCACGGTGTTCTTATTTCAATTTCCAGGAGTGTAGTTTCTATCTTCTATAAGCTTTTCAAAGTAAACTGAACAAAGGAATAGTAATAAAATAGTCAATATGATTCATTAAAGTAATTTATTAACTAATCAGTAAATTCACATGTATCACTAGATCAACTTACATATATCTATCCACAGAAATCACCTTATCTGCAATTTGATTATTTACTTATTTTAGCAAGGTTTAATTTGTTGGCACTTAGAATTGCAGAGCACTTGATTTTTCGTACAATTGCATCTGTTTTTCATGCAACTGCACTTCACGAAGCCTTGCCCTGATCCGACAGAATATTTTATGGCTGTAGTCCTTAAAGATATTTTAATATCCTGGTTAATATCTCCCACATCTAAAACCTTCTGAATGCAGACGTCGAAATCAGTTCATAAAAATAAAAAAGAAGTTAAAACAAATATTTTTAATGCTTTATTACACAAATATGGAAATTTATTCCTGCAATAACGTTTATGATGTACGCCATGTTAGGTGCTAACTTTGATGAGGTCCTCATCAGTCTTTCGAAGTATTACTCCAATTACCTCTGCCCTTACCTGCATCTGGAATAGGTATGATTACGTTGTCCTAAATATAACCTGATGGATTGGATTTGTCAGAGGAAGCTTTCATTGTTTCAGCTTGTTTTCCTTTTTAATTTTCTGTCGCAGTTTTTCTAGCATTTTGAATGTAGATTGTGTCAATTTTCACAACGTTATCATCATCTCTGTGTTCGTACTGTTCAGTACTGCTGTCATCTTCGATTGCTTTCTTTAGGTCATCTTCATCCTGAATATCATTTACAATTTCTTGAGGCAACAAGGAAGTGGAAAGTCCTATTCTAGGTTCGATTCCGAAGAATGCTTTGTAAGGTTATTGTTTTATGCCAGAGTGGTGAGCTCGATTTTCATGAATTGGACGTACCTTAATCCTTCCGACCACTTCGTCGAATTGTTGTCCTTTAACGAAGACCTTACCACATTTCCAATGTCTTGGATGGCACATTAGACAGAACCCTGTCTTTGGCTTTGCCTTGGTTTTCCCCACACAATTTTCAATTCTGACTAAAGCTCTACGACATCACTTATAACATTATTGACAAATTCTCTGCCATTAACAAATTGAAGAACGCACGTCGCCCCTACTGTTAGGAATATATCATTCAAATGATAAGCCACTTCTTCATCCCTCTTTGATGTTAACGCACGAAGGAGAACAAATTTGGTGAGATGGTCTTGGTAAACTAGAATGAATTTTAAATTCCTGTCTGGTTGTGTTTGGAAATCAATCAAATAGACTGGGTGTCTGCTTTGGAACAAGCCCTCTTTTCTTTTTTGACTTCTTTTGTTGACAAATATCACACACTGATAAAAAAATTGCCTTTTTGATATTGGCATATTTTTTTGATGTCTCGGCTAACATCCTATCGCGACCACCATGATCCGCAGCTACATGAGCTGCGTCAATTACATCATAAAGTTCATCAGCTGGAACAAAGTATTTTATATTTACTTCATACCGTGCAATGAGTGTTTTCACATCAACAATTGTCAAAATAGCAAATAGTTTCAAATCGTTTCAGTCTTCTTTTTTGTAATGGTGTTATTTTTTTCAACTTTTCCGCGTCTTCTACTTGAGTAACCAAATCCGCATATTCGTCTACTTTTTGTTTTCAGTCTGCAAAATCTCCTCCAAAAACTTTTCTCTCCACGGCTTTTGATTGGCTTACCTACGACACGAAGGCTCATCCATCATGGAACGCCTCAAAATAATTATACTAGGATATTAATAAAATCTTTTAAACCCAACCAGTAACTTAACACGCGCACTCGTCGATGCAAAATACTGTTCAATATAAAGAACAGTGCGAGCGGACAGCGGAGGCTCGAGGGGTGAGCCCGTTCGTACAGGCAGTGATATGCGTTCCGACCGGGCAAAATTAGTCCAGACTAGGACGTACCAGTTTATCCTAAAGCATACAAATACTAAGTAGGATAAACCAAGTCACAGTAAGAGACACTGATATTAGTCTTGTATGTCCATCACAACGTTCTGCATTTGGTACAGGTCAGTCGTGCATAAGTCTCCTTGTAAGTTACTTTACATAAATTCAGTTGTTTAAAATGAATTTTTGCCGACTGGTAATGCGCAATCCGCAATACTTCGGAGTCTTTTGCGTCACATTATTCTATTTTAATTTCTTAATCTGCCACTGTATGTGTTTTTAAGGCACTACATAACTATCTTTGTGCTACTGTACACTATTTTCTTCCCTTTTTAGTAATTCCTGAATCAAGATGACGTAGAAAAGGGTGGAAGCCTTTTGATGAATAAAATATAAGATGACATAAACGGTGACACTCTTTTTACTATATTATGAGGAACAGAATATCTTGATATCTCTGATAGCTTCCTAAATTGGTTAATTCAAACGTGTTTCTCTAACGCTGTTGATTATTTCTGTTCTCAACCACTTCATACTTGACACAGTTTGGTGATTGAACTCTTGCAACGCTCTACATGGTTTTTACACGGGAAGCCTACGTGAACTACTAATCTGCACAACTAACTTTTTGAAGTCATTAATTACATTCTCATTTGTCTCCTACTGTCTGTGCTGTGTGCGTTTGTTATGTACTACTGTTGCTGAAAAATTAATCAATTATATTTGCCTTCGTGTTTCACAAATTCTTTGAAACGTTGTTAGTGCTCAGTTGAAAATTCTACTTACACCTTATTGTTACGCCGTAAGTGTTGGTATAAATGTGTTGAACAAGGATAAGTTCAGACTTGAGTCGCCTACTCACCTGTTTCGCTCGTCATTTGTAAAACTGCCGTCCACTGGGGTAAACAAACTGGAATAAACCTGCATTGCGGCCACTGCTGTAACGAGAGTTGTGGGGTGGGCATGGTGGTATTGTGGGCGTCCCCATCACGACGCGAATCGAAACCCATTATTCTCGTCTGGCAGCGGCAGTATTTCTTGCACCTGGGTTGTTATCTGCACACACCACAAGCCAATAATTCCATATTGGTAGTGGCCCTCTTCATATTCAGTGCTTTACAGTAGCGGCAGTATTGAGGCTGCGAATCAGTTCTGCGTCGCGAGACGTAATTAACGAGAGCTGCGACCCTCAAGTTATATTGTGAACCCAGCTCAATATAGAAGCCAATCGGATTTGTGAATCACTCAAATTCGAAGAAATTAGCGTTTCTAGAATATCTATCATACATCTGTCGTACCAATGACATGGGCCTATAGCTCTAGAAAATGTTACATTCTTAACACAAACCCAGCTGTGCAGTATATCACCTGAGAGAATTTTTTCCTGGTATTATCTTATTCATACATACAATCTTACTCATTTTTCATTCATTTTCTGCCTTCGTCCTTCAATCTTTCCAAACTCCAAGGGCGTATACGAGTAATACAGTATGAAAAGGGATATGAAACTCTAATTATCATGTTTTATTGGGGCATTGTACTAGCAGACAGACAAAGTTACGGAGAATTTGCGCTCAGTGGCAGGAACGAAATGAGACAGGAGATATACTAATTTAGTTTTGCAATAAAATTCAGGAAGTAATAGTGAATAACTTTTGTCTTAATTCGACGTGGGTCACGACATATTTACTTCAAAAGGTCACGCTCAGACCGGGGGCGACTCGGTATTGCTGGTCATCCTACTATGCAAGCGGGTGCGTACAGGAGTGAAACAGAGGAAGGGTAAAGCTGAGATATTTCATGTCTCTGCTGTTGGAGACAGTACAGAAACAGTTAGATGTCAGGCTAACTGAGGTAGGTGTAGTCATGAAGTGAAATGAGACACTGTACGGGCGTACTGGTATGTTTTTCATTGCTTCTTTACACGTTAGCAACGAACATGCAGCAGAGCGCAGACACTGGTTTACAAAAATATAGATGAGGCTTACTAAAACAAATGGCAACCTCGACCTATAACTTTGTCAAGAGACAGTAACATATGGTACTACTGACCACGAACGATAGAGTACCAGAATCTATTTTTCTAAAAGAAACGTTAAGTACTCGTCACAGTGAAAGTGGCGCACAGACATAGGTACATACAAACAAATTCACGATGGGAAACAATAACACTAGTCCAGAGGTACATAATGACAAGCTTTGCAAGTCCTTCTTAGCGCAAAAAGTTAACTGAGTCTGGTGTTCCCTCAATTAGTAACTGCTGTAGGCGCGTTCATCCGAGCCTGCTGTCGTTCGCTGAAATTCTCGAACTCTGCAGAACTTTAATCCTCTGTGCGGTTGAGGGAATCTATGTAAGGCTGTTGAGCATTTTTGTTTATAGAAGATAAATGATTGCGTCGCTTTTTACCTCCAGCTCGCAATCAATAAGTCTGAAATCTTCGGTTTTCGACTGCGTGTGGCCTCTCACGGAAGCAGCTTGCACTGTACGTCTCTACCTAAGTTACAAGGCTTACAACTAATATTTATACTTTGATGATTGTTCTCTTCTTCCTGGCAACTTTTCATGATTCGCTGATTCCACTGTTCAAAAATCGTAAGAGGAAGAAGTATACTTGCGTATGTCCTGGGACGCGGCAATATTCTAGCTGAATTACTTCATGAATAGACGATATATATATATATATATATATATATATATATATATATATATATATCAGTTTCTTGCTTTAATTTTGGGCATCGTTGTAGTTAATATATATATATATATATATATATATATATATATATATATATATATACATATATATATATATATTAACTACAACGATGTCCAAAATTAAAATTTTGGACATATATATATATATATATATATATATATATATATATATATATATATATATATATTAACTACAACGATGTCCAAAATTAAAGCAAGAAACGGATATTTTGCAAGGTTACTTTTGTTTGGCCACAGAACTGTATACACAGGTCATACTAAAGTAGAAACAATGTAAAGAATACAGAACGAAAACAAGTGCAACATGCATAGCAGCAGACAATCATGTTCTCCGTTTCTTCCAGCTTGTCGGATTTACACACACATTCTGAAAACTGCTTAATGTGCTCAGTATGCGGTGTGACTATCTCTGGCAGGAATGTAAGCCTGACAAGTACGGGGCAGTCTGCAAATGATGTTATCAGTCTCATGTTGAGACAGTTACGCCCTTTTTTCCCGAAAAGCTGCTCCTATGTCTCGTGGAGTGGTTGGTGGATGCTGATGCGGGGTAACACGTTTCCCTACTGCAGCCCAGACATGCTCTATAGGATTAAAATCGGGAGAGCGATCAGGCCACTACGCGCGTGCAAAATCTTTCGTTTCCTTGGAAACATCAAACACCTGTGTTCCATGGGGACGAGCATTATTGTCCATCAGTAGGAAGTCTAGGACCATAGCTCCTCGCAACAACTGCACATGAGTTCTGAAGATCTCTTCACGATACCTGACAGCAGTTAAGCCTTGCTAATTCACTCACACAGTTTCATGGAGGTCGGCTGGTCAACATAATCCCTGCCCACACCATTACAGATCCTCCTCGGTATTGGCCTGTTTCCACAGTGTTCGGATCTGTAACACCCCAATTACAGAAACCCTAGTAAACAACCCATTGTTGTAAAAGAAATAGGAAAATCAGTCATCCTGACTGCAGACGGCAACTACTGACGACAAAATTTACACTTGTGATAATTTGATCAACAGGACTTTCATGTGAATAATAATATTTATGATGAAATAGAGACTGAATGAAAGAATCTGGTACGATACACAACAAAAACATCAAAGAAATAATTGAAAAATAATTAATAACGAAGGTTACGGGCCGGCCAATGTGACCGAGCGGTTTTAGGCGCTTCAGTCTGGAACCGCGCGACCGCTACGGTCACAGTTTCCAATCCTGCCTTGGGCATGGATGTGTGTGATGCCCTTAGGTTGGTTAGGTTTGATTAGTTCTAAGTTCTAGGGGACTGATGACCTCAGATGTTAAGTCCTATAGTGCTGAGAGCCATTTGAACCTTTTTTTTTTTTTTAAGGTTAAGGTCCATATAGTAAATTGGCCAAAGATAACATTAACATAGAAGAGAGTTGTAGACGCATCGAGAAGGAAGTTCGATGTGGCAATCATGTAACTCGGAAATGGAAATGTTACCTTCAGTTGCTATCTAGTCGCTCTCTAGTACTGTTGCAATAGTAGCATGCATGTTAGCGCTACTAGATTGTTTTAAGTTAATCGGAAGTTTGAAAGTTTTGCGATATAGCCTGAAGTTTTATTCAGAAGTCATACTAAAGTCAAGTCATCTTTACCGTTAGCAAGGTAACGGGACACCGAGATTCGTGACGAAATTAAATCGTGTGAGACTTGTGATGGGACTTAGTCTTCGTGATACTGAATAAGCACGAACATTCAAGGACATTGAAAAAGAAAGATCGCCAACAGAAAAAACAAATATTAGTCTGGAATAGGTAACAGACAAACGCAAACACGAAGAACGTACAATTGCGCCGAGTTGTCAAAAGTTGTCGTCAACGACAGGATTACCGGTGCAAACGAAAGCAATTCCCTAAGTGAGAAATTGGTGTGTGTGCTCAGCGTAGGGACAATTAACTACAAGGAACAATTAAATTGAATTCCAACTTTAATTCTTCGTGTCGCCTACATAACTGAATAGACATTATCATGAGTGTTAGTGATAATTAATTGACCTTTAGAATATTATGAAGCGAAGAATGAATTCATGGTTATTTAACAGAGAACAGTCATCGATTTGTCCCAAGATTACGACACATACTGATTATTGCATAAGTATATGTTATCTCTGGAATTACGTCACGTAGTTATTGAACACGCGACGTAGTGACGTCTTGACGACGGCATAACAGTTTATCAACTTAACATCCTCGTAATTCCACAATGTGGCCACGACTTGGGTGTTGGGTTGGAGATTCACGACTTTATATTATTAATATTCAACATCCATTATCTAACCGGGCGTAATAAAAAGAAGAACTGCAGTAAGCCAGTTTTCTCAAGCTGAAAAGTCTGTTGCGGACTCACAACAAAGGAGAAGTAGTGGTCATCATTAGGCCAAAGGAGTCATCACGTCATCGACTGGTGCAATTGCCGTGTTTATCGGTGAAGAAACAAGGGCGGCTGACACATTCTGAGCGCAGCTCTATCGAAATAGTGACATTAATCACGAAAGACGGTATCTAAAATATCACCAAACCACGCGAGGAGTTTGTGTTTTTCTACTAGTTGTCGTGAACGGCGGACGCCGTTCCACGTCATAACGACTGGGACAACCATCACCACCGAGTCGTATCAACTCGAAGGAGATCCTGTCGCCACAGATCCTAAAATCGTGTCCCACGTCCACTTCAGATGAGAATCCGTCGAGAATCCCTCTCCAGATCAAATCGGAACTCACCCGTGAGAAGAACATTGGCCCAATGTTCGACGGCCCAGGTGGCATGTTGACGACTCTAGGGCGCCAATGACCATAGCAGTTTTGCGCTCTAAAAAAAAAAAAAAAAAAAAAAAAAATTGTGGACGACTCCACTCTAGACATTCCCTTCTTTCAAGTACACATCCATCAGGTCTTCAACAGTAAAGGCCAACCTGCCCGAGTCTTCTGTACGCTATTTGTCTCGATACAACACGTCCAGTACATGCTGCGAAGTCAGGTGCTAGTCGCCGCGCAGTACTAAGGCGTTACCGTCGTGCCCACACAGCCATAAAAGGTCCTCCCTCTCTGCCGTCACATGTGGTGTGCCCTATCCACGTCTTTGGGATACAGTTTCGGTCTCTATAAACTGCCCCCACAGCTGAGAAACAACAGAACTATTCACATTAAGCCATCGAGCCACATCAGTTTACTACTGTCCTTCTTCCGGTGGCCCTCCACCGCAGAGTCTGTTAGGCGTTTTCTCTGTGCCATATTGCACCGTTTGTGACTGTGTACATGGCTATTGTGTATGTGGGACTCCTCGGCAAACACTACACAGTTTTAAAGGTACCCTGACGTCATCATTGGCGTGGTTGTCCATTGATCGGAATGCCATATTCCACGCAGAATACAATCGTACGAATCTATTGACAGTTTGTACGGTTATATTGTGAATTAAACACAGGACGGGAAAATAGTGGTTTGTTGCATTAAGTTTGGACACCAGTTTATGATGCTTAGGCCGCAGTTCTAGAGAATAGCTCCGGAGATTCAATGTGCAAAGCAGTGGATACGAAACTGCTAAACTACTGAGGAAGGTAATGTAATGTGTGTGAAATCTTATGGGACTTAACTGCTAAGGTCATCAGTCCCTAAGCTTACACACTACTTAACCTAAATTATCCTAAGGTCAAACACACACAGCCATGCCTGAGGGAGGACTCGAATCTCCACAGGGACCAGTCGCACAGTCCATGACTGCAGCGCCATAGACCGCTCGGCTAATCCCGCGCGGCTACTGAGGAAGGATGATAGGTTAATACGCGTATATGCCTGAAATTCTCTTCGGCTGTAGATACTGAGATAATGCGTACCACAGCAGCCAGCACGGTTGAAGAGGACTGGATGTCTCTAAGCGGGGTGAGGTGAACAGACGAACCTGTGAAAGTAACTGCGAAGAAACCTTGGGTAGCAGGGGAGATACTTCACAGAGAAAGGACGAAAGTAGAGAAACGCTCAGGGAAATACAGGAACGCAGGGATATAAGTCACCTGGCAATGAAATAAGTAGGAAATGGATGGCGGCTAAGGCAAAAAGGCTGCAGGAAGAATTTGAGGAAATCGAAAAAGAAAAGATATTAGGAAGGACTGATTCAGCATGTAGAAAAATGGAAAGAAGAAGGCCTCTGCGATGGAGAGGAACTGTCTCATGAGGTGATGGAAGAACAAGTAGGAGTTGATATTAAAGACATAGTTTGGAACACAAATAAGACGGACAGCATGGACAATAGTTCTATAGAATTTCAGAAAACACTGGAGGAAGCACCAAAGAAGTATCTACTCAAGTTCCTGTCTAGAATTTATGAGACTGTAGACGCACCACCAGATTTTAATAATAATGTATTCCACACAGTCCCAAGGTAGCAGAGTCCATAAGAGGGAAACTCTCATACGATCAGCTTAATAACTCATACACGAAACTTCATTACGAGAGTAATACACAGAAAGATTAGAAAGAATATTGAAATCTGTTACAAGAATAGTTTGACTTTTTGAAAGGTAAATACAACACAGAGGCAGTTTAGACGTTGCGCTAGCTAATGGTAGCAAGACTTAAGATAAATCTAGACACATACATTGGGATTTTTCGAACTAGCAAATGGCCTTAGACAGTGCAAAATGGTGCGAGATGTACAAAATTTTAAAAATAAAAAAAAACAGCTTTGATGGACGATCACGAATTAAGTACTTGGATTAAAAGTGCGAGACAGGGAAAAACAGCCTGTCGAAGGAGCACGACGGAAAGAAATGAAAGATTCAAGAGTTAGATTGAAATTCAGTTTGAAATGATATTAATGACAAGATTCGTTGAAGACATTACTATTATCAGTCAAAGTGAAGATGAATCACCAGACCTTCTGAAAGGAAAGGACCATCTAGTGAATGTGAATATGGACTGAGGGTAAAACAAAGAAAGAGCAAAGTTGTGAGGAGTAGCAGAAATAAGATTATCGACAAAGTGATCAAAACTGGGATCCACGAAGCAGACGAAATTGAGGAAATCTGCTACCTTCGATGCAAAACAACACATTACGGACGAAACAAGGACGATGTAAAAGACGGACTAGGACTGGCAAAAAAGCATTCCTGGCCAACACGAATCTACTTAACATCAACTTTCACTTGAGGAAAAAATTTCTAAGACAGTACGTCTGGAGTACATCATTGCTAGGTAGTGAACCATGGGCAACAGGTACACCGGGAGAGAATCGATCATTTGAGATGTAGTGCGATACAAGAAGTTGAAAATTAGGTCGACTGGTGAGGTAAGGAATAAGGAAGTTCCGTGCTCAGAATATACGATGTGTGTGAAATCTCGTGGGACTTACCTGCTAAGGTCATCAGTCCCTAAGCTTGCACACTACTTAACCTAAAGTATCCTAAGGACAAACACACATACCCATGCCCGAGGGAGGACTCGAACCTCCGCCGGACCAGCCGCACAGTCCATGACTGCAGCGCCTAGACAGCTCGGCTAATCCCGCGCTGCAGAATAGAATATGCAATGAAAGAAATACATAGTAAACGGTGACAATATGTACAGATATGCTCATAGGGCGTTTTAAGAGATCAGGGAATAACTTCCGTGATATTAGACCGAGTTATAGAGGGTAAAAACTGTACGGGGAGACAAAGATTAGAATGTATCCTAAGAGATAATGGAGGACGTTTGGTGCAAGTGCTATTCTGAAATGCAAACAGTGGCTAAAAGCAATCCGTGGAGGGCCGGATTAAACCAGTCATAAGATTGATGCCCTAAAATAAATCCATATTTTTCTTATTTGGTATGATCAGCGGCTATATCTGTAGAGTGGTACTCATAATCATATCTTGGACATGTAAGAAATGTAACATGTTGGTTCTCAGATTTTAGTGGGCAACACCTTTGCTTGAGCGACATCAGGTAGGTAAGAAACGTGTGTTATTTAATTACTTATTTTGCATTTGATGTAAGTACTAAAACGGGGATGATGCTTGCAATGTGGTCCAACGGTATTCTACTGACGCAGCAATTGGCAGTGCGGATCACTAAAAAAAAGGGCGCCGACGGTTCGCGGCGGTGAGAAAAACGTGACGTAATTGTCAGATCACCATTCTGCATTCTCATTCAGCGGTTGTTTGAAACTAATCTATGTATGGTGTATTAGCTCACAAGAGGTTTTGAACTTGTAATGATCGTTGTATGTTATATCAGCGTGTTATTACTAAAATCTGTGTTAATTTATATGTGTGTCGCCTACGTATCTTGAGTAGTGATGTAATCCTACCAAGAGGCAATATAAATAGTTTTAAATTTTACTGATTTTTGAGTAACAGTGAAAAGCCTATGAGTAATATATATTTGAAGCTCCTTTGGAAATTACTAGCGACCAGTGTAGTTTGAAAAGTATTGATCACGTCGGAACATATACTGAAAGTTTCGTGTTTGGGCATTTCATCAACACGAACTCAGTTGAGATAAATAGACTGAATCATAATTTTTGGAAAACAGAAAGAAGAAAATTTTAATTTTTTTGAACTAACCCTTTAAATTGTTTCAACAAATTCTTCGAGCTAAAATTTGACTTTGCTGATAACTCATTCGGTAAGATCAGAAGCTTATGATTAAGCAAACTTTGCTCAAGTCAAAAAAACTGTATAAATTTCTTAATAACATTTTAAGAGATACATTCATATTACAGAAAATATAAAGACAAAAAGTTAAACGAAAAACTTGAAAATGAATCGGTG
Source organism: Schistocerca serialis cubense (assembly GCF_023864345.2). Lineage (NCBI taxonomy): Eukaryota > Metazoa > Arthropoda > Insecta > Orthoptera > Acrididae > Schistocerca > Schistocerca serialis. The sequence goes on along the minus strand of NC_064638.1, from coordinate 1,005,644,164 downwards.
AATATCTTCAGATGCTTCGGCAATGTACTTAAATAAAAATTGTAACACGTAGAAATAGGTACAATTGTAAAATAGATACAAGCAAATTATAATCCATACTGGTAAGATATATACTTTATATACAAAAGCCTATCATAATCTATGCAGTCCCCTGCTGACATGCAGGATCCATGGATTCATGAGGTTGTCTCCATACTCGTACACGTCTATCCGCTCGATACAATTTGAAACGAGACCCGTCCCATCACGTAACATGTTTCCAGTAATCAAGACAGTCCAGTGTTAATGCTGATAGGCCCAGGCGAGGCACAAAGGTTTGCGTCGTGCAGTCATCAGGGGTAGACGAGTGGGCCTTCGGCTCCGAAAACCCATATCGATGATGATGCTTTGAATGGGTCGCACGCTGACATTTGTTATGGCTCAGAACAGAAATCTGCAGCAATATGCGGAAGTGTTGCACTTCTGTCACGCTGAACTTTTCTCTTCAGACGTCGTTGGTTCGAGGATCTTTTTCCGGCCGCAGTGATGGAGATTTGATTTTTTACAAGATTCGTGATATTCACGGCACATTCGTGAAATGGTCGGACTGGAAAATTCCCGCTTCATCGCTACCTCGAAGATGCTGTCCCCCATCATACGTGCGCCAACCATAACACCACGTTCAAACTCATTTAAATCTCAATACCCTACCATTGTAGCAGCAGTAACAAATCTAATAACTGCGCCAGTCACTTGTTGTGTTATATAGGCGTTGTCGACCGCAGTGCCGTATTCTGCCTGTATATGTATCTCTGTATTTGGATATATACGCCTATACGTGTTTCCTTGGCACTTCGGTGCACGCCGTGCGCAATTTGATATCCCATAGCGTCCTTGGTAACTTTCATGCACATCCTAAAAATTTTATCGAGCTTCCTTGAAACGCGCGAGCACCACGTTTTGTAACAAGGCATTACCTCCCTTGAAGATCCGTAGTTTTTGTTATACACTACACGGTCATATTGCTGCCGAAGGAGGTGGGGAGGTGATTTCTGTTTAATGTCCCGTCGACAACGAGGTCATTAGAGGCGGAGTACAAGAAGGAAAGCGTCCTTGCCCTTCCGAACGAACCATCGCGGCATTTGCCTTAAGCGATTTAGAGAAATCACGGAGAGTCCAAATTAAGAAGGCCGGACGCGGCTTTGAACCATCGTCCACCCGAATGCGGGTACAGTGTACTAATCACTGAGCTACAACGCTCGGTGTATTCGAAATCTGCTCATATATATTTGTTTCTTTTGTTTTTACTACGCTGCAGATGATTTTCCATGTACGTACTTATGTTTAGGAACCGCTCCTTGGGTAAATATCGTCTTTTACGACGTTTCACTGCAGACGGGATTTGTGGCTCCCTGTCCGACAAAGATAATGAGCTACATGGCTCGACACCTGCTTCTATATCATTTTCACTTTGTAAGCACTTACCGTCTTCATTGTATTCCTCATGTACAGCGGAGCATATACGACGCATCCTCATTCCACTGACTCATCTAGCACAAAGGCTAATACACTATGTGATCAAAAGTATCCGGACTCCTGGCTGAAAATGACTTACACGTTCCTGGCGCCCTCCATCGGTAATACCGGAATTCAGTATGATGTTGGCCCACCCTCGGCCTTGATGACAGCTTCCACTCCCGCAGGCATACGTTCAGTCAGGTGCTGGAAGATTTCTTGGGGAATGACAGCCCATGTTCACGGAGTGCTGCTCTGAGGAGAGGTATCGATGTCGGTCGGTGAGGCCTGGCACGAAGTCGGCGTTCCGAAACATCCCAAAGAGGTTCTATAGGAGTCAGATCAGGATTCTGTGCAGGATAGTCTATAACAGGGATGTTCTTGTCGTGTAACAACTCAGCCACAGGCCGTGCATTATGAACAGGTGATCGATCATGTTGAAAGATGCAATCACCATTTCCTAATTTCTCTTCAACAGTAGACTGCAAGAAGGTGCTTAAAACATCAATGTAGGCCCGTGATGTGATAGTGCCACGCAAAAAACAAGGGATACAAGGCCCCTCCATAAAAAACACGACCTCACAATAACACCACTGCCTCGGAATTTTACTATTTGCACTACACACGCTGGCAGGCGACGTTCACAGGGCATTCGCCATACCCACACCCTGCTATCGAATCGCCGCCTAATGTACCGTGATTCGTTACTCCACAAAGCGTTTTTCACGGTCCTTACACCAAGCAAGGCGTCGTTTGGCAGTTATCGGCGTGATGTGTGGCTAATGAGCAGCCGCTCGACCATGAAATTCAAGTTTTCTGACCTCCAGCCTATCTGTGATAGTACTTGTAGTGGATCCTGATGTACTTTGGAATTCCAGTGTGATGGTCTAGATAGATGTCTGCCTATTACACATTACGACCCTCTTCAACTGTCGGCGGTCTCTGTCAGTCAACAAACGAGGTCGGCCTCTACGCTATTGTGCTGTACGTGTCCCTTCACGTTTCCACTTCACTACCACATCGGAAACAGTGGACCTAGGGATGTTTAGGAAAGTGGAAATCTCGCGCACGGACGTATGACACAAGTGACACCCAATTACCTAACCACTTTCGAAGTTCGTGAACTCCGCGGAGCGCCCCATTCTTCTCTCTCACGATGTCTGATAATTACTGAGGTCGCTGATATGGAGTACCTGGCAGTAGGTGGCACCACAATGCACCTAATATGAAAACCGTATGTTTTTGGGGGTGTCCGTGTCCTTTTGATCACATAGCGTATTTCATTTTCCTCTTCTTTCTCCCTCTGCGAAGTTCCTCTGGTTACTTTCTGCCGACTGTTGTTACAGATGTAATGCAATGTTTGCTTGGTTTATCGTTGCCATTTTTGCGCTTTGAATCAACATCGCTAGCAGTGCAGCATTTTGTGAGTTACTCGTCGACTAAACAGTTCAACGGCGTTCCGCAGTCATATACTGTGACCTCGAGTCCCGCCCAGTTGCCATCTGCTGCCAATGTTGTTGCCGCATATGTGGGGCGTCGAATGCCATAAACATCATTGATCTGTTGCGGCCTCACAATCAATGGGTACCTCGTCAGGGAATCTAATTTCGCTAGGAACACCTGCGTACAATGTATCTAAGGCAGTCAACTTTTTGTTCATTTTTCACTATCTAGTGCCTATCTTTACTGGTTACTTGCAGGTGAACGCCGAAATTTCCACACACACTGTCTGCTTTGTCTTATTAACATACACTTATGAGCAAGACATTATAACCACCTGATTAATAGGGGTTTAGTGTAACTTTGGAACGCTATACACCACCGCTTCTGCTTGACGTGTACTCTACAAGCCCTTGGCCGAATGTGCACTTAATGATCATGTAATTCTTGTGTTTTACGGGCAGGTGGTTTGTTGACGTCGATTTGGTGCCCCATAGCGTCAGAGATGTGTTACATCGTGGACAGATTAGGTAGGTGAATATGGTGGCCACGACATTAACATGACTTCACTCTCATGCTCCTCAAACCATTGCGGCACAACTTTGTTCTCTTGTCATCGTCAGTTATCCTACTCGAAGATGCCATCAACGTAGTGGGAGATAGAAGTGTGAACAGATGTTCATATAGTGCTAAGCTGTCACAAAGCTTGCAGCAGCTGTGCGCCCGGTTGACGAAATATCCGGCCACGAACATCCACTGGCACCGCATGAAACGTGCTTCATCTGATGGCCAGGTTTCCAATCTATCCAAGGCCCTATTTCAATTACGACAAGCGTGCTGCAGTTGGAACTGAAGGTGTCATTCGTTCAACATGGAAACTCGTACGGATAGTCAGCAGCGAAAATCCACGTCAGTGATGTGCGCTGAATGATGTGCTCCGCAACACTTATGCGTGCAGCGGCATTGCACTGCCATCGAATCTGCCACAGATCGTCGCATATACTGTCTTACAGAGCTGGCCACCCTCAGATCTCCACGTTCTGTAATGAGGTGTTCTGTGATGAGCCACGAAGTTCCAAAAACGCGTCACCTGCTCTGAGTATTACTATCCTTCAACGAAATTTCATTGATGCTCACTATAGCAACACGCGAAAGGCCGACAAGCTTCATAGTTTCCGTGATGTTCGTTGTCAGGCGCCAGGCGCCTTCGTCAAATTCGCTTTCGTCAGTGCATCATTGCAGGCCATATGGTTACTAGGATGCAAGTGGTGCACGAGTAGTGTCTTTTGATTAGTAACAAAATTTTTCTGGGTCCTTGATTCGATTCAGCCTCTGCTTAAATTCTGAATTAAAATAATTAGCAATGGCGCAGGAAACATCCAATTTAAGGAGTCTCCCTTATCTTTCCAACTGCCTTGGCTATGAGATCGAAGGAACGGACAGTGTTTGGGGACACTTTCATGCCTTTGGGAGTGTGATCGGGGAAGCTGCCTCTAAAAGGTCTGGGAATAAACAATGGTCAAAGGCATGAGGATGTAGAAGACAATGTAAAACACAGTTAAAGATATGTGTATCCACAGGAAGTGTGGCCCATAACTGAAAAAAATTGTATGATGATCTCTGTATTGGCAAAACATTACTAATTAGCCCCCATTCGGTTCTCTGGGAGAGGACTTCCGAGGAAGAGTTTGAATAAGTAACACTGCTTTAGACATGAAGTCATTCAAGGTGTGTGCAACGATTTTATGATCAAATAAATTTATTGGTCAATATATCATTAATTTTTATTCCTTAAGACCCCTTTCGCTTCGCAGTATCTTCAGATATTAAGTATCCATTAAGATTTGAAGATGATACAAATCGAAACGTGTGATAAGGAGTGGAAAATAATGAAATATTGACTACCACTAAAGGAATCAGTTACTTCGAATAACCAACGGGAGGATCACATTCTACGCTTCGGAGTGCAGAATGTCAGAAGTTTGGACGTGGTAGGGAACTTATAAGCTATGAAAACGGAAATGCGAAGACTTGCTTTAGACGGAGTTGCGGTCAGTGAAGTGAAATGGAAAGAAGAATGGGATTTCTGCTAAGACAAAACAGTGTAACACAAAACAGCAACACAAAACGGTGTAACGGGAGTGGGATTCCTTATCAATGGCAAGGTAGGCAGAGAATGAGTTACTGTGAACAGTTCATTAACAGGATTATTTTCGTCGGAATCTATACCAAACCTACAGCAATAACAATAAATCAGGTATACATACCGACGTCACAAGCAAAAGATATAGAGGTAAAGAAGTTGTATAAGGACAACCAAGGGTAGTACGGTACGTAAAGTGGTCGGTAAGACGAATGAGAGAAGACAGAGAGCAATTGAGATATGAAATAAATTTCAACTAGCAACAGAGAATACACTGTTCACATTCACAAAAGGGAAGGTTTACTTAGAAAGGCTGGCGTCATGGAAAGATCTGAGCTGGATTACATCACGTTGAGGTAGTGATTTCCATATCAGACTATGAGTAGTGTAGCGCACCCAGGTTCAGATATGGATGAAGGTTAATAGATAGGCTTATGAAAATCATCTGGAATAAGTTATATGAAAATTAGTATAATGCAGATCAGTTGAGGGATGATGATGTGCATCTGTAATTCCCTATGGCTGTATATGCTGGATGCAAAACTAGTAGCTTTAGTTGAAGAGAAAATGACATCTCTAAAAGGTACAGTCACTTATGCTGGAGAGAGAAATGTGGGTAAGCAGAGGCAATAGAGAAGCCGAAAAAATAAGCACAAAAATACTCAGGATGAGGCAGATGTACGGCAACAGAAGACATTTAGATATGAAATACGTAGGAATCGCAGTGAAGCTAAAGCGAAATTGATGCTAGAAAGACAGAAGGAGATAGAAAAAAAATGGTCTTCGAAAGGACACATTCAGCCTATAAAAATCGAAAGAAATTCCGTGACATTAAAAACAAAACATCATTATTAAGAATGCAAGAGGAACCCCACTGTTAAACGAAGAGGAAACAATGGATAGGTGGAAAGGATACACTGAAGGCTCCTACGAGTGCGAGGAAATTTCTACAGCGTGACGCGAGAAGAACTGGGTTGTGGTATGGAAGACTAATGGGATCCAGTGTTAGAGTTAAACCGAGCTTTGTAAGACTAGAGATTAAATAAGAAGGCAGGAGTAGACCACATTTCTTCGGAGTTTCTCACTGAGGGAAGTGTCTACCAAATTATTCAAGTTTCTTTGTAGAATCTATGCTACTGGAGATGTACCAAGACATACGAAATAATGTCATCTGCAGAATTGCGATTATAGCAACGGCAGGTAAGTGTCAAAACTAACCTACATAGCTTAATATCTCATGAATCAAACTTTCCAGCAATAATAATAATATGCACAAGAAAGAGAAACAAAATTAACGATCTGTTAAACAACTATTTGTTTGGCTTTAGGAAATGTAAAAGCACTAAAGAGGCAGTTCACACATTGAACATGATAATGGAAGCAAAATTTAAGGAAAATAAAGACATGTTCTTAGGATCGTGGACCATGAAATATCGTTTTACAAAGTAAAGTGGTGCAACATGTCAGAAATTCTGAGGAAAATAGGTGTAAGCTATAATGATGGCATAGCCTGCAGAAAAACGTGGAAAGAGTAAGACAGCCGACCGCATCTATGACTGCTGAGCCACAACCTGTCTCTTAAATTGATCGCACTCATCTTATTCAGTAGTATCCTGTGTATGAACAACGTCATGATACAGGAACGATTTGTTGGACTACACAAACTATTCCTCTAGCCATACTGACATCGAGATTAGTAGAATATTGTCTTTATGACGGAGATCACATGCTCGTTGTTTTCGACCAGTGTTTCTTAATGTTACTGATAAAGAGAATTCTTTTTAACGTCTTCTTTGTTTGCGGATACCTTGTTATGTTTGTACAGCGTGTTTGATTACTAAACGCCGTAAAAGAGTTTATTGCAACAGAAAAGACAGCATTATATGGGCAGTGACCTTACTTTTTCGGTTGAGTGTCAAAAGTAAAACTTTCCTCAAGCTATGAATAGATTTTTCTAACAAACATTCATACTCTCTCTCTCTCCTCACTCTCTACCAATAAAATTTCAGAACTGGTAGTACGTAAGAAAACAAAGAAAACACGAGCTCTAAAATGCGGATCTTAATAGCTATGAGCACTTGTTCGGTAGAAGGTATGTATTTCACAGCAGCGAAGATGAACAGATACCCATAGTTCCAAAGATTCATCCATTACTTTAGAGTCCATGTTTATTGAACAATTTTTTTTATTTTCGTTCACGCCGCCACTTCTGAACTCGCAGAAACCAAAGAATTGTCGTAATAAGACGTGCGCCTCGAAGTAACGAAGATGAACTAGTGCTCACAGCTCTTAAGGTATGCATTTCGACGCCGATGTTCGTAGACGAACAATCGTTTCCATGTGATCAGTCAGTAGGTTTTTGTATCGTTCATCGATTACTGTAGTGTAGGATTAATTCAAATGGTTCAAATGGCTCTGATCTTTATGGAACTTAACTTCTGAGGTCATCAGCCCCTAGAACTTAGAACTACTTAAACCTAACTGACCTAAGGACATCACACACATCCATGGCCGAGGCAGGATTCTAACCTACGACCGTAGCGGTCGCGCGGTTCCAGACTGTAGCGCCTAGAACCGCTCGGCCACCCAGGCCGGCGGGAATAATTATGGAGTAAACATGGCATGCTACAGTTGCCGCAGCCATTAAACCGGAATTGTAACGTGGCTAAGTGTAACGCCATTAATTTACAACTGTCACTAAGAAAGGAACTTTTACGGTTATTTGTCAACTTTTTACGCGTTTGTTAATTACTGACACCAATGGTGGATAACTGTTACTGTTGCACCTGTAAATCAAAATGCGTGAAAGATGGAACAGTTACTTGTCATATACACGTATCCCACAGACATGTGACCTGGAAAACTGCATGTTGATCTCCAAAACCCTCTATCGTCAAGGACAGTCGATTTCACGCCAGTGACTGGAGTGTCTCATCACAAGTAATCGTTTTTCCTTTTAACAAAGGAGATACATGTCTTTACGTTGTTTTCAAATTCTTCAGTGATCGTCAAGTATCAACGAATGCTTCGGATCACTAGTACGAGCATCTTCTTTCCATGTTTCAAATGTTTAACACAGATTTTCCTCCCTTTATGACCTTCGACCTGTGACATGCACTGAGCAGCGGTAAGCGTGCAGCGGTTCCTTACGAACAAATAATACAGCAAGTCACATTCTTTGAGGTCGTGAAGCATTTAATCGGCGAGTGATTTGCTACACTGGGACCAATTTATCTGCTGTTCCAATTCTCTATAGTAAGAGGTATTTCCTTTCATTAAGACGGGCTGCAGCGACAATGTTTCACCCGCATCCAGGTGTTAATGTTACATGGGAAACCTAGCGCTTGCGCATCGTTGGAGACGAAATGTTGCCTGCGGCGAGGTCGACAGTTTTTCTCAATAAAATGCTCTGGAAAGGAGCTTCTTGTCCGTTATACGTTCCACAGTGACACCGAAGCAGTAAAGGTGCTGACGTCTTCTCGGTAATATGAGAGGACGAATTAATTAATTTGCTGCCGTGACAGAGATGTTATCTTTCCCAACACAGTGTCTAACTCGAATTCAGTTACTCGTGAGTGTTCGTAGCTATGGCTTACTTAGTCGATTCCGTTGATGATGTGAGAGTAAAAGGATGACTTGCTAAATGTGACTTAAACTAGCAATGAAATTACCAAAAACACTTTTTGCTCTTTACTACGGAAATGTAAATGTTATTATTGCTCAAATTTTACATTTGACGCCACTCATGGAGTACAGCAGAATGAAACGAACAACCGTTAAATGCACACGGTTGTCTTACGGTCGATGCTCGAATGTTGCCCAATTTTACTGATTTGGATGTGTCATTGACACGGATGTGGAATCTGGAGAATCAGAACTTCCAAGTCATTGTTTAGTCAAAAGAATTGTGTTACGCAAAAATGTGGTGTTTCCTTCCACTAGAAACTACAAGTTTCAAGGGCTTGCCACGAAAGCTAGGTAAACTGCGTCTCAAGAGATCACCCCAGCTGCTGTCTTTCTTCACAGCGGGTACTTGTCATAGCCGTGGGTATAAATTCAGAAATAGTGATCTGGGAGCTCGTTAGTGGAAGTGGTTCTCATCGCTGCTGGAGGAGGCGGCAGCGGCTGCTGGGCGGTGGGCCGTATCGATTTTGAGCCCAGCGTTCCTCGGCGGAGGTACCCATTGCCACTGCCACCCCCGCCGCCGCCGCCGCCGCCGCCACTGTGCAGGAAGCGGAGGGCTGCGCTGCCCCCCGGGACTCGTCTCGGCTCTTTCAGCAAGCTGCCTGGCAATGGGCGCCACCGCCGATCCGAAACCAACACGCGTCACTTGCTCCGCCTGCCATTCCGATGACGTAAAGTATCGTTATCAGGCAGAGGTGCAACGTGCGACACATTCCATGGCAGAAATGTATCTCAAGCTCAGTATACAGGGTGTAAATTTTAAGTTAACAAACCAGAAAAACTTCAAAAATAAGCCTCACGTGAAAATATGTGTAGAATACAAATTTGATTATTTTCGAGGAGGGCCATCTGCTGGTGCTAAAATTAGCCTTCCACCTCAGCCCCCTGGGGGTGGGGCGGGAGGCAACTTTAAAATTTCAAACAGAAACCACCATTTTTTATTGCAGAACCAGATTCTGCAGAAAACACTACATACATTTTGTCTTAAATATTTGTTTTAATTTTTGGTAGTTGGCGCTGTAATTCAAGAAAATCCATGTTCTCATTTTTGGTGGAAAATGGTTACGGATAAATAAAAAATACTTATTTAGTTCTAGAATTTTGATTCGGTAAATCTAAAATTCTCCCTCTCTCCATAGTGGGAGCAATTAGAGTTTTATAATTGTTGACAAAACTTATCCGAATCTGCGGAAAAAATTAATATTTGGGTCAACATTTGTTAAACTCTAATTCCTCTCTCACAAACCCCACTCTATTGGGAGAGAGGGAGATTTTATTTTTAGCGAATCAAAATTTACGGATTAAATAAGTATTTTTTATTTATCCGCAACCACTTTCCACGCAAAAATGAGAACATGGATTTTCTTCAATTACAGCTCCAACTACCAAGAATCAAAGCAAATGTTTACAACAAAATGTACGTAGATTTTTGTGTAGAATCTGATTCTGCAATAAAACGATGCAGGTTCCCATTTGAAATTTTAAAGCTGACTCCCGCTCCACCCTCAGGGGGCTGGGTTGGTGGGCTAATTTTAGCACCAGCAGATGTCCCCCTCGAAAATAATCAACTTTGGATTCTACAGATTTTTTTCGTCTGAAGCTTATTTCACGAGTTATTCTGGATTGTCAACAAAATTTACACCCTGTGTAATCTCATTTCAAGTTTATAGATATAAATTGAAGACTACGTAGGAAAGAAACGGAAACAATAATGCTCCTGAAACCTTTCTCATATTTCAGAAATATATACATATGGGAGTAATGGATGATTGCTGTACGAGACATTTCATAACGGATAACGAAGAAAATGGACATTAGTGTGACAAGGCGAAGCTCAGGGACAAAAGAGAATATGAGACACAGAATTACACGTATAAAACTTATTTCGTTAATTTTAGGTTTTAAATACTTTTTTTGAGTCATCAGTCTTCTGACTGGCTTGATGCAGCCTTCCACCAATTCATAAATACTTACAAAATCACTAAAATTTCATTGTGATTTCAATTACTAACAGTTTAACATCATTTAAAATGTTTAAGTTAATACCATATTACTGATAATGGCTGGCCGGGCTGGCCGAGCGGTTCTAGGCGTTACAGTCTGGAACCGCGCGACCGCTCCGACCGCAGGTTCGAAACCTGCCTCGGGCATGGATGTTTGTCATGTCCTTAAGTTAGTTAGGTTTAAATAGTTCTAAGTTCTAGGGGACTGATGACCTCAGAAGTTAAGTCCCATAGTGCTCAGAGCCATTTGAACCATTTTTTACTGATACGGTAGTAAACAGAATACTTGACTCATGATATTGCGAAAATTATCAGCCTTTGGTTCCAGGGGAGCGAACTTCCTGGGGATACTGGCAATAAATCTGTAAAAAAAGCACTTTAGGGTAACATTTTTCTGGATATTATTCTTATCTTGTGTCACAGGTTGGCCACTTCTCACTGCAGCGTTGTTGAAGAGTTCATGCTCAGCAACATATACTCAACACAAGCTTAATAATTACACTGATAGAATGTAAACTTCCATTGTACGATTGAAATGGATGAGAATATCACGGTAGCAGAAAGTAGTAATGGTGTGCAGGAGCTGTGGATAGTCCTCCGCATATATCGCTTCTGAGCATCTATAAAATATTAGTTTCCGTGAACACTACGCCGACGCACCAACAACATCTCTATCTCTCGCTGGCCAGCGTTTGTTCGACACATACAATGTGTCACATCTTCTCATTCTGGAATCGAAATGACGGAAAAAGAATTCATCAGACCACCTGCTGAGCATGAGGATCCCTTTGGTGTGAAAATTCCTCTATCATTGTGACTGATTTGAAACTGTAAGTTATATCCGATTCTTGCATAAACACAGCAATACTGACCTATCCTCTGTAGTGAGCTGTGGAAAGGGTCTGTCACAGACGTAAGTCGGGGAATTCCTTCCTTTATGAACTCCGTTGGAAGCTTGCATCTTTTTCTGTCTTACCGCAAGCACCGTAGTATCACATGGATGAAGTCTGGGACCTCATTGCGACGTTCTTCGCAGCTCGAAAGTAGCTGAATTTTCCTCCTATGAAGCTGTGCAGGTTAACAGGGTGGCCCAGTCGCATGGGCATTATGTTAGCTGTGTATCGTTAAGATAGCTGTAATTGGGAAATCAATGTTTTTTATAGTTCTCGGCTCTATTACACCATAATGTCCTCCTTCCGAAATGTGATGTCTGCCACATCTGTCACCACTCTTGGAAGACTTGCTTCTTCACAAAGACAACGAAATCCGAAAGCGGTACGGACACGTAATACAGCTGGCCACCAGTCATACAGCATTTCTCCAGGTGGACCACCAATTCGTCATATGATGTACCAATGCATACATTTCTGTAGGAGTCCACAGTGGCAGAGTAAATTCGTCAAGCCCATGGCGGCTGGTTTTGGAGTTCCTTTGCTGTTTCACAAGGTTTTCCAGAAGACGCATTGGATCCCTGACAACAAGGATGTCGTCGAACTGATTTGCCACATATTAAAAGGGCGTCCTTGATTGCAAGAACTTCCGTTGAATGCTTAAACATAGCCGAAGACAGCGTATCCACGCAGATGTAATCAATGCCAGTGATAGATAGTATTTTGTATTGGAATCCATAACCGGAAAGGTATCTTTCGGAGCTACAACCGTTTGAACGGATTTTTGTTAGGTACGTATGCAACAGGGTAGACACAGTAGGGGGTGCTGACGTTGGATCGGCTGATCTCATTTGACGTCTGACCTACCGCTCTGACCTATTTCCAGCCTCATTCACGTGTTTGTGAGTGTTAGAGTAACATTGTTGAGTACACGTTTGGAGAATACTCTGACAGGATCTTTTCGTATGGCGAAGTTTAGGGTAAAGGAGGAGCTATTCCATCGCCTTTATGATGATCATTATCCACAATGTCCGACTCCATCACGTACCCTTCTCGCCACAATCACGCAACGGCTTCGAGAAAGGGGTACCTTCACCGTAAGCAGGTGTGTCTTTGGTGCTTTTAGGAAACGCCGCACACCCACACTGGAAGAGGCTCTACTGCATCACGTTGAAGAGAACCCGTCAAAGAGTATACGAGCAATTGCGCGTGCAATTGATGTTGCTTCCAGCGACATCTGATACGTTCTGCATGAGCTTTAACTACATCCACACCACTTATAAATATTACAGAAGTAATGCAAACCGATTTGGCACCACGCGTTGAGTTCTGTACGCAGTTTCTGCGCCGCTCCATCAACGAGCCCTTAATATTTCCATGGCGCATTCTGTTCACAGATGAATGTAAATTTACTGTGGACTGTGTTCTCCTTTCTTGAAGCTGCCATATGAGGGCATACGGAAAGCAACATGCCACCTATGTTAAAACACAGATTTGGTATCCATGTGTGGCCAGGTATTCTGGATAATAATGTGTTTGGACAGTTCAACTTCCTATTTCACATTCGTACAACAATTATTGCACGTGTTGCTGGATGTTGTGTCATTGAGCAAGGCATTTTGTTTCAGCACGACAGCGCATCCGCCCGCTTTTCACGTCATGTTCGGAATAATCTTGACCAACTAATCGGACACTAATGGATGGACCGAGGTGATCCAATCGCATGGCTTCCACGTAGATACAGAAGAAGATCCTGTAGCACGAGTTGTGGTCACTTCAGGACAGATTGCGGAGATACCAGGTGTGGTTGAGCGTGTGTACCACAACATCATTCGTAGTTACAATGTGTGCACCGAACTCGATAGTCACCCCATTGGACACTACTTGTAGTGGATCAAAGTGTTAACTCTTCTTTGAAGAGGACAAAAACGTTTAACTGCAAACAACAGGGTTTGTGAAAAGTGATTAAGTTCCTTTTTGTTTGTTTGGTTATTATTAGTGGATTTATAAAACAAGTGATGTAGTGTGTCACACCTAATACATTACTTTCAAATGTGGTCGCACTACCAACATGTTTTCAAATGGTTGTAAGACGGAAACTTTACGTTTTCGGGCATGAGTTATCCTAGAAGTTTGTAAGGGGAGTTTTACAGAACCCCAAATGTTTGAGTGTACACAGCAAATCACGACATAATAAAATTCAAGTACCAGAAAATCATTTCTTATGTACTCTTAACAAGCAAAGAAAGTTTCGAGGCACGTGGAAAGACTGATTACCATAGACGATTGTAATTCGTCCTAAGCAGTGAGTCATGCAAATAGATGGGAAAGCAGAAATGACCAAAATTATCCAAATTCTAATGAGGGATCCAAGTTTAGGAACACAACTGAGTAACTTAAAATACGAATGACAAAAATTAATTAAGGAAAGTGGGAGAAAGAGTTTGATAGAATGCGGGGAACGGAAGGCAAAAAATTATTTGAAGAAATAAAACAACCAACCACTGTTATACATCTTTGTTTAGGCCTATATTCGTTTCAGCCATCTTCCACTTGCATAACACAATTTCATCATTATTACTTTTGTTTATATCTATCGCATTTTGAACAGTACAGCACATTTTTATTCTGTAACTCGTTATTTCGCCCCTATATACACATGTATACATTCACAGGTACTGGCATTAACTAGAGGGCGCAGCATTCATCGTGTCGCTGAAGGCAAGAGCTCACGACGGTAATGAACCTGTGTAGAGTGTACCGTGGTGATAAGATCAGAAATGGGAAACGTTGGTATTTTTTGTAACGATAAAAAGCAGGTCCACTTTGGTAAGACGTATTTATAGAATCGCGGCAGGACGGGAAACATAATTTTTCACAAGGAGATGTGTACATGAGAGTTGTTTGAAATGAGTTTAAGCTTTTCCCCATTCGGAGAGAGAGCATAAGCTACATAAGTTTTGAAAATAAAATAAATGTTATTGGCTACCGAAATTGCAAGAAATAGTGAATGTGTAGAATTTGAGTGAGTGATAATGATGCATGAACAAGGTAGGAGAAAACAACTCACTGTAAATGGGAAAGATAACAGTTATTGAACTGTAAACCAGCTGACGTCGAGTTCAAATGGAGGCACCAGGCACAAAGATTCATTTTGCAGCTAGTACTGAGTGAAGAAGCACGACAAATACCAGGATGGTGACACGGAGTACAGAACGAGAAGAGGTGCAGAACCATGAATATGGTGGGAAAAGATTACTGAGAATGTAACTAGAAAGAACAGATTTTAACGTTAAAGAGTATTGTGAATACATCGGAATAAAGATAACACGCATATAATATTTGACAGCAGAGTTATAGATGTGCTGTAAATAGATGACAAGTGCAATGAAACCTCTGTAGATACGGAAGCAAGTAGACCAAAAGAGGACAGAAAAATATGTAGAAGGAGATTCCAGAATGAGATTTTCACTCTGCAGCGGAGTGTGCGCTGATATGAAACTTCCTGGCAGATTAAAACTGTGTGCCCGACCGAGACTCGAACTCGGGACCTTTGCCTTTCGCGGGCAAGTGCTCTACCAACTGAGCTACCGAAGCACGACTCACGGTCGGTACTCACAGCTTTACTTCTGCCAGTACCTCGTCTCCTACCTTCCAAACTTTACAGAAGCTCTCCTGCGAACCTTGCAGAACTAGCACTCCTGAAAGAAAGGATATTGCGGAGACATGGCTTAGCCACAGCCTGTGGGATGTTTCCAGAATGAGATTTTCACTCTGCAGCGGAGTGTGCGCTGATATGAAACTTCCTGGCAGATTAAATCTGTGTGCCCGACCGAGACTCGAACTCGGGACCCCCAGGCTGTGGCTAAGCCATGTCTCCGCAATATCCTTTCTTTCAGGAGTGCTAGTTCTGCAAGGTTCGCAGGAGAGCTTCTGTAAAGTTTGGAATGTAGGAGACGAGGTACTGGCAGAAGTAAAGCCGTGAGTACCGGGCGTGAGTCGTGCTTCGGTAGCTCAGATGGTAGGCAAAGGTCCCGAGTTCGAGTCTCGGTCGGGCACACAGTTTTAATCTGCCAGGAAGTTTCATGTAGAAGGAGAGTCTAGGCTGAGGGGTACAGTAAACCAGGATGCAACTGAAACAAGGCAGATAAAATCATAGAAACAAACATCATTATCCCGTCATTTGCACGTCAGACCTTTGTGAGCATTGGCTTTATATGGAAGATTATTGGACTCTTCCCTGTTTAGAGCAGAACTGCTCCAAATCTGAATTCCAGTTTCTTTATTACCTTTCGTACACCTTCCTCCCACCTCAACTTTGGTCTTCTAAACCCCTAGTTCCTTCAGACACTGTGCTGAAAAACTTCTTAACTTCTTAATCAATCTGATGTTAGCTACCAGTACACGTTCTGCGCAAACAATATCTCGTTCGTTACGTAAGTTGTACAATTAGTAGTTGATTCTGCTCCTCCCGACACCATTGTCTTCCACAGGCCCAAGAGTTTGTCTCAAGATCTTTCTTTCAAATATGCCACACTTCTTTTCGTGCAATGTCGTTAATTCCATATTTCAATGCCGTATATTAGCACTGGCCTCACTAAAACTTTATACACCCTAATTTTAGTTGTACTGAACAGTAGCTTAGTCTTAAAGGATTTCTGAGGCCGTATTACCACTTGTTGGTGGACAATATTCGTGTTTGGATTTCTGTGCTTCTTTCAGTTTATTTCTGGTCTAAGGGAACTGAAACTACTCACGGCATCAACTTCACTCCAACAAATTTCTATTTATGAGGTATCATTCGCATAACCCTTATTAAATACGGGTATTTACTTACTACTCCCTTCATCCATCTATAGGTTAATTATCCTAGCAGCTCTTCCTAGACTTGTAAAGACTTCGTTCATTGCTTTTGTCGCTCTTGGAATTATATCAGTATCATCTGCAAATTCCTTGTATCTGAACTGATTTGTACAGAGCAGTCACCCTTGTGTTGATGCCCATATCTCTAATAATCTTCTTCAGGGCTATGTTAAATAGAAGTCACGATAATACTTCTCCCGCCTTAGTCTATTTTTGTGGTGGCAGCACATGATAGCATATCCTGTATTTTAACTTGCCTCCAGAGGGTTTCAATAATACTATTGCCGGCCGGAGTGGCCGAGCGGTTAAAGGCGCTACAGTCTGGAACCGCACGACCGCTACGGTCGCAGGTTCGAATCCTGCCTCGGGCATGGATGTGTGTGATGTCCTTAGGTTAGTTAGGTTTAAGTAGTTCTAAGTTCTAGGGGACTTATGACCACAGCAGTTGAGTCCCATAGTGCTCAGAGCCATTTGAACCATTTGAATAATACTATTAGTTTACAAAGACTAAGATTTCTTGGTCTACAGCTAAGCCCTCATTTAGTTTATGGCTATCCATTATGGATATTTTAGGACCATGACTGTTTCTTGAATGTAAATAAGTTACATATAACTGCAACCAGTAACTTTTTGAACCATTATCTTTTATTCCATGAACTGGGTTTCGAGTCTGTTCAGGTTCATCTTCAGATGGTTTCTAGAAGTTACATCATTCAAATGATCTAATGTCCCATTTCTATTTGTATATTAACGTATAATACAGGCAGTTCATAGCAAATATTTTAATCATGATTGACATGAACATGAATGTTCAGGAGTCAATTATATAGAGTTATTGTATATACAATTAGATAAAGGTTTTTGTATGGCTAGGACCTTTATATTTAAACAATCACCCTTCAAATGAACTGCTGATGTTAACATGATCTGGGATATTAGTAAGAGTAGATTCTGTTTATCTTTTAGCGAAAGGTATATGTATAAAAGTTCTAAAGTTTGTAATGGACTAAAGCTGTTTGTATGACCATACACTTTATATTTAAAAACCAAGAACAAATGTTCAAGCGACCTGATCACTTGTCTTTTTTCTTACATTAAGGTGAAATGGAATATTGGTAAAGGCAGCTTCTGTTTGTTTCAGATAGAAGAAATATGTAGAAAAGTACTGATTTACGTTTACAGTAGAGGGCTGTATCATTTTGGAATATAGTACAGGTTTTATTCTGTGGTAGGATATTGCATTGACACCAGTGTGGTTAGAACGTAAGGAGAGGGATTGGGGGGGGAGGAGGGTGTCAAAGAGGAGGTGATGGGGAGGCGGTGTAGGGTTGGTTGAGAGATCACTTATTTTGAACTAGTAGATTTTCAAAGTTCTGAAGGAAAAATTTGTTTCTCAGTTCGGTTTGGTCACTAAGTAGGAAGACAGATGTATTTGTGTAGATAATTATTTAAATTTATTCAATGTCAAGTATCTTGCATTTGTTGGCAAAACAGAGTATTTGCAGATTTTATTCTATGTTGTTTGCCAAATGATTGTGTTGGGCAAGATATGAGGAGAAGCCAGATTTATTCAGGCTGTTAAGACAGAGTGCATCTATGTGTTCCTTAAATCTTCTTGTGAAACTTCTACCAGTTTGTTCAATGTAGAAGCTTGGTCATGAACTGAAAATGAGCTTGTATACACCTTACTTTTGATAGTGTTGTATAGTGGTTTTTATTATGTGCATGATTTTATTTTGTATTTTGTTGTTGGTGAAGAAGCTTCTTTTTATGTTCTATGTCTTGAAGAGGTTGGCAATTTGGTGAGAAATCTTCCCTAGGAAAGGCAGGCTTATAAATGTGGTCTTCTTCTTTGCGGGTGGTTGTCCAGCAGTTGGTTGACTTAATTTTGCTGTATGGATTAGTTTATCTATTATTGAAGGGTTTTACTCATTGGGTTTTTAAGCATGCAATTAACCATTGCTCTGAAGAATGCTATTTTATATCGGTCAGGATGGCAAGAGGATTTGTGTATGGAAACACTGGTGATTGTTTGCTTTCTGAAAGTTTGAAATTCAAGCTTTTGAGTTTGGCAGAAGCTTCACAGCAGGATTTAAAGAACACATACATACACTCCCTGTTAACATCCTGAATAAATCCAGCTTTGCTTCACATACTGCCCAACAAAATCATTCTGCAAAACAACATAGAACAAAATCTCGAAATAGTCAATTTTGCAAATAAAGGCACGATACTTGACCTTCTCGAAGAAATTGAAATATTTTGTCCATTACAAACACTATAACTTTTAAACACCAGTAAACAGAACCTACTCTTACTAATATCTTAGATCACGATAATGTAACAACAGAAATAAGTGAACAATTCATTAGAAGGGTGATTATTTCAAAATTTAAATTTAAATATAAAGGTCCTAGTCATACAAACAGCTGTATCTCATTGCAAATACAATAACTCTGTTTTATTGATTCCTGGGAATGGATGTTATTGCAAATCACGATTAAAATATTTGCTATAAACTGCCTGTATTATACGGTAATATACAAACAGGAATAAGACATCAGATAACTTGAATGATTTATTTTCTTGAAACGATCTGAAGATGAACCTGCAAAGGTTCGAAAACCGGTTCATGGAATAAAACATAATTATTCAAAAAAGTGACTGGTGGCAGTTATATATAACTTATTTACCTCATTCAGTTGTTTAGCAAAGCATTGCGTCCATCTTCTAAATACTGTTTCATCACTAGTCAGAAGTGATCCAACTGCACTTTTACATAAATTCGAAGTAGAACTGAGATCTTATCGGCTCTCACTTATCTTTTGATGAAAACCTCTCGCCTCATTCTCTCCTATCAGCAATCGAATTTCTTACAATTTTTTTTTTTCATTTCATACTCTCTCTTTTTGTGCACCCTCTGATCTTCACTCCTTGCTGTTCAATAATGGGCATTGTTACCTTTTCCACTCACTTGTAGGACTCATTTTTAATCGCTGTTACGTGTGTACATTCTTCATCAAACTAGCCATTGTGTGTTGGTTGACATACTCGTCCCTGACCTTCGTCATCAGCCGCTATATCAATGTTCGTTCATATTTCCTTCAATCTGTCACTGTCAAGAGAGTGTGGTATTTCTTCCTGGAGTTGGTTAGAAAAACCTTTGACCAGCTTATCAATATGGATTTTTTTGCATGCGATTCACGTACGTCTGTGGCATTAGATAAGCGACTTCTCATTGTTGCCATTTCAAGGCAATGATCAGAACCAACTTTACCACCTCTACAGCTCCTAACATCCATTAGGTTGGGCAGATGTCACCAATCTACTACAAGACAGTCAATTTAATGAAAAGTATTTTCATCTGGGGATCCACGTCATTTTATATATGCCTTTCTGGTTAAAAGTTGACTATTTTAATTCTCAAGGTAGCAAAGTGTGCAAGTCAGATCCCATTGTCATTTGAGTTACCATATAATTATGATTTTCCTGTGCAATGATCTTTTCCTATTTTAGCATTCACATGATCTTACAATCTGCTCTCGTAAATTCGTTGTATTTTTCTATTATAAATAGCATCATTAGCTTCTTCACTATTCCCTTCAGTTATGGCATGAGAACATACGGGGCTATAGTTGAAGAATTTCCCTCTGACTCTGGTTTGCACAATCGGTGTGGTCTGGTCAAAAATTCATAATAAGTTCTTTCTTCCTCTTGTTTACAATAAAACCATTACTGTGATCCTTCATTTGGCTGCTATAAAAAGTATCTTGTGATCCTACTACCCTATCATTCCTTGGCCTAACAACCTTCCTCTTGAATAGCTGTAATATCATAACGCTACTCACCGTGCTAATAAACAAATTTTTTGAAAGCTCCAGCTTGGTAGACAAAACATTCCATGGTTCCAGCTTCAAGTCCTATAAATGTATGACAGTTCGTCGTCAACAGGTCACGCCGGCCATTTCTTTATTAGATTTCCTAACATTTGATTTTTACGGATTGTGTTGTCAGCCCCATGCCAACCTCCAGCGACCCTGGAGAGCTGATTTTTACTATTAAGCTTGATGGTCTTAGACGGTGAGTCCCCATTTTAAAGGGCTGGGAACTCTGTTTTCGCTCTTGAGTGACTTAGACATATGAAGCAAACATTCAGAGGTCATGACTGGACTTGTATGCCTCATACTTTGCAGGAACACATGGCGTTCCCTGTGTTTTGTTAGTATATTTCCACAGCAGAAAATGTAAGAACAGGGCCGTATACTACTCCTTTTGTCGCCCCGCCTCCCCCCAAAATGAAAATAAACAGTGCAGTAAGGGACTGCAGACGTGATAGTGCATCATATTTCCTTTGGGCCTTCGACTCACTTCAACGTGGGGTTGGCCTTGTTGCTGTAGATAGATTTGGCGATGGTAGAGGCAGAAGGTGGCTGGATGCGCTTCCTGTCACCACCCTGTATCCCCCCCCCCCCCCACCAGGACAGTATTAGTGTACCACATCTGTCTGTATTTAGTCTAAGCCATGAAATAGTGTGAACATTTTCAAATGTTTGTGAGTCGTGTAACTGAGGTGGGACTTCGGGACCAGCCCGCTATTTACCTATTGGGATGTGGAAAACCGCCTAAAATCCACATCCAGGCTGTCCAACACACTGGCCCTCGTCGTTAATCGGCCGGGCTGGCCCACCTACCTGAGTCCAGGAAGCAACGCATTAGCGCTCTCAGCTAACCTGGCGGGTTCAGGTGCGATGGTGCAAGCTGTTTAAAGGGAAGGATGTAAGAATGAAGTCGGAAAACCAGAAATACATGTACTCCCGATATCTATAGCCAAAAATAACATGGATGCGTAGTGAAATCTGACCTCTATCTTTCTAGAATATAAAAACAATTAACAAAATTATAGGAATGCCAATATCATGAAGGAACATAGTGTATGCTAGTGTGTGACTAACAGGGAGAAAACCTGTGACGCGACCAATCGACTGAGCTTATGTTTGGCAGATCGTTTGTGTACAACCTAAAATGAAAGACTAAGATATTTCCTCTCAATACTGCACCGTTTTTAAGAAAAACTACCCTCATATTAATGACACGCATTCGACTCAGAATTGACGAGATCAGTAGAGAACTATAACGGATTTTCCATCACCATATATGGGATTTACAAATGCGAATTTTCCTCGAATTCGAGGGAGAAACTTTTTCAACTGTCGCTTATGTACCCATAAGATAAACGCTGTTCAATGAAATCGTTGCTGGCGTAGCGATCAATGCCTTTAGGTGGAACGCAGAGAATCTGTGCTTGACTCCCAGATACATTGTGCAGTTTCTTCTTTTTTTCTGCATTTCTCTGCATCAAAATTGGTAGGAATAGAAGGGTTAATAAAGTAAGTAAATCAATAAGGAATAATAATCTAGGTAAGCTATCAAATTTCTGAAACAACATGAATTAGTAAAGAATTTAGCTCTAAGGCTTCGTTGTATGAAAACAATTCCGAGTGCGGCTGCAGCGAAGAAGAGCATTCGACGCACTTTATCACGCCAGGGAGAAAAGCGAACCGTAGTCGCAACTGGTAGTACACATAAAATAACGCATTCGTACACGGTACAGTCTTCCATCACAGCGTCTGGAAAATTGTTATCTAAAAATTTCCTATACCTATAAGTACCTAATGAGTTACTTGCTTCTCGAGGTATAGAAAAGGTCACTTGTTTAAGAAATTCTTTAAACAGAGTTTACGTCAGTGTCTCTAAATACCTGTAATTCAAAATTCAAGTTTACAAAACGTTGCTTGAGAACATTTTCAAATTATAAGTTCCTGATAACAAGTTTTGGGCTGATATCGCCTACGGTGGACAAACTAATACCGCCATATATAATAGCGTCTTTATAGATGAGAAGGGTAAAAGTACTTGTGTATTAGAAATGCTTCCACCAGACTGCATATTTGCGTGACAAGCTGATGACGTTTACTTTCCCCCCATTTAAAACTTTTATTTTGAAGTTTCAAAATTGGAATCTACTACTGAAAATCAAGCGAGAAATGCGCATCCGAGTGAATGCAATAACGATTAATTGCATATCTCACGATTTCTTTTCAACACCAATTTTTCAGGCAACGCTATCGTATGCGTGATATGTATAAAAATTAATTCCCGAAAAAGAATTTGTTCAAATATAACTCAAATCGGTTTTGCGCCGAATCTTCGGAAGAAATGATGTAGTTGCGTAAATATGGCATTCGTTAGAATTCTTTGGTTCCACGACTACATGTCCTTGGGATGTTCATATGCCAAGACCCACCCACATAGCCGTCAGAAGGAAATGGAGGAAACGCGACAGGTTGAGTGGTAGAGCCGTTTTAAAGCGACCAGGTTAAATTTTATGTTCTTTGCTAATTCAAGTCGATTTAGACGTATATTTGCCAGCCTTGTTATTATCCTTTATTGATTTACTTACCTTATTAACCTACCCATTCCTAACAATTTCTAAACGGCAAAAATACAAATGAAAAAGAAAGAGAAAAAAGAATGCATTACACAGTCGACCATAGGTTATTTCCTCCTTTGGCATTGCAAAGTTAGCATTTACATTATGCTCACCATACAAATACACTATAAAATATGCTTAATCGACTTAATTTCTTACCTATATTTATCAGGCCATGTGTCTTTTTAAATTACTACTCCAAGTACCCCAAAATAGGAGAAAATCTCTGGAAAAGCCACGAAATAGAGCGTAGAAGGAAAAGGAATAGTCATCTGTCTCGAGTATCTGCTACAAGAAATGGCCGTTGCTATTAGTTCCAAGCACTATTAGACCAAAGGCAGCTGTAGTCACGTAAATACTGTTGCACCCAGTTTGACCCTAATCAACTCTTACATGAAATGTATTCGGAGTTGTGAATGAGGACAGCCATACAATTTGTAATGGAATGGGCATGAAAATTTGTGCCAGACAGGGACTCGAACCCAGATTTCCAGCTATATTCAATAGTCCGCCACAACAGCTTTGGTTATCCGTGCAACGCAACGATCCAAACTTCCACATGTGGTGCAGGAGCGACGACATTGCAATGTCTGTAAGATACTGCATATCACATACATCTATAGAAGTCAATGTTGGAATGACTTGACGATCAATCAGCACCAGGATCACCGAATACAAGCGACATCGCACGTTGGGGCTGGTGGAGAATTCGACCGTGGTGGAGCAAGCGCTGTTTGAGTAAGACAGTAAAATTCACGTCATGTAAGTTTTTGCTGTAGAGAATAGCTATCACACCCATTTGTTCAGGGAAGTTACAGAAGTACACAACCATGACAACAGATTCAACAAGAAAGAAGAAAGCATCAAGCTGAACTGATAGTGGATTTCCGTGCTGCCGCGAACGAATGTTGCAGGTAGCAAGGGAAGAACCACTCCGTTAATGACCACGGAAGAGCCCTTGGACTTTGGCGAGCCAGGTTCATACAAAGTGCGGCCGCGAACTCGACTCCAGTCCACCACCAGCAATTGCGCGTGTAGGTTGGACAATATCAGCCACTTGTGCTGGCGAAACGTCAGAGAAATCATGAATCAAACGTCGACCGAAGAATCCGAGACAGAAGCCAACAGGCAGCTCGATGAAGTAGCCGAATTTCTGGGAAATGGTGGAGGAAAACAATAGATGTCCGAAGGAAACCAAGAGAACAATACCAATGGACCAGAGCACCTTTTAAAATATGAAGAACCTTCTGCTGAAGAAGCACACAAGCGTCCCACTATGAAGACATTTAAAAATACTTTTCGTGTGACATGTCCTGATGTTTGGATGACAGACTTACAAAAAAGGGGAATGCTCACCTCGAAGCTGTGGATACGGATTCTGGAGGATAATTACGAGAAATAGCTGGAGTGGCCGAAAATAAGATGGTTCTCCAAGAACTAGAAAATAGAAAGAAATTGCGAACGTCATAGGCCAGCGCATAATTGTACATGGTATTCTGTTACAAAGCATCTCCGAAGACAAGATACTAGAGAAGAAAGGAGGGAACATTTTATGTAAAAAGTACGAGGGTTTCTCAGTAAATGAGTTGCCTCTGTCAGAGTACCGCCTATCGTTTTACATTTCGCACCGATACGTATGGTAGCACATATCGCGTGGAAGTTAGACGATACACAATATTCCACGATCAATGGTTAATGATCTGGAGCTAACCAAAATGGCAGGTGTTTTTCGAGAGTACACACGACAAGAACAATGCAGTTTTTGTGAGCCAAGAGACTGTCCACACAACAAGTCCATAGTGAAATTCGTCCCGTAGATGCCTTGTTATCCAGTGATGGCACATTGTTTCCACGTCTAAGGATATTTCGCTAACTCCAGGACACAACGTTCTTGTGTGTTGCAGTAATTTAAGAAACCGAATAAACTTCTTATAATCTGAGAGATCACTCGTTAGGTGCGAACGCTGCCACAAAAATTCTATGCTGCTGGTTTTTAAGGCCTTATCGAACAATGGGATAAGGAAGTTTACAATTGGAGTATGTTAAAAAGGAAAATAAATTTCATACGGGTACAGGCGGCTCTGATCTCTCTATCCCAGTTTGCGACTTGTTTATTGACTCACCCCCGGCTCCCTCCTATCCCCACCCTACGTATGATCCTACACACTGAAATCAAGAGTGCTACTTAAGAGAGAAAGCTGTGAGTGGAGAGACAAGAGTTGTCATATTGAAAGAGTAACACAGTAAATTTTCGGACCACGAAAGGAGTAGTGGAGTAGTTAAGTTCAACTAGAACTCTGCGTCTCGCATGATTACTCCTTAATGGTTCACCCGAGACAAAGCCCTGAGTCAGCAGTGCCTAATGATACTCAAGTTATGAGCTGACAGTCAGTTATCTGCGGATATCTGCTAATATTTAAGTAACAGTACCCCATGAGGGTACCCTTAATAATTTCTTTAAAACTCTACCTGTAGCAAGGTAACGTAATTCCGAGAGTCAGTGGATGAAGGCTACATAAAAAACCTTTAGAACTTTGTTCTGATTGTTTCACTCTGCATAAAGGAAATCAAGTCTCGTTATTTGACGATACATCTTTCAAACCACAGGTTCAGCAAGTATTGATTTAGACAGAGAACGTCCTCCTACTACTTTCTACTGAGATCGGAAGCACTGGCATTATTTCGTCAGCTGCACTGTATATGCCAAAATAGTTTTCATCTGAAATTGCGTTACCATACAGCCCATAAAACATACTTACGTTTTAATTCTGGCGTGATTTAATTCACTTACGTGGATGACAACGTCAAAAACGAAACGAATTTAAGTGAGTGAATCGAAGTCAGACTACGATATATATATATATATATATATATATATATATATATATATATATATATATATATATATGTATAATACTATTCACCAGAACAATTTATTCACACCAGTAGTGCGACAGGATTGAATTGGGATAACATTTAATCCAAAAACTGTTTATCATGTGAGTTATACTTAATTTATACAGATTTATTGCTTCACGATATTTATTTGTCGGCTTTAAACACTGCATATTTGAACTCTGTGATACTCTTCATGATGCTCATGACAGAATTACTTTTGTGTGGTATACTACCAACTACTGATCAATAGGTGCTTGTAATCACTGCTGTGATATTTCGGCATGCAGATTGAGTTTCGACACGAGAACTGGTTTAAAATGGTGTGAGGTGTCAAACAAATAACACACCTTACATTGAATTTCTGAAACAGTTCCGGTTAATTTGATACGTCACACGACATAGTTACGTAAAAATGTACGCATTGTATTGATAGGCAAAGCAAATAAATAAACCGACATTTCGTGAATATAAACCACTTACCCTCACACTAGTAATTGCACGCAAGTAATTTCCCAGATCCGAACTACGAGACGTAGTTCTGAGGAAGGGAGAAGTTTACGACGGCACACCGTCACTCTGGCCCGAATTGTATTTAATTTATTTGTATTTTTATCAACCCCTAGACATGGTCATGAACCATCTCACCATTAAGGAACCTTATAATAGTAAGGAATTTAGCTTCACAGTTGTGAACACCCAGCATAATATTTTGTCATCCTGTACGTCATTTAGCTAACATTGCTGTGTCATACTTAGAGTAAAAAAAACCTTAACAACAAAAAATCAAAGATTTTCATTTTTCTAACATATAGCACAGCCTGAATCCGTACACTAACTTCTGCTAGCGACAACGTTTCCTTTACTGGGAGTGTAGTGGAACCGACATTGAGATCATTATCTGGCTACGTCACTGTCCGTACTACTGCACTCTTCCGAACTTAGCATGTGTGAGTTGGTATCTTCCTACATTGTAGGCCGTAAGTTCAACACCAAATTCTTAAAACACTCACATAGCGTCCTTGCACGACTGTGGCAGGAAGATACTCGTAGACCAGAACCAGTCTCACACGTGTTAATCTGGCACACTGTACCTCAAATTTCACTTCAGGTTTTACTCAAAGGTGCTACTTACGATATAATCTTAAATGCTCGCATTCATCATGATATCAAACGTTAAAATGCCTATCGTCAAGCTCAAAAAGTACCTCCTCAGTTACATTGCTCTACGTTGTACGATACATCATATAATACTGCACCCAGAGTTATTTGTACGACGTGTGGTACGCAAGTTTCTTCCTTTTTATTTAAACTGAAATTAGCTAACTCTGTCTAACGTGTATTAGCCCAGCAGATTACCACTATGTGACTTTTTAGGGGAGTTGCTAAAGATTTTTGGAAGAGAATTTTTCAGCAGTGCTCAGTCTGTAGAGACTAAAATCAGGTCCCTGTCACTATAATATACACTGCCGAAAAAAATATTTGTTCACACTTTTAAAGGTTTCTAGTTCATTCAAGATTTATGTTGCAACATTGCGTACGAAATTTGTAAACTGATCTCATTTACAGGTCAACAGCACAAGCGGTTGTGAGGTACTAGGTATCGACACATGCTGAAATATTCATACACTACCGAACATTAAAACTGCTACACCACGAAGATGGCGTGCTACAAACGCGAAATTTAACCAACAGGAAGACGATGCTGTGATATGCAAATGATTAGCATTTCAGAGCATTCACACAAGATTGGCGCCGATGGCGACACCTACAACGTGCTGACATGAGGAAAGTTTCCAAGCGATTTCTCATACACAGACAGCAGTTGACCGGCGTTGCCTAGTGAAACGTTGTTGTGATGCCTCGTGCAAGGAGGAGAAATGCGTACCATCACGTTTCCAACTTTGATAAAGGTCGGATTGTAGCCTATCGCGATTGCGGTTTATCGTATCACGTTGGTCGAGATCCAGTGACTGTTAGCAGAATATGGAACCCGTGGGTTCAGGAGGCTAATACGGATCGCCGTGCTGGATCCCAACAGCCTCGTATCACTAGCAGTCGAGATGACAGTCGCATGACTGTAACGGATCTTGCAGCCACGTCTCGATGCCTGAGTCAACAGATGGGGACGTTTGCATGACAACAACCTTCTGCACGAACAGTTCGACGACGTTTGCAGCGGCATGGGCTATCAACTCGGAGACCATGGCTGCGGTTACCCTTGACGCTGCATCACAGACAGGAGCGCCTGCGATGGTGTACTCAACGACCAACCTGGGTGCACGAATGGCAAAACGTCATTTTTTCGGATGAATTCATGTTCTGTTTTAGCATGATGATCGTCGCATCCGTGTTTGGCGACATCGCGGTGAACGCACATTGGAAGCGTGTATTCGTCATCGCCGTACTGGCGTATCACCCGGCATGATGGTATGGGGTTCCATTGGTTGCACGTCTCGGTCACCTCTTCTTCGGATTGACGGCACTTTGAACAGTGGACGTTACATTTCAGATGTGTTACGACCCGTGGCTCTATCCTTCATTCGATCCCTGCGAAACCCTACATTTCAGCAGGATAATGCACGACCGCATGTTGCAAATCCTGTACGTGCCTTTCTGGATACAGAAAATGTTCGATTTCTGCCCTGGCCAGCACATTCTCCGGATCTCTCATTAAGTGAAAACGTGTGATCTATGGTGGCTGAAGAACTGGCTCGTCACAATACGCCAGTCACTACTCTTGATGAACTGTGGTATCGTGTTGAAGCTGTATGGGCAGCTGCACTTGTACACGTCATCCAAGCTCTGTGTGACTCAATGCCCAGGCGTATCAAGGCCGTTATTACGGCCAGATGTGGTTGTTCTGGGTACTGATTTCTCGGGATCTATGCACCCAAATTGCGTGAAAATGTAGTCACATGTCAGTTCTAGTATATTTGTCCAATGAATACCCGTTTATCATCTGCATTTCTTCTTGGTATAGCAATTTTAAAGGCCAGTAGTGTATTAGTACGTGGTGTAGCATATACAAGCGGCAATGCAAGCACTGATTCTGACATCCAGTAGACTGTGCACGTGACGAATACTGTCCTGAGATATGTTCACATAGTTCTGTAAGCACGAGTCGCACATTTCACTTTTCGTTCGATCATATCCAACAAGTGCTCGTTGGGAGACAAGCCTGAAGATTGTACTGGGCAGGGAAGTTGATGGACGTCTCTCATAGCATTGTGGGCGAGCATTATCCTGTTGGAGCAACGCATCAACCTGTAGAATGA
Source organism: Schistocerca serialis cubense (assembly GCF_023864345.2). NCBI lineage: Eukaryota > Metazoa > Arthropoda > Insecta > Orthoptera > Acrididae > Schistocerca > Schistocerca serialis. The sequence goes on along the minus strand of NC_064638.1, from coordinate 1,005,614,984 downwards.
ATGGCGAAAGAACGGCTCTAACAACAATATGCAGACACCGAGCGCTGGTTAACGTCCCCCTCAGAACCTCCAAAAGTGAACGAGAGAAGTAGCTTATCGCACTCCTGGCCATAAGGCCTGTGGTCCAGCTTGTGTGTCTTGGACGAATGCATGCTGCGAAATAGCGCTCACCAAGTCCACGTTGTACACGCAAACTACCACAACTTACATCCAGGCAAAATTTACTTTCATCACTGAAGACCACGGCACGACAGCCCACATTGCAGGTGATGCTCTGACTCCAAGCATCGAGCCGTGCACGTGAATTCTGTGGCATGAGTGGAAGACGGGCTAGTGGTTTGCCTGTAGTCCCACTGCTAATAGCCAGTTCGAGACAGCTCGTCTTCACACGTCTGGGCTCACAAGACCTCTTCTCTGTGTTGTGACAGCTGAACAATCTTCCACTTCTGTCCTTAAAACACGACGATCCCGGCGGTCGTCTGTGCTGCGTGGACGTCCAGAAGTTTGTCTACGGGTGTCAGAATGTTCCAGTGTCCACGATACCGGTACCACTGCACAATAGACACAGCACGTCCAACTTGTGTAGCAATTCCCCGAAAGGACCATCCCGCCACTCAGATGGCCACAATTTGACCCCTTTCAAACTCGCTCACTTGGCTGTAAGAAGCACGAGTGCGTCTCTGTGGCATGGTTGAGTGCTTGCTTCACATGTTTGCACCACAGTGAACGTTCTGGCTGTGGGCATTCCCTATTAAAGGATAGACACCGATGGCACTCTGGCAGCTGTGCCACTACGCTATCCGTTGCCGGCACACGACGCCATCGGTTCAAAATCGACGTCGTTTTTGTAGATGTAGATTTGTTTTTTTACCCGCAGTGTATTAGCGTGTTCACTGTCGTAGATCTGGGAGGGATGAATGATCACAAAGTGGATGCATCAGCGGCAAATGGTAGCTTCATTGTACTGCAATTCTGTGGTTTCTGCAGAATGTGCTGTTTTGTTCTATCGCAATCATTTACCAAGAAATTTCTGAATGCATGTTAAGTTACGTATGACAAATATTCAATCCAAGAAAAATATCAATTCGTTCTGTACTGAACTGTAGCGCTAAAATCCATATCAAACACCTAGAGGAATGTAACAAAACAGAACTGAGGTATTCCGAATTCCAGCATCTGTAGACAACAAAACTGGTGCTGCCGCTATTCTCCGTTTGTCGACATTCATTTGGTGACACTCTTGTGAATATGTGATTCTATCACCGTGTACTTCAGGACGTCCGTTTTATTGACCAGAATGCCTTACGTTTCAAGTTTTAATAATTGCTCCGAAATTTAACCATGATCATGCTTTAATCGTTAAAAATGGCTGTCAAGGTGCCTCCCACTTTATAGGCTAACTGGAAACTATGTCTGCCATAACTTCTCTGTATCTTTAATAGCCGTGTGGTGTTATGTGGGCAGGGTTTTTACGATGTACTGACGGAGAAATATCGCGTCTAGTCTATTATACATTCTTCCTGAGATGACCCAAGAAACGCTTTTCCGCATAGGCAGTCATTAATCTTCTAAGGGATAAAATATGGGTCTGACGTAATGTTTTTTCGAGAATTCTCAGAATTCGCAACACGGAGTGAAGAGAATAAAGGAGCGGAAAAATTTTGCACATGAGAAATACGGCAGTATGAATAATGGAACAGGAATAAAAATCAAAGAAAAACTGAAACTACAGGTACGAGGAAGGTATAGTATAATGTGGAGATGAATAACGCATTAATAGACTTGGAGATATGGTCGAGCTACGCAACTAATTTGTTTATTACACAAAGAGTTTGCTTATTTTCAACTATCAAACGTCGAGGGCAGGGCGCTTGTTGTTTTATACATATTCCCGATAAGATACTATATTACAGTTATTTTTTAATTAATTACTGTTCAGTAAGAGACGACTACTTGGAACGCAAGTTTCGTAAGGTTAAGTTACTGTTTGGTTCTATTTGCGATTTTGTGGTCTGCAACAAGTGCCCGATTTTCGACATTTTCGAACACGTTTTAGTCGGGCACTTCACTTTAACTGTGTATTGTTTGTGTTTAATCTTAATCACGATGAGCATTACAGCTGACACTAATGTTAATAATGAAGACCACCTCAGAAGTATTATTACACGTTCATTGTGCTACGATCGGTTTTGTTCGTTGGACATCTTCAGGTTTCCGAGTTGACTTTAGCACAACTCCTAAATCTGAATATGTTCAACAATTAAACAAGTCGTAACACAGCAGATGTGCAATAATACAGCTGAAGTAGTTTTCATTCTTCATTTACAGTGATGTTTTGCGTTTATGTAGCGTTTTTAAATGTTGCAGTGTGTTTTTCGGTAGTTTTTTTTTATTTTTTTGTGTTGCGGTGTCTGTATGTAGTCCGATATTCGCTTGTTTGTTATGTGTACGAGGTGTTATTGTGTTTTATGTGTCGTGCTCTGTGAAGTAATTTTTTGTTTTACGTGTCTTTGGTCGGAGATTAAATTGTCATTTGTCTGCTTATATTCTCCACGTCGGTTTGTTATTGTTCTTGTGGCTAACATGAGTACTGAGTTTTTACTTACATTGATTTGCTGCTCATTTATTACTTTCATGTTCACTCCAAGGGTACTTTGTATGTCATGGTTTTCCTGTAGCTTTAAGGAGTTTTCTGTTTTAATGGCTCATTTCAATAAGTTTCATATTCTATTCCTTAGTATATGGTTCATGCCCACGTTTTATTATGTGTTCAATAAAGGCAGAATGGCTGTTTTCATAGATCAAGAATCTTTTGTGTTGCTTGTATCTAGCTCTGAAATTTCTTGTCAACATTCCCACATGCAGTCTTGACAGTCTAACTAGTATATATCAGCTCCTTGGAATTTATCTGTTTTTATAGTAGTAAGTATAAATGCCACTGGAATGTTTTTCTTACTCTGTGTATTACTTGTCACCTCTGTCTCTTCGGTGTACTTGCAGTTCTGTATGTTTATTTGTGTATGTATGTTGAAATGAACCACTTCTTTTTGCTGGCCATGTCATGAACATTCCTGTTACGTGTGAATGTCTGTAGTGAAGTGTCCGTGCTTGTCTGTGGAATTTTTTGGTGCTTGTATCTTCTGCTTATTTTAATTTCTCGATAGTGTGCTTTGATTCTTTGTATTATATGGGTCTTATAGCATTTTTTAGCGATGAGCAGTTTTCTTTTTCTGATCTTCTCATGTGGGATTTTATTCAGTCTGTATTGGAGTGCTGCTAAATTTCCGTTTTGTGAGTGGTTTGATATGGCATTGTATAACCGTGCTTGTTGCTATTAGCTTTCTGTAAATGTCAGATTCGTGTTTATTTCTTTCTCTGTCTATTGATACTTCAATGAAATGTGCATGATTTTTTTCCCTTATCCCATGACAAGCCTGATATTTTATGCGCAGTATTTATTTATCATCATCATTCATCCTCATTACGGTCGGAGGAAGGCAACGGCAAACCACCTCCATTAGGACCTTGCCTAGTAAGGCGGTGCGGGTCTCCCGCATCGTTCCCCTACGCTCTGTAAAGAAGCATGGGACTTCATTTCCATTTTTTTTCCATTTATGGCTGCATTAAGTTTATTTTCTTTGTTGGTTCATCTACCTTAGAGGTTATATCATCAACAGATGTGTATCACTGAACAATTTTATATTCTTTCTTGTTAGTATTTGTATGAAGATTGCATTTTACATATTTCTCATTAAAGTATTTTTATGGCTTTACAGAGTTTATTGTTTCATGTTCTACCGTCTTCGAATGTAATCTCACACACGAAACCAGATATATAGGTTGTGCAAAACCTTTTACGAGCAGTTTAGATTGGACAACAGAACGACCACTGCAGTCAAAAAAATTAAGTGAATCCAATATGTAACTACGCTATCATAAACGACAAGTTTTGTAGTGTTAAAATTTCTAATTATTTGCCATAGGCCTTACAAAAAGGGTGTATACAAAAAAATTTAAAAATAGCAGCACTCATTTGCCACAACCTGTGTGAATGAAATATTTAATTCATTTACATTTTATAATGTAGCGTAAATCGAGAGCGTTAACGAATTTCACATGGATAGGCCTGCATGATCATGAAATGAATTTTACTGTAAATACTGTGATGTTTGATAATGTAAAAATCTAGCACAACATCCAGTTTCTGCTCTGATGGTGTGTTGTAGCTTCATTCGTATAACGGAAAAACTACGTTAGCGATGATTTCTGCGAATATTTCTCTAGCCGCGGTTAAAGAAGGGAGTACGAGCACTGAGAAAAAACACCGAGGTTACCTAGCGTTTTGCGCAATGCAAATCTAAATGCGCATCTTCCGTAATGGTTGCGAATGCATCTGAAATGATAAAAGGTAGTTAATAAAGTAGAGAAGCTAACTAACAGCGATTTTCTACAATTTTTTACACTCACTGACTTAAATCAGCACCCCTTAGGCATTTGTCATCAACTCTTCAGCAGATGAGAATTAAAATTAAATTACTACTCGTGTAAACATAATTTTATTTCTTTAGTACGTAGTTACATATTAAACGTAAAGTGGGACTATCTTGCATAACAGTGATAGTGGAAAATGAGCAGAAATATAGAGCCTTGAATTTGAGATATTTGCAGATCTAATAATTGTCTAATCGATTTTCGTAGCGTCTACGCTTCCTCACAATAGCATTGTCTGAGGGGACAAGTGTTTGTTATGAATTGCAATCAGTGATGCAATAAAATCTTCAAAACTATAGTGATTAATGAACTACCACATTTACTTCAGAAACAGAGTCTTAAAACTCTCGAATAATCGCAGTAACATATCTCGCTTATGATATGTCTCGGTTCTTTTTCCTTCCCATCGAACCCTGTATCTTTGACCGTATTACTCAGATCTAGATTGTGAGTAAGCCCACGACTCGCCTAGAAAATGTATAAATTACCACTGCAGTGAGAGTGGCCAAAACTGGTAAATTAGCAGCTGAAGAAATCGAAACGTGCTAAATGAGAACCTAGTGAAGTTCGATCCTCGATGAGACCTGACATCCAGCAAGAATTCCCCCCGATCTCTTCTCACAAAGCTTCCAAATCCACATACACCTCCAGGGCGTAGGAGTTCAACTGGTCTCATTTAGCACTGAACCTTGTACTCCTAGTGAACATTGGTACTGTAGAGGCTGTAGAAAAAACTGAAACTGATAGTCTCTGCTTCATTACATTGTTTCTAATTCCATGAGGGAAAGTGTCATTTAAGACCTTAATGACCTAACAAAACCGTAGTTTCCAATAACGCATGAGTTTCACTGAAACCTCTAAGTATGGACTCTGTTAAAGCCTTGAGGAGAGTGGAGGAAGTGAAGCGAAATTAGGAAATTCGTATTGGAAGATGAAACCGAATTAATATCGTTCAGTGGAACTCTCAAACTAAGCATTTTTTATTTAAGAGGAATATAAAATTTTGCATTTGCACAGTGTAGTTAAGAAACCTTTCCGTTGCTGACGTACTGAGGAAAGAAAAAGGAATATTAAAATTTACCAATCTCTGAATTTGAAGTTTTGTTTGTGAAAGCTTATATTTGTTTATACTTACTAACCTAAATACCCCATTTTAACAGTAAATATTTAACGACCTTAAATGATATTTCTTGTTTTTCACTTTTGATGAAAGAATGCATTTTCTTATATTCTCATAGTGTGTCGTGATCAGTTTTCTTTGCTGGCCATATTACCTTCTAACATCATTTAAACTGGTAATTTTATGTTGTTTGATGGTTGTCTTAACAGCTTTACAGAACAAGTAACGAAATGGGTCTCTGGATTCGGTGAGTATACCGTGCCTCCCCGCTGCAGACACATCTTATGTTTTCGAATAATCGTGTTGATGGGGCACTTCTGTGTTCATTACATGGTGGTAATAATTTTGAATATCTGTAGCAGGAAACCGACAAAAATGTTTTCTGATAAGCCTGCCTATCGAAAGCAATTTGCTACTTAAAATTATTATATGCTAAATATAAAAAAAGTTAAATTAAAATTCGCATCATTATAATTTGTTATCTGGAAAAATTTTCAGATCACCTCATTAAAAATATGCTTATCTACCTTTCTCTTCTCATCGATGACTTTATCAGCTGAGCCTTAATACTCGTACTAACTGAGTTCCTAGGTACAATATGTTCGATTTTGAGCTCTCTGTTAAACATGGCTTTAGCAATTTTCAATTTAAAATTGTTGATTTGTTTTCATAACATGCCGTTGCTAGTGATGTGCCCTGATATGGAACAGAATGCCGTGTCCTTCCCCAGTTTTGCTACGTGTGACTTGTCCTGAAGAAATGGCAGAGAGGTCAGTTATAATCCAAAGTACAGCTCATTGCACTATTTCCCTAAAGTTTAAAAATGCTTCATAGTTACCTGGCATTGTCAGTTTACTCAACCTCACACGTGCCGGTAACAGATCTAGCTGACCACCTCTGAATTAACTGTATGTCTTCCTTCAATTCGATATGGCGCGGATCTCAAACAATCAAGCAGTGCCGAAGAAAGGGTCACAATGGTGTTCTACATGCGGCCTCCTTTCCTGCTGAACCACACTTTCCTAAAATTCTCCCAATGAGCCGCTGTCGACCATTCGCCGTCCCTACTACGCCCTTATATGCTCGTTCTATTTAGTATTGCTTTAAAACGTTACGCCTATATATTTAATCCACGCGACTGTGTCAAGCAGCGTACTACTAATGCTGTTTTCGAATGTTACGGATTTGTGTTCTCCTAATCATCTGCATTAACTTACTTTTTTATATTTAAAGTTAGCTGGAATTCATCAGATCAACTAGAAATTTAGTCTAAATCATCTTGTCACTTCATACAGTCACTCAACAATGGCACTTTGTCGAACAGCACAGCATCATCAGCAAACAGCCGCAGATTGCTGCCCACCCTGGGAGGCTTATTAATTCTTATAGAAAATAATGGCCATCCTGTCACACTACCCTGCGGCACTTCCAGCGTTACTCTTGTCTCTGATGAACACTTAACGTCAAGGACGCGGAACTGGGTTCTGTTACTTAAGATGTCTTCGAGCCACTTACAAATACTGGAGTCTATTCCGTATTTTCTCACCTTAGTTAACAGTCTGTAGTGGAAAACTGTTTCAAACGGTTTTCGGAAATCGGGGAACATGGAATCTGCCTATTGCCCTTCACCCATAGTCCCCAGGGAATCATGGGAGAAAAGGGAAATCTGAATTTCGCACTAGCGATGCTTCCTAAAACCGTGCTGATTCGGGGACATAAGCTTTTCCGTCTCAAGGAGACGTTACATTCGAACAGAAATTTTGCAACAAACCGATATTACGGACATTGGTCTGTAATTTGGCGAATCTGTTCTCCTACGTTCTTATATACAGGAGTCACCTGTGGATTTTTCTAGTCGATCGGGACCTCATGTTTGGCGAGAAATTCACAATAAATGCAGGCTAAGTAAAGGCCAATTCCGTTGAGTACTATTTGTAGAACCGAACTGGGATCCCATCCGGACCTGGCAACTTCTTTGCTTTCAACTCTTTCAGCTGCTTCTCTGAGCCAAAGACGCCTATTGCTAACTCATCCACCTCATCTCATCTCATCATTTGATCGATGATCAATCTCCGATATGTTTGCACGATTCTCCTTCGTGAGTAATTTCTTAAAGGCGATATATAAGACTTCGGCACTTGTTTTGTCTTCTACTGCCCCACAGAACGGTCACGAGTAACTGCTTAGAAACACTAGACCCGATTAGCGATTTTACGTAGGACCAGAATTTTCTCGGGTTCTCGACAAGAACTTTTGCTAAGGTGTAACTGTAATAGTTGTATGTTTCACTCATAGATATTTTTACAGACGCTTGAGTCCCTACTAACTTCTGCCTGCCTTGATTCGCATTTGTTCGTAGCAGTGTGTAGGAAGACACATTGTAAACTGACTAACAACGCGAAGGAATGTGAGTTTCCAACTTACACTTGTAACATGAGTAAATCTTAAGAACAGGAACGCACAATGTTCGTGTATACAAAGTGATCTCACGACTTCCTCATGAAAGCTTGACTCTCGCTGCCACCAGACAACACGTCTATTGCTTACGTTGTTTTGTGTGCATGACAGCTGTGCTTGTCTGTATTTGCGATTTGCTATGTTACAATTATTAGTTCGAAGCTAGCATTTCCTTGAGCTAACATCCAATCGACGAAGTGTCCACTTATCGTAGACACTGCTGTGTGTGCTTTGATCTGAAGATGACCGGCAATGATCGAAACTAGTTATCACATCACCTAGATGTTTTTTCCGCTGATAAAAATTTTATTAATAATCAAAATTCATTAAAATATTTTCTTTATTCCACGATAGAGAACAAAAAATTCATACTAAAAGAACAGAAATATGTTTCTCAACCGAATGTTGAAAACCAGCTTCCAGCCTATTTTTAAAGCCTTTTATATGTATTTAGTGATTGAAATTTTCTTGTTATAAGACGACAGAGGAAGTAATTAGTCGTACAGATATAACGGGGATCGTTGTAACGGACGTAATTTTATTGAGATCTATACGAATCTGGTCCTGTTCGGGGAAGATAGTTTTCTTGTCTGAAACATTCTGATAACACGTTGCCAATTCCAAAACAAATATAACTACAGTGAAGGAATGACTGTAGGAAGACAAAGATATTAATACCAGCGAAACAGTCTGGGAAAAATATTGTACGCCTTCTTAAGGCCGAAGTAAACGATTAAGACGTGGCACCTGCGTGGGAAGCAGCGCTGTGTAGCCCCTCCATTAAGGCCGGATGATCAGTGTGTTTTCTGTAGAGTTCTGCGCTTTTATCAGCTTATCAATAGCTAGAAGCAATCGATCTCAATGTAATCAATAGCTTCAAGTGGTAGGCCTTTTGTTTCTAATTACCTAAACTACTGGGTATTAAAAGTTGATTCTGACGTAGCATAATACCCTTCTGGGTCCAATTTCTTGGAATTACACACACCTTTACATGTAATTTGCTTCTTTATCCTTTATCAGCTTTCATAATATCATCCTAGGTTCTGGATTTCGTTTCTGCCAGTCTCCGCAATATCCTTTCTTTCAGGAGTGCTAGTTCTGCAAGTTTCGCAGGAGAGCTTCTGTAAAGTTTCGAGGGTAGGAGACGAGGTACTGGCAGAAGTAAAGCTGTGAGTACCGGGCGTGAGTCGTGCTTCAGTAGCTCAGTTGGTAGAGCACTTGCCCGCGAAAGGCAAAGGTCCCGAGTTCGAGTCTCGGTCGGGCACACAGTTTTAATCTACCAGGAAGTTTCATATCAGCGCACACTCCGCTGCAGAGTGAAAATCTCATTCTGGAAACATCCCCCAGGCTGTGGCTAAGCCATGTCTCCGCAATATCCTTTCTTTCAGGAGTGCTAGTTCTGCAAGTTTCGCAGGAGAGCTTCTGTAAAGTTTGGAAGGTAGGAGACGAGGTACTGGCAGAAGTAAAGCTGTGAGTACCGGGCGTGAGTCGTGCTTCAGTAGCTCAGTTGGTAGAGCACTTGCCCGCGAAAGGCAAAGGTCCCGAGTTCGAGTCTCGGTCGGGCACACAGTTTTAATCTGCCAGGAAGTTTCATATCAGCGCACACTCCGCAGCAGAGTGAAAATCTCATTCTGGAAACATCCCCCAGGCTGTGGCTAAGCCATGTCTCCGCAATATCCTTTCTTTCAGGAGTGCTAGTTCTGCAAGTTTCGCAGGAGAGCTTCTGTAAAGTTTGGAAGGTAGGAGACGAGGTACTGGCAGAAGTAAAGCTGTGAGTACCGGGCGTGAGTCGTGCTTCAGTAGCTCAGTTGGTAGAGCACTTGCCCGCGAAAGGCAAAGGTCCCGAGTTCGAGTCTCGGTCGGGCACACAGTTTTAATCTGCCAGGAAGTTTCATATCAGCGCACACTCCGCTGCAGAGTGAAAATCTCATTCTGGAATGATTCCCAACATTACCGACATTTACTGGAAGTTAGAACCATCTCTTACAGCTTTCCTGAATTGACGCCATAATACCTGATACGAGAACTCTGCACAATTTATTGTTAGACATTTAATTTGGAAACTGTTCTGATGTATTTGAGAAATCAGTCAAAACACTTTCATCCAGGAAACGTATTTCATCTAAAAGACAGTGTTTTAAACAATACTAATAAATACACTGATAAATATGAAGTGATCACGTACGAAATACTTTGTCTTGGTGAAAACCAGACTGTAATCCACTAATTAAATACAGTCATGTGATACACGTATCAACCACTTTGAGTTCAGTTTTTATTCTGAACTGATGTAGTGATTGTGGATTTGTACGTTTCCATTTCTGTTTCTACACGATTCCATCAATATATTGGAAACATGATTTGCAACAGAACAAATCCTGTCAGATCTGTGAGGTTTCCCGAAACAGATTTTGGTACACTGAGTCAAGCCGAAAATTTGATTTCAGTGCCATTTGAGAAAGTATAAATGACAAGTTGAGGAAAGACATTTTCTGTTTCTGACGTAATACTTGGCTGACACTATAAGAATGATGTTAAGGTCCTTCTTTATAAAAACCACGCTTCAGTCGAGGGTAGCAGTTTCTCAGTGAGTTTAATAGGTCACTAACTGCAGTTGCTAACAGAGTAGTGGTTTCATTCGACAGTTTCAATGTGTTAAACTTTATTTATCCTCGTTATAGTGTTTTGAAGACTTTTTACTGTATTGTAAACTTATGAAATAGTTTCTACTGCTTCAGTCATCCTTCTTCTAGTAGCAGATTAGCATAACACATTTTACCAGCTATCTGCCAACATCAGAACTGCAGTTATATACACTTTATATTAATCTAAAGTGTTATTAGTTGCGTTTACGGTATGTTACAGTGACGCTATGGGCCTAAATGTAAACCCGTTCGACAGGAAAATAGTCAAAGGTACAAATAAAAAGCCAAGTAACCTTGAAGCCATAGCCACCATGGTGAATAAAGGAAATGCTTTGTGTATAATTGAAGAAGAAGAAAACATAAGGATAACACGGAGATTATTCATTGACAATGGCATTACTGAAACAAAATAAAGATTCCAAAAATGCATTTCACATGAAACTCAAATCACTGCTAAAACATGCACACATTTCTTTTAACTGACTGAGAAAATAGGTGTAGCTTTGTTATGAGTCCATGGGCACCAGAGGTTAGATCGCAACCAATATACACAAAGGAAATCGTCCAGTTTGTTCGACTGTGATCTCAACAAACAGCCCAGGTTACAAAATTACGGACGAACTTCACCACTTCACCAAATAATAATCAAGGTCTATACATACACTGAAAACTATTGAGTTAGAAACAATCAGCAGCGAATAGGAGAAGCATCCCCCATTCAGCACAACTAGTGCCTTTTCATTACAAACATATACACAAACATACCCTTCTCAGAAACACTCAAAGTCATCATTTCAAATCTCATGAACAAAAAATCTCACTGTGCTATATTATTGAATTTCTAGACATTCTTTAACTAGTACTAAGCTACAACTAATTTACGTTTAATAATAAAATTTACATGCAACATGAATGTCTCACAGTGAGTTCAAGTATAGCAGTGGTAATTGCCACGATAGGAGTACATATCAAAAAACTATGTCATGACAGACACTTGGTGCATCTATTTGCTGATTGTACTGAGCTTATCAAGCTTCACATATTTATGCATTAGCATGCTGAATACCCTTAAATATTGCTCTTTATACACCATGTTTGTGTATCATGGGGCAATAACATGAGCTGTGTATGCTAATGTCTTTTGTTGTTCTATTTCTGTGGAATTTGAAGATGTGTATATTATTTTCCCTGCTGATGCTAAGGTGTAGGCAGTTGATTCTAATATTGTTTTCATATAACACAACGAACTTCATATTTCTGTGATGTTTATTGTGTGTTTTGAGCATACTATTATAATCATTTGTATCACTATCTACTAGTATATATTAATCACTTTGAGAAAAACTGTTGGAATAAAATCAAGCTCTAAGGACAAATTTATTTAGTGTAAATATTATGTTCTTAGTATATTGCTCCTAGAAGATGGTGACACACATGATGATAACTACATACTCAATACTCTCAGTAATCATGACAGAAACATAAAGTTTCCAGCTGAATATATTCCTAGACTTTAAAATCAGTAAAGAATTATTTACACACCGTCAAACTCCACAGAAATGCAATAGCAAAAACAACGACAACAGTGAACATCAGCATACACAGCTATCTACCCACTCCATGACACATGAAGATGCTGCATAAAGAGCACTAATTAACAGAACTACTAATATGCTATTGCAAAAATATGCAAAACTCGATAAACTCAGCGCAATCAGCAAATAACTGCAAGAAAGTGGGAATGATCACACATTTATAGAACTTATTGAAAACCTCACACATAAAATAAAATATAATAATAAACCGGTTGCTACACAGAACACGAAAAAGGAACCCACATCTTGCACTTAATTCACAGGCAAACTCTCCTACAAAATAGCACAACACATAAGAAACAGCCACAGATACTGAGACACAACATAAACACTCAGAAATATAAACACACATAATCAGGCATTTATAATATAGTATGTAGTACAGGCACGTAGGCCAAAATGGGAGTGACTTCTAGAAAATACACAACTAATATGTAAATCCCTACCACATAAACAGTTATAATAAATTAGCAACAGCCAATGATAAATGGGAAACTGGCCATCTATTCCCTGACAGACTCGTATGACGACTTGTTATGTGTTATTGCATGAAATGAAGAAGGAAGGCCGGAGGCCAAATGGAATTAAACTGTAATCATAAATTTTCATTCTTGGCACACTACATGGTAACATCCACAACGAAATTTTCACTCTGCAGCGGAGTGTGCGCTGATATGAAACTTCCTGGCAGATTAAAACAGTGTACCGGACCGAGACTCGAATTCGGGTTCGAGTCTCAGCCCGGCACGTTTTTACATGGTGACATGTTACCAAATGATAAATTTGAAACCAACAATATGAATTTTATTAATTCCATGGAAAATTTCACCAATGTTGAACGCTTAGTTTATTTAAAATATTGTCTTAAGAATAAAAAATTGTCTTTATCAAATTTTCGTAGTATCTGTCTTGTGCCATGAACATAAATAAGTAAGTACAAGAGATTTTATCTTCACTGTATGTTACTGCCTTAGCTGTTAAAAATAGTTTTTCTTAATAGTTAAGACTCTTCGGACTGATGTAAACACGTGTATGTGAAAGTATTAGGGTGTGCTGTGTTGGTACTGTGTTGGGTGTGCCAGACAGATAAATTAGAGAAAAAAAAGTAAATGCACTAATGAAGTAATCTAAACGTCAGATCACTTAATTGACGCTCTAAAATACATATTTAAACGATTCTACTTCGAAACATACGCTCACAGGCACACACAGGAGATAAAGCTAACCATTCTTCAGGTTAATATAATGCAGACGTAACCATAATGTACCCGATTAAGGCAGCAAGCTGTTCGTGTTGCTGATTCAAAATTAGTAAATATGTGAGTGAAGCAGTAGCAGCCGTTTCAAAAGCTTCAAATGGCACTGTGAATTTTTGCAATAGTTTCGTGGCACCAACAATAATGGTCATACTGGAGTGATGTGATCTTATTTTGTGCTGAGTAAATAATATTCAAATTTAATGTTTAGGCTTGTTAGTCAACGATATTAATTCACATCAATCATTGTATTCTGGTAATTGAAGCTTCGTGATTAGCCCTCGCGTGGACGTGCTCCGTCTGTCCTGGAGTATCACATCATGGCCTTTACGCCAACTGTGTGTGCCGCTATTTCTTTTGAGGCAGTTGTGGAAATACTGGTCGTAGTCTGAGAGATCTCTAGCTTCCCCTTACCTCGAGCGCGAATGAAACGTGAGACGCCTAGCAACAGGTGGGTCCGCTAGAGGAGGAGTAGTCCTTCTCAAGTTGCCGACCCCGAACGGTGGTTTCTGGTTTATAAGCCGATAAACGCCGGCTCTCCGCATCCTCTAGCGTGTTTGGAACCTTTGTAGCACAGACTGCGGCTTCATGCACGAAGTATGCCAATGTCAACCAACGATGGAAGTTCCGCCACCTGCTTACCTAGTGGTATTCTTGCATTTTGCACACCTGTGTGTGGCTAAATTTAGGTACTTAACGTGTGTGTAAATTTTTCTACAAACAATTAAACTTCGGTAGACAATCACCACATCTGCGGGGATATTACGAGCCGAATTGAAACTTTGCTGCCCATGAAGAACAATGAGAGTAGCAAATTGATCACTTACTCGTTATGAAAAAAAAACCCCACTCCGTCTTCAGGCTACGAGTGCCTACCGGGACCATCCGACCGCCGTGTCATCCTCCGAGGAGCATGCAGATAAGAGGGGCGTGGGGTCAGCGCACCGCTCTCCCGGTCGTTATGATGGTATTCTTGACCGAAGCCGCTACTATTCGGTAGAGTAGCTCCTCAATTGGCATCACGAGGCTGAGTACAACCCGAAAAAAGGCAACAGCGCATCGCGGCTGGATGGTTACCCATCCAAGTGCCGGCCAAGGCTAACAGCTTACTTAACTTAGGTGATCTCGCAGGAACTGGTGTATCCACTGGGCAAGGCCGTTGCCTTACACGTCATGAAAGTTTCTCGTTAACGAGTGTTGACACTTGAGAATAAATATTCTTTCAGTTTTGGTCTCTTACCCCCCCCCCCCCCCTCCCCGACCCGTATTTCCCAAGTTGTAGAGTATGTTCGTTATCTCGGTAGCATGATACAATCTACAGTGAATCTTTTTGGAATAAACTTCAGTCATTACACATCCTATGTAGTACCTCCTCGCTGCCAATACACACAACGATTACTGTACGTGCAGTCACGTAAGTAAAAAGGAGCCATGACAAAAGATTTCTACGTTTTGTTTGAAGGGAACCAACTGTTGCACATGTCCGTTCAAAGACAGATTCACATTCTAATTCAGACGCGTATTTCATTAAACTTGTTTATATTCAAATGTCAAAGTTTTTCACGGAATACATCACTAAATGCATTATACTTACCTGAAAATGTTATAAAAAATGGTTACCCTACAACACTTCAGACAAAGTAGGTTGATACCACTGCGTGGTACGTGTATCTTGTGGCAATGCTCATGAGATATTGAGATATTTCCGTCAGTGACATCCTTCACAAGTGGACGAATGACGACAGAAGGTGTAACATGCGAAAATAATATTGCATGTTACTTTACGGTTATGTGTCACCTCCCTTCATTATGGATTGAATTATAGTCATGTGTAAAGTAGGAAGGAGTGAATATGATATCCCAGTGATTGATTATTTTATATGTGTTGTGTTTATATTATTGCACTCCGTCTTCAGACAACAAGTGGCCCATCGGGACCATCCGCCCGCCGTGTCATCCTTAGTTGAGGATGCTGATAGGAGGGGCGTGTGGTCAGCACACCGCTCTCCCGGTCGTTATGATGGTTTTGTTTGACCGGGGCCGCTACTATTCGGTCGAGTAGCTCCTCAATTGGCCTCACGAGGCTGAGTGCACCCCGAAAAATGGCAACAGCGCATGGCAGCTGGATGGTCACCCATCCAAGTGCCGGCCACACCCGACAGCACTTAACTTCGGTAATCTCACGGGAACCGATGTATCCACGGAGGCAAGGCCATTAACCATGTTAATATTATTGCTGAGAAAGAAAGATTCGAGGGAAAGCGAGGAATTTCTCGCGAAACCACGCTGTGAACGCCAAAGATGCAGTGTAAGGAGCCGGAGCAGGTTGCTATTCCACATCGCGGCGGCTGAATTTGCATAGTTAAAATTGGCCTTACGCTATTTGTTTATTCGTGTTCATGGTTTCAGTCCTTTCACGTGCTGAAAGAGTAGCACAGTTCTAGACAGAGACAAGTATGCAGATTTCTGTTGAGTACAATTCGCTCTGTACGAGTCGGGTTATAAAGAGACTGCCAAGGGAACCTCAACCTAGGCGATGATTTACTCGTGATATTCAGGTTCGGTAACCATAAATCAGGAGCTTAGGGAAGTCTTCCCATGGTTCCGTACGTATACCTGTGTGGGGAAGGTCATTATAATGGAAGCGAGTTCAAATTAGACCTTGTGCAACTTTGGGTACCTGCTGGGTCGTAGTTTTTTAAATTAACTCATAAATATAGTTAGAAGAAGTGACATTATCTCAATCTGCCTGTAGAGGTGTTAAAAGCATGAATCTTAATAATTTGGAGTCGATTCGGTTTCCGATTCTGTTCCGCTTTTTAAGCTGGTGTCCTATTGTAAACACAGTGGTAGGAAGAAATGCTTCACTTTTTGGGGATTGTGCTATATAGTAGCTGTGATATCGAAAGACGATTCACTGTGCTGAATTTGCTGTGATACACGGTAGCCGTGAGATCTAAAAGGCGATTCATTGTGCTAAATTTGGTAGCCAGGGACAACACAAGTTGTTCCGTAAGTTTTTTGGGCGCTGATGACCACGCTGTTTAGCGCCCGAAAACCTCAAACCACACACACACACACACGTAAGTTTTTGCTTTGTGATGCCACATTATTAGGCCAATAGCAAACTAGACCGAGACTCGTTACTTGAGTAATATTGTACCTAAAGAAACCCTCAAAAGCAGGACCCAATACGTAATTACTCACAGAATATCTGCGGTGAGTGTCCATATCAACGAATTATCCTGGGAAGAGTACTGCATAGTAGATGCCAAGGCATGATGACGCTCTTCTTTGATTACTCCTGTTTCATTTAGGACTCAAATGGTTGTTTCAGATTAGGGTTTATTTTCATTTTTTATTAACAAGCTTGTGTTCGGCCACTCTAACGCAGCGACGTCCTATCTCTATGCCTTTAATCTTTGAAATAAAATGCATTTGATGTCGAACTTCGCCGCGCGGGATTAGCCGAGTGGTCTACGGCGCTGCAGTCATGGACTGTGCGGCTGGTCCCGGCGGAGGTTCGAGTCCTCCCTCTGGCATGGGTGTGTGTGTTTGTCCTTAGGAAGATTTAGGTTAAGTAGTGTGTAATCTGTGACTGATGACCTTAGCAGTTAAGTCCCATAAGATTTCACACACATTTGAACATTTTGTCGAACTTCTAAAAACAGAAAGAAACATAGTCCCGACTTGTCGATACATCTCTCAAGTAGATATAACTGAATAACACCAGCAACCCCAGTGAAAAACTGAACTAAAATAAAAAGGAAAAAAGAAATAAGAAACAAAAATAATGAAAAATATAGTACATTAGTATTCACGATTTATCTCACTTTTAGCGACGATCTTCAAATAAGCAAAAAACTAGATATCAAGGCAGTCGCATATTGAAGATACTGATATGCGCAAATAAGCGGACATTTTCAGTTATCTTTGGTATAACTGTAACGAATTTATTTTCAAAACCATAAGAAAGAAATTCGTAGACATATATAAAATGAAAACGCAAGAGGCTATTTGGCTCTGCTTCTGAGTAACGAATTACTGAGAGAGAGTTGATGCTGTATCGCTGACTGATCAATAGCTGAATTTAGTTAACGAGAGATATCGTGCTTGAAACGGAGGACCATAAACGCCCGTAATTTTCTAAAATATATAAAAGCGTGAAGGTAGGTAACTATAAGTAATTCTTCTTGAGAATATCCTTACTTTCAAATAAAAATATGGAGCATTTTTCCCCCAGCTTCCTGATAAATGTGTAGTATTAGGTACTTATTTTGAAAATATTACAGGCACCGATATCGTACTTTCTGTGTGCCATTTGTGAAAGATTTAATAATACGATAAATATTTATTATTATAGAATATGATCACGGGTAAATAATTATCTGAGCTGGAGTACAGGAACTGTGTAATTAAACTAAAAACGTATTACTTATTTTAAAGTACCCCTGAGATTTGAATAGTGCTGGTATAGTGTTCAAGGCTAGAGCAACAGAACTAAGAGATTTTTCTTCCAAGTTTAGTGTATATGATAAAACAAATACTCCTACTCCAGAATACGTAACAGCAAACTTAGCGTAAAGTACATTGGAATTCTGCAGTTGCATTTAGTCAGACTGTATTATCCCATTAGCTTGTTGTTTAGTAAAATTAACGTACTGTGTGGTGAAGAGGGACGGTAATATACTCCGCCAAAGGATCAAGAGTGGCAAAATTAAATTCTTTAAACTTTATTAGAGTGTTACAATGAACGTAATAATTTGCAACCGCCACTATGATGCCATACACTGAGTAAATCCGTTGAATCCCTGCTTGGTAGAAATGCGTCTGTGTCTCCAGATTGTCTCACGGACAATCCAGACAGTCTGTTTGGCCTACGTTCATCTGATCCCACATGTATCAGTGCCAATACAGATCGCTTGGGTCTGGCGGATTGAACCCTTTCCTTAAAAAGGTTTACCCTTTTTTCAAGCTAATATTGCCGGATTCTTCCAGACGTGTTTTTCATTTGATTTAATTAGTACAGGTTGAGGACAACTAGTTTCGCGAGTAGTTACAACACTAAAGATGTTTTCAAAAGTGATTATTGTGAACATCATGTAGTTCGTTGCATAGCCAGCTAGGAAATGTGCGTAACACGTCGGTTTGCTAAAGATGCTACGAGCCCAGACAGCTGATCACGACTGCTTACCTGCTATCCGCTAAGTCTATTAAATATTCTATATATTTGGACCCATTATAAGAGTATCTGCCTAAACAATACCCTCAGCTTCAATGTCGTTACAGACATTAACAACTTGTCCAGCCATGAACACAGATGACTCAAGTAGCATACGCTTTTCAAAATACGTCTGTAACTTCTTCAGGGTTTCCTTCAAAGGACGAATTAATACGAACTCTGCCTTATTCCTGGCCAGTGATCGCTCTATTTATTCTACTAGTATGTCAAACGACTGTCTCTACAAGCAGCGCGACTTACATCATGAACTGTGAATTTAGTACTCTCAGTATTCAGCCTACAACCCATTTTAAATCTTCGCTATTTTCTGTAGGAATAATAGAAATTGTTGACTTCTGCGAATATATGAAACCGCTAGCGGTTCCAAACATCCCATAATGACTGCTGTTCGATTATTTCAGTTGCGAGACAATCAAACTGCACCATGTTGTTACATCTGCCTCCACGTCAGCCCTGACTCTGGTGACTCTCAAGAACAATTGACCAGACAGTGTTTTGTACCTCTCATGTTTTTCCATGCTGAGTTCGTTCCCCTTCAACATACAGCAAACATCCTGTCGTTACCTTTTTTTTTTTAGTTTGAGTTAACAATCAGCTTTCCGACAGGTTCCAAGCGACCCATCTCGAATGCCTCTCCTGTGCCAATAAATTAGTCTCAGAGTACCACCTGCAACCAACGACCTCAAATATACACATTAAAAAAAGTTCTGAGTCGCCTCTGTTCCGAGAGTTCCGGAACCTGCGCAGAAAACTGGAATAGAGATCAATCATTTCTGACATTTTGACTGCTCATGAAAACCGCTCACTGCATGTTGTACCACCATATAGCGAGATTCACAGGCGGTAGTAAAGATTGCTGTACATATCGGTACCTCTAATACTCAGTAACACGTCCTCTTGCATTCCTGCATGCCTGTATTCGTCGTGGCATACTATCTACAAGTTCCGCAAGGCACTGTTGCTCCAGATTGTCCCACTCCTCAATGGAGATTCGGCGTACATCCCTCACAGTGGTTGGTAGGTCACGTCGTCCGTAAACAGCCCTTTTCAATCCGTCCCAGGCATGTTCTGTAGGGTTTATGCCTGGAGAACATACTGGCCCCTCTAGTCGTGCGCTGTTGTTATCCTGAAGGAAGTCATTCACAAGTCGTGCACGATGGGGGCGCGAATAGTCATCCATGACGAATTCCCCGCCAACATGCTGCCGATATGGTTGCACTATCGGTCGGAGGATGGTATTCACGTATCGTACAGCCATTACGGCGCCTTCCATGACCACCAGTGGCGTACGACGACCCCACATAATGCGACCCCAAAACAGCCAGTAACCTCCACCTTGCTGCACTCGCTGGACAGTGTGTCTAAGGTGTTTAGTCTGACCGGGTTCCCTCCAAACACGTCTCTGACGATTGTCTGCTTGAAGGCATATGCGACACATACCGGTGAAGAGAACGTGATGCCAATCCTGAGCGGTCAATTCGGCATGTTGTTGGGCCGATCTGTACTGCGCTGCATGGTGTCGTGGTTGCAAAGTTGGACCTCTCCATGGACGACGGGAGTTGCGAATCATTCAGTATATTGCGCACAGTTTGAGTCGTAACACGGCGTCCGGTGGCTGCACGAAAAGCATTATTCAACATGGTGGCGTTGCTGCCAGTGTTCCTCCGAGCCATAATTCGTAGGAAGCTGTCGTACAATACAGTTGTAGACCTTGGGCGGCCTGAGCGAGGCATGTAATCGACAGTTCTTGTCTCTCTGTATCTCCTCCATGACCGAAAAACATCGCTTTGGTTCACTCCGAGACTCCTGGACGCATCCGTTGTTGAAAGCCCTTCGTGGCACAAAGAAACAACGCGGACACGATCGAAGCGCAGCATTGACCGTCCAGGTATGGTTGAACTACAGACAACACGAACTGTGTACCTACTTCCTGGTGGAATGACTGGAACTTACCTGCTGTCGGACCCCCTCTGCGTAACAGACACTGCTCATGCATGGTTGTTTACATCTTTGGGCGGATTTAGTGACATCTCTGAAAAGTCGAAGGGACTGTGTCTGTGATACACTATCCACAGTCAACGTCTATCTTCAGGAGTTCTGGGAACAGGGGTGATGCAAAACTTTTTTATATGTGTATTTTCTCGATAAATTCCAATCCCTGTCTTCCTCTACAATTTTTTACCCTCTGCAGCTTCCTCTAGTGCCATGAAGTTATTCCGTTATGTCTTAACACATGTCTCATAATCCTGTCCCTTTTTCTTGTGTTTACCATTTACTCTTTTCCGCACCAGTTCTCTGGAGAACCTGCTTTTTCCTTACCTTATCAGTCCACTGAATTATCAGCATTCTTCTGCAAAACCGTATCTCAGATGATTTGATTCTCTTCTTGTCCGGTTTTCTCATAGTCCATGTTTCACTGCCATACAGCACTTTCTCCAAACATTCGGTATCACATATTTCTTACTCAAATTAACACATTTCTATGACAGTATTAGACTTCTGTTGGAGAGAAATGCCTTTTTTTGTCAGTGACAGTTTGCATTTATGTCCTTCTTTCGTCGTCCGTCATGGGTTATTTTTCTGCATAGATAGCAGAATTCCGTAACTTCAAATACTTCGAAATCACCAATTACGATCTCATGTTCTTCGTTCCTCTCACTTCTGATACGTCTCATTACTTTCGTCTTTCTTCGATTTACTCTCTGTCCAAGTTCTATACTCATTAGATTTTCTCTCCATTCGGCAGATCCGGTAACTCTTCTTCACTTTTCCTGAGGATAGCAATGTCATTAGTGAATCCTATCATTAATACCTTTTCGTCATGAATTTTAATTCCATCCTTCACCCTTTATTTTACATCCGACTTGCTTCAGGGACATATAGATTGAACTACAAGGGCGAAAGACCACGTTCCTGTTTTACACCCTTCTTAATCTTGAGTTGTCTCCGCTCAGGGATCTAAATGGGAAACTATTTTACCTCCGGAATATTTTAACCAAGGTGACGCCATTATCTTTTAACCATACAGTAGAGGTGCAAATCCTTGGGAAAAACTTCAGCTGTAGTTTCCCCTTGCTTTCAGTTGTTTGCAGGACCAGCACAGCAATGCCTCTTAGGTTGATGTTATAGGTTCAGAATAGTGAATCATACAGATTGTTGCCCCTGCAAAAAATTGAAAGACTACTGCTCATCTTCTGGAACCACATTTTTGTTTGGGCTTTCAACAGATACCACCCAGTTGTGGTTGTACCTACAGTATGGCTCTCTGTATGGCTGAAGTATCCAAGCCTCCCCATCGGCGGCAAGGTCCATTGTTGATTTAATAACTAGAAAAAATAGTTGCCCATATTTCCATGCCACTTCCAGAATTTGGGGCAGGGAGACTGATGACAAGGGCCTGTGTGCTGACCAGCCTCGATACAGTTTTTAGGCGACTTAACAAATCACACTAGATGAATGCCTCAACTACACGATTCACAAATATTGAAAAATATTCACACACTTCCACGCAGATGATAGTTCATGGAAACAGTTGGGGTACACATATCTGGGGGTAAAAGTGTGGTGACAAGGAGATCGTTTAGCCACCCCCTCAATTAACGACGCCAAACTCGAAATTAAACACCCGGAACCCTCGAAGATGTGTGACCAATGCGAAAGGAAGGGAACAATGCAGTTGTTTCCATTGCCTCATAAATAGTGGGGCAAGGAGTGTTCTACCCCACATTGTGGGTTGCCTACATTAGTGGCAAGTATACATTTAGGCCAAACCTACTGCTCTCTTTTGATTCACTGACCCTTAACCTATTGTTCTGCTAAGAGGATTATGACACCCAGGGGATAATCCATCCTTTTGACTGACTAGTTTGGTTAAATTGTGTATCAAGAAACACCACCTATTATCCTAGCCCTCTTCCTCCCCTCGTACCTCCTCACTCATCCAATTGGGAACTCCCCTCATTGAAACAAGCACACATTTGCTGGTAATTAGATTGACTAATTAATTAAATCAATCAATTAAATAACCTTTCCCCTCTGTGAAACCCCAAGCCCTTCCTCACATTTCCTTCTCATGGAAATTGGCTGGAAAAAGACTCAATTGATTCTCCATTTGGTTGGAAATCGATTGCAGTGTATGGAATATTGATTAAACAATTTAGACAATGTGTGGAATATTGTTTATTTAAACAACTTATGCAATACAACATAATATTGGTCTGTCCTGTGACAGAGGTAGATAATGGCATTCCATCATAAGCCAAAAAATTTGTTCAATATTAGTCCAGTGATGCATGGTGTAACAGATAGCAAAATTTTTTTCCTACATGATGAGAGAATACTTAGAGAAATGTAGCCTGTGCCATACCGTTGCATGATTTTCACAAGAAGCAATGATACTCCAGCAAAGAGAAAAAGTATGTCTAACTTGATTTCTATGTTCAAGAGTAACTTGTATGTAAGCAGAAATCTATAGTTTGGTCAACAACATCGCTGTCTCGCGGTGGGTAATGAGCCTTTGTCAAACTGGGGGTCTACACTGGGCTGGAATTGGTTAGAACTACTATATACATTTAAGCTGCAGCTGCTTTTTTCACAGAGCACTGTGGCCAGCGGGAAGAGTGGTCACAAGGAGTCAGCAACTGGAAGTAATGGATTAGCTCATCCTGTAGAGAGCGATTAGGCTCAAAACATGCACCGACATATCTCATCTTGCCCATAATAGCAAGGGCTGGTGGAACGACCAGTGTGCTGGTTGGGCACGACAGAAGCAGAAGTCTTTGATGTTGAGGGAAGATTCAACATTATGGTAGTATGTGTGGGACATATTGATAACATCCATAGTCCCCCACTCCAATCATCCCCAGATAGTGTCCATGGCCTGGTTTGGCGCACTGTGGCATACATGAACCTTCACGATTGTGACTGTAATCATGGTGGTGGGACATATTGATAAGATCTGTATTCTTCCGCTCTAATCATCCCCAGATCCTGTCGATGGCCAGGGTTGGCACACTGTGTCATATATGAACATTTACGACTGTGACCGCAATCATGGTGACAGTTTTCACCACCCTCTAATCATTGGTGCTGGCAGCATATGAGGGGCTTGGCATGCTGCATGTGGACCTCACAACATGAGTGATTGGGATGCATAAGCGTTACTGTGATGTCTGACATCTACCCTGCTATGGATTGGATTATGGTTTAAGTGTGTTGTGTCTAGTGCTTCTCAGTACATCACAGTGGACTCTTATCTTGTAGTAGTATTTGTTGTTGTTCTCTCTATCCGATCACTCAGTATATCCTTCCTACTCCTCCTCCATCCAAATGTAGTGGAGGAACCAGTCAACTTAGGAATTCTATAGCACACACTCCTAACTGACCTTGATCTTTGACATCTAGCCATGACTAATTACTAAGAAATAGATTGCACTTTAAGTTTGTTATGTTTGGTGTTTCTCAGTACATCGCAGTGGACTCTGTCTTGTAGTGGTATTCGCCATTGTATGTACTCTGTCATGCAGTAGAAACTTCCTCCCTCCTTCAGAATTTAGTGGAGAGAACCCGTTTAGAAATTCTACAGTACTTTTAAAAACCCAGTCGCAACATCAAATCCCTGATTTATCAATTTATTGTTTCTCATAGTTATTGCATGCACACATGTGTTTAGTAGAGGTAGGCATGGCCTGCACTGGTGTGGGTCTCTCTCCCAGCTGGTGTGGACAGGTGTCACCCTACAGAGGGTGAAGTGTGTGTGCCTCGTGAGAGCTAGGTTTTGTGATTAGAAGGTTTATTTTTACACCAGGTATGTTCAGGATAACTTTTGTGTTGGAGGCGGTTGTTCGTGCTCTCGAGTAGCGGTGTGTACAAGACCTCAGATATATTTAGCACTACAATCTATTTGTGGTTGAAATTTCATTACTTCACTTGCACAATATTTCTGTGTGATACTGAAATATTGAAAATATGTTTGATTGAAAAGAAAGGTCATCATAAGATGGAGGAGAGCGTTTCAAGCAATCTATTTGACTCCTGCAAATTGTTCAATAGTTAATTTGGTAGGTAGGCAAATGTCTTATTTCACTCTATTTTTGATATCGAAATTGCGTCAGCTCTCCCTTTGTCTCCAGTATTAGCCAAGACATACATTTTATTCTGAGGAGTGATGAAACCTCTGTAGGAATGTTTTCGTATGTTGGTTTTCAGAAACAAACAGGAAGTGTCCTCTTGAGAAGGAGAGACAGGAAAGAAGTCTCGAATTTCCTGATCAACAGAATGCTATTATTTGATGCTTTGTTTGGTGGATGAGAGTTTGAAAGAGGCTGCTATGTGGTCTGTGGTCAGTGGCATTTAGCAATGTGATCTGTAATTCGGACATTGGGCCGTTTTGACCTTTGTGGCAGTGCCCTGACCATAGACACACAGTTGGGAGACTGTAAATGGTAGCTACTGTACTGCATATCATCCATTCATGATTGGTAGTAAGCTTTTGGAAAGTTCAACTCTCAGTGCAGTATGATAGCTGTATGTTTCTCGATCTATGCAATATAGCTTACCACTGAGATTCTAGTTATTTGTCCATCTGCAGTAAGTGGTGGTGGGTTTGGAAACAAGTCGTCTACTTTTAGATATGTAGTTTTTCTGATTTTCCCGTCTGTGGTTAGACACGATTGTGATTCGAGAAGTGAGAAAAATGAAAAATAAGAGCCAGCAGCAAATATGAACTATGCCTACTCAGCATTTCCATTCGTAATTAGAATTAAAGTGTTTCCCATTTGTTAAATATTCCGTACTCCAATCGATTTCCTGGCAAATTATTTCAATCAGCTATATTCCATAGATCACCTTGTATCCAGTAAACTGTTTAAATAAAGAGTATTCTATGCATTGCAGTCAATTTCCTGAGAAATTCTTTAACTAAATAAGTAAACTGTATTCCAAACACCATCTTGTATCATATAAATTATTTAAATAAATAATATTCCGCAGATTGTCTAAATTTTTTAATCAATATCCCATCTATGTTCCCACATACTGCAGTCGGTTTCCCATGAAATGGCCAATAAACTGAGTCTTTTTCACACCAATTTTCATTTGAGGAGATGTGGGGGAGAGCTGGGGGCTTCCCAGAGGGAGAGGTGTTAATTAATTGATCGATTTAATTAATCAATCAATCAAATCAATATCAGAAGTCTGCTTGTTTCGGTGAGGGGAGTTCCCAGAGGTACTGGGTGGGTGTTCCTTGAAAAACCATTTAACTTAACTAAAGGTTAAGGAGCTGTCAATCAAAAGAATGGATTATCCCCAGGGGATTATCATCCTTTTGGCAGAACAATAGGTTAAGGACATGTCAATAACAGAGGACCAAAGTTCACCTCTGAATGTTTACTTGCCTCCAATGTAGCCTACCTGCAATGTGAACCAAAATTCTCTTTTCCCTATTACTCTCACGCTGTTGATCACTGTTGGTTCTTCTGCTTCTGAGGGCAGTTTACCTCCACAAGGAGGAGGTGCGTGCCCTGAATCTCTCTCCACTCCATCACCCTCTTTGAAAAGGCCATAGACAGGACGTTGGAGACTTCTGATGTTGGAAGTGTTTTGCCACTGTTGCTGATGATTTTTATTCAAAATATAAGGAGTGACCGGGTTTGAACACATGACGTCTTGATTATGAATGAAAGTTGCTGCCTCTTGACCATGGTTAAAAATTACGTTTTTCTCCTTGTGTTATAAGTCCTGTTACCTTCAGAATTCAGGAAGTTTGTTTTAATGCATACATCGTGACCTCTGCTAATAGAAGTTCTGAGGTTGTTCAGGAATATTTCACGTTTCCTTGGTATAAGGGCTCCATGGTCTATGGTGAAGGGTTACAGTGTAATGACATTGGATTCCTACCTCTTGTACTGGTATTTCGTTGAAATTATCTGCTCCCTAGTGCAAATGTTGACGGTATGTTCTGTGTGCCTTATTTGGAAACAAAGTTCTTCTATTCACTCACGGTACCTGCTGTCGACAACAGTGGGACCGACCTGACTCTTGGTCCTCAAGTCTGCATCCAGTGCTGCTCGGTCCTGTCCTGAGGCTGTTTTCCCAACAGTGTTAGATGCACGTATGTAGCAGTATGAACAGGTTTACCGGTAAAGAATTGACCGACGTACAACTCTTGTGTGAGTTCAATGAACTGTGGCGACTCAGGGAGTTGAGGTAGCTTTGTGTGCAGGAGGCCGAGCGTGGAGTGGAGGAGGATGATGCAACGTACACCCAGAGGCGTTAGTGACAGAGCGGTGTCGGTGATAACATTTATTTCCTATGATGAGTTTACAGTTTTATAAAGTGTCTCAGTGCATAGGACGGTGGCCGGGCAAGAACGCATTCCATGAAGAAGGCTGCAGTATGAAGACCTGCAGGAGGCACTTGCCCTGAATTTTTCTGCAGTGAAGTGTGGACCATTCATCTAAGCACTCTTCCAGACAAGCCGTCGTGTGCTTGGATGAGGATAGCTAACTGTGTGGTTCAGGACGTCGGTTGTCGTGAAGACCAGGCTTATCTTTCATGGAGCGACCAAAACCGCAGCAAATGTTAACGGATTGGCCTGGGGGCTGGGCGAGCATACTAGATCCGCACCGTGTGGGGATGATAGCTAGCAGATCATCTGCGACTGACCATCAATGGGGAATGGTGGCAGTATACCAGTCTTCTCATCATCCTCGGTGTGCCAATAGGCTGTGGTTTGCATCAGGTTGTTGAAGTCAGCAAGCGGGTAGCAGGTAGAACATCATCGATCATCTTGTGGCTTCACTGAAACTGAATAGGCCATCATTTTCTCTGATTCCAGCGACACGGAGAGAATGGCGGCACGACTGGAAGAGTCTTATTACTTAAATAGCCAATCCTGTGAATACGAGGCGTTGGCTCTGGTTGCGTTACAGAATTATCCAACGTTTATTGGTCTTATCAGCGCTACTTGCCTCATGTGATGGTTCAATAATTATTGCGGCTCGCAGAGCTCAGGTTTGCTACAATGTTTGACAGTTGCAGTGAGGTTCTGCGGCTTGATTTTAATGAGTGTTACTTCATACTGCGCTGTTATAGGGCAATTCGATATTTTTGCATATTTTTTCCTGTCTCGGAGGTTGTGTGACAGTGCTCACCTGTTGCCCTATCTTCTTCGCCTTATTGACATTCCGACTGGCACACCAAAACCGAGGAAGCCTCCTCAGCTCTGAGCTCGCTGGGTAAAACTTTGATAAATTTAGGCACGTAAACTGAAATTATTCTGCGGCACAAGAGAATAACACAGAAGAACGATACAACGATGCTGAACTATTCCGGCGGTGGCAGCAACATCACAGCAGAGTAGCACCTGCACATCGGCGCCAACAAATGACCAGATGCTTCGTACTGACGCATAGGCGGATCCTTTAGTGTTACTAACTTTTGATGAATGTGTATTACTGGCTTTTTCACTGTTGTGCGCAGTTCTTATAAAGGAGCTGAATCAATCGTAATTATATTAACACTCTGTAATGTGCCTCCGGTGGCCACAGATCCATTCAATCAAAACAGAAAATAACTCTGAACGACCTGCAAAATTTTGTGGGATGGTTCTGGCTCACTATAATATGAAATGCAATATTATCTGTATGTACAAATTCCATGATGAGGATGTTGATTTCATCTGGCCAGAGTAAAGAGGCGAATATATGATGATTCCTTTTCTACCACAGTGTCAAGTTCTCAATGTCGACCAGATTCTCAGCTCAAAAGAATTAGTAGTACTTGATTTTGGCCGTCTGCCATACTACAATTACGTATAACTGAGGACTGGATATGTTACCAAAATATATCATTACCAAATTGTACCTTTCTCAAAGCAAGCATGCAACAAACATTACTATATCCTCAATCGTTTACGTAAAGGAAACTGAAATTTCTGACAAGTGTCATAAACAAAGTGGAAACAATCATTCGCCCGACCTCTGGGGTGATTTTCATTGGACTTTGAGAGTTTCAGTAACGTGAATGCCATCTGTGAGCGTTTATCACTTTCTGACACCGATGCGGCAAGCTCCGTATAATTTTACCTTGTGGTATCCGTTCCCGTTCTTCAGTGAGAATCCGTGACAGTTTTTGTAGAGTCTGTGGTGGAACAGGATGACCATGAATACGTCTGTCAAGCATGTTCCACATATGCACGATGCAGCTTAGTTCCAGATTCATCGCCGGTCGCTACAATTCGTCAATTTTCGTGCTTTGCAAGTCATCCCTGCTGATGCTCGCCACATAGTTCCTGGCATTAGAAGGAATTTAGATGCGTTCGATGTAATGCTTGGCGATAAGGCGACCATTGACCACAAGATCTGCGTGGCTGTCAACACTGAAGCTTCCACACAACATCACAGAACAACATTGACGGGTACGGATCACCACGAGTCTCCGCACGTGAACACGGCCCTCACCTCTGGATTCATCTGTTAATAACAAGTTTCGCCAGTTACGAAGTTGTTACTTGAAATGGGAATGGCAGAACTGAAGGCGAGCTGCAAGATGTTGTCGTGTCAAGCCGGGTACTCGAATAGGACGTCTGGATCGTAGGGGCCTTTTTCATAACCCGATCGTTACAGTCTGATCGGACATAGCAGTTCCCACGACCCTTCTAAGATCGTCTTGCCGCGCTTTGGCGTATCCGTTCGACGCCGCAACCAGAGATGGCCAGATATCGGTCTTCATATGGGACTGTAACGCGTCGGCGACCTTGTCCAGCTCGCCTCCCTGGAGCGTGTCCACAACCTATGGATGATACCAGAGACGCATTGGCATCTGCAGTAATGCGATAGGAAGTCCATACTTTTTGCTGTTGAATACAACGTCCACACATCACAACTGCCATCAGTGTACCCCCTAAAGAACAGTGAGGCACCGGTACTCACATCCTGACACTGTAATGCACAAGACAACCAATAAATGGCGAATGATTTCAATTGTTGCCTACATAAAAAGCAAAGGTTTCAAGCCGTGATGTAAGACCGCAGGTACCGCTTGTATAAAAATAGTTTTCACACACAGGACCCTTATCAATCGAAGACATAAAGTCTGTAAATGAGTCCGTGGTCACGTTGTAGAACTTTATTTGAAAAGGTCCGTCTTGATTACACAAGTTTTACAATTCACTAGTATCTGTTTTGGCTGCTGCCATCTTCACACCATAAAATATTCTGGTGTAGGTAGAACGTCAAAATCTATATATGTAGGTACATAGTAAGTGATCTCTTGTTCTCCGTGTATAAAATGATGGGCGTTCATACACGTGTTCCCGTAAGTCACTCGAACCCTGTGTTAAGTAGCAGCCATCCTTATAATGACCTCAGCGAAGACTGAGCACTACCTTCAGCATCACAAATACAAGATACAAATACTGTGACATGCGATGCCCACTTACTCAGCCTGTGGCAGTATGCGAGCTTCCGGTGCAACCTTTAGCTGTCCGTCACAACGACCCGCACTAGACAGCAGAGAGAGGCAGGCGGCTGTGCTATGCGGACAGAGAGACTGAAGGTGTGCTAATTTCATTATTAGGGAGTCGCCGCAGCACACTCGGGCAGACGAGACCCCGGCTGACTATAGTCAGGACTCGGTGTCGAGTAATCCATTCGGGCGGGCCGCACAAAGCGACAACGGCGGCCATTGTGCTCTTTGTACCGGGCGCCACGGCCGGAAACAAAAGGCGGTGCGGCGCGAACAGGTGTGCGCCCTGGCTACGCGGACCGCTTCCCGCGCCTCAGAATTTGTCTCCCTCCCTGTTCTGCTCCTGCTGCACTTCTTGCTGACACATACAGTTCCTCATCTACAACTGCACGTTAGGTGATCTTAGTTAGCCAAACTTTAGGAAACTGCTCTCCCCTCTTTACGCCTCTGCCTACGAAAAGTATTTATTTCTCGTCCATGTGATTTCTTTCAATCTGAATGAAAGGCTAATTAGTAGACTTTGAATGAGACAACTGAGGACTAACATCAAATTGAGTATCCACGAATGTTCTTTCAAGTAGTTTGCATTTATATTTTCTCTGCCGAGTCAATTTCTACGATAGTATAATACGATATTGGTGAACAATTTTAGCTAATACTTACAGCCATTCTTCGTCGCTACTTCACTTTCAATATTATCCTGCAGCAAGGACACGCGCAGTGTACAGCGAGAAACGCCTTTTACAGCAAAACGGCTGCTGTGACATACAGTTAACTGGAAACTTATTTGATGCTTCTACACAGGAGCGAATCGACACGAAAAAGAATACGAAAGCTGAAAAATACGAAAGCCTAAAACTAAAAGCTGAAATCTGGTTTAAAATAAAACGTTTTGTTGCAAAAGCGAAAGATACATATTGTTATGTATTCTATCAACAGTCAAACTTGAAACAGTATTTAAAAAATATACCCTGGTCTTCAAGCCAAATCGTGTCATTAATTAAATTACTATAGTTTTACTCACTCTTCTCAATCGAATTTGGCCGCATTTAAATCATGGTTCTCTTTTTTTCTTTTTTTTTTTTTCTTTAAATGTTTCATGTATCCACTCATGTGTGACAAAATTTTCAACCTAATAGGCACCTTTTTAGATTGAATGCGTTATCATTAACTTAAAAAGCAGTGTTAAATGCTATGTTATACTCTGTTGCAAGCAATATGGATTTTTTTTTTTTTTGACAGCATAGTTGTGTGGAGATAACAGCGATTAATTTACTTATAATCAATTATTCAAAATGACAGTCACAGTCGTAATTATTTATTTTGCCGCCAACTGGCTTCAACCCGCGATGGGGTCATCTTCAGGGCAATTTACACTCTAAAGTTATAATATTAGTAGGTAATCACGTACGTAATCTACAAACAATTTGTCAAAGTTACATAACTAAAGGGATTTGTATACCCAATTGGTCGCTCGCTGGAGTCATCACCCTGCCTGCACACGGTTGGTAACTATGCATGGTTGGTTCTCTGCATGACCTTAAATAACGGCCAACAACACATGGGCGGTAACGCCCTCCACTACGACCAACGGTAGTTACATGCTAAAGCAGGAAATCGTAAATTTTAGTTTCTTCCAGTTGCAATATAAAACATAATAAATAATAATCTCGAGAAATTCACAATTATTTAAAATTCAGGTAACTGTTGTCCCATTCATTTTTCACATCATTTGTGGGTACAATAGAGCCCTCTATGTTATGTGGTAGGGACGCCGTTGCCATGGGCGACAGTATATATCAAGCGCCCCCTAGCCTGTGTGGTTGGGACACTGTCGTCACGGTAGTCGCTTCGAATAAGTTGTCTGCTGTAATATCATCTTTGTGCAGCGGTCGTTGTTATGGTAACGGCGTACCATAACGATTCTTCGGCCATGTTGTTGTCAATCCATATGGTCTTCTGCTGCAGCGTTATCTTTGCACAGCATGCCTTTACCATAACAACGACTGCAGCGCAAAGACGATATTACAGCAGACAACTTATTCGAAGCGGCTACCATGACGATAGCGTTCCTACCACACAGGCTAGTGGGCGCTTGATATATACTATCAGCCATGTCAACGGCGTCCCTACCACAAAAGACAGAGGGCTCTACTCTATCCACAAATGATGTGAAAAATGAATGGGACAACAGTTACCGGAATTTTAAATAATTGTGAATTTCTCGAGATTTAATTAGTTATAATTATTATTTATTGTTTATTATGTTTTATATTACAACTACAACAAACTTTAAAATTTAAGATTTCTTGCTTAAGCATGTAACTACCGTTGGTCAACGTGGAGGGGATTACCTCCTGCCCACGTGTTGTTGGCCGTTATTTAAGGTCATGCAGAGAACCAACCATGCATATTCCGGTCTCTTCCCCAAGCTCCAAACCTTCGCCCTTCCCATTAACTACGTCCATCTGATCAGCTCCTTTCTCTCCCACCGTCCTTCCATCGTCACCATCCACAACACGGATTCCTACACTTTCTTCCCCTCCGCCGGTGTGCCTCAAGGTTCTGTCCTTTCCCCTCTTCTGTACCTTTTGTATACGGCGGACATGCCGCCGCCGTCACCCCCCCCCCCCCTCCACCTTCTCCAGTTTGCCGATGACACCGCCTTCCTTGCCCTTGCCCCCACCCTGCAGCGTTCCCAATACCTTCTCCAATCATATCTTGACCAGTTCACTGCTTGGTGCAACCAGTGGTTGCTATAGGTCAATCCCTCCAAAACCCAGGCGATCATTGTAGGCAAAACCACCTCTTCCTTCCGCCTCCTTGATTTCTATCTAACCATCTATGGCCATCCTATCGCCCTCACCGCCACCCTTAAGTACCTTGATGTCACCCTTGACCGTCGCCTCTCCTGGACCCCCCAATCTCCGGACAATAAAAAGTCAAGGCACGCTCCCGACTCCATCTCCTCAAGCTCCTTTCTGGCCGTACGTGGGGTCTGCACCCCTCCACCGTTCTCCACACCTATAAATCCATCATCCGCCCTATCCTTTGTTATGCCCATCTGGCCTGGATCTCCGCCACCCCCTACCTTTTATAAATCCCTTCAGATTCTTGAACGCCATGCTCTCTGTCTCGCCATGCTCTCTGCCTCGCCATGCTCTCTCCCCTCCCGCACGCAGATCCTGTATGACCTCATTCTGTTCCCCCACCTACTCCTTTTCCTTGAAAGGATACAGATCCTGTACACCTCCCGTAAACTCGATCCTCCTCACCCGCTTGTCTCACCCATCCTCTCCCACCCACGCCTGCTGCTGTGCCTGTATTCCCATGTGTAACCTGGTCTCCATTTCTCCACCCTCCTTACCCTCTCCCAAGGTAGCTTCCACCAGCTCCCCCTCCCTGATGATGTCCTCCTCCCCTCCATCTGCCCCTCCTATCAACTTTGATCCTCCCCTCTGTGCGTCTTTTCCTCTGGGCACCCTTCCTCCCTTCTCTCTCCTTTTCCCCCCATCCCCCCTTCCTCCATCCCTCTTCTCCAGGCTTCCCCTCCACCCTTCCTCCCTCCCCCCTATCTCCCCTGCCCGTGGCATCTCTACTCTCCCCTCTCCCTCTCCCACCCCCCTTCCTCCTCTCTTGGTAGGTTCCCGGACTCGTACACGATTAGAGAACATTCGCGCACCGGAGATTAACGCCTCGTGTTTCTGAGTGTGCCGTCTTTTGTGCTCAAGTGTTTCAGTGTTATTGGTTTTGTGCTCCTCCCGTATGACAATCTTCGTCTCTGTGTGTGTCCAAGTGTCTGAACGAATTTTATCATGGACTCTACACCCATGAACGGCTCTATGTATTTTAAAAGTGTATGTCTCCGTTTATATGTCCACCTTATTTTTTTCTATAATTGTCTACATCTGTATCTTTTGTGTTTCTCTGTGGCCAAAGAGCGGCGTAGTATGCTGCTGATGGCCTGCCTGTAACAGGTTTAAAAATAACAATAAAGAAAAAAAAACCAACCATGCATAGTTAAAACCGTGCACAGGCAGGGTGACGACTCCAGCGAGCGACCAAATGGGTATAAAAATCTGTTTATTTATGTAACTTTCACTAATTGTTTGTAGATTACGTATGTGATTACCTACTAATATTATAACTTTACAGTGTAAATTGCCCTGAAGATGACCCCTTCGCGGGTTGAAAGCGGTTGATGCCAAAATAAATAATTGCGATTGTGACTGTCATTTTGAATAATTCAGTATTTGATTCAAACCTCAACTAATAATCTAAAATTAAAAGTAATATTTTGCTACAAAAATAGGTAGAATAAGAAAGTCTTTGACTGAAGTAAGTATGAGCATCTAAGTTTTGGAAAAAACTTAAAAGAATTCCGTAGGCTAGATGTATTGTTGCATTTTGAACCTTAAAATATTAAATGAGAGTCAATAGTGAGTCATTTTACTTGTTGAAATCGTGTATTTATATTTTATATTTACACGTCAAGTTCTGTAGGACCAAATTGAAGAGGAAATGTCCAAGGTCATGGATCGTGTCAGTACATGACATTACACCGTAAAAGTAACAACAGATAATAATAAAATGTTTGTTGTTGTTCTTGTGGTCTTCAGTCTTGGGACTGGTTTGATGCAGCTCTCCATGCTAATCTATCCTGTGCAAGCTCCTTCATTTCCCAGTACCTACTGCAACATACATCCTTCTGAATCTGCTTATTGTATTCATCTCTTGGTCTCCCTCTACGATTTTTACCCTCCACGCTGCCCTCCAATGCTAAATTTGTGTCCCTTGATGCCTCAGGACATGTCGTACCAACCGATCCCTTCTTCTAGTCAAGTTGTGCCACAAACTTCTCTTCTCCCCAATCCTATTCAACACCTCCTCATTAGTTATGTGATCTACCCATCTAATCTTCAACATTCTTCTGTAGCACCACATTTCAAAAGCTTCTATTCTCTTCTTGTCCAAACCATTTATTGTCCATGTTTCACTTCCATACATGGTTACACTCCATACAAATACTTTCAGAAACGACTTCCTGACACTTAAATCTATACTCGATGTTAACAAATTCCTCTTCTTCAGAAACGCTTTCATTCCCATTGCCAGTCTACATTTTATATCCCCTCTACTTCGACCATCATCAGTTATTTTCTCCCCAAATAGCAAAACTCCTTTACTACTTTAAGTGTCTCATTTCCTAATCTAATTCCCTCAGCATCACCCGACTTAATTCGACTACATTAAATTATCCTTGTTTTGCTTTTGTTGATGTTCATCTTATATCCTCCTTTCAAGACACTGTCCATTCCATTCAACTGCTCGTCCAAGTCCTTTGATGTCTCTGACAGAATTACAATGTCAACAGCGAACCTCAAAGTTTTTATTTCTTCTCCCTGGATTTTAATAACTACTCCGAATTTTTCTTTTGTATCCTTTACTGCTTGCTCAATACACAGACTGAATAACATCAGGGAGAGGCTACAACCCTGTCTCACTCCTTTCCCAACCACTGCTTCCCTTTCGTGCCCTCGACTCTTATAACTGCCATCTGGTTTCTGTACAAATTGTAAATAGCCTTTTGCTCCCTGTATTTTACACCTGCCACCTTTAGAATTTGAAAGAGAGTATTCCAGTCAACATTGTCAAAAGCTTTCTCTAAGTCTACAAATGCTAGAAACGTAGGTTTGCCTTTCCTTAATCTTTCTTCTAAGATAAGTCGTAAGGTCAGTATTGACTCACGTGTTCCAACATTTCTACGGAATCCAAACTGATCTTCCCCGAGGTCGGCTTCTACCAGTTTTTCCATTCGTCTGTAAATAAGTCGTGTTAGTATTTTGCAGCTGTGAGTTTTTAAACTGATTGTTCGGTAATTTTCACGTCTGTAAATACCTGCTTTCTTTGGAATTGGAATTATTATATTCATCTTGAGGTCTGAGGGTATTTCGCCTGTCTCGTACATCTTGCTCACCAGATGGAAGAGTTTTGTCAGGACTGGCTCTCCCAAGGCCGTCAGTAGTTCTAATGGAATGTTGTCTACTCCCGGGGCCTTGTTTTGACTCAGGTCTTTCAGTTCTCTGTCAAACTCTTCACGCAGTATCATTTCTCCCATTTCATCATCATCTACATCCTCTTCCATTTCCATAATATTGTCCTCAAGTACATCGCCCTTGTATAGACCCTCTATATACTCCTTCCACCTTTCTGCTTTTCCCTCTTTGCTTAGAACTTGGTTTCCGTCTGAGCTCTTGATATTCATACAAGTGGCTCTCTTTTCTCCAAAGGTCTCTTTAATTTTCCTGTAGGCTATATCTATCTTACCCCTAGTGAGATAAGCCTCCACATCCTTACATTTGTCCTCTAGCTATGCCTGCTTAGCCATTTTGCACTTCCTGTCGATCACATTTTTTAGACGTTTGTATTCCTTTTTGCCTGCTTCATTTACTGCATTTTTATATTTTCCCCTTTCATCACTTAAATTCAATATTTCTTCTGTTACCCAAGGATTTATACTAGCCCTTGTCTTTTTACCTACTTGATCCTCTGCTGCCTTCACTACTTCATTCCTCAGAGCTACCCATTCGTCTTCTACTGTATTTCTTTCCCCTATTCCTGTCAATTGTTCCCTTATGCTCTCCCTGAAACTCTGTACAACCTCTGGTTTAGTCAGTTTATCCAGGTCCCATCTCCTTAAATTCCCACCTTTTTGCAGTTTCTTCAGTTTTAATCTACAGTTCATAACCAATAGATTGTGGTCAGAGTCCACATCTGCCCCTGGAAATGTCCTACAATTTAAAACCTGGTTCCTAAATCTCTGTCTTAACATTACATAATCTATCTGACATCTTTTAGTATCTCCAGGATTCTTCCATGTATACAACCTTCTTTTATGATGCTTGAACCAAGTGTTAGCTATGATTAAGTTATGCTCTGTGCAAAATTCTAACAGACGGCTTCCTCTTTCATTTCTTAGCCGCAATACGTATTCACCTACTATGTTTCCTTCTCTCCCTTTTCCTACTGTCGAATTCCAGTCACTCATAACTATTAAATTTATAAAATGTTTATAAACCCGAAAAAGTCAATCCATAAGTTTAAATAAACGCAATCAACAATAAAAGAAGAATCAGCTTAACTTTTCAAGGAACTCCTCGACAGTATACAGTCCCCACAATATGCTTACATGTTGTTTAGCATATTGTAAAGAAATAAAAGAAGAATCAACTTAACTTTTCAAGGAACTCCTCGACTGTATACTATCTCCACAATATGCATACATGTTATTTAGCGTTTTCTACATTTTAAAAACCACTACTGTTTGTTGAAGAACCGATACTATCCACAACACTGAAGAGGTAATTAGCAAGTGAAAGATGGTAAGCTCAGTTTAGTTTAAATACTCTAAGAACACAGTATTTTTTATGTTTCCAAATTATTGGTTTTGCTCAAACATATATCTGAACCAAAACTAATGATCTAGACTAAAAGAAAACTTTTGCGTTACTTATAAAACTTTGAAAGAAGTAACACAAATTCTACCACAAAAATTAGCAATATGTTCATATGGATGATGTGGTATTTAGTCAAATCAAAAGCCAAGCATTCAGATTCTTGTGCTCATGTCGAGATTTCTTCGTTCAGGAGCTATTAAAAAAATGCGAAGTCTCACAACTAAATTACACTACATGGAGAATGAAAGAAAAAAGGTGTCATAGTAGTTTACATAATGAGCTACAACGGACATAGTTACAGCCGGTTGTAACTCTAGTACGTGTCACATGGATGTACCAAGGGTGGGACGGATTATAAAAAATGTGGGCAAAGGGTGGGTCTAACCTCCAGTTCACCATGATAAATATCACGTACAAAATACATGGTATTTCAGAAGTGATGGTTCATATTCTGGGATATGACAGGAATGATCATTCGAAACGAAAAGTCAAGTAAACAAGGGCTCTAAAACGCATACCTTAAAAGCCATGAGCAAATCTTGATCTTCCAAACTGTGAAACTAATCTCTTCTACTGCTAGCTCTTGGCTTTCCTTATTTTGTGATGTGATAGTATGGACATGAGCACTTGTTCGTTAGAAGAGCTGTGTTTAAAAGTAGCGAAGACGAACAAGTGCGCAAAGCTCTTAAAGTATGCATTTTAGAGATCATGTTAACTGGACATTACAAAAAAAAAATACCACATTCGAAAACAGCAAGCAAAGAGCTTGCAGTAGAAGATATTTGTTTCACAGTATTGAAGACCAAGAATTGCTCAGAGCTCTTAGGGCATTTGTTTTAGAGCTCACGTTTACTTGGCTTTTTTTTTCGAATGATCATTCCTACCATTTCCGTCAATATTGACCATCACTTCTGAAATACCCAGTATAGTTCGATATGTTAATTTATGGTCCTAGGCATCAACAAATAGCTAAGGCTGTAACTTATGGAGATAACACAATTCTCTGAATAAATTCATTATAATAAACGTCACACAGTGCCAAATTTGGTTTGTAGTGCCGAGTTACTTTCATTGCAGAGGTATTCTAATTTCCTATAATAAAGTTTTACTTCAGGTGTTGATTCGGAAATTTGCCCATCTTATTTGGGTGGGCCAGAGGGTAGACCAAGAAACCTTAGGGTGGGTGGAGGCTCTCTCTGACACACCATGGCACCGCTACTGTTTGCAACTAATGATTAAATGTTCAACAGGTCTTGCTCCAGTACATAAATGTTAACCGTGGATTCTGTTAAGGTATGGTGCCTTTCATGCTTCACGGTTAGAGATATCTGTATAGTAGGTACAGCCACAACAGATGGGTATTTATGGAGAGGCCACTCACATGTCGTTCGTGAAGACGGACAGTCGGCTTTTCACTTCG
Organism: Schistocerca serialis cubense; assembly: GCF_023864345.2. Taxonomy (NCBI): domain Eukaryota; kingdom Metazoa; phylum Arthropoda; class Insecta; order Orthoptera; family Acrididae; genus Schistocerca; species Schistocerca serialis. The sequence continues at coordinate 1,005,575,835 of NC_064638.1, read as the reverse complement.
ATTATTGACTCATCTTGCCTTGTAGCTCTAGTCAACATGGCCTTGCTGTGATGTTACCGTTTACAGGTGAAAGCAAAGGGAAAGTACAGGCGTTAGATTTCCTGGGTGTATGCAGCTCTATTGTAAGTTAAAATTATGTAATGAGGGCTCCTCTTGGATCAGATGTCTTGGAGTGCCAACACCTTGCGACCACCAGACGGGTGCAACTCGGACTGAGTTGGTTATCAGAAAAAAATCATCTCCGGGTCGTAGCGTGGAATGGAGACTGAAGATTTTATTAAGAGAAATAATAGTTTGTAGTTATATATAGCGGTAATTAGTGAAATGCGGTGGTAAGATGAACAGCACTTATTGTCAGGTGAGTGCAAGGTTATAAAATACCATATTAAATGCGGGTAATGCGTGAGTACCTTTAATAAATGATTAGTAAACAGGAATGCGGGTAAGTTTCTATGGGCAGTGTGACTGCTTTGTGGAGAGAGAGCGCGCGAGATTTGCAACGATCGGTGGGATGGTATCCGCCGCCGGGCGGCCACGTGGCCCGCAGCTTGGGGCATTGTTTGGTTTTTCGCGCATTACGCGAAAACTATGTAACTTACGGTGGAGAGCGATGCGGCAGTGGATTGTGGTCAGCAATATGCACCTTTTGAAAGATCGCTCTTTATTTCAAGTCACGAGACGCAAAAGTTATAGTAACCCCAAAATCGGTTAATATCAAGAATACTGAAAGATTAATAAAAATAGTAAATAACAACTTACAGGGATGAGCGAGCACTCATTAAAAACGTTTCGTCGTAGAGGATCGAGTGCCGTAGTGATACGTGAAGATTCAGCAATAATTAAGCCCGTAAATGGCAATAAACAAAGTTTGAGGGAAAATTGTTTATAAAATTCAATAGAACATTTATGACATAAAGAACGGCACTATATAATATTTTGGATGGCATCACACGTATTTTTAACTAGTTAAGTTAAACTATACACTTAACTTGCAATAGTTTTCCTTGTTTGCAAATTATTATTAACATTTATCGCCCATAATTAATTAATTAACATAAATATGAAGATTTTGAGCCGCTACAGATTACGTCTAAATACGGTGGTATAAGCAGTTCTGTGTTAAAACTTCGCAGCATAGATGTAAACAAACAAATTTGTGGTAAAACTTTGCAAAAACTCAGACTTGATTTACGGGCGATACCATAATCCTAGAAATTAATGAAACATATTGTATGAGATGTACTTTTTAGCGCGGTTCCGATTGTGTACTTATTTCTTTCGAGGGATGTAAGTATCAAAATTTGTAACCGTAACTGGTGAGATTGGTACTTTCATAACAATGGGGTCTAGACGTCCAAGGCTATATAAGCGAGCGGACATCTTGGCCAGGGGTCAGTCGTTTTGGAGGGTGGGTGGCGAGAAAGTCCCACTTTTGGGTGGCCTATGTGGTCGTTTGAGTAAGAATTTTTTGCGCCAGTTTATTTCGACAAAGAGTATTGTTTAATAGTGAAAGTGTGCATGCATGTATTTGGTGAACTGGAAGTGCTATGATTATTTGTGTGGGTACGAATTACGAGGTATACATCGGCGTAAGTGAACGTGTCGCCAAAACTGCTAGAACAAAGTGGACTGTGGTACTTGTGGTTCTGATCGAATTGAGTGAGTAATTGTCGTTTATAGCAGCCTACATCACTGCTATTGGGGGCTCGTAGTCAAATTATTATTAAAGTAAAACTGTAAACCGTCTCACCAGTGCAAATTTCGTTGTGTGAAAGCAAAGGACAACGCCAATAAACAGTGATTGAACTGTGTCGTGAAAAACTGATTTTGCTATAATAATCGCCTAATTTTGTTCCCTAGCCTAAACTGTATTCATGAATATTAATTCAAAATCTAATGCGCGGGTGTGGAACAGTGTACTAGAGAACCAAGTGTGGAAATCATCCCCTGAGACTTACGTGAGAGCCAAAATTTGCATTAACATTTCTAACGAACATTTGTAATGCACATTCGTGTGAACTCTGCAACCGCACTTCGTATTATTTACCGTCCCGTCGCAAAAGCATTATGAACACATTGTCGTAACCTAGATAGACACTTACCACGGTGATAAATGTTTATAGGCCAACTAGATTTGCAAACGCTTAAGAAACTGCAGTAATGTATGATGAAATAGAAGAGATTAGTTAGATAGTTTAGACAGACGAAAATTTTTATTGTGGGACTGGCTAGCCGACACTTCCTCTGCGCAATGGACCTGCTGCAGAGGAACGAACATCACATGGAGAGCAGTATCGAGTGGCGCCCATCGTGAAACAGTAGATGGGCACGAGTCGGAAACGAACGAGAAAGCGGAGCCCTTCCATCGGCGGCTGCCGCGTCGCCGGCTCAGCTGCGCCCTTCTGGAGGAAACCAAACTCAGGGCCGCACTTCACGTGGCGCAAGTTCCTCTAGGCTGCAGCCCTCCTGAAATTACTGTTTCCGTTTGATCACTTCAGTGCAGCGTATTCCTTTACCTACTGTGTAATGTCACGGCACGTAGTGGTAAAATGCCAAATGTCTTTCACTTGTTCCATTCCACCCGCCTCTCCCCCCTTCTTCAACTCCTCCCCCCCACCCCCGCCCGACCACCCCGAATGAATACTACGAGTGCCTCTGTGGCATACAAAAAATTGGAGCAGCATCAATGTTACGGAAAAACTGTTGCGTCACCTTGTGATTTCAGCACAACACTGCACTTATATTCTACACTCATTCGAGCGACGAATTCATTTACATCTTCTGAAGAACTTCCTTCTATTCACTGCGCCCTCTTTATCTCTCACTACTTCTTTATAATGTGAATCTTCTGTAAGAAATAGAATAACCGTCTGTTTAAGTAACTCCGTCAAAATCCTTTTTGTGATTGTCTATCTGCATCGTCTAAAATACTTTTTTATCCTATTCCCATTGTTTGTACAAAATATTATAGGCTATAATATAGAATGTTTCCAGTTACAAAAGTCGTATGTGTAACTGTAAAATTTTACATGTGAGTATATTGACAACTGACTCGATGTTATTGTTAACATAAAAAAATTGCTGGAAAAGTGCACAAATACCATACTGAAACAGTTTATTGATGCAACGACAAATGAGTAACTCCCCCCACCCCCCCCCCCCAACCAAAGAAACAAAAAAAATTACGTGTATGGCGACGTTGCTTGTACAAAACAGTAAAGTAAATGCTTTCATCTTCTTCCAGTTACGTTTCTAGCTCTTTTCATTCCTCAGTTAGACAAGCCGCAGATTTTCCACCTTTTTTCCATTACTAGTTTAGGTAGCCTGTTTGTATGTTGGCAGCGCTACGGACTGTGTTAATATCGCTGACAGTGCTCTGCGTCCTCGGCGAGAGTTTCTGTGGTTGGACGGACCAGCAGTTAGCGAGTGGATAGAGAAGTGTATGGACATGTTTTTTTTTATTTTTATTTTTTTCTAGTGGAGACTTCGTGGTGGTAGGACACGTAATGTAAAGTGATATGAAATTTCTTATAAGAAAAGATGCAAGGAAAGGTATGATAATAGATGTATGGTTGATAATGTTTGGGTTAGTGGAATTATTGACAACTATATAATTTTTTGAACTGGATGTCACATAAGGTAAGATTTTCTAAATACATTGTTTGCTCTTCAACAAAATCTTTCTTTTGCTAACCATATGCCTCCTAGTAGTTAGTCTATAGTAGTTAGAATTCTTTTATATAGCTGGCTATTGTTGCTACTAGCTGTAATTGCTGTAGTTCGTGTTATGAATATTTTATGTGAGGTAAGTGACTTACGATTAAGAATGGAGTTTCGATTATCGCTATTCATGACTGAAATGAGTTTAGGCAATTAACAGAGCTGGAGGTAGTTTCACACTTCTTTAGTTTCATATTTTTTGGATTTGTATTATCGTTAGGATTTCTTGCAACTCAGGGCCATTCTTTTGTGTTAATTATTGGAAATCATGTTGTCAATGTATAGCAGTTCAGATTGTGTAGGGCTTATATATTGTGGGTAATAAATGAATCGGTCAAATCTGAGTTGTCATTCTCAGCGAAAATTCTGTTGGTCAGTGCTTAATAAAAAAACAATTTAAGACTTAGTTTTACCAGGTCCCTCTTTCTCTCCCTCTTCCAATCTTCTCTCGTGTCCATTGCTGCTAGAGTCAGTAGCTTAAATCTACCTGCCCGTAAGTTTCATACATTGCTCTACGCCTCATCGTCGAATAAGAACTATGTTTGTTCTGTTATAGCTACCACTTTTTCTACCATTTATATCACAGATCTAAGATTGGATTGATTTGGAAGAAGAGACCAAACAGTTAGGTCATCGGTCTCGTCGGATTAGGGAACGATGGGGAATGAGGTCGGCCGTGCCCTGTGGAAGGAACTTCCCCGGCATCTAGGGAAATCACGGAAAACCAAAATCAGCATGGCCGGATGCGAGATTGAACCATCGTCCACCTGAATTCAGGTCCAGTGTGCTAACCACCTCGCTCGGTACAGATGTAAGAGTTGAATTCTATATTCAGCGTAATTTGTATCATGCTTCCCGTGGTGAATTTAACGTAGAATGCCTGGTTAGATGTAACAGAAGGCCTGACAGCTCTAACACAGCTTGCAAAAACCTTTATTTTTTTAATTCCACTTTTCAGATTAGTCATAACCGACTTCCAGACCTATATATCCTGGTAAAATTCAATTTTTATACATCCATACGAATAAAAGTACCTAACAGAACAGGATCCTCCAATCTCAGTGCCCAATGAACGTGACAACAACCCCTACATCTCATCGTGTGCTTGTCATAGGACTCCAATTTCACTAGGGGTGACGATACTTTCATGATAGTGAATTACTTTCCTCGTTAGTAGAAATAATCTGGATTCCCTAACACGTCTGTTTCTGTAAACGATTCTTCTACTCATTTGACTTAAAAGCCGGCCTTTCTGGGAAATTCGATAAATTTTCTTCTTCGCAGGGATTGGACGTCAGCTTCCCGTTACATACGTCTAGGACGAGTATCCTGCTTTTTCACTTTACTTCAGGGAAATGTTTGCCAGTTACTGAAGAAGAATCACTGACGAGAGGTGGGCTTCAGAAGAATATTGAAAACGAAAGAAAGAACAACGTTCTACTTGTCGGAGCACGGAATGTTAAAAATCAATCCTTCAGGTAAACATGTCGACGTCATAAGCATTCTATGAAGACGTACAGAAAGTATATGAAAATATTGAACCTGTGATTCAGTATGTAAAGGAAGATGATAATGTAATGATCTTGGGTGACTGTAACTCTGTGGCGGGGAAGGAACAGATGACAGAGACCCAGTAAACTGTGGGATCAATAGTAGGAGTGAGACAGGAGAGAAACAAACTGAGTTCTGCAAAAATATTTAGTATCTAATAGTGAACAAACTGCTCAAAATCACAAGAGGGGAAGGTACACGAGTATGCGGAAAAGACCTATAGACGCAGGATGATTCCAGCTGGATGACATCATGGGGAGGCAGTATTTTGAAATCCGATATTCAAATGTAAGGCGTACCCATGAGGAAATGCAGACTCAGATCATAGTTTAGTAATAATGAATAGCAAACTTAATTTTATGAGAACTTTCTGGAAGAAACTGTGAAAAGTACTAAAATATTGAGGAACGACGATGTACGTTTAATCTGCAGCTCCAGAGATTAGGTTAGTGAATACCACAGTAGGCATTTCAGATGAAGTTGACTGGACATATCTAGTAAGGGTACTGTGAAGAGACCTTGGGTAACAGAAAAAATACCACAACTGATTCATGAAAATATTCACGAAAAAACAGCAGTATAAAAATATGTCACTTACGAATGAACAGAAAGTAGAAGGCAGTTAAGGCGAACTGTAACCAAGAAAAAATGCGAAGAATATAAAAACATATGCTGGTCAAGAGGACTGTTTCAACATATAGAAAAATCAAAACTCTCCTCACTGAAATTAAAAGCAAGGGCGTCAATATTAAGAGTGAAATGGGAATTCCATTCTTAAGCTTAGCAGCTCATACATCCATTTTGCTGTCAAGAATAGTAAACAGATTGATGGACAAGAAATTTGAGGAGCAAATAGATGGTGTTACTTTTGATCTTAGGAAAGATAACGGCACCAGAGAGGCAATTCTGATGTTATTGTGTTGTTGTTGATGACGAAAGCAGGACTGAAGAAAAATCAAGACAGGTTCATTGGAACTGTTGAGGTAGAAAAAACATTTGACTATGTAAAATGGCGCAAGATATTTGAAATTCTCAAAAAAATATGTACCAGCAATACGGAAAGTTGGATGGTATATAATATGCACAAGAAACAAAAGGGAAAAAATGAGACTGGAAGACTGAGACCTCCACTCAGGAAGGGTATAACACAGGGATGTACATTTTGTCCCTGCTATTTAAACTCTATGCATCAGAGAAGCAAGGGCGGAAATAAAAGAAAGTTTCAGAAGTGGGGTAAGAATTCAGGTGAAAGATATCTACAGTAAGATTTATGGATGACATTGCTGTCGTCAGTGAAATTAAGAATGAATTCCAGCGTCTGTTGATTGAAATGAATAGTCTAATGAACACGAATGACAGATAAGAGAAATCCATAACATAACACCATCTCAACAGGCCTTGAAGGTCCAATGGGACCGACCGGCTGCCATGTCATCCTCAGCACATGTACGTCACTGGATGTGGATACGGAGGCACGTGTGGCTAGTAGACTGCTGTCCCTTGTCAGTTTTCGTAACCAGTGCTACTTCTCAATCAGGTAGCTCCTCAATTGGCCTCACAAGGGCTAAGTGCAAGCCGCTTGCCAACAGCACTCGGCAGACCCAGATGGTGACCAATCCAAGAGGTAACCAAGCCAGATAGTACTTAACTTCGTTGTCCGATTGTAAGAGAGGTCCACAGAAAAACGAAAGTAAATATTAACAGTGGGAACCTGATGAGAGAGCAAATTAACATTAGAATTATGGACAGGTGTATGGAGAAAGTAGATGAGTGACGCAAGTAGTGTTGAATAGAAACAGAAATAGCAAGTAAAGTTGAAAATGTAAGTAAAAGGTATATAACACCCAAAAGCTTTAGTGCAAGTGTATTTAATTTTAGCCGACATGTCAAATGGTAAAATTAAAGTGACTTAATTAGTCTCAGAAAACACCTTAAAGCAGTATATGAAATGGGAGTCCTAAATGTCGCAGTAAGGGTTGGAGTCCCACAAGTCACAGTAACTGAACTACTGTAAGCCACTTTTCTAGATTTTGAATCAGTTAAAACCACTCAGTAATCGCATCGGATTGTCGGCATCGGCAGCACATTCATTGTGAGTCCTCTTCATCACATCAACACCAAGAGCTAAGCTTTTTCTCCCACTGATGAATCTCCTTCCATCGCCAGGCCGTACTGCAACACCAAGCCATCAGGATGAGGACATCACGTGGAACTGCTGACACAACAATGTTATCTGCAGTCTACATGAAACCGCCATCTACCTGGACAACAACACGGGCATCAGTTAGTTGCTGGATTTATTAACATTGTGAAATAGAAGGAATGCGATCTGTTCAAATTTTTTTATTTATATTAGGGATTGAAAACCCATGAAGTCAAGTTCCAATGAGAGAGAACTAGTTACTCTCTCACCTATTTTTTACATACATTATATTATTAAAGATTTTGTTACAAATTTACACACCTTGAGCGAGACTCTAGAAAGTTAATGGCCTGAGCAGACTTTGAAGGAGACTGGTTGGGTGCTAAAAGCATGAGGTATTTTTATAGTTCTTAACTCACAGAAATAGCACGTTGGAAGTTGAAAGCAATTGTTGGTGAGCCCACTCCTCAGTAAATCTTGCCAGACAGGCCCACAGCCATACAGGGCAAACAGAGCAGCCCCTGGTCGAGACAGGTCTCCAGCAGAACAATGCTGAGCTACCTGTTGTGATACCAGTGGAAGGCTAGGCTGGGGGTGATGGACTGAAGGGATGTGAATACACAATGGAGTCGTAAACGGGATATTGCGTGCAGAGCCACATGTAATAAAAATTGACAAGTTTTAATGTTCGCCAAAACTGCAAATAGGACTGTGACCCACTTCCGTTCGACGCCTTGGTTGTACAAGAAACTCTAGTGTCTGAGAAAACTTCAGAGGTAGTATCTTTATTAGATCTCAGCTAGGACTAACATGGTCCAAGGCACAGGCAATTCACATAAAGATCTTTAAAAAAATCTTTAAGATTGTATCTGTTTGCTTGTTGCCGTGGGAAGCGACATGACTTCAGAGAAAGCCATCTTCCCCCTCTGCAAAAACTTAAAAAGCCAGTAATTGGCGATTTATTTTTTACAGAGATGCAGGTTTCAGCGCTGATTCGACATGAGTTTGTTCTGTTGTGTAGGAGTGGAGATTTAGCGCCCCTAAAGCCCTGTGATTGGCTCCAGATGGGTCGAAGATGGTGTCGTTCATACACTTTGTGGGAAAACAGATTTTTTTTATCTGGAGAGGTGCGAAGCACTCGGGTTCTGTACTTCGGTCTGGAAGCATCGGCTGGTCGAAGCTCTAGCATGTGTGGTTGGTGCTTGGGACCTGTCCTGAGACTGACTTCCCTTGCAGGTAGTTAAAATGGATTGCCTGTGGTGAAGTTCTTACTGTCCGTTAATGTGACTTTAAACGCCTCAGACCATTCGTTTGCTGAGGGCACACTTTTTCGTTTTTGATATACCAGTCTCTACCTTGGTACCCTTATGCGCTCTGTTGTATAAGTGAGCCAAACTGGTACTTGGTACCACCAGCAAATGGATGTCTCACACACCGAAATCTACTTCGGTTTCAGAGCTCTGATAGTGAGTGAATTTCGATCCATCTGCCTGGTCGCTAGACCTTGAGAATTTTGCATTTCCTTCGCGGCTGCGGTCGATTCAGATCTGCCGCTTCCACGTCTCGCCACTGCTGCACACTTCTCGCCAGCTGCAATTAACATAGCTGTATGAAACAAACGGGGTAATGCACTGCTGCTCTGGCCTTCTCAGAGCTTACAGATCGCATGGTTTGTATTTACAGTAAGCTACTTAAATCAATGATATGTGTTAATAGAGGTTTCACTTGTCAGCTGGAATTGGTTTGTGTTTTCTTTCTAGTTTTTCTTTGAAGCTTCTTGTGTAGCTTTTTCTGCGATGAGTCGCTTGCTGAACTACTCGGTGAAGTGACCAATAGTAGTCCCCCGTCATGTTGGTGTTCCAGCAGCCTTGGTAGCGTTTTTCCCTCACTCTAATGTCCTGGTGAAAACACTCTCCTTGCTCGTCACTAACATCTCCAATATTGTGCGGGAAGTAATCAAGGTTACTGTTCAAAAAATGAACTTTCAGGCTCATTAAACATCCTGAAGTTTTAAACTTCCTTAACACTGTAGCTATAATAGAAACATATTCTGGGTCTTCTTCATGTCACAAGAACTTTTTAACCAATTGTTTGAATGATTCCCATGCTCCTTTCTCATTTAAGGTCATTGTGGATTCAAAATTAATATCAGACATCAATTTTCTAATGTCAGGTCCGACAAAGACGCCTTCTTTTAGTTTAGCTTCTGAAAGGTGTGGGAACGTTTGACAAAGATACTTAAAACATGGTTCTTCATTCGCTATATGCTAAGTACCAGCATTTAGTTTTAACTTCGACCTCTTTCTGCAATGTGATCTCTTAGGCAGTGTTACATTTGAATAACTCTGCAGCAAAAATTTCCCCAATAATTTGCGCAGTGAAATCTTTGTTTAGTGTCACATGTTTGAAAATCAGTAGTTCTTTGTCAGTTTTGTTTTGCTCTAGAGGAAGAGTGACTCATATATGACCTACTGGTAGGAAAAATGCGTTCTTAATATCCCACATTAGTAGCGTTGAATTTTCAGATTTAAATGTTTCCTAATTTTTAAAATTTTTTTTTTGACATAGTGTATTTTACTATGTGACTGACGGATTTGAGCATGTTCGACGACGAAGATGCATCGAAACTGCAGTCACAATAAATAATATTTTAACAGCTTGAAACGGAATGGCTTCATTCAAAAATTTTACTAAGGCTCTGGATGGACCTAGTTCTCATCAAAATCCCACATTTATTTTCGTTGCACGCCATCAGTAGCAAAAGGTGCGTCACTGAAAAAGAAACAAAATCACATATATCGTGTAATATAATGTAGTCGCACCTACAAAATAACAATATCGTTTACTTCGGAACTGCTGTTCTGAATGTTTAAAAGAAAGAAAAATGTAATTTAAATAAATAAATGTGATTTTTACACCTCAGTAACTACTAAGGATATTCATTACGTTTATTATTTTTTCATAAGCCCATTGCGAATGTTGGTCTAGTTTAAGACAGGTTAATGATTCCTTACAGATACATGAGCTGTGAAAGTTAGGCAGCTCATGGTGTTAAGATAATTTATAAGTAATGCGTTCCAGAAGGTCTTATTCAAATCGGTGTAGGTCGTATTAGAGAAGATGTACTTAATGTTGCACTGGAGTGCTGTAGCGTTCCATATTACTCGTGAAAACGATCTGCACTTCTCATGTCAGCTAGCAATAGATGACGTTTAGTGTCTTTCTAATGAGTTTCTTATTTTACGTAAATATGTTCACTATCACTCTGGCCACAGTTCTCTAAGCATTTCTCATCGTTTTTCTGCCTTCTTGTGCTTTTCCCATTTTCACAGCTCTGCTCATTGCGCGAAATCGTACATTTGAGTTATTTTCCTATTCTTTGGGTCTTAATGTTTTCATAACACAATCATACACCGATCAACCAGAACATTAATATCATCTTCCTAATAGCCGGTATGTCCATCTTTGGCGTGTGTAACAACGGCGACGCCTCATTGCATGGAAGCAACGAGGTCTTGGTAGGTCGCTGTAGGGAGTTAGCATCAGATCTGCACTCACAAGTTACCTTATTACCATAGATTACTGGGAGGGGGGGGGGGGGGGGCTGATGAGTTCTGACGCCACGTTCAATCTCATCCCAGATATGTTCGATCAGGTTCAGGTATGACGATATGGGGAACCAGCACATCAATTGGAACTTGCCAGTGTGTTCCTCGAACTGTTACATCACACTCCTGACCTTGTGATGTGGAGCATTATCTTTCTGAAAAATGTTGCTGCCGTCGGAAAACTTGATGGTCATGAAGGGGTGTACGTGGTCTGCAACCAGTATATGCCACTCGCTGGCTGTCATGGTGTCTTGCACGAGTTCCACTCAACTCATGGATGTCTACATGAAAGAGCATAATGGAGCTCCAGCCAGCTTGTCTGCGACCTACAGTACAAGTATTGAGGCGCTGTAGCCCTGGAAGTCGACGGATTCGAGAGCTGCCGCCAGCATGACTAAGAAGGTATCGAGATTCATCAACCGCGCAACGTTCTACCACTGCGCCAATGCGTAGTCCCGACGGTCATGTGGCCATTTCAGTCGTAGTTGCCGATGTCGTGGTGTTAACATTGACACATGCGTGGGTCCATGGTTTGGAGTGTTCGGTGCTCTGCTGTGTCCAGACATTCTTTGCCCAACATTAAAGTCTGATGTTAGTGGCGACACAGTTCGCCGCCTGTCCTGTTTCACCAGTCTGCCCAGCCCACGACGTCCGACATGACGGGTCGGCGCTCAACACCACGAAGTTTGGACGTGGTCTCACCTTGGTTTTGCCACGTGTTGAAGATACTCCCCACAGCACTCCTCGAACACCCAAAGAGTCGTGCAGTTTCCGAAATGCTATTGCCGAACTTCCGGCTCAACTCAACGTTCATTCGGTGAGCACCTTCCCCTTTCTACACGCGGACAGCACGTTCACCCAGCATGTGTCTGACTAGCAGTCGTTCCGCGCCAGATGATGCTGCTACCTCGTGAAAGGGTTTATATCAATAGTAGGTCGGTTGTCATAATGTTCCAGCTGATCAGCGTATGTGAAACTTGTAGATGGAACGGTACTTACCTACATTCTCTAACTAGTCTAAGCTCTGTACCCTGTAAAATATTATTAAACTTATTACAGTTTTAGGTCTATAGTGAATATTAATAATGCACCAAACGATTAAAAAATAGAATTAGTAATCGAAGAAAATCTGCAATGGGAATCAATGAGAGGTTCAGTTCATTGACTTCACAGAAGTCTAGCTGCGGAAAATTAAATTTATTTTAACTTTGAGACGTTTTAAGTAAAAAATACAACCAGAAATCTGACGCACAGTTTGAAACGTAAGTAAATAATTCCGTTTACCTTTAAAGACGCGAGTTACTGAAACATGTTTAAAATTCCTAAGAAATGCCTTACACCACCTTTTATCGGTAAAAAGTCTCTCTACTTAGTTGGAGAGGCAAATACCGCTAATTTTCAAGATAAATATTTCCAGATTGCTTGTTGGCAGAAAAACTCATTAAGCCGGTTTCTCTGCGCCTCTCTTTCCCAGTCTACTCGCCACCAACTGGGTCTGTTCGTTTGCTCAGATATCTAATGGGATGAAGATTTACTCGTAGCGGATTCTTTTTGTGAAAGGGTTGTAAATGGATATTAACGAGCACGTTAATCTGGTTTTACCAAATGAATAAGTCAAGTTGCCCAGTATAGCCCACTCTGGTCTGTTGCAGAATTGATAGTGTCGTCACATCTTGCTTAATCGAGCTGATCACACAGTTTCTGAAATAACCGATTATTCGTACATAAAATATGCGATAATTCTTGGTCTTCTCCGAGAAAGCAACAGTTCTAAAACTTCATTAAAACTACCTTCATTGTTGCTAATTACGCAATGAAATATAATATTCTTATTACAATGATCTAACATTTTCATGGTAATGCGACGAAGAGAAAAAAATTTAAGACCCTATTCATGCTGGCGAAAAAATTTGTTTTCAAACTTGTAATTCTTGTAGTTCTAAAATACCAACGTACGATTATACAGCCAAACGGTTGCACGTAACAGGTAGATAAACTGATGTAGTTATCGACACCTACTGAGTTTGTCCTCATCGGAATGAATCTTTCCTAAATAGTAATACTACATTGCTGAGAAGCAATGGTCACAATTTAGAGCAGCTGTGCTCAAGTCAAAAGTGAAATAAAACGTTCTATCTTTACCACGTGAGTGCAGCTTTGAGCAACATTAGACCGATCGGCCCAGTAGTTTACATTGCTGCCACCAAAACAAAAAGGGTTGCGCCACCTATCAGACACGTTCAGTAACATGTGCACATGACCTGAGCATAGATGTTCTAAATTCTGACCATTGCTTCTTAGCAACGTAATTTTACGATTTAGCAAAATTTCATTCTGATGAAGACACCCCTAGTTGGTGTAGAAACCTATGTCAATGTACCTCCCAGTTACGTGCAAACCGATTGCCTGTATAATCCTAAGTTGAAACTAGTTTACGGTTGCTGAGTAACAGCCGTGTTCAAAACTATTGGCTCTATTATAGTTGACCAAAGTACAAACAGGACTATATCAACGTCTCTCATTACACCTAAGAAAGTTTATTTTGTGAACACAGACGTTTTATTTTATTCCAGAAAGAGCCAGTCTTAGGAAGAACAGATCAGAGCTGAACAGCAGCTATCGACAACGGAAGTGTTGACCAGTGTGTATGGAAAGAAATAACATATTTAAATCGGCCGCTGCCGCGACCGAACCCAGTTCCCCCTGAGCAGCCATAGCGTACGGAGTACGGATCTCCGTACCGGCACGTTTACAGGAGCTCAGCCCTCCAGTTCACCTGATGATGGCGACATGTATGATCGCCCGTTGGACACTGTAGATCGGCAGTACACCCGTGGATATTTTGATAAACATAATCGTAGTTTGTGCTTATAATTCACAAAACAAACCAGCTGCAAACGTAAAAGCTGACGTTATAATGATACATCATGAAAACATCAACAACAACAGAAACAACATTGCTACATACAAATTTATTTGCTTATAATGGTACCTGTTGAGCATTATGGTTTACAATAAGCAGCATTTATCGATTACCATTAAAGAAATAGAGTTGTAAGCATATATCAGAAACGTACATATTTAAAGGTTTTCGGTATCCTGATGACGACGTTTTCGTAAGAGAGTTATATTGTGAGGTTATCACGAGTTTTTCAAACTACTACCGAGCCTGTAAATTTTTAATGCTCAATTTCTTATAACAAATAGGTTACCGATTTTAAGTGATGCCTGCATATGCGTCAGGAATTGCTATGTAATGCAATTATTCTACATAAAACCTTTTTGCTGTTAGTGCCAAATTACGGAATGCTGCGGCACGACAATATTTTTGCGGCAAAGCAGAAAACAGTTCGGTTTCTATTTTCCTTAGCTGAGAATAGAACTCAAAGTTCACTTTAGTATGATATAAGGCAGCGAACCAGTGAGAGAAAGAGGAAGGTAGCCTCAGCTGCATGAGACAAAGGTCAGCTCGTGATATTTACTGTATATTTGATATGGGGATAACAATCTGACATACACTTTGTAGGTAAATTTCAATAACAATACTTTTTTTTACACTTTAAAGAAAGTGTCAGGCAACGATGTAAAAATTTTGGCGAAATTCAGTGATATTTAAAACTGTAGAGCTAAATGAAATTCATTTCAGTGAAATTATGCAGGATGCAAAAATCTACACTTGTAGTTTACGACTATGCACATCTACAGAGTAACAAAAAAGTGGTGAAAATTAACAATAAAGCTAAATATGCAGTTGTTAACTTCGTATTTGATGAAGAGATTGAAATTTGTTGTTATTGTTGTGGTTTTCAGTCCAGGAACTGGCTTGATGCAGCCCTCCGTGATACGCTATCCTGCGCAAGCTTCTTCATCTCCAAGTAACTACTTCAACTTACATTCTTCTGAATCGTGTATTCATCTTTTGGCCTCCCTCTACGATTTTTATCCTCCACGCTGCCCTCCAATACTAAACTGGTGATCCCTTGATGCCTCAGAACATGTCCTACCAACCGATCCCTTCTAGAGTTCAAGCTGTGCCACGAATTCCTTTTCTCCCCAAATCTATTCAGTACCTCATCGTTAGTTACGTGATCTAACCATATAATCTTCAGCATTCCTCGGTATCACAACATTTCGAAAACTTGTATTTTCTTCTTGTCTAAACTATTTATCGTCCATATTTCACTTATATACAAGGCTACACTCCATACAAATACTTTGAGAAAAGAGTTTCTGACACTTAAATCGATACTCGATGTTAACAGAGTTCTCTTCTTCAGAAACGCTTTCCTTTCCATAGCTGGTCTACATTTTATATCGTCTCTACTTCGACCATCATCAATTATATTGCTCCTCAAATAGTAAAACTCATTTACTACTTTAAGTGTCTCATTTCCCAATCCAATTCCCTCAGCATCGCCTGATTTTATTCGACTACATTCCATTATCCTCGTTTCGCTTTTGATGATGTTTACCTTTCATCATCCTTTCAAGACAGTCCATTAGGTACAACTGCTTTTCCAGATCCTTTGCTGTCTCTGACAGAACTACAATGTCATCGGAAAACCTCAAAGGTTTTATTTCTTCTACATTGGTTTTAATTCCTACTCCATTTTTTTCTTTTTTTCTTTACTGTTTGCTCAATAAACAGTTTGAATAAACCGGGGTTGGTCTACAACCCTATCTCATTCCGTTCCCAACCACTGATTCCCTTCCATGCCTCTCGACTCTTATGTCTGCAAATCTGGTTTCTGTGTCAGTTCTAAATAACCTGTCGCTCCCTGTATTTGACCCCTGCAACCTTCAAAGTTTGAAAGAGGGTATTCCAGTCTACAGATGCTAGAAACTTAGGTTTGCCTTTCCTTGGGCGGCTTCCACCAGTTTTTCCATTCGTCTTTCACGAATTCGTGTTAGTATTCTGCAACCGTGACTTATTAAATTGATAGTTGGGTAATTTTCACACCTGTCATCACCAGCTTTGTTTGGAATTTGAATTATTACATTCTTTTTGAAGTCTGAGGGTATTTCGTCTGTCTCATATATCTTGCTCACCAGATGGTAGAGTTTTGTCAGGGTTGGCTCTTCCAAGGCTGTCAGTAGTTGTAATAGAATGTTATCAACTCCCAGGGTCTTTTTTCGACTTAGGTCTTTCAACTCCACACAGTATCATATCTCCTATTTCATCTTCATCTACGTTTTCTTTCATCTCCATAATATTGCCCTCAAATACAGCGCCCTTGTATAGACCCTCTATATACTCCTTCCACCTTTCTGCCGTCCCTTCTTTGCTTAGAACTGGTTTTCCATCTGAGCTCTTGATATTCATACAAGTGGTTCTCTTTTCTCCAAAGGTCTCTTTAATTTTCCTGTAGGCAGTATCTATCTTACCCCTAGTGATATATGCCTCTACATCCTTACATTTGTCCTCTAGTCATCCCTGCTAATCCATTTTCCAGTTCCTGTCGATCTCATTTTTGAGACATTAAATTCCTATTTCATGAAATTCCTATTTCATTTACTGTATTTTTATATCTCCTCCTTACATCTATTAGTTTCAATATCTCTTCTGTTACCCAAGGATTTCTACTAGCTTTCGTCTTTCTACCTAATTGCTCCTCTGCTGCCTTTAGTATTTCATCTCTCAAAGCTAACCATTCTTATTCTACTGTATTTCTTTCCTCAGCTTTTGTCAATCGTTCCCTAATGCTCTGTCTGAAACTCTTCACAGCTTCTGGTTCTTTCAATTTATCCAGTTCCCATCTCTTTAAGTTCCTACCTTTTCCGAGTTTCTTCAGTTTTAATCTACAGTTCATAAAAAATAGATTGTGGCCAGTCTCCACATGTCCCATCGAAATGTCTTACAGTTTTTAACCTGGTTCCTAAATCTCTGTCATACCATTCTGCAGCCTATCTGAAACCTTACAGTGACTCCAGGCCTCTTCTACGCATACAATCTTCTTTCAAGAATTTTAAACTAAGTGTTAGCTATGATTAACTTATGCTCTGTGCAAAATTCTACCAAGCGGCTTCCTCTTTCACTCCTTACCCTAATTCCATATTCACCTACAACTTTTCCTTCTCTTCCTTTTCCTACAATCGATTTCCAGTCCCCCATGACTATTAAATTTTCGTCTTCATTCACTTTCTGATTAATTTCTTTTGTCTCATCACACATTTCTTCAATCTCTTCGTCGTCTGCGGAGCTAGTTGGCATATAAACTTGTACTACTGTGGTAGGCGTGGGCTTCGTGTCTATCTTGGCTACAATAATGTTTTCACTGTGCTGTTCGTAATAGCTTCCCTGCGCTCCTATTTTTTAATTCAGTACTAAACCTACTCCTGTATTACCCCTATTTGGTTTTGGATTTATAACCCTGTATTCACCTGATCAGAAGTCTTGTTCCTCCTGCCACCAAACTTCACTAATTCCCTCTATATCTGACTTTAACCTATCCATATCCCTTTTTAAATTTTCTAACCTACCTACCCGATTAAGGCATCTGACATTTCACGCTCTGTAGAGCGCCAGTTTTCTTTCTCCTAATAATACGCGAAAATCAAAAGATAGAAAAAATGGCTTGAAATAAGAAACAGTTTAGGGAATCATCATTTTCATTATCTATCGTCTTTTCTTTTCACCTTTCTAGTATATGAAACTAGAGCCTAGGATTTTAGTGACATTAGTGACAGTGTACTTACATACCTAACATTTCGTCATTCTCTTGGTGTTCACACATAATGCCTTCATATTAGTTAATCTCAATTTTTGTTTCATTATCTTGACTGATTTTAACTTAGTGTCTACTTTCAATTTTACTACTGTTGTTGTTGTTGTGGTCTTCAGTCCTGAGACTGGTTTGATGCAGCTCTCCATGCTACTCTATCCCGTGTAAGCTTCTTCATCTCCCAGTACCTACTGCAACCTACATCCTTCTGAATCTGCTTAGTGTATTCATCTCTTGGTCTCCCTCTACGATTTTTACCCTCCATGCTGCCCTCCAATACTAAATTTGTGAGCCCTTGATGCCTCAAAACATGTCCTACCAACCGATCCCTTCTTCTAGTCAAACTGTGCCACAAACTTCTCTTCTCCCCAATCCTATTCAATACCTCCTCATTAGTTACGTGATCTACCCACCTAATCTTCAGCATTCTTCTGTAGCACCACATTTCGAAAACTTGTATTCTCTTCTTGTCCAAACTAGTTATCGTCCATGTTTCACTTCCATACATGGCTACACTCCATACAAATACTTTCAGAAACGACTTCCTGACACTTAAATCTATATTCGATGTTAACAAATTTCTCTTTTTCAGAAACGATTTCCTTGCCATTGCCAGTCTACATTTTAAATCCTCTCTACTTCGACCATCATCAGTTATTTTACTCCCTAAATATCAAAACTCCTTTACTACTTTAAGTGTCTCATTTCCTAATCTAATTCCCTCAGCACCATCCAATTTAACTTGACGACATTCCATTATCCTCGTTTTGCTTTTGTTGATGTTCATCTTATATCCTCCTTTCAAGACACTGTCCATTCCGTTCAACTGCTCTTCCAAGTCCTTTGCTGTCTCTGACAGAATTACAATGTCATCGGCGAACCTCAAAGTTTTTATTTCTTCTCCATGGATTTTAATACCTACTCCAAATTTTTCTTTTGTTTCCTTTACTGCTTGCTCAATATACAGATTGAATAACATCGGGGAGAGGCTACAACCCTGTCTCACTCCTTTCCCAACCACTGCTTCCCTTTCATGCCCCTCGACTCTTATAACTGCCATCTGATTTCTGTACAAATTGTAAATAGCCTTTCGCTCCCTGTATTTTATACCTGCCACCTTCAGAATTTGAAAGAGACTATTCCAGTTAACATTGTCAAAAGCTTTCTCTAAGTCTACAAATGCTAGAAACGTACGTTTGCCTTTTCTTAATCTTTCTTCTAAGATAAGTCGTAAGGTTAGTATTGCCTCACGTGTTCCAACATTTCTACGGAATCCAAACTGATCTTCCCCGAGGTCCGTTTCTACCAGTTTTTCCATTCGTCTGTAAAGAATTCGCGTTAGTATTTTGCAGCTGTGACTTAGTAAACTGATAGTTCGGTAATTTTCACATCTGTCAACACCTGCTTTCTTTGGGATTGGAATTATTATATTCTTCTTGAAGTCTGAGGGTATTTCACCTGTCTCATACATCTTGCTCACCAGATGGTAGAGTTTTGTCATGACTGGCTCTCCCAAGGCCATCAGTAGTTCTAATGGAATGTTGTCTACACCCGGGGCCTTGTTTCGACTCAGGTCTTTCAGTGCTCTGTCTAACTCTTCACACAGTATCTTATCTCCCATTTCGTCTTCATCTACATCCTCTTCCATTTCCATAATATTGTCCTCAAGTACATCGCCCTTGTATAAACCCTCTATATACTCCTTCCACCTTTCTGCCTTCCCTTCTTTGCTTAGAAATGGGTTGCCATCTGAGCTCTTGATATTCATACAAGTGGTTCTCTTCTCTCCAAAGGTCTCTTTAATTTTCCTGTAGGCAGTATCTATCTTACCCCTAGTGAGATAAGCCTCTACATCCTTACATTTGTCCTCTAGCCATCCCTGCTTAGCCATTTTGCACTTCCTGTCGATCTCATTTTTGAGACGTTTGTATTCCTTTTTGCCTGCTTCATTTTCTGCATTTTTATATTTTCTCCTTTCATCAATTAAATTCAATATTTCTTCTGTTACCCAAGGATTTCTATTAGCCCTCGCCTTTTTACCTACTTGATCCTCTGCTGCCTTCACTACTTCATCCCTCAAAGCTACCCATTCTTCTTCTACTGTATTTCTTTCCCCCATTCCTGTCAATTGTTCCCTTATGCTCTCCCTGAAACTCTGTACAATCTCTGGTTCTTTCAGTTTATCCAGGTCCCATCTCCTTAAATTCCCACCTTTTTGCAGTTTCTTCAGTTTTAATCTACAGGTCATAACCAATAGATTGTGGTCAGAGTCCACATCTGCCCCTGGAAATGTCTTACAATTTAAAACCTGGTTCCTAAATCTCTGTCTTACCATTATATAATCTATCTGATACCTACTAGTATCTCCAGGATTCTTCCAGGTATACAACCTTCTTTTATGATTCTTGAACCAAGTGTTAGCTATGATTAAGTTATGCTCTGTGCAAAATTCTACAAGGCGGCTTCCTCTGTCATTTCTTCCCCCCAATCCATATTCACCTACTATGTTTCCTTCTCTCCCTTTTCCTACTGACGAATTCCAGTCACCCATGACTATTAAATTTTCGTCTCCCGTCACTACCTGAATAATTTCTTTTACCTCGTCATACATTTCATCTATTTCTTCATCATCTGCAGACCTAGTTGGCATATAAACTTGTACTACTGTAGTAGGCATGGGCTTTGTGTCTATCTTGGCCACAATAATGCGTTCACTATGCTGTTTGTAGTAGCTAACCCGCACTCCTATTTTTTTATTCATTATTAAACCTATTCCTGCATTACCCCTATTTGATTTTGTATTTATAACCCTGTAATCACCTGACCAAAAGTCTTGTTCCTCCTGCCACCGAACTTCACTAATTCCCACTATATCTAACTTTAACCTATCCATTTCCCTTTTTAAATTTTCTAACCTACCTGCCCGATTAAGGGATCTGACATTCCACGCTCCGATCCGTAGAACGCCAGTTTTCTTTCTCCTGATAACGACGTCCTCTTGAGTAGTCCCCGCCCGGAGATCCGAATGGGGGACTATTTTACCTCCGGAATATTTTACCCAAGAGGACGCCATCATCATTTAATCATACAGTAAAGCTGCATGTCCTCGGGAAAAATTACGGCTGTAGTTTCCCCTTGCTTTCAGCCGTTCGCAGTACCAGCACAGCAAGGCCGTTTTGGTTAATGTTACAAGGCCAGATCAGTCAATCATCCAGACTGTTGCCCCTGCAACTACTGAAAAGGCTGCTGCCCCTCTTCAGGAACCACATGTTTGTCTGGCCTCTCAACAGATACCCCTCCGTTGTGGTTGCACCTACGGTACGGCCATCTGTATCGTTGAGGCACGCAAGCCTCCCCACCAACGGCAAGGTCCATGGTTCATGTTACTACTAAGAGTCACTATATTTGCTGAACTAGTTCAAGTCACACATCATACATTATCATTATTTCTTTACTGACACAACATAACAAACTTTACGTTTAGCTCAGTCTGGTCCTTTCCTTGTTGACTTTGTCTAGCTAATTCTTGTGAGTGGGAGGGGGGGGGGGGGGAGAGAGCGATGGGGATGAAATTTGATGTTATTAGATATCTGTAGGAATGTGTACCGTTTCAGTTATTTAAACCGAAATTTCCAAAATCCATCCATGTTTTCGCGTACGACGATTAAAGTTAGCGACTTTGTTTCCCATCCGTTAGAACTTTTTACAGGGTTTTTACCGACAAAGTAGTACACCTGCAATGTCTTATTCACCTGACAAGTTAATTAAAAAATGACGGCAGAATATTTGAGAGACAATTCCATCGCTCGCGAAGGATAATAGTTCGTGATCGGAAACATTGAATGATATGACAACAGGACAGAAAGAGACGTCGTGCCAAAAAATGTCTCGGGACAAATATGATCAAATTATTTTAAGAAAAACCGTTGGTATGAAAAAAAGTTTCTGAACAAGGAAAGAAATAATTCGGAAGTAAAATGTTCTATGAGATCATTTTTCAAGTATTTATGACATCGAAAGGTATTGAGGAGTCATTACACAAACCTGGAGTGAGATAAAGGACTCCGAAAAATAACAGAATAATTTTTAGAGTCTGTCTACTTGATATAGATATTCAAGTACGTACCGAATATTTACTGAATGTCCCAGTCTCTGGTGATATTTATGCTACCTTAATTAACTACTATCCACGTCTTGTACAGAACCAGATGTTATTCATTCGTAAGAAGTGTTGAAAGCAGAATGAACTGGGAACACCTGGAGAAGAATAAAGGTCACTGACAGAGGGGAAGCGTGACTAAACAGCTTATCACCCTCACAAAGCTTTACGTCGATCATCCATAACGGTACTGCTACAATTACTTCCTTACAAGTGGAAAGGACATTTACTGCGTGTGGCAGAGTTTAGGAAGTCACATTAGACACATGTAACAAATGGTGGTGCTGAGGAGCTCTTCATTTTGTATCTGTTATCTTCTATTATATTTCACTTGCGTATAATTACGTGCGCCTGGGCGTGCATACAGACACAATGAAACGAGAGTTGTGGGTGAGGATCTCGATTTAAATACTGATTTTTTTCGGTCTGCTTTTGATCTGGTCTTCACCTCTCAATGATGTGAAGGTTCACCAGGAAAGATCCAGAGTTCAGATTCCTCGTAAACCTAAGGTTCGCTACTACCGGTAGGATTACTGTGAAAGGTTAAGTCCACCAAAGTTTTCTAAGAGGTGTCCAACTGAAAGAGTACATGAATTGTGTAACATGCACCGTTTATCAACCTGGAAGAAGCGTTCGACAGTGTAAAGTTGTGGAAGATGTTCGAAATTTTGATGAAAATAGGGGTAAGCTATAGAGACAGGCGTGTAATATATAATACGTACAAGAACCAAGAGGAAACAATAAGACTGGAAGACCAATAATGAAGTGCTGGAATAAAAAATGGTGCTGTTCAATCTTTACATTGAAGAAGCAATGACGAAAATAATAGAATGTTTCAGATATGGGATTAAAATTCAGGGAGAAAGGAAATCAATTATAAGATTCGCTGATGGCATTGCTATCATCAGTGAAAATAAAGAAGAATTACAGGATGTGTTGAATGAAATAAAGAGTCTGATGAGTACAGATTATGGATTGAGAGTAAATCAAAGAACACCAAAGTAATGAAAGGAATCAGAAACGAGAACAGTGGGACAGGATGATAGGGCATGTGTCTGATGACGTACGTTGCAGTCGCTACTCGGAGATTAAAAGTTTGGCATAGGAGAGGAAATCAGAATTCTGGATCAGTAACTAGATGAAGTTAACGAGATCTGCTACCTAGGAAGCAAAATAATCAGTGACCAACAGAACAAAGACAACATAAAAAGCAGACTAGTACTAGCAAGAAGGATTTTCCTGACGAAGAGAAGTCTGCTAATATCCAACAAGGTTCTTAATTTGAGGAAGAATGTCCTGACAATCTACTTTTGGAGCATAGCATTGTATGGAAGTGAGGCACGGTCTGTGGAATAACCGGAATAGAAGGGTACAGAAGCCTGAGTTGTGGTACTGGAGAAGAACATTGAAAATTAGATTGACTGAGATGGTAATGAGTAATGAATAAGATGGTTCTCCGCATTATCGGCGAGGACAGGAACATATGGAAAACACCGGCAAGAAGAACGGACAGGATAACAGCGTATGTGTTTCAGGAAGTAGGCTGCAATTGCTACTCGGAGATGAAAAGCCTGGCATAGGGGGGAAATCAAACCAGTCAGAAGAAACACCTTCGGTGGCAGCTTTTATTTACTTATTTTATTTCATGGTGTTCATTGAACTACTGTAGTCAGTAATACTAAGGTCTATACTAGCTGTTTTTGTTCATTCATACAACTCAGAATAGTGATTATGCAAATATTATCATAATTTACTGTTATATTAAGGGTGTTTTGCTGTTCTGTCCGTCCAATAGTTCTTCATTCTTTCACATATTTTCTTTCTTTCTTCGTCTGAGATCACTCTTCCAGCAGTCTTTTTATTGATCTTCGTTTGCAGTCTGGTTTGTGGGCCTTGTAGTATTTTGGTTCCCTCTGTTTCGTTTTTTAGGTCATTTACTGTAATTTGGAGTTCTCATATATCTTAATTAATTTCTGTAGTTCACTTTATGTTGGCCGTACTAATCCACATTCCCTTACAATACTTTTTTGTGGTGTTCTCGTCAGATTTCGAAAGAATGAGATGCAATTCTTCCTGATCGTGTTCATTACTGGCTCTATTTTCTTACATGCTGTTTCATTTGAAGCTATTTCCAGTCACTATTTATTGCTTATTGTTTATTTATGCATGTTATAATTATTTTTCTTCCTTTCTTTCGTATTTTGTCAATTTCTGCTACGTTGGTTGTTTTGAAGATTATTTCAGCTGTATGTGTTATTTCTGGTTCTGTAACTGTTTTATAATGTTTTAATTTTGCGTCTGTGGATAGGCTTTTTTGTTGTGTTTTTGGCAATGTAATTTGCTTTGTTCAGTTTTCATATTTCATTAGTTACGATTTCATCTACGTATTTAAATTTATGAACAGTTTTGATTACAGGTTCTCCTATTTTAATTTTGTTACCAAGTGATGGATTAGTTTGCACTATCTCTGTTTATTCAAATGAATTTATGAGGCTAGCTTTCTGTGCAATTTCTTGTAGTGATATAATTTGTTGCCTGGACCCTTGAACATTGTTACTACAGGAGCAAGATCCTCAGCAAACCCCAAGCAGTCCTAACACATCAGTTGTGGCACTTGCAGTTCTTAAGTTATTCTTTGGGTTATCTTAGTACTGTTCTCTCATTATGCATTCCAGTGCACAGCTGAACAGTAATGGTGATAGTCGCCTTGCCTTAACCCTATTTTTATAATCAATGTTTCCGAAATTTCTCTTCTGAACTTCACTTTCGAAATAGTATTGGTTAGAGTAATTCCTATTAATTTAATTAGTTTTGTATGGAGTCCCAGATTCCTAAAAGTCTTTAGTACTGAAGTCCTATGGAGACAGTCATATGCAACTTTTAACAACTGTAAATAACAGCTGTGCATTCGGCCTCTCAGCTAGGAGCAGGGGCTGTAAAACATTGGATGTGCATCCGTTGTGCGTCAACGCTGTTGTGGCAAACGTCTTAGAGGAGCAACGTTGTAGCACAGTATCAAAACAGTCTACAGAATCTTTTGGAGAAAAGTGTGTACAAAATTTCTTCCACACATTTTGGCTGCCGAATCAAAATAATGGCTGTGAACGACTGCGACAACTTGTTGAATATACAGTTCTCTTCAGGAATAAATCACCGAAGGGTGATGTGAATTGGCGTTATCAATACGAACGTACAACGACAAAGTGCAGAAGTTTATATCAGAGGTCAACGCTTTGACGACAAAACCGATAGCCAAGCGAATTTGACAAAGATGAACACCATCCCAAAGAGGGACTTTGCTGACGGTTTTAGATGGTTGTACGAACGTTCCCGTGCGTTGTACACATGTGAGGGGCGACTATATAGGATATGTGAAATATTAAGACCGCCATCTCAGTGTTTATTTATTTTTTATTAATTCAGACTCGAAACGTTTTGGCTTCATTCCCATAGAGAGTCACCGCAGTGAAATACAAAACATTGAAAGTCTGTCTCGAATCTACAGCAACACACTAGAAATAATTGTAAAGTGAATGACAGGGGGTATTTTCATCTGTACAAGTTAGTGGGGCTTCTTCCCGTTCCATTCGCTTGCGGAGAGTGGCAAGAATGAGTGGTTTATCTCTTTTGCTGTAGTCAGTGTAAACTTGGGTAAATAGTTCTCGGTGAAGTTGTA
Source organism: Schistocerca serialis cubense (assembly GCF_023864345.2). NCBI lineage: Eukaryota > Metazoa > Arthropoda > Insecta > Orthoptera > Acrididae > Schistocerca > Schistocerca serialis. Next base: position 1,005,550,256 of record NC_064638.1, on the reverse strand, counting down.
GCGTCAGATTTGGATAAAAGTTTGATGCGGTAAATTTAAGGAGAATTTTTTTATCCGAGGATACCATGGCGAAATACTTTGTAACCATATTTGTATAATCTTGCCATCGCGATCCGTAAGGGGCCAATACTTACGTAGTGTAGTAGGCAGTGGCCGACAACACCAGCTCCTGAGCGCTGCTTAATTATGGCATGTATCGCAAGGAGCCGGTAACAGAGCTGCGTGCTGTGCTGTTAGGAAACACCTGGGAGGGCTGTAGCGACCCAGAAAGTACACAATGGTCTTCACACGACAAATTTTGCCTCTAGGTGCCTATTAACAACAACACTGCTGTCCCCCAATGATGTGGTGCGCATAGACGTTGCCCAAAGTAACTCTGGGGGTGGAATGTCATGGTCATCGTAGGGAAATGGAAGCAGAAAACCACCAATTCACGACTCAGGCATGCAGTACCATGTTTACATCATGGAAGTGGACCAACCGTATGACACGTACTTTGTACGGATGCTGAATGTCTGTCGTTCCTATCGAGACTGGTTTCAAGTGAGCTGACTGGGACTACAGTCTCGAATCTGTTGACCAAACTTATAGCTAACAGCTCGACAATAGTTTCGTCTTCCAAGCTGGTAATACGAGAACACCCCACCCCAGCCTAAAACGTATTCATCAAGATGCAGGAATCAGCCGAATGGAATGGTCTGTCGAAACAGCAGACATGAACGAGATTGACATGATCGGGACCCTTCAAACCTGCGGTGCTTCTTGACCCACTACACACACACACACCTAGTATGGTCGTCGTCAAAGAATGGACAGCCTTGAGTTGTAACTTTCGACCACGCTTAGTAGGATCCAGTTATGATACGATGCACCGAGTGCTGCAACACGTTGTTGAATGTCGATCAGCTGTGTGTTTTGCAATCTACATCATATCATACGAGAGACTGTGACTCTAGGAATGATATATTGGTCAGTTGAGCAGATATTTTAGCGAGAAGTTTAGCGAATATTTTGTTAATAATAAAGGGGCAATGGAGATAACACGCTGAAACAAGAGGGAGGTAATGTCGGTAGCATTGAGAAACGGCTTGGTGTAGATGCACATAAAGTTGGGAAAGCTGGAACTGAGGGTTACGACAGCTATCCGGAAAGTAAGTTACGATAGGCCGCTAAATGAAAACAGTTTTGCATAGATGTGTTGACAGTGTCTCTGGCAAGCCTGTCAATCAGTTTGAGCGCACAGTGAGCACGTGAAGACTACTAGAACAATAGTGTGTTTCGACAAGTATGGATGCCCGCTGCAACCCTGTTCCACTCGCGAATACTGAGTGGGAAGAATGATTGTCGGTATGCCTCTGTATTGGCTCTAATTTTTCGAATTTTCTCCTCGTGGTCAATACGTGAGGTGTGTGTGGGGGGGAAGTAATATTTGTCTGACTCCTCCTGAAAAGTTCTGTCCCGAAGTTTCAATAGTAAATCTCTCCGTGACGCACAACGCCTGTCTTGTAACGTCTGCCAGTGGATTTTGATTAGCATTTCCATAACGCTCTCTCGCCAGCTAAACGATCCCGTGACGAAGCGCGCCGCTCTTCATTGGATCTTTCCTGTCTCCTCTATCGTTCCTACCTGATAGGGATCCCAGATACATGAACAATACTCAAGAATCGGACGAACAAGCGCCTTATAAGCCACTTCTTTCGTGTATAAGTTATATTTCCTTAAAATTCCTCCGATGGATCTGAGTCTTGTGTCTGCTTTTCCCACTATCTATTTTATACAATAACTCCACATCAGATCGCTCTGCGTGGTTACGCCTGGATATTTTACGGCAGACGCTGTCTCCGGCTGTTTTTTTTTATCAATAGTGTAGCAGTACAGTAGTGGTTTTTTTCTTGTGTATGCGTAATATGTTACATTTATTTACGTTCAGGGTCAAGTGCCAGAGTTTGCACTATTCATCAATTCTCTGCAGGTCATTCTGCAAATTCTTACTATTTTCTGACGTTGCTGCTTTGGTATTAACAACTGCATCATCTCCGAACAGCCTTAGCCTTTAACTGGGGAGGTTAGCATTCATAACATAACTACGGATGTGGGGGGTTCACAGCGCCGTACATAAACACGATACTGAGGTTTAGATTTTTTTCCTAAATTGTTTATTATACAACACCCGTTGCATTTAGCCTTTAAGTAATTCATTTAAGTACAATTTTAATCACTAAGTCACTCGAATAATTATCCATATCTGATAAATCAATAACATGTGTGAAATGGTTTCAAATGTTCGTATACATACTATTTTTTAAATTAAGCAAATAAGACAAGCTTTAACCATTTTAAAAGTATAGAGAGATGTTAACAGACAAAGCAACAGACATATTTATATAACTTAAAACAATCATTCATGTCAAAATTCTAAAGAAAAATAACATTTCAACATTGAACATTATCATCATCACTGGAAGAAGATTCTGAATTGATACATTTACTGCAGATGTTTTTCATATGATTTAAAACATATAAATTGATTACACATGCAACAGAAGAACTTGCTTTTTTTGTCAGGATTTCTTGAACACTCTGTGCATCTTCCTGATGTGTATTTATTACTTTGAACTGCTGGAATAAACTCTTCCGTATTTGAGATATTAGCTGCCTTCAGCGGGATGGATCTTGGTAAAGTCGAGTTTGAAGCTCTTTTTAAAACCTGAGGATGCACAAGATCCTGCCCCACCTGTCTTATAAATTGCCTTCTTTCCACAGCAAAACTGGGGATGTTGCTCTCCATTATGGCTTGAGCATTAATGCAAGCAATATCTATCATCCGATTGAGCACCGCTAATGCCCATCGTTTTGTTCTTCTTGTTACGGTTTATGTTGCACATTACTTGTCAGCTGCGTCAACTCCGCCTTTTGTAAGGTTGTAGAAGGTAATGATCTCAAGTTTCTTTCTGTCTCTTTGGAATCTGGATGCATTGGTGACAGCAGTATAGCACTTTTACCATTTCAGGTACATATGTAAGGCAAGTGATGTGCCCTTTGTAAGCAAAAATTGTACTTGCAGTTTCTCTCCCTTTTTGTGACAGTCAATTCAGTAGGAAACTGAGGCTTATTTTCTCTCATTGTGCCAACAAGTGTTAGCCACTTTTTCAGTAATCCTTCAGCAAGCAAGATAGTAGTGCACCAGTTATCTGTTGTTATATTTCGTCCAGTTCCTTGAATCCCCTCATTAAGTAAAACGACGTCGTTGCCTGAATTACAAACTTGGAAAGGCCCTTCAGACTGCTTTCGTGCATACACTTCCATTTGAGATGTATACCATGTCTTTTCATCTCATAATGTCTGTATTTTCATTCGGTATTTAGCAGGTTTGCTAGGAATATAGACCAAAAAGGGACATTTACCTGTGAAGGGAACCAGTTGTTCACCAATTGTGGTATAATTACGAAGGCTGTACGCATTTCTACAGTTTTCGTTGAACACGGTGATTACTTCCGGTATTGCAGCCATTTTATCCAATGCCTTACGTTGCCCCCCTCTCATGAATATTATCAATTCTCAAACACCTCATAAGGAACAAAAATCTGTCCAGTGACATAGTACTGAGAAATATTTTTACTCGTAGTCCCTGTAAAGAAACCAGAATTTGTAAATTCATTTTAGCTACTCTATAAAGACCAGCAATTATACGTAGTCTAATGAAAGATCGTATTTCTGTTACGTCTGTTTTCCGGCATCTATTTTTGTACAAAATTTTAAGGCTTTCGTGGTCACTTGTTGGCAAACTGCCTATTTGCTTCTGTCTCGGGTTCTTCGGCCGACGTTCGTCTGATGATTTCACTAACGTTTCGCCACCAAGTTTGTGTATTTCTACAGCTTCTCTGAACGAGCGGGTGTGATAGTGCTTCTCTACAGCCAGGACTTCATGTCGGTGAGTTTTATTACATGGTCGGTCTCACTCAGCACGGCAGATTTCTCCACCTGCCCCAACCTGCACTGTCGCTTATGTTCTTTGATCCTGGTGTTGACTGATCGTCCAGTCATTCACACATAAACTTTTCCGCATATGTCCCCGACATTGCAAGTGGGTCTCTTTTATCCTTTGCCGATCTAAGACATTCTTTGATCTTCCTTGTCGGTTTGAAAATTGTTTTTACGCCCTGTTTGTGCAATATACGGCAGATTCTGTCCATCACTCTTGGGATGTATGGCAGAAAGGCCGTACCCACATTTCTTTTCTGATTTCTTACTTCGCCGAGTATTTGGCTCTGTTATACTTCTAATATAATTTGTGGAGTCCCAATTGCTCCCCAGAATAATTTCCAGGTGTTGCATTTCGACTTTGAGGTGCTGCGGCTCACATATTCGTCCTGCTCGCTTACGAGGGTATGAATCATGACTCTTTTCTGGCTAGGGTGGTGGTTTGATTGTTTGTGCAGGTATTGGTCCGTGAGTGTCGGTTTTCGGTACACGCTATGTCGCAGGTTTTCGCCGTCCCTTGTGACCAGGTAGGTTTTTTTTTCCTTTTCTACTTCCTTGGCAAATTTTATGTTGGCGTGGAGGCTGTTGAAGTGTCTTAGGAAGTCATCGAGCTCTTTTTCATGGCTCAATACAATGAAAGTATCATCGAAGTATCTCTACCACACTTTCGGTTTACAGGTCGCTGAGTCCAGTGCTTGTGCTTCGGAATGTTCCATGAAGAAGTTGGCCACCACTGGACTAAGAGGACTAGCCATGGCAACGTCTTACAGCTGTTCGCAGAAATTGCCATTCCACTGAAATACACTCCTGGAAATGGAAAAAAGAACACATTGACACCGGTGTGTCAGACCCACCATACTTGTTCCGGACACTGCGAGAGGGCTGTACAAGCAATGATCACACGCACGGCACAGCGGACACACCAGGAACCGCGGTGTTGGCCGTCGAATGGCGCTAGCTGCGCAGCATTTGTGCACCGCCGCCGTCAGTGTCAGCCAGTTTGCCGTGGCATACGGAGCTCCATCGCAGTCTTTAACACTGGTAGCATGCCGCGACAGCATGGACGTGAACCGTATGTGCAGTTGACGGACTTTGAGCGAGGGCGTATAGTGGGCATGCGGGAGGCCGGGTGGACGTACCGCCGAATTGCTCAACCCGTGGGGCGTGAGGTCTCCACAGTACATCGATGTTGTCGCCAGTGGTCGGCGGAAGGTGCACGTGCCCGTCGACCTGGGACCGGACCGCAGCGACGCACGGATGCACGCCAAGACCGTAGGATCCTACGCAGTGCCGTAGAAGAACCGCACCGCCACTTCCCAGCAAATTAGGGACACTGTTGCTCCTGGGGTATCGGCGAGGACCATTCGCAACCGTCTCCATGAAGCTGGGCTACGGTCCCGCACACCGTTAGGCCGTCTTCCGCTCACGCCCCAACATCGTGCAGCCCGCCTCCAGTGGTGTCGCGACAGGCGCGAATAGAGGGACGAATGGAGACGTGTCGTCTTCAGCGATGAGAGTCGCTTCTGCCTTGGTGCCAATGATGGTCGTATGCGTGTTTGGCGCCGTGCAGGTGAGCGCCACAATCAGGACTGCATACGACTGAGGCACACAGGGCCAACACCCGGCATCATGGTGTGGGGAGCGATCTCCTACACTGGCCGTACACCACTGGTGATCGTCGAGGGGACACTGAATAGTGCACGGTACATCCAAACCGTCATCGAACCCATCGTTCTACCATTCCTAGACCGGCAAGGGAACTTGCTGTTCCAACAGGACAATGCACGTCCGCATGTATCCCGTGCCACCCAACGTGCTCTAGAAGGTGTAAGTCAACTACCCTGGCTAGCAAGATCTCCGGATCTGTCCCCCATTGAGCATGTTTGGGACTGGATGAAGCGTCGTCTCACGCGGTCTGCACGTCCAGCACGAACGCTGGTCCAACTGAGGCGCCAGGTGGAAATGGCATGGCAAGCCGTTCCACAGGACTACATCCAGCATCTCTACGATCGTCTCCATGGGAGAATAGCAGCCTGCATTGCTGCGAAAGGTGGATATACACTGTACCCTTCCTGGGACAATGAATTCACGGTGTTATTATTTCAATTTCCAGGAGTGTAGCTTGTGGTGAGACATGCATGGAAGTGCTTTCTGATGTCTTGTTTGAAAATGGAACCGATGTGCTCCAGAGCGTCACTGAGTGGCATTTTCGTAAACAAAGAAACAATATCAAAGCTCAACAGGATGTCATTTGGTGCAAATTTTCGCTTCTTCGGCCACTCAATGAAATGTCCTGAGTCCTTTATGTATGTGTCGGTCTTCCCCAGGTGTGGCTGGAGCAGAGAGGCCAAGTGGTTTGCCAGTCGATGAGCCAGGAGCGCTAACAGTCGGTCTTAGTGAAACGTTAGTATTATGGCTCTTAGGTAATCCATACAGCAGAGATGGTAGGGCCTCTGTGTTGCTCAGGTTTCTCTGTATCTCCGTCGGCAGAGAAGACGCCTTGATTAACCAATTCGTATTCCGTGTGATGCGCTGCGTCGGATCTGCGCTTAGTTTTCGGTACGCATATAAAAGGGACCCACTTGCAATGTCGGGAATATACCGCATACAATGCACATGCGGAGAAGTATATGTCGGAATGACTGGACGATCAATCAACACCAGGATCAAAGAACATAAGCGACATTGCAAGTTGGGGCAGGTGGAGAAATCGACCGTAGCAGAGCACGCGTTGAGTGATACCGACCATATAATAAAATTCACCGACATGAAGTCCTGGCTGTAGAGAAGCACTATCACACCCCCTCGTTCAGAGAAGCTGTAGAAATACACAAACACGGGAATAGATTCAACAAGAAAGAAGAAATCCTTAAGGTAAACTGATCCTGGCTTCCCGTACTACAGTGAACAACCATCGCAGGTAGCAAGAGGAAAACCGCACCGGAAATGACCGCGGAGAAGCCCTCGGACGTTGGCACGCCAGGTACATATAGTCTGCCACCGTGAGCTAGGCTTCAGTTCACCACCGGCAATGGAGGGTGAAGCTCTGACAATGCCAGCCACTCGTGCTGGCGAAACGTCAGTGAAATCATCAGACGAACGTCGGTCGAAGAGCCCATGACAGAAGCAAATAGGCAGTTTGTCATCCATTTTTGTTCTTGTGGAAGGCCTCAGTGTGTTCAGTATAAAAGTTGGGGTAATCTACTATTTAGCGAATTATTTTTGCTCATTTATGAACACATCAAAAGCATTCTACAACAGTCCTGCAGTCTTTAGCCATTAGTTTGGTACCAGTAGTCATCTATTACCTACTTTATTCTTGCCAAACATAAACCCCTCCAATTTTGTTGGAAAGGAGGAATCCGTATCTTCACTAGCACTGTCATCAGATTGATCACTTGCAGTTTCATGATCGCTTTCTTCACACTATTCTTCCTCATTGTCATTTGAATCTTCAAACTCTGTAATCTCACAATCTTCATCTTCATTAAAAACTTCCACCAACAGCCTTCTAAGACGTTTTTTCTCCTCCTCATATGACATCATGATGTTCACTACCCAACGCAGGAAATCTCACTTCTAGGTAGGTGGGGTTTTACCAGCACCCCAGCGTTTAAAACCTTATTGAGATCAAAGAACACGGGATCAACCTGACGCGCCGTTTTCCACTGCGCTGTGGATCTCGTGGAGGAACAGAGCGCGCTGAGTTTCGCCGGTTCTCTGTTTACGGAATCCATGTTGATTTTTATAGAGGAGATGTCCATTTTCCAAGCACATCGTAGTTCTTGAGCATAAAACATATTCCATTAATCTACAATAGACGGGCGTCAACGATATAAGTCTATAATTGTCTGGATCTGTCTTGCGGGCTTTCTTAAAAACGGGAATGACCTGTGCTTTTTTCCAGTCGTTAGGTACTTCTCGTTTCTCAAGCGATCTACGACAAATTAATGCTAGAAGGGGAGCAAGTTCTTTCGCATAATCTTTATGGAATCTTATAGATATCTCATCTGATGCTGAAGCCTTTCCACTACTAAGCGATTGTAGCTGCTTTTCAATTCCTCGATCGGTTATCTCAATATCTGCCATTTCGGCGTTCGCACGAGGGTCTTTACGTTTCTGCCAGTGCGATGCTGAGCATCTGAGCATTCCGGAAGAGGAGGCCAAACTATCGAGTGCTGGGAAACTACTCGATAAATACGTTCAGGAGATCCTTCGCTCCAGGCTGTAGTTATCCGAACTGCCGGAATGTCAGGGAATGCCGACGGCGGCCTCAGGTAGGCGTCATACCCCGCTGTAGTTTCAACTAATATCGGAACCCATAACAACAATATTGCTCCATAAGATGACTTTTTATTTGATACTCACAGTCTTTACAGATTTTTAACAAAGAATATTGCTCACTAAGGATAACGTAGCGCAGATGGTACTCATGTGTCCACGATTTATCTGTCTCTCGACATTGCATCTGTCTTTAAGGGAGAACGCTCATGAAGTTGACCGAAAATATCAATTTTCATTTAGTTTTATATTTATTAGTAGAACTCATGGACAAAAAGTTCTCAAGGTTACAATGATGAAATCGCATCCGAAGTGCCTGAAAAATACAGGTGAACATGCTGTTCACCACCTGCGCCACTTTTTCTGGTGTAAATGTGTACAGGCTCAGAGGGATAGCAACGACTACGTTAACTAGGAGAGGCTTCGTCACAGCAAAGACCCGCAATCGAAATGAGTCTCTAAATCACTCATTTGGAAACCGTTCCCCGAAACCATATTTTCAACTGCTACAGTTGTCAGAATTGAATCTTATAATCCAGTTCTTGTATTTAATGATGCGAAGATGAAGATGAAACTATTACAGAAACAGGGATTTAAGGTATGAAATAACAATCAAGGTATGTTGAGAAAAATATATTTACGGCAACTCTCTGCACCTGAAAAGTCAGTTGAAGACATGGTAAAGGAAAAAAAGCAGAAAACGAGAATACGAGAAACCAAAAGAGAAGCCTGGAAGGGAAAGATAACCCTGGATACAAATCTGGGGCTTTCTGAAGAAGTCACAAGAGAAAACATTAGTTTGAACTTTGAATTGTCTCCCCTAAAAATTATGTTTCTTAAGCTTCTGTACCTTTTTATCAGAATCTATGAAGGCTGCAATTACGAAATTTCGTCATTTATTTCTATGAACCTAATAAGTATTGTCTCAAGAGTAAATTTGGAAATTCTGAATATAAGCTGACATAAGGGCAAAGTGTTTGGAATTTTCCGTGAAACTGATAAGTCGGTCAGTGTGGCGAGCGGTTCTAGGCGCTACAGTCTGGAACCGCGCGACCGCTACTGTCGCAGGTTCGAATCCTGCCTCGGCCATGGATATGTGTGATGTTCTTAGGTTAGTTAGGTTTAAGTAGTTCTAAGTTCTAGGGGACTGATGACCTCAGAATGTTAAGTCCCATAGTGCTCAGAGCAATTTGAACCATTTCTTGAAACTCATAATATACTTACAGAACTACAATTAATTTTTTTTAAAATTCTCGTACTCGATATATTAAAAAAATGTCCTAAGAGAAGCTTACTATATGCAAGGAGATAACAGAGAAAACGTGTAGAAATCTTTTCAGTAGAGTATGGGAAGAAATGTACATATATTATCTTTTGGATTTTTTTTTAATTCCATAAAAATCTTAAGTATTTATAAGCCAAGGAACTTAACAGTAAATGAGTTAATTTCACGTGAAGCATGATACCAAATTGCATTGCTGTAACTGCAAAATTGTGAATCTGGCACTTCTTTTAAACAGCGCATACTTTTCACAAACGTCCCCTCTTAACGTGAATATTTCTTAATCGATGAATTTTGGCCTTCCATACAATAATAAGAGTGTTAGTGTTGTTACTGGAAGGAATCGTACGTTGACGTTGGGTTGAAGTACAATTTACAAAACCTATCCCATTGCGGAGGAGGAAAAAATACTACTGATTGTTTGGAAACATTAATTCACTCGCAAACAAACTGACCCGGTGGATTAGCACATACAACTGAGGTGAGGCTAGCCTTTGCGTTAATTTAATGAATACTTCGCTGGAGAAATACTTTGCGCAACAAGAGCAAAGGAGAAGGGGTATGTTCAAGCATTAAATTACTTTGTACAAAGAGACACGTGTGAAAGTAAACTAAATTGTATAGGAATTATAGGGTCAATCGCACACTGCAGAAATGCGAGTCGCTGCCAGTGAAGCTAAGTCTTAATACCATGATATGACACCAGTATGTAAGGACGATAAAAGAGTGGACCCGCAAATTTATAGACCAACTTATGTTTGCGGCAGATTCCTTGAACATATTCTCAGTTCGAATATAATAATCTTTCTTGAGACTAAAAGGGTTATGTCCACGAATCAGTACGGTTTTAGAAGGCGTCTCTAGTGCGAAACTCAACATGCCCTCTTCTCACATGAAATACTGCGAACAATGGATAAAGGCCAACAGGCAGGCTCCATATTTCTAAATTTCCGGAAAGCACTTGACACGGTGCACTCTTGCAAGCTGTTAACGAAGATACGAACACATGGAGTAAGTTAACTGAAATGTCAGTGGCTCAAAGACTTCTTAAGTAATAGAACCCAGTATGTGATCCTCGACGGCGAGTGTTCATCAAAGACAAGGGTATAGCCAGGAGTGCCACAGGGAAGTTTGACAAGACCGCTCTTGTCCATTATATACCTAGATGATTTGGCGGAGAGGGTATGCAGAAATCCGCCGTTGTTTGCTGATAAGACCGTGGTGTATGGTAAGGTATCGAAGTTGAGTGACTGTAGGAGGACATAAGATTACTTAGACACAGAATTTCCAGTTTGTTTGATGAATGTCAACTAGCCCAAAATGTGTAAATGTTTACGTTAATGCTGATGAATAAGAAGAAAAAACCTGTAACGTTCGGATACGGTATTACTAGTGTCCTGCTTTACACAGTTAAGTCGTTTAAATATCTTAGCGTAGCGTTGCGAAGTGGTGTGAGATGGAACGGGCATGTGAGAACTGTAGTAGGAAACGCGAATGGTCGACTTCGGTTTACTGAGAGAATCTTAAGAAAGAGTGGTTCACCTGTAGAGGAGACCGCATATGGTATGCTGGTGCGACCTATTCTTGAGTACTGCTAGGGTATTTGGGATCCGTACCAGATTGAACTGATGGAAGACATCGAAGCAATTCAGAGGCGGGCTGCTAGACTTGTTACCGGTAAATTTGAACAACACTTACCATTAGTGTTATGGAGGTGCTACGGGAGCTCAAATGAGAATCCCCGGAGGGAAGGCGACATTCTTTTCCAGAAACACGGTTGAGAAAATTTAGAGAACCGGCATTTGAAGCTGACTGTCGAACGATTCTGCTGCCGCCAACAAACATAGTATACAGCGCGTAAGGCCCACAAAGATAAGATACGAGATGTTAGGGCTCAAAGGAGAGGTACTCGCACAGTCGTTTTTCCGTCCGCCACACACCGTACGGTGGCTTGCGGAGTAGCTATGTAGATGTATATTTCCTTTATCAAACACCAAACTCGATGGCGCAGTGGCACACCAGGCTCGAATGCAGGAGGACAGCGGCTCAAATCTGTGTTTGGTCACCCAGGTCTAGGATTTGCGTAATTTTCCTAAGGATTCTTGGCAAATACTTGTATCGTTCCTTTCAACGGGGCACGGCCGATTTCCTTCCCCATCTCTGACAACAATACGACCTTCTACTCCGTCTTTAATGACCTCGACGGAACGTTAAAACCTAATCTTCGAGTCTTCCTTTATTAAATGACATGTGTAATAAGTACCATTTAGAAGTTTCTCCCGTACATGACGGCATGGTACAGGAACCAGCGATAAATATCTTTAAGAAATAAACAATCTTGCTTGTAAAACAGTCATTATTATTTTATATTTTGCCGAAAATATAAAATAATAAAACCTATATTCCAACCACATCTGCTTACTTTCAAGATAAATACCACCTGGATACAACATGAGAATGTGTTGATATTCGATGCCCAGATTCTTAAATATAGCTTCGAACTGTCTGACAACCATATCTATTCTTTACCATCAACCTTACCCATCAACATTTCAAAGAAGGTGCTCTCACTGGAACGTCGCTGTTGGAACCCAAAGTTCCGAAAGGAATTACATCTTTCAAAACCTTTACATCAAGACATGATTGGCATTTTTGTCTATTTGTATCATTTATGTAGGACTAGCTTCAGTATTTTCGATACTATTGCGTCGTTGAAGTTTCGTGGAACACTGTGACAAAAAGAGTCTGAATATTTGCGGGGAGACACTTATTGCCTTTTTCTTGATGTCTGTAGGAAGGATAAATCTCTAAAGGGGTAAAAGCAGCTGTAGTCAAGGGCAGGTTAACAAAGTGGAAGAGCAGCTGAAGAGCCACAATAACGAGCAGGTAGTTGAAGAATCAAACGTACATGCAACATGTCATACACACACACACACACACACACACACACACACACACACACACACACACACACACACACACACACAGAGGGCGAGAGAGAGAGAGAGAGAGAGAGAGAAAGAGAGAGAGAATAATTTCACCTAATAAGAGAGTTTGGGCGGTACACTTTCCACTTAAGAACTATTTTTCCAGGACCAATGGCCCCTCTCTACTTCTTTTAAACGAAATTCTAAAACTGCTCAAAGTTGAGAAACAGATATCTGTGTAGCTCCATGTTTATTTTGACCTTTGAAAATGCGAGCAGCCAGACCACCGATGATCAGATGCTCATTTTGTCCTTAGCGTAAGGAAAAATTAACTGTATCAAGCAATTCCCTCCATAGCCTCTGTCACCCTCTTGATTGCATTCATTGGGTATCTTTTCGAACGCACCTAACGAACTCTTAAAATTTCCTTTGAAATGCACTGTGTGTCTCGCATCTAGGAAATATTCAGCTCACTGGCACAATAAGAGGTAACATAATTGGTAGGGTTTCTAAGCTATAGAAGAGAAATGAACTGGAAGAAAACATAGAAACATTAAACTTCAAATTTGGTACTTCAAGCAATGTTAGTGGCTTTACTGAATAACAACAACTTGGTGACAACGGCAACCAACTTTGATGCTATAACTCCAACCCATCCAGTAATGCAATGTTGACATCAGCAGGAAAGACGAATAGCAATTCAATAAACCAAGAGACTTTTACCACTACTACAAGCATGTGGATGGAATTTATAGCACTGGACAAAATATTCTACTCTATCACTCTATGTGCCAGGAGTAAGAAATGGTTGTTTCCCATCACTGCACGTTTTGTACTCTAGGGCAACGCATGGCAGCTCTGCAGGCAGGATGGTGGTAAACTGGAGCACGTGGCATTTCGTCGAAGAATCGTCATTGCAGTTCTGGAATCAAACTGCCATAGTTCTATCCAAAGAGGAAGGACATCCCAAACCGCAAAAATGGATTCTAGATATGGCAAACTGCAACATTACGTTGCAGATTTTCCACTAGCTCCTGTTTTGAAAAACACGAAATAACTACACTGTCACTAATGTCAGAAAAAATTTAAAAGTGTATTATATGTACTGTACCACTTCATGTTCCTCGTTTCACACTGTTCCACACAAAATAGTATGAGAGTGCTGGGCTGACGAGTAAATAGTGAAACAGCATTAAGTACATATGTATGCAGCTGAAGTCCTTCCAGAAGTATGGGGTATTCTTCAAAACTCACGCAAATAAGAAATGTAAAATTATTTTTACTTGTAATTTTTATTAAAATTAACTGATTAATAAAGTTTTCATTAAAATGCCTGCAACAAATAATTCACCCTACTTTGGGCTAGGAACAAATATTCTCTTCATACTTAAAAATGTTGCAATCGAGAAAATCCTGATGATACTGTATTTAATAGCCTGTGTATAACATTATTACACTATTACACAGGAATAATAAGTTAGTGAAATCAAATTAAGAAGAATTATTATCCAACACCAGTTACAATTAAAAATCTCCTTGAAATAGAAGCAGTTGGCAACTAACACAAACTCTGATTTTCAAAATGAAGAAAGTTGTTAACACATTAATGAAACAGTTCATTTAGTGGTATCACGTGTCCATGGTGAAGACCTTCCGTTTCCAGGTAGAATGTGGTGCACAACTGAGAAACTTTCTCTTTGCCATCCACATGTTATGCAACTAGTTTTACAAATGTTCAGAATTTTACTCACCATACAACTCTGTAAATGAATAGTTAACAATATTCTACAAATATCGCTAATATATTGTAAAGTACTTAAATAAGTAAAACTCGTGGTACTTACAAACACTTCAGAAAACACAACCTCAAATCTCACAGTAATAACAACAGAAACTAGAAACTGCCTGTGGTGGTCTGTAATGTCATGTAATTCTGGAACAGTAACTAATTTGGTTACACTGACCAGGCAACATCGTATATTCCTAAGTACACTATCCTCCAGGTACAAAACTTTCCCCTATGTGTAAGAGTTATCTTTATCATCAGTGAATTACTCCCACTTGTATGGATAATAATCAGTTAATCAGTATTGCCTCACAATTTTCTACTCCTCACAATCCAATCCTGTGTTCCCTTAGGACACCTCCTACTAGTTTCTCCATTCTTCTCTAAATAGTTCATTTTAGTCTTTTGCAACCATATTGTATTAGACAGAGAGCTAGTTAAAATTCACACATGTAAGCACCTGCTTTCTTTGGAAAGGAATTCTTACACTTTTCGTGAATTCTGAGTGTATTTCGTCTGTTTAACACACATTGCATACCAGGTGGTACACTTTTGTTATGACTGTCTCTCTCAAAAACGTCAATAGTTCTAAGGGAATGTCGTACACTTTGGTGACCTTGCTTCGACTTCGGTTTTTCAGTGCTTTGTCAAATTCTTCTCGCAGTATCAAACCTCCCCTCATCTTCATATAAGACTCAAAACTTCCTGATGTGGTGTCAGGATCACTAATGTTCACGTCTTAACCACCAAATTCGTTTGATGTGAACACCTCTGGGACACTACTGAACGCCTATTCTTTATCCGCGATTTTGCGGAATTTTGTAAACGTTTGAAGGCAAAAACTTACGGAATCCTGGAAAAATCCGTTGTAGCACTGGAAGCGAATGGGTGATGAAATACAACAATTCTCTGTCACGTAATACCGATTTTATTATGTGTCTTGATATGCGTCTCAGTCATCGCTATGCACACATATAGACACTTTCATGACAGCTATAGGGATAGAGCTGGTGTTCTGTTCTCCTGATAAGTTGAGACATCAACTGCTGCTGCCCTGCACGCGTCTACTGCGATCAAGGGGCTCGCTTCCATTGCGTTGGTCAGTGAGACATACATTGATAACGATTGTTTTCTGTAAGTGTAACCGATAACGAACTGTTAGAAGATAATAGCTCACAATAAGCATCGCTTAAAGTTTTAAGCAGGTTTGAAACACATAAACACTTTGTAATTGAAGTGGAATAGCATTTTCGAGACTTCTTGACATTATAAAGGTAGATTAGTAACGAAATACAAAGTAGCTGAAATGAAATACCCCGAAACATGCTAAATTATCTTGTTAATCTCAGACATTACTTTAAATATCTAGTTCCTTCACATTTCCACGTGCCTTACTAGTGTTGCCTGATATAGTGTGTTGTTAGACGACACATAAAACATGTGAAGCCATATACCTCTGGAAATGAGGAAGAATTCAGTGTAGTATGCTCGATCTTCTGATGATTGTAAGCTGCCATGTGGAGTGCAGTTTTAGCCATAATAGGAGTAGTTCTGCATGTTGTGTGTGACTTTCCTTACAAATGGGAGTAATGTAATTGATGAAGAGGGTAATTCTTACACGTTGGCGTAAGTATCGTGCCACATTGTGAAGACATTTCATATCTTCTAATAATGAAATGCTAAGTCCAAAAACATCTGAAAACTGCATGACATTGCAACAGTTGAACTGTTCAGTTTCACCTCAAATAAAATGTGCTCTCTTCCATATGACCACAATTTAGACAATAGGTGCAGTCTTTCTAGGTGCAGTCTTACGCTTTAACGTTGTTTATGTAGTGGATGGCTGAAGTAGTCGAGTGTATACACTTATTTACACTAAGAGACAACTTGTTAAAATTTGTGCACTAACATGAGCATTTTCTTACAGTTCTCCTGTAACGTTGGTATTTTTTTTATAATTTTACTGTGAAATGTGAAATTGTGTTATTGGTTTACCGTAACTAGTGGCTCTTTGTTGCAACTTTTTCTGTAAAATGGGGCAATTTGTTAGAATTTTGCTGTAACATCGGGTACTATCTTATAGCCTTGCTGAAGCATTTATCACGGATTCGGAACTGTTAAATCTGCCTCCGTCATTGACAATGCAACAGCTGAACTGTTAAGCTCCGTTTCACATGACAACGTACTCGACATAGCAACATCTAGACGGTAAAGTTTCTGTGACATTGTGTATGTGTGAACTGCTAAGGTTTCTTCTCTAGTAGTCTCTTCGGAAATATTCGTTTGTGCCTTGGAATAAAACATACTGCTACTTGTAAAACCTTTATTTATTAATACATATTTTAGGCAACTTTTCAAAATTGTTAATATTCTTTTTTTTTACTTTCTTAACTGTGGAAAATAAATCACTATTGTTAAAACTTTGTCGCTCTTTCTTTTTCTAGATATCCCCATACATCACTCCGTATTACATCAAATAAATATTCTTTTTTGGTTTAAATGTAGCGTGTATAGCTTTCAAACTAATTGAAGCACTAACAGACTTAACTAAGCAATCTGTAAACTGACCTTGTATGGAATTTATGTTTATAGGAATAATACCAAGCAGACCTAGGTATAAAACACATAGACACATTCCTACACAACTCCTCCCCCTTCCTCCACCACCACTCCTCCTCCTCCTTCGGACCTTTGCATTCCATACCATAATTACGTGACAACATTATTAAAGGGTGCCTTAATTCACTGTAAATTGAGTCTGTTCATGGCAATCCAAGTAGCAGCATTTCAAAAAATGTTGTGATCTATGCGTTGTTGCAAATGCTGCTGAAGACGTCAGTGTCTCGATGGAATGATTTTCAGTCGGCTGTCATACAGTCCACAATGTGATTTAGCTTGCTACACAGTTGATCTCACTCTACATCCGTGTACTGAAGCGTTATAGCCCGGCTGACAGTCCTTACTTCCACGATAACTTTAAAGTCATGTGCTATACCGACATTAATACGTTTCGAGGTGGTGGCGGGCAGTTGATAAGCAGTGTTAAAGAGCAGCTTCCTGATAGTCTAAGCTATGCAGGTGTTGGATTTAGTTGAAACTCTAAGTCTGGAAACGTTTCTGTGTGCTGAACTGATTTCTACTCCCTTGTGTCAGGAGCTGCGTCAGGAAGGGGATCTGTGTGCTGATCTGATCATCTGATCTCTGCTGCTGTTCACATGTATAGGCTCTGCGTTGTCTATTAAAACCAGAGCCCGAGCGGTCACTGGTACAACTAAAGCTAGAAATGGTACTGATGTTGACGCCATTATGAATGACGCTACTTTCTGACGCTGCCTTCATCCCCACAATAGCATCACTCATCTAGCAGTCAATGCTACAGAAAATGAAAGTTGGTGAGTATGAAGCATTTTGTTTACATTGCAATTGGCCTTTTTCATTATATAATTTATTGGCCTTTAAACATTTTGTTTACATTGTAACTGGCCTTTTCCATTATTTAATTCATTGGCCATGAGTGATCGTAGCGCTGTTCATATTAATCTGAGGGTAACTCTTGTACCGTTTTGCGAACGTCGTGACCTGAGTTTAAGCATAACTGTGAAGAATTGTATTTGATACCTGTCAGGTGTGCATTTTGCAATCTTCCCGGGCATGAGTTGCCATGTATGAAGGGTGTGCCAGCCATATGCTTCAGTTGTCGATGTTGGCGTCAGTTGGCACGAGACTGTAGATGGGCTATGATACTTTGTAAGAACTAGAGTAACTTTTGTGTTGCGTATACTCTGTAGTGTGAGCCTGGCGTCCACTTTCTTTTCTACTGATATTCCTTCATTGTTTGGGACGTTGTAGAATACTCAAGATGCCTGTACAAGCACACACCACTCTTATTGGGAAATTCAGCTGGTGCTCTGACACAGCAGATTGTTAACTTACAAGCAGCGTTTGAATAGAAAACTGGAGAAGTAGCAAATCACCAGAGCAGTCAAGGCACAGGGGCTGCATGCTGAGAAGCAATAAGTATTAGGGCAGCTTGTTGTGAAGATTATACTGAGTGTACCCTCTTCTTCTACTTATTCTGCCAGAGCAAATCTCCCAACGCCGTTTTCTGGCAGGGAAACGGTGGATATAACTGTGTTTCTCAATGACTTTTAGCTTGGTGAGTGATCTAACGAAACTTGCCTTAATGTGGCCAAACAGTGGCTGATGGGCTAAGGCGTATGTCACTTGCCGTATGACCACGTATGACAAGCAAATGTTGAATAGTTAGCTGAGGGGTTACGGCAGTGCTATCATAAAGAGAAATTGGACGAACCAGAATACGTTAGATCAGAAACAGTATTTTTTCGAATCATTCTCAGATAGCATCTGAAAGATCAATGTCCAAACACACGAGCTAACGTAGAATGAGGATGTCTACACAGCGATGCGCCGAGAAAACGAGATTAGGGTTGACATATTTTTTCGTGGTGTTCACATTGAAATTTCACGTAGGGTTAGGGTAGACAATCCTTGTGATTTGTCCGCAGCTATTAGGATCGCATGAAGTTGGAAGAAACAGATGTAGCAGTTAGGGTTCGTAGTGACCATCGTGTCCTTGCTTCAGTAATAAAATGTCACAAATGTGGACGTGAGGGCCATTGCAGACGATATTGTCTTTAGGCTAAGTGCAATGAGAGCGTACAAGTAGGTCACGAAGCATGTGAGTGCAGGAGTAAGAAAAAGGGAAATCGATATCGACAAAAGTGTTCGTTAAACGAGAACAGGAATGTATCAGCTGTTGAAAAGCGCTACCAATGAAGTGCACTACCGCATCTTTATACGCAGAGTCGGAATGGTGCTCTTAGAATTTCGTTGGTGCCAAGGAACATAGTCTTTTCATAAATACAGGGCTGCATGTATTGGGCGTCATATTAGATCTGTTGACTAGAAAGAGACTAGAGTCTCCACTTTACATATTACGTGGAGTTGGCGATAATGATACGCTGTAAGTTCGCTGGCGACACGACTGTTCAAGTTTAGTATTGCGGCTAAGACTTTTCCGAGCACGTGGAGTTGTTGCCACAGGATCGTAAGGGGTCTTTTGCAATTCTCGAGCTCTACTTCCTAACTGAGTATCGTGCTAAAATCGAACTTGCACAGCGTACAGCATACCTTGTTTCCATTGTGTGATATCGCCAGAAGCGAGAGGATGGCACGAGGTGCACCAGTCAAGAACGTGTTGCCAACTGCACTGTGCACGCGTACATTGAAGAAAGGGTCTCATAAAAAGTATCGTCAGGAGCAGGGAAATCAGTTTGGGTCAGTGTAAATGTTGCCTGTGGTTGAGCTACTTGAAAGTAACGAGCTTTTGGAAATGACACACTGTTTTGTACGTAGAAGCATAGCTTGCACAAGTAACGTGTATGGTGAATGTATTTTTTTGCTTAGCGTAGATAATTTGTGTATGGGGGATGCGGATGTACCACAGGGCTTAATTTTTGCCACGTTGGTTATTTGGAATGAAGAAGATATAGACCGGTTATGTACTGACCACAGCCGTAAGCATGCTGTCAATGAGTCTATGTTGTGCCACAAAGTGGGTCATCTGCAGGGCGGAGCTATGAAAGACCAGTTTTGCACTATAAAGATTTGTAGAATGCCCAGGATCCATTACCCACGACTCCTAATGCCCAAACTGCATATTCACAGGAAATAATGATGTGGTATATAGGAGGCTAGATTGTATACTAACGTGTTGGCCACCAGTCACAGAAGATTTCATGGACCAGCTGCTAGTGGAAGGCATCATAGAACCAAGTGATAGTCCATAGGGGGCACCTGTAGTCCTGCCTCGACGAAACAAACAGATGGTGCATAAAAATATCTTCTTTTTTGCGACTATAAGTACCTGAAGCCTGATACATAACCAACACCTATCTTATACCTACACGTAAGATCACAGAGAAGCCTGATATCTTAGGTAGACGCAAATACTTCTCCACAATGGACTTACGGAGTGATAACCATAGACTGAGTCTACGTTTTCTGATTTCGACAAGAAATTCATCCTTTCCTGTAATGCTACGGACAGCGCACTTAGTTGTATTCAAAGTCAAAATACCGATAGGAAAGAGTATCCAGAGGTGAATGCATTTAGACAGATAAACAGAGTGGAACCAGATTACCCTGTCACAGAGAAGGAAATGTTAATTTTGATAGTGATGGGATCACTCACTTTCATATTATCAGTATGAACAGAAATAACTATTGCATTTGAATGATTCCTCTAGCAGAATAAAAATGAGGCTGTTAAGTAGAGCAAGTTTGACTATGAAGTTGTCCATAAACAGGGAAAGAAGCACAAAACACGAATAGTTTGAGCTGTAAGTTCACAATGTTACAAACACTTTGGAAAAATGTAAGCGACTAGCAGAGAGCGCAGGCAGCTGACATGGACTGCCAGACGATTAGGTAACAGCCACAATTTGTAATGTAACAGGGCTTTCTCTGCAATTCAACCAAATGCAGACCATGGCTGAAGGTACTGCTGTTGTTGAGGATGACGTATGCAACAGGCATATGATCACGTGTTGTCAGATCACGGTGCTCAAAGAGCAACAGATACAAGAACAGCCAAAAATTTTGGTGATATATGAGAATGCACGATGTGGATCAGTATGCGCGAAATTGCGTACTTTGCTCACATTGGGCAAATCTCAGCCATATAATAATTCCTCTCTAAAGCTTAATGTTTACAGATGATTTGACTTGATATTTTGGGTCCATTTAACAAAACTCCAGCTGGTAACAGGTACATATAAATCATTATTGACCATATATGATGGTTTATGACAGCAACCAGATCAGCAGATTATTATAGTTGTTTCAGCAGTAGTTTTAGTAATTGAATTTTTAAATTTGTTGTACCAGAAATGTTACTGACCCATCAGCCTGCAAACTTCTTCCCTGATTTGATGAAACAGTTATACCACATACTTCACATTCGGAAGTTATGGATAAGTCCTTTTCGTCTGCAGCTTACAGGTGATCAGATCATATCTATTGAGCACTTGATAAGATGATGAGTCGTTATCTCGAAATATATTTGGGGTAACAGTTTGGGGCATACAGTTCTAAAGAAAATACTATGGAAGGAAAGTGCCATCTCTCTTTGAAAAGTTCTGACCAAAGGTAGGATATGATTTCGAGTTAGCAAAGAAGTCTGTGAGGAAGATACACAAGGCTGGGCCAAGAGTCAGATGAGTTAACACTAAGGCTCTGGAAATACCGGTGTTGGTTACCAGTCCTTACACACCAAACGGCAAAACAAAGAAAACTTCTAACGAGATATAAGAGATCGCATGAAGCCATAGAAATAACCAGTAGTGTAAAGCCGTTCGACTAAGCAGTCGATGCTTTACCACCAACAGTCACTGGCGCCACAGCAGAGCAAATG
Organism: Schistocerca serialis cubense; assembly: GCF_023864345.2. Taxonomy (NCBI): domain Eukaryota; kingdom Metazoa; phylum Arthropoda; class Insecta; order Orthoptera; family Acrididae; genus Schistocerca; species Schistocerca serialis. Next base: position 1,005,528,564 of record NC_064638.1, on the reverse strand, counting down.
ACTAAGGAACATTAAGAAAAATGAGGTATCCAATACTCATGCTATCGCAAGTCTATACACTTAGGTCATAGTTTACAGTTGTGTATTATTTCGGTGTATTTTCCACAGTGTATTTTTTTCTTTGTTTTGACTCGTACACATCTGTACTTTGTGTTAGAGGTTAGTACAACATTTGTGGATGTCATTTGCTCAGTTGTGTTATTGTGTAGGCATTCGTTTTTCGAAGAAGAGAGGTAATTAGTGGAAGTTCCGTCCTCTCAGATGGCATGACGATATGAAATACCCAAGAAATAATTGCAGTCCTTACAACAATACTGTATTTCGTCTTAAGAGGGTTGAAGGTTTAGTCCTGAACCAAACACTGACCTTCAGAGTATTGTTATCAATTAATCAGATGTGCAATTACTAATCATAACCGGAAACAGGGACAAATTTTTGTGTTGCAGAAAGCTAGGAACAAGATTTGTGAGCTACATCACTTAAGCAAGGAGGAGGCATGGAAAGCAGTAATTTACTCTTATATTAGGGAGGAGTATCGAGAATTAACGGTCTTATGAGTAAACAAGAGCACAGCTGATGCAGATAACAGGCTTAGTACACCACAGTCATCTCTTAAGGAGAACGAGGGGATGCAGAAAAACAGGAGCGGACTTGTTAATAACAGTGTTTGGGACAGCAACCGAAGAAAATGCGCATGAAGCGAACACCACAACAGGTCAGGTACAAGGCACAGTAGTAAGCATTAAGATCACAACAGAGTGGCACACCACACAGCTAACTAATCTGGAGCAAGATAGATCGAAGCAAAGTAATATTTGGCAATAGTTAAGAAACTCAGGAACTACGTACATAATATCGTAGCAATAGCAAATAACAACTGGAAATGACTCATAAACAATTAATTGTTTTGGATGAAAATATGTGTATCTACAGACTTTAACAGATACTGGGAGACAGCATTAATGACGCAAGACTTCAAAGAGGAGGAATGCATGAAGCAGTACATCATGCATTATAGGGACAACTACGTTTGACACTGATGTCGTAGTAAGAATTTTTGAAAGAATTACGCCAAGTAGAGAATGACTTCCCAGCAGAGCTTCAGCATGTAGTACAATTAAAACAAGGAAATTTAACTCTAAGTATCATGTACCATGTATCATGTATCACGTAGAAGTTCAAGACCCCTTATGACTTTTGCGTTATCAGTCTTGGACTGATTTGACGTGGCCCACCACTAGTTATCCTCCAATCTTTGTCTTCCTCTACAGTTTTTACCCCCTACAGCTCCCTCTAATATCATGGATGCTATTCCCCGATGTCTTAACAGAGGTCCTATCATCCCGTTCCTTCTTATCTTCAGTGCTTTCCACATGTTCCATTTCTCGCCGATTCTATGGATAACATTCTCTTTTCTTATTTTGCTGTCTAGGTAGCAGGATTTCTTCAGTTCGTGACTCCCAAGTGTGATGTTAAGTTTCTCGATGTTCTCATTTCTGGTTCTTCTCTTTACTTTCGTCTTTCATCGATTTACTCTCAGCCCGTATTCTATATTCACGAGACTCTTTATTTCCTTCAACACGTCCTGTAATTCTTTCTCACTTTTACTGAGGACAGAAACGTCATCACGGAATTTTATAATTTATACATTGATCGCTGGTTTGAATCCCATTCTTGAACGTTTCTTTTAATTTCCCCATTGCTTCTTCGATGTATAGACTGAACAGTGGGGACGAAAGACTAAACTCTCTCCTTAGACTCATTTTAATTAGAGGACATCGTTCTTGGTTTTCCAGTCTTATAGTGCCCTCTTGGTTCTTGTACATGTTGTATGTAACCCTCTTTCCCTAACGTTTACTCCAATTTTTCTAAGAATTTCGAACATCTTGCACTGTCTTACGTTGTCAAACGATTTTTCCAGATCGAAAAATCCAGTCAATGTGTCTTGATTTTTCTTCAGTCTTGCTTCCATTATCAACCGCAACGCCAGAACTGCCTCTCAGGTGGCTTTACTGTTTCTAAAGCAAGACTAATCGTCATCTTATAGATCGTCAAATTTCTATTTCATTCTTCTGCATATTATTCTTGCCACAACATGGATGCATAGGTTTTTATGCTGACTGCAAGAATTCTCGCGGTTGTCGGCTCTTTCTATCTTCGGAATAGTGTGGATGATGTTTTTCTGAAAGTCTGGTGCATGTTGCCAGTCTCATACATTCTACACTCCTACGTTAACAGTAGTTTGTTGCCAATTCTGCCTAATGATTTTTGAAATTCCGATGGAATATAAAAGCCTTTGGACTGCCTAAGATCAAATAATGCAGAAGGTTCTGCCCTATTTGATCTTCAGTAACGAATTAAATAATACGATTAAGTACTGGGAAACAAGCACTAAGTCGGTGCCTGAAAAATGTGAACGGATCGAAGAAGGAATTGCTGTTGCGAGGATGGACTCAGCTTTACAGAAGAGGGAAAGAAACCATTGGTGAAATTAAAAACAGGGACAGTAACAATAAAGGTGCATCGGTAATTCCAGTGTTAAATGCAGAGGAGAGACCAGATATGTACAAATAGTGCACTTGAGGCAGAACCCTCTGCATTATATTCTGATTCTAATACTGGATCCCCTACCACATAAGAAGGGGCCGCCAGTGTATTCTTTCCACATATCTGCTCTCCCCTCTGCATTTAACATTGGAATTACCGTTGCACCTTTAATATTACCGCCCTTGTTTTCAATTTCATCAATTGTTTCTTGCATTTTTCTGTAAGGCTGAGTCCGTCCTCGCGACAATCATTTCCTCTCGATCCGTTCACATGCGAAATCGAGATTAGCCAGAATATCAAACAATTCGTATACGAGAAAGCAATCCGTTTTCAACGAAATTAACATCAGGTATGCCATCTAACCACAGAACAAATGACTAGTTTTACACAATAGTCCTGATTATTGCTAACTTTTTCCTTTAGTCTTGTAAACTATCTCTGCACCAGAGTTGTTACAGTAATTACACAGGAAATGAACATAAAAAATAACGCATCTGAGTTTCTCTGATAAAACTGCTTGAAAATTCGCAAGATAGCACTATACTGCAATCTTCTACTGGTAGTAAACCTCTGAACCGATATTGCCTGCCGCTGTGGCTGAGCGGTTTAGGCGCTTCAGTCTGGAACCGCTCTGCTGCTACGGTCGCAAGTTCGAATCCTGCGTCGGGCATGGATGTGTGTGATGTCCTTAGGTTAGTTCGGTTTCAGTAGTTCTAAGTCTAGGGGACTGATGACCTCAGATGTTAATTCCCGTAGTGCTTAGAGGCATTTGAACCATTTGAACTGATGACATTATTTTCACGTGTACGCTCTGATAATCACTGTATCTTACAGTGGACATCGACCTTGATAGTAATTAAATCTGTTGGTCTTGCTGTGAGCACGGAACAATGTGTACAAAATGTCATTGAACAGGTAAAACGTGATACAAATATGGTACATAAGTTGGAATAGACGTAATATTGCATACATGCAAAGAAGTGTACCCCTCGCCCCTCTATTTTTGTTTTTTGGTCATCAGTCATCTGACTGGTTTAATGCGGTCCGTCACGAATTGCTTTCCTGTGCTAACCTCTTCACCTCATAGTAGCACTTGTGGCCTACGTCCTCAATTATTTGGTGGATGTATTCCAATCTCTGTCTCCCTTTACAGTTTTTACCCTCTACAGCTCTCTCTAGTACCATGGAGGTCATTCCCTCTTGTCTTAACAGATGTCCTGTCATTCTGTCCCTTCTCCTTATCAGTGTTTTCTACGTGTTCCTTTCCTCTCCGATTCTGCGCAAAGCCTATGAGTACAACGTCATGCAATGGGAGGAAAAAATGTCACAGTAAAATGTCACGTCACTGTTTTGACACACACATGTACATCATTGTTGTACTTACATGGTAGTGTGAACACTTTCCTTGGCCAGATACAAGGAAACACTACTCTACATTCAGTTTCTCCACTGAGAATCCACAGAGTTCAAAATAAGTATATTATCCTGGTAAACTCAAAGAGGATGAAGTGTCTTGTGAAAACCTCCATTGACAGCCCAGAATTTGAAGAGGTAGAATCATTTCTGTAGAAGTGCTGTAATGAGCAGTGCTTTCATTGGTGCATCTTCTGTAAGCCAAGACATGGTGTGACACGCCACTTAGTGCCACAGCAAATTCCATGAATACTAACATAACTAGTTACAGACATTTTAGCGCCAAAAGGAATTCCCTTGAAAAATGTGGTAATTTCCTGTACATGTTCCTTATTCAGAAATCCTTATCTGATATACATACAATAGAAATGGTTATTGTATAACTGGGCTACATATAAATTGCATATAAGGAATGTCAGTGAAGTTCTGATGTCATTTCAACCAACTGCTTAAATAAATAAACAGTTAATCATTATTCTGGTGTAAATTGTCTATCTTGAATACATATGTCCATTCTTAAAGTAATTCAGATAAATGAAAAGACTTGGATCCAGTTTCTCAAGTTTCATACATTTATCTATCTGACCAGAATGGTAACTACCACATATCTCACGTACAGTATCAGGAATAAGTAAGATGGCCACCACAAGGATAATTATTGCATACACATTCTTAAAATAGAAAACCGTATTGGAGCACAATTAATGTCGGTCATTTGTCAGCCGACATTTAAGCTATTGGAGCAAAAATCGTAGATGTAACATCAACTTAGGTTTTGTCAAATTCACTGGTATCATTATGGCTGCAAACCGTTGTCATTCCTGGTAATCAAAGAATAATGTGTTAATTTTATTTCCATTAACAAGCTGCAAGTTTCTCAAAATTCAGATATCATTTGTCAACAACTAATTTTGAACAAAAAACGTATTTTGATTCTTATTTAGACTGCTAGACAATGTACCTGTGAATTTAATGTTAAACCACATACAATATGATTAATGAGACAAAAATCTTCCTTTACCCCTCTTTTGCTACCTGAAATGATAATCCTTAAAACCATCCACATACCTCAACACTACTGAAATAGCATCATCTTTTACTCCTCTTTGGCTTCTTGATATACTTATTCGTAAAAAAATTCTTCGCCTAGATACACATGTAAATACATATTATTCCTTCATTAGTACTCAGCACAACTACCCTTTCATTAGTGCACAATGTCAGCATCTTATTCCATCACAAAAATACAGCTACATCTTAAGCACATCATTTCTTACATTTTGGTTTCAATATTTTTTTACATGAATGTCATGCTGTACCCCTTCTCTGTCATTCTTAACACTGCGCCCAGTTTTGTGCAATATACATGTTCATTTGAAGCTGGCAAGAAATTTCTCTGTATTATAGATAGTCAATAGCTAAGGAATGTGAGCTTCATATAAATATTTTCAAACAAGTCAAAATGTACAGTAGACTTCTGAAACATCATTTACAAATTACCAAAAGTTCATAACAAAATACATTTATCACCAGTTAGGAAAACAAATTCTTGTAGTGGATTGTCGCCCGTCTCAAAACTTCACTGTTCTTACACTGGGATAGTAGGAGATAATTATTTACACTTATCAACTAAACAAAACATTAGAAGAAGCTGAATTCACCATAATTTAAAGTAAGGAATAGTAACACCTAGCTTGAGGAGGCATCAGTCACCATTTGATATGCCTATTATAATGTGATGCATCATCTACCTTCACTACTCATCAAATACCATGACATTAGATAGATGAAGAACATATCGTGATTTGTATGGCTGCTGTGTTTCCATTTCCACAACATTTTCGTGAACAGTGCGTCATGTGGAAAATTGTCCATTGTACAGAAGAAAGAACTTGTGACCAAGTGATTTTCTGTTGCAAGAAATGTGGTGAGACTTCACCAAAACATTTTTATCCAAATACAACCTTTCGACATTTACGCAACGTTGCAACTTCTTCCTGTTCTCAGTGGCTCTCTTAATTTTGGCTAAAGCTAAATCAATCACTTCACGATGATGTAGGCATCTCTGTTTGGGTAATGGTACAACTTCTCAGACTCGGTCAGGTGGTTGCTTAGTCATTAAACATCAGAAGAGACGACAAAAGTGTAGAATCATTTGGTAACTCATTCATACATTCTAAAACAGCTTGCAGTGATAGTAAAATCTGTGAAGTTTCCCAAGCTCTTTCATTGGGCGTTCACAAGGGTTTGAAGATTAATGATATGAGGAGACGAAGACAATTTTAATTTTGATATGGCGTAATGTATGCGACCAACAGTCAGATATTGTTTTGTCCATGCGACCAACTTCCTTCAAAAAGTGTGTAAGAAATGTTGCGGATACAAATTTTGCTGTTGCCGTATGTAGTGGGGTAAATGACACAAATTTCTACGTAAGTTCTATTGCCACAAAACCAAAAGGGTAACTGTTGTTTCTTTTGGGAACGGATCCAAATAAATCGACAGCTGTAAGTCGTCTTAATTTAGTAGCGATTATAGGAAGCAATGGAAGAAAGTGAGATATAATAGCAGATTTTCCCTTTTGAGGCACTTTGCACTTTGTGGGCACCATCTGTTGTCTATAGTGTGGAAACAACATGTGTCACATAATTTGTAAAAACATTTTCGGCCCAAAATTGGGCATAATTAAGGTATATATACCACAGCAGTTTATTCACTACGTCACCAGGAATACATACCACCCATAATACCCCATTAGGAAGAATACATTTGAAAAGAATATTGTTCTGCAGCACATAAAGTTGACTCACAGTTACATTGTCCCATAGTTCCATTTGTCTTTGATTCTCTTTCATAGAGGCGCCTTACCTTATTCCTCAGCGATGCCAGCGAGTGTTAGTTAAATTTAATTCACAAATGCAACCTTCTGAGTGTGTATCAGGTTCTAAAGCTATTTTGCTGGTAGTCTTCTTCTGTTGCTGTGAGCAGACCAATAGGTGAACAAGGGAAAGTGTCAGCTACTATCTTTTGTGTTCCCAGAATGTAAACAATGGTAAAATAGAACTACTGCTAAGATAAAACGCGACACTTAAGAAGATCAAGATTTAACTTAGTAGTCGTCAGAAACTTAAGATCACGGTGATCACCATATACCTTGGTAAGTCTACTACACAAGAAGTAGCACAATTCATCAAGAGCCCAGACCAAAGTCAATGTCTCCATTTCGGTCACAGAGTAATTACGTTCTGATTTAGATAAAATTTGACTGGCCAATGGAATAGTCCTTACGGCAATTACACAATTTTCTTCAGATTCTTGGAAAACGTGCATGCCAAGTCCAAATTTGGAGCTGTTAGTTAAAATACAAAAGTCACATGACAGATCTGGATGATATAACATAGGTGAAGCAAGAAGTGCACCTTCAAACTTCGAAATTCGTCCTGAGCTGCCTCATCCCAGTGCTACACAATATTCTTACCAGTAAACTCATACAGCCTAGGAGTGGTCAAGTTTATCAAATTAATGAAGTGACGAGTGACGGTAGAAGTTCATGAGCCGTAAAAACAATCTGAGTTGATGTTTAGTTGTATGTATAGGCATTTTAGGCAATAGTTTCCAACTTTTTCAGATTTTCCAAGCTCTGTCTTTTCCAAAGTTACTATGAATTAAGAAGACTTATGTTCTAACCGTGCCTTTTCCGCCTTAGGAGACAATTCTTCCCTTCAAGTGTTTGGGAAGAACGGAATTTAACCCACGAAGAAGACGAAATGTTAAGTCCAAAAATGAATTTACAAAACAGGTAAGAGATACCAAAGCAAAGAATAGCTGTGTATTCCTATAAGCACGGTACAGTTGTACATGTCAAAAACTGGATCTGAGACCAAAAGTAGGTAATACTTTTACACCTTGACATTTCTGTCAAAAGTCCTGCAGTGTCTGAGGACGATCTGTTTCGGGAAGAATTATGGTATTGATTGGACTGAATCCTAACATCAAACGTATTGATCGACCTCTTCTTTTTTTTTTTTTTTTTTTTTTTTTTTTTTAACAACATGAACAGTACTGTTGTAAGAACTCGTGGAAAGTTCAGCGACGCCTTGAGCTGACATTGACTGTATTTCATTCTTTACTCTTTCCATGTATACAAATGGAATACCATAAGGAATTCATGTCATGGCAGCTGCAGTGTAACACGTGTTAAGTTCGGCTCGCGAAATTTAGTTGAATTCGAAAGTGTTCTCGCAGGTGGTGTTGTCTAGTACGAGTGGAAGTTGTGTAAAAAACAGTATTCTGTGCAGTAGCGCTATTTTTTTCTGTGCTCCGCCAGTATCTTCGAGAAAATGGTAAACAGAAGAGTCAACAGCAGTGCGTCCAGCAGCGGGGAAGCAGCAGGTGCGGCGGGTCTGCTCTGGGCGGAAGGTGAGGCCGCGGCTCCCGGTATAGCGGGGCTGGTCCGCTCTGAGGTAAACGCTGCGCTTCGCGATAAAAACAATCTCGATCTGATAGCAGGCACTATATCAGATACTGTAACGGCAGCAATATTGGCCAAAATGCGTGAAACTTTTGAGGCCAATACTGCCGAAATCACAGCACTAAAAAAGTCTGTGTCTGAATACGAGAAAAAGGCACGAGAGTTGGAAGTGAAACTATCTGCCGGAACAGACGAGCTAGAACAGTACCAAAGGCGAAAGAGTCTACGACTGTTTGGAGTAGCAGAAAATAAGGAAGAAGACACAGACAACCTGCTTATACAGGTTGCCTGTGAAAAATTAGGCGTTGAAGTGACCAAGGCAGACATTGACAGGAGTCATCGGGTGGGACGAAAACTATCAGGTGCTACCAAACCTCGTCCAATAATAATTAAATTTGTCTCATACCGAAAAAGGGCAGAGATCTTTACCCAGAAGAAGAAGTTAGCAAGGACAGGGCTTACAATAAGGGAAGATCTGACACACGAACGGCAAAAGATTTTAAACAGTGCCGTATCGCATTTCGGTCTTCAGAATGTGTGGACTAAGGATGGCAGAGTAATCATTAAGACAGCAGCTGGAAAGAAGACAGTCACAAACATGACAGAACTGAATAGTATTAAGTGAAGCTACTCGAGCCAAAAGTGCAAATTTAACACCATTTGCAAATTGTAACAACCCTATACTCAGATATACTCTTGTAATAGTATTAACTTTTTAATTATACCCATATTCGTACCTTCAACTAATTGTTTTTGTAACTGTATTAACTTTTTACTATTTTTTGTATCTGTTGTTCTAACCATTACTTAATTTTAGTTACCGCTAATACTTTTTTCATTTTCTCAGTTTATTCTCCTCCATTCTGTAATAGTTCTATTGCAATTATTAGTCTCTCCTTTAGTTCATTAATCACCCATCTCTTTGGGCTAAATTGTTCATAACAAAAATCACTATCAGTATTACTTTAGCAAATTTCAATCTAATTGTAGCTTCATATGATAATCACTACCGGTATGACTTTGGTAAATTTCAATTTAAATCTAGCTTCCTATGATAATCTATTAATTATTAAGCTTACTTCTCTCTGCTAAGCTGTTTCAAATATGCTAATTACATTTCTTCTCTTACGACATAGGATACACAGTGACACACAGTCGTCACTATTTTGGTCGTATTCTCCTTGCACCGAATACCACTAATCCATTTTCTATACTCCCGCAACCTTAGGAAATTTCACTGGATAGATAAGGATGGTTTCTTTTATTAAGGATGATAATATACAGTCACATCTCCTTGTACTTTAATATAATTTGTTAGTGCACCATCAATCTTAACCCAAATATTAACTCTTTCATTAGCATTAACACGTCTCCTGTTCTTTATATACAAACAAAATGGCTTGTCAGTAAATACAACAGCTGTACCATAATTCCTGTCGCCCTGAACTCCAATAGAACAGGTTGTTGTTGTTGTTGTGGTCTTCAGTCCTGAGACTGGTTTGATGCAGCTCTCCATGCTACTCTATCCTGTGCAAGCTTTTTCATCTCCCAGTACCTACTGCAACCTACATCCTTCTGAATATGCTTAGTGTATTCATCTCTTGGTCTCCCTCTACGATTTTTACCCTCCACGCTGCCCTCCAATACTAAATTGGTGATCCCTTGATGCCTCAGAACATGTCCTACCAACCGATCCCTTCTTCTGGTCAAGTTGTGCCACAAACTTCTCTTCTCCCCACTCCTATTCAATACTTCCTCATTAGTTATGTGATCTACCCATCTAATCTTTAGCATTCTTCTGTAGCACCACATTTCGAAAGCTTCTATTCTCTTCTTATCCAAACTATTTATCGTCCATGTTTCACTTCCATACATGGCTACACTCCATATGAATACTTTCAGAAATGACTTCCTGACACTTAAATCAATACTGGATGTTAACAAATTTCTCTTCTTCAGAAACGCTTTCCTTGCCATTGCCAGCCTACATTTTATATCTTCTCTACTTCGACCATCATCAGTTATTTTGCTCCCCAAATAGCAAAACTCCTTTACTACTTTAAGTGCCTCATTTCCTAATCTAATTCCCTCAGCATCACCCGACTTAATTAGACTACATTCCATTATCCTTGTTTTGCTTTTGTTGATGTTCATCTTATATCCTCCTTTCAAGACACTGTCCATTCCATTCAACTGCTCTTCCAAGTCCTTTGCTGTCTCTGACAGAATTACAATATCATCAGCGAACCTCAAAGTTTTTATTTCTTCTCCATGAATTTTAATACCTACTCCGAATTTTTCTTTTGTTTCCTTTACTGCTTGCTCAATATACAGATTGAACAACATCGGGGAGAGGCTACAACCCTGTCTTACTCCCTTCCCAACTACTGCTTCCCTTTCATGCCCCTCGACTCTTATAACTGCCATCTGGTTTCTGTACAAATTGTAAATAGCCTTTCGCTCCCTGTATTTTACCCCTGCCACCTTTAGAATTTGAAAGAGAGTATTCCAGTCAACATTGTCAAAAGCTTTCTCTAAGTCTACAAATGCTAGAAACGTAGGTTTGCCTTTCCTTAATCTTTCTTCTAAGATAAGTCGCAAGGTCAGTATTGCCTCACGTGTTCCAGTGTTTCTACGGAATCCAAACTGATCTTCCCCGAGGTTGGCTTCTACTAGTTTTTCCATTCGTCTGTAAAGAATTCGTGTTAGTATTTTGCAGCTGTGACTTATTAAGCTGATAGTTCGGTAATTTTCACATCTGTCAACACCTGCTTTCTTTGGGATTGGAATTATTATATTCTTCTTGAAGTCTGAGGGTATTTCGCCTGTTTCATATATCTTGCTCACCAGATGGTAGAGTTTTGTCAGGACTGGCTCTCCCACGGCCGTCAGTAGTTCCAATGGAATATTGTCTACTCCGGGGGCCTTGTTTCGACTCAGGTCTTTCATTGCTCTGTCAAACTCTTCACGCAGTATCATATCTCCCATTTCATCTTCATCTACATCCTCTTCCATTTCCATAATATTGTCCTCAAGTACATCGCCCTTGTATAGACCCTCTATATACTCCTTCCACCTTTCTGCTTTCCCTTCTTTGCTCAGAACTGGGTTTCCATCTGAGCTCTTGATATTCATACAAGTCGTTCTCTTATCTCCAAAGGTCTCTTTAATTTTCCTGTAGGCGGTATCTATCTTACCCCTAGTGAGATAGGCCTCTACATCCTTACATTTGTCCTCTAGCCATCCCTGCTTAGCCATTTTGCACTTCCTGTCGATTTCATTTTTGAGACGTTTGTATTCCTTTTTGCCTGTTTCACTTACTGCATTTTTATATTTTCTCCTTTCATCAATTAAATTCAATATTTCTTCTGTTACCCAAGGATTTCTACTAGCCCTCGTCTTTTTACCTACTTGATCCTCTGCTGCTGTCACTACTTCATCCCTCAAAGCTACCCATTCTTCTTCTACTGTATTTAATTCCCCCATTCCTGTCAATTGCTCCCTTATGCTCTCCCTGAATCTCTGTACAACCTCTGGTTCTTTTAGTTTATCCAGGTCCCATCTCCTTAAATTCCCACCTTTTTGCAGTTTCTTCAGTTTTAATCTATAGGTCATAACCAATAGATTGTGGTCAGAGTCCACATCTGCCCCTGGAAATGTCTTACAATTTAAAACCTGGTTCCTAAATCTCTGTCTTACCATTATATAATCTATCTGATACCTTTTAGTATCTCCAGGGTTCTTCCATGTATACAACCTTCTTTCATGATTCTTAAACCAAGTGTTAGTTATGATTACGTTGTTCTCTGTGCAAAATTCTACCAGGCGGCTTCCTCTTTCATTTCTGTCCCCCAATCCATATTCACCTACTATGTTTCCTTCTCTCCCTTTTCCTACACTCGAATTCCAGTCACCCATGACTATTAAATTTTCGTCTCCCTTCACAATCTGAATAATTTCTTTTATTTCATCATACATTTCTTCAATTTCTTCGTCATCTGCAGAGCTAGTTGGCATATAAACTTGTACTACTGTAGTAGGTGTGGGCTTCGTATCTATCTTTGCCACAATAATGCGTTCACTATGCTGTTTGTAGTAGCTTACCCGCATTCCTATTTTCCTATTCATTATTAAACCTACTCCTGCATTACCCCTATTTGATTTTGTGTTTATAACCCTGTAGTCACCTGACCAGAAGTCTTGTTCCTCCTGCCACCGAACTTCACTAATTCCCACTATATCTAACTTCAACCTATCCATTTCCCTTTTTAAATTTTCTAATCTACCTGCCCGATTAAGGGATCTGACATTCCACGCTCCGATCCGTAGAACGCCAGTTTTCTTTCTCCTGATAACGACATCCTCTTGAGTAGTCCCCGCCCGGAGATCCGAATGGGGGACTATTTTACCTCCGGAATATTTTACCCAAGAGGACGCCATCATCATGTAGTCATACAGTAAAGCTGCATGCCCTCGGGAAAAATTACGGCTGTAGTTTCCCCTTGCTTTCAGCCGTTCGCAGTACCAGCACAGCAAGGCCGTTTTGGTTATTGCTACAAGGCCAGATCAGTCAATCATCCAGACTGTTGCCCTTGTAACTACTGAAAAGGCTGCTGCCCCTCTTCAGGAACCACACGTTTGTCTGGCCTCTCAACAGATACCCCTCCGTTGTGGTTGCACCAGGTACGATATCAAATAATGTCTCTATCATAATAGGACTCCAAACCTAATTGAGGCTTATCACTGCCCCTTACAATAGCAGTAGTTAACCAACTATTACCAGTTACAACGTCTGTAGTTGTACAAGAAAAATGGATCTTAGCTCCTACAAAAGTAATAGGTCCATTTAGTAGCTCTTCTTGTGCTACATTATTAAGAGTAAGACTAAATGCATCCACAGTCTTGTACACAGGCAATCTTGATCTTCTTGTATATCTTCTCCTCCTGTACGGCATGGCTGTGTGCTCAGTGCGGCTGCCTTGAGTCGAATAAGCGTGCAGCTGCCTGTACTACGGAAGTTCACATTGATAAGCGCCACCAGACTGGGCATGGCAGGAAGTAGCGCGCTGATAATCCAACATGGCGGCCGCTTCCGGCATTTTTAGTAGCGGATCACACTTAGTTAGAACTCTAGCGCGATCCTCCGAGCTCTAGTGGCGGCCGCCATATTTGCGGTTGACCTTGAACGAAATTCGCTCGGCCGCCGCTAGAGCTTGGAGGATTGCGCTAGAGTTCTAACTAAGCGCAATCCGGTACTAAAAATGCTGGAAGCGGCCGCCATGTTGGATTATCAGCGCGCTACTTTCTTTCGGCACTCACGGAGTCACGAACAGGGCGCGCAAAATCTCGGACACACCTGTGTTATGTCACTTGGCGGAAACAACGGCCAGTGGCCCTTGCAGCAGGTAGTGCCTAACAAAGGGGCAAACCATGCTGCCACCCTACTCCAGGCTGCTCAGCAGAACGCGTCAGAGTTTTTAGCAGCTCACTGCAACATCTAGTCTTTACCTGCACATTACGAAGAATTTAGCATCCTCTTCAACTAACTAAACTACTACGTAATCCTCTTATCCGGAACGTGGTTGAAACCACACATATCCTCTGCATCTATTCATCTCCCAGGGCACACATTTCTTAGGGCAGACAGATAAAAAATGCGAGGTGGCGGGGTCGGCTCGTATATACGAGCATATCTCAAAGCGAAAGTCTTATGTACGTCAAACCCAGCTGAAGAAAAAGAGGCTGAATTCATGTTCATTGAAATAAATATACAAAGTCGGAAGTTCTTGACAGGCGTCGTGTACAAGCCGCCAAAAATAAGATCAATGAGTTCCTTCCAGTCGGAATTACATTCACTTCAGTGTCAATACGAACATGTCATCGTAATGGGTGACTTGAACATAGACCTGCTAAGAGACACTCCCTCCGCAATAATCCTAAGAAGACTGTTTAGCTGCAATCGCATGAACATTCTTCCATTACAACCAACACACCATATGGCGCACAGTCATACACTTATAGACGTAATCGCAACGAAACAGATTGAGAAAGTAAGAGATGTTGGTCAAACATCGGCCCCTGGCCTCTCAGCACATGATGTAATATTCCTGGCCTACTCTGTGCAGCCCCCAAGGATCAAATCGCGTTACATAACTTGTAGCAACATGAAACGTATTGACCTTGATGTTCTAACAGCCAATTGCTCAGAAATCTCATGGCATCAAATAATCAGAGAACCTACAATCGACGAACTTGGTGATAAACTCACTGTCCTCTATGACAAACATGCACCTGTGTGCACAATCCATGTAAGAAAATCTCCTGCTCCGTGGCTGACAGCTGAATTACGTCAAATGATGGATAATAGGGATGCTGCCCACAGGCGTTTCAAGGCAGATCCGAAACCCGAGCATTTCGAGGAGTACAGAAAGCTACAGAACAGAGTGAAACAATGCATTCGCAATGCTAAAATCAGGCACGTTCGCTCCCTTGTGTGCAGCGATCTGACGCCCACGACTCTATGGAAGAATCTCCGTAGCTTGGGGGTCGGAAAGGCATAATCAGAAACTACTTTTCATGTGTCAGCTAACGAATTAAATGAATTCTTCTCTGCGCCTCTGAATACCCGCACGGCTGATAATTACCGTCCACAAGAATCCCCAAATAGGATAACTAACAACGATACCTTCCATCTAAAACATGTAACAACAAATACGGTAAGAAAAGCAATAATGAGAATCTCTTCTGATGCAATAGGCAACGACAGTATCGGTATAACCATGATTAAAAATGTCATCAGCGCCCTGACACACATTAGAAGGCACGAATGTGTATAGACCTAAGAAAACTGAAGCACACACTCAAAGAAATCAGGAAAAGAAGGAAAATGCTACATAAGAAAGTAAAACGTAAGGAAAGGGAAAGCATAGCAACAAGAATGACACAGGAAATTGTCATTGGCTGGCCTCTTACATAAAATATTGGCGAGCTTGTCACACAGTGAACAAATTAAAATCCTCTCCCTAAAATCTGTGTAAAAACATTTGACATGGCACAGAAATTTACAACTTTAACCTCATTTGCCTGAGTGTTGCCTAAAAGAGATGGCAGGTCCGCTGGCAAGTCAGCCGCGGCCCGCTGGTCAGAAAATGAAACGCAATCCAATAAAACGTGGCGCACAGTGACCTGGACGCCGCAAGCACCACACATTGGAGGGTCTTCTCGCTGGAGCAGGAAGCCATGCGTCATAGGGCTGTGGCCTATTCGAAGTCGAGTGAGGAGAACCTCATCCCGTCGATGGGCCTGAATGGAAGTACACCACACACGCGTTGTGTGCTTAATGATACGGAGTTTATTGTCAGTCACTTCCAGCCACTCATCTTCCCACCGATGCATGACTCGTGTGCTCAACAGCAAGGTGAGTGCGTGCAGGGGGATAGCACACTGAGATATTTGTAGATCGAAACACGCCTCCTTGGCTGTGAGATTGGCCCTTTCATTCCCAGCAATGCCGACATGCCCCGGAACCCAGCAGAAAGCTACAACCTTCGCCAGTCGCTGTAATCGGAGGAGGGCATCCTGGATAGTCTGGACTATTGTGTCCGCCTGATACAAACGTTGCAATGAGTGAATGGCACTGAGTGACTCGGAACAGACAAGTAATTTAGGAGAGGAAGAATGTCTCATCTGCTCCAGTGCCCGCAAGATCGCAGACAATTCTGCATCAAAGACAGTAAAAGTCTGAGGCAGTCAGACCTTGAGGACACGACCCGGAAAAGCAACTGAGCAACCAACAGAATCCCCTTGTTTTGACCCATCCGTAGAAACAGCTACATAGTCGTGGTGCTCAGATAAAAAAGCAGAAAATGCAGCATTAAAAACGGTGGCAGGAGTGCAATCTCTCTTGTACTGCAATAAATCTAAAATCACTCCGGGCCTCTCCAGTAACCAGGGTGGCAGGCGGTTAAAACCCTGGATTTGGGGTTGTACAGACTCCACACCGAGTGTCTCTAGCATACGTTGCACACGGATCCCAAACGGCAACGTAGCCCGGGGACGGTGGGGAAAAATGCGGTCCAGAGATGGAAGGGCAACAAGGTGGTGAGCAGGCGAGCTGCGAGCTGCAAGAAACTTACAAGCCAGGCGCACCAGCAGAAGCTGCCGCCGGATGGTAAGTGGCGGTTCGCCAGCCTCAGCACAGAGGCTAGGTATGGGACTGGTCCGATAAGCACCCGTGACCAGTCGAATCCCAGCATGGTGGACCGCGTCAAGGATCTGCATATACTGTGCACCCACAGTCCAGCCGTGAACGCACAAAAGC
This sequence comes from Schistocerca serialis cubense, assembly GCF_023864345.2. Classification (NCBI taxonomy): domain Eukaryota; kingdom Metazoa; phylum Arthropoda; class Insecta; order Orthoptera; family Acrididae; genus Schistocerca; species Schistocerca serialis. Next base: position 1,005,511,813 of record NC_064638.1, on the reverse strand, counting down.
TCGATAAAACTGAAGGAGACGCGCCCTGTCCGCTTCCCAAGACCTGTGGCTGAGGCACTTGAGGATGTTCAGTGCCTTCAGGGTTCTGGCTTTCAAGTCACGTAGATGTGGCAGCCATGACAACCTGGAGTCAAAAATTAGGCCCAGAAACCGCACTGTGTCTCTAAAATGTAGGACAGTAGCCCCCATATGCAAGGCAGGCAACGTAAAAAGACGACGAGAACGATTAAAATGAACACAAACACACTTATCGGCAGAAAACCGAAAACCCATCTTTGCAGCCCACTCCTCCAACCGCCGCACTGTGAGGTGAAACTGATGGCTCACGGTTGCAACACTGGAGGAGGAACAGAAATCAGCAAAGTCGTCCACAAACAACGAGCACTGTACTGGACTCCTTAGTACCTGTCTTAACTGACATATTTAACTTTTCCCTCGTGAACGGAATATACCCCACTACACGGAAAAGAAGCATAATTCAACCCATCGCTAAGATCGAAAACCCGCAACTGCCTACTGATTACCGACCTATTTGCATACTGCCTGCTGTTTCCAAAGCACTTGAATATATTGTTCATGACCAAATCACTGAACACTTGCATGAATTCAGCCTATATGGCTAATTTCAATCCGGTTTCCGTAAACACCACAGCACAAACACTGCTCTAATTAAAGTTACTAATGGCCTGAAATATGCCATCGACAATTGAAAGGCAACAATATTGACGCTACTGGACTTCAGCAAAGCTTTTGACACTGTTAACTTTGACATATTGCTCAGAAAAATGCAACAGCTTAATTTCTCTGATAGTGCAATGAGATGGTTTGAAAGCTACTTAAAAGTCAGACAGCAATGTGTTGTCTGCGTAAATGAAAAATCTTCTTGGAAACATGTTTCCTCGGGAGTGCCACAATGATCAGTCTTAGGACCACTTTTGTTTCCTTTATGTGTCAACCATATTTCCTTGGGTTCTGTCCTCCTGTAAATATCATTTCGATACCAACGACCTCCAGCTCTACCTAAGGGTCAGACCTGAAGATGTAAACACTGCAATCGCTCAGATGAATGATGATCTGTCTTCAGTAGTGACATGGGCGAAAAACCTGGGGCTTAAACTAAATGCAAAAAAGACACAAGTAATCTTAATAGCCCATCAGAAATTAATAAGTTCAGATATCCGCGAATGGCTACCTCCTATTCTGCTCGACGGTACTCCAATACCATATCAGATAACAGTGAAGAACTTGGGTATAACTTTGGATGAGCATCTCAACGGGGCGGAGATTACAGTCGCAGTGTGCCGAAAGACGTCTGCTTGTCTCTATGCTCTCAAAAAGTTTCGGAACATATTTCCACAGGACTTGAAACGCCAGCTCGTGCAAGCACTCGTTCTACCGAACCTCCACTATTGTGATGTGATTCAACAAGGCATGAGTAGTGAAAACAAAAGACGGCTAGAACTAACCATGAATGCCTGTGTGCGTTACACCTGCAACATTCGCCGATATGATCATGTTAGTGCTTCATACTCCGAGCTAGGGTGGCTGCGGCCGGACAAATTGCGTGACTACCACATTCTACTTCTACTTCACCGACTCCTCGTCGCGCAAGTACCCCAGTACCTTGCTTCAGAAATTAAAAACCTGTCATGCCATCATAATCGAAACACAAGGTCACTCTTATTTGGTACCCTAACTGTGCCCACTCACAAAACAAAAACTTTTGCAAACTCCTTCTCAGTTGCCGCTGTCCGCCTCTGGAACAAACTGCCCCTTACCTTGCGCCAAATTCAATCTCCTGCTGCTTTTAAGAAGAAGTTGAAGCATTTCCTACTATCATCCTCATAACGTTCTCCACAAAATTAATGTACAAGGCCAATCCTCTCATCTGTCAAATAGCAAAGCTAGCGTCTCCTATCTTGCTCCTGAGATGCCTTCCTCTTCATTTATCTCTATTAGCCACGCAATCTTCCTTTCCTTTATATTTCCTTAATTATATTTCATCATGTCTCTCTATTCTTCTCCTCCCTTCACCACGAGTCTCCTCATACTCCCTGCTGCTAGCACTCCTATCTAAAATCTGTCTCTTCAATAATGTCTAATTATAACAGTACTTATGATCTACGAATATAAACTCTATATGTATGTATTTTTCCAGGTGTACCTTTCTAATTGTTTATTTCACTTTTTGTACTAGATGTAGTTTAACATTCCTACTAAAACATATGAATGTAAAATAAGTAGAATGCTTGGTTAGATGTAAGAGAGGGTCTGATGGCCCTAATCTGGCCAGGTTAAATAAATAAATAAATAAGGTGGAACAAAAAACTTCGCATGTTCTTTGACATTAAATTCATACAGACAGTTTCGTATGGTATCAGGTTTGTTGACAAAGACTTCGGAATGGGACTGTAAGATATCGAATACTTGTTACCAATCTACTTCAAAAGCATCCTCTACACTGTTTACTTTATCACGTGTAATTTCAGAAATATCAAAAGACTGCTCCATTTCTTGAGAACTATCTGATTTCTGACCAATAGCATCAGTGGAAGGTTTTGATTTTGTCGAGAATAGGAATTTCAGACAGTTAATGTCTTCTTCCTCCTTTGAAATGTTATCCTCGAATTGCATACCAAATAACTTGTCACAGATTTCAGCTTTGGCCTAAGCATCATTAAAGTTTAGAATAGCTTTGTTTTCAGTCAAGAAATCAACACGTAACATCTCCTGTGTAGTAAGAAGGGACACAGTAAAGAAGTTGGCAGAGAACTGACGACCTTACCAAATGAAATCAAAACATGTCTAGTTTCAGGTGTCTGCCGCTTTACGAATAATAATATGCTTAATTTTTTTCGTTGCAAAGAAAATGTTACACAAACAGTTAATCCCTGACGTTTACTGAAAGCTGCCTCTCTGATAACCGAATGAGGTCTACCGGAGTCCAGCACTGCTGATAAAGGAACTTTTGCAGCAGAAACTGACACATTAGGATGGATTAAGTGGTTTCCAACAATATGTCTCTAATATCATCAAACTGGACAAAATTTATTCGTCTCTCCTCTGAAACGTTGTTACAAAATGTTTTTCTTAAGAGATTGTCACCAAAATCCACTACCATATCATTAGTCATGTTCCCCAACTGCTTGAAGATGATCATCTGTTTCATATTCACTATCATCGTCTGACCAAGGCATTTAATAAGCTACCCATTCGTAAACACTGATTTCCCATACGTTTAGGGCTTCGTCGCTTACAGTCTCTATATTCGCAAGATTGTGTTCCGTTTTGTCTGACCTCTCTCTCTCATTTCGATTATTAACAGTTTCTCAATGAATAACATTTATAGTACGGGCAGAAAGACTGCCTGTGTCGACAAACGCGTCGTTTTCCGTGTGCGCTGTCTGTCGCTTTTGTGATGGCCCATCACGCCTAGAATTGTTGTTCTTATCGAATCGAATCTTAAGCACTGTGATATTACAGATGAATTTAAATTCTTTGCTAACAAATACGATGCTGTAATAATTAATAAAATTGTAACATATGTATATAGAATTAATGTAAGGGTTGAGCGATTAACACTAGATGATAGAGCAAACAAAAAAATATTCGAAGATCAGGGTGCATTAGAAAAGGTTAGATTAGCATGTACTAATAAATTGGGTCCGTTTAGCTTGAAACCGGATAAATCATCTGGTGTACCTTGGAGAAAATATAGTAGGCGTAATGCATTTAAGTTCGTAACATATTGTAAACCGGAAACCAGTGCCGAAATTGGTAAAGTAAAATCATGGGTAGATTTAGAAAATCAATGTAAATGTAAGAATAAACTGTTCCGAGGTAGTTCAGGTATACATGCCGATGTCGTAAACTGAAGAAGAGACAGAGAATGTATATGAACATATTAAAATGGTAATCCAGTACGTAAAGTGAGATGAAAATCTAATAGTCATGGGGGACTGGAATGCATTTGTAGGGGAAGGAGCAGAAGAAAAAGTTGCAGAAGAATATGGGCTTCGGACAAGGAATGAGAGAGGAGAAAGACTAATGGAACTATGTGATAAGTTTCACCTAGTAATAGCGATTACTCTGTTCAAGAACCACAATAGGAGGAGGAGGTGTACTTGGAAAAGGTCGGGTGATAGGGGAAGTTTTCATTTAGTTACGTCATGGTCAGACAGTGATTCCGAAATCTGATGCTGGATTGTAAGACGTACATGGGAGCAGATATAGACTCTGATCACAATGTAGTCGTGATGAAGGACAGGCTGAAGTTTAAGAGATTAGTCAGGAAGAATCAGTACACAAAGAAATGGGCTACAGAAGTACTAAGTAATGACGAAATACGCTTAAAGTTCTCTGATGCTATAGATACAGCAATAAGGAGTATCTGAATAGGCAGTACAGTTGTAGAAGAATGGACATCTCTAAAAAGAGCAGTCACGGAAGTTGGAAAGAATGAAGTTGATCGACGAAAGAAGAATATTCAGCGAAATTCAGGAATGCAGAAATACAAGTCGCTGAGGAAAAAAATTAAGAGGAAATGCTGGGAAGCTAAGATGAAATGCACGTAAGAAATCTGTGCAGAAATCGAAAAAGAAACGATTGTCTGAAGGACTGAGTGAGCTTATAGGAAAGTCAAAATAACCTTCGCTGAAATTAAAACCAAGAGTGGTAATATTAAGAGTACAACTTGAACACCACTGTTAAATACAGAAGAACGAGCGAATATGTGGAAAGAGTACATTGAAGGCGACTATAGGGGTGGGGAGGGGGGGGGATGAGATTTGTCTGATGTGAAATGTGAAGAAACAGTAGAAGAGATGGGTGATCCAGTATTAGAATAAGAATTGAGCTTTGGAGGACTTAAGATGAAATAAGACAGAAGGGATAGATAAGATTCCACCAAAATTTTTAAATTCATTGGCGGAAGTGAAAACAAAACGACCATTCATGTTGGAGTGTAGAATTTATGAGTCTGGTGACATACCATCTGACTTTCGGAAAAATATCATCCCCACAATTCTGAAGACTGCAAGAACTGAGAAATGCAAGAATTATCGCAAAATCAGTTTAACAGCTCATGTATCCGACTTGCTGATAAGAGTAATACACAAAAGAGTGCAAAAGAAAATTGAGGGCGTGTTAGATTTGACGATCAGTTTGGCTTTAGGAAAGGTAAAGGTACCAGAGAGGCAATTATGACGTTGCAATTGAAAATGGAACTTAGACTAAAAAAAGTAAAGACACGTTCATAAACTTTGTCGACTTGGAAAAAGCGTTCGACAGTGTAAAATGGTACAAGATTTTGGCAGTTCTGAGAAAAATAGGGGCAAGTTATTGTGAGAGATGGATTATATGCGAGATGTACAAGAGCTAACAACGAAGTGCTTGGGTTAAAAAGGATGTGAGACTGGGATGTCGTCTGTCACATCTACTGTTCAATCTGTATATCAAAGAAGCAATGATGGAAATCAAAGAAAGGATCATGAGTGGGATTAAAATTCAAGATGAAACGATATCAGTGATACGATTCGCTGAAGACATTGCTGTCCTGAGTGAAAGTGAAGAGCTATTTCAGGATCTGCTGAATGTAATGAACAGTTTAATGACTGCAGAACATGAACTGCACATAAACCAAAGAAAGACGAAAGTAATGAGAAGTAGTAATAATGAGAACATCGAGAATCTTAGCATGAGGTTGGTGATCACGAAGTTGATGAAGTTAAGGAATCCTGCCACCTAACCAGCAGGAACGGAACAAAGAGGACACCAAAAGCACACTAGCAATACCCAAAAGGGCATTCCTGACCAAGAGAAGTCTACTAGAACCAAACATGTACATTAATTTGGGGAAGAAATTTCTGAGAATTTACGTTTTGAGCGCAGCATCGTGTGGTTGTGAAACAAGGACTGTGGGAGTACTGGAACGGAAGAAAATCGAATTATTTGCGGTGTGGTGCTAGAGACGAATGTTGAATATTAGGTGGACTGACAACATAAGGAATGAGGATGTTCTGCACAGAATCTGAGTGGAAAGGAATATGTGGATAACACTGACAAGAAGAAGAGGTAGGATTATAGGGCACCTGTTAAGACATGAGGGAATGACTTCCATGCTACTAGAGGGAGCTATAGAGGGCAAAAGCTGTAGAGGAAGAGTTAGATTGGAAAACATACAGCAAATTGTTTGAGGACGTAGGTTGTAAGTGCTACTGTAAGATGCTACTGTAAGATGAAGTGGTTGGCACAGGAGCGGAAGTCGTGGCGGTCCGTATCAAACCAGTCAGAAGAATGATGACTCAAAACAAAATTATTGTTCCAGTTCTCAAAATACTCATCATCTCATCTGTTTCGCTGTGGCTACAAATTTCATCTGTTGCCATCTTTGTATTTACTTTGCGAGTAAAATTCCTCACTGTCGACTTCGAGTTCTTGAAGTAAATTTTGAAATGGCTCATTTCATCTTCACAGCGTCCGCGTCCAGCCAAAATAATATGCCGAAAGCGAGTCAATAGTTCAGGCAAACAAATTCTTATTAATACAGAGGCACTGTGCAGATTTGACAAGAAGCGATTCTTACGTAGCATGTGCTGAGAATAGTTCGAAAGGCTGGAAAATCTGATTGTTCAAAATTTTTTGACATTATGATACTGTTTTTGTTTTGGTTAAGACCAGTATGCAGACAAGAATGCCGATAAAATTCTTCTGCCTTTTGGCATTCTTGTGCGACTGCTCTCATTCTTGTAGCCTGTTCAGATTTTAAATAATAAAACAGTTAATATAATTTACTACCACCTGGCCAATAAGGTGGAAAAAAACATTTGATTTGTTTGTAGCTTTCTGGGGTGCACGTCAATAGGTGAGCTTCGCTTAAACTAGGAACAGAGAGGAAATGTTTTTAATCAAATGAATCATTCGACTGGGATGAAAAAGTGCGTAACGCACTGTGTTGACGAATCAGTTCGCCTACATGCCACTAACGAGAAAGTTGGTCAGAAGTATTAAAACGCAAAGTATGGCTATCGGCATCGTCATTCCTGTGACCGATTTTCCGTCCAATGTTCGATAATCGCTCATCCACTTTCCTTACAGCTTTGCGCTGTTAATTAATAGCCGTTTGTCCCTGTTTAAAACGATGAAGAGAAAGGTATTCTTCCGACTCTGCAAAGGGAGCAAACAGAATTTTTGTCTGCACTGCTAATAAGTTGGGCACGTTTATAGAAAGTTCGTATACCTGTTCGGTAACTGTATTTAGCTGTTCTGGGGTTATTGTTTCTTTAGCTTTAAATGATGTGCATTGCTCATGAAGACCTTGTATCTGAGTTTCAAACTGACTATTCTGCTATTTTAAATGTGAAATTTCGACCCGTTGATTACCACAAGAGATACGTGATAAGTGAGTGAAAAATGGGAAGAGCACGAGTAAGCGGCAGCAGGCGAGGCTACAGGGGCGCAGGCAGCGCGGGCGCCCGGTCTCCGGCGGCAGGCGAGGCCTCGCTTCCCGACATCGGGGAGCTCGTCCGGTCCCAGGTGAGTGCGGCGTTGCACAGTAAAGACACGCTAGACGTAATAGTGCAATCCATCACGGACTCTGTGACGGCCGCGGTCATGGACAAACTGCAAGAGTCTGTCGGGCGAAACAGCACCGAAATCCAGTCTCTTAAAAAGTCCCTGGCCGCACAAGAGAAAAAAGCCGCCGACCTAGAAGCTAAACTGTCTGCGGCCACCGATGAAATTGAGCAGTATCAGCGAAGGAACAGCTTGCGCTTGTTCGGGGTGGCTGAAAACGATCGTGAAAACACTGACGACCTGGCCATTAGCCTCGTGCGTGAAAAACTCGGCGTGCAGATCGACGTGGCCGATATTGACAGAAGCCACCGTGTTGGGCGCAGGATACCAGGTGCGATGAAACCCAGGCCCATAATAATTAAATTTGTGTCATACCGGAAAAGAGCTGAAGTGTATGCTCAGAAAAGAAAACTCGCCAAGAGTGGGTTTACTCTGAGGGAAGATCTGACGCGCGAAAGACTAAAAGTTTTGAACACTGCGATCACACAGTTCGGCCTTCAAAATGTATGGACCCAGGATGGCAGGATCGTAGTCAAGACGGAAGGAGGGAGGAAAACGGTGACGAACATGTCCGAACTGAAAGACTGAGCGAAATCTCGCGAGACACAAAGTCTCATATTTTACTCTGTCTAATATAAGTTAATTTTTATTCTTTCTTTTCATTTTTTTACGTCAATATTGCTTCGTTATTTCTATATGTACCATAAGTACTCTATTTAAAATCAGTCAATTGTTTCACATAAATATTGCTTCTTTAGTTGCCTATCATAAGTGCTCATTTATATTCATATTGTCAGTCAAACGGGAATTAACATTCTCCATTAACAGGAATCTCCTTAAAACCGCCTTTCTATATCTGTTATTTTCATCCTCGTCACTACCACTACTACTACTCCTATCCTTTTCGTAACCACAACTGCCACTTTCCATCTTTCTTTTCGCTCCCTTCTCCGATACCTCCAGCTTGTCTTTCACCTTTAGCCCACAGACGCTTGAGTCAGTCACGACCTTGGACACACCTGTAAATATGTCTTCCCCCGCGAAATCCAGCTTTTGTCCCTCTTCCGGCCAGCAGGTAGACGGAGCGCGCTCGGTCCTACAGGCGGCCACAATGGGACGGACCGGTTCCGGCGGCGGGCTCTTTGTGGCCCACGCGAACGCTCAGTCGCTAACGGCTCACTTCGACGAGTTCTGTGACCTGTTCTGCCAATCGCTGTTCCATATTATCCTCGTCTCTGAAACTTGGTTGAAACCAAACATTTCTTCCGACGCTTTCCGAATCACTGGTTACTCTCTCCTAAGGGCAGATCGTGAAACACGACGCGGGGGTGGTGTGGGTGCCTATATTCGCTCTGATCTGAGACCTACTATACTATGCACATCGGATGCAAAGGGCGAAGGAGAAGCAGAGTTCTTGTTTTTCGAAATAAATACATCAAATCAGAAACTGCTAATTGGAGTAATCTATAAACCTCCAAACGTCGGTGCTATGTCCTCCTTTCAGTCTGCCCTGTCCTCGCTCGTGACACTGTATGAACACATAATCATTATGGGCGACACAAACATCGACTTACAGTTAAAATCTCCCTCTGCAGAAAAACTTAGGAGACTGTTCCACTCCAATGATATGAGTTTAACACCGCTGGACCCAACTCATCACACGCCACACAGCCATACACTCATAGATATAATAGCAACAAAGCGACCAGATAAAATAATGCGCGCCAATCAGACATCCGCTCCAGGACTCTCTGCTCATGACGTGATTTTCTTAAATTACTCAGTACATACTACCAAAGAAAAGTCTCACCTGGTGACCTACAGAAACCTAAAAAATGTTAACCATGACGCTCTTCAAAAGGATTGCTCAGACATCCTTTGGCATGATATAAGCAATGAACCGACTTTAGACGGAAAAATTCGGGAATTATGTCGCAAAATTATTGCACTGTATGATAAACATGCTCCTCAACGCACTGTCAAGGTAAAGAGAGCTCCCGCTCCGTGGCTCACCACTGCATTACGCCAGTTAATGAATGAACGTGATGCTGCACATAGGGCCTTCAAGCGTAACCCAACTCCTGAGGCATACGAAGCTTATAGGAAACTCCGAAATAGAACCAAGCAAAGCGTGAGGAATGCCAAAATCAGACATGCCCGCTCTGTCGTATGCGGCATATCAAAACCTGCTGCACTGTGGAAAAAGCTGCGCAGTTTTGGTATAGGGAAGCGAAGATCTGACGCTGTCTATCAAGCGTCTGCAGAAGAATTAAACGATTTCTTCTCAACAGCCGTAAACTGCCACGCAGCGACAAATTACCAGCCCCAAGATATCAATCTCTCGAGAGACAAGTTTTTCCTAAAACATGTCACTACCGGCACAGTACACAAGGCAATTATGAGAATCTCTTCCGAGGCAGTAGGAAATGATGGAGTGAGCATTGGCATGATTAAGAACGTCGTAAACACTATTACTCCAGTTATCACAGACATCTTCAACCTGTCTCTTGTCAGTAGTACATATCCTACTGAGTGGAAGCAAAGCTTAATTCAACCTATACCCAAGACTGACAACCCTAAGTCGCCAGGTGACTACAGGCCGATCAGCATATTTCCTACGATATCTAAAGCCCTAGAATACATCGTCCATGAACAGCTGACGGATTACCTCAAAACTCATAACGTCCACGACAAATATCAGTCAGGCTTTCGAAAGCACCATAGTACAGCAACTGCATTAATCAAAGTAACTGATGACATTAAACATGCTATGGACAGACGTGAGGCTACCATCCTAACACTGCTTGACTTTAGCAAGGCTTTTGATACAGTTGACTTTGATATATTACTAATTAAAATGAAGCAGCTGAATTTCTCAAACAGCGCAATACACTGGTTCGACAGCTACCTCAAAAACAGAAGTCAACAAGTCATTTGTGGGTCGGAAAAGTCATCATGGAAAAACGTGCGCTCTGGAGTTCCCCAAGGCTCTGTCCTTGGTCCATTACTCTTCTCACTGTACATTAATGATATTTCTTCAGTGATTCACTCCTGCAACTACCATCTATATGCCGACGACATCCAACTGTACATAAGTGCAAGCCCCAAGAACATTGCTGACGCAGTAGCGAGTATGAACGCAGATCTTTGCTCTGTTTCTCGATGGGCACAGAACCTAGGTCTGAAACTAAACCCCAAGAAATCCCAGGTCATACTTATATCTCATCCAAAGTTAATCAGTCGGTACTTTCGCGAAACAGTCCCTCAAATACTCCTCAATGGTACCCAACTACCATACCAAAAAACAGTAAAAGACCTTGGAATAATCTTGGATGAACACCTAAACTGGGAAGAACAAACAGTCACAGCTTGCCGGAAATCGCTCTCCTCCCTACATGCAATTCAAAAATTTAGAAAAATATTTCCAACCCATGTTAAACAAAAATTAGTCCAAACACTAGTCTTGCCTAATCTTTACTACTGTGATAAGTTCAACATGGCACAAATAATGAAAATTCGAGATGCCTAGAGCTAGTGATGAATGCTTGTGTTAGATACGTATGCAACATACGGTTGTATGATCATATCAGTCCTTCATACTCCCAGCTAGGTTGGATACGCCCACATAAGGCACGCGATCTCCACACGATGTGCTTACTTCATCGATTTCTTAGCCACTGGTGCCCCCAATACTTATCTTCTCACATTAAACACCTATCATCATTCCACAACCGCAATACCAGATCGGATACGTCTAGCATCTTGGCTGTACCTTTACATAACACAAAATCTTTCTCCGTGTCATTCTCCATCTCAGCCATACGACTATGGAACGCGCTCCCCTGTGATCTGCGTCTTATCCAAAACCTCTCAACATTCAAGAGGGAACTTAAGACTTACATATTAGGGACGGTATAGCCACCATTGTTGTGCCCCCCCTCATCTTTTTCTTTCTCCTCTCCATCATAGCTTCGAATTTTACCATTCTACTTCTCTTCCTCTAACCTATCTACCTCTTCTATATCTCTTTCACCCCATTCCATCGTCTTATGTCTCTGCTTGATGAGAATAACTCACAAGCTGCAAGAATATAACGAGAAAATTCCCAACTAGCAATAGGACTGACACTCATAAAAGAAAAATATGTTTACTTTCATATACATAGTCATTATTATTATTATTATTATCATTATTATTATTATTTTTATTATTCTTGATTGTTATAATTATTTTTTGATTGTTATAATTATCATTGAACTACTTTTATAATCTCTATTTTTTTTCTTTAACATTAATACTGTATAACATGTTATATGTCCTAATTTCTGTAGACACTGAAATTTGTTGAATCTGAGTATGCCTGGTTAGGTGTAAGAGAGGGCCTGAAGGCCCTAATCTTGCCAGGTAAAATAAATGCATAAATAAATAAATAAATAAATAACTCCAAAACTGTTGCTTGTTGATCAATGGCTCGACCTGCGGTGTAGCAGTTGGTGACTATCGTTTATGGATAACCATTACTTTACATAACCATTACCAGTACGACTGTGATAAAGTTACCGACACCAGTGTTGCACTGGACTGAAAAATCTTTGGATGTCCTACCAACCCAAAACCTAACCCTTCTTAACGACATTCCGAATCTGGAACTCCTTCACTCAATAGATGAGCTAACCGCATCAGAAGAGGACCGTATTACTACGGAACAAATGTTCAAAGGTATCCAGCGTTTTCAGGAAAAACAGCATCAGGAGATAGTCGCTATTAGTATTTCACCTACTAGTACAGCTGTGTTTCTTGTAGCAACTTACATGCTCTATCTATGCTTGCAGTGTAAAGTTGCCTATCCTCAGGGTCTACCTTTGCACCTGATCCCTGGAGAATGGTTTGACACAATAACTTAGAACTGCAACCAATTTAACTATACATGTAATTAAATTACAGCATGTAGATAAATAAGATCTAAAAAAGTCCAGATCTTAGGCACTAAGTTGGAACGAGTAACGTAACTCACTCTTGTGACTTATTAACTGAAACTTTACGTTATAAACTATTGTAAACATGAACTATATAAAATTAACACATTGACTGTTATGATGAAATTTGGTCTATGCGTTGCTATGAAACATTGAAATCACGAATATTACTTCTGAATACAAATTGATTTTTTGCGTCAGATGTCTTCTTTTGAACATTTAGAATCAAGTTACTTGATAAAATATCAATTTATGACTGATCTGGACTGATAGCAGGCGTCAGCCATATATATCTTACGTGACCCAACAACATTTTAACACAATTATAATCTGTGGCCACATGAGCCACACGTGGCTCACATGATTTAAAATCACAACAGGTATTAAAAATCACTTTTCTATAAATGATTCAAACACTTAGTATATTTGATTATATAAACTACATATAATGTTATTTACACCTTTTTTAAATGGTCTGACAATAACGTTCATGAATAAGGACTTAGAATATTCTACTTCTTCAAAACAAGATTATGAATGCCACAACACTCGTTGCATATAAAACTGTCACATTTATTGCATTTAGTGCACACCCCTTTCACTTCCTTAGCAGCATCCATTCTTTCTTCTGTTCTTCGCAGGCGCTTATGAAAGCCCAAACATCTTCTTCGACTGCTCTGTTTTGGTCCCTCTATTGTCACAAAGCGATGGCTGTTGTCTTCGTGGAACGGTTGTAGTGGTGCTCGAGGTTATGGATCTTATCATTCAATAGCAGTAGCCTCAAGTGCTGCCTGGAAGGAATTATTTGTATGAGAGATTTGGATCCTTTGTTAGCCAAGTTGAACAGCACTTGAGAATTTACAACAAATACTTCAAAAAGGATTTCAAAAACGATCTTACTCTACCATTTAACTGTACGCCGAAGTTAGGAATCGTCATGGCTACCAACTGCAAAAATATTGAGTGTCCGTGCATGAGACTGTTCAGTGGAGCCACCACTTTTAAACCCATAGTTGAAACGCATTATCTGTGAGCCCTATGAGGCTCACGAGGCCTCTAAACACAATTCTGTATGTGAGCCAGTTATGGCTCACGCTGCCCACAGTGCAATGTATACGAGAACCAAATAAGGCTCACTTGGCGTCACAACCCGTGTCACAGTGAGCCAACATTGGTTCACGAGCCAGTCAATGTGTTAAGTTTCTCCAAGGTGAAGACAGAGTAAACTTCGAGACGAATTTTTTGAAGGGAATAGGATCCATGGACAACAAAATTATTACTTGGTGCGGATGGCAAAGAATGACGTCCGGCTCATGCCGTGTCGCACAATCGGAATCTGGTACACGTAGAGGGTGCCACTGTTTCAGAAGACAGCGTGCCGCTTGCAACTCATTGCAACACCTAGTTGAACCGTAAGCGAGGATCGCAAATGGCGCTGTATGACAGCACACAGTGCGTTATTCTGCGAGCCAAGCAGTATGAAATAATAACATGTAACATCTGAGCTCAGGTGCTCCACGGATCCTTCTACTGTTGCTAACTCAGAATGAATGATAACTGACAGTAACTGAGCTACCAAAGTGGGAACAAAATTGCTGATAGCTCCAGTCAATGAGCCACCAATTTCACTGTCTCAATTTCAGGTCATCCCATATGCGTCTCTGATGCCTATGGACTCATAACTTTGTTGTGGAATCGTGACGTACTGCCTGCTGTCTAGGTAAAGACTTCGCCTCCGATTCTGCAGTCAGCAAAATGTGGTGTGGCATAGCCACTGCAAGCTGCTACTGGTGTTTGGTCACCTCCATGACTGACATAAGATGTGGACGAGCCTTGCCTTCCCTGGTGAAGGCTGTACCAAGTGACTTTAAGCTACTGTCTGGAACCAGCTGGGCGAGGCACAGGAGTATCACTTCCATGATTATATTTGGTGCCGCCTTCCTGGCTGTATGTAGTACCATCTCCTTGGCTACGTGTTGATTAGGATCCTGACTGGAATGGGACACACACCATTTGTAGTACGCTGTTAGCAGATTCCTAAACACCGCACTAACTTTTGGTAAGCTGCTGAAGGCATCGCCTGCAAACTCCCTGTCCGGCTACGTGCACGCCATCGCTGTTAGGACTTGACCTGCAGCAGCGCCCGCAACTTCCAGAATGCTGTTTTCACTTTCCTCCTCATGCGCGGGTGTGCGGCTCAGCACACGTTTTGCAGTGCCGGAGAAGAAAAATCGTGGTTTAAAATCACGAAAAGAAACGAATTCTGTTTACCTGCCAGTTTCAGACATATAACAGCCACCGTCACTGGCTCCCTGAACTCGACAACATGCAGCGTCACCCCTCATCCGTGCAACATCCACGCCCATTTTACTCTGAACCGACGGGGTGACTGCTACAGTTGTTAGCTGCTTTGTGTTTTCAGCTACGAAGGTTAAAAGAAGTTGTGCTGGTTGTTGGCAACACTGCGCCGACGCGGACTCTTCGAGTATTTGCTGCAATAAATAATTATAAAAAACGCTGTTATTAAGCTGTTTTTAAACGTTCACAGTTGCTATAAATATAATCTAATTGTTGTTAAATAAGTGGAAGTGTTAGTGAAGTATAAAATAAGATTAAACTGGGTAAGAAGCGTATTTTTCTTCTCGCACCTGTAGCACGAATCCTAGGCTTAATTACACGCGTGCGAATCGTAAGTAAGCAGTGAGTTAAACTTATAGCTAAACGTTTCCAGTTGGTATAAATATAAGTGTTGTTGCATTAGTAAAAGTGTTAGTGAAGTGTTAAAGAAGATTAAACGGGGTAAGAAGTTTATTTCCCTTCTCGTGCCTATAGCACGGATTTTAGGCTTAATTTCACGCGCGCATATCAGAAGTAAACAGTGACTTAATCTTATATGTAATCACCAGTTTTTTTATTCAATACCCTTTCAATTTATATATATCTGCCTGAATAGTTTCTAGGGTCCTTTGTTTACGTTTTAGTCAGTACTTAAATCAGTTTATACGATTTCTGTTTTTACCGTGAGTGAGAAGTGTGTGACATGCCGTAGGATCGTTAGTTTCGGTGTGTGGTGTGATGGGTGCTGTAGTTTCTTTCATTGGGGCGAATGTAGTGGCGTGGGAAATGGGGACATAAATGAGGCTCACCAGTGGTATTATAAGATCTGCAGTAGAGATAGGAAAATACTGGAACAGGAAGGGAAAATTGCAGCTCTTCAAGCTGACTTAGACAAGGCAAGGGAGGATCTGGACAGATTAAAGAGGGAGAAGGGTAAACAGAAGTGGCAAATGGCAACAGGTAATAGGGGGAACAGGCAAAGGAGAGCATCATACAGCTTTGTCACAAATCTCGAAAATAGATTGACCTGTTGCCTCAGTCAGAATCGGATGACCCTCACATAGCTGAAGCTGTAGAAAGAGCACAACAAGCGTTCAACGACTTCAAAAAGGTAGGGAATTTTGTAAAGAGAAAGAAAGTTCTGTTGTTAGGTAACTCCCATGGTAGAAGTGTTGGCCAACTACTGCAGCAAAATCTAGGTCCAGAGTATCAGGTCACAAACTTCTTCAAGCCTAGTGCAGATCTGGGTCAGGTAACAGAGGATTTAGGTTCTTAATGCAAGGATTTCACAAAGGAGGATGCCGTGGTTATTGTGGGTGGTCCGGGAAACAGCATTGACAGAGATTCTGAATATTCCATAGAGAGTGGCCTGGTGAAGATAGCATCAGCAACGAAGCATACGAGTGTGGGATTTGTGTCTGTGCTGAGACTCCATGATCGGTCTCATTTGAACTCTTCCGTCTGGAGGGTGAACTTGGAGGACGAATGTAGGGTCCCATATTGGTTTGATTCCTGTGGATGCTGTCGATAGGTGGGACTACGAGTCAGATTTTAGCATACAGTCTCCATTTAAACAATGGTTAACAGAAAGTAATCAGGAACTGCCACTTCAACTTCGCCAAAGCAGTTATAATCCCATTAGTATGCAGTATCAGTTATCTTTATTACACCAGAACATTCCAGGGCTCTGAAATAAAGTTGATGAACTACTCATTTGTATAGATGAAATGAATTCATCTAACCAAATTGACATAATCTTCCTTCCTGAACATCAAGTGACCACTGGTATAGATATGTTAGACATTTCAGTATTTAAGCTAGCTTCTTACTTCTGCAGAGTAGAGATGGATGGAGGAGGAGTTGTCACATTTATTAAAAACTGCCATAAATTCAATAACATTGACATTAATAAATTCTCTTTATAGCAGCATCTAGAAGCATGTGCCACAGCAGTAGAGTTCCATAGCAGATCCTATATAATAGTAACTATTTACTGAGCACCTGCAAGAAATTATAATCTATTCATAAATCATCTAGAAGCTCTTTTGGGTTATTTAACAGGAAGAAACAACGAAATTTTGATTGCTGGTGACTTTAATACAGATTTTCTAATACAATCTTCCAGTAAACATTAACTGCAGTTAGTAATGTTGCCTTTCAATCTAACTCACACTGTAAAATTTCGAACTATGATCACTAAATCCTCAAGGACAGCCATTGATAACATTTTTATAGACAAATCAAAGGAACAAAATCATATCATAAAACATGTAATAAATGAACTGTCAGATCATGACATGCAGCTTCTTGTTTTCGACCTAAATTCTAAACAGATTATCAAGACTACTAAATCTGAGTACAGGAGAGTAGTCAATCAACCAAAAACTGAGTGTTTTAGAAAACTGCTCAAAGATATGATCTGGAAAGATGTTTATCGTGCGCATGACATGAATAAAAAATATAACAAATTCATGAACAATGTCAGTACCATGTTTGAAAACTGTTTTCCTCTAAAAGTTACTCAAATTAAACAGAAGTCTATAATAAAACCATGGAATACGCAAGGGATAAGGATTTCCTGTAAGACAAAAAGGGAAATGTATGTGTCAACCAAGAATAGCTCTAATGCTCATGATTTAGCTAAATACAAATACGCTAAAATATTTTAAAAATTAATTCAGACACCTAAACAAATGCACCATGAGAAGATGATAGCAATGTCAGGGAACAAAATAAAAGCAATATGGGATATAGTGAAAGAGGAGACTGGTAGAACCAGAAAGGAACAGGAGGGTAGATGACACATTAGTAACCGATGGGCATAGTGTGGCAAATTTATTTTACAAGTACTTTATATCCATTACTGATAGAATAGGATTGTCACAATCAGTAAATAATGCCCTTGAATATCTGAAACTAGCCTTTACAAAGAGCTTCAGGTACATGAATATGTCACTCACTTCACCAAAAGAAATAACTTCCATAATAAAATGTTTAAAAACAAAGCATTCTAGTGGTTGCGATGAAATATCAACAAAGTTAATTAAGGTATGTTTAGTGAGTTTAGTACAATTCTAAGTTACTTGTGTAACCAGTGAATTATAACTGGAACCCTTCCTGGCTGGATAAAAGATGCTGATGTTAAGCCACTGTTCAAGAAAGGGGATAAAGAGATACCATCTAACTACAGACCGATTTCACTTTTGCCAGCATTCTCAAAAATTTTAGAAAAAGTAATGTACAGGCAGCTTCTCAACCATCTTACTGCAAATAACATATTATCAAGAACACAGTTTGGATTTCTGAAGGGTTCTGATATCGAGAAGGCTATTAACACCTACAGTGAAAATGTACTAAATCCATTAAATAACAAATTACAAGCACCAGGTATTTTCCGTGATTTGTCAAAGGCATTTGATTGTGTGAACCACAACATCCTTTAAATAAATTAGAATTCTATGGTGTCACAGGCAGTGCTGCAAAATGGTTCAAGTCATACCTCGCTAACAGGAAACAAAGGGTGTCAGTGCAAGGGACTAGTGAATTAAGCCATCAGTCATCATCAGAATGGGAAGAAATTACATGTGGTGTCCCACAAGGATCCATCTTAGGTCCATTGCTTTTTCTTGTGTACATTAATGATCTCTCAGCAGTTACACTGCCAGAAGCAGACTTCCTTTTGTTTGCAGATGACACAAGTATTGCAATAAATAGTGTGTCAAGTGTAGTTCTTGAAAGATCTGCTAATGTTATTTTCATGGATATTAATAAGTGGTTTAAAGCCAACTCACTGACATTAAACTTCGAAAAGATTCACTATACACAATTGAGAACCTGTAAGAGGTTTCCACCCAGCATATGAATAAAGTATGAAGGAGAGCAGATAGATGAGGTTGAGAGTTTTTCTTGGGATTACAACTTGATAATAAATTCAGTTGGGAGGAGCACACCACAGAACTGCAGAAACGCCTTATCAAACCAGTATTTGCAATTCGAGTGTTAGCTGTATACTTGTATACTTTGCCTATTTTCATTCATAATCTCAGATGGTATAATATTTTGGGGTAACTCTTTAAGTCAAACAAATGTTTTTCAGAGTCCAAAAGCGTGTAATACCTATTACTTGTGGAGTAAATTCACGGACGTCCTGTTCAAACCTCTTCAAAGAACTGGGTATACTAACTACTGCCTCTCAGTGTATTTACTCTGTAGTGAAATTTGTCCAATAACATATCTCTTTTCCCAACTAACAACTCAGTTCATACATACAATAACAGGAACAGAAATGATCTGCACAAGGACTTAAAAGCAGTTTAGTTCAAAAAGGGGTCCACTACTCTGGAACACTCATCTGCAATAATTTGCCAGCAAACATAAAAAATTTATTTACAAATAAAGATCAGTTTAAAAGGAGCCTGAAAGACTTACTAGTGGCCAACTCCTTCTACTCCATTGACGAATTTTTAGTAGAAGTAAATGATGTATTGCATACATTCATACTATTGGAATTGTTATTCCCGCTTAAAAAAAATATTGACATGTTCCACATCCAAGAGGATCTCCTTGGCACGGATCTATGGAACGAAGAACTAATCTAATCTAATCTAATCTCTAATCTGATCAGTGCAGTCTTGTAGTGCAGGTGAGTGTGTCTTGTTTGACCAGGTTAGGTTGGAAGTGATCACGATTTAGTGCAAAGCCACTGTAGGGCCTAGTGTATTGTTGTTGTTGTTGTGGTCTTCAGTCCTGAGACTGGTTTGATGCAGCTCTCCATGCTACTCTATCCTGTGCAAGCTTTTTCATCTCCCAGTACCTACTGCAACCTACATCCTTCTGAATCTGCTTAGTGTATTCATCTCTTGGTCTCCCTCTACGATTTTTACCCTCCACGCTGCCCTCCAATACTAAATTGGTGATCCCTTGATGCCTCAGAACATGTCCTACCAACCGATCCCCTCTTCTGGTCAAGTTGTGCCACAAACTTCTCTTCTCCCCAATCCTATTCAATACTTCCTCATTAGTTATATGATCTACCCATCTAATCTTCAGCATTCTTCTGTAGCACCACATTTCGAAAGCTTCTATTCTCTTCTTGTCCAAACTATTTATCGTCCATGTTTCACTTCCATACATGGCTACACTCCATACGAATACTTTCAGAAATGACTTCCTGACACTTAAATCAATACTGGATGTTAACAAATTTCTCTTCTTCAGAAACGCTTTCCTTGCCATTGCCAGCCTACATTTTATATCCTCTCTACTTCGACCATCATCAGTTATTTTGCTCTCCAAATAGCAAAACTCCTTTACTACTTTAAGTGCCTCATTTCCTAATCTAATTCCCTCAGCATCACCCGACTTAATTAGACTACATTCCATTACCCTTGTTTTGCTTTTGTTGATGTTCATCTTATATCCTCCTTTCAAGACACTTTCCATTCCATCCAACTGCTCTTCCAAGTCCTTTGCTGACTCTGACAGAATTACAATGTCCCTAGTGTATTATGAAGGGAAAATTGTATTCAGTAGTCTCTCCTTGTTGCTGGCATTCGTTGTTCTGCTGTTCTCATTTATTGTGCTTAGAAGGATGGATTTCACTGCCAATTTTCACTCTTTTATTAATTGCTTTTTTAGCGAGAGTTAGGGTGTCAACATTTAGTGCAGTATATTTTAGGGTTTGGTGTACTGGGCTATGTATGACTGGCTACAGTTTACTTTGCTGTTCCCCTTTTTCTGTAATGTCATTACGGCTGCTATAATATATCATTGATATTCAAAGGGGTAGATTATTGTATCGTGTGTTCTATTGTGTTAAATGATCCACAGATTTATTTATGCTTTAGATTGTCTCAAAAACGCAGATGTTAAATAAAGTAGTGAAAAATACTTGCCACTTGATGTGGTGGCGTCTTATCAGGAAAACATTGACAATTTGTTGTCACATACACATTTCCTTCGTGTTTCAACCTTTCCTGCTTCGCTCTTCTTTCTTTGGTTCTTTCGGCTTGTATCATTATTCAGTTTCAACACCACTGACACTTATATTGAAATACTACTCGACTGCCATTGGGAGCAAATGACTCACTACCACATCCACGCGTTTCAAAATATGTCCCACACCATCTGTTTATGAATCCGGGCATTCTTGCGTACCAGTTGTTTCTCATTGCCTATAACGTATCGCCGGGATATATGCACCCTCCATTTTACGGCGCTTTCTTCATGTCTGGCACATACAGCTATTATTCCAAACCTTTCATTTCTGCTTAAAGCAGAAATATATCTGCTGCACATTTCACATTGTTCCTCCTTTCATTCGCACTAGATGACACTGTGAAGAAAGCAGTAAAATGTACTTGGAATCTCTAATGAGAGATCACTACATGTTGGTTTTCTTCTTAGAATGGTGGATGTCTTGTTGACAGAGAATTACCTTGAAGAGAATGTTATGGTAATCGTGTTAATGGGAAAGACGTGCTAATGAGAGGGACACACAAATGTTTTCTAGCCACTGAAAGACATTTCAAAGAAACGAGCAACGTCACTAATTACGTGCAAACAGTAAAATGTCCATTTTCAACACTAACGAACGTAGCTTATAGAACTTGCATAGAAATTTAGAGCTGAACAATCTCTCTCTCGAAAACCTAGAAAAACTATAAAACCTAGCTTCTTATGCCGAAGAGCAAACAACTCACATTGCAGCTGTTACTTAGGGAGACTGACGTTGCGTAATCTCCCGTTCATGAAATATATGTGCGAAAATTCAGCAGCTAAATAAGGTCGCATCACCTACAACCTGCTGCAGCTAAATGTGTTTCTGCAGTGAGCAACTTGAGCTACAAAAATACTGAATGAAAAGGTAGACAGAAATTCTGGATGTCATGGTTTGTATGCTTTCATGTGACTAATGTTGATTTAACACCATACGTCACTCTAAAAGTGGAAGTTGTGTTTAGAAAGTAGAAAAAAGTACTGCAGAATATCCAAAGTCTCTTGAGCGCATTTTGGCTCTTAGAAATATTATGAGCACAAAGATACATACATAACACTTTACTGCATGTGTAGAATGGCCGCTCATCATAATAATAAAAATTTATGGTTCCTGACATTGAAACAACTTTGTCATTATTTTTTCAAAAACTGCATAACTTGAACTGTAGCATATCGATGTATCGTAAACCAAAAATTAAAAAACCGTGTTACTCTTAATAATACTTTACAGTTTTACTCAGCAATACTATGTTATTTATATCAGTAAATTTACTGGGACTTGAGATCAGTAATTTGGTGTTTGTTGCAAATATGTTCTTCAGGTTGAATTACTACTCGTTTGATTTATGAGTACGAAGGAAGATTGGAAAGTAACGCGAAATAATTTTACTACTAAAATGTTTAAAAGCTTACAAAACAAAAAAATCGCAAGTGAACATATAAATTCTTCCCACTTTCTACATAGTCAACAGTGTTCGCAACGCAGTCCTCCCGTCGTGGTAAAAGTTTCAATATTCCCTTTTCCGAGAAGTCCGTATGGTTGGAGTATAGCCATCTGCAGACTTCTGATTTCACTTCTGAATCTCTCGCAAAGCGCTGGGCGGCCCGGAATTTTTTAGTGAGACCAAGCAGATGAAAGTCTGTCCCGCCCAAATTTTGCGATTCTCTCACGAACAGGAGCAGCAACACGAGGGCGAACATTTTCATGAAGACGTTGATACCGTCAGAATTAATTTTGTGGCTTTCGTCACGAAGGGCATGACGCAACTTAACCAACGTTTTTACGTAAGCCGCAGCATTCACAGTGGCCCATGTTCAGCGAAGTCCACCAATAACACACCACGAAAATCCAAGAACACTGTCAACGGTACTTTCTAGCAGACTGAATCACTTTTAATTCTTTTCGTAGTGAGTAAGCAGAATATTTCCACTTCATAGAGGTCTGTTTGGTTTCGGGCGTGTAGTGTACTCATCACCAGTGACAATATCTTTCAGAAAGTGAGCGAAGCATATCATCATTCGCTGGCCTTGTGGCTGTCTGTCGGGATCTTAGGCAACCAGCGAGCACTAACTTCACGAAATTTCAACGTGTCATGAACAATATCGTACACCGCATCATAGGAAATGTTGAAGTGCTGCAATAAGGTTTGCAGTTGCAACATCTACATCTACTGCATCTACATCCATACTCCGCAAGCCACCTGACGGTGTGTGGCGGAGGGTACCTTGAGTACCTCTATCGGTTCGCCCTTCTATTCCAGTCTCGTATTGTTCGTGGAAAGAAGGATTGTCGGTATGCCTCTGTGTGGGCTCTAATCTCTCTGATTTTATCCTCATGGTCTCTTCGCGAGATATACGTAGGAGGGAGCAATATACTGCTTGACTCTTCGGTGAAGGTATGTTCTCGAAACTTTGACAAAAGCCCGTACCGAGCTATTGAGCGTCTCTCCTGCAGAGTCTTCCACTGGAGTTTATCTACCATCTCCGTAACGCTTTCGCGATTACTAAATGATCCTGTAACGAAGCGCGCTGCTCTCCGTTGGATCTTCTCTATATCTTGTATCAACCCTATCTGGTACGGATCCCACACTGCTGAGCAGTATTCAAGCAGTGGGCGAACAAGCGTACTGTAACCTACTTCCTTTGTTTTCGGATTGCATTTCCTTAGGATTCTTCCAATGAATCTCAGTCTGGCATCTGCTTTACCGACGATCAACATTATATGATCATTCCATTTTAAATCACTCCTAATGCGTAATATCAGATAATTTATGGTATTAACTGCTTCCAGTTGCTGACCTGCTATTTTGTAGCTAAATGATAAAGGATCTATCTTTCTGTGTATTCGCAGCACATTACACTTGTCTACACTGAGATTCAATTGCCATTCCCTGCACCATGCGTCAATTCGCTGCAGATCCTCCTGCATTTCAGTACAATTTCCCATTGTTACAACCTCTCGATACACACCAGCATCGTCTGCAAAAAGCCTCAGTGAACTTCCGATGTCATCCACAAGGTCATTTATGTATATTGTGAATAGCAACGGTCCTATGACACTCCCCTGCGGCACACCTGAAATCACTCTTACTTCGGAAGACTTCTCTCCATTGAGAATGACATGCTGCGTCCTGTTATCTAGGAACTCCTCAATCCAATCACACAATTGGTCTGATAGTCCATATGCTCTTACTTTGTTCATTAAACGACTGTGGGGAACTGTATCGAACGCCTTGCGGAAGTCAAGAAACACGGCATCTACCTGTGAACCCGTGTCTATGGCCCTCTGAGTCTCGTGGACGAATAGCGCGAGCTGGGTTTCACATGACCGTCTTTTTCGAAACCCATGCTGATTCCTACAGAGTAGATTTCTAGTCTCCAGAAAAGTCATTATACTCGAACACAATACGTGTTCCAAAATTCTACAACTGATCGACGTTAGAGGTATAGGTCTATAGTTCTGCACATCTGCTCGACGTCCCTTCTTGAAAACGGGGATGACCTGCGCCCTTTTCCAATCTTTTGGAACGCTACGCTCTTCTAGAGACCTACAGTACACCGCTGCAAGAAGGGGGCAAGTTCCTTCGCATACTCTGTGTAAAATAGAACTGGTATCCCATCAGGTCCAGAGGCCTTTCCTCTTTTGAGCGATTTTAATTGTTTCTCTATCCCTCTGTCGTCTATTTCGATATCTACCATTTTGTCATCTGTGCGACAATCTAGAGAAGGAACTACAGTGCAATCTTCCTCTGTGAAACAACTTTGGAAAAGTCATTTAGTATTTCGGCCTTTAGTCTGTTATCCTCTGTTTCAGTACCAGTTTGGTCACAGAGTGTCTGGACATTTTGTTTCGATCCACCTACCGCTGTGACATAAGACCAAAATTTCTTAGGATTTTCTGCCAAGTCAGTACATAGAACTTTACTTTCGAATTCATTGAACGCCTCTCGCATAGCCCTCCTCACACTACATTTCGCTTCGCGTAATTTTTGTTTGTCTGCAAGGCTTTGGCTATGTTTATGTCTGCTGCGAAGTTCCCTTTGCTTCCGCAGCAGTTTTCTAACTCGGTTGTTGTACCACGGTGGCTCTTTTCCATCTGTTACGATCTTGCTTGGCACATACTCATCTAACGCATTATGTACGACGGTTTTGAACTTTGTCCACTGATCCTCAACACTATCTGTACTTGAGACAAAACTTTTGTGTTGAGCCGTCAGGTACTCTGAAATCTGCTTTTTGTCACTTTTTCTAAACAGAAAAATCTTCCTACCCTTTTTAATATTCCTATTTACGGCTGAAATCATCGATGCCGTAACCGCTTTATGATCGCTGATTCCCTGTTCTGCGTTAACTTTTTCAAATAGTTCGGGTCTGTTTGTCACCAGAAGGTCTAATATGTTATCGCCACGAGTCGGTTCTCTGTTTAACTGCTCAAGGTAGCTTTCAGATAAAGCACTTAAAAAAATTTCACTGGATTCTTTGTCCCTGCCACCCGTTATGAACGTCTGAGTCTCCCAGTCTATATCCGGCAAATTAAAATCTCCACCCAGAACTATAACATGGTGGGGAAATCTACTCGAAATATTTTCCAAATTATCCTTCAGGTGCTCAGCCACAACAGCTGCTGAGCCAGGGGGCCTATAGAG
This sequence comes from Schistocerca serialis cubense, assembly GCF_023864345.2. Classification (NCBI taxonomy): domain Eukaryota; kingdom Metazoa; phylum Arthropoda; class Insecta; order Orthoptera; family Acrididae; genus Schistocerca; species Schistocerca serialis. Next base: position 1,005,486,285 of record NC_064638.1, on the reverse strand, counting down.
ACATCCAATTACCATGTCTGAGCCTGCTTTAACCGTGACCTTCACCCAAATCATTTCACATTTCGGATCTCCGTCAATTTCCTTCGATACTATTACACTTCTTATCGCTACAAACACGCCTCCCCCTCCACTGTACAGCCTGTCTCTGCGGTATACATTCCAATTTGAGTTTAGGATTTCATTACTATTTACGTCTGGTTTCAGCCAACTTTCTGTCCCTAGTACTATATGAGCGTTGTGACCGTTTATTAATGAGAGCAGTTCTGGGACCTTTCTGTAGACGCTCCTGCAGTTTACTATTAGCACATTAATATTGTTATTCCCTGTTGCATTTTGCCTACTCCTACCTTGCTGCGTCTCAGGAGGCGTCTTGTCGGGCCTAGGGAGGGGATTCTCTAACCTAAAAAACCCCCATGGGCACTCCACACGTACTCCGCTACCCTTGTAGCCGCTTCCGGCGTGCATTGCACGCCTGACCTATTCAGGGGGACCCTACATTTCTCCACCCGATAGCGGAGGTCGAGAAATTTGCACCCCAGATTTCCGCAGAATCGTCTGAGCCTCTGGTTTAAGCCTTCCACTCGGCTCCAAACCAGAGGACCGAGATCGGTTCTGGGAACGATACTACAAATAGTTAGCTCTGATTCAACCCCGCGAACGAGGCTTTCCTCCTTCACCAATTCCGTCAACCGCCTGTACGAGCCTGTACGAACTGAGGATGACCTCTGAACCCAGACGGCAGGAGTCATTGGTGCCGACATGAGCAACAATTTGCAGTCGGGTGCACCTAGTGCTCTCTATGGCCGGCGGCTGGGCCTCCTCCACATCTCGGATGAGACCCCCCGGCAAGCAGACAGAGTGAACACTGGCCTTCTTCCCCGACCTTCCCGCTATTTCCATAAGGGGCTCCATCACCCGCCTAACGTTGGAGCTCCCAATAACTAATAAACCCCTCCCCCCGTGTGCCTGCTCGGACCTTGCTGAAGGAGCAGCCACATGTCCACTCACAGGCAGAGCGGGCGATGCCACACGGCCAGCCTCGACATTGACCCTCCGTTTAGTGCGCCGCGAACGCCGCTGAACCCGCCACTCCCCTTGGGGAGAGGTTGGCCCAACCGCGCCCAGTACACGCGAAGATGTCTCGACAGCAGGGACAGTGGGTGAAGCATGTAACACCTGGGGTGTACCTTGCGACGTACCAGACTCCCCACTGCCGCTACACTCCGAGGCAGCAGCCTGAAGACGGCTGACCGCGGCCATCAACACGCTCAGCTGTTCGCGAACAGTGGCCAGCTCCTCCTGCGTCCGTACACAGCAGTCACACATTCTATCCATCCTAAGGAATCAATTTACTGAAGAGAGTTAATCAACCTTTAATCAACCTTTAACTAGACTGCTAATTCACTAAAGGCGGCTGTTTATTCACTAAACTGTGGTTGCTAGGCACTTCTTGTAGAAAACAATGAAAGTAGCACTACCTGTCTCTGGACTGTATTGCAAACAAACACTAGCACTACTGGCACTATGGTTGACTAATGGGACTCTCTCTGACTGTATTCAAAACAAACACGAAATCTATGGAACTATTAATAGCACTCGACAATTAAAGCTTCCTAAAAGCAAATACACACGGAAGAAAAAGTGACAAGTAAGAAAAATACAGTTAATACTTAAATTAAGGTAGCTCGCTGCACAGCAGACGTGAAGCAGACGGCAGTTACGACGACACTGACTCTACTGGCACTATGGCTGACTAAAGGGACTCTCTCTGACTGTATTCAAAACAAACAGGAAATCTATGGATCACTATTAACAGCACCCGACAATTAAAGCTTCCTAAAAGCAAATACACACGGAAGAAGAGGTGACAAGTAAGAAAATTACAGTTAATACTTAAATTAAGGTAGCTCGCTGCACAGCAGACGTGAAGCAGACGGCAGTTACGACGCCGGTCATTCAAAATTGTCATTCCAATGACTCCGAAATTCTGCGAGGTTGCAGCTCTTAACGGCTGACCGGAGCGTGGCCAATCACTATGGTTCAGAAAGACCTCTTGGAAGAATGCCCATCACCTGGTGACATTGCTACGATTCAAATAGTCGTCTCTATACAGGCCACGCATGTCACTACAAAATGACGCGGTTGATGCCCTTTGACAAATATTGAACTACATTTCGTTGCTTTTCACAAGTTGGTGACAGTGACAGGCGTGATACGTTCGTTTGGTAATTGAGGCTTTTCTCGCTAGAGCTGCACATGAAAACAAAATGCCCTATGTAGCGCAAACTTCAAGCTACAGTGTCTTGAAATTTCAAGATTACCGCTGCAATACTAGGGGAGAAACATCGATATCCCATAGACTGTGCTGTACATTCCTGAATGCCAAACGAGTTTTGCAGCACCGTGACGTGGCAGAGCCGCTGTATACACTGAATAGCAAAAACATTATGACTGCTGTCCACTGCTGTTTTGAATGCAGGGTGGTGACTTTGTGTGCACGTGAACTGGTGAAGGAATTATATATGATAAGCGAAGACGAATGGGCAATCATTCGAGCGACGAAACGGGCCGCCAGTGGCGAAATCCACTGAGACAAACAATTCTGATAATTGATGGATTGTAATGGCCAGATGACCGGGAAGGAAGACCTCGGAAACGGTGAAACTGGTCACAGTCTGCGCTTCATCGCAGAATTTGGAGACTGGAGTCTCGCCTGCTCTGTAAATCAGGATAGGCGGCGATCTGTGGTACAACTGACGACACTGTTGGGGCAAGCGTAAGTGTTCCGGAGCACACACTCGACCCCTACATGTGCCCAATAGATCAGAGGACATCGCAGTTGCTACGGGAGTGGACACAGGTTCAAATGGCTCTGAGCACTATGGGACTCAACTGCTGAGGTCATAAGTCCCCTAGAACTTAGAACTACTTAAACCTAACTAACCTAAGGACAACACACACATCCATGCCCGAGGCAGGATTCGAACCTGCGACCGTAGCGGTCGCGCGGTTCCAGACTGTAGCGCCAGAACCGCTCGGCTACCAGCGGCCGGCTGGACACAGGATCATCGAAACTGAACTTCGGATAAAAGAAAATGTCGAGAATGAGATTTTCATTTTGAAACAGAGTGTACGATGTTATGAAACTTCCTGACAGCAAAATTTTGTAGACGAGGTACTGGTGGAAATAATGCTGTGAGGAGGGGTCGTGAGTCGTGCTGAAATAGCTTAGTTGGTAGAGCACATGCCGGCGAAGTGCAAACGTTCCAAGTTCGAGTCTCAATCAACACGTAGTTTTCATTTGTCAGAAAGTTTCAATGGAAACGTGTTGCCTGGTCGGATGAAGCACCATTCTTGCAACGCCAAGTCGACGGTCGTGTTCGCATACGCCGTCATCAAGGCAAACAGCTGATCGAACTTCGCTATGGGTTACGGAAGAAGGCCAGTTGTCACTATATGGACCTGCAATATTCCCGTGGACTGTTGGATCAAAAAATTCGCCCCCCCCCCCCAAGAGAAACTGAAGAATAATATCTGAAGATCATTTCGGAGTACCTGCAAACCTTCGTGATTGATGTCCCCCTAACGGCGATGTCACATCTAGCAGGACAATTGGTTGAAAAACATGATACTGACCTATGTTGATACACGAAACGTATCGGCAATTGCTAATATGAACCGCCATTGGCTGTTTATTGGAATGACCGCAGTGAAAATTGTTGCTGGACTGGCATTCGAACCCGGATTCCACCACCTCCCCTCCTTCCCCCCTTTTTTCTCGAGTGGTCGCCTTAACCGCTTTTTTTTTTTAATCACATGTTGTTCGGTATTGATCGTTGTCTTTGTTCGGGGTGGACGTCTAATGACGCTTGTTCTAGATCGTCGTTGATCCATTAACTTGGTTTTTTTGTTACAAAGGGCAGCTAACTCTGTGGTCAAACACGCTGAGCTACAGTGTCGGCACCGCTTCGGCTGTCCGTGCACCAATCACGACCAGACCTAGCCTTCTATGTGTCCGAAAGAAAATTACGTCTTACGTCTTAATATTCGCGCTTGCGATTAAATTCCCGGTATTTCTCGGCGGCTGCAGTGACAGCAGTGCACCCACGTATATCCGAAGGAACATTGCATCGTACTTGTTAATGTCACAGGCACTGCTATTTCGTACTTATGTTGATGTGTGGTACATCAAATTCGCCTGCTCAGAAGCTTATGAAACACATGCGGGGCTCTGTCGGGTCATCTGTGCACAGACGTATGTTGTCAGATACCTCCAGAAACCTATCTATGACCACTCGAATCGATTTATGAAGAATCAACAAATCGTTACTGAGCAGGTGATCATAACTTTTGGATTCTCAAGATATGCAAGTGTAGGTACCAAGTTCTAAGGCACCAAGTTCGACCTCTTTATATCATTTAAGACAAATATCTGATAAAGCGTGGGAGTTCAATGTAGATTTCTAGATGCCAAAAAAGCCTGTGGTGCCCAAAATAAAATGAGTGAATCTCAACTGCCCTAGAAGTTCATCGGATTATATTTAAATGTGTAGAGCAAATTTATGTCGTATAAAGACAACTGCAGAAGAATATGAAAATTTTTGGACGCCATTTCACCTATTTTATTCAACCCCTTCTTAGAGGAGACTGGAATAGAGTTTGTTATGATTAATCAACATCGACTCCATGTGCAGGTGGTGAACATTATTAGACTTCCCTACTCAGATGTGTAGCATTACAAGGTAGCTTTAAAACAGAATTAATCAGAATGATGCACAGTTATTACAAAATCGCTAAGAAAACGAGATTACATGTTAATGAATAAAAGACAGAACATAAGGTCATAAATAAGAAAATCAGAAGCAATGCACCTTTGGCAATAGGTGGATTCGTTTTCCAAGACAGTGAGTGCTTCCTTCATGTACTTAGGGAGTCTTTTTCGCTACAACGATAGAGTGAAGACAGATGCCCGTCTAGCAACAGCGAAGAAAACACTTCTCAAATCTAGCAGAACATTGAAGAAAAGAGCACTTAGTACTAACTTCAGACTCCACTTGCATCAGTCGTCCATTATATCGGTAACACGAAACAGTTACGAGAGATGTACTGTTGTCGAAGTGGGACTCGAACTGGGCAGGCCATATAGCAGGAATGACAGAGAATAGACTAGCTGGAATAGCATTCTGTAGAACAATGGATGGAACGAAAGGAAGCGGAAGACCCAGAATTAGACGGCGATGTAACATCTGGGAGGACACAACTAGGATCAACACAACACAAAATAGACTAACAGTGCACTCGACTGACAGAAATGGAAGAGGCTCGTCGAGCAGGCGTATGGTTGGTTAGGACCTTTCCTCGTGTAAGGTAATGTAAATAAGAAGAATTATTAGATAAATTTACCTACTCACAAGTAAAAATGTACGAGGTGCTACATTATCAAGTTTTGGTTTCATTATCTGTAGACTATATTACAGCTACTATAATTTTAACCTCTTAAATTATTAATTAATTGTTAACATGATGTGTCTACTTTCTTTTTAATAAATCCCCGTTTCTAAGTATTTCCAGTGAATAAAATTCGTAATAATGGTTGAAGGCTATAAGGTGACCCAATGAACTAGAACCTCCAATCTTAGTATCTTAGTATTGTTTTCAATGTGAATACACAGGTTTGATTATTGAAAGAAAGTTAATGACATAGCAAATTATACTAGAATGAAATGAAATCAATTACGGCGGAGAACCTTATAAGCAGCTTTTTCTACACATGTTTTGCCGTATACCGATATAATCAGGAATCAGTGTCAAGAGAAACTAAATGGCATTATAAATCTCTGAATGTGCTGCCTGAGGCAACAGGAAACGTGAGCAACGGCCCAATTCTTCCCCTGTTTAGATCCTACACTATTTTCATCTGTTTGAGACAGATGTGTTAAGTGAACGGACATGCGGCTGTGTTATTTCTAACCCATTATCGTAAGACATGAAATCTCGGTAGAGTTCGGTGATCAGTCTGTTAAGCTCTTAAACAATTACACTCAAGTGTTGATTGCAGAATCAATTTATTTGATATTCCAAAGGCCTTAGAGATATAAGGAGAATTGCTATGAGATATGTATTCCTGCGAAAAGGGGAAGAAGAGATGATTTAATTCCATAACTTAGACAGATCTTCCGGCGAATAGATTGAAGGCATTTGAGGCAACGTGTGCTACTTCCGACAACGTTTGTTTGGAATGTGGTGGTAATTCTTTGTATGGTGTCGGGTTGAGAAGATTAGAATTGTTCATGGGATTTCGAATAAATTCCCAGATCTTCCCATGAATTTCGCATTTCGCCTTAATGAGAGATATGGGGAACAAACTTGTATTAAAACCAAGGCGGTGCTTTTTTAGACTGCCAACGTATGGCTGATAACTGAGTTTCTCTATTATCATTTCGTTCACGACAGTGTAAAGCCAATCCCTCCGTCACCCACAAACTTCTTGTATACCATTTACAATTACAGTTACGTTTCGCTAAACGGACTCGTGATGAAGGCACTGTATTCCCTTGGATATTATGTACTTCCTTTATTAATATGAACAAGTATTATGTAAGAAACCTCTTACCTGGGTGACCTACAGCTGCATATTCATATAATTCTTCACTTAATTGCCACTCGAGCCTCGCCTTTCCTACGATTAATAATGCATGTTCGTTTATATCACATTTGAGGATTTCCCCTGACTAATTACGAGTCACTAATTTAAACAATACATAGTACCAATAAACAATTTTGCGCCCATTACGATACAATTGTTTATGCATCTAGAGTCGATCCTCTACAGATTACCTGTATGTTAAACAATTTTTTGACTTTTCGAACATCCTACCATACCGAGCTTCCCACGTCACACGAGAAACAAACTAATAACATTGTGAACAGTAACGATCCTTACAAGTCTCCCATTCCGTAAGCTGGAAGCTATTCAAATTAGTAGCATTCTCTCCCCATTAAAGGCAACGTGCTGAGTCGAACCCTTTGGCACCCTAAATCCAGTTACAAAGCTGATCTAATATTCTGTAACATCACATTTCTTTGATTATGTAGCAATAAGTAACTGGTCCGACAACTTCCGAATGTCGAGGTATACTGGATAAGTCTTGGCTCCGCTGTAATCTATAAACTACATTGTAAGACCAAGTTTACAAGCAGAGCGAGCAGTGTGTGAAATGCACAATGGAATCATAGTGTGCTTAAAAGTTGTAAAATCCCGAAACTTTGTGAAAATACACTTACTCTAAGATACATATTAAACGCAACGTTAAGAGACAGAAACGAGCCAAAGAAGGTAATATACTACATCTTCCATGAATCATGAGGTGTCTCCATTAAATGATGAGCATACAAGAGTTGGGTCGAATTGTTCAAGAAAGACTGGAATAAATAAAATCTCAGTGACACTCTCGTGCCTTCCTGTGCACTTATGCCCCAAAGAAGAACACAACTTTCATTGTAGTGCATTCAATATTTCAAGCAGCAGAGTGCCATATATTACATGTTTGTCGTGAATTTGTGCTACGTGCTATGCACACATTAACCAAACTCAGTTGTACCTATGAACAAGACAGTGCTTGTTTATTTTCCCCTCCTTTCTGTTTACAAATGCCACTATATAAGATCATCGGTCTTTTCGTCTTTGTTGATTTTTGTTACATGAGGATTACTCGTTGGTCTATGGCATGTTTGGTTGCCTAACGTTTCATTATCTAATGCGACAGACAAATACAGGCTCAGATTGTAGCTTCAAACTCAAACTCAGAAACAGTTTGTACACATTCACCCAATACTCGGGCCGTGAAGTCATCAGAGCACTTCCTAGGATCACGGAGTGGATCCGACGAATATTACGGATACTATTTACATTTATGTTGAAGAGGGGAGAAAGGAAAAAAAAAAGGAAGTATTTATTAATGGCAGCTGCATCGAGACTGTATGAGGAATGGAAGGCGACGAAAATACATGCCGGACCGGGATTCGAACCCGGAATCTCTTGATTACTAAGCATTCGCCTCTATGGGCAATGAATCCACCACCTTCAGTGCGGATGAACAATGACATTCAACCTCCTGCTGGAATCTCAAAGTAGCGAGCATGGAGGCAATGGACGGGGACTGCAGGTAAATGGCGCTATGTGAGAATGTGGGTCAGCCAAAAGGCGTGCCAAAATAGTCCGCGCTGTTGCAATGAATACTGTTTCCGGGTGGCGCAGTGGTTAATGCAAAAGCAGGAGATACCAACTTTGAATCTCGGTCCGGCACATCTTTTCCCTCTTACCCGTTGGCCTGGTGCTGCTGACATCAGTGCTTCCTTCCTTTCCCTTTCCTTCCTCTCTCCTCCACCTTTAATTTACATAACAACTTCCAAGGCTGCAGCTTCCATGTGGTGTCTGCACCATGCATTAATGTAATACGATGAAGCTTGTAGTGTGGAAGAGTAGGTGCTATTTGCTTTATCTACCACTAATGACTATAACTTGTTTGATATCAGTCCTTCTTCTTTCCTGTTAAAGTTCTTTTTGTGCTACTGAATTCCTGTGGCCTCTCTGTAAATCTTATGACAGCAATTAATATGCTTTGATGAAACCCCAAAAAATTGAATTTGACGATTTTTCGGTACCAGATCAAGTTGTGCGCATTACTACTACATAAAGCAATCAATGTCAGCTCTTCCCCACGACCTTTTCTTTAACGTACAGCGTCCCAATATTACGAAACGGTCTGATGACGTCAAGAACCGACCATTGCATTTTGTGGTACAAACAGTTAGACTGAAAGGCTTGTTCGAGTTTGAAGGTTCTATTAAAGAGCCTCTTGTGATGTCTGCAATATTAATAGACGAAACTTTAAGCATAAAAACATGCGTTAGACCACATACTAATATAACAGCAATCAATAAGGATGCAAACTCCGGCCGTGAATGCCTGCATTATGTAATCGTCTTTCGTTACCTCAAACCTTTCCCGGACATTATTCCGGATTTCTTGTGGAATAAAGCTATCGTTTCAGTCTCTGATTTTGCTGGGGTGGATGCGGAAGTCTGAATCTGACCTCCTAGATTAGTCCTGCAAATGCAGAACTGTTCTTTCATTTTTAACTGCACTAGCAACAAAGCATAAATAGTTTCCTGCTACATACACGACATATATCAGAGTGTTCATTATTGGTACGCACTGTACTGTTGAAACCTGAGATACTGACACATGCATAAATTTTCTGCATATCTCTACACGCCGATGATAATATATAAGTTCGATTTAAGACACGTGAGATACTGCGGTTCTGACGACGCGTGTTTTACGTGCCAGTATGAGAAAAAGCGTTCGCATAACAAGTGAAACTTCAGACTAGGATTGCACTGCTTCAGTTGTTGAAGGTCAGTTCTGCCGACCAGTTTGAGAGTAGTTACCCGAGGTTCCCCACGTCCATCCATCCGTTTACTGGCTCCAAGCAGCACTTAAGTGACAAAAAAAAGTTTTCCGAACACATTTTGCTAAACTTTAGCTGAGTCAGGTGCCTGATAACACTAAAAAATAGAAAGCACGAAAGTAATGGAATGATCAATTAGGGTGATCAGATGTCAATTTCGTATGGAAACAAAGTTTTGTACATGCTATAAGAGATGAATAAGGCCTGTATAATGTTTATTCCCTGTTTCTGCACTTCAAGGAGTATTGATTTCCCGTTTCTTGTCGCTTATCTTTGTAGTTCTCCAATAGGCTTTGATCATTGTTCTTGCTTTTTTTGTGCAGTAGATTTTTTATTTTCAGTTTCCGTGTCATATTACGGAAATTTTAATAATGTTTTTCTGAATATTTTGTAGCTTTATTTCGTAACTCAAAGGACATCGTGGATTAAATCGTATAATGATTTGGGTTCAGATCGTTGAAACGAAAAGGTGGCTTCCATATCTTTACTAGCAATATAAAAAGGTAAAATTTGGATGTAGTGATGAAAAATACTTACTGTTTAAGTATCATAACATCCTTATTGGATCACTATCTGCCGTTTGAAGAAACAGAAGTTTTGTTTTCTTCTTGACAGTTCTTGGTTCAAGACACACTTTCAGACACAGTGATTGAATTATGTCAAAACTAGCAGTTTTAGTATTTAGCACCCTCTAGGAAAAAATCCCCCCCATGAACCATGGACCTTGCCGTTGGTGGGGAGGCTTGCGTGCCTCAGCGATACAGATAGCCGTACCGTAGGTGCAACCACAACGGAGGGGTATCTGTTGAGAGGCCAGACAAACGTGTGGTTCCTGAAGAGGGGCAGCAGCCTTTTCAGTAGTTGCAAGGGCAACAGTCTGGATGATTGACTGATCTGGCCTTGTAACAATAACCAAAACGGCCTTGCTGTGCTGGTACTGCGAACGGCTGAAAGCAAGGGGAAACTACAGCCGTAATTTTTCCCGAGGGCATGCAGCTTTACTGTATGATTACATGATGATGGCGTCCTCTTGGGTAAAATATTCCGGAGGTAAAATAGTCCCCCATTCGGATCTCCGGGCGGGGACTACTCAAGAGGATGTCGTTATCAGGAGAAAGAAAACTGGCGTTCTACGGATCGGAGCGTGGAATGTCAGATCCCTTAATCGGGCAGGTAGGTTAGAAAATTTAAAAAGGGAAATGGATAGGTTGAAGTTAGATATAGTGGGAATTAGTGAAGTTCGGTGGCAGGAGGAACAAGACTTCTGGTCAGGTGAATACAGGGTTATAAACACAAAATCAAATAGGGGTAATGCAGGAGTAGGTTTAATAATGAATAGGAAAATAGGAATGCGGGTAAGCTACTACAAACAGCATACTGAACGCATTATTGTGGCCAAGACAGATACGAAGCCCACTCCTACTACAGTAGTACAAGTTTATATGCCAACTAGCTCTGCAGATGACGAAGAAATTGAAGAAATGTATGATGAAATAAAAGAAATTATTCAGATTGTGAAGGGAGACGAAAATTTAATAGTCATGGGTGACTGGAATTCGAGTGTAGGAAAAGGGAGAGAAGGAAACATAGTAGGTGAATATGGATTGGGGGACAGAAATGAAAGAGGAAGCCGCCTGGTCGAATTTTGCACAGAGCACAACATAATCATAACTAACACTTGGTTTAAGAATCATGAAAGAAGGTTGTATACATGGAAGAACCCTGGAGATACTAAAAGGTATCAGATAGATTATATAATGGTAAGACAGAGATTTAGGAACCAGGTTTTAAATTGTAAGACATTTCCAGGGGCAGATGTGGACTCTGACCAAAATCTATTGGTTATGACCTGTAGATTAAAACTGAAGAAACTGCAAAAAGGCGGGAATTTAAGGAGATGGGACCTGGATAAACTAAAAGAACCAGAGGTTGTACAGTGATTCAGGGAGAGCATAAGGGAGCAATTGACAGGAATGGGGGAAATAAATACAGTAGAAGAAGAATGGGTAGCTTTGAGGGATGAAGTAGTGAAGGCAGCAGAGGATCAAGTAGGTAAAAAGACGAGAGCTAGTAGAAATCCCTGGGTAACAGAAGAAATATTGAATTTAATTGATGAAAGGAGAAAATATAAAAATGCAGTAAGTGAAACAGGCAAAAAGGAATACAAACGTCTCAAAAATGAGATCGCCAGGAAGTGCAAAATGGCTAAGCAGGGATGGCTAGAGGACAAATGTAAGGATGTAGAGGCCTATCTCACTAGGGGTATGATAGATACCGCCTACAGGAAAATTAAAGAGACCTTTGGAGATAAGAGAACGACTTGTATGAATATCAAGAGCTCAGATGGAAACCCAGTTCTAAGCAAAGAAGGGAAAGCAGAAAGGTGGAAGGAGTATATAGAGGGTCTATACAAGGGCGATGTACTTGAGGACAATATTATGGAAATGGAAGAGGATGTAGATGAAGATGAAATGGGAGATATGATACTGCGTGAAGAGTTTGACAGAGCACTGAAAGACCTGAGTCGAAACAAGGCCCCCGGAGTAGACAATATTCCATTGGAACTACTGACGGCCGTGGGAGAGCCAGTCCTGACAAAACTCTACCATCTGGTGAGCAAGATGTATGAAACAGGCGAAATACCCTCAGACTTCAAGAAGAATATAATAATTCCAATCCCAAAGAAAGCAGGTGTTAACAGATGTGAAAATTACCGAACTATCAGCTTAATAAGTCACAGCTGCAAAATACTAACACGAATTCTTTACAGACGAATGGAAAAACTAGTAGAAGCCAACCTCGGGGAAGATCAGTTTGGATTCCGTAGAAACACTGGAACACGTGAGGCAATACTGACCATACGACTTATCTTAGAAGAAAGATTAAGGAAAGGCAAACCTACGTTTCTAGCATTTGTAGACTTAGAGAAAGCTTTTGACAATGTTGACTGGAATACTCTCTTTCAAATTCTAAAGGTGGCAGGGGTAAAATACAGGGAGCGAAAGGCTATTCACAATTTGTACAGAAACCAGATGGCAGTTATAAGAGTCGAGGGACATGAAAGGGAAGCAGTGGTTGGGAAGGGAGTAAGACAGGGTTGTAGCCTCTCCCCGATGTTGTTCAATCTGTATATTGAGCAAGCAGTAAAGGAAACAAAAGAAAAGTTCGGAGTAGGTATTAAAATTCATGGAGAAGAAATAAAAACTTTGAGGTTCGCCGATGACATTGTAATTCTGTCAGAGACAGCAAAGGACTTGGAAGAGCAGTTGAACGGAATGGATAGTGTCTTGAAAGGAGGATATAAGATGAACATCAACAAAAGAAAAACGAGGATAATGGAATGTGGTCGAATTAAGTCGGGTGATGCTGATCGAATTAGATTAGGAAATGCAACACTTAAAGTAGTAAAGGAGTTTTTCTATTGATGGAGCAAAATAACTGATGATGGTCGAAGTAGAGAGGATATAAAATTTAGACTGGCAATGGCAAGGAAAGCGTTTCTGAAGAAGAGAAATGTGTTAACATCGAGTATAGATTTAAGTGTCAGGAAGTCCTTTCTGAAAGTATTCGTATGGAGTGTAGCCATGTATGGAAGTGAAACATGGACGATAAATAGTTTGGACAAGAAGAGAATAGAAGCTTTCGAAATGTGGTGCTACAGAAGAATGTTGAAGATTAGATGGGTAGATCACATAAGTAATGAGGAAGTATTGAATAGGATAGGGGAGAAGAGAAGTTTGTGGCACAACTTGACCAGAAGAAGGGATCGGTTGGTAGGACATGTTCTGAGGCATCAAGGAATCACCAATTTAGTATTGGAGGGCAGCGTGGAGGGTAAAAATCGTAGAGGGAGACCAAGAGATGAATACACTAAGCAGATTCAGAAGGACGTAGGTTGCAGTAGGTACTGGGAGATGAAGAAGCTTGCACAGGATAGAGTAGCATGGAGAGCTGCATCAGACCAGTCTCAGGACTCAAGACCACAACAACAACATTGGAAAAAATTCTGTAGACACCAATTTTCCAATATCTTCAGAATTTACCGTGTGACTATATCCGTTCTTACCACTTTACCAATCACAGACAACAGAGTCCGCTTTCTCTAATCTGAAGTTAGAGGAAGGTCGCGTCGTGTCGAATACATATATATTTCCGAAAGTTGTACTAAATAATAGTACATGGGTCAGTCACATGTTTCAGTCACCTTCTTGTGACCGACGCCTATATTCATCGTCAACGTGCAATAACCACTCATAGACAGCAGATGCCAGAAGTAGCAGTGAAGGGTATATAAAACGCGTTGGGGTACACAAGAAAACACTGTAGTTGTCATCGTAATGCAGAAACGGAATGATTTAACTGAAGTCCAAAAGGACCTAGCCCTCAAGCATTGCCGAAACTGCTAAGTTTATAGACCGCGTGTCAGCGTTCTTATACTGTGCGTGAAAAAGTGGCGCTATCTACAACCTGCACTGAGGCAGTTGTGGTGCACCACAGGCCATAAGCAGCTGCAGAGGACTTTGCTGTCGAATAGAGCCGCAACTATTGAGCAACTGACCGCCCATGTGAACAAAGGGGCTACCAATAATGTTTCCACAACGACCATTCAGCGAACAATGATTTGTGTGGGCCTCCGCAGCAGGCGCCTAGTTCATGCACCCGTGTTGACTGTTGTACATCGACGAAGAAGGCTGGAACGTGCGACCCGTTCCGTAACTGGACGGCCACTGAGTGACGACAGATTGTTTTTTCAGATGAATCACGGTTTTTTGCTCCATCGGACACTTAGCTGTTGGCGTGTATGGCTTGAAACTTCTGAAAGAAAACACTCTGCAACAGTAGTCGAAAGCGTCCAGCCGGGATGGCGTTACCCGATCGATCTCGTCATTCTGGGAGGCGCAGTGGATCACCACATGCACGCATCAGTCCTTGAGAACCCTGTCCCCTCCTAAGAAAAAGGCTTTCTTTTTTTTCTCGGCTCGATGACATCTGTAACGTTTCACACAGTTCACAGTGTATGCATATGGTTCGAAGAACACCAGGATGAGTTTACCGGCTCACCTGGCCACTAATCTCCACAGTTTTAAGCAAATATTAATCGGCCTGCTCGCACCACACTTCTTCAACCGGAAAAACTGGCGCAGCTGGACACGGCACTGGAGCCAGCATGATTCCACATTCCTGTCCATACCTTCCAGAACCTCACTGACTCTCTGTACATATGTTAGTTTATTTCTGATATTTTACATTTTGGTTTGTTTTAATTTTTGGAGGACTGTATCGGATATGATATGGTAACCTGTAAAAAAGTCATTTATGTTACAAAAGAAAAAATTTAATTGGTCCATAAATCGTTATGAACATTAAACTAAAGTAAGTGGACGTTATATATTTTAATACTAAGTGTCCAGATCAGGAAAAGTGGACACAAATAAGAAAATTACAAGTTATTAAGTTAAGGCTTTAAGTTAAACGTTATTAAGTTAAAGCTTTAGGCCGACCTGGCCAATATCTAAATATTAGACATTTAGTCAAACATTTATCAAACATACAGTGAAGAATGTTGTTGTTGTTGTGGTCTTCAGTCCTGAGGCTGGTTTGATGCAGCTCTCCAAGCTACTCTATCCTTTGCAAGCTTCTTCATCTGCCAGTACACACTGCAACCTACATCCTTCTGAATCTGCTTAGTGTATTCATCTCTTGGTCTGCTTCTACGATTTTTACCTTCCACGCTGCTCTCCAATGCTAAATTTGTGATCCCTTGATGCCTCAGAACATGTCCTACCAACCGGTCCCTTCTTCTTGTCAAGTTGTACCACAAACTCCTCTTCTCCCCAATTCTAGTCAATACTTCCTCATTAGTTATGTGATCTACCCATCTAATCTTCAACATTCTTCTGTAGCACCACATTTCAAAAGCTTCTATTCTCTTCTTGTCCAAACTATTTATCGTCCATGTTTCACTTCCATACATGGCTACACTCCATACGAATACTTTCAGAAAGGACTTCCTGACACTTAAATCTATACTCGATGTTAACACATTTCTCTTCTTCAGAAACGCTTTCCTTGCCATTGCCAGTCTAAATTTTATATCCTCTCTACTTCGACCATCATCAGTTATTTTGCTCCATAAATAGAAAAACTCCTTTACTACTTTAAGTGTTGCATTTCCTAATCTAATTCGATCAGCATCACCCGACTTAATTCGACCACATTCCATTATCCTCGTTTTTCTTTTGTTGATGTTCATCTTATATCCTCCTTTCAAGACACTATCCATTCCGTTCAACTGCTCTTCCAAGTCCTTTGCTGTCTCTGACAGAATTACAATGTCGTCGGCGAACCTCAAAATTTTTATTTCTTTTCCATGCATATTAATACCTACTCCGAATTTTTCTTTTGTTTCCTTTACTGCTTGCTCAATATACAGATTGAATAACATCGGGGAGAGGCTACAATACTGTCTCACTCCCTTCCCAACCACTGCTTCCCTTTCATGCCCCTCGACTCTTA
Organism: Schistocerca serialis cubense; assembly: GCF_023864345.2. NCBI lineage: Eukaryota > Metazoa > Arthropoda > Insecta > Orthoptera > Acrididae > Schistocerca > Schistocerca serialis. The sequence goes on along the minus strand of NC_064638.1, from coordinate 1,005,470,296 downwards.
TAACTGCCATTTTGTTTCTGTACAAACTGAAAATAGCTTTTCTCCCCTGTATTTTACCCCTGCCACCCTTAGAATTTATAATATAGTATTCCAGTCAACATTGTGATAAGCTTTCACTAAGTCTACAAATGCTAGAAACGTAGGTTTGCCCAGTGAAGAATGTTCAGCAATTCCCGTGGGCCTCGCCCTCACAAATGTGACCTTGAATTCATTTCATTGACAGCACAATATTGTTTACTGTTCTTCACTGAATGTTCTCGGAAGAAACCCTTGTTATATCCTAAAACAGGATTCATAGTCTAAAGATGTTTTAGTCAGTCACTTAATGTAATTCTTGGGACTGACTATTTCTCAATCGATTCCCTGTAATTTCAAGACATCCGATTTTCTATACTGCTCCGTTCAAGTATTTTCATACCATTATGTTATGACTTCTCCACATTTAAAGAAAAATGGATTATTAGTGCTGTGTGCTTTGTATTGCTTTGTCCGATACAATAATAACGCACAGATGTGGTACTTCACATAGTTATTACTTAGGTTTGACATTGACTCGGCCTACAATGCAGAGAATAATTAAGCAAAACATAAGACGCTCCAAAACTAAGTTCTGCACCGATAAAAGCACAAGGGACAGATAACTTGTTGCCACACCGAAACGCACTTTTATTTTGATTCATAACTACTTGGTATGTCTTGTTCGTCCATAGTTCACACTGCAGTGGCTCTTCAAGTGCTTTCACTATCGATAGAATTCAGAAACTGTTGTTTTCCGACACAATGAGCTTTCCGATGGTCCTCAACCTTACACTAATGGCCTTCTGTCATCCTTATCCAGAACATAAAAAAATCAAGTTCTAAAGATACAGGTTCGCACCCTGCATCGCACAGTTCTTGGAAGTATTCTTCTCATCTTTGAAAGACTTTACCGTGCATTTTGTTGTCTTTTTCTACACCTTTGTTGAGAATTGCCATGCAAGTTTACCGAATCTATGTCCACCCCAAGTTGTGTTTCTTACTCTTTCCTATGAATACCTTTTCTTACTTTCAAAATCTTTCTGTACCTTCCTTCGCCGCTGTGCAACAGCTTTTTAAATTATTAAGTGGCATTTATTAAGTTGCATTTGTATTTCAGTCACGAATATATTGTGATCACTACAAGTACTTTCTTCTGATAATGTAGGAGGCTATTGGTAATGTAAGGTCCTATCGGTACGGAAATGGAAACCAAAGAGAAAACCAAAAACAATTAGTTACAGTTAACTACACCTTCCAGCTACTACTCTACACAGTCACCGCTCCGACTTCATTTGTCATAGCGTTGTACCAACTTTAGAATGCCCTCATCATAGAAAACAACCACCCGGTCTGCAGTTCGTTGTCTGTGCCAAAATGTGCCATCGGTTCATGTGAGCAGAGGTGAACCTCAGGGGAGCCAATTACGGGCCGTATTGTGAGGTCAAACACTTCCCATCGGAAACGCTCCAGGAGTATCTTCTCCGCCCTTGCCGAGGGCGGCCAAGAATTGTCATGAAGAAGGAAACGAATGACAGTTATGTGGGCTGTATGACATCATGAAAAGTCTCTCACCAGCCCAACATACACTATTTATCTAGCCAATAGCCCTTTATGAACTTCCTCGTAATGTCTGTATACCTTTCTGACACTAAAATGAAGTCAATTCCACTTTAGGAAGGTATCTTCTGGTAACTTGCTAACGGATAATCTCCTTTTACGATTTTCAAACCATGCATCTGCCAGTATCATTTATCACCATGTGGTAGTCAGTAACCCGCTTACCATTATCATTTATATTAGAAAGACCGTGGCTGCATTCTATCGTTACATTCTTCTCCAGCAGCTAGGTCTGACTTCCTCATTACTACAAAGTGTTTCAGTTCATCGTGCTGTATACAGTGGTATGCGTTTTGGGAATAGCTGGTCGTCCCATCGTGCTGTTGTTAGAAACAACTGAAACATCAGAAGGTGGTGTGGCGTTCCTTTCATAGTTTTCCAATATCTGAGACGCTTATACTCAATACCATTAATCTAGAAATAGACGTCTTCCGTTGTGATGTTTCTCATAATATCTCTTCCTTTGAAATCACTTCCTTACTACTTTATTATGGGTCTGTAACCTCGACGTGTTCATCTACTTCGCTACCTAAGAATCCATATCACTTCATCCATTACTGAAGTTTCTGCTGTGGGTCACGCTGAATTAAGCTAATTGAAGGAAAAGCTTGCAGTTGCAGAAATTTATTTTTGTGGAATCAGTTTATTGTAGCTGTTATTGAAGTCTTAAGTCGGAAGACTGGTCTGATGTAGCTACTCACGGTACTCTATCCTGTGCAAGCCCTTTCACCTCCAAGTAAGTACTACAAACTGCGACCTTCTGAATCTGCTTACTGTATTCATCTCTTGGCCTACCTTTACGATTAGCCCCCACACTTCTCCCCAATGTAAAATGGTGATCCCTTGATGTTTCAGAATGGTTCCTGCCAATCTATTACTTCTTCTAGACGTTTATTGACTCTCTGTCTTTTCTTACTTCAACAATATTCCGTAGCTAATGTTCATCAGCCGATGTGTTATTAATGAATTTTTTACATATAACTTACTTTTTGAAACTGAAGAGATGGGAATAAGTATTTGGATTATATATTTTAAATAAATAGTTGAAATTTCTTTAAGCTCAACCAAAATCCTTTGACTGCTCAATTCTGATTAAGTAGACTTACTTTCCCAAAGATATTCATTAGCACTTGTACTACGTTTTTCCCCGTCTGAATCTCAGTGTTCAACACAGTTTCACTCGTCTTATTTACAAGGTGAAGCAGAGCACCAGAGACAGACTTTTAGTCTTTTCAAGGATAGCTTCCGGATTTGTTGGTACAATGGAACCAGGGTCTCTGGCGGGTCATTTCTTGGCCCAGTCTGCTTTCTAACTTTAGTGTACTCAAAACCGTGCTCAGCAGTCCAAATGACGACGGTATGTTCTGTGTGTCCTATTTCCATTCGCAAACGGTATCGGCTGCTAAGGACACTACTATCCTCTTTAAAGCGTTGTCCTCAGTTTTGCATTCAGTATTACTCGGTTCTGTTTAAGGTTGTTTGTGGCAGAGGTAGTTGTGTGTTAGCGTTTATACCCGATAGTACTATGGATATGTTTACTGATGAAGAGTTGACCTATGAGCACCTCATGTACTCGGTTGACCAAATGCAATGGAAAAGCGAAAGAATGACACTACGCTGAGCTAGTGGTTCACAAACCCGCAGTAGGCTACAGCAATCCATCCAACCCACCGCCGCCCCACACCTAACCCATGGTAATTGTGCAGTTCGACCCACAGTGGAACCCCCTCCCACGAGAACGTCTCATACCAGACGAGTGTAGCCCCAAATGCTCAAACGCTTGCGTGGTAGAGTAATTATGGTGTACGCCTACGTGGAGACAGTTTGCGCAGTGTAACTGAGGCGGAATAAGGCGAACCGGCGAGCATTCCCTGAGGCAGATGGAATACCGGCACGTCTTGACGCTCGGGAAGTAGCGCGTTAGACCGCTAGGCTAGCCGGGCGGTGAATAAAACAAGGTTGACTGGGGCAACACACTGAAACCAAAATGGTCATAACGTATTCTGAAGAGCATCTGGAAGTCTGTAGGTGGAGTTCCAGTTCAACTTATACAGTAAAAACGTTCTTGGTGTTCAACTTTATTCAGTACTTCTCGATAAATCACACACAAATTAAGTAACAATACTGTAATCAACAGCAATACTTTGGAAGTTATGAACAGCTTATCGAATGAGAGTTCAAAGATCCACCAAAGGAAATACACCATCCGATCCAAAGTACCCGGACACGCATAGGTGAGGTTAAACTAACCATCAGATGTCATGTAAGGCGTTTTCTCCAGCCAGTGAAAAAAGAGGCAGGTGGTATTGTGTTGTCAGTAGAGAGGCAATATCGGTTGAATGGGTCGGTTAAGAGAGGTGAGTGTCTTTCAGCGTGGACTAATCTCTGGATGTAACCTGTGTAACAAAGTCAATAGGCACATTTAAACCTTTCAGAATCTGTCCAGGTCGACTGTTGGTGATGTGACTCTGAAGCGGAAACGCGAAGGAACAACCACAGCTATGACAGGACCAAACAGAACCTGTGCACTGATGGACCTGCGCCAACGGCCACTGTAAAGGGTTGTTTTAAAAACCAGCATGAAATCAGCGGATGGAATTGCTCTAGTGTTTCAAGGAGCTACCAGATAAAACAATGGTTTGATGCGGCCAGTCACGAATTCCTCTTTTGTGCCAACCTCTTCCTGTGAGAGTAGCACTTACACCCTATTTTCTGAATAATCTGTTGGATGTACTCTAATCTCTGTCTTCCTCTGCAGTTTTTGCAGTCTACAGCTCCCTCTAGTACCATTCCCTGTCGTCGTAACAAACGTTCTATCATCCCATCCATTCTCCTTGTCAGTGTTTTACACATATTCATTTCCTGTACGATTCTACACAGAATTTGCTTACCTTATCAGTCTACCTACTTCTCAACATTCGTCTCTAGCATAACCTCTCATCTGTTTTGATTCTCTTTTGTTCCGGTTATCCCATAGTCCATGTTTCACTACCATACAATGCTGTGCACCAAACGTACGTTCTCAGAAATCCGTTCCTCAAATTAAGGCCTATATTTGATACTAGTAGACTTCTCTTGGCCAGGAATGCTCTTTTCATCAGTGCTAGTCTGCTTGTGATGTCCGCCTTGCTCCGTCTGTCATTGGTTGGTTTAAATTCATCCACTTCGTGATCATGAACCTGATGTTAATTTTCTCGCTGTTCTCATTTCTGCTACTTCTTATTACTTCCGCTTTGCTTCGATTTACTCTCATTCCGTATTCTGTACTCATTATTCTGTTCAGTAGATCATTTCATTCAGGAAAGCAATGTCATCAGCAAATCGTATCATTGATATCCTTTCATTCTGAATTTTGATTCGAATCCCTAACTTTTCTTCTATTTCTATCGTCGCTTCTTTGATGAACAGATTGAACAGCAGAGGCAGAAGACTACATTCCTGTCTCATACTCTTTTTAATCCGACCACTTAGTTCTTGTTCGTCCACTATTATTATTCCCTCTTGGCTCTTGTGCACATTGTATATTACCCGCCTCTGCCTACAGCTCTTCCGAATTTTTGCGTCATTCTACATTGTCGAACGCTTTCTGCAGGTCGACAAATCTTATGAAAGTTTTTTTGATTTTTCTTTAGTTTTGCTTCCATTATCAACCGTAATGTCAGAATTGTCTCTCTGGTGCCTTTACCTTTCCTAAGGCCGAACTAATGGTCATCTAACACATCCTCAATTCTCTTTTCCATTCTTGTATATGTTATTCTTGTCAGCAGCTTGGATACGTGAGGTTTTAAGCTCATTGTGCGATAATGTTCGCACTTATCAGCTCTTGCAGTCTTCGGAATTGTGTCATGATATTTTTCCGAATGTCAGGTGGTATTTTGCCTGACTCATGCATTCTACACACCAACGTGAATAGTCGTTTTGTTGCCACTTCTTCAACGATTTTAAAACTTTTGATGAAATATTATCTACGCTTTCTACCCTACTTTATCTTAAGTCCTCCAAAACTCTCTTAAATTCTAATTCTAATACTGGATCCCGTATCTCTTATAAATCGATCCCTGTTTCTCCTTCTATCACATCAGACAAATCTTTCTCGTCACAGAGGTCTTCATTTAACACTGGAATTACCGTTGCACTCTTACTGTTACCACCACTGCTTTAAATTTCGCCGAATGTTATTTTGACTTTTCTATATGCTGAATAAGTCCTTCTGACAACCATTTCTCTTCCGATTTCTTCAGATTTTCCGGGCAGCTGTATCTTCTTAGCTCCCTGCACTTCCTATTTATTTCATACCTCAGTGACTTGTATTTCCATATTACTGAATTTTCCTGAACATACTTGTACTCCCTTGTTTCGTAGATCAACTGGAGTATTTGTTCTGTTAGCCATGGTTTCATCACAGTTACCTTCTTTGCACCTATGTGTTTCTTTCCAACTTGTATGATTGCCCGTTTTAGAGAGGTCCATTTCTCTTCAACTGTACTGCTTACTGACCAGGGAAGTACTTGGGCTCGAACAAACACAAATACACCAAAATCGTGTGAGAAATAATGTAAAGGTCTCTTATTGCACTAGGGCTACTCACGCATCTGCAAAACTCTGCAGTCGTCCGTTAGAGGCCTCTGCGTATGCCATGCCGCATTGCACACTGACCTGCCGGTACGCCAGTCGGGACCAATAGGGACGGTGCAGTGTGCCTCTGAAGCTGCGTTTTGTGTATTGAAGCGTCAGATGGCTCGGCAATTGGTAATCAATACTGCTAATGTATTGCGACTGTTTGAGATGAAGTTACGAAGAACCTTTCTTCGTGAAGATGGTATTGGTGTAGAAGACGAATCATTCGCATGGTTTCTGGTATCTATTATAGTGCAGAAATATGAGCATAAGTTAAAAACAGATACTGTTGTAACACTAACACATAATGATGATGATAGGGATGATAATGACGAACAACTCATTGCAAACGGTAGTGCTACGGCAAGTGCGGGAAGAGGCGATGGAAGTAGTGACAGTGAATACCAAGCGTCTCTCAAGAAGAAGGTTAAAGTTGCAAGTATCATCACGGCGTTTGATGACAACACACTGGAGAACATGTACGATGATTATTACGTAAGAGGTTTCGACACATACGACAAGCTTCTGAAAAGATACCCTAAACTGAAGTCTAAAAGTAATGTTAAAAACATACTGGATTACCTGGAAAAGAAAAGGAAATACAGTTTTCAAAGGAAATCATACACTGCTGTTCAAGACCATCAAGGAGCGCGTAATGGCGAAATTCGATGAAGTGCGAGAATGTGGTTTCGCCGTTCATTATTGGCATTTATAACATTGGGCGTTGGACGTAGCCAGAAATCTCGGGTGTACAAACTTTACAGCTTCACTAGGATTTATTACTAATTTGAAAAAGGAGTTTAGGATAACATCACGCCGTATCACTATGCTCCAAGCACGAAAAGATAAAGATGACGAAGAAGATCTGATTGAAAGAGCTCAAACGTTTGTTGCTGACGTCAGTGAGCATATCACGAGAAAAAACATCGATATTAGTTCTGTATGGAACTGTGATCAGAGTCAGTTCAACTATGAACTTTCTTGTGACAGAACACTATCCATGAAAGGGGAGAGAAACACTATCGCGATGTTGCAATCAGGTAACTGTGCAACACATAGTTACACGATCGATGTTGCTATATCAATGGACGGACGATTGGCAGACAAACTCTATATTTGCTTCCAAGAATCCAGTGTAAAGTTTGGACCCCGCGTGTCAAGGGAAATAGAAATGCGGTGCTCTTCAAATGTCGTCGTCGATGCAAGTGTGAGTGGGAAGATGACGAAACAACATCTGAAGACGTATTTTCTGTCAGTTTTGAATCCACATTTGTCGAGAAAGTCATTAGTACTTTGTGACTCCTGGTCTGGACATAAGGATGAACGAGTACTACTGGAAGCATCTGGTGGAAAACATGTAGATTTAAAAATAATTCCTCCTAGAACTGCAAAATATGCACAACCTCTGGATGTGTATTTCTTCAGGCAATATAAATATATGCCAAGAGAATAACAGACTTCATTAAACTACGTTCCAGTAATATGCAGCCGAAATTGCACGACAGATTCTTTATCATGAATATGCATTCTGTCATTTACAATCAGTTATCTACGGGAGTATACAGACCAATGCTTCGTTACACGTGGCAGAACGCTGGCTACGATATTGGTGAACCAGTGAACAACTTCAAAAGTGTCATTGGCGTGGCGTTCAACACTGATATTATAGAATGTGCAAATACGCCATGCGATCAACTTGCATTTCTTTACTGTGCGTTTTGCAGACATTCGTATTGCTCGGAGCATTTTATTGACATTCCGCATTTACATTTATAGTTAAGATTGCTGAAATGCGTATGGCGTCTAAATTACATCTTCAGTGATATCTAGAGCATGACTACAGAGTTTTGCAGAAAAAAGACATCCACCAGCACATTCAGAGGTACATAATGATCCCGTAACCAAACATTCATACAGATCTGTTTGTTGGAGCCCAAGTACTTTCCTGGTGAGCTATTCCCTATTGCTGCTCCTATTGCCTTAGAGAACTTCAAGTGTATCTCGTCTTTTCTTAATACTTCTGTATCCCATTTCTTTGCTTATTGACTCTAGCTGACTAATCTCTTAAACATCAACCTACTCTTCATCACTACTACATTGTGATCTGTGTCTATATCTGCTCCCGGGTATGCCTCCCAATCCAATATTAGATTCCGGAATTTCTGTTTGACCATGAAATCTTCTCATATCACCTGGCCTTTTCCAAGTATACCTCATCCTTTTGTAGTTCTTGAACAGAGTATTTGCTATTACTAGCTGAAATTTATTTCAGAACTTATTCGATATTTTTCCTCTCCCATTCCTTATCGCAAGCCCATATTCTCCTGTAACCGTTTATTCTAGTCCTTCCCCTACAACGGCATTCCAGACCTCCATGACTATCAGATTTTTATCTCATTTTAAAGTACTGTATTACCCTTTCGGTATCCTCATAAACTTTCTTCATATTCAACTTGCGACGTCGGCATGTATACCTGAGCTATTGTTATCGCCGTTGGTTTGCTGTTGATTCTGATAATAAATAAAATAATGTTGCTGTTGGTGTTACCCTTCACTCATCTAGATAATCCTTATCTTTTTCGCGCTTCACTTTACTAGCCCCTATAAAACTTAATTGAACCTTTACATTTTCCTTTTCGTATTTCCTAGCTTCCAAACCACGTTCCGGTTCTGATATTCCATGACCCGACTCTTACAATGTTATCCTTTCTTTGGGTATTCAACCTCCCCTTTGGCAGTCCCTTCCCGGAGATCCGAATGGAGGATTATTCAGGAATCTTTTGCCAATGGACAGATCATCAAGACACTTTTTCAGTTAGTGGCCACATATCCTGTGGATACACATTACGTGTCTTTAAAGGAGTGGTTTCTGCATCGTCATGTCGCTGATCATTGCAAATTCTTCCGCCTTCAGCGGCAGTTTCCCACCCCAACAGGGCGATATGAACCTCTGTCCGCTCCTCCTCCATCTTTGACAAGGGCGTTGGCAGACTGACGGTTATCTCTTATAATCGAAGTCCTCGGCCGCCAATGCTGATAAATAATCGTAATTTAAGCGGTGGCAGGTTCAGAATCCGGGATCGAGCACGTTATGATTACTAATAAAAGACCCTAGACCACGGATGCGCCGGAAGTTAAAACGAACGGGTAGAGCAGACGAACAGCTCTTCATAAGCCACACATTTCTGTGGTCAATGCTAAGCGACGCTTTGAACATGAAGAGTGACGCCACTGTAGATTTTACGACTCGAAACGAGTTATTTAGAGTTATGAATCAGGACATACGCTGTGCCAGTCTGATGTAAGGGTTTGAGTAAAACGCAAGTATATGTAGTTCTGACAGCGAGGTACAGATGAAATCTTTGTGACGTGTGGTATAATTGTGCGTGTGTTGTGTTGTACAAGTTCAGCAAGATTACAATAAAATTAGTTACTTGTTATTAATGTGACATAAGGTTTTATTTAATCACTGCTTTCCCCTACTAATCAACGTTATTTTCTTAAAGAAATCTCCACCTGGGAACGCGTAGCAATGTTGTCTCTCAAGTGGTGTAAATGTCACTAAGCTCATTCACAAAAGTAGTCATTTATAACCAACAAACAAGTTAAATACATGATAAGTGATCTGAGCTAAACTACATTAATAATTTTTAGTAATTTCAGTGCTGTTATTTAAAAGGCTCTTTGCTAGTTGCAGATCATTTATCAAAATCAACGCTAGTGTCAACTCGAAGTAGTAACACTTTTCTTTAAGCAAAATGAACAGTTTTGTCACACAATAGCACACGTACACAACACTAATGTATTTTCCTCTCATAATATTTCGCAAAAGTAGTTACGAAATTACCGGGCTTCATACTCCAGCAGATAAGAATTTGTATCACGTAAGATGCTGTTTGCATTCATAGAAGTTCAATGTATTCACAGTCTAACTGAAATTTATTACCTCAGAGTGGGTTCTCGGCCACTATTACACAATTGTTACTGCAATTATAACCAACAACATTTAAATCTGTATCGAAAATCAATTTAAAACTTATTTCCCTAAGATGGCGGCTAACATAACATAATCACTTATCGATTCTGCTTCAGGCTGTGTTTTACTCGTAATAAATAATATATATTAAATATTTTCTCACCTTCAGTATATGCATTTACATTTGAAAATATTTCTCAATGTTACAAGACACATTAATAGTCAGCATTTACCAATAAACTGCTCTGTAGATAAATATCGCTAATGGGTGTGCTCTTTGGTTGAGCAGAAAACTTAACATTTACATACGACGGGAATTACAATGAAATAAAAGTTTAGACAAAGAAAATTCATTTCTATAACAAACAAATTCTTTTTTCAGATATCGGTTAGCAACATAAAAATATTTTAGTACAGTTTTTTACCGACCTCTGTGTTACGAGACATCAATCGCATCCTGTGAGTACAATAGTTCGACCAACAAGAAGATTCATTTTTCTACAAACTCATAGATAACAGAAACATTACTATTTTCATTATCTTGTTACATGGGTATTGCCTGAGATAAAATTTTTTACTAAACATAAAGGTATGTCGTTGACAATAGTTATTTATTACCTATGGTATTAACGATGAAGTCCTTTTTATTAAATTACGAAAATAGGATCAGATTTCAGTCACATTACAGGTACAATGCTGTCGTGAATATTATTTTGAATAAAATATAGGCGTGGATATTACATAGTATTATAGTATGAGGATGTTTGACTTGGTTAAGTTGCGGACCCACTCTTGTAATTACGAAAACGCTGAATGCGTAAGAATATGAACACTCCTTACAGCATTGTATACTGCGTACTGTAGAGAAACATTTCGGCGCAGATGATTGTTGGTATCAATATGACAGTCCACCCTGTCCATATGTGTGAGGCAGTGGTTTGTAGACAGAACATTCCTCAAACTGTTTAACTTGCCCAGAAGCACGACCTCAACATACAGGAACACCTTTGGGATTAGTTAGAACGTCAGCTTCGTTCCAGACTCCAGCGTCCAAAATCGCTATTTTCTATGATTTCGGCTTTTGAGGAATATTGAGCTTCCACCCCTCCACAGACATTTTGAATCTTTATTGAAAGTATCCTCAGAGTATTCAAGCAGTCATAAAGGCAAAGGATGAGAACTTACTCTTTCATACATCTTTTTGAAAATCAAGTAGAGGAAAAAAACAGCGATAATGGCGAGTCCAGCGCATCTTCTCCTGTGGGCTGTCTGTAGGCTGTTAGGTTTTCTCGAACAGCGCTATCACACCAGTCGCTAAGGAAACGTGCGATGCCACGTACAGAGTCTTCTCTCGTATTGCCTTGAAACACAAAACTTAAATACAGTTACGTTTCTTAATTAATATCTTCAATGTTAATATATTAAAAAGACCGCTAGAAATAACACAGTCTTACCTAACGTCATTTATTTCTTCCGGAAGGTAATGCCCTGAAGGCTTTGGCACGCTACATTTATACTTTTCAGACTTGATGTAGGTCGCAGAAGCACATTTTATTTGATACTTACATTGCATAAAATATGAGAACTAATGCTGCACTGCCCTGAAAGCAGCGAAAGCCCAGATGGTTATTAATGCTACGCAGAGAAAGTTTGTGGTAATATATTTTTTTTATTAAATTTCCGGTTCGTGGATGAACAGAAAATCATACTTCGTCATTACATTGACAGACTAATACCTGATACAGTAGAAATTATTCATTTAGAACGAAACACTCTTTTGAGAGCCGGAAATAGCCCCCTCGTTTTAATTGGATAGTACGGCTTTCAAAGTGCGTCATGCCAACAAATCCAAGCTCATATTCATGATATTACGCTTTCGTGATTTTTTAGTTAATTGAAAACACGAATTATCGCATATTTGTGTATCGACATTTCACTGCTTACTATTAGCCGTATTCAATTCTAGCGCCATTACGCAAATCCCACGTACCCCTTGCAATTACGCATAGCAATGAATGAGCTAATTATAAGTCTATAGTTTCCATTACTTACATTTCACTCAAAGATCTAGGTTGATAGACCCGCAATGTCTCGCTTTATACGTACTATGTACGGTTTGGTAATAGAGTTTTCCAAGGAATTGAGAAAACCAAAACAAAACGGAAACACAAAACGGTTTTTGTAAAAACAATGCGACTTAAGCAAACGGTAGTACATTAACACCTCGTACTTGGCAAATACTCGGAAGACTGGTACTTCCAAATATTGTTATCTGTAGGGCTATGCTAAGTAGGATGGATACATTAAGTTATTGTATAATACATTATAAATATACCAGGAATCGTAATGTAGTAGGATGAAAATATGTTGGAATTTACAGTACAGACGGAACAAAGAAGTAGTGTATTGTACAAAGACAGCGAAATGGTTATGTATGAATGTTAACTGAAGAAACTTTTAACAGCCAAGCTCGCATTCAATACTATTTAAGTGCGATTTTATCAGATGTGTCGCAAATATATTTTTGTTTTTAAAAATCCTAGGTCGAATGTGCTACATACTGTCCAATACAATGTCAACATGACATGTGCGATAAATTCATAATGGAACAAGACGTATTCTTGAAGATAAGAACATGACAATCTTAACTGCTGAAATTTGTCGTCAGAAATAAAAAGTATTGAATGCGATCTTGGCTGTTAGAAGTTTTTTCTTAAGGTAATACAGATCGCTCCTTACCATCTCTAATTATGAAAAATTTCATTGAATATTAAATGACATAAAAGAATTTGTGTAAGCCACGTAATGCCGCCTGGTGAGACATGATTAACTTACGTTAATATCATTGAGAATTCAATATATTTAGTATCAATGGCAAGGTATAACTGTCTCAGTTCCACTTTGTTTAACTTAGAACCTGATTCAAGGAAGGGTTTTACATCACGTGTGTCAGAATACACTCAACCGGCTGTCAAACAGGCTACGAGGAGGTGACTGCCGATATCTAATGTCGGAAAAGAACATGACAACCGTTTCAATAATATTTACCAATCATTTACATCAATCTTTAAAAAAAAATATCAGCATTTTTCTTTTGCGTACCTTATACTGTAACAATAAAGAAAATTTTCACCTGTCGCAATGAATTGGAAAGGAAAATTCTGTAGCATGACATTTGGTATTTGTGCCTAGAGAAACGGCATACAAAACACGCAGTCATAACCTGGATACGATTGGAGAGGTAAACAGAAAACGTACTTTTTTCACGTGTAATTATGTAAATGCAAAATCACTTTTTCGTTAAATAAAATTGAGTGTATAGCAGGAATTTGGCTTAGTGGTCCTAGAAGAAACGTTTTAATAATTCACTAAGTGTTTTCTGAAGTTTTTATTTAGTGTATATTTCTGTCAACAAACCAAAGACGGACTTAACAGTTACTTGGATATGAGAGCAGGAACGCATTTAAATTAAAAAGCTTCCAAGAAGTACTTTTCTCTGCTCGCATAACGAAGTAGCAACTTACGGAATTCATTACGAGGCTAAGAGAAAAGTTTTTAATACCAGTGGTTAACTATTAGGTATGAAGTAGTAAGGCAGATTTTGAGCCCAAAGTGTAGGTGCGCGTCATATTCAGACCTTCCAGTGGTGGTCGCCGTAAAGCCATAGTGAATGGTTCAAAAGGTCGATTGAGGTATTCTCGGAAGACAGCTGACGTTCAATCCTAAACTGAAGTGCGTGTTATTGCGAAAGTTCGGAACTGTTTTCCGATTTGTCCTATGAATCATCAATATTAGCAACTTTATCCATGTATTGGAACTAAACTTCTGAAGTTATTGTCTGCAATTGTGATTCTTCTTCAGTTCTGTTTATATTTACTTGGGATATTTCGAAGTTGATGGTAACAGCGAGCACCAAGTGTTAGTTACAAGTTTCTTACCTTAAATGCTTTCCACGAGACGACCACTGAATCGTTTAAGTTAGATAAAAACACAAACCGAGATTAGCAAGTAAAGCGTTTCTGCATATATAAAATTTATTAACTGCCAAAATAATTTCAGATATTAGGAATGTGAAGGTATTGATTGGAACAGTAGCCTTGTACGGAAATGAAATGTGGGGGAAAATACTTCAAACAAGTAGCGTATAGTTTTGAAAGTTGATGCTACAGAAGAACGGCGAAATTAGTTGGTTAGATAGTATAACTAATGAGAAGCTACTGACTCGATTTTTGGAAGGAAAGGACTACCAAAAGTGAAGAAATCTTCTTTTTAGTAATGAAGATAAGTGAAGGAGAGGGAGATCAAGGCTGCAACGCAGTGATTAGTTTCGAATGGATGTATGTTGCAGTAACTGAGCACAGATGAAGAGGCTTGCAAAGCTCAGGCTAGTGTGGGGAGCTGCATCATGTTAGTGTTCGCACTGGGGACAAAAACAATAGTCATCACTTTGGAGAGATGAACGTTTAAATTCCAGTGTCCCAAAGACCTTGAATTGAAACTAATTGCTTCCTAAATAAATGATACAATAGTGGCGCCTTGGGGATAGTTTATGCAACTTTGGGTTCCTGCCAAGATCATACTCTCAACAACGTACCACTGATTGAACTAAAACTATGACCATTAGCTGTAATCATGCGATTCGTATTGTAGACCTACGTGTCTCATTTGGGATGACGCGCGTGAAGGTGTTGGCGTGGCAGCACCCCTACTGACCCGGGATCGACGCTGACATTGATCATGCATGCCACCCCTTTCGTGCCTGATCCCTTAATGTTTTTCGGCAAGGCCTTCCGGTGACCACCCATAGAAGATGGTTCATATCGATATTTCTTGGCCAATTTAGGAACTATGCGGCGGTTGCTCGTGGACTCCCTTTCCAATTCCCATACGTGCCTTGCATGTTATCCACAACCGCCTCCACCACCAGCCATGTTCTTGAGATGATTTTCGACTTCAGGACATACTGTCGCTGAATGTATTCGACCATCAGATCACTGCCCTTTCCACAGCACCTCCAGTGCAGAGGCTGAACGATTCGCCTCCTCCTTCAAGACTTAGTTGCATTGAATCACTGTTGACTGAGGAAACCTAATACAACTCTCACGGTATATCAGTTTACTGTCAATGGGGTTGGTCCAGCCAATCTTCAGCACAGATGGAGGCATTGAGCCTGTAAGACCTCCTGCATCCAATGCAATGTGCTCCTCCTGCGTTTACACCAACCTATGTGTGGGATGACGGGAGATGGTTTCAAAATTTCGGCTGGCGTCCACTAAGGATTGAAGGTCACCGAAGTCGTTAACAGCGTCCCTGTCCTTGCCATCTTCTTCCTCGCCACTGGGAATGGATACCAATGTTATCTCCACCTAGGACTCCCTCCCCAATGCCTCTTGTGCCGTGATATGACCTGCATAACCACATCCCCACTCTCTCGAGGGCGGGGGACGGGGTCAAAGTTTGGGAACCTATGTAGGTGGAACCGCTCCCTCCGCCTCAACCGTCCCTCATCCTAAAGTGAGACCAGCCTCAAGGTATAGACACAGTGTCGCTTCCTCTGCCCTTGCAGTCCTCAACCGGGCTTCCTCCCACCATCAACCTCGATGCGATGGTCCTAGGTATACTAACAACTAGTGATACCTCTCCCCTCTCTCTCCCCCTCTACCACCATCGTCACCGACACTTCCGGGACACTTTCGGCGCTATACGATGATTTCAGAGGAGAGGGATTTGATATTCCCGCCAGCGGACGTTAGTGGTAACAGAGCAGAGGCACCAAATTGGTAAGGCATCACTACAGGTGCAGCCGCACAGTCAAGTCCTCTGACTCACAGACGGCCAAAGGGTATGTCAAGTGCTACGGCTCAATGTAGTATCCTACGTTCTATTCACTGAATGGTATCATGCTAATCTAAGTTGCTATTCGCTATTCAACCCTGTTATTGACTTGGAAATTCTGTCCTACTTTCATTGTGTTTAGTCGATGCTGCACTCACGACAACCACAGCTTTGTTCACGGATCACATATGTGCATAGGGCACAGATTCTTTAGTTTGGACGTAGCATGTGGATGGGACGAAGATATTCATATATTTACTACCCAATCCCAGCTTCCCCTTACGGCTGAAGAAGGAAACCTACAAAAGAAAATCTTAGGTGAGATTCTTTGTCTTTTGTCAGGTCCTTTTGTGTCCTGTCGGTCTGAATATTACGTTTGATTTGTCGATAATTCCAGTTGTCATGGAATCACATATTTTCTATTCTACCTAACGTGGTGACGTAAATTCGTTCTTTCTGTCATCCCTCCTTCTAGTTTGTGTAGTGGATCTTTGAAGAATCTTATTTATTTCTTCAGTGAGTGGCTTAATACAAGTGTGTATAACTGGTGATGATTTTAAAATGAGTACAAGGCATATATTTATTTGAACTGCGGGTAGCGGAAGGTCCTACGCTAAAAGAGAGATCTCGTAGAACCATTTTAATCTGTTTGGCCCACATCCAGACCATTTCTCCCTTAATATGTGTTTATCTTCTTTACACTGACTGTTTCATGTAACAAGAGTACAGGTAAGTTATATGCTACGTCATCAGATATTAGTCGCATTCTGCTGTTGGTAAACTTGGCCTTCTTCGTCTGACTTAAAGCCACTAGCCACGCCTGCATTCAATACTCAAGTCTTGTACGAACAATCACTTTGTAATTTTGTATTTAAGGTGCTACACTGGGGTGTCACTTTAGTCATTCGTCATTTCTACACTCGTAGTAGCTTGAGCCTATCCTCTGTTTGTCTTACTAACAATGTCCTATTGGAACGTCAGTGGCTTTGCACCCTAATACCATGCGAGCTTATAATGGAGTGAATATGAGTCATGGGAGGTTATTGCTAGATTCGGCATTTACGTTAGGACCAAATGTAACTTCTCGGATGCTTGGTTACAACTAGGAAAGAAGAACTAATTTTGATTTAGTTGTCGGATGACCCGTCGCCGACAAAAAAATACAACTAAGAAATATGAATCTGCACTTGGGAATTTATTAGTAATATATTACTGTGTCGTCTTGAGACGTCACGCCTACAGGCTATTTAAATGCCGGGCCAATGCGACAATCGCTCGGCAGCAGGCAGATATGCTGCTGAGTAGGCTCCCAGGGCTCATCTCGGAATGTGTGCTCTGGGAAACCGAGGTTTCTGCATGCGCGCCGAGCTCTGGGATGCATCGTGAGCTGCGTCCGCGTGAGGACAATGGTTCGGAGGAAGCAGATGGCAAAGTACTGTAGGAGGCTAATCATTTACGGCTGTGGATTACTATAATGTCTGGTGGGCCAATGTAGTCGATATTCCTCAAAAACGGCCAAATAACTTTTGTTTAATGGGAAGGTTTTTGTATGTTATTCCCGGAATGTTTTATCACGTTAATGATTTTGGTTTGTAATTGTCATGAAGTTTTAACTTCTGCATTCAGTGACATTTCTGTTTTGTAATTGTGGTGAGGTTTTATTACTGCATCCAGTGATGTTTCAATTGAGTTTTTGAATTGTGGTTAATGAAACCTTATTCAGGTAGCTGAGTGTGCAATTTAAAATAATTTTATATCACTTTTAAATCTTAATTATGGTCTCTGTGATTTTCCATTAATATAGAGCTGTTTTATTTTATATATTTTTGGTTAGTTAGTGTCTGTTGAGATTAAATGTATTTTTCTTAGTGTTATAGAGGTGCAGCTTAAATTATGTTCAAATGTGTTTTTGGCGTATGAAATCAACTATGAAATGATTAATCATAACTCAACCCAGCTTTCCAGTTTCAACATTTAAACAGCAGCGAAAATGATTACACAGTGCATTGTAATTCTGATGTTATTTCGATAATTACTGTTTAAATATAATAATGATAATTGGCAGTTCACAGATGGACAGTTTTCCAAATTCTAATTTTAGCAGCTATAAGAATGGTATTAATGGTAAAATGCAAATAGTTCCCACTGTCTGGTTACTTCACAAAATACACAATTCGACACAAGCCATAATCCTATCTTTTTCCTGCTTCCTCATTTGTCAAAAATAACATTGTGTTATTGCTGCTTGGAATATACAAGCCCACCTTTTTGTAGTATCATATTTAATTATGTAGAACCTATGGAGTTCGTATCAACAGCTTCAAGTTGATAAAACAATTATTCTTGTAAGAAAATACATACAGGATTTTAGTAGCACTAACTGAATCTATTACTGATGTTTAGATTACAAAAACAGTTAGCTTAATTCGGTATTATGGGTTTATTCAACAGCCAAATACGAGTCAACATCTTGATAGAGCGTAATTGAACAATTATTCGTTTCTCTCATGACTAGCTGTAGTCAGAACTGCTATATAAACATAGTTCTCCTGAACGCGCTAAACCTCTTTCACAGAAGTATCCTCGTCGAAATTCTCGACGAAATACACACATCAAAAAAAGTTTTGCCCCACCTTGGTTCAGAGAGTTCCCGAACCTGTACAGAAAATTGGAATAGAGACCAACATAAACACACTTGCGCCCTTTTCATTGCTCATGAAAACGACACATTGCTTGTTGTGTACCACCATAAAACGAGACCTTCAGAGGTGTTGGTCCAGATTGCTGTACACCTCTAATACCCAGTAGCACGTCTTCTTCCATTGATACATGCCCGTATTCGTCGTGGCATACTATCCACAAATTCATCAAGTCATTGTTGCTCCAGATTGTCCCATTCCTCAACGGCGATTCGGCATAGATAACTCAGAGTGGTTGATGGGTCACGTCATCCGTAACAACCGTTTTCAATCTTGTTCGGTTGGGTTCATATCTGGGGAACATGCTTTCCACTCTAGTCGAGAGATGTTGCTATCCTGAAGGAAGTCATTTACAAAATGAGGGCGCGAAATTGTCGTCCACGAAGACCAATGCATCACCAATATGCTGCCGCTATGGTTGCACTATCGATCGGAGGATAGTATTCACATATCATACAGCCGTTACGGTGCCTTCCATGACCACCAGCGGCGTACATCGGCCACATATAATGCCACCCAAAAACAGCAGGGAATCTCCAGCTTGCTGCACTCGCTGGACAGTGTCTCTACGGCGATCAGTCTGACCGGGTTGCCTCCAAACACGTTTCCGATGATTGTCTGGTTGAAGGCATATGCGACACTCATCGGTGAAGATAACGTGATGCCACTCCTGAGCGGTCCATTCGACATGTTGTTGGGCTCATCTGTACCGCGCTGCATGGTGTCGTGGTTGCAAAGATGTACCTCGTCATCTTCGTCACAAATGAAGCTACGCATCATGTAGCCCATTAAGCACAGTTTGAGTCGTAACACGACATCCTATGGCTGCACGAAAAGCAATACTCAACATGGTGGCGTTGCTGTCAGATTTCCTCCAAGCCATAATCCGTAGGGAGCGGTCAACGACTGCAGTGGTAGTCCTTGGGTGGCCTGGGCGAGGCATGTCATCGACAGTTTCTATTTTCTGTATCTCCTCCATGGCCGAACAACATCGCTTTGGTTCACTACGAGACGCCTGGACACTTCCATTGTTGTGAGCCCTTCCTGGCAGAAAGTAACAGTGCGGACGTGATAGGACCACGGTACTGATCGCCTAGGCATGGTTGACCTACAGACAACACGAGCCATTTACATCCTCCCCTCCGTCTAATAGGCGCTGCTCATGAACATTTGTTTACATCATTGGGCGGGTGTAGTGACATCTCTGAACAGTCAAAGGGACTGCGCCTGTGATACAATATCCACAGTCAACGTCTATCTTCAGGAGTTGTGGGAAACGGGATGATACAAAACTTTCTTGATGTGTGTACGTACAACGTTATGGTCAAACATCATACCATCTTCTTCATCGTTTACAAGAATTGTCTGCTGCTGTGCCTAGATCCTACTTCCTTTTACGAGTATCTCCAAAGATCTCACATCCTTCCCTAGATAACGAGGTACTTTCTTATATCTACCCACTATGCACATCCTACCCCAGACGTTGTAACCAGATCTCTTCCTGTATAAGTATGATCCCAGCGTTTCCTTATTAGAATTAGCAGTTGCTTCATTTGTGTACCCGTACATCCACGTCATTTTTCGTACAGGGCGTTCATCTGTACCTTCCTTACCCAAATTCATTGCCATAGAGTTACCATGTGGCGCCGCCGTCACTATGCCCTGAGCCGTAAATACTCCTCACTGTAAATGCTTAAATAACTAAGAATGTCCATACCAGTGGTGATAATCCTTATAGTACGATTATGTAAACGGCTGCAGAAAATTGTATTAGTTACTTCACTTTGAAGTACATAGAAAAATGTTTCCTCCTACCACGTTCAATTGAAACGAACTGACGCACATAATCGCTAACACAGAAAGCAAGTAAATGCCAACATAGATGTTTCAGTTCCACTTCAGTTTAGTTTCCAACATACACAGAATGAAAGTATTCAGAAACTGTTGAAGACATTGCCAGTCATGCACAGAGGATGTCTCTGAAGAAGAATAGCTTTACGCATTGTCGGTTTATATTCAGATGACCTTCATATATAGTGAGTCACTGTTAATATCTCAGTTTCTGTTCCACGTCTTCTGTGAGACCAGCATCAGCGGCTATACTACAGAAAGTATGTCAGAATCTTGATCGACGGATATCATTATCTGAAAGCATTACCTCAAAGAAGAAAACAACAAGTCTGAATACGAGAAGTAGCAGATGAATGGAAAGATGAGACCACGTCTTAACTACGGAAAGATTTCCTCCAGCCTCGAACTCGTGGTGTATTCCCGACCAGCATTTCTGCCACAGTTCCGCTTCCTGAATATGTTCCAGCTGATGTCACATTAGCATTGCGACTAACCGTAGTTCACAGGTCGGGCGCATGACTGTGCTAATGGGTCTGTGGTACCTTCATGTAATCAACTGAAACTACGTGATTCGAAAGACCTTTCCAATTTTCAAATATCTGTCGTGTATATTCGCAAAATATTCACATATATGTGAATTCCTATGGGACCAAACTGCTGAGGTCACCGGTCCCTAGACTTACATACTACTTAAACTAACTTATACTAAGAACAACACACACACTCATGCATTGTATATATGTAAACTGAAGCGACGAGTGAAATTTGTAACAACATCCAGATTCGAACCTGGGTCTCGTGCTTACTAAACCGACGTTCTAACTACTACGCCACTCTGGCACAGTGTGGCACAGTGGCTTTGCACAGCTGCGCGGCTGCCCTAACACGTCCAACAGGAGGAGTACTAAGTGGACTGAGACGTGAATGAGAATTTGGATTGAGGAGTGAGACGTGCTGGTGTAGTCCGTGCAGCTTCGCAAAGCTGCTGTTCCAGGGTGGCGTAGTGGTTAGCTCATCTTTATAGTGAGCAGGACACCCATGTTCGAATCCCGCCGTTGATTCAAATTATCATTCTTTGCTTCAGTCTGCATATATACGCCTTCATGTAACGCTGAGTTGAAGTCATTGCGAAACTCAAAAATGTGTTAGTTTGCAAATACTTAAGTTAACTCGAAAAAACAGTATTTCCCCTGCAGGTGTTACACATGATACTGAGTGCGTGTGAGCAACAATGAATTCAATAAACAACAAAACTGTTGTAGGTGCGTATTTTTTGAGGCTCTACAGTGAGCGACAGTCACATAATGATTGAAATTTTAGCTAAGCTTACGCGTTTTAATGTCTTCATTGTTTTTGCACTTCAACGTCACATATACAGGTTAATTGTAAGTAAAACAACTAAGGCACTAGCTGCGGGGGGTTTTGTTATAACAATTTATTTCCACAGAAAATTGAATCATACACTACCGACCTTTAAAACTACTACATGGAGAAGAAATGCAGATGATAAACGAGTATTCATTGGACAAATATATCATACTATAACTGACATGTGATTACATTTTCACGCAATTTGGGTGCATAGATCCTGAGAAATCAGTACCCAGAACAACCACCTCTGGCCGTTATTACGGCCTTGATACACCTGGGTATTGAGTCAAACAGGGCTTGGATGGCGTGTACAGGTACAGCTGCTGATGTAGCTTCAACACGATACCACAGTTCATCAAGAGTAGTGACTGGCGTATTGTGACGAGCCAGTTGCTCGGCCCCCATTGACCAGACGTTTTCAATTGGTGAGAGATCTGGAGAATGTGCTGGCCAGGGCAGCAGTCGATATTTTCTGTATCCAGAAAGGCCCGTACAAGACCGGCAACATGCGGTCTTGCATTATCCTGCTAAAATGTAGGGTTTCGCAGGGATCGAATGAAGGGTAGAGCCACGGGTCGTAACACATCTGAAATGTAACGTCCACTGTTCAAAGTGCCGTCAATGCGAACAAGATATGACTGAGACGTGTAACCAATGGTACCCCATACCATCACGCCGAGTGATACGACAGTATGGCGATGTCGGATACACGCTTCCAATGTGCGTTCACCGCGATGTCGCCAAACACGGATGCGATTATCATGATGCTGTAAACAGAACCTGGATTCATCCGGAAAAATGACGTTTTGCCGTTCGTGCACCCAGGTTCGTCGTTGAGTACACCATCGCAGGCGCTCCTGTCTGTGATGCACCGTCAAGGTTAACCGAAGCCATCGTCTCCAAGCTCATAGTCCATGCTGCTGCAAGCGTCATCGAACTAAAAAAAAATTGTATGAAATCTTATGGGACTTGACTGCGAAGGTCATCAGTACCAAAGCTTACACACTACTTAACCTAAGTTATCCTAAGGACAAACTCACACGCACATGCCCAAGGGAGGACTCGAACCTCCGCAGGGACTAGCCGCACAGTCCATGATTGCAGCGCCTAAGACCGCTCGGCTAATCCCGCGCGGCGTCATTGAACTGTTCGTGCAGATGGTTGTTGTCTTGCAAATGTCCCCATCTTTTGACTCAGATATCGAGACGTGGTTGCACGATCCGTTACAGCCATGCGTATAAGATGCCTCTCATCTCGACTGCTAGTGATACAAGGTCGTTGGGATCCAGCAACGCTTTCCGTATTACCCTCCTGAACCCACCGATTCCATTTCTGCTAACAGCCATTGGATCTCGACCAACGCGAGCAGCAATGCCGCGATACGATAAACCGCAATCGCGATAGGCTACAATCCGACCTTTATCAAAGTCGGAAACGTGATGGTACGCATTTCTTCCCCTTACACGAGGCATCACAACGACGTTCCACCAGGCAACGCCGGTCAACTGCAGTTTGTGTATGAGAAATAGGTTGGAAACTTTCCTAATTTCAGCACTTTGTAGGTGTTGCCACCGACGGCTATCTTGTGTGAATGCTCTGAAAAGCTAATCATATGCATATCACAGCATCTTCTTCCTGTTGGTTAAATTCGCGTCTATAGCACGTCATCTTCGTGGTGTAGCAATTTTAATTGCCAATAGTGTATTGTTGCTTTCCTGTCTTCCCTTTAATCTAATGCACCCCTGTTCAGTGAACCATTACAAATCACTAATACAAAATAATCAATATACTCGTATACCAATTACTGTAAAGTGTCTATATAATAATATGACCATTACAGTAATGAAGATATCTCACGATTTTTAGTTGCTGTCCGGTAAAGACAAACGGTGCATCCACAGGCAGAGCTTAACGGGAGTGTTTACGTTCATATCATTCACCAGGCGAGAGTGGATCTCTCGGTGGCGCCGGCTGAGTGCACACAAGTCGGGTGACAGCTTGTCTGGCAGGTGGGGACTATGTTTCGGGCTGTGCATTGGCTGGAGCTGGAATTCATTAGCCAGTGGCAGTGACTTTCAGAAGCCGTGGGTAGCTCGTGACACTCACTGTCCCCACCCTAACGGGACCACAAATACTTGCCAAGAAAATTTTATCCAAGGCTCTACTTTCCTTATGGTTTTCGTTACGGCAAGTTGCATTTTTGCAGGTATCTGAAAATGTGCCCTGTGGAGGTATCATTTTTTAGTCTTCATCTTCAGTAAGTACCTATGTAACTAAAAATTTGTTTTCTTTTGCTCTAACCGAAGCATTCACATTGGTTTACACCAGTGTTAGGTATGTTATTATTATCATACGTTTTAACTTTCTGACTCTGCTTGACAAATTTTGTAACTAAAAGTTACTTTCCTACTTTATAAACACTATTACTGTGGAGCCGGTGACTAGTTAGATATTTCTCCTGCTAACAGAGAAATAAAAGTGGACAGTGGATGAGAAAATTTGACTATACTTGGTCTAAACGCTAATAGTACGACTCCAGGCAGAGGCTGGAATGCAACCTCGGATGAGGTTGACTATCCTCTGTCACTCTCACGTTCTACGTGGCATGTCTGATACACGAGTTGGATAAAAAGTTGTGGCAACACTGCTATAACATGAGCGATGTGCGTCAAATGGCAAGTGCGCTCTCTGTAACTGATAGGAGAAGCACAGTTGACGTGGTGCAATGAACAGCGACAGCTTTGGTTGAGTCAGTTGCAATGTTTACCATGTGACAAAGTGGTAGTCCAGTTCACGTGCCCTAACGGCCGGTCACTGCAGCCGACTATTGCAACTTCTTGCGACAGCAACTTCGTTCCGCACTGGGAAGAAAGCGACGACACCTTCTGACCTCGTATCCCATCATGTGGAAGACACGTGATCACTCGATATAAGCCTATTCCATTACGAACCTGTGCACCAAAATGAAGGAACCTCTTCGTGACACGAGCTACAACACGTGAGAAGACATAATTGGTATCAGTGAGCGGTCCTTGCGAGTCATCGATAGACGCACTGACGGTGTACGACGCGTACCATCCGTTTGCTGGAAGGTGGTCGAGATATGGGGCGAATATACTGTGATCATGTAATACGATGAACGACTGTCAGAGTTTGGTCTGAATTATTAAAATGTTCTCACTGCTTTTCATCCACCCCATGTAATTTGTCTGGGGTGATTTATATGTCTGGTCTGTCCTAAAAGTATTTTAACGTATGGAAAAGTAGCTGGCCGTCCACAGAGAGCCGCATTAACGTTCGCTACCGTCGCGAGACCATCTCCTGATCGGGATGGAATTCATGAAGGTGACCAGACTCAGTTCATTACGTTGGCAACAGGTACGTGTAGAGTGACATACAAAATTTTGGCATGGAATACGAGTTCCCTAGGATCAAGCGTTAATGTATTTAAGTGCAGTCACAAATAAACGGAATTGTGCGGCATACAGACAGCGACGAACTGGCAACTACACAAATTCCCGCACTAACTACAGTAGACATTGGGAAGGAATATTTCTTTTGAAGTACACATAATGCGAAACACTCTCTACCCACAATAGTGACTAAAAACAAAGGAAAACTGAGCAAGGGATCGACGCTCCTGTTAGAATGGCGGTGATTAATGTGTAGAGAACATGAATTGCGCAAATCGTGATGATACAAACGAAAATTCTGCTCATACATTAGGAATGAAACGGGAAAAAGTTTTTATATGGACTTGGAATATCGGTTTCAGGACATTCTACGACAGTTCATGGATTGGAGGAGTCTGTAATCTGAGGCTGAGGCAGACTCCTCGGAGCCTCGCTAGCTGGTAGCCGTCTTCGGAGCATGTAACGGCCACACGCCAGGGGCCAGAGACATACACTCCTGGAAATGGAAAAAAGAACACATTGACACCGGTGTGTCAGACCCACCATACTTGCTCCGGACACTGCGAGAGGGCTGTACAAGCAATGATCACACGCACGGCACAGCGGACACACCAGGAACCGCGGTGTTGGCCGTCGAATGGCGCTAGCTGCGCAGCATTTGTGCACCGCCGCCGTCAGTGTCAGCCAGTTTGCCGTGGCATACGGAGCTCCATCGCAGTCTTTCACACTGGTAGCATGCCGCGACAGCGTGGACGTGAACCGTATGTGCAGTTGACGGACTTTGAGCGAGGGCGTATAGTGGGCATGCGGGAGGCCGGGTGGACGTACCGCCGAATTGCTCAACACGTGGGGCGTGAGGTCTCCACAGTACATCGATGTTGTCGCCAGTGGTCGGCGGAAGGTGCACGTGCCCGTCGACCTGGGACCGGACCGCAGCGACGCACGGATGCACGCCAAGACGGTAGGATCGTACGCAGTGCCGTAGGGGACCGCACCGCCACTTCCCAGCAAATTAGGGACACTGTTGCTCCTGGGGTATCGGCGAGGACCATTCGCAACCGTCTCCATGAAGCTGGGCTACGGTCCCGCACACCGTTAGGCCGTCTTCCGCTCACGCCCCAACATCGTGCAGCCCGCCTCCAGTGGTGTCGCGACAGGCGTGAATGGAGGGACGAATGGAGACGTGTCGTCTTCAGCGATGAGAGTCGCTTCTGCCTTGGTGCAAATGATGGTCGTATGCGTGTTTGGCACCGTGCAGGTGAGCGCCACAATCAGGACTGCATACGACCGAGGCACACAGGGCCAACACCCGGCATCATGGTGTGGGGAGCGATCTCCTACACTGGCCGTACACCACTGGTGATCGTCGAGGGGACACTGAATAGTGCACGGTACGTCCAAACCGTCATCGAACCCATCGTTCTACCATTCCTAGACCGGTAAGGGAACTTGCTGTTCCAACAGGACAATGCACGTTCACATGTATCCCGTGCCACCCAACGTGCTCTAGAAGGTGTAAGTCAACTACCCTGGCCAGCAAGATCTGCGGATCTGTCCCCCATTGAGCATGTTTGGGACTGGATGAAGCATCGTCTCACGCGGTCTGCACGTCCAGCACGAACGCTGGTCCAACTGAGGCGCCAGGTGGAAATGGCATGGCAAGCCGTTCCACAGGACTACATCCAGCATCTCTACGATCGTCTCCATGGGAGAATAGCAGCCTGCATTGCTGCGAAAGGTGGATATACACTGTACTAGTGCCGACATTGTGCATGCTCTGTTGCCTGTGTCTATGTGCCTGTGGTTCTGTCAGTGTGATCATGTGATGTATCTGACCCCAGGAATGTGTCAATAAAGTTTCCCCTTCCTGGGACAATGAATTCACAGTGTTCTTATTTCAATTTCCAGGAGTGTAGTTGTACCTAGTGCAGGTAAAACGTTTACCTGCTGAGCAGCAGCCGGACAAAGGACCCTCTCGCTAGCCACAGCAGCAGTATCCCTCACACACGGCAATCAACGTAATGCACTCCCCTTCACTGGACCTAGTTGAAGCGACCCTGACATCAACGGTTATTCTCTCCCCGTCGGAGATTCGAGTCCTCCCTCGGGCATTGATGTGTGTGTTGTCCATAGCGTGAGTGAGTTTCAGTTACATTTAGTAGTGTGTAAGCTTAGGGATCGATGACCTCAGCAGGCTGATTCCATAAGATCTTACGACAAATTTACACATTTTTTCACTGGTTATTGTAATTCATTTATGTAATTAACACACGATGGTCTTACGAGCGGATAAAGGAAGCAACACCGTGCTGTTTCCGCGTGATGTTTATGAACAGAAGATTTATAGCTTGTTGAGTGAACCAAAGTATCGGAAGACTGACCAAGAAGCCAGAGGAAAAGTGGAAAGAAAAAGTCTTCGCTGCTGAATTCTTCTTCTATTCCGCAAGAAGTGGTGAGAAGATTAAGACCTCATAGTTCCGTGCCACCCAACTTGTATGGTCTTCCGCGGATAAAATAGAGGTTCTGTTACGGCCGATCGTCAGTAACATCTACGCCCCCACGTATGAATTGGTTATATATCTTGCCTCTCTACTGATACCCTTTGGAGGGAGCTGTGCTGACTTTATGAATAGACGAAAGTCATTTAAATTCAATGAAACTGACTTACTGGTAAGCTTCAATGTCATCTCACTTTTCACAAGTTTCTTCTTATAGACTTTTTTTCACTCATCTGCAGTACGTTCACTGCCGATAAACAGCACTTCATCATCATCTCCTTTCCTCAGTCCACTTTGGATAATTTGTACAAATTGATGTATTTCTATGGACAGTTCTCTCTCCCAGCTGGTAAAGGAC
Organism: Schistocerca serialis cubense; assembly: GCF_023864345.2. Lineage (NCBI taxonomy): Eukaryota > Metazoa > Arthropoda > Insecta > Orthoptera > Acrididae > Schistocerca > Schistocerca serialis. The sequence continues at coordinate 1,005,442,043 of NC_064638.1, read as the reverse complement.
TTTTTATGCAAGACTTTGAGGAAAGGGCCCTTGAATCGGCAGAACTTACATCGAGAGTCTTCTGATGATATGTAGATCACACTTTTGTATTGTGGCCCCATGGTGAAAAAGAACGGTCATGTTTCTTGCAACATCTAAATGTTCAAATGTGTGTGAATTCCTAAGGGACCAAACTGCTAAGGTCGTCGGTCCCTAGACTTAAACATTACTTCAACTAAAACTAACCTATGCTATGAACAATATACACACACCCATGCCTGAGGGAGGACTCGAACCTCCGGTAGGACAGACCGCGCAATCCGTGACATGGCACCTCAAACAGCGCTGCCACTCCACGCGGATGCAATCTGAACTAAATCCAAAAGGACATCCAGTTTACAATGGAAATAGAGAACGATGGTTGCTTACGGCTTTTAGATGTCTGGTAGGAAAGTGGATGGGTCATTAGAGCATAGGAGTTGTTCAGGTCCAGCACGTTCTTGCCGTACATCGGCAACATTTCGTCTAATGTAGTCATGATCCTAAGGAAACATCAAGTTAAAGTAATCTTCCGGGCTCCGGCGCAACATTAGTGCTCTTCTCAGTTCGGTGGAAGACGATTGGGACAGCGGAAGATCGGTTGTTACAAAATTCCTTGCTTGTTTGGCAAGGCTTACATAGATCAGGCGATATGCAGAGCACATGAAAGGTGGGCTGAACGTAAGCGCCACACTCGCCCACTCGCCTTTCGCAGCCTAGTAAGTCGCCTGTAGTTGAGCTTTGTATTACCACAAGGCACTGTATGGATTATTCTGCCACAAGAATATTGTGCCCAGCGAGATCCTTGTGGGATTCAGTAATTAGAGACTGTAGAAATACGTGTAGGGCAAGATCTAATAAAACGTGACGGTGGCTTTCAGCTGGGGAAAATTTGGGATCCGGTGATCTCTTTAATTTATGCTGAGAGAAAGCATTTTATTAATAATGATATGTCTGGCGACACCTGACGTTTGTTTTTAGCGCCGCGAGTGAGCGTTCCGACAGAGGGCTGACATGTAATTTCCCTTTACACCTGCACCTGAGCGCCATAGACGGAACAGTATTTTTAGAGGGGACGGATTTCGATAAAGGATGCTCCTGTGACGGTCGTCAATGCGCATCCCCCTCCGTGCAATTTTTTTCTGTAAAGCCGATATCGTGAACTAGCAGTCTGCTGAAGCGGAGACTCACCTGAAGATGGCTGAAAGGTTGCCAGCCGAAATATGTGGCAAGAAGTCAACATGACCCGTCTACAATCCCGAAAGCTCACAGATAATTTTTGCAATTAACTATTTCGATCCAGAGTAAATCTCATCTTTCTTCGTCCCTGTTGAAATTTAATCCAGAACTATCTCCAAGCTCCTAATAAAACTGTGGACCTAACGTGGAATCTAGGTCTGTTAGCTAGCGTATGTTTAATTACAATAACAGAATTCATTTCTCCAAGCCTATTGAAGATATGCCATGTCACTAATTAATGAGTTTGATTTTTATTAATAACTGAGACGTAGATGACTGACTACCGAGTGTTTTAAACACAAGACGTACGACAGGATACTTTGCAAATGTCATTTTTTCCCTTTTATTGTTTACTAATTGTAAATGTCTTTGTATCTGAAGTGCTCAAATGAAAACAGATATAGAGAAAATCTGTAATACTGAGAAAGGTAGGTTAATATCCTTAAAGAAAAGCGGAAAGTACCTGTGCCTTTGAATGAAAAATATTCACATCTTCCAATACTGACGAATGTCACAAAAAATATAACATTTAAAAGTTTTGGCAAAAGGTGCAGATGTGAAAAAAATTAGATACGCGAAAACTGCAGACAAAGTTCTGCAGAAGAATTCATGATTGGTATGATAATTAATGCGTGTAGTATTTATCTAGAAATATATCGAAATCACAGCACATAAAAGGAAGATGAGCACAGACAATTTTAGTAAGATGGATAAAAAACAACTTACAAAAAGTGGGTGAAAGAAAAAGGTAATAAAATGGGTTTCACAAAATTTCAACATATTTATGACAAGACTAGGACAGAGATAGAATAAGTATCCCGTTGAGTAATTATGTGAGTGGAGTTTGCAGGCCCTTAATACTAAGAGCGTGAAAACATTGACGGCATGTAGACAGTGTATTATAATGAATTAAGGACTCTTAATATTCTGGATGTCAAAGTGATGCTGGACTGTTTAAACGATGCAAAAGCCGTCACGCACGTGTGTTCCACATTGAGTCAAGCAATTGTACAACCAACGAGAATACCTGTATTAGGTAAGGTCTACTAGGTTGAAAAAAAATGTGCTACATGACCCTCACACATTCAGCCGAAAGCTTCACTGCTTGCCTTAGACATTGTGTTAATAGCTTTTACGTACATTTAATTACCATACAATATTAAAACCTAAGAAATAATTTATTAATATGTGCATGAACTTTCTTGACCGTAGAAGAAAATAAAATATATTTTAATATTTTTCGTAAAGAAACATACAGGGTGTTACAAAAAGGTACGGCCAAACTTTCAGGAAACATTCCTCACACACAAATAAAGAAAAGAAGTTATGTGGACATGTGTCAGAAAACGCTTAATTTCCATGTTAGAGCTCATTTTAGTTTCGTCACCTACGCTTCCACCTATGCTCAATGGAGCACGTTATCATGATTTCATACGGGTTACTCTATCTGTGCTGCTAAAACATGTGCCTTTACAAGTACGACACTACATGTGGTTCATGCAAGATGGAGTTCCTGCACATTTCAGTCGAAGTGTTCGTACGCTTCTCAACAACAGATTCGGTGACCGATGGATTGGTAGAGGCGGACCAATTCCATGGCCTCCACGCACTCCTGACCTCAACCCTCTTGACTTTCATTTATGGGGGCGTTTGGAACCTCTTCTCTACGCAACCCCGGTACCAAATGTAGAGACTCTTCGTGCTCCTATTGTGGACGGCTGTGATACAATACGCCATTCTCCAGGGCTGCATCAGCGCATCAGGGATTCCATGCGACGGAGGGTGGATGCATGTATCCTCGCTAACGGAGGACATTTTGAACATTTCCTGTAACAAAGTGTTCGAAGTCACGCTGGTACGTTCTGTTGCTGTGTGTTTCCATTCCACGATTAATGTGATTTGAAGAGAAGTAATAAAATGAGCTCTAACATGGAAAGTAAGCGTTTCCGGACACATGTCCACATAACATATTTTCTTTCTTTGTGTGTGAGGAATGTTTCCTGAATGTTTGGCCGTACCTTTTTGTAACACCCTGTATACCGATCAGATCGTACCTACTTCTTCCCAGTACGCTTTCTTTCACTCTGCTATCCACAGAGCTACTTCTACTCCAAATTCGAGGGAGAAATTAATCTGATCAAAACTATAACAGTTAACAATGAATACGAACCTGCCATAGTTGATGACATCCTTAAAAAGAAAACTGTTGAAGGAGTTACTATACTCTGCATCTCAATCATTGAGGCCAACCAAAAGAAGAAATTCTTTCCTGTTTCTTTCTTGGGGCCCTCTCGTACCACATTCAACGCCTTCTTCTTAATATACATAACTGTAATGTTGCCTTTTCAACCAATAATGGTTTGAAAAAGAATTTTTTTCACAATTCAAATTCGACCTGTTCCCCTTTGAAAAACTCTGGTGTCTATAAGATTGTTTGAGACACTTGCTCTTCTTACTACGTAGGACAAACAGAATGTGCCTTTATAGTCTGATACAACGAATATATTTTTAGAAAAAATGACACTAGATCCCAGAATTCGTCTTTTGTCCATCACCTTACGTTTACAGTTCATGCACCCAAAGCTGTTCACGATTTTTCACTCTGAGAAGAAAGGCCATAGATTAGATGTTCTCTAAGCATTAGAAAATTTTAAACATCTTTCTCATAATGATGATCTCATTCTTAACGAGCAGCTACAGTTATGTAATAAAAGCTTCTTTAATTTTATAAAGCCGTTACATGATATTTTATTTCGTGTTCCCTTGTGCAGTTACCGAAATATTTTTCTATCTTAGTCGACTCATAATGTTTTTGTTTTTTTTTCTTTATTGTGATTTCATTCATTTCATTCATTTCCGCCATATGGGCAGGGGAGGGCTGTCAACGGCACAATCCGCCGCTCTTCAGCCAAGTGACAGGACAACTAACACGAGAATAAAATGTGACATATAAGGCGATAAAAGAGTTGGACATAAAAGAGAGTAAGGGGAGATAATGGAGGTAAAAATACACTGATATGGAGACGTTGATGGGGAACGATTAAAAAGTCGACATAAAGTTAAAAAACGCAGTTGGTGGAAGTTGTGTGGGGAAAGGAGGAGGAGGGTGTGGAGATGGAAAGAGGGTGGGATACAACGGTAAAGGCGTGGCAATCGGCTAGGGGTGGAGAGGAAGGGAGACACCAAGGGGTGAGGGGGATCAATGCGGCTGACAATATACAGTGTGCAGATGTGTTCAAGGAAAAGGAGAACGTGAGGGAAGGGATGAGGTCATAGAGGATGCACATGGGGCATGGAATGCGGATGCGGAAGGCGAGGCAGAGCGCATGGTGTTCGACGAGTTGGGGGGATTTATAGAACCTGGGAGGGGCAGAAATTCAAGCCTCGCTGGCATAACAGAGGATGGGGCAGATCAAGGATTTGTAGGTGCAAAGAATACCGACCCCATGTCTGGCCAAACAAGAGTTTCTGGAGGTGAAGTTTGTTGTGAGCTTTGTGTTGGATGTTAAGGAGATGGGGAGTCCAGGTGAGGTGGCGGTCGAGGGTGAAGCCAAGGTATTTGACGGTAGGAGTGAGGTGGATAGGACGGCCATAAATGGTGAGGTATAAATAATGGAGATGGAAGAAGCGCTTGGTGCGGCTTATGATGATCGCCTGGGTCTTGGAGGGGTTAATAAGGAATAACCACTGGTTGCACCAAGCAGCGAATTCGTCAGGGTGGGTTTGGAGGGTACGTTGGGACCATTCCAGGTTAGGATGAAGGGCTAGGAAGGCGGTGTCATCAGCAAACTGTAGGAGATGAACAAGTGGGGGAGGTTTGGGCACATCAGCGGTGTACAAGAGATAGAGGAGATGGGAAAGGACGGAGCCTTGGGACACGCCTGCAGAGGGATAGAAAGTACGAGAGTTTGAATTGTGGATAGTCACATAGGAGGGACGATGGGAGAGGAAGGAAGCTACGAGACAGACGAAGTTGATGGGGAGAGCATAGGTCAGGTGTTTGAAGAGGAGCTGGGGATGCCAGACACGGTCATAGGCGTTCTGGAGGTCAAGGGAAACAAATATAGCAGAGCGACGGGAGTTAAGCTGGAGGGAAAGAAGACTGGTAAGGTTAAGGAGCCGGTCGTTAGTGGAGAAGGAAGGCTGGAAGCCACATTGGATAAGGCGAAAGAGGTGGTGCTGGTTAAGGTGGCGGCGAATACAGTGAGAGAGGATTGTCTCAAAGACCTTACTGAACATGGAGGTGAGGCAGATGGGACAAAAGGAAGACGTATCTGAGGGGGTTTGTTGGGTTTAAGGAACAAGAAGACATTGGAAGTCTTCCACAGGTCAGGTAAAATCCAGTGGAGAGGAGGACATTGTACAGGGTAGCAAGGGCAGCCAGGAATGATGTGGGGGATTCCTTGAAGTGGCAGTAGGTGACGCCATCATGACTAGGGGCGGTGTTGCGTTTAGAGCGGAGGACGAATGTGATGTCGTGTGCGGTGATGAGAGAATCGATGTCTGAAGGGGTAACCGATCCAAGTACTGGAAGTTAGGAGTGAGCGGTGGGACAGAGGTGTCAGTGTGGTCAAGGATGGTGGGGAAGAGGGAGTAATCAAAATGGGGATCGTCAGGAATGGAGAAGACCTCGGAGTACTGGGAAGCAGAATGGTTAGCCTTACTGAGGTTGTCAGGAAATGGTCGATCGTCATGGAGGATAGGGTAATGCGGGGTGGGATGGCTACCAGTAAGGCGATGGAAGGGTGACCAGTACTTGGAGAGTTGACAAGAAGGGTGGAGTTGAGGCGTGTGCACGTCTGGCGCCAGTCCCGGCGTTTCTTTGCTTAAAGGAGGTTTTGGATGTGTCGCTGTCATAATGTTTTTGTTATTTAAAAGGTTATATTAACTACATTTCATGTTATAGCAGTCTTCTCTGCTCGCTGAGTTATTCAGCTCCTTCTGTAATTCTAAAATGGCGTTTTCAGCCTTTGAACTGTATTTGCAAGCTTCTTTGTAGACAATTTGTTGCCGTGTCTACTGCTGTCAGATAAAATTATTGCCTTATACTTCACGTAGGAAATAACGTTCCTTGTAACATTCGTCTGCCTACATTTTGAATGTTAAGTAGGCTGTTTGCATTTGCGGCTACTAGATGGCACTCTTAGCGTAATGTTCACCCGCCCGAAATTTCTATACCGGCGCCTCAGTCTGATGCTACCGTAGCTCGACGCATGTGAGCAGCCCATAGTGGTTGGCCTTTTATGTATTCTGTTTTACAAATTTATCGCTTGATTTTTAGTTTAAAACTTGACATGTAAGACTGTCTCTTTTTTGTACCACTAACAAGTACTTACACTTAACTTTTTCTTTCCTTTCCTGTAATTTTGTAATTATGTTATAGGCCAATCTGAGAGATTTATTTCGGATGAAGACACTCATAGCAGTGCCGAAAGCTGAGTCAAAGGACTCCTTTTATTGCGACCGAGGGCTGCTATTATTGCTGTTATTTTTACTTTGTAAGCGGTCGCTGACCACACAACCATGTTCAAAACTTTCAGTAGGTGCGACTTTTCAATGAAACTCAGCAACTTCCCGACAACAGTACGATATTTGTGTCAGTGTATACTTGTTTGAGGATTCAGAGCGGTACGTAGTAGCACAGATCAAAATGAAACAGGTAGAATAGCTTCCTGTACTGTAATGTACGTCGTTATGGGTTGAAATAGTTAGCTGATTAATTTCTAGAAAATGGAGTCGAAACAAAAATAGAGTACACATATAAAAAGGGGAAACAAAAATAGACTACACATATAAAAACTTGAACTAATATTAAGTTTGTAGGTAGTAACACCTTCATTTGGTATATGAAATATCGACCGCTTTTGATGGATGTCACGGACTTTATACAGTCGTGAAGTTTTAAAAATTTGCACTCTAAACCGATGAGAAGCTGCGTACTTTCCCATTTTCATTCAAAGCAAATTGTCCAAAGACAGAATGTAACTCAACATACCTATGCATTCATATACGATGACAAAACTCCATATTTTCTTAAAAGATGGAAAGGATACAGGTCAGTGAAACTCGAATAAACTTAGATAAGGAAGTATTGTACCAGAAACAGGAAAAATTAGGAATGTGTTAACACGTGACTTAGATCCATTGCCGTGACAAGAAGTTGTAGAGGTTGAAGGATGATTCACAGAAATATAGATACTGAAACAGCGCAACGGAGTTGCGATCGAGGTCTCCTAAATGTTCACCCTGCGTCTGTGAGCAGTCCGCTGGTTTTCCCCCTTTCTGAGATCACAAGCGGCTGGAAACGTTTGAAACGTGGTCCTCTGAGAGGCATCCGTATTAGGACAACTACCTGCTCGAGCAAACGTTATGACATTAGGAGGGCCACGCTCCGCTCCGAATTTCTCTGTCGTCCGAGGTCGTAAATATTCAACAGCGGCCAGCGTGGTTCCCTGTGCGTCGTCTGTAACTAAGTTATCCTCCACAGGAGATCTCCTGCCGTGAGCACCAACAGCTCCCTTGGGTGTCTACCACTCAAACGTGGTACTACGTGTACTGTGGATATTTCGCGCCCTGCTGTAAGTATTCACCAGGTAGAACATGGAGCCGAATGAATAAATAATCAAATTGGAGTACAGTTTTTGTCGTCGAGTTCACGTATCCTGTTTTTCTATTTCAGTAGTCTTGCAGTACATATTGAAGTCCCCGCATTATACTACCTTCTTACTTTCACAATTTAATCAAACTGAACAGCGTTACAGCTTTGTACTATACTATTCTGTTGTTTCACACTTGGTAGCCTACATTCATTCTTAGCACCCTTGTAAAAGTGCACAATCTGCGATACAGCAATCTTTGCTAGGTATAGCTGCATGTTTAATGTCTATGCTGTTATGGACAGTTGCTTCGAAGGTTTTGTCCCATATTTTTAGTGGGTAAATGTTAAACACTTTCAAGTGTGTATAGAAGCGCAAGGACTGTACTCCGTGGCTGGGATCTCGAATGCTCTCCTGTGCTGTGTCGTTCGGCGCAGAGGTAAGCCGGTTCGAATCCTGGTGATGAAAGAACTTTTCTCCGGAAGTGTTTGGGTGGAAATGGGACGAGAGCTGTTAGCGTAGAGATCCTGTTCGCCTGACTCTGAGATAGTGTCTCGAATTTTCATTCCAAATCTTATCGTAGACCCCCACTCAATGGATTCCATACCGTCATACAAGTAATGTACAGTGTCAGATTTGCACCTGATGGCAGAAACTGGAACCTATTTTTTCTTCCAGCGTTAGGCGGTCCCACATTAACACATTAGTATATCTACCAAGTTCGCTGCCATACGATAATTACAGTCCACATTGGACCTCACAGATTAGGTGCACCTTAATTATAATCACCCAGTATTATGTAAAATCTCATGTTATCAACCTCCTGGCTCAGGACGATGAAGAGAAAGTCGCAGTAAATATTACATTTACAAATAAATCAAATAATTTAAAGTTTATACATAGTATTTTATTCAGTTTCAGGAGCTGTAGTTGCATAGATCGACACAACCAGTAACCAGTTGTTTAAAAGAAATTTAATTTCTTATCCGGTTTCGAGCACTTCTTTTACAGAACTGGTTGCTGATTAATTCGATATAAAATTTATAAAGTATGCGGGGATATTCCTGACTCATACATGTTAACAGATACCGATTGATCGAAAGATGAAGTACCGATGGTCCTCTTTAATTTTACCGTAGATAGACGAGGAAGGATTGTAACTATTTATTTTCTTCGTGATAAAGAGCACGGTTCTGAGTATTTGCTGTTTCAAGCAAGTTTTTCAGATGGTGATGGTGTCACTGGTGTATAGCGTATAGTGTTAAGAGTCGGTAAATAGAGACGTTATAAGCTGACAGGAAACAGGTAAGTAATCAACAGCGACAGCTGCTGACATCTAAGGCTGCTGAAGTTAGTAGAGAAGTCACTTCGCTATAAATAAATGTCGCAATAGGATGGAAGCGATGTAGAACCATTTCATTAAGGGCACATACAGTAAATTACTAGGCCAGTAACACTAGTTTGTTACTGTTCTATACGTACTCATTTGAGTTATCAGCAGTAGTTAAAACGCTTACCTGGCGCTATTTAAACGCTAATGACACAGAAAATAGCTACATTAAGCTACATATTCACCTTCCGCTGTTGTTAATTTCACACAATTGCACCGGTTACTTCTTTAAAGACGATCTACAAATTCTCATAACTGACTTACCACGTGCATTCTTCCTTTAGTTTGCTCTGATCTTCGTTAATACTTCATTTTATCGAGACATCAGTTTTTGGTAAGGACTCCATGTGTATGTTAAATTCGTTTTCTGAATACTGTCCGAGCAGGTCAACACCCGGAACCAAGTCACTGCTACTACGAATTAAGTTTAAAATCTTGTAAATTCTACGTTCAAATTTAGAGTGGTTTCCATCCCTTAACTCTCGGAAGCCTTCTTAATTTCAGTACGATACGATCGACTGATTGGGACAGTTAACGCTCCTTCGACATTCGACGTTATTGTTTGGCATACGTTACAGTACTACCAAAATCCAATCCTTAATTGTAACTTAAACTGGAGTACATTGGTAACTACTACACTCTCCTGTTTTGCAACATTCAGTAAAATAACGCTTTTCTTTCAATACATTTTTGCCGTCAGCTTTCCGTGAATCTACAATAATTTACATCGAATGCAAAGAAAATTACTGAGAAGGGAACTAAAGAAGTAACATGTAGTAGTGTAATTTTCATTTTTTTCTTTGTTTTGTGGGAGTTTTCTTATGTTTTATTATTACACGTGTAGAAACAATAAAACTGGAACAAAAAATAAGAATTGGAGTACAGGGTATTTGAGTTTTCTTAGCATTAACATTACCGTGCAATATTACACTCATTTTGCGTATTTTTCAGTTCAAATGCGTTTTTTTCATAAAAATAAGCTTTTAAATCTATTTAAATATGTGTTTTGTGTGGTATTAATGTAGCCTTTTATATAAAATCTGAACCGTTCCACTGAAATTGCTGAATACAATTTGTATGGCTACGTAAATATGGTGGTCACTCACACTGCACTTGGGTCAGTGTCTGATGAGCTAAGAGTTAGGACACTTAGAATCTCGGCCGGCCGGAGTGGACGAACGGTTCTAGGCGCTTCAGTCTGGAACCGCGCGACGGCTACGGTCGCAGTTTCGAATCCTGCCTCAAGCATGGATTTGTATGATGTCCTTAGGTTAGTTAAGTTTAACTAGTTCTAAGTTCTAGGGGACTGATGACCTCAGAAGTTAAGTTCCATATTGCTCAGAGCCATTTGAACCATTTTTAACTTATAAACTCGGCATGCTGCTTAGCGTCCGCAGCCACGCGGCGGCGCAGTTTACCCTTTCCGCTGGGGGAATTCCAGGCGGCTGCTGGCTACCGGTCCTTCCCCTCCTCCTCTCATACTTGCTGGAGTTCCCCCAGGCGCTTCGATAGTGTGCCTAACTGATCTTGCCGCCTCATAGCAACGATCCAGCTATGTTATAATCAGCTAAACCTCCAGTAGCCTGATTATTTTATACATAGTGGAACCACCGCTTGTTATGTTACTCCTTATTACAGACCACCTGGTGTTACACGACTAAAGATTTTATGTTTTGTTCTAAAAGTGTGTTGTGTTCGCACCTTTTACTCCGTTCTTTTATTTTGCTCCAAGTTATGCATACTATATATTCTGTTGTGCTGTCATGAGTCATTTCATCGACTCCTGCAGTATGGAGCTAGATGAAAACGTGAAAAACGTATTATTTTGTATCGACTGAAAATACAGAGAACGGAAGTACAACTTCAAATAGCCAAGGTCGCTGTAGTATAGCATTTATTGCGATGACCGATTTCAGCAAACTCCATTGCCGTCATTAGATCTTCTGTAGTACACTTCACTGAATCTTGACCAAATGCATCTTATATCGTATCATATGAAAAAGAGGTTTCCATAACATAGGAACAACAGTATATTGGTAAGTTAAGCACAAGATAACCATTACAGAAAAAAAGACGTAGATGTTGCACTGATTTCACAAATGCATGTTCGTACTTTGCTAATGTACGACAATGAGATTGTAAAATCAGTGCAATATCTACGATCATCACAATAAATGCTCTACAATAGCGATCTTGCCTGTTTGAAGTTGTACTTCTCTTTCCCACATTAATCTAGATCACCCGCTAACTTGACAATGTCAAGCAAATATGACTGAAAAACGTAGTTTTTGAAAGGTTTTACTGATGCAGTCGGATACTCTTAGTCCAAATGGAAACATTACAGATTGAGAAGATGGTTCCTCATGCTTTTTATCTGCATTTTTTTTCTTCGTTTCGAGGCTTTGTCTATGGAAAATCCCTCATAGCCATTGGCCATCAGTGTTTCCATTTCAGCTTCGATTGCTAGACGTTATTGTCACTGATGTGAAAGGCACGGTAAGAGAGAATGATTAACACTGCTTTTTCTCGACGAGCTATCACAATCCAGTGACGACAGCCAAGAATTTCGCTCAGCGACTCCACTTGTTGTCAATAAGAGCAGGAAAACATGTATTTGTTAGTCAACACGACATGTTTTCCGACAGTGCTCAGTGAACTGTAAGCACCAGAAGGCTCCTGGAGAAGTATCTAGCAAAGGGAGCAAAATGTTGCGTTGTGAAGAGTATAACTTGAGAGGAATATGACATGCCTAGTCAATCAAACACATTTCAACTGCAAAACACTCTATCTGTTGCTCTAAATTTACTAATCTACTTTATTTCCGTGTTTCATAGTATAACTGCTCTGGTTGTATGATGATGTGATTTAGTTTCAGCTGTTTCCAGTAACACCGTCGTTTATTTAGCACTAGGCTGTTAATATTTTATAAATTTGTCTTGGGGTTGTATTTACTTTCATTCGCATTACAATAAGTACCTTCAAAATCACTGAGAGATAAAACTAATAATTTCAAATATCGTCTGTCTTTTCCTTCGGATGTATTGTTATGTAACCTCTAAAGTGCTACAGTTCAAATGTCACACAAACACTTATTCTCATAACTAAGTGAGAATAACTTATAGATTAGATAGCCGATTGCGTAGATTATAAATACCGTTGAATTATAATACAACTATGCACTAATGGATGTACGTTCTAAGAAAAATAAACAGTGTGTAATTGGATATCATTTTATATGTATTTACATGTTATGAATATTAGTGCCATGCTGTTTCGAATAATATTAAGCTTCTTCCTACCGTAGTACCTACATAAAGATAATTACATAAATACGTCTGCCATTAAACATATTGTAGTTGTAGAACATCAGCTTGTAAAACCTTTGTCTTAGCGTTTGTGATCCTATTGTCAATATGTAAAATTCTCCCACATTTCGGTCAATGTTGTTAATAACTGAATGAGAAAAACCTCTATTCTTATATGCTAGAATGCTTTAGTTCTTATATACTTGCGTATAAGAAGGAAAGTTTCTCTCATTCAACAGTACGCAAAACCTACTATAACAAACAGAAGTATTGAAAGTTACCCACTGACATCTTAAAAAGAGCCATTAATAATTGGACAAGGGACTATAAGTTAAAGCATAGCCTTGGCACAGATGAATAGGGAAGACAAACCACAGTTACTACTTCATGGACACGGCCACTGACAACGTAAGTTATTAATTATATCTAGAGAGCGGTCTAACGCACGGCTTTCCGGGCGGGAAGGAGCGCCTGGTCCCCGGCACGAATCCGCCCGACGGATTTGTGTCGAGGTCCGGTGGACCGGCCAGTCTGTGGATGGTTTTTATGCGGTCTTCCATCTGCCTCGGCGAATGCGGGCCTGGTTCTCCTTATTCCGCCTCAGTTACACTATGTCGGCGATTGCTGCGCAAACAAGTTCTCCACGCACGCGTACACCACCATTACACTACCACACAAACTTAGGGGTTACACTCGTCTGGTGTGAGATGTTTCCTGGGGGGTATACCGGAGGTCGAACCGCACCATAACCCTGGGTTCGGTATGGGGCGGTGGAGGGGTGAAGTGGACTGCGGCAGTCGTCGTGGGGTAGTGGACCACTGCGGCTGCGGCGGGAACGGAGCCTCTCCGTCGTTTCTAGGCCTCCGGTCAACGTACAATACAATACACGAAAAGTGAACACCACTAGACTACGTAAAATGTGAATTGAAGGCAACAACCTGGACACGAAAAGGTAGAAGTGAACACCACTAGAGTACGTAAAATGTGAATTGAAGGCAACAACGTGGATTCGTGACTTTAAGATCGAGCACTCGGTTACTGAAGGGAGTGAGTTAGATTCGTTTCTAAATTGCTTCAGCGGCTGCCACGATGTGCTGACTCACTAATCAGGCAGTGCGAAAATAAATAGGCTGGCGGCGACAGTGGCTAAAAGAAATGATTTCAGCCGTCCTCTGGCACTTCGTGCTTAAGTACAAACGTCCTTCTAGCGGCAGCAAGGCTCGTCTCATTACACATCTCTCCTGCCATTACCTGAGGTGTTCATACTCTATGAGGGCCTGAGCGGAAGTATACTTCAGAAAAGTCCAAAGCGAAGGAGTCGTCACTCTACGAAGACCTAAAGGCGAGTACCTATTCTACAGCAACCTGACAAGAAATGTGTTTTCCACGAGCCGTCTTAAACTCGGTTCTCTTGCTGCCAGAACTGTAAATCACTGCCACCGAGTGCGAATATTACGAGTTGCGACGAATGAAAAATACGTAACAGCATTAAACAACTACTCTTTTCTATCTAATTATATTTTTGCCTTTTTTGGACCCGTGGTCAAGATAGCGCCATTCATTAGTAATCACAACGTCCTTAGCCCCAGTTTCGAAACCCGACACCGCTTAAAGTTTGATTAATAATCAGCATTGGGTGCCGAAGACATCCGACATAAGAAGCCATCCTCAATCTGCCAACAGCCTCATCAAAGAGGGAGGGGGAGCGGACGGAGGTACAGGCCACTCTCTTGACCGTGGGGCAATGCTTAACGGTATGAGGATGCAGAAGGCAATGAACAACACAGCATTAAGGCACAAAACGTGTGTATCCACAGGACATGAGGCCTGTAGTTGAAAGCGTGCCTGATGATCTCTCCATTGGCAAAATATTCCGGAATAGGCCCCAATCGGATCTCTGGGAGGGGTCAGGCAGAAGGGAGGTGACCATGAGAAAAATATTGAACAACCAACGAAAGGATAACATTCTACGAATCGTAGCGTGGAATGTTAGTAGCTTGAACGCGGTAGGAAAGCTAGGAAATCTGAAAACGGAAATGCAAAGCCTCAGTCTAGATATAGTAGGAGTGAATGAAGTGAAATGGAAAGGTAACAAGGATTACTGGTCAGATAAGTATGGGGTAATACTAACAGCGGTAGAAAATGGTATAATGGGAATAGGATTTGTATGAATAGCCAGGACTTTCATCTAGCGCATGCAGTTTATGAGGCCTCAGGTGTATGAAATCTCCACTAAAGCCATCAAAACGAATAGCGAAGCAAAAACAGCCACTGTCAGCGCTAATCTAGATCTGCATTTATAGAGCAGTGTAACGGAATGACTACTTCATCAAGAGAATTTGGCTGCCATCCTATGAAGTAGGTTAGTAGCCAGTTTTTCAGATAAGAGTGGCCTCGTTACAGTATCGTCAGTGTTGTGGATAGCGAAAAGCAAGTCGTTGCACTGTTTTCATAAGCTTTTCATTAAATACTTCATTGATGATTTCTAAAGGATACGTTTTTTAACGGAATATTTAACGAAGTTTGTGACTAGCTCGAATTTTTCCTGACATGCAGGACACAGCATCGTTTTTCTAGAATACGAGTCGTCTGCTGACACAGAAGTATTATCTAGTGTGCCCTGTTCATGTCATAACTTTGTATTGTATTGTGTTGTATGTTAACCCGGGGACCTAGAAACGACGGAGAGGCTGCGTTCCCGGCGCAGTCGCAGTGGTCCACAACCCCACGACGACTACCGCAGTCCACTCACAACTCCGTGCTCCACACCGAACCACTCTTTCAGGGTTACTGTGCGGTTCGGCCCCCGGTGGACAACCCCAGGGATCGTCTCACACCAGACGAGTGTAACCCCTATGTTTATGTAGTAGAGTAATGGTGATGTACGGGTACATGGAGAACTTGTTTGCGCAGCAATCGCCGACGAAGTGTAGCTGAGGCGGAATAAGAGGAATCAGTCAGCATTCGAAGAGGCAGATGGAAAACCGCCTAAAAACCAACCACAGACTGGCCGGCCAAAGGACTTCGACACAAGTCCGCCGAGCGGATTCCTGCCGGGAACCAGGCGCTCCTTCCCAGTCCAGAAAGCCGTTCGTTAGACCGCAAGGCTAACCAGGCGGGCTATGTCATGCTTTAATAACTTTTCAAATGGTATTAGTTGCAGTCTCAGGTCTCCGCAGACGATTCAGTTATCCATGAGGAAATATTGCGGGGTAAGACTGCAGTAATATCCAGTTAAGTCTCAACAAGGTAGCTGTTAAGGGTGAGAAATGGAGGTTGTGGGCATCATCAAGCATAAATCATGGTATTATTTGACTATAGGATTAACACCTACAGCAAACCACCTCATCCAAAAATTTAGGATGTAGAACGATGATAATCATCTGCTTTACAGAACTATGACTTTATCATCATCAAAGATTCCTTTGTAAGATAATAGCAATTTTCAGTTTTTCTACTAACTATACGCCTTATATAACACTTCTTACGCTCTAGTGTATGGGACGTATGTTAGGTGAGTCTCACAGTGATAATTCAGTACAAATCGAGAAGCTGTTTCATTACAGACTTGTTTGACTAGAAGGATAGTGTTACGGAAATGATGAAAAATCTTAACAGGCACATATTAGAAGAAGATCGCGGAACGTTCACTGCATGGAAAACTTGAAGAACCATGTTTCACGTCGTAGATGAATTTCTTTCAGTTATCTGTGTATTTATTCCGCACAGGTGATGCAAGTGAAGTAAAGCAAAAGGAAAGGGATGCGCAAACGCGTACAAGAAATAATTTTCCAATGCTTCAACCGCAAACGGGCGAAGAAAAATCGAAATTAATGGCGCAAAAAGCGTTCCCTGTACCATGCACTGTACAGTAATTCATTGATTAAAGATATGTAGTTGAAGAGGTAAAATAAGCTGTGTTCCAAAATTAAATAGATTACTGTTTGTAAAATGTAAAACACTACGGCCGAGAGAAGTGGCCACCGAATATAGGTATGAAAATACACAAATCACATCTGCTGCAATCAGAAAAGCTAAACGTCGTGGAATCAAAGAGGTCCTTAATATGCTACTGTGGAGTACTCTGCTACTCGGTTTGTAGGTGCGACCACAGAGCATCAATTGTGATTACAGGAGATCCTGTACGAATATATTGCTGACCGACCACATTCCACACATTTTCGATGGGCTACATGTCAGCCGAATGGGCAGGCCAGGGAACCAGTAGTACCCGTCGTTCTTCGCAGAAGGCTACCACATGCGACTCGTGCGTTGTCCTACTGAAATGTAGCAACTAGAAAGGCCGGCAGGAGGCACAGTGTCTCGAGCTGTAAAACCTCCCTAATGTAGCGGCAGCTGCTTAGAGTGCCATCAAGACGTAGGAGGCGAGATCATGTATGCAAACAAAAACCACTCGTACCAAACATCCAGAAATGTGTCAGTTTTGCTGGTGAGTCCATAGATGGTGGCATAAGAAGCGTGCAGTATAGCTGACCGCGCTTTTCCACACGAGTTTTGCGATAGTTAAACCAGTTCGTTCGTGAAAACACTTAGTGAGCTGCGGAGTAGGAATTCTTCATACCTGTTATGTGGACATGTTCTTGTAGTTCTCTATGTTCTTGCAGAGCCGTCGGATTCCGAAAGTGCAATAAAACTGTCTATAATTTTGAATGCGATAGTGTCTGCATTTGCAATTAATTTTTTGAATGATTTCGTAATGTTTTCTGCTGCCACTCGCTTCATTTCATGTACGATTGTACAATTTCAGCCTTAGGCCATTTTCAAGTATTTTATGGATGATTCTTTGGTAGCGTATTATGCTATGTACGTCCTTGCTTCTATGACTGCATATAATATAAAATAAATTATAGAGGTTTTCTACTATTTCAGTGGCACGTTACTTTGAAGCAGCTGTTGCAAGTCTCTTATATACAAGCTCATTAGGGTTTCTGTTTTGTTCTCTCCAAACACCACCTTCTCTCTATCACCAATTTACTCCTCTCTAGCCACTACTGGGTGTTTCCTCTTCTGAAATTCCGTTCAGCTGGTCTAAACTCTTTTCTTTTTTGATGTCCCTATTAAGTTTTCCTCAGCACTGACTTGTAGTTTGACCAACACCACAGCAACGAGGTCTTCCTCACTAAGTACTAAATACAAGTTCCCCTTGCAGAAATTTTGGAAATAATCTTTATAGCCACCATACCAACTGACTATGAAATTTCTCCCCTGGAAGATGCTGTTTTCAACATTGCGTTGAGTACTGTTAGACCAATACTTGTCTAAGAATTTGTTGATAAATTCGTCTACATTAAACATGATTCGCCAGATGTCATTCCCCATGAAAGAGCATGTCCTTCCATTCTACTTGTAACACGTCCTATTTTTCTCCTCTCGTTCCATTTTTATGATAATAGACCTTGAAACTATTTCACAAAGATCTGAGGAAGAAGTTTCCCTTATGCGGAAAAATTGTGTAGAGTGCAAACTTTTAAACAGTGGTCTTCATTGGTATTGTTTCCACTATTACTTACAGCGATGATATCTTTTAATTTTGAATCAAATTTCTTTTCAACCCTTTCAGCAAGGGCATCAGTGCCTATGTTAGTAAAATTAATGACCTCTTTCTGAATCCTAGATACATCTGTGAATATTTCTTTAGTATTTCTTTCTAATGAAGATATTCTACTAAGTAAGGCTGTCTCTGTCTTATTTGTTTTTTATTTACACTGAAGATCGATGCATTAAAAATTTGGAAATTTGTAGTAAGATCTTATGGAGCCAAACTGTTGAGGTCATCGGTCCCTAAGCTTACACACTACTTACTCTAACTTAAACTAACTTAAGCTAAGGCCGACACACACACTCATGGCCGAAGGAGGATTCGAACCTCCGATGGGGGGAGCCGCGTAAACCGTGGCAAGGCGCCTCAAACCGCACGTCTACCCTGCGCGTCGTCATAGTCACAGGTCCACCATTCGTCTTTTGTGATTAGACGGCAGACGAGGTTACCTGGATAGGACTGCCAACTGCACCATTACTGCTTCTACCTCCACTACGCAGGCTTATTGAATAGGTGGGAACAGTAGCAAAACCCACATAGCAACCACCATTGTCACGTGCTTCACAAAAAGTTGCTCCATCATTATATTCTTCGTTGTTCAGATTATGTTGTTTCCGCAGCTCTTTCATTAATTCTACGATCGATTAATTTATCTAGCCCAGAGTAAGTTTCCCGGTCTCGCAAACTGACATTCCGCCAGGAGAGAGGTGTGCTGATCACTTGCCCCTCCACATCCGCTTCCAAAGACGCCTGTGGGCTGAGGATGACACGGTGGGCGGTCGGTACCGTTGGGCCTTCATGGTTTTTTTATTTTATTTTTTTATTTACACGTCAAGTTCCGTATGACCGAATTGAGGAGCAAATCTCCAAGGTCATGGAACGTCTCAGTGCATGAAATTACAGCATAAAAGCAATAACAGATAAAAATAAAAGTTTATGAACCCGAAAAAGTCAGTCCATAAGTTTAAGTAAATGTAATCAACAATACAACAAAAATCAGCAATATCCTGGAGCAATATTTTGTGATCAACACAACCAAATGCCAAGCGTTCGAAACCTTTTACTTAACCCGTCCAGTACCTCAGAGAGAAAAGAGAATATAGCATTTTCAGTTGTTAAGCGACGACTTCTATAGCCGAACTGTACATTTGATAGCAAATCGTGTGGTATAAAATGATAAATTATCTTTACATACATAGCCTTTTCAATAACTTTTGCAGACACAAACTTTTGGTCTCTTCGGGAGTAGTTGAGTTTCTTTTAGCGTACTTTTTCACGTAATCTGCGTTTTATTTTAAATTTTAAATGCCCTTTCGAATAACGAAGTCCCACTACGTGCCGATTCACTATAGGGCGTGACCATGAAAGTTCAGTTGCATTTTGAACGGATTTCTCCTCTGGTGAGGGAACACAGGAAGTTTCCGTTAGTTTTCATGAATCGATAGTGGGATAGGCATGCTAAAATTCGGTAGGAGCGCCCAAGGGCACATACTCAAGTTTACAGGCGACGCGCCGGCCGGGGTGGCCGAGCGGTTCTAGGCGCTACAGTCTGGAGCCGCGCGAGCGCTACGGTCGCAGGTTCGAATCCTGCCTCGAGCATGGATGTGTGCGATGTCCTTAGGTTCGTTAGGTTTAAATAGTTCTAAGTTCTCGGGGACTGATGACCTCAGATGTTAAGTCCCATAGTGCTCAGAGCCATTTGAACCATTTTGTTGTCAGTGTAGCCAGGTATTTGAGTAACTACAAGTTCAGTCAGACTGCATTGGAAAACTGTAGAGATTATGAAAAATAATTTCATTGCCGAGTATTGTAAGATAAACGCTGGGAGTAACTGTGAGTGCCGAGGTTCTTACATAAACAATGGAGTACTGCACAAAGTTGGTTAACGTCGGACGCAATGGATGCGTCATGGACGACGATCACAGCGGTTGCAGCAATCCGAAGCCATTCCATCCAGCAATCTGAAACTGTAATAAGCGTGATTGGCGATGAGTTGTGGACTTCGGAGTGATTGATACCTTCATCAGTATTTTCATTTTTCTTTCTTTGAATAACAGTTAAATTATCTACATCTACATCTACATCTACATCCATACTCCGCAAGCCACCTGACGCTGTTTGGTGAAGGGTACCCTGAGTACCTCTATCGGTTCTCCTTCCTATTCCAGTCTCGTATTGTTCATGGAAAGTAGGATGTCGGTATGCTTCTGTGTGGGCTCTAATCTCTCTGATTTTATCCTCATGGTCTCTTCGCGAGATATACGTAGGAGGGGCAATATACTGCTTGATTCTTCGGTGAAGATATGTTCTCTAAACTTTAACAAAAGCCCGTACCGAGCTACTGAGCGTCTCTCCTGCAGAATCTCCCACTGGAGTTTATCTACGTATCATTTCCGTAACGCTTTCGCGATTACTAAATGATCCTGTAACGAAGCGCGCTGCTCTCCGTTGGATCTTCTCTATCTCTTCTATCAACCCTATCTGGTACGAATCCCACACTGCTGAGCAGTATTCAAGCAGTGGGCGAACAAGCGTACTGTAACCTACTTCCTTTGTTTTCGGATTGCATTTCCTTAGGATTATTCCAATGAATCTCAGTCTGGCATCTGCTTTACCGACGATCAACTTTATATGATCATTCCATTTTAAATCACTCCTAATGCGCACTCCCAGATAATTTATGGAATTAACTGCTTCCAGTTGCTGACCTGCTATTTTGTAGCTAAATGATAAGGGATCTATCTTTCTATGTATTCGCAGCACATTGCACTTGTCTACATTGAGATTCAATTGACATTCCCTGCACCATGCGTCAATTCGCTGCAGATACTCCTGCATTTCAGTACAATTTTCCATTGTTACAACCTCTCGATACACCACAGCATCATCTGCAAAAAGCCTCAGTGAACTTCCGATGTCATCCAGAATGTCATTTATGTATATTGTGAACTGCAACGGTGCTATGATACTCCCCTTCGGAAGACTTCTCTCCATTGAGAATGACATGCTGCGTTCTGTTATCTAGGAGCTCTTCAAACTAATGACGCAATTGGTCTGATAGTCCGTATGCTCTTACTTTGTTCATTAAACGACTGTGGGGAACTGTATCGAACGCCTTGCGGAAGTCAAGAAACACGGCATCTACCTCTGAACCCGTGTCTATGGTCCTCAGCCTCGTGGACGAATAGCGCGAGCTGGGTTTCACACGACCGTCTTTTTCGAAACCCATGCTGATTCCTACAGAGTAGATTCCTAGTCTCCAGAAAAGTCATTATACTCGAACATAATACGTGTTCCAAAATTCTACAACTGATCGAAGTTAGAGATATAGGTCTATAGTTCTGCACATCTGTTCGACGTCCCTTCTTGAAAACTGGGATGACCTGTACCCTTTTCCAATCCTTTGGAACGCTACGCTCTTCTAGAGCCCTACGGTACACCGCTGCAAGAAGGGGGGCAAGTTCCTTCTCGTACTCTGTGTAAAATCGAACTGGTATCCCATCAGGTCCAGCGGCCTTTTCTCTTTTGAGCGATTTTAATTGTTTCTCTATCCGTCTGTCGTCTATTTCGATATCTACCATTTTGTCATCTGTGCGACAATCTAGAGAAGGAACTACAGTGCAGTCTTCCTCTGTGAA
Organism: Schistocerca serialis cubense; assembly: GCF_023864345.2. Taxonomy (NCBI): domain Eukaryota; kingdom Metazoa; phylum Arthropoda; class Insecta; order Orthoptera; family Acrididae; genus Schistocerca; species Schistocerca serialis. Next base: position 1,005,420,297 of record NC_064638.1, on the reverse strand, counting down.
ACAGCTTTGGAAAAAGATATTTAGTATTTTGGCCTTTAGTCTGTCATCCTCTGTTTCAGTACCATTTTGGTCGCAGAGTGCCTGGACATTTTGTTTTGAACCACCTACCGCTTTGACATAAGACCAAAATTTCTTAGGATTTTCTGCCAAGTCAGTACACAGAACTTTACTTTCGAATTCATTGAACGCCTCTCGCATAGCCCTCCTCACACTACATTTCGCTTCGCGTAATTATTGTTTGTCTGCAAGGCATTGACTAAGTTCATGTTTGCTGTGAAGTTCCCTTTGCTTCCGCAGCAGTTTTCTAATTCGGTTGTTGTACCACGGTGGCTCTTTTCCTTCTATTACGATCATGCTTGGCACATACTAATCTAACGCATATTGTACGGTGGTTTTGAACTTTGTCCACTGATCCTCAACATTATCTGTACTTGAGACAAAAATTTTGTGTTGAGCCGTCAGGTACTCTGTAATCTGCTTTTTGTCACTTTTGCTAAACAGAAAAATCTTCCTACCTTTTTTTAATATTCCTATTTACGGCTGAAATCATCGATGCTGTAACCGCTTTATGATCGCTGATTACCTGTTCTGCGTTAACTGTTTCAAATAGTTCGGGTCTGTTTGTCACCAGGAGGTCTAATATGTTATCGCCACGAGTCGGTTCTCTGTTTAACTGCTCAAGGTAGTTTTCAGATAAAGCACTTAAAAAAATTTCACTGGATTCTTTGTCCCTGCCACCTGTTATGAACGTTTGAGTCTCCCAGTCTATATCCGGCAAATTAAAATCTCCACCCAGAACTATAACATGGTGGGGAAATCTACTCGCAATATTTTCCAAATTATCCTTCAGGTGCTTAGCCACAACATCTGCTGAGCCAGGGGGCCTGTAGAGACATCCAATTACCATGTTTGAGCCTGCTTTAACCGTGACCTTTACCCAAATTATTTCACATTTCGGATCTCCGTCAATTTCCTTCGATGCTATTACACTTCTTACGGCTATAAACACGCCTCCCCCTTCACCGTCCAACCTGTCTCTGCGGTATACATTCCAATCTGAAATTTAGGATTTCATTACTGTTTACGTCTGGTTTCAGCCAACTTTCTGTCCCTAGTACTATATGGGCGTTGTGACCGTTTATTAATGAGAGCAGTTCTGGGTCCTTTCTATAGACGCTCCTACAGTTTACTATTAGCACATTAATATTTTTATTCCCTGTTGCATTTTGCCTACTCCAACCTTGCCGCGTCTCAGGAGGTGTCTTTTCGGGCCTAGGGAGAGAATTCTCTAACCTAAAAAACCCCCATGTGCACTCCACACGTACTCCGCTACCCTTGTAGCCGCTTCCGGCGTGTAGTGCACACCTGACCTATTCAGGGGGACCCTACATTTCTCCACCCGACAGCGGAGGTCGAGAAATTTGCACCCGAGATCTTCGCAGAATCGTCTGAGCCTCTGGTTTAAGCCTTCCAAACCAGACGACCGCGATCGGTTCTGGGAACGATACTACAAATAGTTAGCTCTGATTCAACCCCGCGAACGAGGCTTTCCGCCTTCACCAATTCCGTCAACCGCCTGTACGAACTGAGGATGACCTCTGAACTCAGACGGCAGGAGTCATTGGTGCCGACATGAGCAACAATTGGCAGTCGGGTGCACCCAGTGCTCTCTATCGCCGGCGGCAGGGCCTCCTCCACATCTCGGATGAGACCCCCCCCGGCAAGCAGACAGAGTGAACACTGGCCTTCTTCCCCGACCTTTCCGCTATGGGATGATATAGAATCATTGTTCCAACTAGGGTCAGTGACAGGTTTTCTTTCAAAATTACTTTGTTCCGATATAGTGCACCCTGTTATTAACTACCTAAGCGTTAATTAGAGGAGCTTTAACTTTACCTCTCATTTTGTTTTGACGTGATCTGCAGTTTTCATTTCTAAAGTATCAATGTTCGTTGTCGTTCCTCATAGTTTCCTGTAACGGAATAGCCGGCAGGAGTAGCCGTGCGGTTCTAGGCACTACAGTCCGGTACCGGCGACCGCTACGGTCGCAGGTTCGAATACTGCCTCGGGCATGGATGGGTGTGCTGTCCTTAGGTTAGCTAGGTTTAAGTAGTTCTAAGTTCTAGGGGACCGATAACTTGAGAAGTTAAGTCCCATAGTTTTCAGAGCCATTTCAACCATTTTTGTAACGGAATAAGTTTATATTACAGTTAGATGAAACAAGTTTCCACTCGTTTACTGTCAAATTTCATATCAGCTGGACAAGAGAATGTTAATAAACATTATATTTCCCTACGTGTCTTGAAAATTACCAGCTTCCGAGGCTCACATAGCTACAGTCGGTACTCGTAGTACAAGAGAGAAAGGCGCCACTTACATGCAGAGATTTAGTAGTCGTCATCCTAAGGTGGTACCGAGCCTGCTTTATCTTACGTATGGCTGTATTAGGATTTATCGATTAAAAAATCAGGGCTTAAAACATTCATTTTCTGTAGATAGAACTCGTTATTGCCATTGCACTTAGGACTGACGAGCGATTTAAAATTATGGCAAAAGGTTTGGAAAGTCTGATGAGGGGCTGATATATAGGTCAGGAACGATCATCTAACAAATTTCCTCAAGTTTTGTCAACGATCAGTCCCAGACATCTAAGACGATTTTTGCTACCATTAATCGTAATAAAACAAGTACCTTTCAACACTTGCTTGACCACACTGGACACGCCACCCAACCATTGTGTCATGTGATAGTGATGCTTTTCAGCACGCTTTCATCAACTCGGCATGGTTTAGAATAAACTTCTTTCATTTCCGTCTATGATCACAAAATTGTTGGGTTCTCAGACAACCGATTTTGCTCATCAATGGCCATCTTCATAACTACAGCAGAACTTTCGAAAAACCAAACGCATCTGTTGGACTGTCCACATCTTAAAAAAAATAAAAGAGTGCATAATGAGCAGTATTACTGACATACATGTGCAAAACATGAGCTTAAAATATGACAAGACATACTTATTTTGAAACATGTCATAGTGGCATTGTCAGAAGAAGCACACAAAATCAGCACATCTTCGCCGCACGTATTTCTATCCTAGGGCACAGTGTCCACCGAATCTTCTTCTTTACAGCCCTATTACTATTGACAAAATGCACTGCTGCACAAAATTGTGTGTGAAAAACTGGTTACATGTCGCTACTGTAAGCCTACACATATTCGTCAATTATATAATTGTAAAAAATGCATTAAAAAAGAATATAATACGTAAATTCTAAGGTGCCCTTACCAAACGTATGAGATGAGCGATAAAATGAACTAAATTAAAAAGTTAAAAGAACAGTAAAGTGACGCTATATAATTCTCAGATGCTCTTGTGCAGTTTAGTTAACAATAGAATGAAATACCCAAGAACAAGCTTACAGAGCTAACAGAATGATATAAAAACGACAAAATAAGTAGGGTAAGAAACCAAGTGAGTGAAAGAACGGACAGTGGGAAGCATTATTTTTATGTTGTTAGCTCCGTAAGCTTGTCCTCATGTATCTTATTGTTTTTTCCGTGACCTTGTTGCCGCTTGTGAAATCAGTACGGATTGTTGCGACTTGGTCCCCTTGAGATTCAGAAAACGAATTACAGCACGATAGCCAATGTAATGAATGGGCACCACTGGTTTCTTTCGGCTCTTCTAGAGGCGTGATAAGTTAGTCTGGGGCGGCATATTCAGTGTTTACCAAGGCTGCAGATTCGTATTTTCAGATGTAAGCCCCCCATGAACTATGGACCTTGCCGTTGGTGGGGAGGCTTGCGTGCCTCAGCGATACAGATGGCCGTACCGTAGGTGCAACCACAACGGAGGGGTATCTGTTGAGAGGCCAGACAAACATGTGGTTCCCGAAGAGGGGCAGCAGCCTTTTCAGTAGTTGCAGGGGCAACAGTCTGGATGATTGACTGATCTGGCCTTGTAACATTAACCAAAACGGCCTTGCTGTGCTGGTACTGCGAACGGCTGAAAGCAAGGGGAAACTACAGCCGTAATTTTTCCCGAGGACATGCAGCTTTACTGTTTGATTAAATGATGATGGCGTCCTCTTGGGTAAAATATTCCGAAGGTAAAATAGTCCCCCATTCGGATCTCCGGGCGGGGACTACTCAAGATGATGTCGTTATCAGGAGAAAGAAAACTGGCGTTCTACGGATCGGAGCGTGGAATGTCAGATCCCTTAATCGGGCAGGTAGGTTAGATAATTTAAAAAGGGAAATGGATAGGTTGAAGTTAGATATAGTGGGAATTAGTGAAGTTCGGTGTCAGGAGGAACAAGAATTTTGGTCAGGTGATTACAGGGTTATAAATACAAAAACAAATAGGGGTAATGCAGGAGTAGGTTTAATAATGAATAGGAAAATAGGAATGCGGGTAAGCTACTACAAACAGCATAGTGAACGCATTATTGTGGCCAAGATAGACACAAAGCCCATGCCTACTACAGTAGTACAAGTTTATATGCCAACTAGCTCTGCAAATGATGAAGAAATTGATGAAATGTATGACGAGATAAAAGAAATTATTCAGGTAGTGAAGGGAGACGAAAATTTAATAGTCATGGGTGAAAAGGAAAAGGAAGAGAAGGAAACATAGTAGGTGAATATGGATTGGGGGGAAGAAATGACAGAGGAAGCCGCCTTGTAGAATTTTGCACAGAGCATAACTTAATCATAGCTAACACTTGGTTCAAGAGTCATGAAAGAAGGTTGTATACCTGGAAGAATCCTGGAGATACTAAAAGGTAGCAGATAGATTACATAATGGTAAGACAGAGATTTAGGAACCAGGTTTTAAATTGTAAGACATTTCCAGGGGCAGATGTGGATTCTGACCACAATCTATTGGTTATGAACTGCAGATTGAAACTGAAGAAACTGCAAAAAGGCGGGAATTTAAGGAGATGGGACCTGGATAAACTGAAAGAACCAGAGGTTGTACAGAGTTTCAGGGAGAGCATAAGGGAACAATTGACAGGAATGGGGGAAAGAAATACAGTAGAACCAAAATGGGTAGCTCTGAGGGATGAAGTAGTGAAGGCAGCAGAGGATCAAGTAGGTAAAAAGACGAGGGCTAATAGAAATCCTTGGGTAACGGAAGAAATATTGAATTTAATTGATGAAAGGAGAAATTATAAAAATGCAGTAAATGAAGCAGGCAAAAAGGAATACAAACGTCTCAAAAATGAGATCGACAGGAAGTGCAAAACGGCTGAGCACGGATGGCTAGAGGACAAATGTAAGGATGTAGAGGCTTGTCTCACTAGGGGTAAGATAGATACTGGCTACAGGAAAATTAAAGAGACCTTTGGAGAGAAGAGAACCACTTGTATGAATATCAAGAGCTCAGATGGCAACCCAGTTCTAAGCAAAGAAGGGAAGGCAGAAAGGTGGAAGGAGTATATAGAGGGTTTATACAAGGGCGATGTACTTGAGGACAATATTATGGAAATGGAAGAGGATGTAGATGAAGATGAAATGGGAGATAAGATACTGCGTGAAGAGTTTGACAGAGCACTGAAAGACCTGAGTCGAAACAAGGCCACGGGAGTAGACAACATTCCATTAGAACTACTGATGGCCTTGGGAGATTCAGTCATGACAAAACTCTACCATCTGGTGAGCAAGATGTATGAGACAGGCGAAATACCCACAGACTTCAAGAACAATATAATAATTCCAATCCCAAAGAAAGCAGGTGTTGACAGATGTGAAATTTACCGAACTATTAGTTTAATAAGTCACAGCTGCAAAATACTAACGCGAATTCTTTACAGAGGAATGGAAAAACTGGTAGAAGCGGACCTCGGGGAAGATCAGTTTGGATTCCGTAGAAATGTTGGAACACGTGAGGCAATACTAACCTTACGACTTATCTTAGAAGAAATATTAAGAAGAGGCAAATCTACGTTTCTAGCATTTGTAGACTTAGAGAAAGCTTTTGACAACGTTAACTGGAATACTCTCATTCAAATTCTGAAGGTGGCAGGGGTAAAATACAGGAAGCGAAAGGCTATTTACAATTTGTACAGAAACCAGATGGCAGTTATAAGAGTCGACGGGCATGAAAGGGAAGCAGTGGTTGGGAAAGGAGTGAGACAGGGTTGTAGCCTCTCCCCGATGTTATTCAATCTGTATATTGAGCAAGCAGTAAAGGAAACAAAAGAAAAATTCGGAGTAGGTATTAAAATCCATGGAGATGAAATGAAAACTTTGAGGTTCGCCGATGACATTGTAATTCTGTCAGAGACAGCAAAGGACTTGGAAGAGCAGTTGAACGGAATGGACAGTGTCTTGAAAGGAGGATATAAGATGAACATCAACAAAAGCAAAACAAGGATAATGGAATGTAGTCTAATTAAATCGGGTGATGCTGAGGGGATTAGATTAGGAAATGAGACACTTAAAGTAGTAAAGGAATTTTGCTATTTGGGGAGTAAAATAACTGATGATGGTCGAAGTAGAGAGGATATAAAATGTAGACTGGCAATGGCAAGGAAAGCGTTTCTGATGAAGAGAAATTTGTTAACATCGAGTATAGATTTAAGTGTCAGGAAGTCGTTTCTGAAAGTATTTGTATGGAGTGTAGCCATGTATGGAAGTGAAACATGAACGATAACCAGTTTGGACAAGAAGAGAATAGAAGCTTTCGAAATGTGGTGCTACAGAAGAATGCTGAAAATAAGGTGGGTAGATCACGTAACTAATGAGGAGCTATTGAATAGGATTGGGGAGAAGAGAAGTTTGTGGCACAACTTGACTAGAAGAAGGATCGGTTGGTAGGACATGTTCTGAGGCATCAAGGGATCACAAATTTAGCATTGGAGGGCAGCGTGGAGGGTAAAAATCGTAGAGGGAGACCAAGAGATCAATACACTAAGCAGATTCAGAAGGATGTAGGTTGCAGTAGGTACTGGGAGATGAAGAAGCTTGCACAGGATAGAGTAGCATGGAGAGCTGCATCAAACCAGTCTCAGGACTGAAGACCACAACAACAACAGATGTAAGTTATCCATGTAACTTTATTTTTTCGGTGTGGTAATTACAATTTTACGATTACCCCAAGTAGCAAGTAAGGTACCAGCCGTGAAAGGCAAGAATGCATCCACCGTGTTTGTCGCTAAAAATATGTGTAAAAAGGCTAACTCTGTAGTGCGGAGGTTCCTCCCTCAGCGACGGTATTAATTATAGACAAAAATCTCGAGCTGGTTATGTATTAATTCACTAGAGCCCACTGCATTCTAGTGCAAGTGGCTCTCGTATATCAAAGTACCAGGAAAGAGCCTCAACTATTTTAAAAAGTCTTCAGGGCGTTTTTGTTCTGTCGTTGCAACTACAAAAGCGCGTTTTTTTCACCAGACGCGTTTCACTATGTTGAGGTAAGTCATTTACATTTTGATATGCTTTAAGATCTAAAACAGTACATTAACAATATCTTGGTTTCTACTTACGGCGATTTTCGCTTGATTTATGGCTTGCAACGGGAAATGCCTTCTTTTAGCAAATCTTTGGTGTTTTTGTGCATTAGACGCTGATAATCGTGGTCTAATTTTTCGTTATTCTCCACCACTATGCATTTCTTATGTTTTTCATAGCACACTTTTTCGCACACATCTGTTTTCTGTTTGTTTTTGTACTTCTAAGTATGTGTTGTGGCTTGTGTTTTGTACTGTTGCCAAAACATGATCTTGCCACTAGTTCGTCTTTGAGCTAAAATCATTTTATTCTTCTGTTTATTTGATTATTGTATATATGTAATTGCATTTAATTATGTTGCTTTGTATTTACCAGACACAACTGTCTATGTATAAAACAAAAAAAACATCAACGATTTGCTAGGAAACGGCATTTCCCTATGTAAACGATAAATCAAGCATAAAACAACGTAACCATGGTATTGTTAACGAACTGTTCTCAACTTTATAGGAAATCAAATCGCAAATACTTAATTATAGACCACTGACGACGATTTACCTCAAGAAAGCAAAACTCGTGTGGTGCAAAAAAAAAAAAAATTGTACATTTTTGTAGTTGCAACGTCTGAACAAAAATACTCTGATGACTTATATAGCAACTACGGACAATATAACGACACAAATGAAGAATTTTAGGAAGTGAATGTAGCCGACTAAGTTACTTGTTTATTACATGTTCCCCTTATCTTTATCAGGTTCCGTATCGTTCCAAACCTCTCTTACAGGATGTGCAGTACATTTCTGATTGATTTAAGTAGAAGTATACAAAAACATCGCCTGTGTATTATGTGAAATCCGACATTCTACAGAATACCTGAGTACTGTATAGAACGCCTCAAATCGAACTTCAAAGTATGAACATATCGATATTTTATACGTTCCCTAGACACTTTATACTTTGCTGGATTGGCTGTTGGCAAAGTTCATAACACTCCTAATCCTGTCATTTTTTCCCACCGCCACTGCTTACGGCGGCGTTGGGATCTTTGTTTAATGGTTGTGAAGACAGCGTATTGTTGTACGACGTTCAGCTATCACGCCACGGATATGGATACAATAGCTCTCCAGTGTACAGCATCTTTCTGAAGTTCCACATACGCTCTCCCGTCGTCCTTTCCCGTTGTTCTTGTGTTACCATGTCGGAAGGGAGTGTAGTGTCAAGAGAGGAATGACGCCACGACGACTTGGAACGACGGTTCCGCAATGAATTATCTCAAGTAAGAGCCAATACTGCTAAGAACTGTGTTCTCCTAACCTAAATCAGCTACCAAAAGGTAATCAAAGACATTAAAAAAACTAAGACCACCATTAAGAAGGAACCATGGGAACTATTGGCTGCTGAAACACTATGATGTAATGAAATGAAATGAGTGTTTGGTATTGTTGGCCGGGACGCCGACGTAATAATAGTAGAAAATAAGACTGTCTATCCTGTTAAAGAAAGTATGAATGCTATTAAATTTTACGTCATCTTGTGCTTTTATTGCGTAATTTTGTTCTTTCGCTTTAAAATGCAAATTAATTAATAAAGGCGTCTCATCTTGTGCTTCTTTAATAATTTGTGTTAAAGCTACTTGTCATTCTGAATAATGCCTAGGAATTATATAGATTGCCTAGACAACGTATGTAACTTTTTCACATGAGGTTATATTTCATAGTTTGTCCAAACCCATCTGGCATTCTGTACGTTACCTAGTCATTCTATAGGATACTGGGATTTCACACAATACCGATAAAATACTAAGCGTGAAGAACAATTCGCGCACTCAGACTTTGCATCGTGATTTCTCATATACTAGCAATACAAAAATGTCTCTCAGAAAATTTCATTCTCCGCATATTGCAGGCAGTAAATTGTCGTTAAAGATTGGCAATCTGGCAACACTGTAGTCACATATGCTGTAACTGCCTCTGTCAGGATGTAATAATAGTGCTGTGCAGTTGGTGCAATGCATAGCGTTTTGGATTAGCATGCATGAGACCGATGGTTCGAGTTTTGGTCGAGGTGTATTTCTTTTTATTTGAGAACTTCATTCTGCTATATAATCCTGTAGTGCCCACCATTTCTTAAGCCACACGTAAAAACATGATCAGACAAGTCAGAAATAGACAACTGAAACAAATGACCTGTCATAGGATAGAAAAAACTAGAAAAATGATATGAATTTCTACATACTAAAGATAACTGCACAGTCAAATAACTCAGCATCTGCTAGTCATTTATAATACACGCAGTACGTCGTCTCAGTCGTAGAGCATTAGCGACTAGTAACAGTAATAATTTTCATATTAATGACCGCATGGTGTTTACAAAAGACTACGATGTCCTCAGAGCAGATGTTCAAACCGACGCCACTGCACGTCCTATTGCTGAGCGAGCCGCTGGATCATACGGCTCTGGATTTTTCCCAAGATGGCTGCATTCACTGATACAAGAGCTGCATGAACACGCTCTGTCAGTTCTTTCACATGTGTTCCCTGAGTAGAATACACCTGCTCCTTCAAGTGTCCCCACAGAAAGAAATTCAGGAGATTTAGTTTAGGTAAACGCGTGGTCCATACAACTGGACCTCCCCGTCCAAGCCATTTGCTTAGAACTGTTCGGTCTAAATGGCTTCACACATTAATTCCCATTAACCCCGCACCATTAAGTTGGATCCATAACCTCTGCCGAAAATGAAGTCTAACGTCTTCCAGTGCTTAGGAAAATAGTCTGAGACGAATACGTGGTACCTTCGTGCCGTTGACCGGTCAGGCAACAGGAAGGGATTCAATTTCCTGTCTTCCAATATGCCAGGCCAGACACTGATGTCAAAGCCAACTTGACCAGTGACGTATGCATTAACGTCTCATCAGTGGTGTGCATTGTGCATTTTAAACACACCTTCAGGAGTGAATGTTGCTGCATCCTACCGTATTACAACGTTTGTGAAATCGTTGGCTTCCTGTTGTTGTTGGAACCAATCACAAAATTGCATCCGCAGACGGCACCCTGCAGGATGCAGGCGTTGCGTTAAAGAACGATGTTAGGGGTGCAGCCCATGCTCGTGCAACGCGTCAACGACGGTGCGTTGCAGGACACCCAGCTGTCTTGCTACGCTGGGTTCTTGGTGTCCAGAATAGTTTCCTCAGTAGTTGGAGTTCGGCGAGTTCGTGGACGACATCTGCCAAATGATGGTTGGAGGAGAGAACCTGTCTATCGATGGAGAAGCTTCAGATGAGGAAACACATTTGTATCTGAATGACGTCGACTTGGATGTCTAGCAGCATATTCTTGATGGGCAACGCCAGCCGGTTATCAGACGCACCTAGGACCTGAAGCATATCCATTTATTCATCGTCTATGTATGCCATACGTCTACGACAACTGTTTTAGAATAACAAAAGAAGGAAATATGTATACGAATGTTCATGGAGTCTGCCACGGGCGCTTTACTCCGCTAGTGACTATTCTCTGTCTGGTAAATCACGCGTACAATATAAACACGTAACTAGCCGTTGCGAGCTGTTCCACCTAACGCTCATCACCTCTCTTACAGCTTTTGTTCTGCATGATTTGTCCCGATACTGCTAAATGTGGAATGTCCGATTTAGAATTACGCTGTTTCCACAACGATAACGGACGTGATATTTCCACATTTACTTCTACAATAATAATAATAATAATAATAATAATAATAATAATGGATGGAGACACTTACTAAACAGCATGTGCTTATTAGCCCAATGCTGAAAGGCATGGTGACAACACATGCCAATGGTAACCGAGTTGGCAAATTATTTGCAAAGCTACATTCCTAGCCCTTCTGGTTGCATAAGGCCCTAACGAAATACTGTATAATGGACCTGAACGTGGCAAGAATTATAGTTAGTTTTAATCGGTGGACTCATTGGTGGAGGGTACACAGAAAACAGGTTTGAAATCTAGATACAGTGATGTGAAACAATTCATGCCCACTAAGTCTAAGAGGCCTCTTTAAAAACTGATTAGTGAAAGCTACTGTGTTCGTATTATTAAGTGTAAATGTTTTGCAGAAAACCCATTGTAATCACTGAACGACGATTAAGACGCCAGATACCGTACAAAGGAGACTACTTTTAGCAAATGAAAACAAATAGCCTCTACCCAGAATCTAACCCTCGACCTCCCGCGTGCTAATCCAAAACGCTATCCATTACACCAAGTGCACAGCACTACTCCCATATGCTGAAAGATGCGATTACCGGGCAGCCAGCTTGCCAGTATTTAACGTCCATTTACTACCGGGTATATGTATAGGACGCAGTTTTGTGAGAGACATTTTTTTGTTACTAGTAAATTAGGAATCGTGCTGCGTAGTCCGAAGAAGCGAATATTTCGGCACGCTGTATACCACAGGAAAAAGTAGCCTAAATGATTGAACTTATACCTCAGTCATAATGAAAATTACTGTTATTACGCTGCCAGTATGTGATTACCTTGCAAAGATCTGCATCTTCCCCAATCGTGGGTTAGAGGATTAGGTCGTGTCATCTACTCCGGTCAAGCTATCTACAAATAAGGGTCACTATAATAATTTCGCGTTTACATCCACGTAATTCTTTCTCCCCACTGCATTGCCCAATCTTTCGACTTCCCCCTCCCCCCCACCCTTCCCCTCAACACACTGCGTCTGGTTATTCTTTCGACAAAAGACAGAATATTAAATAAAAGAAGAGCTATGAGTGACGAATTTTTAATTGTGCTAAGCACACACGATAACATTAGCTACTGTTTAGCGTGAAAACAAACACATTATTTGCCAAGGAAATCTTCCACACAAATTAAATGTCAGGTAGGAGGGTCATTTGGAACTCTGAATGCCATTCCACTGACTATTGACGCTGCGGAAGCAAAATGTGTTGCGCAGTTCCAAGAAAGGTGGGGTTTCAATACGAAATATTGTGTTACTTAAAGACGAGTGGTAAGACACAGCTGGATAACAGTTTCACTGAGGTCGTAAGAGTAACACCTGCCCTTCTCCATTGCCTTGGTACCGCCGCAAAACTCATTGCGAATTATGTTTATCTATCGGGCGTATACCTAAATTACATTCCGTGTTGACAAGGCAATTAGATTGGAAATTCGAGTAATCCACGCCATTTGCTTGCAGTTTATCAAAAAATTATAAACATTATTTCTGGACTTAGATTAATTAAATTTGTTCATGCATTATTCATTCAATACGTTATTAATGTCGACGCATATCCTTTCTGCAATCACAACTGAATGATTGCGGCAATCCACTGATCATTGTATCAGCTTCATTCTGGGATTCGATTGTCACGGTAGCAATGAAAATATGCTTAGCATATTTTAATTGCCTAAAACGGGACTTTTCATTTGCATAATACTGTACATGGAATCGGCTGCTATCCTCGCTCAGTTCTCATAGGATTCTTCATATCAATAGTAGAAGTGAACCGCCAGACGGCAGTATTCCATTGGTCCAGTTCACACAGTTTATCGTTGACACATGCATCTTTTGCGAAAAGACTAATAAAGCCAATGTAATCGAACTGCAACAATGTATTTATAAAGACAGTACAGAGAGACAAAGAAGGTCTCATTTTCTCTAAAATTCCGTAACGCAGTTTCTCATACGTTTTACAAAGACATTTCGAATGTACATCTACAGCTATGTAAGTACCCCACAATTCACACTTACGTGCCTGTCAGAGGATGCTTTGAAACAACTTCAGACTATTACTCTACCGTTCCACTGTCTAGCATTTCAGTCTTTCTGTACGGGCTCTTATTTCTTTATTTTATTATTGCTATCATTTCTTCCAATGTAAGTTCGTCACAATAAAATAATTTCATATACAGAGGAGAAAATTGATGACTGAAATATCTTGAAGGGGTCTCACCGCAACAAAAAAGCCTTTGTTTCAATGATTGCCATCCCAACTCGCTTATCATATCCGTAACAATTTCTCGATAATACAAAACGAACTGCCTTTCTTTGAACTTTTTCGATGTCCTCCGTCATTTATATCTGGTAAGAATCCAATAAAATACACGAGAACTCTAGCAAAAGACGAACAAGAGAGTTAGGCAGTCTGCTGGTGAAACTTAGTCTGTGGTTTGCCTTCTGCACAACATTACCTGAGTGATCGTTCCAAGTCAAGATATTGGGATTTGTAATTCCTTTTTCCGAGTTGTCTAAATTTGAGTGATTTACCGTGCAAACGAAATTTAACGGATTTATTTTTGTACTCATATGGATGAATTCAAACTTCTCCTTTTTGAGAGACAATTGCCACACAATTCAGATATCGTGTCTAAGTCATTCTGGGATTGGTAAATGTCATCATCACTTGCAGAAACCTAAGAGGGCTCCTCAGATTATCTGCAAGATCTTTTATGCCGATTAGGAACACTTTCTTGGGTAGCACTGAATGTCGCTTCTATTTTACTCTATACTTTTCCATCGATTAGTATGTCCTGTGAACTTTCTCAGAGGTACTCCCGGATCGAGTTGCATAGTTAAGACGACACTCCATAGGCATGTAATTTGATTAGAAGTCTCTTATGAGAAGCGGTGTAAAAATCCTTCTGGAAAACTAGAAATATGAAATCAATGTGAAATTGCCTGTCGATTACACTCATGACTTCGCAAAGTAGTTGTGTTTACACTATACATATTTTCTGAATCAGTGATGACTGTGTGTCAGTGGTTTGCTTCTAGGTAATTTATACTTTTTGAAAGTGGGATATGTTCCAAAACCCTACGGCAAATCGACGTTTGCGAGATGGGTCTGTAATACAGCGGACTGTTGTTGTTTCTTTCTTTGGTGTTGGTGTAACCTGTGCGACATTCCAGTCTTTTAATAAGGACCTTTCGTCAAGCGAGCGGCTGTTTGTGATTGGTAATGTGGGGCTACTGTATCAGCATATAAAGCAAGCTGACTGGTATGGTATCTGGACCGGAAGACTTGCCTTTATTGTGGGTTTTAAGCTGTTTTGCTAGGCCTCAAAGTCATACTCAAAGTTACTCGTCTTGGCGGTTGTGCTCCTTTCTAATTTAGGAGTATTTACTTCATCTTCTCTGGTGAAGGAATTTCACAAAATGTATTAAGTTATTCCGATTTAGTGAAGCTGTCATTGGTATATTGCATTGGTATTCCACATTGAAGGTATTGATGGTGTAATGTCCGTGGCGTACTTTTTTGTAACATTCTCAAGCAATTTTAACGAATTCATCATTGATACCGTATTGAATGGAACTGGGGACCTAGAAACGACGGAGAGGCTTCGTCCCTGCCGTAGCCCAAAATGGTACACAACCACACAACAGGCCACAGCAGTCCACTCGCCCCACCGCCGCCCCAAATCGAGCCCAGGTTTATTGTGCGGTTCTTCGGCCCCCAGTGAACCCTCCCCAACCATCCCCCCCCCCCTCCCCCCTGCGAATGTCGCACACCAGGTGACTGTAGCGCGACCGCTACGGTCGCAGGTTTCTAATCCAGCCTCAGGCATGGATGTGTGTGATGTCCTTGGGTTAGTTAGGTTTAAGTAGTTCTAAGTTCTAGGGGACTGATGACCTCAGATGTTAAGTCCCATTGTGCCCAGAGTCATTTCAACCATTTAACCAGCACGCCTCACCGCCCAGAAAGCAGTGCATTAGACTGCATGGCTAACTGGGCAGGCGCTTCATTTATATTACTTTTGCATAATCGAAAAAATAATAATTCAGTGTTAACCTAATGAAGAATGACTACTGAAAACTGTGGACCAGTCATTCAGTGGCACCTGAGTAACATACACGAATGGTTCAAATGGCTCTGAGCACTATGGGACATAATATCTGAGGTCATCAGCCCCTAGAACTTAGAACTACTTCAGCCTAAGTAACCTAAGGTCACCACACATATCCATGCCAGAGGCAGGATTCGAACCCGCGACCGTAGCGGTCGCGATGCTCCAGACTGATGCACCTAGAACCGCTCGGCCATAGCAGCCGTCTAACGTGCCCTTCTGAGACCTGTCACCCTTGTAGAGCTGCCCAAGTCGACTATTGATGATGTGTGTAGACCAGAAGTAAGATAGGGACCGCCGAGAATTGCAGAGGGTACTTGTAAAAGAACGCATAAAATCAGCGGATCACACACGAGTTGTTCCAAAGTGCTATCAGCAGTCCAACTAGGGCAACGACCGTGCGCAGGGAATCAAAAAGAATAGATCTAAATGGTGCTGCAGATTCTCCTAACCCATGCATATCTGTAACCAGTTCTATGCAGCTGTTGAGGTCGTGTAAAGAGCCACGCTGTTGGACAGTGGACGACTCGAATCGAGTGATGAATCACACATTACCCTGTGGCAATCCAATGGAACAATTTATACTGGAGAATGTTACGCTAGTGGTGTCAAGAGCACAGTATGGAAGAGGTGGTATTGTGTTATGGTTCTTCACTGCGCTTAAGAAAATGTTAAATGCGGAAGGATGTGAACACAATCCGTAGCATTGTATACTGCGCAGAGTACTATTTCGGAGACAATGACTTTGACATCAACATGACAATGTACACGGTCATCTGTGAGGCAATGGTTTGTTGACAATAACGTTCATGAAATGTACTAATCTATCCAGAATCCCCACCTGAACCCAATGGAAAACCTCTGGGATGAGTTAGAACGTCGAATTCGAGCTATACTTCAGCGTCTTCTTCGTCCTACATCATTCCCTTCTCTGCTTTCAGCTCATGCACAGGACTGTGCTGTCAATCTCCGATAGACATTCAGACATCCCCATTGGAGGAGTCACCAGCAGAGTTCAAGCCGTCACAAAGGCGAGGGGTGGTCACAACGCTTATTAATGGCCAATAAAAGGCGTCGGTATACTTAGGATCATTTGGTGTATGCTTTCAAATGGTAAGAAAAAAACAGTAGTATTTGTCCCAAGGTTTCACTGAATAGGAAAATCGCCACTTAAAAAAAATAAAAGGTTGGAACACGCATGTTTCTCCATGGTGTTTAAAAAATCTGTATATTGTTAAGACAATGGACAGAAAGCAGTGCCAGCAAGGAGAAGACACACTATACCTTGGCAGAATATTACTTAACCTACAGGAGGAATCGTTCCGACCTGTAGCTACGGACTGCGAGTCGACGTTTCATCTTCCGATCTCGTAAATTACAAATGCAATACACACCTGGCGAACGATAAACATTGTGAGCTATGTCTATTACAGTCACTTACCACTTTAGAAGTGCATGAAGTCACAGTATACCTTTTTTCCCAAACATTAGCTAACACGAGGCTGACGTTGGGTATAAGTTGCTTCAGAGCAAAACCTATTTTCCCATGAAATTTAATTTCCTTTCAAAATACCTCCTTGGTTTCCTTCAGAGCTAAGGGTACAGAATGAATAACATCAGGAATAGGCTTCACCCTCTCCCACTCCCTTCTCTGCTACCTCAACAATTTCATTGAGTGTATTCTAGTCAATTTTTGTAAGAAGCTTTTCTAAATCTACAAATTCTATAAACGTATTTTTGTCTTTCTACAGTTTATCTTCTAAAATATTGGCTAAAATGTTCTCATATTTCTTGGAAGCCTAACTGTTCTTACCCCCGGAAGGCTTCTATCAGTCAAATATGCGTGAATTCCTAAGGGACCAAACTACTAAGGTCATCGGTCCCTAGACTTAAACTAATTTATGCTGAGAACAACACACACCTCCTGTTGCAGGAGCCGCGCAATCCGTGACATTGCGCCTCTAACGCACGTCCACTCCGCGCCGTCTTCTACCAGTCTTTCCACTCTCCTGTAAATGAGTCACGTCAGTATTTTGGCGCCATGACTTATTAAACTGATATTTCGGTAATATTCACATCACTCCGCTTCTACCTTCTTTGGAATTGGAATCATTGCACTTTCCTTGAAATCAGAGGGTATTACACCTGTCTCACACACCTTACGTATCAGGTGGTGTAGTTACGGCATGGTATTCTCTCTCAAGCAATTCAAATTTCCGAGGTAATGTTTTCCACTCCACGAGCCTTGTTGCTGCTTGTCTGTCAGTGATTTAACAAATTCTTCTTGCAGTATCACATCACTTCTTCTCATTTTCTTCTACTTCCTCTTCGTTTTCCATAACATTGTTTTCATTTTATTTGTACTGCCTTTCAATACAGTTCTACCTCTTTTCACCATTCCATTCTTTGCTTCGTACACATTCCATTATACTGTTTTCTCGTTCGTTTCATTACAACTCATTAAATTCTTACCACGTTTGAGACTTCTCTGCTTTATAATGACTTGCCATCTCAGTTATCAATATTCATGCAACTGCCTCTCATTTCAGGAAAGGTTTCTCCCATGATAGGTGGCATCAGTCCTCCCACAGTCACACCAGCTTTTGCAGCCTTCATATATCCTCTGGCCGTTCATTACGTATTGTTTCACA
The DNA here is from genome assembly GCF_023864345.2 of Schistocerca serialis cubense. Classification (NCBI taxonomy): domain Eukaryota; kingdom Metazoa; phylum Arthropoda; class Insecta; order Orthoptera; family Acrididae; genus Schistocerca; species Schistocerca serialis. The sequence goes on along the minus strand of NC_064638.1, from coordinate 1,005,402,352 downwards.
TTTTCTGTCAGTCTCATTTTCAAGACCTCGTGCGTTACCTACGGCTTTCCACTTGGCCTTGTGTTTTAACTTATTCATTTCTACAGGCAATCCTGTTGGAGGAACATCAGCAACTTAGCATTATACCAGAGGTGGAAAATACCGCTACAGTTTTAAAGTTCTTTTATTATCAAACGACCGGTTTCGGACTCTCATATGCGCATCTTCAGGTGTCGTAACTTGATGCTGGAACCCCCGAGCGCAGCGTTGGACATGTACAAGGCTGCGGTGTACTAGTCCATGCTCTGCGTTCGTAGATAGCGGTCATTTTATAATAAAAGATCTTTACAAGTGTAGCGGTATTTTCAACCTCTGGTTATTCATTTCTTTCTCCCAGTCCAACTTCTCTCATTACGTGTCTATGATTTCCCTCTTTCTGTTATTCGAGTCCTCTACCGCAATTAAATTTTTGTATCCCTCAATTATGTGAATAGTTTCGGTTCATTCGTCATACATTACTTCAATATTTTCATTATCTGCGGACCCAGTAGACATACAAATATGCACTACAGTAAAGAGTGGTGGCGTCACATCTGTCTTGACTAGGATAGTACATTCTCTATGTTGTTCATTGTAGCTGCCTCTCGTATCAGTTTTCTCATTCACCATAGGGCTCCAATCTGCTTTAAAGTACTTTATGTTATGATGATTATCAAGAACGCTACCTATGGGTAATAAATACGAATATTCTCGCACTCAATTATTTCATCATTAACAGCGTTGTATTTATTTGTTACTGTAAAACGAGCATTGCAACTATTAAAATATTCCATGAATTTGATTTTATTCTCTTACTGTGTAAACTCTTGTTGAGAACTTGTTTCTGTGCAACAAATGTAAAATATGCTCTCGAAATCACTTATGCTGTTGACTACACCTTTCCACAGGAAACGAAGTTTTTAGCTTGCTCGTTAGGAAGTAGTTTTCTTCAAGCGAGTATTGGGAGTTGTACCAAACTATGCCTACAAGGCAAGAAACTCGACAGCCATCTGTACGTCGGTATCTACGTTTTCCCGGATCCTGCAAACATATAGTGCTACGATAGGATTGAACTATGCGGCTTGTCGAATGATGGAATGATCAGATAGGTTCAGTTGTAAGTAAAGCAGACTCCTATACATTGGCAGGATACTGGGTAAATGTAGCCATTCTGCTAGTACAAAGGAGGCTGTTTGCAAGACACATACGCATCTCATCTCGGAATATTGCTGGTCCCATACAAAATAGGACTACGTGATACGGGATGTGTGCAAAGAAAAGTAGCAAGAATGGATATGGGTGTCATTGACCACATTGATTAGTCACGTAAATGTAGAAAAGAAAAGGAACGTGTTTGTCAAGACCTTAAAGAAAGCCGCCGGTTAGCCAGCAAAGCCTGCTTAAAAGGTTTTGGGAAGGTGTGGTAACCGAAGAGTTTAGAGACATGCGTCATCCTCCTACGTATCGCGCCAGTACGAACGGCGAAGATAAGTGTGAGCGCATTTCCGTCCTTCCATGCGCATTTTTTGAACATTTAAATACCTCGCTGGTTGCTTGTAATTTGATTTTAGGCGTTGTCGTCAGAGTTGATTATTACCGCCATCATGACACGGGGCAGTCTATCAGCTGAACAGTGCCATATCGAAACGTAACTCTTGTTATACGGAATGTGGTAATTTTCCCATTTAATGTTTGTTGGTGTGCACTCTGAATATTGATGTACTGTATTGGCTAACAAATGGAAAGTGTTGTTCGTATTGTTTATGTTAACGAGAACATGAATTATTATCCAGATACTTGTCAGTGTAACATTGAGAAAGTTACTGAAGTATGCTTCTCGTATATAGACTGATGTACCGACAACACGACGTCATTGGACTACTTATGAACTTTATTATAGTAGATAGCAAAATGTATTCTGAATATCAGTGAACAATGACACATTACTTCTGGCCACTCACATAAGATTATCAATTATTAAATGCACAGTTCAATTGGTTATTTTCATTGACGGATTTTCAGGTTATACGCGAGTGTTTTTTCGAGTTTTTGGCATGTTATTCGAAACTCTCCTTGCTGCAAACGGAGCTAGACAGTTGAGGACCGTGGACGGCTGCCGCCTGTTAGCATCGAAGGGTGACTGACTGATATTATAAACTGTACTGTGCTTTGCTTGATCATCAGTGAATACACAGATGAGCCACGCAGGTAATTCGTGATATGTAGTTATGCGCGATATAGTCAAAAATTGTAATGACAACAGTGCCAGTACAACGACTAATACGAGAAGCTCTTACACGATATTACATTATGTACAGCGCGCACAGAGGCATTAATCACAGGTTTTTTTTTTCCTGAGTTTCATATTTGAGTACAGGAGGTAGAAACCGTAAGATGTAGTGTCATCTCCCATGTCCGTCACAGTTGTTGGCAGTAGACGCAGATGTAGACGTACTACGCACATAAACCTTTTCTCCTTCTCCAGAGAGAGTATTATAAGTGATCTAGAATATGTTTAATAATCCAGCAGTAGCTGAGATGGAAATGTAGTTCTATAGTTAAGTGGACCTGTTACCTAACGTCAAATAAGCAGCACCTAGATAGTGTTGTGTGTCGATATTCTAGTATGCATGTAACTGAGTAGGAATGTAAAATACGAAAATTACTCACTACGACTTGAAATTTAGAAAAAAAATATGGTTAAACCAATTACATTTTAGGATTGTATGATTTTATACCAACACATAAGAGAACAGTGAAACATATGCAGTCTGTTTATCGCCTATGTTAGAAGGAAGAAAGATTAGAGTTGCAATGCGTTCATTGGAGACAGAACACAAGCTCGAATTCAGGAATAATGAAGAAGGATATCGGCCGTTACTTTCAAATTAAGCAACCCTGCATTTGCTTTAAGCGATTTTGCACAATCATGGAACACAGAAATCAGGATGGCTGGCCGGTTTATGTAGTCCTCCCGAATGCGAGTTCAGAGTATTTACCACGGCGCTACTTCGCTAGGTATGAGAAAGTAGCAAAGCCCTAGCTCGAAGGGAATAAGCACACTTTGGAAAATGAGGACATATACCGTTTGTCTAGATTAAGAGTCCTGTAATCTAACATATGTGGTATCTGAATCGGAAGGCAGGTACCTTGAAATTCTGTTTTAAGTCACTCGATCAGAAATTGTCTACTGAAAATTGTAGCAGCTAAGCTCTATTTCGCAGTTATTAGTGAGCATATTTATATTATATTAAATTTTTATATTAAAGTTTACCGTACTCTGCCACGGGAAAATATATTTGAAGTTGTAAAATTGTCAACACAGTTACACAACACAGCTGACATTATTTTCTAATACCAGTTGCAACTGAATGTTCAAACAGTTTCTATTAATTTAATTTAAACTGGTTCTCTCATTTAAACATTATAATTAGTAACTCGTTAAAATATCTGCAGCACGATAACATATTGTGTATTTTAAGCAGATGGAAGGGTGGCTTCATCTCCAATTTCCGTAGCAAAATACTGCAGAAATTAACATAAGGTTATGAAATTTTATAATATCATTATGCAAGCGTACTATTCTTTCTCTTCAATTTACTGTGTCTTGGATCCACAGTAGAAAGTGGTAGTCACAGATCGTTTTTGTTTATATATGTAGGAGGAACTTGTGAACTTAATTTCACTTTAATGACCATGAATGTTTGCGGATAAACTCCATTACTTATTCAGCAGAGTAGCTGTGGAACTCTAGTGCTCTGCCGCAATAGAAAGCAGTACAGTAACTAACGTTCTAGATTTAAATGATTTCCCGTGCTTTGAGGTGTAAAAACTAATGAGAACAAAAACTAAGTGATTTTTACTTGTCGATACGAAAAAGGAAGACACACCAGACGATTAACGTCTCACCAACTGACATTATTAGAGGTCGAGATCAAATTTGTTCGGACTAGAAAGCGTAAATAAATTTTTCGTGAGGGCAACCGAAGAAAACTTAAATCAGGACGGCTACTAGCAGATGAGATTTGAACCAAGCTTCTCTTAAGTGCAAATACTATCGCGTCTGCTGATTACCTTTGGTACAGTGACTTGTTATTAAACAATTAACCTCAAACCGTATGGCGCAGACCTCCTTAAATATTTTCACTATGTACCAATTTAAATGTGTTACAGCTATAAAAGCCTGAGAATATTATCCAATTCCACCTATTATATTTTTTTTAGATTAAAATCCCTTGGCAGTGATTCAACATTTCGTTCAATTCCTTGCGATAGTTACACCTGAAATCTCCTTCAATCCGTGTCTTCCGCCATTCATACTTCTTTCAACGAGGATGTGACAATTTTTTTTTTATTTTGTACCACACTAATATTAGATTTCCATGTCCTTAATGCGTAACGAATGAGAACAATGCTTTCAGATACAACTGTCAATAGGTATGTATTTTGTAAGGCATTTTAGCTGAACTATCAAATTATGTCCTAATAGGCCACTTACCAACATCGCACCCCTAGGACAGAATTGTACCTCAATTACAGACAACTGACCTCAGACGCTGTTCCCATAAAATCAGAATCCACTGCAACGTCGTTCTAGCTTGAGTTCACCAGCTAAAATAAGATCTACACAAAGATGCAAGGTTTCTTTTTTAAAGTTATTTTCAGTGTTAATTTATACAATCAATGTAGAGAATGTACTATACCAAATTTGCAATCAAGTACATTCCAGTTAAGTAGCTATGGCAGCTGAACAATACTTTACTCATATAATTACCTTAAATGGGTTTCAGTACATTTCATCGTACGATATAGTTTGTTAATCAACAGACCCCTCTCCTATTCGTTGCTCTTGAGAGCAGTATGGTCTTTTATAGAACTTCCTTATTTGTCGCCATATATCACAATTCGCTGAGGATGGGACACACTACCGAAGGGTCCCAGTTGGGAATACGTGGGAAGGAGTTCCCAGCTCCGGCATTAAACCTTAACTAGTCTAGTGGGGTCTGACAGACCCCAGGACTTTTTTTCTACACGTACCTCTATATCTAGGCAACAGATGGCGCTGGCTGTTTTGGTATTCTCTAATGGTCTGTAGATGAATGGGCGCGCCATTACATTGAATTCATTCCAAACGGTTTGTCAGTTGGGAGCAGTCTGGGGTGTGTGAGACCCCGCCAGAGCGTTAACGTTAGTGTTTTTTCCATTATGGTGAAGATTTTCTAGCAAACTTTCTCTCATTTTTTGCTCTGAACTTTTGTGATATTTGCAGGAGTTACGGTGCCATGGCTTGGAGGAAGAAATACAGCGTCTACTGGATGACCCAACTCTCAGTGATATCACTGAGAATGAGTTATCATCACCCTCGGAAACCACAGATGGTGTAGTGGGGCCTGGTGACATATCATCTTCAGATGAAACTGATGTCAGCGAGAAGAAGATTGTGTGTGTGCACTTGTGAGTTCAACTATGTCTATGGAAAGAATAAATATTTCAAGTGGAGGAAGAATCCCCCTGCACTTGGACGTACATGTGTGCATAACATTGTTATCAGATTGCCAGGTGTTCGTGGAGCTGTAAAGGATGTCCGTGACAATGGCAGTTTAGGTACTTGGCACTTGTACTTCACTGACACCATGCTACAAATTATAGTGAATCATTCAAATGACAAAATCCGTCAAATGAGAAGCAGGTATAAACAACTTCCGCCATCATTTGTGGGTGATGTTGATATGATTGAAATCAAAGCAGTGGTAGGACTGTTATACTTGGAAGATGTATTGAAATCGGGAAACGAAGATGTTTCTAGCCTTTTTGTTTCAGATGGTACAGGTAGAGAGATCTTCCAGGCCACCATGAGTGACAAGAGATTCTTGTTCATTCTTGTAACCCTGCGGTTTGAGTGTGCCAAGGCACGAGCAGAGCGAAGGAAAACAGATGATCTTGATTCTGTTCGTGAAGTTTGGGATGCATTCATCCATAATTGTATTCAGTATTTTGTTGTTGGTAGCTTTGTAACTGTTGACGAAATGCTGGTACCATTTCGGGGATGATGCCCTTTTAAAATGTACATGCCTAAAAAACCTAAAAAAATATGGAATAAAAGTTCTATTCCTTGCAGATTCCAGGGACTTCTATATGAATAATACTTTCATTTATATTGGTTCAGAAAGTGAAGCTCGCAAAAACATGTCAGTGCCAACGCAAACGATGCTGGGACTAATTGAACCCATCAAAGGGACAAATCGAAATGTGACTGATGACAATTTGTTCACCTCCATTGAACTTGCTGAGAAATTGAAAACACAAAAGTTCACCATCCTGGTAACAGTGAGAGCCAACAAACGTGAAATTCCACAAGAATTCAAAGCTAGCTGGCCTAGACAAATTGGATCTACTGTCTTTGGACATACTGCAGACCTCACGCTTTGTTCATATGTTTCGAAGAAGAGCAAAGCAGTTATTTTACTGTCTAGCATGCATCACGACCAGAAGATAGCAGACTCTGGAAAATCTGAAATGATAATCAACTACAATGAGACAAAGGTTGGGGTGGATACCCTTGACCAGCTGTGTGGTACAGTACATACACTACTTCGAGAGGCATAAGGAGATGGCCTATGGCTATTTTCTTCGGAATGTTGCACATTGCTGGTATAAACAGTGCTATTGTGTCATACTGCAAGCCTAACTCAACAGCACAGAAGATGCCAAGAAGGAAATTTTTGACTTTATTAAGCACGGCACTTATCAAAGAGCATGTGGATGGACGTGAAACCAGACATCTTCCAAGGGATCTGCAGCAGGTTGTTGCAAAAAATAGAGGTGGAGACGAAGAAGTGGGGAATCCAGAGCCACGTGTCAGAAAGGGGCGTTGTCAGTTGTGCCCTCGAGGAAAAGACAAAAGACAAAATTTTCTTGTGTGAAGTGTCATAAGTTGCTTTGTTTGGAACACAGTGTATGTATTTGCCCAGACTGTGCAAAGCAACATGGCTTATTTTACATGCATAATTTAATTATGTAATCACACATAATTCATGTATATACTCATAGTTCATGTATTACACATTCACGTGTAATAATATGTATCTTATTTGACAAGTAAATACAATTATTAGTGATAACATCTTATTTTCAATCATTGGGGTTTCTCAGACCCCACTAGAGTTTTAATGCAGTTTTTTTTTTTCACCGGCCCAGTTGAGGGTTAACCTGATAACATCTTGGTCGGAGCTGGGACATCGTAAGAACAATTTTCAGTGTTTGTATGTATGTATTTGTTAGCGTGTGTGTATGTGTGAGTTGTAATAATTAAAGCATAAACACACTAGCAAATGTGAAAGTCTACATTACACTGACTGATAGACACCGAATGTGTCTCTGAGCCGGTACTACTTTTTCATTCTGATTCTGATGTTAGTACGCCTCGTGACTTACTGTAATATTTAACATAATCCTTCACTTAGCCTTTGAATCACTTATTGCAACTAAGTTACGTAGTTTCACTCCTTTACCAGTTTTTTGTTATCCACTTGGTTAGCGGTTTTCATAAGAAGTAAATATAAAAGCAGTATAGCGGATACTACTTACTTTTTTCTAGTGAGCAGTCTTCTCACTGAAGTGATGCGACCTGCATCGAATTCCTCTCTTATAACAACCTTTTCGTCTCAGTGTAGTACTTATAATTCTCTTTGGCCATCGATGTGTTGTCAAATTGTGGTAATCTGCATCGAAATTACAGCAGAAAGTAGTTACCAGCTGCCGGCCAATGTGACCGAGCGGTTCTAGGCACTTCAGTCCGGAACCGCGCTGCTGCTCCGGTCGCAGGTTTGAATCCTGCCTGAGGCACGGATGTGTGTGTTGTCCTTAGTTTGTCCTTTGGTTTTAGTAGTTCTAAGTCTAGGGGACTGATGACCTCAGATGTTAAGTTCCATAGTGATTAGAGCCATTTGAGCCATTTTGAGTTACCAGTTATTATTGACTTTATTTCCTATTAGAAAATCACAGTGAACGTATCTCTTCTGAAAGCGATGTGGGCGGGTATTTTCGTATATGGAGCAGAAGAAAACGTATGTGTGATTGTTATTCGTGTTTGGACATTCAAACGTAATAACTTCTGTCTGCGTATTAATTACACAAAACACAATTCTATAATTCGAATCCAGGTTCTCACAGTAGTTTTACGGCGACTGATACAAAGCATCTTAGTTAATTAGCTTTCATCTACCTAGGATCGTTTTTACACAGTCACACAGTATGAGTAATTATCTGAAATGGGCACCATGTTCCATTACATTGTAATCTATTGCTTTGAGTCACATACCTTTGCAGCAAAATAATTAATGCTTATGATATATAGCGGCCATTTTTAATGCGCACAAAAGCTGATATTTCCGTTGACCACCGTATTTATTAATTGTATTCTGCCTGACGCATTTCGGTCTTCCGCCATTCTCAAACACTCATGAATTTTCTGCATACGTATCAATGAAAAATACTTTGGCGTGTACAGTTAGTTAATTCAAATGTCATAAAGTAATGAAGACCAGATACTTTGTATCCATTTTTGACAAATCCAGTTTAGGTTTTACACATGAACGTATTACATACATTTTTGGGTGTTCTAGATTTATTTGTTTCTCAAGATTTGCATTTTACGTAATTTTATCAATATTTTTCACAGAGTGTTTGCCTCGTCCGTTTTTACGATGTACATTTTATGCAACTGTAACAACGTTATTTCACTGATACGTTTTCATATATTTCTCCTGTAGAGCCATAGAGAATAGAGTAAGACCCAAAAGCGTAATGAACAACGAAATTAATAACTACGGCGCTCAAGAGTAACATCACTTTCTGTATCACATACCTCTCTCATTCACTGCACGCTTAAACAAGTACGACTTTTAGTTCCACTTGTTCTACTATTATAAGTTCCGCAAAAATTGCAAGAGACACCAATACAGCAGCTGTTTCTTCTTAGCACTTATCTATAAACCTCGCAGTCGTATTCTTTTTCAGTTCTCTCGATTATGGATGTATTTGAGATAGTAGATTTCTTCTTTTATCCATCTTTACTATGTTTACAACTTAAGCAGCACCGAACCCAAGCTCTAGCCAGATTACTTAACATGAAAACATTACGTTCAACGATTTTATTAATTTATTTTCAGTTTCTGAAAGTCCTAGCGATCCATAGCTACCTCGTTATGGAACGAGTCACTGCATAATGATGATTATAAAATGTAATGCATTTTCTTTTTCAACTTTATGTGGCAGCAGTGTTTCTTTTTTGGAGTGTTTGTGCATTTTTTTAAAGTTTAGATAGAAGTGGGTTACTATTTACTAAAATTGTGATAGAAATCTGTGCCTAGGTATGACCTAATATAGGTTACAAATTTTTTCACTTTTTTTCTCCTCGGTTGCAGAGCTTTGACTGTATTAAGTTCTGATTCTTAATGAGATCCAGATGCTTATGTGGGTACATCTGTTAGTACACATCCTCATGCATGTTCTAAAAAAGTGTACAGACAACATCTGAAAGGATTTCGAGATGCGTTTGTTTTCATGGTGTGATTTCTTTTGTTGCCTATTTAACCATTAAAATGATGCTGTAAATTGCTCTTCAGCACAGTTTCGTAGTGGACGAAAGTATTCAAACCTATTTATATACTGCATAATTATCTGTTTATTTTGTAGGCTTAAGTATACAAGTTTTGTGAAACGTACTACTAGGTGATATAATAACACATAATGAGATACATATGCTTATGTGGGTACGTAAATGGGTACGTATCCTCATCCATGTCTTTTAAGTATGCAGATAACATCCGGAACAATTTAAACTAACTATGGAGAATGAGGTGAGGAAAGTAGTGGGATAGTAGTAAAGTAATTAAATGCATGTAACTGGAATAGTGATGGCAAACAGTCTAATGTAAGAGTTGGAAAGAGCGGCGATATTATGGTATACCGCAGGAAGACTAGCTGCATTTTAGATCGAATAAATCTGGGTAATAAGTATGCATGTTTTCTTACATCGTATACGTTAGGCATATTGATATGAATAAGAGACATATATGTCAGTGATTTAAATCTTTGTGAAGATGTTAATGAAGTTTCTTTATCACTTATGAAAGTATAGCGACGTGATTCGTGTAGTGTGTCAATAAGTAAAGTTCCAGTTTCAAAACGCTATAGAAAGAGAATCACTGCTAAGAATGACATCAAATCGGAAGAGCATATTATTTCTGCAAGAGCAGACGTCATGGAAGAAGAAGGAAAAAAAAGTAACGAAAATTTGACCAATAGATCGCGCTATAAGTGTCACAATACGCACACTAACAGAAGCGCAGCACACGACTATTCTTCACTTTCCGTCCGAGACGCCTAAGACGACTGTCCCTATGAAGGATAGCGCTCCGTTGGTAAAGATCTTTTACAAGAATGGTGACTGTGCACCTGCGCCAGTGGCCCTGTAGAAGTTCCGGACACTAAAGTGTATAAAAAGGATATCAGTTCGATGTCTGATAAAGGTCTGGAGAAAATGATTACAAAATTCGAGTCGATTGGTTATTCTGAAGTGCGATGTAGCAGAAGGAGGAAAGAAGTTGATCCGATGCCTCTTGAGGATGTGGCCACAGCATTGCAGGAATGATCGAGCGTTGGTGTATAAACTTGCTGTGCACGGGGAATCATCCGACCGTTGGACATGCCAGTGAGCACAATGCACAAAATCCTACAAATCATTATGCGTTGCTGTCCGTACAACACAATGTTCCCCCCTGTGTCAGTAACGTTTTTTTTTTGAAATTTGACATCATTCTGTGCAATGGATATCTTTCTACAGGGTTTTGAAACTGTTAATTATTGACACCCTGTATGTGTACGTGGATATGTATATGTGCTTCGTAATATTACTGGATGTGACTGTAGAATTGCTTGTAAAACTATAGTAAGATTCTTCTAAAATACAGTAGTTTCTGTGTGTATATTAAAACAGATAAACCTTGCCTTTGAATCAACAGTTTAACGTATTTTTTCGTTACCATAAGCTAAGACCTGAAGTGCGTCACAAGGCACAAGAACACGAATGAGAGTTCACGAGAAGATCGGTCGTCCAACCTTGTAGCTCAAGAGCAAATACCGAGATTTTGGAGCGTCACCTCCGGCTGCATATGCAGGGTGTAAATTTTAAGTTGACAAACCAGAATAACTCGAAAAACAAGCTCCATACGAGAAAATGTGTAGAATCCCAAGTTGATTATTTTCAAGGGGGACATCTGCTGGTGCTAAAATTGGCCCGCCACCCCAGCCACCTGGAGGTAGGGCGGGAGGCAACTTTAAAATTTCAAATGGGAACCACAATTTTATTGCAGTGCCATATTCTACAAAACTACGTATATATTTTGTCTTAAACATTTGTTTTGAGTCTTGGTAGTTGGAGCTGTAATTCAACAAACTCCATGTTCTCATTCTCTCCAGCTCTCCCCATAGGGTGGGATTTGAGAGAGAGGAATTAGAGTTTTACAAATGTTGACCCAAATACTGTATTAATTTTTTCCGCACATTCGGATAACTTTTGTTTGTGTCGTGGTCATGAGGCCACACAACATTTAATTATCAAACAAATGATCTGACTAGGTAACTAACAAACCAAACATTTTTATTTATCCGTAACCATTTTCCAAGCAAAAATGAGAACACGAATTTTCTTGAATTACAGGGCCAAATATCAAGAATCAATAGAAACGCATAAGATAAAAGTACCTAGTTTTTATGTAGAATCTGATTCAGCAATAAAAGAAATGGGGGTTCCCATTTGGAATTTTAAAGCTGCCTCCCGCCCCACCTCCAGGGGACTGGGGTGGCGGGCTAATTTTAGCACCAGCAGATGTCCCTTTCGAAATTAATCAACTTTGGATTCTACAGATTTTTTCTTGTGAAGCTTATTTTACGAGTTATTCTGGTTAGTCCACTTAAAATTTACAGCCTGTATGTAAATACTAGAAAAGGAGAAGAAATTAAAATTGTGTTCACAATAGCACAACCGCAGGCTACGCAGCAGAAAGAAACAATCATCACAGTAAATCGGTCGCGTAAAGAGTACAGGTTGCTACATCGGCACCAACCGTCAGGCACAAGAAGCATCCACTGTGGGAGTGAGACAGAGATATATTCGTCAGCTCCTGATACATTAAAGAGCGAGCAATAGGTAGGATGCAAAAAAACCTACATGAAAGTGTAGTTAAGTGCTTATAACAAATTGTTAAGCAAACGCACCAGAGCGAGGACCGCTGACAACTACTAACGAAGCGGGCCATATTCGGTCATAGCGACAGCAACTCCGGTCGTAGTCTGCCACCTGTCCCCATAAATACCCCTGTTCTGCAGCTCTGAATTCTCATCATTACCGAAGCACTCGATGTAATGATTATTACAGTGTAGTGACTTCAATGTATTATACTGTATTTTCCAGCACTTCTTCTGAACACGCTGCTGGCCGTTTGAGAAATGACAGCTTCCAAGTAGCCACCACCTGCAACAGTTGGACGTCGCACTGGTGGCCTATCTCATCGCTGACTGGGAGATGTAGTGTCTCCTGTCACCAATACACCTTATAGTGCTCGTTGCACTATCATCATCCTCGCTGCTGGGTAAGGGGGCCACCCCATGCCTCGATTCCTAATCAACGCTCCACTTCCACCTGTCCGGTGTGGCCGGGATCAACCGACTGCAGAAGTTTTGATAACGTGGTACATCCTGATTGGCCATCGCCAGTCACCGTCATATTCTGGAATCGAGGATGCTCTATCGCAATATGAAGGCGTAATCTCGCACCAGAGCTTCGCCTGTCAGACTGCGCCCCACTAGACTTCGGCTGAATTCCTAGAGCAGCAGCCTTTCTGACCAGGAGTGCCGAGTGGACAACAGGAGTCAGTGGAATTCCTTCATGTCAATGGCACGAACCGTTAGCCAAGGCTGACGGAGAAATGTGTATTCAGAAAGAAGGAATAATAAGTTGATAATAATAAGATTCTACAACACCACTCTGACAAGTTATAGTGCCTCTGCTAGGCACACTTACAAATTGCCGGCCGGAGTGACCGAGCGGTTCTAGGCGCTACAGTCTGGAACCGTGCGACCGCTACGGTCGCAAGTTCGAATCCTGCCTCGGGCATGAATGTGTGTGATGTCCTTAGGTTAATTAGGTTTAAGTAGTTCTAAGTTCTAGGGGACTGATGACCTCAGTAGTTAAGTACCATAGTGCTCAGAGCCATTTGAACCAGTTTGAACACCTACCATTTGGATCCAGAAGTAGTTCTTTGTCAACATCAGTCCTACAGATATTTATGAACCACAAGAAAACGTCTGAAACGGCGTCCATACACTCCATCTATGACGGCTATGCTGTGAGTCCAACGAGCAATTTCTTCCGTCCTTTTGTATTTTTTGTTTTGTTATGGGCAACACTTGATATAGAAATTGGCGCTGAAGGTGCAAAGCGACTACTGTCAAACCAAAGGACCTGTGGAAGTGACACAAGTCAGAGGGAATTGTAATGAAACGTATTTGGTATCCGTTAGGTGTAAATGCTCTTATTTAACTGGACATAGTATGCCATGTAGTAGAATGGTACCAGTAACCTGCACCACTTGCAGGCGTTATGGCCATGCAGCACACGAGTGTACATAGCGTCAGTCGGCAATGATCCGATGTAAAGGCTTGTTAACATTATGTGAATAAATTGTGGCTGCAATTGTATCTGTTGAATTTTGCTGTTGCGTATGAAAGAGTACTTGTGCCATTCGTGTTAGTCTTGTAAGTGTAAAAATAACAAATTGCATAAAGATGCTGGAAACACAACCACGTAATACAGCGATGCTGTAGTTGCTGTGATAAAGCAGGTATCAAACCTGTTAGAGGATAACACCCACGCAGAAATTGTATATGACGAGAGAAGTAAACGACCAGAAGCTCTGTAAGCCGTGCAACAGTCACAGCTGAGTACGGATGAGGTTAAGGCAGAAATGAGTGTACGCTGCTGCTCCACTCCTTACATCCTTCAGCAGCTAACCTAATAATAATAATAATAATAATAATAATAACACAGGACGTGACGGTATTCATAAATTAGGTTTTATCCACAACTGAATTGAGTAAATGGGCAGATGAAGCTATTCTGCGGATAGCCAGTCCATTTCTAATGGGTGAGGCTAAAAACTATGAGATGTATCACGAGACACTTAGCAAAGCAAACATATTCGAAGAATTTGCGGAGGGCTTACAGAAGAGAGAAGAGTTACCGAAAGTTAACAGTGCTACATTGTTTATAGGGTAGTAGAGTGAATTAGTGCCAAAAGACAATGAAGCTACCGAAGGCTTTTCTGATAGAATTCGAAATGTGAACAAACAGACTTATAATCTAACATAAGATCTAGAAGCGGATCGAGCCGATAGTCAGAGATCAGGAAGGCAGTGCTCTAGATCTTTTTCTACTGTAAACTCTTGTCGTATTTTCGCGTAGATTTCGTATCGAAAGTACGGATGACTTAGCTTCAGAGCTTCACATTGTCACGCCCTTACAGTAAGTCGACAATTGCTACAAAAATACTCCAATGACCGACGAATCTTTACTTCAGAAAGATAGTAATATTTGTGTGGAAAAAGGGACGTTTGAATACACAATGTCGCCACCCACACTGTTACAGTTGTGAACGTTTTGGCTACAAGACAAAATAATGTAGAATTAAGAAGCAGTTTAAACGAATCAAACAGAAGCAGGCATTAAAAGTAAACTGTCATATCTCTCCTGTCGGGAGACATCTCCAGTAAACCATAGCACTGCAGAAACGAGCACAGGTACAGATTGCTGCATGGTGGGGTCACGAGGAAATAGTCCAGTTCGACATACCCTGAAATTTTTCACACGGGAAGAATACACCGAAAGAAATACACTGTCAGAATTTTAGCTGCTAATGTGCACTGCAAGTATTTGAACTGTCACACGGGAGCTCCTGTTTATAAGGTGCACCAACCAAAAATATAATTGCCTTCTACCCTTCCATTGCTGTTTTGCAATTGCGAAGCTGTACCTTTTCCTCCATTACTGCTGCATCTAGCACGCTGATAAGTTACTTTCTTAAACGTCCACATGAGCAGCGGTAGCAGAAAATATACATCGAGCTACTTGAAAAGAAATTTACCATCCGTGCAAGAGAATGACCCAGATTCCGAGCTAGCAGCACAATCCCTCAGTGAGGCACGCGTCTACGAGATAATTAGGAATCGAATAAGCTGATGCAACTACGGTGTTTAATGTTCCGAGTCGGTCATTACTGTGGTGTAACACTTTCAGGCGGCAACAGAGCAATATAATGGAAATTCAATTTATTATTGTTTAATTAAACAGTAATTTTGCTCACATAACGTATGTTTGTTTCATCGTTGTTTAATTAAACTCAGATTAACCTGTGAGTTTGCTCATACATGTTTACCTTGATAACATAGAGACAGCTGTTCTTTACATGAGTAAGTACGCCGCGCGCCTGCTCGTGTTGTAAAACATGTCACACCTGCACGAGGGTTAAAAAAATGTTAAAGCTACTGATGAATAACCGCTTATAACGGCCGTTTGTACAGTCCATCCTGCGTAGCACGCGATGGGCGAATAAGTAGACACGGCCGACAAGGTAGCGCCGCTTAGCGTCAAGTCCAAAGTATAAACTAGCAAATTTAAAGCACTTAAACCATACCGCACAGTTCTGAAACCATTAACTTTTTTAATTTGCAGTTTTTATTGATAAGTAAACTGTTGCAGATATATTTCTTAGACATGTGACTAGCAGAACACAAAAATCAAGACAGTGTGTGATGCCACATTACAGACGACTTCCATCACTCGGGGCTTTGTTGACGTTAAGCTGCTGCTGTTGTTGTGTTCTTCAGTCCAGAGGCTGGTTGGATGCAGCTCTCCATGCTACTCTATCCTGCGGAAGCCTTTTCGTCTCTGAATAACTACAGCAATCTACATCCTTCTGAATCTCCTTAATGTATTCATCTCTTGGCCTCCCTCTACGATTTTTTCACTCCACGCTTCCCTCCAGTATTAAACTGGTGATCCTTTGATGCCTCAGAAAGTGTCCCACCAATCAATCGCATCTTCTAGCCAAGTTGTGCCACAAAATCCTCTTTTCCTCAGTTCTAATCATTTCCTCCTCATTAGTTACATGATCTACCAATCTAACTTCGGCATTATTCTGTAGCACCACATTTCAAAACTTCTATTCTCTTCTTATCTAAACTGTTTATCGTCCATGTTTCATATCCATACATGGCTACACTCAATACAAATACTTTTAGAAAAGGCTTCCTGTCACTTTAATCTATACTCAATCTTAACAAATTTCTCTTCTTCAGAAACTCTTTCCTTTTCAACGCCAGTCTACATTTTATATCCTCTCTACTTCGACCAAGTAGCAAAACTCATCTACTACCTTAAGTGTCTCATTTTCTGATCTAATTCCTACAGCGTCACTTCATATTAGACTGCATTCCATTATCCTCGTTTTGATTTCATTGATGTTCATCTTATATCCTCCTTTCAAGACTTTGTCCATTCCGTTCAACTGCTCTTCCACGTCCTTTGTTGTCTCTGACAGAATTACAATGTCATCTGCAAACCTCGAGGATTTTATTTCTTCTCCATGGATTTTAATTTCTAGTCCAAATCTTTACTTTGTTTCCTCTACTGCTTGCTCAGTATACAGATTGAATAACATCGTGGATAGGCTACAACGCTGTCGCACTACCTTATCAACCACTGCTTGCCTTTCATGTCCATCGAATCTTTTAACTGCAAGCTGGTCTCGGAACATATTGGAAATAGTCTTTCGCTGTCTATATTTTCTCCTGCCACCTTTAGAAAGAGAGTATTCAATTTGCCAAAAGCTTTCTCTAAAACAACAAATGCTACAAACGTAGGTTTGCCTTTACTCAACCCATGTGCTGTGAGAAGTCGTAGGGCCACCATAAGCGATCCCAACGTCGAGACGCTGTAACCACCTTACTAATAAGGGCAGGTCACGGCGTTTGGAATGCGGATTCACTTCAAACTTCGTAAACTCGTAGTACTGCATGAGGACAACAAAAGTTGAAAATTTGTAACAGTAGCGCGTACTTCTGAAGCGTTATTGAGAAAATAGCAAGATAATTGCGGTCGTCAAATATATACCTGTGCGTGGCCATTTTTACCATGAAGCGGCGGCAGCCGAGTGGTTAGCGTCCAAGCCCCGTACCACTGGATCGAGTCCCGTTCGTCTGATTTTTTTTTCAATACAGTCATTTTCTTTATTATTTATATTACAATTGATATATTGTTGTTGTTGTGGTCTTCAGTCCTGAGACTGGTTTGATGCAGCTCTCCATGCTACTCTATCCTGTGCAAGCTTTTTCATCTCCCAGTACTTACTGCAACCTACATCCTTCTGAATCTGCTTAGTGTATTCATCTCTTGGTCTCCCTCTATGATTTTTACCCTCCACGCTGCCCTCCAATACTAAATTGGTGATCCCTTGATGCCTCAGAACATGTCCTACCAACCGATCCCTTCTTCTGGTCAAGTTGTGCCACAAACTTCTCTTCTCCCCAATCCTATTCAATACTTCCTCATTAGTTATGTGATCTACCCATCTAATCTTCAGCATTCTTCTGTAGCACCACATTTCGAAAGCTTCTATTCTCTTCTTGTCCAAACTATTTATCGTCCATGTTTCACTTCCATACATGGCTACACTCCATACAAATACTTTCAGAAACGACTTCCTGACACTTAAATCTATACTCAATGTTAACAAATTTCTCTTCTTCAGAAACGCTTTCCTTGCCATTGCCAGTCTACATTTTAAAACCTCTCTACTTCGACCATCGTGAGTTACTTTGCTCCCCAAATAGCAAAACTCCTTTACTACTTTAAGTGTCTCATTTCCTAAACTAATTCCCTCAGCATCACCCGACTTCATTCGAATGCATTCCATTATCCTCGTTTTGCTTTTGTTGATGTTCATCTTATATCCTCCTTTCAAGACACTGTCCATTCCATTAATTGATATAATGGAAAAATATGTGTAATCGGATAGACTTTTATTAAATTTACAATGTTATTTGGCGGTATACTAATTTTTACTATCACAAATAATGTTATATTCATAACTATGAGACTAGTAAACGACCAAACGCATAAATCGATACTGCAAATGCATGGTTGTCCGTGATTTGAGAAATCCCTTATACCTGGAAGGAGCGCGAAACGACTTATTACCTCCAAGTTTTGACCAGCACAGACGGCTTTCGAAGGATGTACAATTAATCGTCGCTTTCGACATTAAGAGTACAAGTTGCAGGATGGTATTTTTCGGAAAAACATGGAAAACAAAGTTAAACGGCATCAGCTCCATTGAATAAATGCTATGTTTCCGCATACGTAAGGTCTTTTGAGGTTTGCCATGGAAAAACAAACCTCGTGAACGTTTTCAAAAACCTCTATTTCAGACGGTAATTTGGAAGCAAACCACGCATAACGCAGTATTTCCTTAAAAATCGGTACTGGTAACTGGTTATGCAGTATCGAGTGTATTTTAATAGCGTCTTCGGAGAAGTAATTTCTCGTTCTCTTTCGATTAAATAAGAACAATTTTGAAGACACGGACAAGCATACATTTTCAATATCTCTTTATGCGTTTGGTCGTTTACTAGTCGATAGTTATGAATATTATATTATTTGTGATAATAAAAATTAGTCGACTGCCAAATAACATTGTAAATTTAATAAAAGTTCATCCGATTACACGTATTTTTCCCATTATATCAACTGTAATATAAATAGTAAAGAAAATGACTGTGTTGAAAAAAAAACTGATGAATGGAGCTCGATCCAGCGATTACGGGGCTTAAACGCTAACCACTTTTTCTTTTTAATTTCATTTAGTTCTATAGTGTTCGTTGAAATTGTTCAGGGCGGACGTCCGATGACACCCGTTCAGTTTCTTCGTTGATCCGTTCGCTCAGTTTTTTTATTATAAAGGATAGCTAACGCTGCGACCGAACACACTGAGTTTTCGTGTCAGCACCACTCGGTTGCCACCGCTTCATATTAAAAATGGCCACGGACAGATATATATTTGACGACCGAAATTATCTTGCGATTTTCTCAGTAACGCTTAAGAAGTACGCGCTACTGCTTTTGTTGTCCTCATGCAGTACGACGAGTGTACGCAGTTTGAAGTAAATCCGCGTTCCAAACGTCTTGGCCTCCCCTTGTAAGTGTCCTTGTGTTGTCTGGTGCTTGGGCGATTAACATATTGATAAAAGTGACTGTAATTGAACTTAAATGCGTTATGCAATGTGAGACACAATCACAAATGTTTTGAAAATCATATTACTTCTTCTTATTGCCTAGTGCTACAGCAGCCTTAGTTACATTTCATATCCCTCGCTACGAATGTGTACTGCAGTTGAAGATGGCCATGTCCACAATGTGCGTTAACGAATCTACGTTTGGTCCGTTTGAAATTCATACAATAATAACAACTGATCGATACGAGGCACACATGCCCATTAGGTGTCAGTAATGGAAAAGAAACAAGAATACATTTGCCCATCACGACCCGTCATCCCGCACCGACAAATCTAGCTGCCCCTGCTTGTACGTTCGTCCCTGAGGACACGGGCCAACTTTTCAAGTGCCTACGATAGTTTCTCCAGTATATTTTTAATTCGACGAAGGTATATACAAGTTATCATACTCCATAAGCTCCTAAACGATAACACCTGCTGTAAATGGAAACGTATAATCGAAATCGGTCAAGAATAAATACTTTGCATTCACAACTGTTGGCTATGCCTGACTACACTAAATGAAATGTTGTGCACTGACGGGGAATGATTAGCCATATTTATAATATTAAAAGCCTACTATACTGCGAATAATAATTTTAAATTGCCACGTACCTTGTTGATCACAATCAGACTTGGAGGAAAGTATTGACAGATGTCGAGTGTTGACGTTAACTGGAAAAATCGTTGTGGTAGCATGGACCAACGGTGAGATTCGCCACTGACGGTACTTCACAAAATGACTATCACAAACTTTGCGAGTGCATAAAATAACAAAGTGCTGTAGATAAATTCTCAATGTGTTTAAAGAGACAATACATTGTGCCTGTCTCATCACAGTCTAGCTGCAAAGCTCCTTAAGTAAAAAAATGTTAATTAATATGACCTGTGACGAAGCACATTTTTGGGTATCTCATCTGTATTTGCGTCTTGTGGGTTGCTTGCAAAACTCATTGCGTTTTCTAAATGAATGGATAGTGTATAACGATAAGTAGAGGGAAACAGTGTTAAAATAAACAATGCACACTCCTGTAAATTTTTGGAATTTCTAGGCAAGCATGTCTCAAATTCAGCGCCCTCCTTTTCACTATGTTCCAGATATTGAGCTTTGAATTGCGTGTCACGGCGAAGTTCAATTATTTTATTTATGAGATGAGTATTACGAAACCCAGATTGGCAGAATAATTCGAGAGGATCATGTTTAACATGCCGAAATTCCCTGCTGGAATGACATAGCCTCGAATATTTCTAACGTCTACAATTTTTTCTTTCATTTCTTCCAATTACTCTTTCAAATAGGATGCCATGTCTCAGTAAATATTTTCAGTGTTATTTAAGTTTGAACTGAACGTAGCAACAGCTGGAACATTACATAAACCCAATAAAACAATACCAATCCTCGTTATTAGGTTTCATTTTTAGGCTAACAGTTTCGACGATACACTACGTCATCTTCAGGCGTATACAGTGAAGGTTATAACAGAGCAATAAGCACATATTAAAATACAGAGCGTATTTTCTAAACGATACAAGTATTGCATGTATATTTACGCAATTCAAATATATACAGTAAAGGTTATAAGAGAGCAATAAGCACATATTAAAATACAGAGCGAATTGTCTGAAAGATGCAAGTGTTGCATATATATTTAAGTAATTAAAATACGTACAGTGAAGGCTATAACAGAGCAATAAGTACATATTAAAATACAGAGCGTGTTGTCTCAAAGATGCAAGTGTTACATATTAATTTACACAATTAAAAGAATTCAGCCTTAATTAAAATCTACATGATACAACGTAATATGTAGTATCAGAAATTAATTAGTTATTCATGCATACTGTGAAATCCTCAGTAACGTAATGAAAATATTCATAAAACAGAAGTATGACAGTAATGTGACCATCAGTGCAGTATATCCATTGTCTGCAAAAATGTATGGATATATGTTCCTGTTATCTACTTTGCATACGATTAGTCGGTCCCTTTACCAATCTTTTACTTTTTAACAAAACCAGTAGAGTCTGCCACATATAACCAAACATTTTTGCAGACAATGGATATACTGAACTGATAGTTACACCACTGTGACACATCTGTTTCATGAATACTTTCATTACGTTACTGAGCATTTCACAATATTCAGGAATAACTAATTAATTTCTGATAGTACGTTGTATCTGTAGATTTTAATTAAGGCTGAATTCTTTTAATTGTGTAAATTAATATGTAACACTTGCATCTTTTAGACAATACGTTAATATGTATTTATTGCTCTGTTATCACCTTCACTGTATATATTTCAATTACTTAAATATATTTGCAACACTTGGCATCTTTTAGACAATTCGCTCTGTATTTTAATATATACATATTGCTCTATTGTAACCTTCACTATATATATTTTAATTACGTAAGTATATATGCAACACTTGCATCTTTTAGACAATATGCTCTAAACTTTAATACATACTTATTGCTCTGTTATAACCTTCATTGTATCGGCCTAAAGATAACGTAGTGTATCGTCGAAACTGTTAGCCTAAAAATAAAACCTAAATAATGGCGATTGGTATTGTTTTATTGGATATTGATCAGCCATAGTCCCATACTACACACAGAAGATGGAGTTACATTCATTACATAAATCATTAGCCTGCAGTTCATTTATATACAACGGCAGTTGAGCATCAATTGCTGACATTTTATTATTTATTTGCCCAATTATCTTCTTTGGCCCTTGGAGTCCCAAATTAATTTTGTTGAATTTTTGTGTAATATTGGACAAAAGAGCTGAAGTACCCACCACTCCTTATCATCAAACTGAGTATAAAAATACCATTTTTCTGATAAAATTAGTTCATATTTCAAACTGACATATGATTCCACCATTTTTCCGTAGCGTAGTCATCTGACACCGGTATGTATGACTAAATCATCATAACGACCTTGCAATACCTCCACAAGTTTTTTATTTTTCGGTGATTAAGTTCACATGTAGAAATAAAGTTTATAACGCTTATGACAATATTCTAAATTACTAACAATTGGTTATTTGAAATTTGAAATGACGAAGTTTATTGATGCTGTTACATTCCCTCTTCATCTGTTCAAATGGCTCTGAGCACTATGGGACTCAACTGCTGAGGTCATTAGTCCCCTAGAACTTAGAACTAGTTAAACCTAACTAACCTAAGGACATCACACACATCCATGCCCGAGGCAGGATTCGAACCTGCGACCGTAGCGGTCTCGCGGCTCCAGACTGCAGCGCCTATAACCGCACAGCCACTTCGGCCGGCTCTTCATTTGTGCTAGCAAACCATTTTTTTACGCCAGCGACTGAAGGACAGCTATCTCTACACATTGACATGAAATTCCTCGTTGGTTAGCGATTTACTTTACAATAATATCTTAATTGCATCCATAAAGTCATCACGTTTTGTGTTACGATTATGATTAATAAATGTTCCCCTACAATGCCGTCATTTGTGCAGTAATGCACAAATAATTAATATTGAGCCACAGAATCTATACCTGTACTGGAATCACAAGCAAGACTATAGTATTTGCACATTTTTATTTCATTAATTAGTTCCTCAGGCACATATTTTGAAATATCTTCTATGTTGTGGAAACAGGTAAATTTTGAAAGCGTAAAAAAAAAAAAAAATAAAATGGCTCTGAGCACTATGGGACTTAACATCTATGGTCATCAGTCCCCTAGAACATAGAACTACTTAAACCTAACTAAGGACATCACACAACAACCAGTCATCACGAGGCAGAGAAAATCCCTGACCCCGCCGGGAATCGAACCCAGGAACCCGAGCGCGGGAAGCGAGAACGCTACCGCACGACCACGAGCTGCGGACGAAAGCGTAACCATAATTGTTTACGACAATATTTGGTTATTATTAAGATACTCTGAAACAAAGTTTCAGAAACAGTTAGCAAACATTGTTCCAGTAATTTAGCGTGATTGAAAGGTTACATACTTTTTCGAGAATGTTGCACACTTTTTATGGTCCTTTCGCAATTGCCTCAATTTGGCCGACGGCTTCTGATAAGTCGCTTTGTTAACGACGAATTCTTGACAATAAATGAACAATTTTTTCCTTGCATTCATTTGAATCTAGGGGAGAATCTACTGTAAATAAACTTCGCTTAGCTGCGTAGTGGCGATATAAACTGTATCTGTTCATTCTCACTACCGTTTCCCGGCACATTGAGCAAAATGGCAGTACGTTCTTCGTGACCACATCTAAAACAAAACTCTTCTTCCCATTTTTCTTGAAAACATCAGATCCCTTCGGGTATCATCCTCTTCGCTACCATTTTTGATGGTGCACCAGTCATTATTTATTCTAATAAAAATAATCGCAGCACGAACGACAAAACTCTCAGGAGCAGCGAAACTTTGTGCGCGACTGTGGCTGACTGGCGTGGCTAAGCTAAGGTTTCTGCGCGATGGACGCACGGACAGTGCTCCCCCGCTCTTGGCGGTTTCCTGTGGCTCTTTCATCTACTTATGACTGCAATGTTGACAGTTTTTTGAGGTGAGGATTTGAAGACGTGTCCTGTAGCCAAGAGAAGTCTTATAACGTTAGAAGATCTACTATAGTAAGAGAAATCGGGAAAGATACGATGTAACCCATTTAGTTCTTCGTAAAAAAGACAGTAAGTTCTGAGTAGTAATTATACAAGTATGAAGTTGCAATCAGACTCGGAGGTTCGGATCACATCTTTCGGGTGAACAGTTAACGAAAAATGCGAATTACGAAAGGAAAAAAGTGACGTAACAATTCACATACAATTTAGCGTTGTTTTGGTTGCATTTAAGAAACTGCAAAACTACGTTTCGTAACACGCGAATGAATTATATCTTAAATGAAAGAAGAAAGCAAAGAAGGAAACAGGTAAGGAAATATGAACTGAAATTTGGCAGTGCGGCAACAGTCAGTAGCGATGAAGATAAGCGGAAAACAGTGACGTTCCCTTCGTTCCTACAGTTCAAAAATGGCTCTGAGTACTATGGGACTCAACTTCTGAGGTTATTAGTCCCCTAGAACTTAGAACTAGTTAAACCTAACTAACCTAAGGACATCACACACATCCATACCCGAGGCAGGATTCGAACCTGCAACCGTAGCGGTCTCACGGTTCCAGACTGCAGCGCCTAGAACCGCACGGCCACTTCGGCCGGCGTTCCTACAGTCATACAGTCCAAGTATTTACAGGCGGAAATGTCAAAGAAGGTGAGAAACCTAGTATTTCCTGTACCCGTCACATGTAAATGGCTAAGCAAAAATACAGATTTCGTCTTGAATCTGGATCTTTGCTTTCCCAAATTACAAAGCAAATTTAAATATAAAAAATTAATTAATGTGCGTTGTGGTGTAATGTTTCAGCTATCTTGTGCATTATTCTGCCTATTCCACTGCATATTACCATCAGTGGGTCTTCTTTGACTACTACTCTACCGGCCATTAAAATTGTTACACCACGAACATGACGTGCTACAGAATCGAAATTTAACCGACAAGAACAAGATGCTGTGATATGCCAATGATTAGCTTTTCGGAGCATTCACACAAGGTTGGCGCCGGTGGCGACACCTACAACGTGCTGACTTGAGGAAAGTTTCCAACCGATTTCTCATACACAAACAGCACTTGACCGGCGTCGTCTGGTGAAACGTTGTTGTGATGCCTCGTGTAAGGAGGAGAAATGCGTACCATCAAGTTTCCGACTTTGATAAAGATCGTATTATAGCCCATCGCGATTGCGGATTACCGCATTGCGACATTGCTGCTCGCGTTGGTCGACATCCAATGACTGTTAGCAGAATATGGAAACGGTGGGTTCAGGAGGGTAATACGGAACGCCATGCTGGATTCCAACGACCTCGTATCACTAGCAGTCGAGATGACAGGCATCTTATATGCATGACTGTAGCGGATCGTGCAGCCACGTCTCGATCCCTAAGTCAACAGATGGGGACGTTTGCAAGAGAACAACCATCTGCACGAACAGTTCGACGACGTTTGCAGCAGCACGGACTATCAGCTCGGAGACCATGGCTGCGGTTACCCTTGACGCTACATCACAGACTCAACGACGAACCTGGGTGCACGAATGGCCAAACGTCATTTTTTTCGGATGAATCCAAGTTCTGCTTATAGCACCATGATGGTCGCATCCGTGTTTGGCGACGTCGCGGTGAACGCACATTGGAAGTGTGTATTCGTCATCGCCATACTGGCGTATCACCCGGCGTGATGGTGTGGGGTGCCATTGGTTACACGTCTCAGTCACCTCTTGTTCGCTTTGACGGCACTTTGAACAGTGGACGTTACATTTCAGATGTGTTACGACCCGTGACTCTACCCTTCATTCGATCCCTGCGAAACCCTAGATTTCAATAGGATAGTGCACGGCCGCATGTTGCAGGTCATGTACAGGCCTTTCTGGATACAGAAAATGTTCGACTGCTGCCCTGGCCAGCACATTCTCCATATCTCTCACCAATTGAAAACGTCTGGTCAATGGTGGCCGAGTAACTGGCTTGTCACAATACACCAGTCTTGAAGAACCGTGGTGACGTGTTGAAGCTGCATGGGCAGCTGTACCTGTACACGCCATCCAAACTCTGACTCAAAGCCCAGGCGTATCAAGGCCGTTATAACGGCCAGAGGTGGTTGATCTGGGTACTGATTTCTCAAGATCTATGCACCCAAATTGCGTGAAAATGTAATCACATGTCAGTTCTAGTATAATATATTTGTCCAACGAATACCCGTTTATCATCTGCATTGCTTCGTGGTGTAGCAATTTTAATGGCCAGTAGTGTATGTGAGACGTATGTTCATGGCAACACTGAAAGTGTTCCCGATATTACACTTTTTACTAAAGTGGATCACTTCTGCTTACAGCATGGCTTTGGGGTGCTGGGAGCTGTTTATTAATAAAGTGATCGACATTATTTATTGAACTCCGAGGCCACATCGTCTGAAGTTCCCTGAATGTTCAATTTATTACGAGCCCTAGTTTCGTTTCTAAGAGAGATGCAAATGCAACGCATTATGATTGTTAAACTTCAGAACTACCGATCAGGGATCTCATTTTGCTAACATGTTTAACATCTTTAGTAATTTTGTCTTACGAGAGCACTGGACCATATTGAGTACAGGGCGTAGGGACATGTGCTAATTTGCACTTCCGTGAGAAAGTCAATAACTGAGTAAGTTTCAAGTTTAAGGATGTTCACCTTATTGCATGGACAAGGATCTTCACCTAATAATATATATATACATTATCATCAGGGGTCTATACTCGACACTGCGTTGTCTCCTATCAACACGGTTCGCGTATAGACTCCTGATGAAAGTTAGCCCACGTGTGTTAATAACAAGGATACTACATTAAATACGCCAAGGGAATCGAATGCACTTCTAGCTGTGGTGGGCCCAAGGATGAGACAATGTGACGCCGAAATTAATCTTGTGATAAAGGCATTCTTAAGATAGAGCTGTGGTGGTAGTTTTCCTCATATACATAAACTACGTAAGTGTTTGTCCATTATTTATTTTCTTTTCATCTTTCAAGTATTATAATCAGTCTCAAAGGATTAATGCAATGAAACACATAAATTTAACAGGCGACAGAAACAGTTCAAAATCGCCATTATTCGTAATAAGTGAAGGTGAGGCCGGCGCTGAACTAAGACAGTGAAACATATCGGTGGTTTCAAACAGCACAGCACACAATCTCGCAAATCAGTTTCATTATGTGAACGACCCTATACAGCTCTGACAGGTTAAGAGACGAAAGGAAGAAAATAAACACTATCCATCTAGGATTAGTTCCCTAGTTTAATGCCTTAAATCCGTCTCTATTCCTTCCAACACGCGTCCAGTGCTCCACTTACCCACTTACCGTGGCTAAGTCGTAGGTTACACAAGCTGGCGTCGAGGAGCGGCCGCAACTCTGAGCCCGCCGTCTACCTCCACCGACCAGCGACATTCTCCATACCAATCTCCTTCGATATTCGAGCACTTTTTCCAGTCTCTACCAAAACTCTTGGCAGAATGAATGCTGTCTGCTACTATCCACCTAGCCTACTGTCCCATAGCCCTCAACCAATCGCGGGGAACACGTGAGACGCAACTTCCAGTCAGAAAAACTTGGAGTAACATATGAGCTCCCATCTACGTGTCCGGAAATGGAGCTTCCCGACACTTGTGTACTTGCATGAACTCTGCCCTGCTCGTCAACTGGTGGCCTCTTTACATTGTGTTGTGGCTGTTTGTTTATAGAAGGTATGTGACCGCGTCGCATTTTTACCACAATTCGCAATCAGCCAGATTGAAATCAGCGGTTTCATAACGTTCGCAACCTCGTATTGGTCTGTGGTCTGGCGAAAGCGTCAAGCATTCTACATCTCCATCTACGTTTCGAGGCTCTACTTGCTAAAATTGTAACCAAGATAACTTATTACATTTTTTTTGCCGGTCCCTTCATGATTCGGTCATTACGCCCCCCTCCTGAGGAGGAGATTTGTCCTCAGACCTTAGACACAACTTTTTTTGTATTTTGTATTTATTTATTTATTTATTTATTTTAACGTACGTTACCTACATAGGCTTCTCTTTCCTTTCAACGCATGAACAAAGAAATTACATACATACAATTTTCTCTATGTTTTACATACAAATGTGTATACAAAGGTATTTTATTAGTACAGTTTAAATACATCCTTGAAGCATCAACATCTATAACAACTGGTCACTTCCTTTTCTTTCATCCTTCTGCGATCCTGCGTATATGGTGGTGTAGAACTATGGTTAGGGGAGTTTTCACTTCTTGTGAGATTTTCCTCTGACCTGGATCATATTTCACACGAACCTGGCCGTAACTCCTCTCTTCTTTCCACTTATGCCGGTGGATGCTGGGTTTGATATAGTGAAGAGGCAATCCAGTGGCTATAAGTGCGAAAGTTGTTACTGATGGATACGTGAAAACGTGTGTTTCTCGATTGGATATCTCAGTTTCTACTATTCTTTTACGTTGTCCTAGTTTATTTTCTAATTCGTGCAAAACGATATCCGACCCCTCTAAGTCCTGCGAGTCACTATATTCGTACGGGCGAAAACTGCCATCTTCGTCTTCGTCGCTGTCTTTTGTTGTATTCTAGTCGTCCCGCATGAGAACTTTTTCATGATCATGTTAATATTAGATAGTATGTCCCAGACTAGTCGTTCAGTGTGTGTCATGTGCTGTGTATGCAGTATCTTATCATCATTTCCCGTACACTTTCTTAGGAATGTCAGTTTTCACGTTGTCTTCACGGTTACATCTATTGGTTCATGACTATTGCATAACAAAATTAATCTTTTCTCTCTGGGATCTACATAGATCTATTCATACGCTCTTACTGGAGACCAAATGCTGCATGCTATCGATACTAGTTTCTTGATGCAGTTATTCGGATTCTTCTTCGGTTGTTTCAACCTATTTATCACACAGTGGTTGTCCTACCTTGTCGGTTTGATCGCAAATGTGTGTCTGCATATCTTCCGGACTTGTGCTACTTCTTTGCTATCTAACTGATTCTCGTGTATGACCGTGTCTTGTTACTTGGCATCATCTGTTAGCAGATAGTTAGCTTCAGGATCTAGACATACATACCATTTCTTCCTGCCTCTTAAGCGAAATGGTAATACCCTGTACAAATTGAAGACCTCATTCTCGACTAAGGAACTTTCAATAGAAATGTTAGGCATGCGTTGGTCGAGAGTACATCAGTTTCTATTATTCGGAGGAACTTACAGTCATTCTGCACTTTGTGGTCAAGGGGAACATCTCGTCACCGACGTCGTTCGCGGTTATTCGAAGGTATTCTGTTACCTGTGCAGGATTAATGATATGTGGAGCTAGTATCCCATTCTGTACATTCACGATGGCTGCCAATAGTCCTCTTAATTCTCGAAACGTTACTCTTGAAATATTACAATCAGTTGCATCGTCTGTTCATTGAATAATGTCTCTAAGGTAATCCGCTGCATCCTCTGATCTGTTTCGTTCCTGATTTTGAAGATTTGTTTCTTGACTTTGTCCATACTGGCACGCAGGATATCGGTGTACTGCCGATCCTCTCCCGTGCTGTTAAAGTTGGTTGTTGTTGATTATGCTAATGTCAGTTCCTCCTGGCTTAAGTTTCAGTCTGGTTTCAATGTGCTCGGCTTCTAGCTCGTTTAAGGTACCCAATAACAGTTTGCTCGCAGCGCCCAACTTGATTATCAGTCCTCACTTAGGTCGTGTTTCAAGACGTGCCCGCTGCTGAATCAGTGCATGAGAATCTCGTATTCTGTCTTTCTGCCATTCTACCGCATTCTCCGCTGAGTTCCTTCCATAGGGTAACCACGTCCATTTTTTTCGATGCTCTATGGCGGATTATGCCATTCGCATCGTCTCATCGGCTTCTTCCTGCAGCCTGCGTAAATTTACGTAGTCACAATTGTTCACATTGGTGATGTGCATCTTCCTTTCCACATCGAAGTACACTCCCAGGAAGGTGCGGAACTCCGGCATCCGATAAGCGTCCAGCTTCTCCTAGAATGAGTCGCCATTGTACACCATCTTATCAGAAGAGCTTCAAGCAGCATCGAATTTGGGCCGTCGGTAAAGTGAAACCTTTACTTGTCTGAATTTTACGATCGAACCTTACGTTTCCTGCTGTCATCGTCCTTCTCTGTCTCCTCCATCCATCCACGACTGCTACCACGTTTAGGGTAATAGAGGTAAAGTGATCGGGAGTCGGCCTGTCTTCGAGGACCGATCACAGTGTCCTCACCTATATATTCACTACGCAAAATCCTTCTTCATCAGCATTTATACAGAGTTTTTACACGTTCTCCCCTTATATTTTGGATCATCCTACTCAATTTCTTCACATCCTCACATGTCCGAAATTATAAGAACCCTCTTACTCTGTTTGCAAGTACAATTGTGGATTTCTTATTCTTTAGCGGGAACATATGGCCCATGCGACCTTAAGACACGGAAGGGCCCTCTACATGGACTTCTTAGCTTCTTTCAGCTCCAAGTTCACAAGCGTTCGTCGTGTATTAATATCTGGTTCCCGGCCTTAAATTCCTTGGGATTTATCGTGCGGTCATCGCATTCCTGGTTCCGTTCCGTACATTCCTTATTAAAACGTCTTCCCATCCGATGCATTTGGCTCTCCGTTAATTCTGTTACGTAATCTTTATAGTTATGTTGCATTTTGGCAGGATCCCACTCTTGAACCCTAGGAATCTTGCATACTCCATCAAAAAACATTGCGAGTGTGGTGAACCCCAGTCGAGGAATGTATTGTGGTATTATACAAAAAGATGGCCCAATGTTTCCAATCAACCCAGTTTTCCTGCCTTATTCCTACATAATGACGTAGGTATTCTGTCAACGTTCCATGCGTTCTTTCAAGTGCAACACTCGTCTGTAGATGGGTGGTACACATAAGACGGCATCTTCTAAGTCATCAGTAAACGACATACTGTTTTGAGAATATCACTTACAATAATGGTCCGTTGGTCGCTCGGTAGTACTGATGGTATTCCGTAATTGCAGATTATTCTCTCCGCTAACTCGCGACATTGTATCGGCGTCCTGTTGTGCTGTAGGTTCTGGTACAACAAATTTCGTGAAGGCTCAAGTGGTTCAAATGGCTCTGAGCACTATGGGACTCAATATCTGAGGTCATAAGTCCCCTAGAACTTGGAACTACTTAAACCTAACTAACCTAAGGACGTCACACAGATCCATGCCTGAGCCAGGATTCGAACCTGCGACCGTAGCAGTCGCGCGATTCCGGACTGAAGCGCCTAGAACCGCTCGTCCACCGAGGCCCGCTTCGTGAAGGCATCCTGGAAAAATAGTGTGTATTGATTACTTTTCTTTGTTATTTTGAGCGTTCCGACAACGTCGATATCACAATGAGCGAATACCTGGATAGGTATTTTAGTAAACACATAGAGGCTCCTGCGAAGGGGAAAGTGACCATGAGAAGAAGATTGAAAAACCCACGAAAAGATAACGTTCAACGAGTCGAGGCGTGGAATGTCAGAGGTTTGAATGTGGTAGGGAAGCTAGAAAATTACAAAATGGAAAAGCAAAGGCTCAGTCTAGATATAGTGGGGGTCAATGTTGTGAAACGGAAAGAAGACAAGGACTTCTGGTCAGATGAGTATAGGGTAATATCAACGTCAGCAGAAAATGGTATAACGGGAGTGGGATTCGTTATCAATAGGAAGGTAGGGCAGAGAGTAAGCTACTATGAACAATTCAGTGATAAAATTCTTCTTATCAGAATCGTCTGCTAACCAATAACGACAACGATAGTTCTGGTATACATGCTGTCGTCGCAAAGTGAAGATGAAGGGATGGAGAAAGTTTATGAAGATATTGAAAGGGTAATATAATACGTAAGGGGAAATGAAAATCTAACAGTCATGAGGGACTGGAATACAGATGTAGGTGAAGGAACAGTAGAAACGGTAACAGGAGAATATGGCCTTCGGACAAGGACAGAGAGAGAGGAGAATATTAAGTTCTGTGATAAATTTCAGCTAGTAACATCGAATACTCTGTTGAAGAATCACAAGAGGAGGCGGTGTACTTGGAAAAAGTTGGGTGATACGGAAGATTGCAGTTAGATTACATCATGGTCAAACAGAGATTCCGAAATCATATACTGGATTGTGTATCAAGGATCAGATATAGACTCAGGTCACAGAGTGGTAGTGATGAACAGTGGGCTGAAGTTTAAGAGATTAGTCAGGAAGAGACAATACGAAAATAATTGGATGCAGAAGTAATAAGGAATGACGAGATTCGCTTTGAGTTCTCTAAGGCTGCAGACAAGGCAATGAGGAATAGCGCTATAGGCAGTGCAGTTACGAAAAATGGACATCTCTAAAAAGTGGTAGTCACAGAAACTGTAAGGGAAAACATAGGTAAAAAGACGATATCTGTGAACACCATGGCTAACAGAAGAAATCAGTTGCTCGATGAAAGAAGGAAGTAGAAAAATGACCAGACAGATTGAGGAATACAGAAATACAAGTTGTTGAGGAATGAAATAAATAGGAAGTGCAGGAAAGCTGAACGTAATGGCTGCATAAAAATGTGAACAAATCGAAAAGGAAGTAATTGTTGGAAGTACTGACTGAGCATACAGGAAAGTCAA
This sequence comes from Schistocerca serialis cubense, assembly GCF_023864345.2. Taxonomy (NCBI): domain Eukaryota; kingdom Metazoa; phylum Arthropoda; class Insecta; order Orthoptera; family Acrididae; genus Schistocerca; species Schistocerca serialis. The sequence goes on along the minus strand of NC_064638.1, from coordinate 1,005,369,695 downwards.
AACAACCTTCGTTGAAATTAAAAGCAAGGGTGTTAACATTAAGTTTTCAAAATGCAGAGGAGAGAGCTGATAGGTGGAAAGAGTACATTTAAGGCCTCTGTAAGTGAGAGGATTTGTCTAATGTGATGAAAGAAGGAACAGGTGTCGATTTGGAAGAGATAGTGGATCCAGAATTAGAATCCGAATGTAGGAGAGCTCTGAAGGACCTATGGTCAAAAAAGGCAGAAGTAACATTCCGTCAGAATTCCCAAAATCACTGTGGAAGTGGCAACAAAACAACCATTCACATTGGTATGTAGAATGTATGAGTCTAGCGACATACCGTATGACTTTCGGAAAAATATGATCCACACAATTCCGAAGACTGCAAGAGCCGACAATAGCGAGAATTAACGCACAAACAACTTAGCAGCTGATTCATCCAAGCTGTTTACGAGAATAATATACAGAAGCATTGAAAAGGAAATTGAGAGTGTATTAGATGACAATCAGTTTAGCTTTAGCAAAGGTAAAGTCACCAGGGAAGCAATACTAACGTTGTGGGCAAAACTACAGAAAAATCAAGATACATTCCTAGGATTTGTCGACATGGAAAAAGCGTTCGACTATGTCAAATGGTGCAAATTGTTCAAAATTCCGAGAAAAATTGGGATAACCTACAGGGCGAGACGGGTAATAAGTAAAGAGCCAAGAGGAAATAGTAGGAGTTGACGACCAGGATCGAAGTGCTCGGACTGAAAATCTCTACATCGACTCAGCAATGCTGAAAATAAAAGAGAGGTTCAGGAGTGGAATTAAAATTCATGATGAAAGGATATCAATGATACGATTCACTGATGACATTGCTATCCTGAGTTAAAGTGAATAAGAAGTACAGGATCTGCTGAATGGAATTAACAGAATCAGTACCGAATATGGATTGAGAGTAAATCGATGGAAGTAATGAGGAGTAGCAGAAATGAGAACAGAGAGTATCCTAAAATCACGATTGATGGTCGCTAAATAGCTGGAGGTAAGGAATTCTGCTACCTAGACAGCAAAACAACCAATGACGGACAGACCAAGGAGCACATCAAAAGCAGACTACCACTGGCAAAGAAGGAATTCCTGGCCAAGAGAAGTCTAGTAGTATCAAACATAGGCCATGATTTGAGGAATAAATTTCTGAGAATCCACGTTTGGAGCACAGCGTCGTATGGATGTGAAACATGGACTGTTGAAAAACCAGAACAGAAGAGAATCGAAGCATTTGCGATGTGGTTCTCTAGAAAAATGTTGAAAATTGGGTGGAATGATAAGGTAAGGAATGCGGAGGTTTTGCGCCGAATCAGAGAGGAAAGGAATATATGGAAAACACTGACAAGGAGAAGGGACAGGATGATGAGACATCTGTTAAGACATCAGGGAATAGCTTCCATGGTAATAGAAGGAGCTCTAGAGTTCAAATCTTGTAGGGGAAGAGTGAGACCGGAACACATTCCTCAAGTAACTGAGGACGTAGGAGGCAAGCGCTTCTCTGAGATTAAGAGGTTGACACAGGAGGGCCGAAGAAATAAATAAAAAATGGCTTCTTCGCCTTATTTTGCGCAGCTTCGTTTTTCTGACAACTTCGCAATCTCGAATGTATCCATCTATGTCTTCCTTCGCACCTCTCCATGATCTATACCATTTAAAGCTGTCATAATTGTTGCTAATCCCTGATGCTCCCCCCCCCCCCCCCCCCCAGCTGAATCGTGAAACTGTTCGAATGTGTGTAATCTTATGGGAGTTAACTGCTAAGGTCATCAGTCCCTAAGCTTACACACTATTTAACTAAATCATCCTAAGGACAAACACACATATCCATGCCCGAGGGAGGACTCGAACCTCCGCCGGGACCAGCCGCACAGTCCATGACTGCAGCGCCTGAGACCGCACGGCTAATCCCGCGCGCCCGTGAAACTGTTTCAGACCAGCTCATTTCTGTCTTTCCCTGATCACTGGTTGCTGATCATCCTGCTCCTCCTCATCATCCTCTATAACATTCCGAGTGACTGCAGCAGGGTCTTCTAGGATGCGTGACAATCCATCTGCTACTGCGTTTTGTGTTCTCTTTTTGTGCAGAATCTCAAAGCCGTACTCTGCCAGTCCAATTCTGAATTTTGTTAATGTTGATGAGAGATCACCTACATATGCCAAGCATTTCAATGCGTTGTGACCAGTGAACACAATAAATTTTCTTCCGTGCACATAAGGTTGGTAGTGCTTTACTACCCACAGTGTGGCTAGAAATTCTCGCTCGATCGTATTATATCCTCTCTCGGCGCACTTCAGTGTTCTGGATGCGAATGCTAATGGTGAATCCCGTCCTATTTCTCCTTGAATCAGGTCATCAGTCGCTCCCTTGCTGAACTGCATAGTTAAATCAGGACAGTGTAAGATCGACGGGCTTACCATTTTCTCTTTTAATTTCTGGAAACATGTTTCCTGCTCTATTGACCACTCATCGTTCGTTCCCTTCTTCAGCAGTTCATGTAATGGTTTTGCTATCACTTTTTAATTGCTTCGTAGTACTGGATCTCGGATATTCCTTTATTGCGCTCACCTGATGTGGATCTGATTTTAATCCTTCTGTAGTAGTTATATCTCCAAAGCAATTTACTTCCTTCCAGTGGGTTTCACACCTATGAACCTGCAGTTTTAAGTTGTGCAATCAGAACCTTTCGAACGCTTCTTCAAGTCTGGCATTAAGCTCATCCAACGTAAGTCAGAAAGCAAACTCGTCATCTAAAGTACGAAAAACTTGTGTCCTTGCAGACCAGTTAGTACTGTGTTCATCAGCATCCGCTGTCTGTTACTCACATTGGCAATCGCTTGTACTCATAATGCTCTTCAGCCGTGGAGAAGGCTATTTCTCCCTATCATCTGCCTTCAACAATATCTGAAGATAACCCTTTGCACAGTCCAATGTGGTGAAGCGTTTGGCCTTCCCTAAGCTATCGAGAGTCTCACCGAACCTGTGCAGTGGAAAAACATTGAGAATGTAGTTGTCATTCAACCTTCGGTAGTCTGCGACTACCCTCATCTTTTGCTTTCCTGAAGCATCCAGCTTTTTCGAAATTAATATTAACGGGAAAGGGAGCCTACTCTTGCTCGGTGTAATGATCTCGTCACTTGCCATTATTCTTTTCTTTTGAGTGATTTAGTCTTCTGACTGGTTTGATGCGGCCCACCACGAATCCTACTCCTGTGCCAACCTTTTCATCTTAGTGTAGCATTTGCAAATTACGTCATCAATTATTTGTTTGGTGTATTCCAATCTCTGTCTACCCCATAGTTTTTGTCCTCTACAGCTCCCTCTAGTATCACGGAAGTCTTTCCCAGATGTCCTATCATCCTCTACCTCCTTTTTGTCGGTGTTTTCCACATATTCCGTCCCTCTTCGATTCTGCGCAGAACCTCCGCTTTCCTTACCCAATAAGCCAACTTAATTATCAACAATCGCCTCTAACACCACATCTCAAGTGCTTCGATTCTCCTCGGTTTTCTCACGGTACATGTTTCACTACCATACGATGCTGTGCTCCGAACGTACATTCTCAGAAATTTCTTCCTCAAATGAAGGCCAATGTTTGATACCGCTAGACTTCTCTTGGTCAGGAAAGCTATTTTTGCCAGTGCTATTGAAACGTCCCTTAGAAAAACTATGAATGACTTTGATGGTAAACTTCAACGTTATTTGATTTTCAAACAGTTGAGCAAAACTCAACGTATTCAAACAGTTTTCTCTTTACTTATTCTCATCATCACTAAACTGACACACAATATTTTTAGCGCAACGCAATCTGGCTTTCAAAAATCCCAACAAAAGAATGGCCTTGACTAACAATAAGCTATGCCTTTCATGTGTCGCAAAAATCTTGGTTACTCGAACTACTGCAGTACAGAGAGAGCCAATACTGCCAGCTAAATAAATGATTCTAACTACTGAAGGCACTAACTAACGATAGGCATAGTTAGCAAATGAAATATTTAGAGAACAAACAATATATTTACCTTAATAATGTTTAAAAGTCATCATATATATATATATATATATATATATATATATATATATATATATATATATATATATATATATATATATATATATATATATATATATATATATAAAATCATGACATCCATCTTTACAAATTTCCTTCTACTGGCGGACACACGTCCAGATCGTCCGCTTATAGTAACCTCTAAATACTCTTACATCTCTCTCTCCACATCCACCACTGCTGGCGGCTCACCTCCAACTGCACAACGCTACGCGCTGTTCACGTCCAACAGCCCAACACTACACAAGCGAATATTCCAGCAATAAGTCCAACCAGCCACAGACTGCACACAGTCAGTGATTTTCATACAGAGCGCTACGTGGCGTTACCAATATAAAAACCTAAATAGCCTACTTACACTAGTCTGCTTTTGTTGTCCGCCTTGCTCCGTCCATCATTGGCTGTTTTGTTGCCTAGCTAGCAAAATTCCGTAACTCCATCTACTTAGCGACCATCAATCCTGATGTTACGACACTCTTTGTCATCATTTCTGCTACTTCTCATTACTTTCGTCTTTCATCGATTTACTCTCAGTCCATATTCTGCACTCATTAGGATGTTCATTCCATTCAGAAGAACACGTAATTTTTCTTCACTTTCGTTCAGGATATTAATAACATCAGCGAATCGTGTCATTGATATCCTTGAATTTTAATACCACTCCTCAAACTTTTTTTTAATGTACAGATTGAACTGTAAGACGACAGACTACATCTGTATCTTACACCCTTTTTTATCCGAATGCTTCGTTCTTCATCGTGCAATCCTATTATTCCATCTTGGCTCTTGAACGTATTGTATATAGTTTACTCCTACTTTTCTGAGAATTTCTAACATCTTGCACCATTTAACATTGTCGAATGCTTTTTGCACGTCAAAAAATCCAACTGATTTTTCCCTTGTTTGGCTTTCTTTATCAACCGCAAGATCAAAGTTGCCTCATTGTGTCTTTACCTTTCCTTAGGTCAAACTGATCGTCGTGTAGTACATCCTCCATTTTCTTTTCCATTCCTCTGTATATTATTCTTGCAGGAGCTTGGGTGCATGATTTGTTAAGCTGATTGTGCGATAATACTCGCACTTCTCAGCTTTGCAGCCTTCGAAATTGTGCTCATTATATTTGCAACAAAATGAGACGGTACGTCGCCAGACCCACACACTGATACACTAACGTGAATAGTCGTTTTGTTGCCACTTCCACGAATGATTTGAGAAATTCTCATGAAATGTTATCTAACACTTTTGTATTATTTAATCACAATTCCTCCAAATCTCTCTTAAATTCTAATACTGGATCCACTACCTCTTCTAAATCGACTCCTGTTTTTTCTTCTATCACGTTAGACGTATCTTTTACCTTTTAGAGGCCTATATCCACCTATCCACTCTCTCCTCTGCATTTAACATTTAAATTCCCGTTGTACTCACTTGCTTTTAATTTCACCGAAGATTGTACTGACTTTCCTATGTGCCTAGTCAGTCCTTCCAAGAATCATTTCTTTTTCGGTTTCTTCACATTTTTCATGCAGCCATTTCGTCTTAGCTTCTCTGCTCATCCTTTTTATTTAATTCTTCAGTGACCTGTATTTCTGCATTGCTTAATTCCCTGAATATTTTTCTACCTTCTTATTTCACCGATTAAATAAGCATTTCTTGTGTTACCCATGGTTTCTTTGCTCTTACCTTCTTTATACCAATGATTTCTTTTCCAGCTTATGTGATTGTACTATTGGACATGTCCGTTCCTCTTCAACTGTACTGCCTACTGAGTTATTCCTTATTGCAGGATCTGTAGGCTACAGAACTTCAAGCGTATATCGTACTTTCTTGGTACTGCCGTATCCCATTTGTTTGTGTATTGGTTCTTCCGAATCTCTTAAGTCTACTCTTTTTCACTACTACATTGTGACTTGGGTCTACATCTGCTCCTGGGTACGCCTTACAAGCTAGTATCTGATTTCGGAATCTCTGTTTGACGATGACGTAATTTAACTGAATCTTCCCATATCATCCGGCCTTTTCCAAGTATAGCCTCTCCTGTTATGATATTGAACAGAGTGTTCGCTCTTACTAGCTGATATTTATTACAGAACTCAATTAGATTTACACTTCTCTCATTCCTCGTCCCAAGCTCATGTTCTCCTGTAATCTTTTCTCGTACTCCTTCCCTTATAACTGCATTGCAGTCCTCCTTGACGACTAGATTTTCATCTCCCTTTATGTTCTCTATTACTCTTTCGGTATCCTCATATATTTTCTCTGTCTCCTCATCTTCACCTTGAGACGTCGGCATGTATACCTGAAATATCATTGTCGGTGTTTGTTTGCTGTCGATTCTGGTAAGAAGAACCCTATCGCTGAACAGTAACACTTTCTCTGCCATACCTTCCTATTCATAACGACTCCCACTCCCGTTATACCACTTTCTGCTGCTGTTGATATTACCCTATGCTCATTTGACCAGAAACTCTTGTTTTACTTCCATTTCACTTTACTGCCCCTTCTATATCTATTCTGAGCCTTTGCATTTCCCTTTCCAAATTTTGTAGCTTTTCTACTACGTTCAAGCTTGTGACATTCCACGCCCCTACTCGCACAACGTTGTCCTTTCCTTGGCTTTCCAATCTCTTTCTCATGGTCGCCCCTCCATACCCCCCCCCCTCCCCCGACTTTGGCAGTCCCCTCCCGGAGATCCGATTGGGGGACTATTTCGGAATCTCTTGCGAATGAAGAAATCATCATGACTCTTTTCCTTTCATTATATCCTTTTTCCGGTTGGCCTGCTTTTGCGCCTCTGGTAGTTTACAGGACTTGATATTTATCACTTTACCTTGTGCCTATGGTTTCAACCTAATCTCTGTGTACGTTAATCTGTTTCCAGGGAAGTAAAATATATCATGCTGTAAAATATACAACCTCAATAATCGAACACCTTTCTTCGTCGTTTAAACGACCCAGTCGAATCATGTCCTTTAACCTGCTAGCCCGCGACCTTGTCTCCTGCTCCACAGCTACTATCCTGTGTATGTGGCGCTCCTCACCTTCATGTATTGTAGGTACTGCGCCTGTCGTTACCTCAGGGCGCTTCAGTATAATGTTTTCTGTAGTATTCAGAATACTCGTGACTTCCTAATGGCCTCACAGCTCGTGGTAGCCAACAAGCCGGGTAACCCTCCTACCTACACAGCAGGAGGAGGACAAGGGACGAATATAGACGTTACCCTTACGTCACACAACGCAGCCAATCTAATAAAAAATTGGACAGTTATAAGCAATGCCACCACGAGCGACCACAACTTAATAACCTTCACATTAAGTGAAAGAGAGTGCCGCTGGGCCATGGGGTGGGAGGTGCAGTATAATTATAATAAAGCAAACTGGGAACTTTTAGCGAGGGAGTGCGACATTCCTGCATTACCAGAAGGTGATGGACACGAAGACATAGACATAGACGAAAGAGCCGAGGAACTGGTGGCCGCAGTACATAGGGCGGTGAGGGCTGCCGTACCAACCAGGAGGAAGGCCGTGGCGGCCTCGCCAGCACCATGGTCGCCCGAATTAGAGGAGTTACGTCAGTCTGTTAGAAGGCTAAGAAGAAACTACCAGCGCAGTGTCGTCTGGCTGGAGAGACAAAGATGGCAGTTACGATACAGGGAGGCAAAGCAAAGTTTTCAGAAGGAATTACGCGAGGTGAGACTACGTAGCTGGGAAAGCTATGTGCTGAACCAGTTGGCCTTAGATCCGTGGGGTCTCCCTTATAAATTGGTACGGGAAAAAATCCGCTCTCCTCTGGAGCTATCAACTGTCAGGCGAGGGGATGGGATGACGGAGTCTTGGCAGGAAACTGCTGAGGTCCTTCTCCAGTCCCTGTTGCCTGACGACAATGCGGATGGGGAAACTGAAAACCAGAAGCAACTGCGAGATGCATATTTAAGGGATTACAACAACAACACGGCAGTCTACCCATTCTCGGAAGAGGAGGTGGCTGCGCAAATAAAATCCCTCAAAAGAGGGAAAGCTCCAGGACCAGACGGCATTGTGGCTGAGGTGGTGCAATTTCTGGCACCCCAGTTGGTCGCGCCGTTAACTCACCTCTTCAATGAATGTCTCCAACAAAGAAGGTTTCCCAAGAAGTGGAAAACCGCTAACGTAATTATAATTAAAAAAGGACCAGAAAAAGATCCAACTGAAGTCAAATCTTATAGACCAATATGTCTATTAGACCTATTTGGGAAGCTCTTGGAAAAACTGCTGGCTGACAGATTGACGGCTCACCGGATACTGTGGGGGATGAGCAGCAGGCAGTTCGGTTTCAGGCCGGGGCGGTCGGCATCTGATGCCATCGCTCTGGCGGCCGAGGTCTGCGGTTCGACCCCGCATAAGTATGTCGTTGGCATCATGGTGGACATCAGTGGCGCCTTTGACAACCTGTGGTGGCCTTCGCTCTTCTCCTGTTTACGGGAGAAAGAGTGTCCAGGGCCGCTATATGGGTGTCTGAGGAGCTATTGTAAGGACAGGGAGGTTTGGCTATCATCCCCTAGCGGAAGAATTGGAAAAATAATCACTAAGGGCTGTCCCCAAGGTTCTGTATTGGGGCCCCTATTCTGGGACATACACATGGAACCCTTATTAGACGAACTACAACAGAGTGAAGAAGTGCTAGAGGTGATAGCCTACGCAGATGACCTCCTCCTGCTGGTCGGTGGTCGTAGCCGAGAGGACATAGAACCCAAAATTGAAAGGGCCATTGACAGACTGCACCAATGGTGCCTCAAAACGAAAATGAAAGTTTCTCCGACTAAGTCTACTTATCTACTACTAAAAGGTCAGCTTATTAGAAATCCCACTGTGAGAATTGATGGCTCACCGGTTCTTCGGCGACGTGAGGCGCGATATTTGGGAGTCATAATTGACGAGAGATGGAACTTTGGAAAACACATAGAAACCGTAACACAGAAAGCCTTACAGTTATTAAACAATCTCATTTCCATCGGACATAAACGATTTCATCTCCCCCCTCACCTCATCAAGCTTTATCATAATAGCATCCTGACATCAGTAGTGGGTTACGGCTCGGGAGTCTGGGCGCACAGGCTCACGCGGGTCGTGCCCGCCATGATAGTGAGAAGAGTCCAGAGAAATATGATATTAAGATCAGTAGGGGCCTACAGGACATCACCAGGGGGAGCTCTGTTAGTCATAATGGGGCTCTGCCCGTTAGATATTAAAATAAGGGAACAAGCTGCATGGTATTGGGCGAAAAAGGGAGATGGGGGAAAAATAATAGACATCATGGGTGTGAGAGTTGAGGATAAGAGGGAGATAAGAAATAGAGGGGAGGAACTGTGGCAGAGGAATTGGGAGGAAGATGAAACGGGGAGAAGAACTTTCCAGTTCCTACCTAATGTTAAAGAACGTGGGACCATGGATTATTTCGAACCCACACGAGGACTCATCCACTTTCTCACTGGTCATGGACCCTATCCGACATACTTATGTCGGTTTGGGAAAAGGGCAACCCCCGAGTGCGACTGTGGCGCAGCAGAAGGAACTCCCGAACATGTGGTTTTCGAGTGCCCTCTCTTCAACGACGTGGCGACAACATATAGAGATAGACTTCCACACAACGAGACATACGACCTTCTAAGACAGGAAGACACTTTTCAGACCTTGAATGCTCTGGCAGAAGAGGTATCACGAAAAGTTCTAATAGAGTACCTAAGGGATCAAGAGTAGATACCAAATTCTGACCAACCAACCGATTAAGACCTGATCCCAATCCCATACCGCCTGTGCGTGGAATGGCCGACTTTCATCAGTTGGAAACCGCCACGTACGGGATTAGGGGGATGGGATCAATCACACCAACTACGACAATGCACCAATTAAGACGTAGGTTAAGTTAGTAGAGTAGGACGTAGATTAGAATACTAACATAGGAAACTGCAGCGATTACTAACCTTGGCCGGCCCAGTGCCAGGGGCATGCTCCTCGGGGTTAGCTCGGGGAGCCAGGCCTTTCCAAGTAGGTTTGTAACTTACTGGCACACCTGTGACGCTGCAGTTAGTAGTCATTCTTAGTTTAGAAGTAGGTTAAATTAACTGCCCATTGCTACCGTAGGAAATTAACACTAGATCAGGAATTAACAAGTAGTAGTTCACTAATACAAATCGTAGAAAATTAAAGTGTCCATAGTTACGGTAGAAATTCAACACTAGCTTAGGAACTTAAATGTAGCTCACTAACATAAATTGTAGAATTAGCTGCAAAAATATTCTTTAGATTCATGTAACAATTACGGCCCACTAATTATATTAGGAGGTGGGCTAAACATGTATAATTAATATTGTTGTTGTTAATAAAGAATTTTTTTTTTTTTTTTTTTAAAAAAAAAAAAACAAAAAACAAAAAAAAAAAAGTTCTGGGGGACTGATGACCCCCCGCCACCACAAATTTAGCCCTTACAAATTTTAGTACTAAGTTTAGATGCTAAGTCATATCTTTAGTTCCGTCAAACGCTATCGGAATTGACTTGAATGCGTCATATGAAGCTATTTACTGGCCGGTGAACTCACTACTTTCCAGATTCATTATTAGCCTTTTTTCTTCCTTCCTCACAGACGTCGATCTTTTTGCCACGTCACTGTGGGTTTCACTCACCGCGTTTGTGGACTAGGCGAATGGCGCTGCGTCGGAGTCTCGTGAAGGCGAATGTTGGAATGCGGTGCCGATTGAGGTATTGTCGGCCCTGACCTCGGCTTGTCTAACTGCTTGCGATGACGTCTTCAGCGTTTACTGGCGGCAGGCTTGTAACACTACCGCCCTACTCGGACGTAGGTTAGCTATATAAAGCCTGTACTGTAATAAGTTCACGGGCTTCACCTTATAAATAAGGATTTTAGTACATTAGTTGACCGCGCGTACCTAATAGAAGCAAGATCGGACTTATTCCCAGTCAATAACTACAGTGATGCATCAAGCAAATGTACAGTATAGTTATTCTTTCGCATGGACAAGAAGTACACACAGTAGATGCTACCTATAACTAACAATTCGGTCGCCAGCCTACTTAGGCAATTAGTGAGTTTTTCCTTGTACAAGTGGGTGTATGTACAAGCATAGTAACACGTAGTAATGATGCGTTATATGGCAAAGTTTGGAACCCGAAAAATCCACTGAACTAAAGTTTTCTCTTTTTTTGGTACTAATTTGGACGAGCTACATTTACACAACACCACACAATAATGATTACTACGAACTGCATTTTGTATGTTGAGCAGACTGCAATCGGGCATAGATTGCCCTAGCGTCGACAATCTTAAAAGTACACACACAATATCACTATGAATAATGGAAAAACTCTAATACATTTAGGATTAATATAGAATTTAGCTTTACTGGTCAAATTTGATCAGTACACATCAAGGTTTGAACGAATGAACGAGAGCAAAAGGGGGAGGCCCTGAAACTGTTATAGTCGTTATTCTGAAACTATCTAGTACTGAAGGCAAATTAACACACAAAATCTATCAATCTCTGGATAACTACTCTTTTGCCTTACTTCTGAATAATTTAACTATCATTATTTCTGTCTCAAATTAATTAAATAACATCGCTAACTCAATCCAACAAAAACTCTTTTGTTCTTTACCAATATTTGCAACAGCACACAGAACTATAGATTCCTTCATGGCATAGATTAATCTGCTGATAATTTTCATTAACACAAACATTAAACTTTCAGTTTAGGATACTCGGATTGCACAATACGAGGTAAGGATCCTGTCTAGGTCAGTGATCAGGATAAGTCATGGCTAAAGCAATTCTGGTGAAAGTCACGTTATTATTGAACCATTAGAAACAGTTTCGACACTGGTCCACACAGATACACTTCTAAAGATGAAATAAATGTTTGACCTGTGCAAGTCGGTGCGGCGGTTGGCGGGCAGCGAGATAGCGGGCCGCACGGCACACATGCAAGCACGGCTAAGGCTCACACAACATCGGCACTTTCCATCTTCTTAGCGTCGTAATATTTCCAATTTTGTGCCTCAGAATATAGCCATGCCAAGTAGTCGTCGGAATCGGTTCATCCGAGGCTCAATGGAATCCACTTTTCCTGGGTAGCCTCCTCGGTACAGTACGTGTACTTCCGACTGTTGCTCGCCTCCGACTGTAATACTGTGCCCGTTGTGTCGAACCGCGCCAGTGTGCATTTTTTCGCCTCGCCTGCCTCCACCTTTTCCCGCTCCCCTACAGGTAGGGTATTCACCACAGGTTTTCTACTACACATATCCTAATGCATTACCTACGTATGGACCAAGTGTATAAATTACAATTTTCACATCTTACAATAGTTTTAACATTAAATACACTTTCTTTTGATCACCACATTATTTGAAATCTAACATAAATAATTTTCGTTTCAAAAGTTACTCACAGTTTCTTTAACATGACGCGAAAAGAATCGAAAAAGAAATTCAACACATTGCTATTATTAATTTATCTATATTCATAAAGAAAAAAATTCTTCTACGTACAATTCTCGTTACACATGCCCCTGTTTCCAGAAAATTTTCTTAAGTCCAAATTTTATGGGAACACTAAATCTTACAATTATACAGTGGTTCTGAATTTTTACTTAACTGTCCAAAAAGATTTACACTACATATTTCCTTTTGCTCACTGTATATAGGTTTACACTTTTTTAATACTTCAAGAATACTGACTTGTCATTTACTCAAGTGCCTTTCGCACAGTCCAACTTCCCATCACAATCTCACTAAAATAGCAATTTACTTATTTTCTCTAAATTTCTCAAAGAAATAATTTAAAATTCTGGAATACAAACATTTAACTACAAAAAAACAATTTCATATTTTGTGTACACTATAAGAAAATTTGTCGCTGCTTGCTTTGAATAGCAGTCCATTTTCTTACTTACTAAACAAAACACACACACATATATTCAAAAAATTAATTACACATATTTGCTGCCTATTATGTGGATTTGGGCAGTCCTTTTTACTTCATATTGTCACATCTCCTGGATCACATTTACAAGTTTCCATCGATTATTTATTTGCCCTCATTGGTATTTGGCAGTCCTTCATATTATAGTTCATACACTGCCCATTTTCATTTCTGACAGTCCCATCTTTTATCTGGCTGATAGCATTTATCCTTTCTTTCAGCCCTTTTCTCCATACATTTTTATAGTTACAGTACAATTGGTAATCTGAAACTCATATAACTACATTAGCACACTTTCAAGGGTATAAAGACATTTACAAAGATTAGATACATTTAGGATAACTTGGGTTCAGCATAAGGTACAGCACATTTACTCGTTCCTAGGTACATACAGTTTCAGGTCCACAATATTTCTTACGCCTAAAGGTCTTTTGGATTTTGGGTAGATCAGGTAGTAAGCATTGTCGTGTGGAATATTCTGTATTATATATGCTCCATTATAAATATATTTAAATTTTGAAATTTCATGGTTTAGTTCACTAGACTTTTCGTGGGTTTTTAAAAGAACATAATCTCCAATTTTAAATTTCGAAACTTTTAAATTTTTATTGTGTCTTTTAGATCTAGATTCAGCTTTTTGCTTTGCCCTCTTTATTACCAATTCATTCTTTTGATCCAATCCCAAACTTGTACAAGGTGGAAACTCTAGTTTTTCTTCAATTAAACTTTTACTACTTCTGCCTAACAAAATTTCTTCCAGTGGAAATCCTGTAGTTTCTTGATGTAATGTTCATGACATTCTCAAAATCCGATATAAACCTGCCCCAGGCTCTAATTCAACAAAACAATAATTCACTTTCAGATAACACTGAGTTACAGTAATAATAAAGTCATGCATAATAATAATAATATATACAAATACAGCACCCTGCCCCCTCCTGTCTTTTCCACAAGATACGTTCCTGACCTGTGAACCATTTATATCTGGCGGCTTTTTCGGTTTCTGGAGTTCAAAGTCTTTGCTTACTTGAACTCTTTGCAAAATAAACACTGATTCGTCCGGTGGCTCTTTCTTTCTTTGTTCGGTCTCAACATCTGGATTTTGCTTTGAAGTTTCTTCATCCTTAGGTACAATGCCGCAATTAACTGCATCCCCTTTATTTTCACTGATTTTCTCATACCCTCTTTCAGTAAAAGTATATTCATTTTCCTTTATACCTGAAAATTCATCTTCACTAGAGTCATCACTACACTCTTCCTCAACCTCAGATTCACTTAAGTACGCTACTTTTGCACAATAGGGAGAGTTAGTACATTCATTTTCGTCTGTATTTGCGTATCTTTCATCATCTGAACTATCGTCGGAATCCGACCATTCCGGATCGCTTTCAGGTTCTAACATAAAAGCTTTTCTGAGACAGGCACTAAGTTCTTCCTCTGTATTGTCGTCAGGCTTGGATTTCAATTCAATCTCCTCTTTTGGCAAAACGGCCTCATCCTCTGCTTTATTCACATCCACTGTGACTTCATATTCGGTGTAATCCTCGTGGACTTTAATTACTTTCAGGTAATCATCTACCCCTTCTCCACGGTGCCTCTCGGTAGCAGCTTGTACTATTGGCGGACTGTTAGCAGAAGTTATTTCTTCGTCAATGCTGAGGATTTCATTCTCCAAATCCTTCCTATCATTAACCTTCCTCCTATCGGCAGCACGCGTACTTTGCGCGGCGCTATTAATTCTCCCCTCTTCAATTTTGGGCCACGTCACTTTATGGACGTCCCTACTATCTCTCTTTCCACCAACTAATTTCTTCGCTTCATACTCCCTTTTAAAATCCTCCCACTCACATTGCTTTAGGCCCTTGTACAGATCGTCGATCTGCACATGCCAATCAGTAACTTCTGCTAATTCATTATCGCCTTTTACCTCATTGCAAACACTGCTAACCGCACCTCTCTGTGTACTCACAGTCTCATTTATTGTTTCCTTTGCCACGGAATTATTACTCGTAAAATTTTCATTAGCTCTGACTGCTACGTTCGTACCTACTGCTGCCGTATTGCTAGCGGCTTCTTTCCGAACAGATGTTCGGCTAGGCTGGGCCGTTGCCCTCTGATGCTCCACTCGCCTGTTAACTTGTAGCGCTCTGTGCAGCAGCGATGATTCATTCTGGCTCGCACCTGACGCTTGTCTCGCCACAACACGTCGCGGCGTTCCATGCTCGTCCCTAGCCTGTCTCATTACATTACGGTCGGTCCGGTATCTTTTCTTGAATCGGGGCCGGTATGTATTGTCCGCTTCCTTTTGGCCCACAACGTTCGCGGAAATTAGTTTCCCGCGTCGTTATAGTTTTGCGCGGTATACCCTCTACCGCGACCTGGATTATTTCCTCTGCCTCTTCCTCTGCCTCTTCCTCTTTGTATTACATTGACGCGAAATCCATCGCCGTCGTTTCGTTCGTCATTGTGTCGGTTATTACGGTTACCAAAATTTTGGTAATTGGCACGACTTTCGCGCCAATGGTCTTCATCTTCGACCCTTTCTAGAAATGCTTGGAAGCTACGATGATTGCTTCCTACGTACCTCTTGGAATCCTCCGGAAGCTTTTTATATAGCTCCCAGATAATTTCTGAATCTGATCTTCGACCTTTTAAATGCGTCAGTTTCCGGTACCAATGCTCGCAGAAATCTTTCAAAGAATTCCTGCCCCTGTTATCATGCTGTTTGGCCATGATGAACTCCCGCCATAAATGGTCCTGCTTTTGTTCAGACCAATATTCTTCGGTAAATCTTTGCCTAAATTCTTCGAACGTCATTCGTTCGGTATTTAAATTTATTCCCCAGCGCTTAGCATCACCTGCTAAGGCGCTAATTACAACGTTTATCTTTTCCTGATCAGATAAGTGCTCAGGAAATACTCTCTCGCAATTTTTGATAAAATCTAACGGATGCCACCCGTTATGTTTCTTGGCTGGATCGAAGCGTTCCTCGCCTTCTAGCAGCTTCGTAATTGGTGTGCCATTACAGACAACACCAAACCTATCTTTAATTTTGCTTTCCAGATCGAAAATTTTGCCTTGAATTTTCTTAGTATTTTGTTCACAATTTTGAACACATCCGGTTACTTTTTTACTTAAATCCCTTTCCGTGTCTAAAACTACCTTTTTCAATTGTGATATCCCGTGTTGACATTCGTTTACGATCTCAGTTTTGAGACCGAAAACTTTTTCGTCTACCTTAGTTTCAACCAGAGGTTCTACTTTCTCTTGGATGTTGAGAATTTCAACATCGAATCTACTATTAATGTTTCCAATTTCCTCCTGCATAGTATCCATATTTTTGTTAATGGTATCAATTTCAAGTTTCAGAGTATTTACCACAGAACTTAAATTACCCACTTTTTGTTCTACCTGTTCTATTTGTTTACTAATTTTAATTCCCTGTCCTTCGACCTGTGCTTTAATCTGATCACTCTGTGTTTTGAGCTGCTCTGCAACGTGTGTTTTGAGCTGCTCGTTCTGTGTTTTGAGTTGCTCGTCAACGTGTGTTTTGAGCTGATTAACCTGATTGCCGACTTGTTTTTGAAGTTGCTCATTCTGTATTTTAAGCTGCTCATTCTGTGTTGTGAGCTGCTGATCAACATGTGTTTTAAGCTGATCATTCTGTGTTTTGATCTGGTCACTCTGTCCTGAAATTTGTTTGGTTAATTGTTCAAATAAATCGTTTATGCTTAAAATTTTCACACTGTTTTGTTCTACGGAATCGGTGTTTTCCGATCCTACTTCAAAAGTTTCTTTCGGTTCTTTCTTTATCTGTGGAGAATCAAACATGTCAGTGGATTCATTCACATAACCACTATCATCTACAAAGTCACCTTCTACTTCCTGTTTTATTCCTTACTGTGTCCGAGGCGATCTCAACCTTTCAATCTGTTCATTGAAATGTTCGTGGTATTGTATGTACGCCAACTGTCTTACGCTAACGCCATCTGTTATCTGGCCGCGTAAACTCCGGCTACTGCCAGCCGCATTCTCCATTTCGCTCGGCGCATCTACCCCGTCTACGTTTCTGTCCATACTAAATGCCAACTATACCACACTATTATACTTGGCTCACACTGCAGTTTCTTTTACTAAACTTTATTGCTATTCGTGCCACTGAACATCCACTGTTCAATCCTTTCGTTAATTTGTAACCGACAACAACTGGATGTCCTGTCACCGGGAAGCCACTTGCAACACTACCGCCCTACTCGGACGTAGGTTAGCTATATAAAGCCTGTACTGTAATAAGTTCACGGGCTTCACCTTATAAATAAGGATTTTAGTACATTAGTTGACCGCGCGTACCTAATAGAAGCAAGATCGGACTTATTCCCAGTCAATAACTACAGTGATGCATCAAGCAAATGTACAGTATAATTATTCTTTCGCATGGACAAGAAGTACACACAGTAGATGCTACCTATAACTAACAATTCGGTCGCCAGCCTACTTAGGCAATTAGTGAGTTTTTCCTTGTACAAGTGGGTGTATGTACAAGCATAGTAACACGTAGTAATGATGCGTTATATGGCAAAGTTTGGAACCCGAAAAATCCACTGAACTAAAGTTTTCTCTTTTTTTGGTACTAATTTGGACGAGCTACATTTACACAACACCACACAATAATGATTACTACGAACTGCATTTTGTATGTTGAGCAGACTGCAATCGGGCATAGATTGCCCTAGCGTCGACAATCTTAAAAGTACACACACAATATCACTATGAATAATGGAAAAACTCTAATACATTTAGGATTAATATAGAATTTAGCTTTACTGTTCAAATTTGATCAGTACACATCAAGGTTTGAACGAATGAACAAGAGCAAAAGGGGGAGGCCCTGAAACTGTTATAGTCGTTATTCTGAAACTATCTAGTACTGAAGCCAAATTAACACACAAAATTTATCAATCTCTGGATAACTACTCTTTTGCCTTACTTCTGAATAATTTAACTATCATTATTTCTGTCTCAAATTAATTAAATAACATCGCTAACTCAATCCAACAAAAACTCTTTTGTTCTTTACCAATATTTGCAACAGCACACAGAACTATAGATTCCTTCATGGCATAGATTAATCTGCTGATAATTTTCATTAACACAAACATTAAACTTTCAGTTTAGGATACTCGGATTGCACAATACGAGGTAAGGATCCTGTCTAGGTCAGTGATCAGGATAAGTCATGGCTAAAGCAATTCTGGTGAAAGTCACGTTATTATTGAACCATTAGAAACAGTTTCGACACTGGTCCACACAGATACACTTCTAAAGATGAAATAAATGTTTGACCTGTGCAAGTCGGTGCGGCGGTTGGCGGGCAGCGAGATAGCGGGCCGCACGGCACACATGCAAGCACGGCTAAGGCTCACACAACATCGGCACTTTCCATCTTCTTAGCGTCGTAATCTTTCCAATTTTGTGCCTCAGAATATAGCCATGCCAAGTAGTCGTCGGAATCGGTTCATCCGAGGCTCAATGGAATCCACTTTTCCTGGGTAGCCTTCTCGGTACAGTACGTGTACTTCCGACTGTTGCTCGCCTCCGACTGTAATACTGTGCCCGTTGTGTCGAACCGCGCCAGTGTGCGTTTTTTCGCCTCGCCTGCCTCCACCTTTTCCCGCTCCCCTACAGGTAGGGTATTCACCACAGGTTTTCTACTACACATATCCTAATGCATTACCTACGTATGGACCAAGTGTATAAATTACAATTTTCACATCTTACAATAGTTTTAACATTAAATACACTTTCTTTTGATCACCACATTATTTGAAATCTAACATAAATAATATTCGTTTCAAAAGTTACTCACAGTTTCTTTAACATGAGGGCGAAAAGAATCGAAAGGGAAATTCAACACATTGCTATTATTAATTTATCTATATTCATAAAGAAAAAAAATTCTTCTACGTATAATTCTCGTTACAGGCTGTTGGCAGTGGCCACGTAATTCCCTGGCGCGGGACAGATGACAGATTAAAGACCTTTTCCAGAATGAGATTTTCACTCTGCAGCGGAGTGTGCGCTGATATGAAACTTCCTGCCAGATTAAAACTGTGTGCCCGACCGAGACTCGAAATCGGGACCTTTGCCTTTCGCGGGCAAGCGCTCTACCATCTGAGCTACCGAAGAATGACTCGCACCCGGTACTCACAGCCTTACTTCTGCCAGTATCTCGTCTCCTACCTTCCAAACTTTACAGAAGCTCTCCTACGAAACTTGCAGAACTAGCACTC
The DNA here is from genome assembly GCF_023864345.2 of Schistocerca serialis cubense. NCBI lineage: Eukaryota > Metazoa > Arthropoda > Insecta > Orthoptera > Acrididae > Schistocerca > Schistocerca serialis. The sequence continues at coordinate 1,005,350,347 of NC_064638.1, read as the reverse complement.
CTGAAAGAAAGAATATTGCGGAGACATGGCTTAGCCACAGCCTGGGGGATGTTTCCAGAATGAGATTTTCACTCTGCAGCGGAGTGTGCGCTGATATGAAACTTCCTGGCAGATTAAAACTGTGTGCCCGACCGAGACTCGAAATCGGGACCTTTGCCTTTCGCGGGCAAGCGCTCTACCATCTGAGCTACCGAAGAATGACTCGCACCCGGTACTCACAGCCTTACTTCTGCCAGTATCTCGTCTCCTACCTTCCAAACTTTACAGAAGCTCTCCTACGAAACTTGCAGAACTAGCACTCCTGAAAGAAAGAATATTGCGGAGACATGGCTTAGCCACAGCCTGGGGGATGTTTCCAGAATGAGATTTTCACTCTGCAGCGGAGTGTGCGCTGATATGAAACTTCCTGGCAGATTAAAACTGTGTGCCCGACCGAGACTCGAAATCGGGACCTTTGCCTTTCGCGGGCAAGCGCTCTACCATCTGAGCTACCGAAGAATGACTCGCACCCGGTACTCACAGCCTTACTTCTGCCAGTATCTCGTCTCCTACCTTCCAAACTTTACAGAAGCTCTCCTACGAAACTTGCAGAACTAGCACTCCTGAAAGAAAGAATATTGCGGAGACATGGCTTAGCCACAGCCTGGGGGATGTTTCCAGAATGAGATTTTCCCTCTGGAAACATCCCCCAGTCTATGGCTAAGCCATGTCTCCGCATATCCTTTCTTTCAGGAGTGCTAGTTCTGCAAGTTTCGTAGGAGAGCTTCTGTAAAGTTTGGAACGTAGGAGACGAGATACTGGCTGAAGTACGGCTGTGAGTACCGGGCGTGAGTCGTGCTTCGGTAGCTCAGATGGTAGAGCGCTTGCCCGCGAAAGGCAAAGGTCCCGAGTTCGAGTCTCGGTCGGGCACACAGTTTTAATCTGCCAGGAAGTTTTAAAGACCTTTTGTTTGCAGCAACATACTTAAGTTAATCCCTCAGTCCAATAGGAAGCGGTGTGAGACTTTTTTGTTCTACCGACTCTTTGCCACGCGAACGGCTTCGTGCAAGGGAGTAAGTCGGCGACAGGTTCTAGCTAAAGTTTGTCAGGACTCTATGGTTGGAGACAGCACAGAGAGATTCGTGTATCAGGCTAGAGAGGTAGAAATGAAGAAAAGAGCTTCTGGTTTGGTACCTGCGTCGGACTTTATTGCTTCTTCTCGAGTTTATATGAACTTGTCGAAGAGCACAGACTCTGAGTCATAATTTCAATGAGCGTAGGACATATATGAGGCTGACTAGATACTCAGATTACTACAACAAATAGCCTGCCTGATATATTTTCAATCGGCTCGTGAAAAGGATCCGGTTTTTTATTGCTCTAATTGAATCCTAAGGCTCCGTTCGGTCTTACACTGTGAGTGATGATTAGTCACAGATACAAGTAAGCCATGACAGACTAGCTACCAACAGTCCACACGTACGTACAGGCACGAATGAAAGTCCTTCCTAGTGTACAAGGTTAACGGAATACACCCTTTCACTCACATAATTCTCTATTGTCGGCGGACACACACACGACACTCGTCTGCTAACAAGAACTCTCGAACTGTTGAACTCTGCCCAGCCCATCAACAGGTGGCCTCTTTATATTGTGTTGACGCTGTTTGCTTGTAGATGGTACGTGACCGCGTCGCCTTTTTACCCACAATCCGGAATCAGCCAGCTTGAAATCGGAGGTTTCTTAATGCTCACGACCTCGTATTGATCTGTCGACAGAGTCAAGCGCTGTACGTCTCCATCTAGGTTTCCAGGCTCTACTTGTTAAAATTCTTAACAAGATGAATTATCATATTTCTTTTGTTGGCAATCCCTTGTGATTCGGTCATTACAGTATTTACTGTGGCAACTTCACCTGTCGTGCCTGCTATTTAACCAGAAAAATGTACGCCATCGCTGACTGGTAAACTTCAGAACAGCGTATATGGCATGTGACTTTGGCATGACAGATATTCTTCCACTGTGAAGATGGTCCGTGATCTAAACCGGTCGTGAATGACAGCACAGCGCATTTCGCCAAGAAAAACTTATCTCATCGCCCTAGTCTGGCGAAGATGCTATCGGGTCCTGAAAGCCCTGACGCTCGCATACTTCGGTCACGAGCGACACTCCAAAACAAATGTTAGTCAGTGCCTATGCCTTCTAGCAATGAGACAGAAGCTAAAGTTAATGCCGTATCTCCGTCCCTCAGTACTGTTCGCTTTCGCGTCTCTGAGAAGGGCTGGATTGCTGGAGCGGCACCGACCACGTGGAACAAAGAGCCCCGGTGTCTTCAAAGCCATCTGCTGGTAACTCACGTATCGTCTGAAAGCAACTGCGTATTTCCCAGGGGTATACCTGAAGGACGTGGCCTAGCGGGCCTACTGCCGGACATAGAAACACTTTCCAATTCGTCCCGCAGAATAGAGTTGAGTCTTGGAAAGCTACCCCAGTGTACACATACACTGTAAGAGAAAAATATGAAAATAAATTACTCAAGGATCATTATTCGTGCACCTAGGAGACACTCAAGTATTGATCGAAAACATGGAAACAAAATCGCAAAAGCTAGAGTGTGTTTAATATCACTGTCTAAATGAACGTGATGGGGTGGCAGATTAGTCCGACAGCTAACACTACGTTTAAGATTATTCATGCTGAGTTTCCAATTATCGGGGCACCGATAGTTGCAACGGAGCGCACGTCAGGCAGATGGATACTATACCTTGTTCGTAAAAGATTGCAAGATATGATTGGCTCAGTCTGATACCAGACAATAAATGCGCTTAAATGTCATGTGCAGAGTAATTTTATTCAAACTACACTGCAACGCACTGCGTAAACTGTTCATGCTAAGCCATTAACTTGGCGATAAACACACAGGGAGAATTTAAAATAAAAGCTTGAGCTCACAGGTCTTTGTTTCAGTAATTTAAAGACTGTTCGCAGAATTCGCTTCCATAATGATTGGTCAGTTTTGTTATTGATAGTATTATTCTATAGTAGACTTGCTAAAACTTGGCAGCAGCTACAAGGAACTGACAGCTACATGAAACTTCCTGGCAGATTAAAACTATGTGTTGGACCGACACCCGAACTCGGGACTTTTGCCTTTCGCGGACAAGTGCTCTACCATTAGAGCTACCCAAGCACTTGCCCGCGAAAGACAAACGTCCCGAGTTAGTCTCGGTCCGGCACACAGTTTTAATCAGCCAGGAAGTTTCATATCGGCGCACACTCCGCTGCAGAATGAAAATCTCATTCTAACTGCTACATGTCTTCGCCATTCGTCAAACATCATGTCGACTGGGGTCTGTTTCACATTGCTGCCAGCCTCAACGGTGCAACTGTTATGACACCTACAGCTGCATCGTGAAGTGCCGTCCGTTTTATTGTGTGTACGAATGATTTTTATTACTAATAGTATTTGTGCTGATATTTAAATGTAATATTGAGTACGAGACACCTTCAGATAAGTTTGATGACTGATTTAAATGCCAGGTATCTCCTACTCACAGTACTTTATTACGACAGCCTTGATTTAATGTTCATTGCCAAGAATTAGTACCACATTTGAATATGACTGTCTCTGTAATGAGCATTCACGATTCCGTGTTACTTTCGTGTAAAAATTTATACCACAGTAACTGGTCAGTTCAAGGCACTCACACCCGTGGGTAGCCGGACTGGAACACAAACAGTAAAACATTACCCCTCTCAGACTTTCTAACCCCGCAGTGGCCATGCTACACACACCTCTGCCCCTGCAGTAAATCGCCAGCTTTACTTACCACACGTTCAAATTCACGGACGTCACATAAAATTAAGCTCATTTTAAAATATAGCTGTCTCAACAAATATTTGTCTTCGTTAGTGAGCAGGAATATTATATTCTTAAGAAGTTATTATTTTATGTTTTTGAATTCGTTCATTGGCTGTTAGATGCGTATTACGAAATACGGCTGAGAAGCGTGTGGCGTACGACCCCATGATTCAGGCCACATGCGGCCTGCGGGCTGCAGTCTGTCCTGGAGTGTACTTAAACAAATTTAGTAATAACAGTCTGATTAACCCCGTACATAAAAGAAAAATCTTAATTCATTGAACACGAAGTGCAATACAACTTTTTAATGAGAAACTTATGTAAAGGGAAAGTTCTTGGAATAAGATCAATAGGAAATACAAGAACACGAATCCACGTACATAAACACACTAACGCATGTGCATATTACATTTAGTAAATTCCGCTGAATCACAAAGGAGAACTTTCAGGTGTTTGACAGTGTTGTACTTAAATAAAATCGCATTGTCGGGCAATATCACGAACTGCCCTAGTTTGGTCCATTAATCTCTGAGTAGGGTTCGTCTTACGTAATTAGTATCGGTTGTATTTCTGCTGAAACGCTCACTGGTTTGTGTCTAATAGACCAAAATAATTGCACACGTCGATTTCTAACATAAGATCCTTAATATTAAGATAAAAAGACTTATTTTAGGAATGAAATATTTTAGGATAGAAATATTATATGCCTATTATTTGTGGATGGAGTGGCTCTTAACTTACATTTGGATTTATTTTTCAATTTCCCTGGTATTCTAATATCCGTTTCACGACCCCGAATTTTAATGAGGATCATACCAAAAGCCGAGAATCCATTGCGAGGGACAGACTCAAATCCCTATATCGAAATAATTTGTATGTCTTGTTCTGCTATTCTGGATTTTACATTCTGCGATAGGTAAATTTTATATTTAGCCCAAGCTCCATTAACTAAATTTAGACACAGTCCCGTTGACTGTGCCGACCTTGGTGGCCAAGCGGTTCTAGGCGCTTCAGTCTGGAACCGGGCGACCGCTACGGTCGCAGGTTCGAATCCTGCCTCGGGCATGGATGTGTGTGATGTCCTTAGGTTAGTTAGGTTTAATTAGTTCTAAGTTCTATGGGACTGATGACCTCCGATGTTAAGTCCCATACTGCACTGAGCCATTTGAACCTTTTGAACCGTTGACTGTACAGAGATGTCACTAAATCCTCCCAAAGATGAAAACTACCATGCTTGAGCAGCGCTTATTAGACGAAGGGGTTCCGAGAGCCGATTAGTTCCAGTCATTCCACAAGGAAGGTGGTTCGTGTTGTCTGTAGTTCAGCCATGCCTACACGGTCAATGCCGCGGTTCGATCGCGTCAGCATTGTTACTTAGTGCCAGAAAGGGCTCTCAACAAGGGAAATGTCCAGGTGTTTCGGAGTGAACCAAAGCGATGTTTCCAGACTTGGAGCAGGTACATAGAGACAGCAACTGTCAATCACAGGCCTCGATCAGGGCGCCCAAGGGCTACTACTGCAGTGGATGACCGCTAGCAACGGATTATGGTTCAAATGGCTCTCAGCACTATGGGACTTAACATCTGAGGTCATCAGTCCCCTAGACTTAGAGCTGTTTAGACCTAAATAACCTAAGGACATCACACACATCCATGCCCGAGGCAGGATTCGAACCTGCGGCCGTAGCAGCAGCGCGGTTCCAGACTGAAGCGCCTAGAACGGATTATGGCTAGGAGGAACCCTGACAGCAACGACACCATGTTTAATAATGCTTTACGTGCAACCACTGGACGTCGTGTTACGACTCAAACTGTGCGCAATAGGCTGCATGATGCGCAACTTCATTCCTGACGTCCATGGCGAGGTTCATCTTTGCAACCACAACACCATGGTGAGGTCCATCTTTGCAATCGCGACACCATGTAGCACGGCACAGATGGGCCCAACAACATACCGAATGGACTGCTCAGGATTGGCATCACGTTCTCTTCACCAATGAGTGTCGCATATGCCTTCAGCCAGACAATCGTCAGAGACGTGTTTTGGGGCAATACAGTCAGGATGAACGACTTAGACACACTGTCCAGCGAGTGCAGCAAGATGGAGGTTCCCTGTTGTTTTGGGGTGGCATTATGTCTGGCCGACGTACGCCGTTGGTGGTCATGGAAGGCTCCGTAACGGCTGTACGATACGTGAATGCCATCCTCCGACCGATAGTGCAATCATATCGGCAGCATATTGGCGAGGCATTCGTCTTCATGGACGACAATTCGTGCCCCCATCGTGCACAGTTTGTAAATGACTTCCTTCAGGATAACGACATCGCTCGACTAAAGTGGCCGGCATGTTCTCCAGGCATGAACCCTATCGAACATGTCTGGGATAGATTGAAACGGGCTATTTTTGGACGACGTGACCCACCAACCACTCTGAGGGATCCACAACGAACCCCCGTTGAGAAGAGGGGCAATCTGGACCAACAATGCCTTGATATACTTGTGGATAGTATGCCACGATGAATATGGGCATGGATCAATGACGTGCTACTATGTATTAGAGGTACCTGTGTGTACAGCAATCTGAAGCTCTTGCTGTATGGTGGTACAACATGCATGTGTGTGTTTTTCATGAGCAGTAAAAAGGGCTGAAATGATGTTTATGTTGATCTCTATTCCAATTGTCTGTACAGGTTCGCAACTCTCAGAACCAAGGTGATGGAAGCCTTTTTTCGATGTGTGTATCAGTTTGACCGAAGGCAGATTGCGGTGGCCTAGGAGCTCAGCACGAGCATATCGGAAACCGTACGGCTTTTCGTGTGTTCATGGAGTGCTGTGGTGAGGCTCTTCAACACGAGATGGATCCTAGGTGAAACCATGTTGGGTGTTTTCCTGGTGCCGAAAGTTGTAGCCTAGCCAGAGTAGTAAAACAGGATAAGTGGCGAACTGAGGCGGAACTAACAAGAGACTTTAATACTGGGCACAGAACAAGCGCGTCTGAACACACAGTGCACCGAACACTCTTAACGATGGGCCTCCGCATTCGACAAACCATTCATGTGTCTATGTTAACACCACGACATCGGCAACTACGACTGAAATGGGCATGTGACCATCAGCACTGGACGTCGGCGCAATGGCACAGCGTTGCATGATCTGATGAATCGCGACACGTTAGTTATCATACCGATGGGAAGGCGCAACTGCATCGTCTTATACTGGTACAGCTCTTTGGCATTTGTACTGCAGGACGGCGGTAAGAGGTAAGCTGGCAGCGGCTGCATTATCCTCAGGGGAACATTCACATGGGCATCCATGGGGCCAGTGGAGCTCGTGCAAGACACCATGCGGTCAACGAGCATTGCACAATGTTTGCAGACTATGTGCACCCCTTCAGGACGATCATGTTACCCGACGACAGTCGCAAGAAGTGTGATGGAGTGGTTCGAGAGACACGTAGTGAGTTCCTATTCATGTGTTGGTCCCCCAGCTTGCTAGATCTGTATCGAATCAAACACATCTGGGATGTGATTGAACGTGGCGTCAGAGCTCATCGTCTCGCTTCCCGGAATTTACGGGAATTTGGTGATTTGCGTGTGCAGATTAGGTGTAAACTTCCTCCAGCGATCTACCATGGCCGAATTACTTCCGTGCCGCGCCGCATCGCCGCTGTTATCCATACCATAAGTAGACAAAAAGGCTTTTAGGAAGGTGGTCATAATGTTCTGGGTGAACAGTGCATCTTATTCCGTATGAGGCCTAGTTTCCCTTGTCTTATCTTCGTGAACCATATGCAAAATGTCCGTTAGCGGCAGTAGAATAGCTCTGAAGTCAGTTTAGAATGCCAGTTCTTTAAATTTTCTCATTTTTAAGTGGAAAGAAAGTCCTCTTCCCTTCAGTCCACGGAAAATTTCCGTAGTAGTCATGTGTTGATCGAACCTGTTGATAGCAAATCTAGCTGCCCACCTGTACATTTCCTAGATGTCTTCCTTTAATCTGACATGGTGGGAAACCCAAAAACTCGAGCAATGTCCAAGAATCGATCGCACTACAGTTCTATTCACGGTCTCTTTTATAGATGAGCTACAGATAACTAAAATTCTTCCAACAAATTGAAGTCAAACTTCCTCCTGCCCTGTTATCACCCTTACGTGCTCGTACCATTTCAGATCGCTTTACATTTCGCCTGTATATTTAATCGGAGTGACTGTGTCAAACAACACACATTATAGTTACCTATATGCATGTAAATGTCCACTACACGTCTTTGACATCTTCGAAATACCATTTTTGACAGTGTTATGATGATCTGAAGGTGGGTCTCGGCCAGAAACTAGTCACCGGGTGAACAAAAATGTAAAAATTGACAACTATTGACTGGTATTTCGTTCCACTGATTAAAGGACTGCTTTCTGTATTTATCTGCTTTAACTTACATTTCTATACACGTATAGCAAGCTGCAGTTCACCACACCAACTGGAAAGTTTGTCTACGTCATCGTGCATCATTGTACAGACACTAAACAATGTCACACACTCGTATACCACCCCGTCATTAGCAAAGAGCTGCGCTCTGCTGCTCACCCTGTCCTGTAAACCATTCATGTTGAAAGTGAATAAGATCGGTCCAATCACACTTCCTTTGGAGTAGTCCCAACATTACCCATGTCTCTAATGAACGCTCGCCGTCGAAGAAATCTTTCTGTGTTCTCCTACATAGGATGTCTTCGAGCCATTCACACATATCAGGTAATATATTCCAAATTCGTATATCTTCGTTAACAATATGCAGTGGGGCACTGTGTCAAACGCTCTCTGGAAATGTAGGAACATGGAATCTACCACTTGCTCTTCGTTGACTGTTCGTGGGACATCATGCGAGAATAGCGCGTATTGAATTTTGCATCAGCGATGCTTTCTAAATCCATGCTGGCTTGGTGGACAGAAGTTTTTCCGTCTACTGGAAATTTATTATAATTCAACAGAGAATACGATCAAGAACTCTGCAGGAAACCAGTGTTACAGATATTGGTCAGTAATTTTGCCGTTCCGTTTTTTTACCATTCCACTATACAAAAGTGACCCGCAAATTTTACAATATTACTTGCACCTGGCAAGTAAATGTACTACTGTTTCATTGTTATCAATGATTATTACACAGCAAGATGGAAAAAATAATACCATTTCTTAATAAAACATCATTTCAGGCTCCCATTATTACGATGGTGTCAACGGCCTTGCCGTACTGGTAGCACCTGTTCCCGTCAGATCATCGTATTTAAGCACTGTCGGGCTTGGCCAGCACTTGGATGGGTGACCATCCGGTCTGCCGAGAGCTGTTGGCAACGGGGGTGCACTCAGCCCTTATGAGGAAAATTAAGGAGCTACTTGACTGAGAAGTAGCGGGTCCGGTTTCGAAAACTGACAACGGTCAGGAGAGCGGTGTGTTCACCACATCCCCTCCATATCCACATACGGTGCCGCCTAAGGGCCGAGATGACACGTTGGTTGGTCTGTAGCAGAACATGGCTGTTCTGATGGAGTGTTGTAGTTTTCATTATTACGACAGAAACTTATTATCATTATTTTATTGCAGTAAATGTCTTACAACGAAAACGTAAGATATTTCATGCTAAACCAACAACAGAACTGAAATATTGGCGCCAGTGTGAGGCGCAAATGTAAGTCCAAAAAATTTCGATACCAATTCTACCTCTGCATCTAATGTAAGAATTCGATTCTCCACGTGTATATTGTGATGAATATAGGTACTGCCGACTGCGGAAATATAATATGCAAGTTATATCTCGTAGAGTGTTGTACCGTCCCTGCAGTCTCCTTTTCACGGGGCATTTGTAGAGATTTGTATGAAAATGATTGCAGGAGTTCTCAGGAACTCAATCGACCAGTTCCTAATCTCCCGCTTGCAGCTCAAGCAGATTATAAGGTGAGGGGCTAATTCAGCCAGCCCTGCTAGAAGTTTAGTTCTTCGTGCCTCCAGCGCACTTCCGACCTCATCATGGCTAGGGCAGTGAACCGAAAAGTTTAGTGATCGTTAGCTTGCGTCTTGATATACTTCCTTCCGTAGTGACTTTAACGGCACTGATGTTCCCTGAGAACTTACGTCAACTCTGCTGTAGAGGTCGTACTACAGCTGTGAAATTCAGTGGTACGAGAAACGTAAATGTTCTCCGCAAGGTGCTTAAATCCCCGAATCTTTGTGGTGTAATATTAACGAAACCGCATTTAATGTAATTAAAATGTTAAAAGGACAGAAAATCTACGATAGTTTAAAAGCTAAATTCCACTCTCGTTTAATTACGTTACATCCACACGTGTAACTAAATATCACTTTAGAGGGCAATAATATCTCCTCTACCGACCTACTTTCTCTCAAGTTTTTAATCAAATGTTAAGCTGCTCTCAAAGTCTCCTCGTGGCGGCAGGATTCTGTAGCAGTAAAGTAATTATACAACTGCGGCTACGGCAAGACGAGTCTTTCAAATTTGTGCAAATTAGAAGTTTATAGTATAAGGGGCGTTCAGCTTTACGTTTCACTAATTAAGGTATACATCCAGCACCATTCGTTCTTGAGAGTACCAGTTAGATTCATTTAAGAACTGACGCTATGAAGCGACGGTAATGTTCAGTAGTCTAAATATAATCAAACATTAATTTTATTGTTGCTGCCTAAAATCGGGATTTAATGAGTACACTAAGGCAAAAGGTATGGGTATTTCTCTTAATCATTTATTTTTAGGTCTGTTTCACACTCATCTTCATGTACTGGAAGCATTTATAACTTAATGTATAAGTAAATCCTCGGGGAATCCTTACATTTTACAATTTTAATAGTTCATAATTCTCTGCTAGTTATAGATTTTTTCCACAACTAGTTTAACTGGTCATGGATGACAGAATATAGTGTTTGGATCCTGTTTTACGTATTTTACAAAGCCTTTCTTGGCACAGACTTTCTACGAATCCTGTAGATTACATCATAAGCGATTTGTAAACAGTCACATTCCAGGTGCATTCTATTTCCCAGCTCATCTCATTGCTAACATTTTACTCCCACAAAGTGCAATACTTTTTCATTGTACAATTTTATGCTATTATCCTTAGTAATTTTAGGATTCTTCCCTGGTACTTGAGAATGTCCCTACAGCCAATGTTGTTACACTGGTAACTAATGTTACATTACAATGTAGTAAATTTGTTACAATTTTCACACAACATCGTAATAGCTTCACAGCAAAGTCGTATTTACATGTTGGGTAAGCCTTGTACTAAACCCGTAAACATTTATACGTCTTAGTCGAAAGAATGACGTTATTGAATTGGACATGACATAGTTACATTTAAGCAGATCTCCGATTGCAAAATATGTGGAATCACTTGTAACAAAAAAGTGCGGTTTATATTTTCCTCTTGTCAACATGTAATCAGTGGTGACCACGTAAAACCGATTCAATTTCGTTGGTGAAGAAACCGTAGTTGGGGATACGGCGTGTGACGGTAACTTGAAGGTCCTCGGAGATCGTAGGATGCAAGAATGCGTATTTGTGAAATTCTGGATATTAGGATGTTTGGTTAATTACTCCATCTTTAGTGGCTGGTTTTCTGTGGATTTCAAAAATGTATTTTACTTGTTTCTATTCTGAAACTCAAAAACTTCATCGTTTTTTTTTTTCAAGTCCTGTAGTGAATTTCATTTTAGGATGTAAAATATTGAATTTTTAGTGTATTGCTGCGTGCGAGGATCATTTCCTTGTACGAGTAGTGAAGTGTCATCGACATAGTGTTGATACTGTGTTATGTTGTTTAGAAAAGTTTGTTGTGAGCCAAAGAACTTTATTTCAAGTTGATTAGGAATATATTTGCTATGGTTCCAGGAATATTACTCCCCATAGCCACACTATGTTGTGGGACGTAAATTTTTTCATTAAAGCAGAAACAGTTTTGGGAAAGGGTTAGCTTGAGAAGTTGTATAATTTCATGTATGCCATCATTTATTTTTTTATGAGTCTTGATATTAAGTTATGTAATATCTGTTGTTTCTTGTATAGATATGTAGATGAAGAGTTTTGTTACGTCGAACGAAACGGGTTTGACGTTGTGTGTGATTTATATATTCCATTTCGTATTTTCAAGCACTGTGGAACTTTTTATGCTGTAGTTTTTCCCGTATGTGAAATATTTCATATGTAGTTTGATAAGTGTATTATTAATTCAATAACTTGGGCTGTTAATTGTATATTTGTAGATAAGGTTTTCCTCTATTCCAGAAGACTACAAATATTCTTTGTCGTACGCGCCCAAGAACGAAGTTATTATTCTTAGAAAGATACCAGTAACTCATACCAGACTATGACTGATGTACTTAGATCTAGAGCGACGTTCCACCCCTGCAGACTTCATTCGTCAAAGAACACCCACCCAGCCAGCATTCCCTTGCTCTTAGTTTCTCCATGTGTCACATACCTTGCTTCTAAGACGACGAAATTGCTTCTCTTTTACCACTGTATCTTTCCCAAGTTAAGTGTTCAGTTGACTATCAATTCAACAACTAGCGGCATACGGAGCACACGTGCATTCGCTTAATACTGCGTGTCAGTACGATGTCTTCTCAATCTTTTCGGATTTTCAGTGCAGTAAAGAACTTCCTGCATAATTCGCTGACTATACAACCTGTACCATCCTTTACATTTTCGCCATTACATTTCCTTCACCTTTAGCTGGTCTCTTGATCTAGAGTGCTTGTTCCTGACTCGCATTGTAATTTCTAATTTTATCTCACCGTTGCACATGGAACAGCTCTGAACTATTGAATTGTTTTCACAATAAAACCTCAGACTACTTGCCATAATAGAGATATCTGGTTATATGCTTGCAGTATTATTATATTTCCCCGCGTTTGATTAATCTCAAATTCAATTACATGCTAAACAGATCTTCCATTACGTAAACGCAATTCTATTACCTTCATGTTTTTGCTACTTTGGCATCACACATCTTACTATTGTTCTACTACGGGTGGTGCCTGTTTTGTTTCTGCAACTTCACTTGGTGTTTGTTTCATTCTCTTTCCGAAAAGAAAATCTCTCTGTGCGTTGAACACAGTAACTCACACTATAACTATCATCTGCTGCAACATTAGCTGACGAGACATACTCGTTCCGTAATTATGTGATCAGATGTCTTCCATCAGTAATTAGTGCTACATTTAACTTCCCATCCCCACTAATAACTTTCAAACAACGCCCTCAAAAACATGTGCCTGTAAATAAATTTCAGCTGAAAACCTACTACATTGAAGTCTCCTAGTTTCATTAAATATTTTTAGGCGGATATCTAAATGGGAATATTTGGTTGCACTTCTATAAAAACTACAATCTACAATGTTAACTACCTGATAGGATTTCGTGCACATTTCTTCAGTATCATTGATAGAGTACGGTCTAATCCACCAAAAACACCTACCAATTTGCTTCGGCTATAAAGGAGTAAAAAGCACAGGTTTTCTGCACATCTTACGAAAGAATTGAATGCACACAAATTTACCATTCAACTGTCCTTAAAGAAGTCAGAATTCATGAGACGGTTAGACAGCTATTTAATGTGTTTGTGTTTAAATTGCTTTGTTAGGTTGTTTTGATGTATGTTTGTATCTCTGTGACATAAATCAATATATTTCCAATATTAGAATCACTTTAAAAAATTGAAAAACGTGAAAAAATACAATAAGCAAAAACATCTTCTAGAAGGTCTTGAAGGGGCTAGTATGGTGGGTGAGGCGGGTATGGTGGGTGAGGTAGAACCTCCACCTAAGTTCATTAAGTTTTTCAAGGATTCGTCTCACGCATTGAGTTGTTGCATTGCCGTGTTTCAGAATTAAACCTTTTCTGTTTACAATGGCTGGGGACTTTTGAATTAAAGATTGATTTACTCAGCCCACTTGTTCACAGAAAATGTCGGCATTCACAGTTTGTCCAAGTTTCAGCATTTCAGAATTACTGTTCTCAAGGGTACTTCACGAAGCGCACAAAAGCGCCTTTTGGGGTGTAAATTGAGCTTAAGTATCAAAGTATTTTGAATCTAGTCCTACGAAAATTTGCATCTGGTATTGTGTTTGAGCATTTACGCTGATTTAACGCCTATGGGGTTCAAATACTGTGATATTTCTTAAGTAAATTATTATTGAAGAACAACTACAGTATTTTTAAAGCTTCTTCTATGAAAATTAGCTTTTGACTTCTAGGTTACAAATAAAAAAAATAAGTAATTCAGTGTTTTCGGAAATTCAGTATAAAGGAATTTGTTAGGGGATGAAAATTTCTGTGGGAATATCACCACAAGAACGCAAAAGGCATGTTTAGCAAAAGCCTTGGACTCGCTTTTTAGTCTTAAATAATTTCGGAAAAACCCATGCTTTTAAGGTCTAAATTAATGAGAAAAATTTAAGTGTTGCAATTTTTGAACAACATAAAAATCCTACTGAAGAAGAAACAAAATGTCAGTGTAGACCAGACATTCTACGCGAGCGAAGCAAAGGATGCAAAATTAGTGAGCGAAAAAATGTCAAACGAATATCGAGCTATGCAGAAACGAGATTGTTTTACGGCCCACTAACATCTACGTTGCTCGATCTCTGATGACGTATCTCCATTTATTATAATGCCTTTAGAACGCCAGGTCTAGTGAACAATCGAATGTCACAGAGTATAGCCATGTGACTTCCACAGTTCTGTTGCGCGCATTCTTCTCAGCTGTAGACATTGTAGGGATGTTTGCTTTACAAAAGGATGACTATACTACTGTCTCATTACTCCTGTGTTGTGGTGAAAGAACAAACAATGGCGTTGTTGATTAATTTCATTACAGTCGCTTCCACATTGATTAACGACGGCTCTGAGCCAGAGACGCGCAGATAATATCTTCCGACGTTTTATTTACACTGAATTCAAATGACTTTTCCAATAAATGCTGCTCTGTATTCGCTGCAAAAGCGGCGGAGAATAGATAAGAGGACAATATGACTCTTGGTGAAAGTATTTGCATAGAAATTATTTTTCCAATAGCTACTGCTGTAGAAAATACGTTGCTGCCTTTCATTTGTTGCTCAAAAGAAGCGAAGGGGCGGGCTACTTCCCCCTGCCCTTTCTTAACACTGCGTCACTGTGACCGCTCCTTAATGGGTGATCGCCAGTCTGTCTGTCGATTCGAGGAAGACACGTTTCACAACAGAGAGGTCTGCGTGGCGCCCTCGTGATAATTACTGCCTCTGTCGCCGCTGTGATATTCTCTGCCTGAGTACCGAAAGTGAAAGCCCTTATTTCAAACATCCTAATACACATTTTTCTGTGACTGTTCTGTGGCCGTCGTACCTCCCGCGTTCCACACGCGAACGAAATGGAAGGAAACACTAACAGGATAATATGCAGTTTTATACGCCACGGACATCAGAGTGATGAGTAGAGTAGTATTACTGATATTTTTCTGTGCCGTAATTACTATAAGTAATCTCACACAGTGATCAAACTTTAATCAATATATCCCGCATGCTAAGTTTCTTGGGGGTGGTGATTTTCGCAGCAGGTGTATACAAATTGTACAAGATTAAAAGAAAAACGCCTTTTGTTTTCTGCACATAAATACTTTTATTTTATTTGCACGTTCAGACATATTTCGCTTTATTTACAACCCATTCCAGCCACGCCATGACTGTTTACAAGATGTTCTCTATGTGAAACCATAGTGATTTTTTAATAAAAGTGTTCTACAAAATAAAAAAATAAATGAAATGAAATACTTTTAATACCTAGGATACAGTTTTCCTATTAGAGTTAAAGTAAGATAAGCTAGCAGAATGAGATTTTTCTCTCTGCAGCGGAGTGTTACCTGATATGAAATCTCTTGGCAGATTAAAACTGTGTGCCGGACCGAGACTCGAACTCGATCCAGCAAACAATTTTAATCTGCCAGGAAGTTTTAAGATAATCTAGTTTGGGTTGATATCTGCAACCCAGTTTTTACTCATATAACTGGCCATTTTTTTCACTATTACCGTTATCCTGCAAGATTACAATCTATAACCTGGTTTGCTCACAGTGATGTTTTTAAACTATGCTTGTAGCTTTGTCTTGGTATTTACGAATGCATGTCATACCACAACTACGGTTAATGACGCTTTCTGATTAATATTCACTTTTTTGCGCTTTGAAAAATTTGAAAATGGTTGTAGATAGCAAATAAATCTAGTTATCGTACTTTAATTGTAATAGGAACCTAGTGGCCCAGGCATTCACTAAAAATTTTTATTTAATAAACTATGTAAAGAGTGCCGTCTCCTCTCTGACAATGTCAGGCTTCACTAAAAGTATTTTAACAATCAACGCACGAGTTTTCATTCCAGCTGGTGGAATATGCCTTTTGCCGCAATTGTAAGGAAGGATATGACAACAAAATTCATCATTATTGCCTGATACTAGTGAACATGCAACCTCTCTATAGTTACCAAATCAGTCCTGCTGTCCTGTTACATGGTTCTCCACACCGTGATTCCTGGAGGTGGAGAGGTATGAATCTCGAGAATCACTGTTTCATGTGTCCTTTCACCAGGTCGTTTGCTGCTAAAAACCGATCCGAAAAGTATCGCTGGACGGCACATGTTGCCACTCAATGTCTTAGCTGATTCTCGCCCCACACCACGAAGATACATGTTGGCTGTGATGTGACGTCAGCCTTAAATGACTCGGGGCACCTCGATATATCAATGTAGCTTTCAGTAATGTGTTCTGGATGGTCCGTGGGGAGATTTACCTGTGATCTCTGATAGGATTTTAGCTGTTTTCATCCATTTATTCGTCAGAGCCAGTTGCACAGTCTTACCATCTTATTGTTGTGTTCCTCCTTAAAATACCACATGGTGTATTGACCATATTCGGTCGTAAAAGTATGCCAGAGTGAAAGTTAGTTGCAACAGAGCCAGCTACAGGAAAGTAAGAGGCTTACGCGTTGCGAAGCAAAGTATGGCCATCAGGTGTTGCGAAGCAGAGCCAGTTGGGCGCGGTATAGCAAGAGCCTTCAATACACTAGCAGAAGGGGCCGGCCGGGGGTGGCTGAGAGGTTCAAGGCGCTACAGTCTGGAACCGCGCTGCTGCTACGGTCGCAGGTTCGAATCCTGCCTCGGGTATGGATGAGTCTGATGTCCTTAGGTTAGTTAGGTTGAAGTAGTTCCAAGTTCTAGGGGACTGATGACCTCAGAAGTTAAGTCCAATAGTGCTCAGAGCCATTTGAACTTGCAGAAGGACGGAAGTCTTTCCTCACTTGCCATTACGTTAGTGTTTAGAATGTATGCATTAAGCCCTAAAGAATATCACCTGGAGTGTAGAAGTATTGAACGATTCATGTATTAAAATATTTTCATCTCAGTATCACAGACTCTACCACGAGTGTGTGACACCACGAATAACATCCCACTGTTCAACAACAGGACAAGGCAGCCCTGAGTTACGAGACCAACCACATCCATAACAAGGAGCTGCCCACTTGCTGGAGGGAGGTCACGGCTGCCTCCATGGTATCGCCAGCAGCGCTGCCGCGCTGTCACCACTGTCGCAGCAGGAGACGTCGCTGACAGTGACATTCAAGTGACACCACTCTCTGCCCCGCTCTTTTCGGTGTCAGCAATGTCTGTTGTCTATTGTTTCACTTGAGAGGCAACTGGATCTCGACATTAAGATGTTCCAGATGTTCTAAAGCTGAGGGCTGGAACAAAGAAGTTGAGTAAACAAATCTACTGCCGTCCTGACATCTTATTTCACTCTACACTTATTTCACAACCAAAGCATCATCTAGCAACCTGTAAACACCCTTCTCACCACACTTGTACCCGTTACTCTGCAGTAATTGCGCTGCAGTCAGCTGATTTTCAAGCTGTCGGTCTGATGCTTCTATGACACTTAACTCCATAATTCAACCACTTTCAAAGTCTGAAGTTCCTTGTGGCCTTGCTTTATGGTCGCTGCTATTTCCACCCGAAGAGGTGCAGTAACATAACCAATAGCTACAATGTTCCCACAGCATACTTTATCTGTAGGAACATCATTGTTCTGTACTGTTATTACTGAAAATAATCTCACATAGTGATCAAACTTTAATCAACATATTCTACATGACAAGTCTCTTGGGGTGGCCATGTTTCGAGCAGTTGTTTACAAACTGCAGTAGTTTAAAATGAAAACGGCTTTTGCTTGCTGCACAGTAATATTTTTATTTTATTTGCACACTCAGACATCTTTCTTTTAATTTACAAGGCATGTTCAATGGGTGTCCTGAAATATTGTATGATTTTATTTCCTTAGCCAATACAGGTTACAGATTCAAAACAGTTCATGGAAATGTTGGCAATAAAATGCAAATATACTTATTAATCAGCATGTACTTCATTATTTGTAAGCCATACAGCTCCCTCTCAAACTTTTAAGCAGTTTGCCACGTGGGAGAAAGCTGGCTTGCTAATAATGAATTAAACTCTGACCTGTCAGTACGTTTTCAATTTGTTAAATACTTCCAGGAACTGTTTTAAATTTATAACCAATTGTGCAAACGAAAAAATCATTAACTTTTCAGGACACCCACTAAAAATGCGTTGCAAATAAGGCAAAACGCATCTGGATACTCACATAAAATAAAAAAATTAATCTGCAGCATGCAAGAGGCGTTTTCCTTTTAAATTGTTGCAATTTATTTCCCACTTGCTTGATAATACAGTACTGAAGTACCAGGTTTGCTACATTTAACTGAGTTTGTAATTTACGTACTATAGTGCTAACTTTTTTACTAGAGTAAGAACAAGGGGCAGCTACTTTAAAATTCTATTTTTTAAATACATTCAACATATTTAATCACAAAGTATGTGTAGACTATCGCACCACGGGAACTCTTACGACTGATATCATGTAAAAAGGATGAGTTGCTGGCCTGTGATCACAAGTATAAACATGGTAGGGAGCAAGCGGTTAGTTTGAAGTGGTAATGTGCGAGGCCGTGAATATGCACAATTCCAAACTTCGGAATAATCTTCGAAATCATTTGCAAAATGAATATTCCTAATACAGCAGTGTCGAGTTTATCCGTTTCCGGGTATCCAGTGTGATCGAATGTTGAACAGTTATGTAAATTCAAGTTTTACGTAAGAAATGTAGTTTACATATATGGTTTAAATGTGAGCCCTTGTAAGTGTTACCCATGAGGTTGTACTCATCTTATACAGAAAAATTTTACACAAAAATGCCCACAGTATCTTCCTGAGTACCAGCCGCAGATGTAATACGAAAAGGGGAAAATGCTACTTGAGTAATATGGGTGTTGTGTACATAGTTCCGCGTAGTCAGCGCGTACACATCTTTCCCATTAGAGCGCTCCCCGCTAAGCACCACAGAACACAAATATAGTAGAAGTGCAAAGACCACGTTATTATACGGAAACACAGAACGACACCAGCGCTACTTGTGGCCTGGCTGTGAACTTCAATACGAAAAAATATGGCGCGAAAATCTCTTATGTTTATTTCTAAATACGCGAATTAGATGACAATATTTTTCATTTAATCTTTGAATGTGGGCCGCATAGTGCAGTAATAAAGGTTTTTGAGGTCTTGCAAAGTAATATATAAAACAAGTCTCAATCAAAAACAAACATTAACTACTCGTAGCTGCAGTTTACATTGTGAAAATTTTCGTAAATTTAGACGTCACCTTTTGACTGTGAATTTTTTTTGTAAAACTCAATATTGCGATTTTGGCCGTGTGGCCATTATCATGTGGAAATAAACGAGCTTTAGCACATGTCAGACTAAAAAATCATCTGACATTGCATGCATATATAAATGATTTTTACGTTTCCACATATCCTAAAGCACAGTATGTCCACTCGCATGATCGAAAGTGGAATAGTAGGTTACACAAATAACTACACAGCTAAAGGATAACCAAGAGGTCATCTACAAAAAAAATCTGTGCTACAAACCAAGGATGTACCGTAAAGTCTACAAAATCCGATTTATTATTTTTCGGTTGATTGTTATTTATGGATATTCAGTCATCCGAAATTGAACTTCTGCACAGTTCAAATAAATTTATGAAACACACAAAATACTACTTTACATCAACTGAAAAACAAATTGGGAGCAGAGCAGATAGACACTCCATGAATGTAGCCAAAATGTTTTTGCCAATGAGACATACAAAGAAAATGAACTGCAACACATAACTTGTTTTTTTCTTTTTTCCCCAACTTGGCTGTTATTTTGCCAACACCCATCATGTTTAAATAATCAAAGAAGACGCTGGTACAACATTTGTTTATAACGTTTTTATTTATTTACTTCCTCTATGAAAACTTTGTTTGGTACACTACTGAAAATTAGCACAAATTCCCCTTGACAGCACTTAATTCATTATACTTTTGGAGTCCAATCATCACATCTAGAAAGTGTTAAATTATGTTCCTGCTGAATTACCAGATTTTGTCATAACAAATCAAAGGCATGATTTTGATACAAGAACACGTAATTATCTGCTTTTAACACAACATTTGTATATGTATAGGGAGCTTACTCTCATTGTACCCTTAATAAACACTGAAATACAGTGTCTTTTAACATGATTTAAACTTCTTTTTAAGTTGTTGCATACACAATTTCCTCTTGTTCGTAAATTTCTTTTCTTTCACACACTTTTAGATTATAAATGGAATACTTGTCTTCAGAAGTCTCTCTTGAGTGTCATGTTTATTACAAATTGTTGTATGAGACAGAACAAATGTTTTTTAAAAATAATCATGTAGTCTTGTTGTGTGACCATGACTATTGAAATACTCATACAGCTGATCATGGAGTGCCCTTAGGAAAATCATGACTCTTTCACTTGCATATTTCAGACGAGAATGCTCCTCACCATTCTCTTTAAATGAGGTAAACAAATGATTTTCAGTCACAACAGAGGAGTACAGACTGGTATTACATGTTTCACAATCATCTGGTACATCTATAGCTTTTAGTACATAGCCTGCTACATAGGCTAAGGATTGTTGATCTTCTACAGACTCGATGATACCGTCTGAGTAACAATAAATTTGCTCAGGTGTATCAGTGTCATTCATCTCACATTCACTTTAATGTTCACTCCTACCACTAGCTGCCAAAAAGTGACAAAAACTGCTCAAGGGAGTGTAATCATCATTTTCACAGTTACTTACACTCATGGCTTTGAAACGCAAAGTCATATGATTTTCAACACAAGTCTTCAGAGCTTGTTCAAACTGAAAACAAGTTGGGTTTGTATTAGCAATACCATGTTGTCTTATACAACAAAAGAAATTTTCCGAAGCATCTTGATTGAACGCCTTTAAATTTAAGTACTCAAAGCCAACCACTTTCAAGGTCTTCCACAAGAAAATAATAGACTGTAATGTAATCTGCCAAGCTTTTATGAAGCTAAACATATTAGTCTTGTTTCTTCCCGTTTTTAAATCTATTATTTGCCAGCTGCCTATTTCCCTCAATATGCTATACCACATTTATAAATGTGGCGAATTTTCTGATAAAGCACACCTAAATTGTTTTCCATCCCTGGGATACTGCTCATTACTGTTGAGTGAATCAAGGAGATTATCTACCTTTTCCACAAACTCAGCTGTGTGTATAGCTTCAGATGGTAATGTGTGAGTAGAAACATGTTTCAATTGCAGCTGCAACCGTATGGCTCATTTGTGAAGCGGCAACTCTTACCTTAATTTTGACATGGGAATCAGAAAAGTTTAAGTGTTGTGCTTTTAATTTGGGTAGAGTTTTGAACCGTTTTTTTTTTTATCCACAAAGAACACTGTACTGATGTACTCAAACTTTGCTGTTTTGTGAGGTTCAAATTGAATTTTATTATCTATCAAAGCGTTTCTAATGTTTTTGAGCAGATGTGGTACATCATAAATGGTAACAATTGGTTGATTATTGACGACAAAATGAAATATACTGGGCGTCAACAAATTTGCTTCACAACGTTGGTTTGTTGCATTCTGGTCACATACAGTACGAACCACTTTGAACCCAATGTTCTGTAGTTCACTTATGATGTGAACAATGAGTGATTTCAAATGGATGTAATGGAAAGTGGTTGCGGTAAATTAATATGCTAGAACTTGTTTCCAAGTTCTGTGAATGCCTTTCAGCATAAAAACCAATGCTCGACTAGCAGCTACAGGTGAACGTCCTGAATGACCCAAGTCCTGATACCCATAGATTAGCTGTTTGTGTGCATCATAGTACATACCATCATCCAGAGACATTTCATCACAAAGTAGAGCACAATACTTGTCATTTTCATACATATTACTTACTTCCCTTGCAAAAAAGTTTAATAAAGCTGTAATAAGTCCTGTATCGAATGGTATGTGGGAAAGCACACCCTTGAGAAGCCTTACAGATGGAAGGGAGAAGTATGTGGCCAAATATCCGTACTACCGGGGACTACGCTTATAAATAGATAAAGCAAATGCCTTATCTTGTATAGACCACCGTACTGCTGTGGACTGCATATTGGCATTTCTTAACTGACTATTACTAAAAGTTTTAGTCACATCATTCAACTCTTCTTCAATTAACTGGAATCTCCTGTCATCATACAACCCTTTTAGAATTTTCAATTTATTCCTGTCATTCTGTAGCTGTTTTTACAATTTACACACTCTGGAACTGTAATTCTATGCAGTTTATACATTTTGTGTTTTCTTGGAGTTAAATCACGTTTAGAAACGCCAGATCTCATCACACCTGGACTACTTTCAACATCATAAACAGGTGACGATGAAAAGCTGTACTCACCATCATCTGTACTCTGTAAAGGGGGACTGCTTCGTTGTATTGCTGTAGATTTTGCTTTGTGACATGTCTCGTGCACACTTATATTTGCACCCGATGTGGTGAAACTGCCGCCACCACCACCAGTGTAACACAGATGGGTGGGGGGAGGGTGATACAACACCAATTCCATGTGCTTTGGTATAACACCAGGATTTAGCCTGTGTCTAGTAAAGTTCATAAAATCTGCTTCATAAAAATGATCCTCACACACATAATAATAACTACAGTAGACACCTTCATCTATATTACAGATCAATTTCCACTTCTTTAAAGTCTCACTTTTTGATGCTGCGGGAAATTTATAGAAATGTTTATTCTAGTGTTTGGAATTTGTTTTTACATAATAAATACTCCTGCATCTGGGAAACTTGCACGAGTATTTCAGTTTCAATCTCAAACTGGATTCTTCTCTTCTTGTATGATCCATCCTCATGTGTCTGAAATGTTATTCAAACCAAAAATTAGGAACGAGAAAAAAGATCAGGTACGGTTTACATTGATTAATGTTAAAGAAAACTCAATGTCAAATTAATTTCCCTATCAAAAATCATATTAGCTTATGTCTAAATGCAGCTATCCTGTAGTGAAGTATTGATAACTTATCATGGCTTGTAATCTGATGTGGTATTGCTACAAAATAGTGAAAAAACGAAACAAATACTCATTTCTACTATGGATATGCACATCACTCTATATATAACTGTGTGAGCGTAGTTGCATTATATTCTATATTCAACACTACTTCGTTAAACAGTGCTATCAGGCAGTAGAAACACTGCTTATTGTACCATTTCAGTATATTTCAGCATCTAGATACCATGGTAGATACCAAATTCAACTGTACATTATCAGTAACAGTTACATCTGTAAATCTGTATTACATTGTGTTGAGCATTAAAGTGCGAGAAGATTTCTACTGCATTGGATATTGCCACAATAATACGTGTAAATGTCCAACTGCTTGAAGGACCTGCTTTGTGTGACTTCCAAACAAATGTCTTATTGTGTGGGAACACAACCTTTGTCGATACAACAGCAACAAACACTTTTTACCTGGATAGAGTTATGTACTGTACAGAATATTTACTGTCGAAAACAGGAAATAGAACACACTCGAGGCATTACGAATCAATTGTAACACGTCCAATATTTGGTGTGTAGTAAACGGCACAATAAATGGTACTTATTACGTCACTAAGAGTACTTCGTGGCAAAAAGGAAGATGAATCAAAGCCAGAATTATATTCCATTACAGGATTCGGAAAGTTGAATACCAACTATGTCAAAATCTGCTAGCATGGGATTCTCTATGAAATACATGGAAATATGAACAGAAATAAGAAATATACTTACCCTTTAAGTAAACTGAGCAATGGAAATTGTATTTCTTTGCAGGAACAAATATACAAGAGTCCACAGAACGTAATGTGATGATACAACCTCGTGTTCTATGTGAAACAAAAGTAAAAAAGTAAATACTGAATCATCACACCATCAAATATTACGAATGCATCCATAAAATTAATCAGAATAATAGCAACATACTTACACTGCAATTTAAACGAAAAATCACTATCACGTTGCTACGATACCAAAACAATTATGGAAGACTACGTCATCCAATAGGAACACGAGACTATAAATTGCTAAACTTGCAGCGCTCCAAGTGGCCTGGGACCAAACCAACGTCGTGTTACCGGAAATCCCTATATGAGTTTCACCCCCCCGGCAAAGCACAACAGCGCAGGCGCAGCGCTCATCCGTCTCCGCACTATGAGATGGCGCTGTCATAGAGACGGACCAAATTCTGCTTCCGCCGATCCGCGTATTAATATGTAATGCAGTCAATGAGATTGCTGCTAACGTAGAACCTTTTCTCCTCGCGGATCACACTCGCGCAGTGATACCTGAACGCGTGAGGTATTATAACGAGTGTACAGACCTCCAACTCGTCAGTCTGCATTAGTCTGCATTTGTCTGTACCAGTCTACAGTCAAGTTTCAGTCTGCGCCTAATAAGATTACCATATTCCTGTACATAGCCCGGAAGATTAATGACTAGACACTTTGTCAAGTAGCAGAGATATGTGAGAATAAGATTAACGTACCAAGACCAGAGGAACTTCAGATTGTCAATTGTAAATAGCATCCAGAACCAAGTTAAGTTATTTTTATGCTTATTATTTTAATAAATGTGTGTGAAAATTAATCAAGTTGGTCACCGTCAACCTCCTACCCTAAGCGTGCAAGTGGCATTTCTATCGTCTGACCTAATGGCAGAAGATAAACACGCCACGATAAGACCACGAGACATATTGCTGACACTCGCCTACTTCGTTAGAGCGACAAGTCAAATAATCTGATGGTGTGTGTACCGATGGTCTTACAGTACGCACACCACAATGGAATTTTCCTAAGTGTACTTATACTTCTTATAATACACAAATGTTTTTTTTTCCGTACCTCTTCTCTTTCGTAATGTATATACTAAGCATATGCTGTATTTCACTAACCATTGTTGTCCAAAGTGAGTCGTTAAGACCTCTGATGATGATAGTATGGTTACCTTTTTAGAAAACAATTTCATATAAAGGATAAATAAGCGTCACGCATCCAACGACACTGAGTGATTCAAAAGTTATTCCTACCAAAAATTATCGTATTCTAGTGTGTTTGAATCTTAGAATACCATATTTTCCAAAATTCAGTGCTTCTGTCTATCAGCCTTATTTTTTCTAATTTGAAAAATGTATAACATTCCATATTTTTCCTAGACTAACATTTTAGTTCATGAAATATTCGAATTAGAATATTAAAGCTTTTGAAAATTCTTGATGGGCTTTTTTAACTCCAGTGCAAATCAAAACTTCCAAGCCACAGCTTGGGGCTAAAATATTATTTTCCTCTGCCTGCAGGGTTATATGTTTTATACTTCTTCCGTATTTTATGTGAATATCTAACACGAAATAGCAATTTGAAATTTCTGTCATTTGCGTGTCTTTATATAGGTGTCACACACAGTGCCATAGTTACGTCTGCACCCATCATTCAATACTCATACTACTATGCCAGTGAGTTGGTAGCTAACATTCGGAGGATACAGTTTCTATGTTAATTGAGTAACATACAAGGTCGTTTTTAGCAGTGTATCAGAGAGTATCGATGTCAATCGATGTTTTTAAATCTGTCAGGTACTTGTTAAATATTGATAGCTTATGTAGGTTTCTAACTTGTTTGTACTATTTATGAAGTTTAATATAATTATGTCGAGCTGATCGTTGTAAATGCGTTTAAGGACAGTAAAAATGAATGAACTGGAAATGTAATTCAGCTGTGTGGTATACAGGTGAAGAAGAAAATGTGGTACCTCAGGATACAAGTTCATTCTTCAGAAGGTATCCTCTGTTAGGTGAGGTGAGTGCAAGGTGTCGATTGCAGTGGGAAAGTAAGTCTGTGGCTGATTTTCTGTCAAGCGCGGGGGTGACATCCGGCAGCTCGTTAGTTTCGCTACGAGGCTCTTCTCTCGCCAAACTCAGCCACCTCAAGGGAGGTTTGGAGAGCAGTTAGGAGTCAGAAGTAGCAATAAAACGACGCTCGAGGCCATCAAGTATCTCTTGCAAAAGTACTTTAACAGTGGTGCCCCAACAGTCGCAGTCACTAAGTCGACCGTGCCGTCTTTCAGCACTTTAGAGCGATTTATTGCTTGTGCAAAAACTAACGGAAACCGGATGAGGCGAATTTCATAACATTGAGAATAAATTTTTTGTAACACAAATATATCGTTGAGTAAATACGTGAAGTTTTCTGTTGCTGAATATGTTTGTCCTCATTTTAGAAAGAAATATGTATTTGACATGTATGGTTAACCAACTACTAACCGATGTCACACAAAATAAGCGGTAGAGTATTATCAGCAGGGAATTGCTGCTTTCACACAGACACAATCTCACAAATTCAGTTTCCGACAAAGTATCTATATATACCATCATTAAAAAATCTGACTTATTTCATCAGAATGGAATTTTATACCCTGGAAAAGTATACTTTGCTTAGTTGCAAAAGGGTGCAGATTAGTTAATGAGAACAGCGTCCCTTTACAATCAGCAAAATGAATAAAATAGAAAGTAAGTCAATAAATATGTGAATGTTCATTGCGAACTTCTACAGTTGAGCAGTATGGCTTAGTGTGCTTGCCATCCATTCTCTTCACTTCTCAAATGTATCACATCAGATTGCTTTAGGCTACTGTGAAGTAAACGTAGCTGCACCAATGACGAACAGTGTTTATTTATCCGGTTTTGTGGTCAGTGGGACACCAGAAACATGGAGAAGACTTTCAGCAAAATACAGGGCTAATACTTCAAAAGGGCGATTTAACAATGGTTTGAACGAGTCCAAAGCGATCGATCAAACGAGAATGAGAGGAAAATGTCACATTCACTTTGAGAGAGGACATATTACTCTCACACCTATTTTTCGCACATGAAAAATTATTAAATATTTCATTACAACCTGACACACCTTGAGCGAGCCCATCCCTCATTACATCTTGCCGACTGGTCCATAGCCATACAGAACAGACAGGGCAGCCCTCGTTGAGACAGGTCTCCAGTAGAACAATGGTGTGCTACCTCTTGTAGCGCCAGCAGAAGCCTGTGCTGGGGAGACGGTCAGAAGGAATGTTTCTACACAGTGGACTCGTAAACTGGGCATAGTGTTTACAGCCATGCGTAGTAGAAATTCACACGTTTTTGCGTTTGCTGATAGTGCAAATATGCCATTGAAGCACTTCCCCTGGCCGCCTCAGTTGTATAAGAAAAACCCGGCGTCTGGGAATTGTTTCGAGATGGAATCTTTATTACACCTCATAGCTAGAACTAACAGGCTCAAAGGCACAGGCGATTTAGATAAAGATCTTTGTATCTGTTTGCTTGTTGCCGAGGGAAGAGACACGACGTCAGACAAAATCATCTTCCTCCTCTGTGAAAACTTTAAAAAGGCAGTAATTGTCAGTTTCTTTGTTTTTCCTGAGACACAGATTCCTTAACCTTTGGCCCAGTTCGACATGAGTTTGTGCTGTCGTGTGGGGAGAGGAGATTTACTGCCTCTAAAGCCGTGTGGTTGGCTCAAGATGGGCTGAATGTGGGGTTGCTCATGCACTTTGTGGGAAAACTGCAGTTTTTTCTGGAGAGGTGTGAAGCACTGGGATGGGGGACTTTGGCCTGGTAAACACTTCTGGTCGAAGCTCTGGCATGTGTGGTTGGTACTTGGGACCTGTCCTGAGGCTGACTTCACATGCGAGTAGTTTAGACTGGGGAGCCTGCGGTGAAGTTATTACTGTACCGACAGTGTGACTTTAAAAGTCTCTGACTACTCGTTCGGCAAGGGCACACTTATTCGTTTTTGGTTTTCCAGTCTTGACGTTTGGTATCCTTGTGTACTCTGTCGTATAATTGAGCCAAATTGGCCCTTGGTAAGACTAGCGAACGGATTTCACACACACTGAAATCTACTGTCATTTCAGGACTCTGGTAGAAAGTAAATTGCGATCATCGCCGCACAAAGCATACAGGGTAACGTACTGCCGTTCCGGCATTGTCAGGCTGTACAGATCTCAAACGCCACTTGCTCTCAGCTGCACCTATGTAGAGAAACTACAGTATATTTGATTAATCATCGTCTGCTCAGCGTCAGATCAATTCAGATTGCGTTATCCGCATTTTAAGCTCAGAGTACTTGACTCACTCCACTAGTTAAACTGTCTCTGCCACCTACTATCCTTGTCCAGTGTGGTCCTAAATCACCTGTTAGTTGTTTACGATATTCAATCAATAAATTGTTTATCATAAATTGTCCATTATGGGAAAATAAATGTTGTTAGTGCACTAAGTTTTGCCTACAATCTCAATCATTTAAATAGCCCTCCCCCCCCCCCCCCCGCCTTTAGGGTTACCTTTCATTGTGATTGTGTCGTCCCATGCCAGGATCTCAGATTGATGGCACCTTCTGTGACCGTCAGATAGTGTCGCGTAGCGTAGTGATTCAATTTGACGTCCCTTGCACAGAATTTGGAATTGATGGCACCTTCTGTGACCGTCAGATAGTGTTGCCTAGTGAAATTTCAATTCCCCTTGTTTAATGTGGTGCACTGGATAGAGTAGATTTGAGTTGCTGGCGCCCAGACATAGCATTAACACTTAATTATTCTATGCATGTGTTTTCATGTTGTGGTCGTGACTTCTGTGTCACTTGATTGTATCTGACGGCGAACGGCGTTGTGCTGATTTGTTAGGATATATTGAGATTTTCGTTTGTGAGTATAGAAAATCGTACTGTTATTTGAATTCGTTGTCAGGAACGAGGATCAGTAGCTCACGGGACCGTAATTTATAGTAGAATCTGTGTGGCATAGGAATGTGTAGAGTTTAAACTCATTTGGGTCAGAATTAGAGTGCATGTTTACAAGAGCAGGTCGCGCAATTGCAAACACAATCTCGTCTGGTAGAGAGCCAACGAAAGCATTACAGAAGTGAAGAAAATGTTTTGTGACTCTCCGAACAGCTATATGAGGACACACCCCGTACACAGGGCGAATATGATCCTGCCGCGGCTAAACGCGTAATAGAACACGCTCCGTCAGTAACATGCAGCACTTCAAAGACCGATCCGGAAAACAATTGTAAACGTCTACCGAGTTCAGACATTGTATATGATTAGGGACATTAGACTTCTCTGACCTTAGGATAAGATGTGAATGAGTATGTTTCTTTGCCTTTTATCCGCATTTCAAATGTTTATCGGAAGTCTGTGATGCAGCAATGAGCCCTGGATCTAACTTAATTCATACTGCTCACAGTAATGCGTACATGTTCCCTTGCTGGTTTGCAGATTCACCCCTGGAATAAATGAGGTCAAGCTAGGATGTGTTTTAGCCATGGGCAATCCTGATTAGAAAAGTTAAATTTTTCACATATATATCGGTTATCAGGATTAGATTCTTCTACTATATTTAATGATATCCTTTGGTTTGTGTCACACTAAACAATATTGAAGTGAGATATTACCTGTGCAGAAATCAATGGCAGGTAGAGGGAACTGTGAGGGATAAGTTACTCTTTTTTTGCGTATGGAAAGTTACTAAAGATTTGATTACAACTTGACACATCTTGAGGGAGACTCTAGAAAGTTAATGGCCTGAGCAGACGTTGATGGAGCCTGGTAGGGAGCTATAAGCATTAAGAATTATTATTATCATCATCATCCTTAGCTCATACAAACGGCATGTTGGGAGTTGAAAGAAATTGGCAATGAGCTCATGCCTTATTAAATCTTGCTGGCAGGTCCACAGCCATACAGGGCAGACAGGGCAGCCCTTCGTCGAGATAGGTCTCCAGCAGAACAATGCCGCACTACCTGCCGCAGCGCCAGCAGAAGCCTGGTCTGGGATGTCCATCTCAAGGTACACATCTACGCAGTGGAGTCATAAACTGGGAATTGTATGCACAGACACTCGTAATTAAAAATCACACGTTTTCGTGGTCACCGATAGTGCAAATAGGGCAGTGAACCACTTCCCCCAGCCACCTCGGTTGTATAAGAAATATCTGGCGCCTTAGAAACGTTTGGAGAAAGAATCCTTAGTACACCTCATAGCTAGGACTAACAAGCTCAAAGGCATTGGCGATTTAGATAAAGATCTTTGAGACTGTATCTGTTTGCTTGTTGCCGTGGGAAGAGACACGACTTTAGACAAAATCATCTTCCCCCTCTGTGAAATCTTTAAAAAGCCAGTAATTGTCAGTTTTTTTTCCTGAGGCACAGGTTTCTTAACTTTGGGCCACGTTCGACTTGAGTTTGTGCTGTCGTGTGGGAGAGGAGATTTAACGCCTCTAGAGCCCTGTGATTGGTTCAAGATAGGGTGAAGGCTGGGTCGTTCATGCACTTTGCTGAAAAACTGAATTTTTTTCTGGATAGGTGTTAAGCAGTCGCGTGGGGGACTTTGGTCTGGTAAGCACCTCTGTGTAGTTGGAACTTGGGACCTGATCGAAGACTGGCTTCACTTGCCAGTGGTTTAGACTGGGGAGCCTATGGTGAAGTGCTTACCGTTCCGACAGTGTGATTTCATACGTCTCGGATTACTCGCTTTCCGATGGCACATTATTCGTTTTTGGTTTTCCACTCTTGACGTTTGGTATCCTTGTGCACTCTGTCGTATAGGTGAGCCAAATTGGTCCTTGGTACGATCAACGAACGTATGTGTCTCACACTGAAATCTACCATGATGTCAGAGCTCTGATAGAGAGTAAATTGCGATTCGTATGCCTGATCGCTAGACTGTGAGATTTTGGCTTTTTTTTCGTGGCCGCTTTCGATTCGGAGGTTCCGCCTCCATGTGTCAGCTCCACCGCACCCATCTCGCCAGCTGCAAGGTACATCGGCTCACAAAGCATACAGGGCAACGTACTACTGCTCCGACATTGTCAGGCTGTACAGATCACAATCCCCACTTGCTCTCAACCGCACCTATGTAGAGAAACTTCAGTAGATTTGATCAATCAAAGTCTGCTTGGTGTCAGATCAGTTCAGACTGCGTTATCCATATTTTTTGTGCTAGAGTACTTGACTCACTCCACTAGTTAAACTTGCTCTGCCACCCAGGATCCTTTACCGGTGTAGTCTTAAATCACTTGTTAGATGTTTACGGTATTCAATCATTAGCTTGTTCATCATAATTTATGTTTCTTTTGGGAAAATAAATGTTGTTAGTAACTTAATGTTTCCTACATTCTCAATCATTTAAATAGTCCCACTAGGTTTGCCTTTCATCTTCTGACCCTGGCACTGAGTGCGGCTGTGACCCAATTTTGAATACCCAACGAGCAACTGTTGATAAGGTGAAACACCAAATGAAGGTTATTAACGTTTTACATTTGCCACCATCCATAGCGTTCAGCCTCTGCAATGTCTGTGGAAGGTATGTTGCAAAATAACTGAATGAAGAGCAAAAGCACACCTTTATGAAAATCCCTTGGTAGATGCTGAAGCATCGAGCAAATGAAGGTGATATTTTTGTGTAAGTAATCTTAACTAGAGATGAAACTAGGGTTCAACACTTTGAACCAGAGAACGAACTACAGAACAAAGAAACATGCAAGTCGGAACACATCAAATTTTCTACTGTCAGAGAGCATGCTGACTATATACAAACACACATCGTAGCACCATCCACATGACGTATCACCGAAGTGACGATGAGGGATGTGGATGGCCTGCAGATAGTGTGAGTCATTAGAGGGCTGATGCTAAAATGTATATGTTTGCTTAGTCACCAAGGTCTCAGAGAAGTCGAGAATTTTTCTCTGTTAATCTTTTACGTGTCTTCAAATGTTAAAATGTGTGTGAGTTCCTAACGGACCAAACTGCTGAGATCATCAGGCCCTAGAGTTGCACACTACTTAAAATTACTTAAACTAGG
Source organism: Schistocerca serialis cubense (assembly GCF_023864345.2). NCBI lineage: Eukaryota > Metazoa > Arthropoda > Insecta > Orthoptera > Acrididae > Schistocerca > Schistocerca serialis. The sequence continues at coordinate 1,005,318,115 of NC_064638.1, read as the reverse complement.
AACAACAAACACACCAATGTCCGAGGGAGGACTCGAACCTCCGACGGCTTGGTGCCTCAAACCGCGCGGCCACTCCGTGTGGCTTCACATGTCTTATACACTCCTGGAAATGGAAAAAAGAACACATTGACACCGGTGTGTCAGACCCACCATACTTGCTCCGGACACTGCGAGAGGGCTGTACAAGCAATGATCACACGCACGGCACAGCGGACACACCAGGAACCGCGGTGTTGGCCGTCGAATGGCGCTAGCTGCGCAGCATTTGTGCACCGCCGCCGTCAGTGTCAGCCAGTTTGCCGTGGCATACGGAGCTCCATCGCAGTCTTTAACACTGGTAGCATGCCGCGACAGCGTGGACGTGAACCGTATGTGCAGTTGACGGACTTTGAGCGAGGGCGTATAGTGGGCATGCGGGAGGCCGGGTGGACGTACCGCCGAATTGCTCAACACGTGGGGCGTGAGGTCTCCACAGTACATTGATGTTGTCGCCAGTGGTCGGCGGAAGGTGCACGTGCCCGTCGACCTGGGACCGGACCGCAGCGACGCACGGATGCACGCCAAGACCGTAGTATCCTACGCAGTGCCGTAGGGGACCGCACCGCCACTTCCCAGCAAATTAGGGACACTGTTGCTCCTGGGGTATCGGCGAGGACCATTCGCAACCGTCTCCATGAAGCTGGGCTACGGTCCCGCACACCGTTAGGCCGTCTTCCGCTCACGCCCCAACATCGTGCAGCCCGCCTCCAGTGGTGTCGCGACAGGCGTGAATGGAGGGACGAATGGAGACGTGTCGTCTTCAGCGATGAGAGTCGCTTCTGCCTTGGTGCCAATGATGGTCGTATGCGTGTTTGGCGCCGTGCAGGTGAGCGCCTCAATCAGGACTGCATACGACCGAGGCACACAGGGCCAACACCCGGCATCATGGTGTGGGGAGCGATCTCCTACACTGGCCGTACACCACTGGTGATCGTCGAGGGGACATTGAATAGTGCACGGTACATCCAAACCGTCATCGAACCCATCGTTCTACCATTCCTAGACCGGCAAGGGAACTTGCTGTTCCAACAGGACAATGCACGTCCGCATGTATCCCGTGCCACCCAACGTGCTCTAGAAGGTGTAAGTCAACTACCCTGGCCAGCAAGATCTCCGGATCTGTCCCCCATTGAGCATGTTTGGGACTGGATGAAGCGTCGTCTCACGCGGTCTGCACGTCCAGCACGAACGCTGGTCCAACTGAGGCGCCAGGTGGAAATGGCATGGCAAGCCGTTCCACAGGACTACATCCAGCATCTCTACGATCGTCTCCATGGGAGAATAGCAGCCTGCATTGCTGCGAAAGGTGGATACACACTGTACTATTGCCGACATTGTGCATGCTCTGTTGCCTGTGTCTATGTGCCTGTGGTTCTGTCAGTGTGATCATGTGATGTATCTGACCCCAGGAATGTGTCAAAGTTTCCCCTTCCTGGGACAATGAATTCACGGTGTTCTTATTTCAATTTCCAGGAGTGTATTTCATGTTACAGAGATGTAGACTGTAAAGGCACCTGGTTGCTGCCAGATGGATGCATTTGTTTGCTAGTGGACTGCCGAGAACAATCCAAGATGAGATGGCTTGTAAGGTTAAAGAAGGAAATGTGTTGTGCATTTAACAGTCATCTTTTTGAAACACAGCATCAAGGCTAAAACAATAAGAATAGAATAAAAATATGCAACAAATTTATACATCAAATCACAAGCCCAAGAGTGAACAAAGGTGTTGGTAAACATCCCATAGGTTTTATGGAGTGCTCCCATATGTGTCTACGAGAAACTTTGACGTCTTACTTGGCTGTAGAATATGATATCAACACACTGCAGGCTCCGATTTATAACTGCAGAATGGATTATGTGTTTGACGCTGTGGAAGACTGTGTAAATGTACTAAATACTAAAAACAGTATTTACAATATTTCCACTGTAATGTGAGCCACCTGCTCCTATGTAGTGAAACAATCGGATAGATAGCAGAACAGCTGCTGTTTTGTATTTAACAGTGCTCTGAAGTTTGTCTACTGGGACAAAAATACAAGAAATTTGTCTAGTGAAGAAGCACACAAGAAAGACTGAGGAAAAATTGGAAACTATATCTGCGTACAGCAACAACCCCAGCAACAACTTCACTAATGTAGAGAAATAGCTACTAGAATGAGTTTGTGCTATAAAACAGTGATGTTTTCGTGATGTCACAGACTTCTTCTGTTAATAGTTTAAAGAAGAAAATCGAGAGACTGCCATGTTGCTCTAGGTGTCCTATATGATGCTTTTTGCAGTTACATGCAGTTAAAGTGATGGATATTGCATTAAAGATCTCTCCAAAGACCAAGTTTCGTATGGGATGTTGTGCTAAAGTGTCAGAAATTGTAACGAATGTGCCTAAGCATGAGGTAGATATTGTGTAGGAGCTATTTCTTGTATTATTTAGTAATTGATTAGGAAAAGGAAAGGGGATTCAGACCGAAAAACTTGTTAGAGATTATTGTCACCGAAGGTGGGAACAATAAATATCGCAGCTATTATCAGTGTGGCAACATCGTTAACAGCAGCAACAGCAACAATCAACAGCTGTGAGTGTTCAAACAAAGCTGTGTCGAAATTTTCATCAAGCATAAAGAACATAAGGCCAGTCAATAACTTCAGTTATATTTTTTCTGGTGTAGAACGCTATGCATTATCATCTTCCTCCCGAAAATGGTGTTGGTATAACGTAGCAAATTATTCCGATTCTTTACACCTTACACTGAATTTAGCGGTCTTGTAGTGTGTTTTCCGTTTAGCCGGGAATGAAACATTATTTTCCTGTTTTCGTTTTCTTGGTGGTGTCACAGCCGACTAATTTCGTTATGCACACTCCCTGGGAATCCAAAGAAATAGTATTAAATTTTAGCCGATACAGACGTATTGATAGAACAACAGTGCTATAAAAACTCAGTTCCTTATCTTCATTACTACCGGTGATAAATTTTATCGAAAAACTATAATAACTCTTCTGGTATTACAATACAGAGGGAAAGCATGTAATGGATTCACTTACAATCTCGACTGAATGCATAACCAGATTTAGGTGCAATAGCTTGCTGACGTAATAACAACCACCTCCTAAATTATTATTTAGCTGTGTTTTGTTGTGTGAATGTTGTGGAGAAATAGAGTGTATGGGGGACATAAATGAAATGTGGATGTTTATTTTATTAAAAAAATATATAAAATGTATGTGTGGGAAACTTTTTGTGCAATCATGAATCGTGTGAGGTATGCGACGAATGTCCAGCGTCCATGCTTTGGTGTACAGGCAGCCACAAGAAATGTTAGGTGTTAAATCAATTCTCTCTGGGGATAGTTCGTTTTACGTTAATTTTAATTAAATTTGTTTTCGTAAATTCAGAGTTTCTTCTGTAAATTACTTTCTGTAATTCTATTGGATGATTGAAATTTCTAATGTCGAGAAATGAAAAGGAGCGACCTGTTTTACTTTGTAAAAAACTATGCTTAGCCAAGATAGTACAAATGTGGTTTTTTTCGACAACTTTTTCGATAGACTTTACTGTCATCTTCTGGATGACTTATGATTTACCGAGAGTATCTCAGGGATGGAGCTTTTCCGATAGGTGCCTAAATCATAAGCCAATAGGAATTAGGCATTTTCCGCACTTTTTGATGGGCTTTGTGCTTCAGTTCTGTATCTCTAGCAACCGGTTGGGAACTGTCTTACTGAGCAGATCAACGTCGAACTGCAGCACACAAATTTTGTTAAGATGAAGAAAATCTTACGTTGTTTGTTCTTTTACCATATATTAGAGACTACTACAATGTGAAACCTTTTAGTAAAAGTTTTGACGCATTAAGTAAATTAATTTGGAAATTATTTGCGTGTGAGCTGTCTTATACTTCAAACTCCATGTGGTGTGTTTAGTGAACATCTCGAGACATTATGACGAATACTTCTTTTTAAAAATGAACTACTTGATGTAGTAACTCTTGAATAGCTGTGGGTCACTGACTGTATAGCAAGTGAAAATTACGCGGGTTGGTATACTACTGGCAGCTTTCGTGTGAAAACGTACAGCAAAAATAATAACTAACTTGCGCCAATAATAGTTTTGGCAGTGAATATGGACTTGACAGCCATGCGCTACTTGTTTTGGAGGCAATAATGCCTAACTAAATGAACTTTAAACCTTTTCACACAAATTATTTACAACCCTACACTCCCGATATTTTTACGAACTCTCAGATGCTCTCAGATAGACGGCCTTTGGTCAGTATTTTGTTTATTTTTCTACAATGCTGCTTTTGTCGGCTGAACCAGTATCTGCAAACGGAACGTGAAGTGAAATCATCAAGAAGCCTGTCAAGGTAGCTGGAATGGACTGTCAGAGGTACAAAGCACGAACCCGCCCTGCCGCATTGGGTTAAGGGAAAAAAACGTCAGGTAGTCGCTGACTGTTTGTTGTACTGCCGTTCTTTGAACACTATTTCAGGTAACCGAAATATTTTCAGTATTAGAGAACAACATGGGTAACTGATTTCAGTGTGGAGAAGGTTGTAGCTTCAAATCTTTTTGGTGACGATATCCAGACTTCAAATTACAAAACAAAGTTGACTTTTCTCTGTGACGCCATACTTCATTATATTATGATCACAACAGCTACAATAAAACCAGTAAATGGTTTGCCATTTAGCACATTAGATTACATATTAAGAAATCGGATATTCAGTATATAATTTGCTGCAAGCTGCATATAGTTTCCACTGTATAGCAATAATAAATTGGCATTATTTGGACAAATATGATAAACGTTCGTACCTGATACTATAGTTCAGTGCAAGAATTATACAGAATACAGAAAATCGTTGTAACTTTTGTACTTCAGATTAGGTACTAAATGTTGTTCATAAACGGACTACTCAGTATGTAATTCGATCCTAGCTGCAAGGAGTTTCCACTACAATGCAATGTCAATTAGCTTTATCGGTAAAATGTGATAAGCGCCTCATACCTCACAATAAACGGAACACTGTAGTGTGCGGATGGAAACCTGCTTGATTATCAAAACCTAGGGACAGTCGTTCAGCAATTTATACAGTGGAAATTCATTGGGTAGACGATCACACTTGCAGAACAAGATGTCTGCTCTGAAGCACATAGATCGAACTATGAGAATAAGAATAGTAGAGCAACGGACAGAAATCGAACATTAAGTAAGATTATGGCTCCGGAATATATAGATCAAAATTCCAGAGATCGAACTATGAAAACAAACAGAGAGTCGTGGATCGAACCAGCAGAGAAACTGCCGACCTTTGAATACATGGAATGAACTACGAGAATCAATATTGTAGAGCAGGGGTCAGAGGTCAAAGTTTTACGATTCTGGTGCCAAGTAGGATATATAGAACGAATTAGAAGAGGTCATAAATCGAACTAGCAGAGCAATATGGCAGCTCTGCAGTACATTCTCATTGGCTATTTCTTTTTTATGACTTGTGATCTGGATAGGAAAATGAATGTACATGTTTTTATGAGATTTACTTGTGATCTGGATAGGAAAATGAATGTACATCTGTTTTTCTTTGTGTGTGGCGGTGTGCGTGTGCGTGTGTGTGTGTGTGTGTGTGTGTGTATGTGTGTGTGTATGTATGTGTGCTGACACTATGTGGGTCCTGTAAATGCTGATAAAGCAGCGTGCTGCTCTCCATGTCACAGTACTGTTCCTGCAAGTAGGCAAGCCGAAGGTCAAAGGACATACTTTGTCCAGAAAGTCTGGGACCCATACCGAACACGAGTATTCTGAAGGATAACAAATGATGACAGGCCTGCGTAACATAAGCGAGAACTGCGTAATAGCAACAACCCTAGGAAATCCTACAAGAAAATGGGCTGAGAGAGGAATGTATCAATATACTAACACCCGCAGCATACAGCTACCGCTCTCCTATGGACTGCTAAGGTAGGGTTAGACTTACTACAATGCCCAGGGAGGCATTTAATCAATCATACACAGTTGAAATATGAGGAACCCTTAATACTACGTACAGTGGAAGTTTCCCTCTGCCAGGCATTTCACAGAAGTTGACAGCATATAGCTGTAGATGTAGATCTCAAGCAAAGTGGCCGTAGCTGGGTCGAAGGAATGCTTATCTCCCAGGGCGTCACAGAAATTAATGCCAGGGCAGATAAAATTCTAAAATTGATGCTTTTGAAAACAGAAAGCTTTGAACAGTTCCCGTTGAGTAACTATTAACAAAATTAACCAGCAAAAATGCTACGTATTAATGCTACTGAAAATGAAGAAACAAAAAATAATGTTTAGAAATGTTTACTGAAATTATGCCATGTAGGCGTACAAAACTTCTCATCCGATCGTGATTGTGGATTTATTGCATTATTTTAATGCCTTCTGTTTTTTAAAGTTGATTGGCATAATGAAAGTGTAACAACATGTGTTTTTAAAGTAAATTCTTCGGGTTGTTTGGGTAAATCTGGAAGGGTATCAAAACAATCGCAAACTGGTCGGTGCTTTTAAAACTTTGTTCAATGAAACTCTCCTCCAAAATCCGGTAGACAGCCTAGTACTGGACCAAGGTTACAGTATTTTGTGCTGTGCTACACCTCATGGAGTTTGAGAAGATTCGGTACCTTGAGAGACCTTCTTCACCTTAAGTTTTCATACATTTTTATCCTTTGTTCTATCACAGAAAATAATATTTTCCCTTATCAGTTAAAGCATTTGAGTCTATAAGTGAAGTACTGGTGATCATACATTCGGTATAGCAAGCAACACCGTGTTCGTGTATGAGGCACTTGCAAATGAAGTCAATAGAACGAGTAGGGCAGCCAAGGCGAAGTGACTACAGGAAATATGTGAAGAAATCGAAAGCTTAAAATATACTTTGGTTAAACTAAAATAAAAGGAGTCAAGATCAGGCACTTGCAAATGAAGTCAATAGAACGAGTAGAGCAGCCAAGGCGAAGTGACTACAGGAAAGACGTGAAGAAATCGAAAGATTAAAATATACTTCGGTTAAACTAAAATAAAAGGAGTCAACATCAGGAGCGCAAGAGGAATGCCACCGTTAAACGCAGATGAGAGAAAGGATAGGTGAATCAGTACAGTGAAGGTCTTCGGGGGATAGGAACTATCTGATGGCGTGTGCCGATAAGAAAGGTATAGGGATCCAGTACCAGAATCAGAGTTTAACATGGCTTTGGTAAGCTTGTGATCAAATAAGGTGGAAGGCAGAGGTAGCATTCGTTCAGAATTTGTGAATTGTCGGAAGTGGCAAACAAATGACTGTTCATATTGGGTTGTAGACCCTTCGAGCCTGGAGACATGCCATCAGACTTTCGGAAAAATATTAGCCTCACAAACCCGAATACAGAAAGGGCAGATAAGTGCGAGAACTGTTGCACAGTCAGCTTTAAGAGTTTATGCATCCAGGTTGACGATATGAATAATATACAGAAAAATGGCTAATAAAGTCGTCATATGCTACATGGAAATCAGTTATCCTTAGCAGAGGTAAAGACACCAGAGAAAAATCAAGCCACGTTCTTCGTATTTTTGGACCTAGAAAAATCGTTCGACATTGGAAAATGGTGAAAGGTGATCGAAACTCTCAGGAAAATAGGTGTAAGCTATAAGGAAAGAAGGATATATATTGTATTTATACAGTTACTATCGCAGATAAAAAGAAACACTACTGTTACGTGGCACAAATAACAGAGGTGCAACTCACAGAATTATGGTTGGCAGTGATATCAGTCTACAGTTGATACGTTGGTGAATTTACGTGATTGGAGTCGGTGATAGGATTAAAAGTTCATCCCAATTTATTAAATCAGTTAATTCAATAGCCCACATTAAGTGTAAATGGTTGTGATAACATACCAGACCTTGTGAGTTACGAGCATTTCGCTCTCGTGTATGTATATGGCTGAAAGAAACAGACTTCAGGAATTGTGAAACGAACCCTGCCGTCCAGAACTGTGTGCCATAAAGAGCGCAGATTCTCCACGAGATGGGGAACTTCACAGACGTCTGTTGTGCTGAATGAAGCGTAAGCGCTGTAGCGTGCAAGTGAGACAGACGAGAACCTACGTCATAGGGAAACGTCGTACAAGTTTTTCAGAAATTACTGCAACCAGTCGCCTTTTATGTACATGTATTTTATTTAACCATGACCGGTTTCGAGCTGCCTAGCAACTCATCATCAGATGGTATATACATTTAGTGCTTTTTTGTACCCATTGTGTGGGTGGTTGAGTATCTGTGGAGATAAATCTTTCTGCAGGTATATATATATCTCTTTTAGGACGTATTTTTGAAACCATTGTGTCTTGTTTTTCACAATTTCACAAGTTAAAACTTTCACTAGATGTATATTACTTTTATGAGGCACTGTTGGAAACATATATCTTGTTTTTCGTAAACATCGCTGAACACACTTAGCCACAGATACGAATATCTGTGGCTAAGTGTGTTCAGCGATGTTTACGAAAAACAAGATATATGTTTCCAACAGTGCCTCATAAAAGTAATATACATCTAGTGAAAGTTTTAACTTGTGAAATTGTGAAAAACAAGACACAATGGTTTCAAAAATACGTCCTAAAAGAGATATATATATACCTGCAGAAACATTTATCTCCACAGATACTCAACCACCCACACAATGGGTACAAAAAAGCACTAAATGTATATACCATCTGATGATGAGTTGCTAGGCAGCTCGAAACCGGTCATGGTTAAATAAAATACATCTACATAAAAGGCGACTGGTTGCAGTAATTTCTGAAAACCTTTTCACACCACAGTCGCAGTGTTCCACATCCACAATGGATAAAAGTCTTGTCGTACAAGTTGTTTGTGGCCAAGGAGACATAGTGTTAAATATGGCGGCCATAAAAGGAAATATTTATGAAAACTATTTAATACTGTAATAATTCACTGAATGAAGCCACAGCAACTCTAATCTACCATCATTCATAAATTTCCATGGTGATCCCAATAAAACTTGAATTTGATTATATGTATAATAGTTTAGGATTTACTGTTAAAGTGCAATTAACAAGCTTTGTAACATAGGCCTGAATCCTAAAATCTGAACACCTTAGCCGCTCTTAACGATCGACATTTCGTATTGAATGGAATCATTAAAATGACAAATGTTGTAAATATCAACTCTGCAACTTTATTTGTTTGAAAGATATAGTAAATTTAAATTATCATTATTTTCAGTTAAGCATCAGATCATCAATTCCTCCACACAAAACACATTGAACGATGACAGCATGACACCTTATTGAATCATTAGGTAATAGAATATTTGTTGTAAATTTTAGTGCATAATAGTTACTTTAGTTCTTTATTTATTTATCAGAAAGAACATTGATGCAAGGCTACTGGCAGTGACATTCAAAGTTAAGAAGGGAATTGTATTGGATTTATATAAAACAATTTAACGTTTATTGTGTGATGGATGTTATTGTTACTTTATTTAGAACACGAAAGTGGTTAAGCTCTGATTATTTAAATATGTTAAAATGTATAATAATATGGAATAAGCTGTAGCCAATCAGATGGACGGCTTCAGGAAGGGGAACTACACTAGTGAGTTGAGCGAGGTTGTTGGGCGCGGCCTGGGACGGGCAGAGGGACGGTGCTGGAGGAGACGCGAAAGCGGACGGTCGATCTTTAGGTAGCTAGGAAGTGAAATGACTTGGAAAAATTCGCTTTGTGTGGTATCGCGGGACTTAAGTCTCTGAGCGGTGAGCAGCCGCGCGCCTTGTGTGAACTCTAACTTTTCGCACAGTTAACGAGGTGGGGGATTGTACTGCTAATTCGCGACGAGATTGTGAATGCTCGAACTGTTTCAAATGGATATGCGCTAGAGTGTAATAATAATTCTAAATACGACCACTTTCGCTATTAGTTTGCTTTCTAAATAAACATCATTCTAACCAAATCGCAGCTGTGTGCCCTACATCATTTATGGGTCGTTAATTTGGCTCCCGATATTATTATTACTGTTATATTAACGTTGTACTTTTCATAAAATTTCGAAAAACTTGCCATCAGCCACACAGTTTAACCACAGTGTCACAAGTGTCTAATTTAGTGCGTGTAGTGCGACACGTGTGGTTCAACCATTAGACGAGTTTGAGCCAAGACATTTCGACGAAGAGGAACGCATGTGAGCCCGAACATCTTTGGGATGTTAGCTCGCAACCTTCCAGCCACAAAGAATCCTAATCAAATGGATAGCCTCACAATGGACAGAGGTATACTGTGATTATAATGTCAATATAGCGAGACTAAATCCGTAACATCCAAATGCAGCAAATAAACGCTAAATACATGTATTTCGAAAAACAGGTAAAGGTTGATTGACGTCTCCCTAAGCGACAATCTCATCTAGTTCCAAACTGACTCTGTATGTGTAGACCAGATGTGGATTGAATCTAAAGAAATAGCACTGACGACAATTGAGAGTACACGCCAAGTAAAATGATAAGAGACGAAACATATTACCATAGTATACAGAACAGGCACGACGAGGTTGCAGGAAGACGCAAGGGAAAAAGCATTCCAGATTTAAAAGAGCGTCAAGTCTCCAAGAGGATGAGATTTTCACTCTGCAGTGGAATGTGCGCTGATATGAAACTTCCTGGCAGATTAAAACTGTGTGCCGGACCGAGACTCGAACTCGGGACCTTTGCCTTTCGCGGGCGAGTGCTGTACCAACTGAGGCCCGGGCGTGAGTCGTGCTTGGGTAGCTCAGTTGACAGAGCACTTGCCCGGGAAATGCAAATGTCGCGAGTTCGAGTCTCGATCAGGCACACAGTTTTAATCTGCCAGGAAGTTTCATATCAGCGCACACTCGGCTGCAGAGTGAAAATCTCATTCTGGAAACATCCCCTAGGCTGTGGCTAAACCATGTCTCCGCAATATCCTTTCTTTTAGGAGTGCTAGTGCTGCAAGGTTCGCAGGAGAGATTCTGTTAAGTTTGGAAGGTAGGAGACGATGTACTGGCAGAAGTAAAGCTGTGAGGACGGGGCGTGAGTCGTGCTTGGGTAGCACAGTTGCTAGAGCACTTGCCCGAGTTCGAGTCTCGGTCTGGCACACAGTTTTAATCTGCCAGGAAGTTTCACTCCAAGAGGATGTTCTACAGAAACTAGAAGTTTAGCGCAGACTCCCATGAGAGATGCTTTCAATACTTTCTGCAACGAAACTGTTTCAGAATATGATACACAATCCGAAGACATGCTGATCGTTTGTACAGTAAAGCAGCGTCAAAACAATCAATACCTCCACTGCGCCACAGTAATTATAGGACTACAGTGATACGAAAATGTAGTTGCTAAAAATAGTTTTCTTAAATTTCTTCACCAAAGAGGATGTGGTAGACATTCCACAACTGCAGTCAAGAACTCCTACCATAACGAGTAATTTAGGAATATATACCCCCTCACTCCGGCCTCCCCTCCCTCAGCCCCCCCCCCCAAGTAGCGAAGCAACTTAAGTCGTATAAGACTTTTATTGCTTTGGAAACATAGAAAATCTTGAAACCGCAACAGAAACAAATTACAGTTTGCTTGTTATCAGAATTTATGTGGGTGAATGGTATATGCAAATGAAGAAAGAAACTTTAATTTTTAGCAATTAAGATTATCTGAGCGTATGAAACAACATTGCACAATAGTGTAGTCAATCACGTACACTGATTAAAAGCAAAAAACGTGAAAACAGCGGGTGATTGCATCGGAGAAGCAATGTCTAAACGCTTTGGCATTTTGGAAATAATACTTTGCAAAGTAACATTTTGTAAAGAGCAATAACTTCATGAACTTCGAACGTTTCCGAGATGGCGTGGTTTGGGTGCCTCCTCGATACAGCATTCCGAGGTCGGGTGGTTTGAGTACCTCCACGATACAGCAGCATCGTAGGTGCAACCACAACGAATCTGTATATATAGATAGATCGGACAAACATTTGGTAGGCGTCTTTTCAGCACTTGCAGCGACAACAGTCTGGATGATTGAAGGATGTGGCTTTCTTGTAACAGACAACATGGCCTTCCTGTGCTTGTACTGCGAAATGAAGTATTGAACATAAAGAGAAATGTAGAGCGTTTATAAACTGACTGAATCAGGATTTATTAAGAAAGTGTCATGATTCCAATGTAGCTACTGACAGTGTGAACGCTGCGTTTGAAATTACTGCTGAACCGTAAATGAAAATTCCTGCGCAGCGTAGCAGAAACCTGTTATTGCAACTAGACTACAGACTTGGAAGCAGTTGAGTAATTCGACTGTGTTGAGAATATACGTCTTTCATTCTTCGTTTGTTTCTGATACTGGTAAACATAATCCCAAAAAATAATGTGAACTTTCAGCTGTTTCAAAGTAAATGTGGTGCAGTCATAGTTTTTTTATAGCTATTTTAGATTGAAGAACCTTGTACGTCGTCCTAGATTCGGCAGCGGAATGTACGAAGCTTGTTGAGGTTAGTAACACTATTTCTTGCAGCTTTAAAGCAATAGCCGCCGCATGCTTTTAGTAATATTCTTCGGCTTCAATATACTATTTACTTCTGCTTCAGTTTACGGCTAAGTGTTTGACGTGTCGTACTCTCTGATTTTCATGAGTGTTTTCTGTCAACAGGTGGATGACGTATCAGTAGGATCCAATTGTTTCAAACTACAGAGTTAAAAGCATTCTGTTCAAAACTTGGGCTCTACAGAAGGAGAGAGAATAGTGCGTGAAGGAGGACAGAAACTGAACGATGGAAAAAATGTAAACGAGATATGGGTATTCACTGGGTGAACTTTAAAACTTCTCAGCAAACTTAATATTGAAAGAAGTTTCGGGCTTGCAGCTTGTGTTCTTCGACGTTTCACCTGTGGATGACTAGAAAGTGTCCAGCCGAAAGAAGGCGCACTAAGGCGAATAACGACCAAGCCCGAAACCGTTTTTCTGGATATTCACACTGTCAGTTCCGGATATTAAACCTGCCCGTCCTCAAAACTCACAATCCTATAGCAGCGTAAAGATTAGGCTATTATCACGTGGTGTGGTAGCACTGCGCTGACCAGGATCCGCTTGTCGCTGTGAATGAGTTCTTCTGCACAGTCATTCCATCAATTTCACTGACCTGTACAGGCAGAGCTGCTACTAAGTGATGGATCAGTTACGTTATATTTCACACACATGCTGATTTTGTCATCTTTCACGTCAACGATAAATACTGTCATTGTTCTGATTCCACCATTTTCGACTGCTCTGCACCAACTGAGCTTCACGTAACTTCGAATTACCTTGACGAAACACAATCTGCTACTGTGCATAACTTTGCGGCGTTTTCCTTGGTAATTTTAATAAATTGTTGACGAAGCCAGCCCTCCATACTCTCTGAGTGATATCGTTTTTGCACATGTGGGTATCGTCTAGAAATTAATTCCTTCAAAATAGAATATTGTGGCAACAAGGAGCAGCACTTCATGTTTTATCATCTACTTTGTAGCTCATGGATTATATTTGTCCCCTCCAAATGTGATTGTTATACAATTTGCTCCACAATATAGGTCATATTTGACATTCCGTGTGGCAGCCCTTTTAATAAAGCATCATAAGTTTCTCATCACCTTCTCTTAAAGGAAATTCTCAGTCCTTAGTTTCCATCTGTCTTTGTTAGAAGAGGGGAGGAAGATTTGGGTTAACTTTCTGTCTATGATGGGGTAGTTAGAGGCGAAGCGTAAGCTCGACATTCGGTTGAAGAAATTTATGTGGTTAACGGGAAACCTAAATCCGGATGGTGGACAGGGATTTCAAAAGCTATCGTCTCGAAAACGTGTCAAGTGCCCTACATATACGGTCTGTTTCTAAACGACAAAAGAAAATACACAAGGCAAAAAAATATTTCGGCCTTTAAAGGCGAAATTCTCAACGCCAGAAAGACTACCCCTTCTCCAGCCTCCTTCCATTCTTGCTACTGTGTTGGGCTGTAATATAGTTCACTGTAGATATGTTAGTAAACTATGGGAATATCCTCGTTAAACCGGCACGCAGCGTCTGTAAACAGTGCGGGACGTCAGGCGTCTCGACACCGCCTGTTAGGAACTTCCCAGTCGCCAGAGGCCGTATTCAATTACACGCCTGCAACAGCAACATGGCGTGGCTGCAGAACCAACACTCCTGTGCTGACAGACAAGTACGCTCGGTGTTGCTGGCTTTATTACGCTAGCATGTAGCAACGCCACTCCAATCCTACTTCCAGCCACATTATGGACCCCATTATTTTGAACACTGGGCTTTTGATGAAATGGCAGCTCTAATACTGTAGATAGCGTAGATGATTACACTACTGTATGGGCATTGCATAGATGTACAGTGTTGACTTTCATAAGCTCTTTTAAATTCTGAAGAAGCAGAAGACCATACACAATCTGTGCAGAAACCTCGCTACAGTTACAGCAGTTGAAAGAAATGAAAGAAAAGCTGTAATTGAGAGCTGACTGAGACAGGGCTGTAGCCAAAACTCGATGGTGCCCAATCTGACTTTCGAGCAAGTGGTAAAGGAGACCAAAGAGAAATTGGAAAACCGAACTAAGATGCGGGGAAGAGAAACAAAAAAGTCTGAGTTCCCCAATGACACTATTATTCTTTCAGGGACGGCAAAGATTAGATTAAGTGAACGGTTGGATAGTACCTAGAAACGATATTATAAAATAAATACAAACAAAAGTAAAACGAGTGTAACAGTATGTAGATAAATTAAATCTGGCTGTTCTGTCTGAAATGGATAGGATATAAAATACAGACTTGCAATAGCAAGATAAGAGTTTCAGGAAATGATAACTTTCTTGCTGTATATAAATTTAAATTTTAGGAAGGATATTCGGAAGGGATTTGACTGGAGTGTAGCCTTGTACGCAAGTGAAACGTGGATGAAAGACACCTCACACAAGAAAAGAATAGAAACATTTCAAATGTGTTGCCGTAGGAGAGTGCTGAAGACCTGATGGACAAATCGGATATCTAATGTAGAGATATTGAATCAAAACTGAGAGTAAAAGGTTATATATCGACTGAAAGAAAGGTTTACTTGACAATACCCTTCCTGAAGCATCGAGCTGATATTTGCATCAAACTAGTCTTAGAATACCACGACAATACATTATGACGGATTGTTCACAATAGGTAATTGATACATTCATGCTCAAAAATGAAGTACAATGCTGATACATGGTGAAACAACGCTCTGGTGGGCTGTTTGCGGGTTTAAACCACCTCGGGGTGGTGCATTTGAGTTGTGGTCGTTGCACGGTGACGCTGGCAGAAGTCCGCATACGCAAAGGTGTGTTGGTGCATTTCAGAGTTCGGTGCAGCGGGTAAGCGTGCAGACGTTTTCAGACGTGCTAATGGTGAGTGTGTGTTGAAAATGACTCAAAGAACATATATTGATGACGTTATGAGGGGTAGAATATTAGGGCGACTGGAGCCTGGTCAACCACAGCAGGTAGTAGCACGGGCGCTCCGTGTGCCACAAAGTGTGATATCAAGGTTATGGTAACGATTCCGGCAAACAGGAAACGTACTCTAGCGCTACGGTGTACAACGCCACAAGAATTCCGATACCTCACCATCAGTGCCCGCACGGCCACTGAGTACTGCAGGTAGCCTTGCTCGGGATCTTACCGCAGCCACTGGAACAGTTTTCAGACAGTTTCCTCCAGACACACACTCTGAAGACTAAACAGACATGGCTTATTCGCCCGGAGACCAAGGTGCATTCCACTGAACCCTGGTCACAGGAGAGCCCTTAAAGCCTGGTGTCAAGAACAAAGTACATGGTGATTGGAACAGTGTTCCCAGGTTCACGGACGAGTCCAGGTATAGTCTGAACAGTGAGTCTCGCCGGGTATTCATCTGGCGTGAACCAGGATCCAGATACCAGCCCCTTAATGCCCTTGAAAGGGACCTGTATGGAGGTCGTGGTTTGATGGTGTGGGGTGGGATTATGATTGGTGCATATGCACCCCTAGATGTCTTTGGCAGAGGAACTGTAACAGGTCAAATGTATCGGACGTCATTTGCACCAGTATGTCCGCCTTTTGAGGGGTGCAGTGGGTCCCCCTTCCTCCTGATGAATGATAACGCACGGACCCACCGAGCTGCCATCGTGGAGGAGTACCTTGAAACAGAAGATATCAGGCGAATGGAGTAGCCTGCCTGTTCTCCAGACCTAAAACCCATCGAACACGTCTGGGATGCTCTCGGTCGACGTATCGCTCCACGTCTTCAAAGCCCTAGGTCACTTCAGGAGCTCCGACAGGCAATGGTGCAAGAATGGGAGGCTATACCCCAGCAGCTGCTCGACCACCTGATCTAAGGTATGCCAACCCGTCGTGCGGTCTGTGTACGAGTGCATAGTGATCATATCCCATATTAATGGCGGGGTGCATGCGCAGGAAAGAGTGGCGTTTTGTAGCAAAGGTGTTTCGGGACGGTTTTCTCAACTTATCACCAATACCGTGGACTTACAATTCTGTGCCGTGTGTGTTCCCTATGTGCCTATGCGACTAGAGCCAGTTTTATGTAGTGCCACGTTCTGTGGCACCACATCCTGCAGTTATCCTTAATTTACGAGCATGAGTGTAGATGCAAGTGAGGAAAAAACGACCGTTTCTGTAAGCATGCAATGTACCTTACGAACTACAACAAAGAAATTATGAGTAATATACTTTATGCTCTTCTCCACGTTACTACATATAAGACTACCATTTGTATTCGTTGTAAGAATGGATCGGTCAATTGAACTGCACTTGAGGCATCAAGTACTAGTCAAAAGATGGGCACGGGGTGGGTTCTGAGAATTGTAATAATTGTACAGTTATACCAATGTTTCACTGCAGCAAGCATATTAAAATGAACGTAAGAGTGCAGTGTTTGTGTAAGAATAAAGTGGATTGGGCGGGGCTGCATACTGGGCAGATAAAACCAGTCTTCAGCGTGAAGACCACAACAAGAATAACAACAAGCTGCGACATGGCCACGAATTGAACTGTGCTGCAGAAATTGTTGAATAAGTTTCTTCGTTTCCGTCTATTATCGCAAAATATAATTTGAGAAAATTACATTTTGTGATCGTAGACGGAAATACAGAAATTTAAGAATAACGACAACCACAGCAAGTAATATGTTCAAAGTACCCAGTAAGTTCGACAACATCTAGTTGACAATGTCTTAGGTTTTTCCAGCACCAGTCATAAATATAACCTGGCCAGGAAATTTTATGATTCATCTACGTCTTCAGATGTAATTCATGACGAAACGTTTCATATGTGAAATATTTCGTCAAGTTAAATTTTGTTTTGTGGGCAATGGGCCCTGGTCCAAAGCATATTAATTTCGTGACTTAAGTTTCTTGTCGTAATACTGGAGACATTGTCAGAGGCTATAAAGACTCAAAATTAAACGAGCTCATCAAGCCGAATTGTTTATACGGCTCCTCGCAGTGGTCGGGTCGTGCTGTCATCACACCGCTGCCCAAAATCTGGAGCCTCGGTAGTGTATATTATAGTGCTTGTAGTGGAGAAGAGCTGGTGCTAGTTGCGTTATTTAGCACTATGCCCCACAACTTGTCTAATTTCAGTCTTTCTTTTCTACTGAAGATGATTCTTGTGCTTTTCAATTTATATGGTTTCTCTGTATGTACTAGCATACTAATGATTGGAGTTCGATAAAACCATTGTATTGGCCAAACGGTTTTGATGGTTCTCTGGTCCCACTACATGATCTGCTACTGTCAGTTTGTTTGTGTCTACCAGCGAACAATTCTGTTGCGTCAAAAACTAGTCTGGATCACTGAACTGTCGACGCCAGTGCAGAAAAACGGCATAGGGAGAGAATTACTGTCATCGTGGTGACCACGTGCAATGAACTAAGAAGACGCATCCAGAGTGCATGAGTACTTATCGAGTACGCCGACGTTGCAAAGTACTCCTACCACCGCATCTGAAAAGACAAGTTGTGACACCTTTCAGCTACGACAGGACGTCCGGTACAGTTGACCAGAGGAAAGAAGCAGACCTAGTGACGTCACTATTTCTCAACGGTGGTAAGCGAGTGCGCCAACTTCTTTTGGTTTTCCCAGGTTCAAGCCCTGGCGAAAGGAAGGTACTAGTCTGCCTCGTTCGATAAATGGTACGTGAATCAGATACTTTCTCTCTTGAATATGCTCTGATGTGCTCACTGTTCCCAGATTTTCTCAGACGGTATATTGGTTCATATGCGGTGTCAGTGTCAG
Organism: Schistocerca serialis cubense; assembly: GCF_023864345.2. Taxonomy (NCBI): domain Eukaryota; kingdom Metazoa; phylum Arthropoda; class Insecta; order Orthoptera; family Acrididae; genus Schistocerca; species Schistocerca serialis. The sequence goes on along the minus strand of NC_064638.1, from coordinate 1,005,299,759 downwards.
CTTCTAACTTCCAGGTGAACATTGTCCCAGTGCACAGTGATGCAACCGAATCACCTGCTCTAGACTTACGCTCCAGAAGCTACAGGCACCCAACTGAGCAGCAAATAGTGAACTCATAACTTGGCGTCCTCACACCGCCGAGTCACCTACTGGGCGACTGCCTCCTGAGAGCGGGATACGTGTATTCCAGCCTGCTTAGAAACTCTATCACTTCACTTCGGTCCTCGCAGGCCACCTTTTCGCAGACCACACCCACGGTGGGAACCTGCCCACCACGTCGACCAGCTTGGAGCCCAAGGTTGAGTACAGTCTTTCCCTGTTCTGTATTCCGCGGCCCAAGTCAGGCAAGCAGCCTGGACGTGGATGCCATTCGGCGTGCTGTCACTGACAGCTACCGCCGTCCTGCTGATATCGGAGGGTGACGCTGTCTATGCGCACAGCTGCCAAGGTGGTCCTGCTGACGATGGGTTGCTGAGCTTCTGTCGTTTACTACGTCAGCACGGGGCCAACGGCCTCCACTCCAGCGCCGACCACATCTCTGCACCTGATAAGAATAAAAATCTCATTCATCCTGGGATGTCTTACTATCAGTCCGCTAGTTCATTTCCAGTCACCAACACTGTCTCAACCCACGTCGGGGGGAAGGAAGCAGTCCTTCATTCTGTCCTTCGAACAGCCGGTTCCTCTGTCACTTTTGGGGTCAGCTCACGGCGGGAACGACTGGTAACCACCAGAACACACACTTGAATTAATCAGGGGAATAGATATCGATATTTACTCTGTGCTCCTTTTTTGTTGACATCGTGGAGGTGCAAAATTCTGTTGCTTTCCTATTTGACGCGACATAAATTAGTAAACTTACTGAAGGTAAAATCATCTAGGTTGTTTCGATTCCTCTGCTGGGATCTTCTTCAGAGTCTTGCACTGTTCACCGTCACGTGGACACTGTCAAATACCCGTATCACGTTCTCTTATAAAATGGAGATTTCCCGCACTTCTGTGAAAAGAGTTGTTGGCTAAAATTCTTCCGGCTACTACTGGTGAGCCATCCTTATCAAGTGAAACGTGCAAAGCAAAAGAGTGGGAATGTTTATTAAAAATATTATTGTCGCAGATGCATTACTCGGCAAAGCGAGGTGGTAATCTTGCCACGGTGGTAGCACAGTCTTGTTTACAGCCGAGAGACAGGGAGCGGGCAAATAATACTTGAGCACACTCCAGTACTCTTGAAAATGGAGCACTGTTACACGCCGTCCGTCTATCACCACTTTTACACGCGACACAATTCAGGAAGATGTAAATCTAATTCGAAATCCGAATGCTATGAATTCTATATCAGCTGTCGTGTTACATATTATGTCTGAATTTACGTGGACTAACCTTCAAAGAACGCAGTCTCCATTCGAGAGTTCTCATCTTTCATTTTTGAAACAGTGAATCCCGGCAATCAAGGCAACAAAATGCAATGCTCGTTTCTAGCTGTAAGTTAAATGATAGTGAAGCAAGTAACTTCAGGACAGAGACTGTGGTAGGCGGATGTTGAAACAATTTCTACCTATAAACGCTTCTGGAATAAAACTCCTTATGTAACGTAGATTGCACCAATAAACTCTTCTCTTATGGAGAAGACAGAAGTGTTCAATTAATAAGTCTCAAGCAAGGAGTTGCTTACTTCAAACTGGTAACAGACAACACTTAGGAGCTCAGAACGCTTGAAACGATCGTGCGGCATGTAGGACAGAATGCAAATTTTTTATTGATTAATTACTATTACTTACATGATCTGCAAGCCAAAACTGAAAATATAACTTAGCTATATCTCCACGTATTTTACTACTGCGTGAAGTGTTTAATATCGAGTGACAAGTACGTACTGCAACTACGGGGACGTGCGATAGGTCCATTTCACACATGTCCGGTAGCCATTTAAACGACACCGTGTACACGGCATATCACCGAGGCTGCTTCATATTTATTCAGCTGCTGTTGTGCAAGGCACTGTCACAACAAACCGAACAAGAACAAATGCTAACATGGTTCTCGGTTATGAACACTCTTTGAACATGAATACTAATTTTTCTGAAGATGTAATAGTCAGTGTCGTTTCTGGTAAAATGTTGAGTCGAACGAAAACAGGACTCACTAGGAACAGCACAATAGGTTGTTCTCCAAGTTTTGTAGCCAAAGGAAGGGTGGGAAAGTGACAAATGGCATAGCAAATTGACTATCATGAGGTCTAGTTTTGCAAAAAACTTAATTGGTGGTTTGAAGGAAAATCACACAATGAATTTTTGTCCAGATTTTCATATCAAAATGAAAATGTGGAATTGGACAAATGGGACGTCACACTGACCAGCGTGAGTTCTAGCTTGCACCTTATCATTCAACTACTTGAAAGTAATCACGGTAAGTAATGGAAACGTCAGTGTTTTGAGGAGAAAACTGAAATATTTTACGAATAGCTGGTGCTAGTTACGTGAACAAACTGTGAGAAAGCTGATACAGTCAAGGTGTAGCTCTTTCATGGAAGGTAGTTGCATTTGTAAGATAACTTATTTTTCAAATGGCTTCCTTCGAAATTATTATTAAATTTAGGGCATTTCGTGAACAGCATACATTAGGAAGAAAAATGCATTCACAAGAAGTTTATCAAGGCCTAGCAGTTCTGTGCATAAAACGTTACACTTGGGACACTTAACGGACAAAATGGTTACCTTCGAAACAAGTACTAAATTGATGACATTTCGAGAACAACGGACGCTAGGAAAACAAATCAGGTGTCAGTAAGAGCATGCTTTCTGAATAAAACTTAAATTAAAAAACAGAAAATAGCTCATATGACCAAAGGTAATAAATAAAATAAATTATAGAAATATTTGACGCGCGTTTGGATGATGTTCGAAATCATATACAGCAAGTTCGGTGTGTCGAGTGTTTCTCTAATTTATTTCATTTGCTACTTCTAGACACATAGTTTCACAAAGTAATCGATTGAATTATCTTTCATAACTTTATGCAAGACAGACATGATATGAAGCTGAAGATACATTAACGATGACTGGATCCGAACGAGTGCAGGCAGGCTTACGTGGCCGTTGTCACTGAAGTTAAAAAATCTTCTGGGTTATTAGTCCTCGTCATATTTCTACTAAAATGGTCGACGTATCGAGCCCTCTGATGGGATCTTCCTCAGGATCTTCTGGTGTCCACTACTACACACCAGAAGATCCTGAGGAAGATCCCAGCAGAGGGATCGAAACGTCGATCATTTTAGTTGAAATATGACGCGGTCTAATAACCTAAATATCTGGAGGCATTTCAGTAAATAATCTGAGACGATGGTGGACTACTCTTTGACTTCATCTGGGTCTGTAAATTGGCAGTTTTATAAAATATAATTTTTCTCGAGATTGTTACTGTTCTGTTCAGTGTACACACATTTTTGAAAATGGTGCAATTAAACATATTTAAATACTGAAAAATTTATTTACGGTATTTATTTTTTGATCTTACTGTTAATGTTTTGAAATGATCCATTCAGTACTTTGAACACATCTATCTGTGCATTTTGTGTGTGTGTCCTCTCCTTGCTATTTTGTAGAATGTTGTTCGACGAAACTGACTTTACGGGTACTAAAGAAGTTAATCGCTCACTGTGCAAGTCTTACGTAGACCCACGAGAATTTACGAAAAAAAGAAAAGAAGAGCTAATAACAACAAAACGAATGGAAGTGTTGTATGGGTATTGTTGCCTCTGAGACAGCCGTGTTGTGCCTGAAAGACGTAAAGGCGCCAGTGTGTACAAAGACCTCACCACTATCCCACAAGTCAACTTGCAAACGGAACTGCAGCCGGCCAGTGTTGCTCAACGGCCGCCACGTGCCTTTTGGACGGAGCCGGCCCATGCCACGTAGATGTGTAAGCCGCCTTACTGCTTTCCGTATCACGGCCGTATACGCGATGCTGTATAGAGGGCTGCCGGACATTGTGAAATGGCCATTTAGGTGCCGAGTGTACGGCTATTGCCGAGGCACTTTGTACATCAACAAGATTGTCGTGTAAACGCAGCGGTAGCTTGCGCCCAGAGTACCTGACACGATACAACCTGTATCGCCAGCAGCGCATCAGACGTTCACACTTGTCACACATATTTCTAAATTTTGATATAGAATTAAGTAAACTGAACGCAATAAATTACTAGAGTTGGTGGTGCTTTCTATAGACACGTAGAGACTAGAAGAAATATGGTGCTGTTGTTTCATCCAGTCAGCATAAGAAGAGAAGATGTTGGGACAATCTTTACACTTTTTAGGAGAAATGGTGACAAACTTTTCAGTAAACTCTTGACGATCTACATGTAAAAATAAATAATTCAATCCAATGCCACAACACATCCTTCAGGGAATGTAACGAACCTATACAAGTAACGGAAAGAAATGAAAGATTTTAAATGTTATTGTAATTTTTATTCCTGTCTCTAAGAACTCATATAATATTATGTATCTGGAGGATGAAACTTCCTAGCAGAGTAAAACTGTGTGCCAGAATGGATCTAAAGCCCAGAACCTTTGCATTTTGCAGGCAAGTGCGCTACCAGCGTTACTTTAATATTTAAGCTTTGTATTGAAAAACTGCAACTTATGATATGTTGCAAGAAAAAAATATGAAATGCTGTACATTGTTGTATGAATAAACATGCAGTCCTACCTAATAATATATATAAGTTGGGAATGTACGTCTAACGGGAGGCGTGCCAGAGATAACTCCCTGCAGTCGCACTATCCTCTCTCTCCGCGATGGCTCAGATGGAGCTGGAACGGTAACTCAGCGTGTTCGGTCAGAGGGTTAGCTACCCTCTGTAATAAAATATAAAATAAAAAAATTTAAAAAAACTGAGTGAACGGATCAACGAACAACCTGAACGTGTGTCATCAGACGTCTGCCACGAACAAATTCAACGAACAATATAGAACAAAATGAGATCAGCAAAAAAAGGTGAGTAGAGCGTCTGCCATGTAAGGAGCAGATCCCGGGTTCGAGTCCCGGTCGGGGCACACATTTTCAACTGTCCCCGTTGACATATCAACGCCTGTGTGCAGTTAGGGGTAGTCATTTCATTGTAATTTCTTCCTAATATTATTACTGAAACTATAGCGTTACTGGGTAATATTTAAAATCTTTGAGTTCAGTTGTGTCCATGCAGTTGTCCTGTCATTTTGAACGAAGCGCTATGCATAAATGCTAAATGACGCGTTACAGCCGGCCGCAGTGGCCGAGCGGTTCTAGGTGCTACAGTCTGGAGCCGCGCGATCGCTACGGTTGCAGGTTCGAGTCCCGCTTCGGGCGTGGGTGTGTGTGATGTCCTTAGGTTAGTTCGGCTTAAGTAGTTCTAAGCTTTAAGGGACTGATGACCTCAGAAGTTAAGTCCCATAGTACTCAGAGCCATTTGAACCATTTTTTTTTTTTTTTTGACGCGTTACAGTTTGAATAATAATGCACATGACTTGAATGTTGATTGCACTTTCAAAACCTTCCTTGCATTTTTATAATACGGAACAGATACAGCAGACATGTCACAATGTCACTGAAATTGAGGACCACGTTTCACAATTTTCACAGTTCATTTCTCACACTCAGTATTTTTTTATCAGTAAAGTGTAATTTTTCCTCTCAGACGGCAAACTGCCACCATTCTTGAAGACTGCCAGAGTCCTGCCTGTCCATGAGTACTCATGTCCCATCACGACTGTTCGACAACCAACATCCCTGGCACAATTCTCTGCAGCTTCAGTGTCCTTCATAACTGACTTTATGCAAACAACAGAGGATGATAAATGATGGCAGTGGTAACCAAATTGGGTGATGAATGATGGCAGTGGTAATCAGATTCCCCAAGTAGGTCTATCTGTCTCTTTCTCGATTCCTATAGAGTCCTAGTGATAGTGGCTGTGTTGCGTGTCGTAAAATATTAGAAGCAAGTTTGTGAACCAAATGTTGTGTTGCATATAATATACGAGCATTTGCTCGTGCACCATGTTTATTACAAGTTCTTAATAACTCTTGGACTCTGAGCTCTATCTCGAGCTGCCTTCCCATGACAACTGAAGCAGACGAACTATATCCAGAGGTTCGTTAAGTTCTGTTATAGTGGCAACGGGACTAACAGTTTCAGGAACACTCGAGCCAATACCGATCACAACATTGCCATGGGCAAGCTCTGTAAAAGCACTATTTCTTTCAAAATTTTTGCTGCTCCTGTGCGATAGCACACTGACACTGATGTGCCATATTCGCGTCTTTTCCATTCAGCTTAACAGTTTTTACAGCTGCATGCTGACCTCTAAAGGTACGCTTAAAGACAGCTTCTGTCCATCCAGCTGCTACGAACTCTAGGTCAGTTAGTTCTCCCAATTCATTTGCAGTTAGCTGAAACTCTATGCGAGAACAACAATCCAAATCTCTCTGTATTGGCAGATAGGACAGCTTGGCTGTGGAAGTGGAAGGGTAGCCCACAACATAGACAGACAACAGTATTCACAATTACAAGCACCCAAGCTTTAATGATCTTCCAGCAATAAAAGCTCTTAACAAATCTCAATTACGCAAGGACATAAACTTGGTTACAAACATATGTTAACCTTCAACCAGTGAATAGCCATAATAAGAATTACCAATCAATAAAACGTAGATAAAGGACTGCTTTACAAGAATGCTTAAATTAAGTAAAATCATGAAAGCTAAGTTACAAATTTTATGTTAAGCTTCAACAGGTGAATAACCCCAATAAATAATTCTCATTTAAATATAACATAGATAGGAAAATGCCTTACCAAAATGCTTGAATTGTGTAAAATCATGAAAAGCTGAGTTACAACTTTTCTCACAAACTAAGGAATTTACAGCAAATAAACAAGTTTGATCTGTTTAACCAGAAGGTAACTGCCAAGTCCAAGCGACGGAACCCACTCAGAGCGGACGACCGCCCGAACGCTGGTCATCAACCGACATCGTCGCGGCCTAGTGGCCACCGTGCTAAAACAGACTAACGTTTCGGTATGCGACCGACAGCAACACAGGAGTAACAGTGACTGAAAGTCGGCATACGCCTTACGAAACACGGCACACCCTGAAGCGGGAGCGGGTACAGCTGACTAGCGGCCATACGACCGCGAACAAACAAATCTCACGCCGCCCGTACTAACGCGGGAAATGATAGCGAGCGACAAGACGCCACGCGCAAAGCAGCAACCGTGCCTACCACTCGACCACAGAATGTGCCCTGTCTCCTTGTCTATGGTAATACAATTTATAGCACACAAGAAACGATTTAATAATGGTATTAGTTCAACGCAAGATCAGTTAACAGGTAGGTCCAGTAGAGATTTACCAACGGTTTACCTTCAAACCAACTTCCGGACCACAGGCGAAAATTAGTAAACTTGGCATAAGTTTCACCAGACCGATAAACAAGAAATCAAATTAACAGTTGCCAAAAATAGTCACGATACGCAAGCCCTTCAAGACCTTGCTATCTTGCTCACAGTTATCATTAACGGCGAAACATACACAAATGAATGACAAGAAATTCACCATTGAAAGCAAAAAACAACACACCACAAAGGTTAAATTAATTAATTTGCAGACGAGCCAGTCACTGAAAGCTCAGTTCCACAAGATTAGGACTAACCTCACTCGGCAGCAATACATTTGTGTGCGTGATAACTAGGCTGCCCAAACAGGACTCCAAAACCCAAAACAACAGGTCACACGTTAGCTGTCTTGTTCTCGGATACTAGGCACCACCGGGCTAAGACAATCGAGACGAAAAAACAACAAAAAAAACTCTGAAATTACAGCTGCCTGCAGCAAAACAAATGAGTCAGGGTGCATGAACGTAAAGCACAAGCCACTGTTCCAGCCGGAGCGTAACCTTTTCAATGCACATACGGACAGAACAACACACTTGGGCATAAAGGGAACAGCAGATGCGTACCAAGCAAACTATACTGCGCCAAAATACGACCCACGTCACGTCCACAAACCGGAGCACTGCTCCCGGAGCTGATGTCTGCTCGCTGGACTGCCGCAACTCTCAGTCCCCCGGAAAGCGATGCTGACTGCCGCCTTGCTCAACGCTCCCTTCTCGGCCGTGCACAACAATTCTTCTCTTGTCGCCTCAGAGTGCGGCAGCAATGTCCGTTCTCCCCTGCTGTCCGCCCCAGACTCCCGTACTCGCCCTCACCCCCTCGTTAGGACCCGCTCCGACAGGAGGCGCTCGCGACCGCACATAGTGCCAACCTCAACCAGAGGAGTAATCGATAGCGTCTTGCGCCCGAGAGCCGCGCCACGGCTCAATCTCCGTATCAGTAATAAAGTAGTATTGCTCTTCAGTCATCACTGACGCTTCATATCTCTGAATATCTGCCAATGTGCAAACGACTCAGACACTGATAAAGCACAGGGTAGATCGAAAATCATCGTCTGCTACATTCGCATCTTCTACGTTGTCATGAAGGGAGGAGCTGTCAATACAGCAGACTTTGTAGTATTACAGCAAACCCAAGTAAAATGTTCACACTTTTTCCAGCTCTCAGTACAGACGCTTCCTGAAATAATTTTGTCAGGATTACGATAGTCATCCCTCACTGCGTTCTGGACTAGCAGTGTGTACTACAGTTTCATCCGAAAAATCACTCGCCAATCTACGTCTCCCATAGCTGCAACCAAACTGACCAACCGAGCTACCCGAGCAAGACTTCTTACCCATCCCCATAGGCTGACTTCAGCCAGTACCTTATCTCATATCTTCCGAACTTCACAGAAGCTCTCCTTCCCAACCTGCAGGACTAGCACTCCTGGAAGTAAGGATATTGAGGAGACACGGCTTAGCCGCAGTCTGGGAGACTGTTTCCAGCATGAATTTCACTCTACAACGGAGTCAGCCATGATATGAGACTTTCTGGCAGATTAAAACTATGTGCCGGACCATAATTCGAATGCAAGACTGTCGCCTTTCGCGTGCAAGTACTCTACCAGTTAAGCTACCCGGGCACGACGCACGACCGTTCCTCACAGCTTTACATCCACCAGTACCTCATATCTGTGCTCGGGTATTTCAGTTGGTATCGCAAATGACAGCAAATGGCAAAGATCCTGGATTCGAAAGTTTTAATCTCCCTAGAAATTTCATATCGACGCACAATACCCTGAAGAGTGAGAATCCATTTACACCCATGCTCATAAATGAAGGATAATTGCAGAATGTGGTGCCACACAACGTGGCACTACACAGAACTGGCGCTAATACCATAGGCAGATAGGGAACACACTCGACAAAGATCTGTAAGTCCACGGCATTGTTGACAATTTGAGAAAACCGTCCCAAAACACATGTGCTACCAAACGCCACTGTTTCCTGCGCTTGTACCCCGACATCAGTATGGGATATGATCACTATGCACACGCACACAGGCCGCACAACGGGTTGGCATACCCTGACCAGGTGGTCGAGCAGATGCTGGGGTATAGCCTCCCATTCTTACACCACTGCCTGCGGAGCTCCTGAAATGTCCTAGGGCTTTGAAGACGTGCAGTGATACGTCGACCGAGAGCATACCAGATGTGCTCGATAGGGTTTAGGTCTGGAGAACAGACAGGCCTGATATCTTCTGTTTCAAGGTACTCCTCCACGATGACAGCTCGGCGGGGCCACGCGTTATCATCCATCAGGAGGAAGGTGGGACTCACTGTACGCCTCAAGAGGCGGACATACTGGTGCAAAATGACGTCCCGATACACTTGACCTGTTACAGTTCCTCTGTCAAAGACATCTAGGGGTGTTTAAGTAGTTCTAAGTTCTAGGTGACTGACGACCTCAGATGTTAAGTCCCATAGTGCTCAGAACCGTTTGAACCATTTGAACTAGAACAACAAACGTCAAATAGAGCTAGATGTTATCACCGTCAGTGCCACACAGCCACCACTCCACTGGTCGGCTTGGTTTGCAGTCACCGGCAGCAGGCCGTGGCAGTGGCGTTTGCCTGATTCCCACAGCGGCAGCACGCCAGCTGTGTGCCGTTCAACCGGCGACTCGTAGTGTGTACCTACCGACTACCATGGACAACTGCCACGTTACACGAAGGCCGAAAAAGCGTGATACGATGCTCACGCTCTTTTACCCGAAACCGTATTATCATATGTGGAGAAATAATTTTACATCTACATTTGTATTTCACAGAGAAAGCGTCCAGTGTACGGCGGAGTGTACACCGTACCAGTGTTATCGATTTTCTTTCCTATTTCATTCACGTATTGTGCGAGGGAAAAATATGTACTTACAAGCGTCTCTACGTGTCTTAACATCTGTCATGACTACTGCGTGAGAGATACAGTGGTGGCAGCATAAGAGTCGGATTACCGTGGTGGCAGCAAAAGAGTCGGATTACCATGTAAGTTCCACGAGGATTTTGTTACGTTTCCATATTGCCCAGACCGGCCAGTTAAGATCGTAGTACTGCGTCTCTGAATTCGTTGGATGTTTGTCATTACACCTTCTTCATAAATTTTTATTCATTGAGAAAACATTTTTTTTTAGATAAACGTGTGCAAAGCATTATTAGAACGACTCGATTTCCAATTAATTTTGTTCTCCAACTCTTAAACTCGAACTAGCATTTGGCCAGCTGCTCATGGCACTTACAGTTTTCTACATCGACATCTACGTTCCGCAGGCCATCTTACGGAGGGTACGTTTAATGTCATTATCATTCGTCCACTTGCTGGTCCGTCTACTTTTCTCGTCGGGGATGTTTTTCTACAAGTACTGCGAGAGGAAATATTATGCTGCCCGACTCCTGTTAGAAAGTAAGTTCTTTGGATAAACCTCTCTGTCAGGTACATCAACAGAAATTCTGTCCCCTATGTGTTTTACAGCTATTCGTATTTCAACATTAACTGTGTGATCCTTCCAGTTTGTTTTTCGTAATTGTGATACCTATGTACTTAGCTGAATTTACAACTTTCAGGTTTGTGTGATTTATCATGCAACCGAAATTTAGCGGATTCCTTTCAGTACTCCTGTGGATGACCTCACATTTTCCTTTATTTAAAATCAATTGATACTTTTTGCACCATATAGATATCCTGTAAAAATCATTTTTCAATTGGTTTTGGTCATCCGACGATTTTACGAGACGTTAAATGACAGCATCTTCTCCAGGCAATCTGATGCGGCTTCTCAGATTGTCTCATTAATCGTGTATGTAGCTCAAGAACAGCAGAGGATCTGCAACACTTTCTTGGAAAACATCAAATATTGTTTGTGTCTTACTCTCTGGCTTTCCGTTAATTACCATGAGCTGTGACTTTTCTGACAGGAAACTGCGAATCCAATACCACAACAGAGATGATACTTAATAGGCACGCAGTTTAATTAGAAGTCGCTTCTAGGGAACGGTGTCAAAAGCCTTCTGGAAATCTAAAAATATGGAATAAATTTGACATCTCTTGGTGATAGCAGTCATTACTTCGTGAGAAGAGCTAGTTGTGCTTTACAAGAACGATATTGTCTGACAATCTCAGTGTCAATTATGCAGTCCCTTCAGTAAGAGTCTGTTTCACTAAATAAATCTGCATTTCATATTCTATCTTTCCACTTAATTTTTATCGTTTCCCTGAGCAGCATACTCAAAATCAATTTATTTTCTTATTCTGCAGGTTCTCAAGAGACCTCTTAAATTTTATGCGATGCTACTTGCAAGTGATACGGTCTCTTAATTAAGCCTAAGTACTGAATGAAACGAACTGAGTTTATGTTCAAAAGTATTTAGATTTACTGACTGATAAGCAGCTGGTGTCATTTACGAATACCTGTTTCTCTCTGCGACCACAATAGAAGGCCATGAAATCTTTTTCTTTATGCAATATCAAATACAAAATACCGCATTCTTCTCTAGGTTTCGAGGCATGTACTATTTATTAGTCTGCAGTTTATTACTTAAATATCTTTTGTATCACTTGATTAAAAAACGATTCTTCCGATAGTATTCGATGAGAATTCCTACATCTGTTCAGGCTTTTCTCTTTACATCTATTAGGTATGCTTTGTTACTATAAATTTACCAACGGTGAAGTTCTGCACTGCAAGGTTTTATTTATTGTTGTCCAACAATGTTTCATTTTGAGACGACAACTGTGTGTTTATCAGTGGGAATTATTCATTTTTGACTTGCACATTAACCAGAACTTCCCAGGTTAAGTACTAAATCTCAATCACATTTTGACAAATGTCATTTGGTATGGTATTCGCGTACTGCCAAGATGAGAACCCCTCATTCATTCTGCCCCCAACTACAGTAAAGTACGGAAAATACTCCCCATTGCTCGTATTTTGTGGACATGCCCCCTTAATGTGCAGTAGTCAGCGGGCGATCAACAGTGTGGACATCAATAGACAACAGGAAACAAAGATTTAAACACAAGATAAGTGGGTTGAAATTTAGAAGGTGTAAGATCAAATGTTATGGAAAGTTTGGAAAAAATGCCGGGATTTGCAATGAAGATGTTCTATACTTTGCGATAATACAGAAGTATGTTTTACAGTTTTATTTCTACACATGTTAAGAACTACACACATCAAAAAAGTTTTTCATCACCTCGGTTCCGAGAGTTCCGGAACCTGTACAGATAATGGGAATAGAGATCAACATAAACATCATTTCCGCCCTTTTTATTGCTCATGAAACCCAGACACTGCATGTTGTACCACCATACAGCGAGACCTTCAGAGGTGGTGGCCTAGATTGCTGTACACACCGGCACCTCTGGTATCCAGTTTCACGTCCTCTTGCATTGATGCATGATTGCATTCGTCGTGGCATACTATCCAAAAGTTTATCAAGGCACTGTTGCTCCAGATTGTCCCACCCCTCAACGGCGAATCGGCGTAGATCCCTCAGAGTGGCTGAAGGGTCACGTCGTCCATAATCATCCCTTTTCAATGTATCCCAGGCATGTTAGATAGGTTTCATGTCTGGAGAACATGCTGGCCACTCTAGTAGAGCGATGTCGTTATCCTGAAGATAAAAGAAAAAGATGTGCATGATGGGAGCGCGAATTGTCGGCCATGAAGACGAATGCCTCGCCAATATGCTGCCGATACGGCTGCACTATCGATTGGAGGATGGCAGTCACGTTTCGTACAGCCGTTACGGCACCTTCCATAACCACCAGTGGCGTACGTCAGCCCCACATAATGCCACCCCAAAACAGCAGGGAACCTCCATCTTGCTGCAGTGTGTCTAAGGGATTCAGAATGACCGGGTTGCTTCCAAACACGTCTCCGTCGATTTTCTGGTTGAAGGCATTTGCGACACTCATCAGGGAAGACATGTGATTCTCCAGACACGAACCCTATCGGCAATGCCTGGGATACATTGAAAAGGGGTGTTTATGGACGACGTGACCCATCAACCACTCTGAGGGATGTACGCCGAATGGCCGTTGAGGGGTGGACAATCTAGACCAACAGTGCCTTGATGAACTTGTTGATATTAGGACAAATACTATTCCTGATATACATGAATGACTTTCCCAGTAGCGTTACTCAAGGTGAAAAATTTCTCTTCGCTGATGACAGCATATTATAGTCACTGAGACAACAAGAGAACTCCTTGCCGGGAAAGCAAATGAAACTCCCAAGGAAGTTTATGATTGGTTAATAAGCAATAAACTGACATTGAACATAAAGAAAATTAATGCCATGAATTTCAGTTTGAAGAGGAAAAATGACAATGTTAAATTAAATTTAGATGGCACCCCTATAGGCTGTGCAACAAATGCAAAATTTCTAGGAATGAATATTGATTCTCAGCTGAAGTGGTGTGAACACACATAGGTACTTGCAAACAGAATGTCATCAGCATGTTATGCCCTTAGAATCCTATCATCAGTGTTTAACATGCAGTGTCTTTTAGTTACATATTATCCATATGTACACTCAGTTCTTAGCTATGGCATTCTTTTTTGGGGAACAAATGCGCTAAATATGAACACAGTTTTCAAACTCCAGAAAATAGCCATAGCCGCGTGGCATTAGCCGAGCCGTTTAGGGCGCTGCAGTCCTGGACTGTGCGGCTGGTCCCGGCGGAGGTTCGAGTCCTCCCTCGGGCATGGATGTGAGTGTTTGTCCTTAGGATAATTTAGGTTAAGTAGTATGAAAACTTAGGGACTGATGACATTAGCAGTTAAGTCTCATAAGACTTGACACACACGCACACAAAAGAGCCATAAGAATAATAACCAAAAATACTAGTCGAGCTCACTGTAAAAATCTGTTGAAAACACTGGGGATTTTAACTGCTTCGTGTGAATACATTTACCAGTCAGATGTACACATCAAAAGTAACATTGGTAATTACTGCACAAACAGCTTTGTCCATGACCATGCAACAAGAGATAGACTCGACTTGCATTTGCCAAGAAAAAATAAACATAAAACTCAAAACTGCATTTTCTCTCAAGGAATAAAACTTTTCAATAAATTACCAGAAAAGATTAAAGAAATTCCTAAAATACACTTACTTAAAAAGGCAGCTAAAAAGTACTTTTTATGCAATACATTTTATACATTGAAGGATTACTTAGATGTACAGAGTAGAATTTTGATAAAAATATGTTATACAATCCAACATTCCACATAACACCTTCACTTTATGTTTTTCTTTCCTTCTTGTTCCTTTCCAGAAATACTTACCCCCAAGCTATGCATAACTCAGTACTAACAACTCTTCCTCTTTCTGATCTTAACATCTCACTCATTATGGAGGGATGCTGACTCAGATTTTCAGGATAGCAAATGGGAAGTTGCGGTACAAAAATGGCCCAGAGGTCACCAGTGTGTGTGTGTGTGTGTGTGTGTGTGTGTGTGTGTGTGTTCCAAAAGCCTTGTAAAAAGAGATCTACGGATGAGTAAAACTACTACTAACACTACTACTGAGCGGCCCATTCGGCATTTTGTTGGGCCCATCTGTACCGCGCTGCATAGTGTCGTGGTTGCAAAGCTGGACCTCGCCATGGACGTCGGGAATGAAGTGGCGCATCATGCAGCCTATTGCGCACAGTTTGAGTCGTAACACGACGTCCTGTGGCTGCACGAAAGGCATTGCTGCCAGGGTTTCTCCGAGCCATAATCCATAGGTAGCGGTCATCCACTGCAGTAGTAGCCCTTGGGCGGCCTGAGTGAGGCATCTCCTCGACAATTCCTGTCGCTCTGTATCTTCCCCATGTCCGAACAACATCGCTTTGGTTCACTGCGAGACTCCTGGACACTTCTCTTGTTGAGAGCCCTTCCTGGCACAAAGTAACAATGCGGACGCGATCGAACCGCGGTACTGACTGTCTAGACATGGTTGAACTACAGACGAGCCATGCGCCCCCTTCCGGTTGGAATGACTGGAAATGATCAGCACTGATCAGCTGTCAGACTCCCTCCGTCTAATAAGCGATGCTCAAGCATGGTTGTTTACATCTTTGGCCGGGTTTAGTAACATCCCTGAACAGTCAAAGGACTGTGTCTCTGGTACAATATCCACAGTTAACGTCTATCTTCAGGAGTTCCGGGTACTGGGGTAATGCAAAACGCCTTCTGATGTGTGTATTAAAATTATTATCAATTAATCATGACAATATAGATAACGTGGGTCATGTGAACAAACAGAGGAATATATGTATGAGGGATATGAAAAAGTCAGAGTAGGGCAACGAAAAATTTGTAGTTTCTGGTATATCATGGTTTTCACACAGCTGTCTTGGTTATTAAACGGCCAGCATAGATCTTAAATGCATCATCCTCAAGTATAACGTTACATCATATACACTATGTGATCAAAAGCATCCGGACACCTGACTGCAAATGCCTTACAAGTTCGTGGCGCCCTCCATCGATAGTACTGGAATTGAATATGGTGTTGGCCCAACCTTAGCCGTGATGACAGCTTCTATTCTCGTAGGCATACGTTCTGTCAGACGCTGGAAGGCTTCTTGGAGAATGGCAGCCCATTCTTCACGGAGTGCTGCACTGAGGAGAGGTATCGATGTCGGTCGGTGAGGCCTGTCACGAAGTCGGCGGTCCAAAATATCCCAAACGTGTTCTATAGGATTCAGGTCAGGATTCTGTCCACATATTTTTGATCACATAGTGCACATATATGTCCTAACTGACTGACTCATCATTGCCCTGCCAAAACCACTAAGAATAAAACTTGAAATTTGAAGGGGGTGTTGAATTTGCACTGCAGGCGTCGTTTAACCCTCCGCTTATGGCGCGTGTTTTGAGGTCACAGATACTCGCACGGAGTACAAATATACCACGTTTCTTCTCTATTTATTTATTTTCTTTGTTTTTTACGTCCTTTGCGATGCATGAGAAAAGTCGTTACTAATACTTTTTAAACGCAAAATGTGTTTTTGTCACTCCACCCATTTTATTACTCACAAGATGCTACATTGCACATGAAGCAATTAAACTATTCAAACTAACTTTAATGAAGAACCTCATAATACACAAAAAAGTAATCGCAATAGATATGTACAATAAAAAATCATGTAAAATTTTTACAAACAACAACAAGGACAAAAAAGTTGTCGAAAGTTCAACACACACCCATTCGTTACATTTTGCACACACTCTTGGTGTTGATTTATTTCTTCATCTGCCACAAATTTTACAACGTCCTTCGCCGTCTTTTTTTTTGTTTCGCTATTTCCATTTTTTTCTTCTCATGGCAACATCAGTTCTCGAATTTTTAGTTTTCTGGGTATCAAGGGCTGTTTCAAGCTTTCATGAATCTGCGGTTTCACCATTGCCAACTAATTTCGTCAAGGAAATCAACTCGTTTCACTTTGACATAATTTTTGTTTGCTGAATAAATGCATAAAGCACTGACAGCGGCGTTATTTAAAGTATTGTAAAAAATTACTGTTGGCCATATTTTAGTAGTTCTTGCTGTATCACAGTTTGAACAAAGTTGATCGAATACATCAACTCCAACTTTTGTCTGATTGTAGACCGTAACCATCTCTGGTTTGTTTTTTGAACTGTTCGACTCGTCAATCACTGCATCATTGTGCATACTTGAAATTAAAATTACTACTTTCTTTTTCCTTTCGCAGTAGGATACAAGTGTTGCATCATGTCTAAAGCTGGAAACAGAAGTGTTTATCTCTCGCGATTTGCTGGGTAAAAGATTCTGAGGTATTTATTTTTTGTTGTGTCAGATTGTTCCTACATAAATTGTCGTTTTCTCAAGCAGATCTTGAAGCAGAGGACAGATAGTAAACCAGTTATCGGCCATGTTGTTACGTCCTATGCCTAAAATTGGTTTCCCAATTCTCGTGACGACCTCCTTTCCTGCCATGCCTACATCAAAAGACTCCGCCGGCTGTTTCCCACAATAAATTTCTATATTCACAGTATACATTATTCTACAATCGACTAATGCAAACACCTTCATGCCATAACGAGCAGGTTTACTAGGTATAAACTGTCTGAATGTACGTCTTCCACGAAAACCAAACAGCTGCTCATCAGTTGTGAGGTACTCCCCAGGAGTATAGTACTTGCGACAGTTTTCTAACAACAAATCCATAAGTTATCGTATTGGTGGCTTTTTGTCGAGCTTTTATCTTTCATTTCTGGAGCTTGCGTCATCAAATATGAGACAACTAAGCAAGAAGTGAAATCTATTCCTCGACATAGTCAAATAGACTCTTTCAATACCATTGACTTTCTCATTGTCCCATATTTTGCAAGTATTCAACGTGGAAGACTTTAGCACACCAGTGAAAAAAGTATACCAAGAAGGGCATGAATTTCACATCGATCTCTAAATTTTACATCTGGTTCTCTAGAAAATTTGTGCCCGATTGTTTCTATATAAATATTACGACTTTTCACGATCTATGATTCTGTCATCAACAATCAGGTGAATGCAAACGATTTCAGATTTTGCATTTCCTTGCCTCTCCTTTACGACCAGTAACACGAAGAAGGATATTGCAGGACTTTATTTTAACATTAGGACGAGGCGGTATTTTATTCCATTTTGTTCTATATTTTCCAAAATAAAAATCAGATTCTTCACTTGCCTTGTTGAAGTTCTCTTCCTTGTCGACATTATCTCCTTCCGATTTTTCTTCACTTGCCTCGTTGAAGTTCTCTACCATGTCCACATTTTCTTCTTGCGATTCTCTCCCGACATTGTTTCCAGTTTGCTCGTCTGGTCGATCGTCATCCTCGCTTGTATATCCATCGCACAGATCAGAATTACAATCGGAAAGCTCATCAGTCTGCAGTTCTTCCTCTAGCCATTGCATCCAAATCGTTTCATCAGAAGTGCGATCTCCCATTATACCTAAACAATAACGATTAATTAATACTACAATAGCATTCCAAACATATTTCAAATATAATGGAAATTAAAATTTGTACTTACCATATAAAAAATGTGCTGGTACTTCGATACTCTCGTGGAGTACATGTGTGCGCCAAACACGACAGGGAATACTCAAGACTTTCCTATGAGAAGATCCACGCCAGTGACTGCAGGTACAGTATGGAACAAGAACTCGAGACTTTGAGAATTTCAGCCCCGCCGCTGTTACCTACGATAAGATAATAATGTTTAATACGACAATGGCGTACATTTGTACTCCGCGCGAGTAACCGGAGGTTAAGAAGAGATTTTTCGAAATTCCACCCCTAAGAGGATAAATTGGAGATGAAAGATTTTTTGAAAAGTTTCGATTTTACGGCGGTTTTGTAGCTCGAACTATGAAAACTGGAATTTGGTCTCTCGAATAGAAGTAAAGAATTACGGTTTTCTGCACTTCTGGAAATTTAGCCCCTGTGTGAGTGAAAGAGTGGCTGAAAGCTTTTCTGAAAATATATCATTATTGCAAAACCACGAAATTATTTTTAACGCGACATCTTCGAAGAATCAAATCTGTCTTCTCGGTTACAAATAAAAAAACTACGTGTTTCCGTCTTTTTCGGAACTCAGGCATCACCGATGTGAAATAGCGGGTGAAACGTATTATGTAAATAATTCATTCTGAAAGCAGTTTTAAAGCTTAATCGATGAGAATTGAGTTGGGATTCTCAGTTACAATTTAAAAAAATACCTGTTTCAGTGTTTTTGGGAATGCAGCTCCTAAGGGAGTGAAATAATGTCTGCTTGATTCAATGACTCGTCATCGCCCAGCAAAAACCGCAAAGGATAAAAACTTGAAATTTGAGGATGGTGTTAATCTACTAATGCATTTTAAAGCTACATGAATGAAAACTGGTACTTGACTTATCGATTAGTAATTAATAAAATACGTGTTTCACAGTTTTGGAAATTCAAATCCTAAGGAGCTGGAATAGAGTATGCCAATTTTTATGAAAATATCTAAAGCTGAATCTTCTTAGTAAATGTTTGGTAAGAGATGAAAGTTTTTGTGGCAATATCGCCACAAGAACTCAAAAGACTGGATTAACAAAGGACTCCTACTCCAGATACCAGAAAGCGTTTTTGGTTATTAGACATTCGTAAAAGACCGAACTTCTATGGCCTTAATTACTGTGAACAGTTTACATGACGTTGTTATTTCTGAACAACATGAAAATTTGATCAAAGAAAAACAAAAAAAAAAACGGAACATGTATAGACTATACAGTTTAAGCGGGCGAAGGGGTGAGCCCTAAGCTATATATATATATATATATATATATATATATATATATATATATATATATATAGGCTAAGTAACGTAAGACGTAACACCAGCTTTGTTTCGTGAATCGTTATGCATATCAAAACGCGGTTTTAAGCAAATGTTAGACTGTCGAATGGCACGTTTGGTTAATGTTATATATATATATATATATATATATATATATATAGGCTAAGTAACGTAAGACGTAACACCAGCTTTGTTTCGTGAATCGTTATGCATATCAAAACGCGGTTTTAAGCAAATGTTAGACTGTCGAATGGCACGTTTGGTTAATGTTTTTACCACTGGTATCATACATTACTTTTGTAAGATGAATATAAAAGAAATGCCGTAAAAACAGTACAGCAGTACAGGGCTACCTATCCGAATCGGCAATATCCAACCCGCCGCACAATTGCACGAATTATTAAGACGCTAGAGGGAACAGACTGCTTGAACGTCAAAAAGAGGACAAGAAAGAAGACTGCAACTGGTAGAGAACAGGAAGAAGCTGCCCTGGCTACGACGCTAATGAATCAGCAAAGTAGTACGAGACATATTGCAAAGGAACGTGAATCAACCAGACGAGTGTCATTTTCATCCTGCGTCGACAGAATTTCCATCCCAATCGTCTCTCTACAGCATGCACTAGACATCTGTGACTTCGAACGTGGTAAAGAATTTTGTTAATTTGCCCTTCAGCAACTGAGAGACGACCCTATGTTTTTCCAGCGAGTGCTCTTTGCCGATGAAGCAACGTTTACTAAATTCGCTAATGTAAATTTGCATAACATGCACTACTGTGCAGCCGCAAATCCACACTGGTTTCGTCAGTGGAGCCGTGGAGAGTAAACGTGTGGTGAGGCCTCATAGGTAATTACATTGTGAGACCTTACTTTATCTTAGGCGTTCTAATAGGACGAACATTCTGTCGGTTCTTCTAGAAGAAGTATGTGGCTTCAACGACGATTGTCCACTCACTCGTTCCGTGTTGCTACTCAAGTACTGAATGAGAACTTTCCTAGATGTTGGATAGAACAAAATTCTGTTGTCAAATGGCCTGCGAGGTCCCCCGATGATAAGAAGATTGCAGCACTGCATTGATACCAATGGTCATCACTTTGAACATCTTCTGTAAATGGACGTTCATGCCACCCTTTTGATCTTCGGTGACCTTCAGAGACCTTGCACATTGTATTCTTCTCGATAGCCGCTATCAGAAAATAAGTATCGAACTATAGCATCCCATTAAAAAAAAAAGTTGATCTTCATATCTTTGACGCGACCCCACCTAGCAATAAAAAACCAACGTCATATTGTGGCCCCCGTTGTCCTACGCAACATACGTCCCACAAAATTTTCAGCTCCTATCATACTTTCGGAGTTATTGTAGGTGGCAATAGTTAGTGACTCATCCTGTACATCTTTGGCGGAAGAGGAGGTCTCTGAATATGAAGGTATGCATGTAAAGAGTGAAGTACGCAGGGATGTATCAGATTGATTGGATAACGGTTAGACAGTAATTTAGACTTTCAGTTCTGGGCTTCAGAAAGGCGTGCTTCTCATCGCTCGACCTCTGACACAGCTACACCTGTTGATGTAAGTAGTTTGTCCTTCAGCAGTTATAGTATACGTTAATGCACTCCAAACGCATCCCTTCGGACGCCATCAGGTACTCAGCAATCATTCGTGGGGTGCGGGCTTGGCAGGGTACCTGATTTTGGGATTGTTAAGCGCCGTTAGTCCTCTGTCATTCTAAGCTCTGGGCATGTTTCAGCGATAACCCTGCGGAGTGGTAGAAACCCCTATATAAAACCCTTCAGGTAGAAACCCCTATATAAAACCCTTCAGGTAGAAACCCCTATATAAAACCCTTCAGTCTCAAAATATGGCTGTTGAGGTAGAACAGTCGGGCAACCTCTGGGGGCACTGCTACAGCTCAACTGTAGAAGGCTTACTAAGGCATGCAGCACTCTGAGTGGACCCTTGCTACCCTAAATGCTTGTGGGACGGAGTTGAAATCCTCTAACTCAAACATATCAACTCCCAGCGTGATTGGTGCATCGTCTGGGAGTACTCACACCAAACTCTCCAAATAAATGATGGAGGCTACTATCCTAATAATCAACTTGTATTTAGTAATGGGGCTCAAGCAGTCTTAAAACAGACTGTGTTTCCAATGATCAAAAGGAACGAGGGGACGTCTGAAGAAGTGTTCCCCTTTTATATCCATAAAGACCTAGAAGGTGCCAAAGCCTATCAAGAAGTTATGAAATATTTCTTAGTTGAGACTAACAGGGAAAAGCAGGTGTAACTTCGGAGGAAGTCACAAAAATTGTGTGAATATAACGTAATTGTTGAGTTGCATAATGTCCTTAAGTCCATCAACGCTGGTACGTCCCGTGATATTTCGGATATCGACATGGCAAAATTTTAACAAGGATGGGCATCACAGAGGATAGTGGATATGGAGCAAAGGACACGAAGGCATGATGCAGTTGGTTTTAGAAGTGGTTTAACAAATGAAAATACTATATTCTGTATTCTCTGTGAGGTTTTGGATGGATTAAATAACAGCCAGCCAAAGCTAGGTGGCTTCTATAATATAACTAAGGCGTCTGATTATGTTGATCACAAGATATTACTGCAGAACTTGGGCAGCTATGGCATATGGAACTGGTTCACCTCTTACTTTAAGAACAGGCAGCAGAAGGTCATTCTCTGTAATACTGAAAATGGCTACCACTTCCAGTGCCAATGGGTCACAGACTAATGTGGTGGGCTGGTGGTGGTGGTGGTGATGGGGGGGGGGGTTTGCTCCTGGGGTCAGTGCAAAATGGCTTCGACGTGCAGTCCGAATGGAGCACAGTTAAGTGTGGTGGGGTGGGGGAGTGCCCCAGGGGTCGGTGCTGGGGTGGCTACTGTTTCTTGTTTATATAAATCATGTCCCTTCAAATATTACAGATGAGTCTAAAATATTTCTGATTGCTGTTAACGCCAGCTCGGTACTGAAAGGATGTTGTTGTCCACTATTAACACGGTCACAATAATGGACTTCGAAATACAAGGGTCGTCCAGAGAGTAAGTTCCGATCGGTAGCGAAATGGACACCACAGTGAAAACACGATGAAATATTGTCTATAGTATGACCCTCGATCGCATCGAGACGCTCTTGTCAGTTGTGAGTGCACTGTGAGCAAGTAAAGGTGCCTAGAACAACGATGTCTCCCGCCAAGTAGGAGGACCCACTGAGAGGCTTCGCCTTAATGAATGCAGCCCACCTAACACAACTGCCACACACTTCCTTCTTCGTATCAATTCTCAGCCGCACTCTGCAGGGGCAGTGAAGACGCTCCAGCCTTTTCGATAAAAGTGCTCGGTCACCCACAACACAACCCTAATTGGCTCGTCCTGAGTATCATCTCTGTTCACATGAAACACTGGATACGAAGACAACACTTGGACGCAGGGTACGCGCTATAGACCAGCGTAGATAATTATCGGAAAGCACAGGCGGCTGCCTTATATGACGATAGTGTTGGAAATTTGGTATAACCCGCCGACAAATGTCTAAGTCGGCGCAGAGACTATGTAGAGAATTACCTGAAAAGTGTTGCTCTTGCAAATAAAATGGTTCTGAATTTCACTGTGGTTTCCATTTAGCGACCGATCTGAACTTACTTTCGGGACAAGCCTCATATAAGTTCATTGCTTGTAGGATATAAATTGTTTTACCTTTTCTAACACAAAATTGAAGAAAAGTTACATGATAATTACAAAGAATGGACCTATGCTTAGTGGAACAGAATAGTTCAAATTAGTAGGCGGTCAGATAGGTAGTAAGCTATCGTGGAAAGTTCATGTTCAATATCTTGTTCAAAAACTAAATGCTGCTTTATTTACCATCGGAACAGTACCTGAAATAAGTGATAGTTTTACATGGAAAGTACTTTACTTTGCTTATTTTGATTCGCTTATGATGTGTGATATTCTATTTTTGAGATAACTCTTCTCATACAAAAACGGTATTTCTGGCTCATAAACGGGAAGATCGAGCAATATGTTATGTAACTTCACGAACCTCTTGTCAACCCCTGTTTAATAGTCTGGGAATTCTGACATTTGCCTCTCAATACATATTTTCTTTAATGTCGTTCGTTGTTAACAATATCAGATTAATCCCAAGAGTTAGCAGCTTTCCCTCAGTTACATACAAGCTAGAAATCCAATTTGCATTTGGAAAGCACCTCCTTGACTCCTGTGCACACAGGTGTGGCCATTTTTAGTAAGTTGCCAGAAAAATACAAAAATCTTAGCAGTAAACCACGCACTTTCAAATGAAAACTGAGAAGTTTTGTCATGGCTCAATCCCTTTATTTTGACGAGGAATTCCTGGAAAATTTAAAAAAATTAATTTAATTCCTGTGTTAATGTTTTTGATTATGTAAATTTAAACTTACGGCTTGTCGTTTACATTAGATTGATACACTTTTTATTTTGTCTATTATTACTCTTTTGCTATAATTTCATGTACTGCTTCGTTCCATGGCCACGGAGACTTGCTCCTTACTTTGGTCCTACGGAACATGGCGTAAAATGAAAACAAAGTGAGATGATGGCCACCTTATTTAAGAACTTCAGTTCTTCAGCGTTGTCTGAACACATCACTGCAAGGTACCTCCAACTTAGGCCTTAGATACATAATCCCGTTCCAGCGTTCTGCCCATACAACGCTAAGTAGTGAAGGTGAAGCGATCTGTGAGAAGTGTGGAAAGGCAGCCAATGAAATTGGGACTGACTGCCCATCTCCAGCTGCTTTTGGAGTCACCGAATCTGGAGCTGTGACTGCCCTGTTTTTGCTGAGAAACACAAATTGCTTTCGTCTTTGCCGTTTCTTATGCCTCCATGATGCAGAATCCTGTTCCCAAGGTCGACGCTCCGCTGCAAATGACATCCAGCGAACCACTATCGTACCACTATCCACCACCACTTGAACCACTACACGCCAAAGCCAAGTAAGTAAGGACATAGCGATTCAGGTAGCTAAGACAGAGGAGGCAAGCAATATTTCCCCGGTGAGTATCGAGAAAGCACCCCTAAAGCAGCGCCTGTCAACGCTACCTACCTGCATGGTACTTGAAGGAAGAGGGAGCAGGGAAAACGTCGAAAGCTATCCTAGGCGCAATCAAACTTTATTCAGGCACGAGCAAGTGATGATGAAGACAACTTGGATTTCTGTGCATGGTCACCGAGCCCAGACAGCCCCTAAGCTCTCCTCGCTCTAAAAGTGCCTCGCCATTCCAGCTTAAGGATAGGCGTACAATTAAAACCACGCGGCTGAAATGGCTCCCGTACTTCAGTGGAATGTGAACTGATGCAGGAATCATCTGAAGGAACTGAGACTTCTCATACAGGTCAGACCTTTTTGTCGGTGAGTAATTTTAAAGAGACTGACTTGCCCGTACTTGGACGCTATCAGAAAAGACAACCTAAATGAAGACAAGGACAAGCGATCGCTGTTTGAATAGAGGCCCATGTGGTTGTCACGGTGTGTTCTGTGTTCCTATCGTCCCGTGAGCCCATCTACAGTGAGATCCTCACATATCTTCTTCATTACCTACTTCGTCCTCTTCTTGTTTTAGGGGGCTTTAATGCGCCATGGGGTTCTGACACTCCTTGCCGCAAGGGTCGCATGTTTGTGCATCTGGCACGCACTACACCCATCATACTGACGAACATAGGTCAGGCTACACATTTTAACACCACTACGAATTCGTCTACGGCTATTTACCTCTCTTTTGCTGGCCTGCACTTGCAAACACTGCTCATTAGAAAAGAACCTTTATGACAGCAACTACCCTATCGGGATCCATCTGTCCAATGGAGCAGATCCCGAAGGGAAGTCACCGAGATGACTGTTCAGAAAAGCTAACTAGATTTTCAAGTTGTGACTACGTCCAGGACTGTGTGGATTACATTACAACCGTGAATCTCCATATGAATCTCCATGCTCCTGATGCGTCCATCCCAAAGACAACGGAAACAACTAGGAGGCTACCTGCCCTTTGGAGAAACGATGGGCGTCATTCCACAATCAGTGACAGGAGGACAGTTGTGCGCTACAAATTCGAATCCTGCAACCTTTTGAACTACGTGGACCAAGTCGACGACATTAATTCGAGAAAGTAAGCAGAGGTCTTGATAAGAGTACCTGATTTCTGTAAATAGGTCCACATCTGCAAGTAAAGTATGGGAAGGTATCAGGAGGATCTCAAGGCTCCATTCACGACCGCCTACAGCAGCTGTACGAGAGCGAGGGTCTCTCCTCGTATCGCCGAGAGACATTGCTCAGTCGTACAAGGCTCTTAAGGCTAATTCTAATCGGTATCCGGCTTCCGTCGATATCAAGAGACACAGGAGGAGGCTGACTTTGATTTTTCGTGCACCAACATTGAGGAATACCACCAGCCCTTCTCTCTGTAAGAGCTGGAATCACCATTGTCAATAGTTCATGATACTATGCCCGCACACCACCCTGCTACGTACAGCAAGTTGAAGCAGTCTTACTTGCCGTATGAGGAAGTCCTCTTACGGCTCATTCGTGAATGACAAGGGGTTTTCCCAGCTCGTGGAAAGAATCAACTTAGGCAAAATTTTAAAATAATGGAATCACCTGACAAACTCCGGTAGTTATTGTAGCATTCGCCTGAGAAGCTGCGTCGGAAAGACATTGCAGTGTGTGTTTTCGAAACCAAGCCCCTACTAAGTCGGTCCCAATGCTAGTTCAGGAGTTATTATTCCACGTCCGATAACCTGACCTTGCTCGAAGCAGCAATTCAACAAGCAACTCTTTATCTGTGTCTTCTTCGATTTGGAAAACGACTACGATACTATCTAGAGGCATGATATTTTGTGGCCGCTATAGCAGGGTTCCGTGGAAGTCTACAAACCTTCATACTTGCTTTCTCTCAAATAGGTATTTTAGATACAA
Organism: Schistocerca serialis cubense; assembly: GCF_023864345.2. Lineage (NCBI taxonomy): Eukaryota > Metazoa > Arthropoda > Insecta > Orthoptera > Acrididae > Schistocerca > Schistocerca serialis. The sequence continues at coordinate 1,005,273,013 of NC_064638.1, read as the reverse complement.
GAATGAGAATTTCCTTGCTGTTCTTTTTAAGCAAGAGAACGTTGTCCATGTAGGAAGAGTTCTAAGTGTCGCGGCATTCACTATTGCAATAATAATTATTACGTCCACAGTGCGCCGTCCCGTACTGTATTCTTTGATGGTGGACGAGTTCTCCACGTTTGGTGCATCCTTCAACCTTGCAACGGCTACTCGACAACTGCAGTTGACGTTCAGACGGTTGCTGGTTTGGTCTTACCACACAGGTCCTAAATTATGTGGATAATATTGTTTGTGTTGAACTTAATCGCTCCTGGTCTCCTTATAATTTACCCGTTTTGAGACTGAGGAATACCATTTTAATTTCTAAGGAAGAAGTAAAATATCTGGGCCTCACTGTCGATGGGAAGCTAACATGGTTGTCACATCTTAAAGAACTGAAACTGAAATGTTTCAAGGCCTTAGGCACCTTTTCAACGCGTCACTCGTAGGTCTTGCAGAGCTGACAAGGTACGTCTGCCCCAATGTTATACGGCGTCTGTGTGACCGTGGCTTGAATACGGTGGCCTAGAGCATCAAGGCCTTCCTACCTCAGAATGCTGTATATGGTACATCACGAGGGCTAGTTGATAGACTGTGTGCAGTGGCTGGTGAGGCTCTGATGTCTCTCTGACGTCTTCTTCTCGTGGTATGCCAAGCATATAGGGCTTTGTCTCTTCCCAAATCACTAGTATCTCATGTATGTTGTGCAGCCGCCACTGTAACGGCTGTCCAGTCACCGTCACGAACAACGAGGCCGTTTGGGATTCGTGCTAGGGAGAGCTTCAGTTACTATAGGTGCGAGTTGGGGTTTTAGAATTGACTGCTTACAGGAAAATTCAAGGGGATTTTACATTGCAAACCTGATTTTATTGCATTGGAGAAAATGAGACTGCGCCATGACAGGAAATTCCTCATCTGCTCGTATTGCCAAAGTGCCCTTCTGGCTGTTAGATGAACCCAGTAGATAGGACGGTGCAAGAACGCTCTCTTCTCTTGCAAAGGCCGTAATTTTCTGCGGAGTTCGAGAACATAGAGGGATTATGGCAAACGAACTCGTTGATGTGAATGCGAAGGAGACCTGCTCCCATCCACCTCTTGTTCGATGCTCAGTCCCCAGAATACCATGTGTTAGTGGGAGGATCAGTGGCTGTAACTGAGGAATAATAAGTTACATTCCGAAAAACCTTCCGTGCGACGGTCGTTTACCTCGTTTAGATCGCGACAAGTTTGAGAAGTAGCACTTACACGGCTTAGAGTGGCAAATTTCCCACTGAAACTTGGTTTTCTCTTACGCCGTGTGGAGCCCCCAGTGTGTCACAGATGTGACGCGCAGCTGTCTCAATACGACATACTTTAAATAAGTGTACTTTACATGACAACCAGAGAGTTGATGTTGGTCTCTCACAAGACTTTCCCTCTATTTCAGGTAATAATAAGGCGAGTGTCGTTCGTGTTTTAAGTTTTTGTGTGATGTTCGGAATTATTTCCGAAATACTGGTTGTGATATATAATGTGTCACAGAGTTGTTCCTCCATTCTTTATTTCTAGTCAGCTATCTAGCCACAGTTATCTGCCCTCTTTTTATCACTGTCAGCACTGGTATTTTATCCTTGATTTTATCCAGATATTCTGTTGCGTTTCGTCGGAATTTTAGTAAGGGATTTTCTGAAGTTCACCTTGTCGGGGTTCCCAGTCAATTCTCGTGAGAGAACGCAGCTTGGTTTTCCAATTTGTTCCTGTTTTTAATACATTTTCACCACACTCGTCTGTATATCATTCATGAAAGGGCGCTGATAATCATGTTATTTTGCGCCCTCATCCACAAATCATCATCCTCACATTCCTTAGAACGAGAAATTTTCTGCTTATCATTCGGAGGTGAGAATCGAATCGTATACCCCAAATTCGAGCGCCTTAGCGAGCATTGTGGGCGGTGGAAACTGCCACAATCAGACGCGTCATGTTGGAAGTCTTAAACAATAGAACAGTGACGACTGATAAGAAAAAAAGTGTTTCAGTATCTGACCGTGTTGTCTAACAATTCTGAAGCGAGATGTAGGATTAGTCACCAGTAAGTTCGATCATCACGCTATTATCACAAAAATTATCCGTGATCTGAAATGTGAATCTCTGGAGGGAAGATGAAACTCATTTAGCGAAACGCTACTGGAAATGTTTAGAGACCCGGCATTTGCGACGGACTGGAGAACGATTTTTCTGCCAATAACGATCATCTCGCTTAAGGACGACGAAGACAAAGAAATTAGGTTTCGTACGGAAGGACAGAGTGTCATTATTCCCTCGCTCCATTTGCAAGTGGAACAGAAAAGGGAATGACAAGGTGCCCTCTGTCATTCACCAATTATATCTGCGAAATACATGCGTAGATGTAGAAGTTTACTTGAAGTTTAGAAATGCATCCCTCAATAATTGTGTAGCGTCATTATTACACTCTATAAACAAGCACCACCCTCTACTCGTCCCACCTCTAAACTGATCCCTCAGGGTCACTTATCGTCGGTACTGTGTCAGATCAACCTGTTAACTGCAAATATTATGCATTACACACTGACATTCGTCATTTTCCATTATTCTTAACCCCACCTGTTACAATACATATGCAGTGGCATTCGTAAACTGTATAGAGGGGATACACAAATCTAAAACTAGTTACGTCGTTATTGTAGTTGTATTTCACAAGCGTGCCACAACACCACTTAGTTGTATTTCGGAATCCTTGCTTCATTTGTACATTTCTGAAAATTCCACACTGAAAATCAAGACTCCAATTAGTTCTTTGAAAGTGAGAGAGGACAGGTCATGGTAGGTACTTAGATCATGTTGCAGAAGGAACCTCGTAGCAGACGAATTAGTTTAAAGCAGGAGGCATGTGAAAGGCAGCTAGAGGTAGTCGCAAGTTTCTGTTTTCTATATTTGTTGTTCATAAACTGTGACAAAAATATTTGATAACACAGTGAATAGCCAAAAAGTTTCAATCAAGGAGACCCGCATCAGTGCGGAATTTTTCCCGTTGTATGTTATTGGACACTGATGCCTTCGAAACGAATGCCTCTGATATAGTCAGTGTAATTGCCGTATTATCGAATACGAGCGAATAACGTTTCTTCATGAGGATGATATGCTGCAGAGGGCGTGTGCGTGTGCGTGCGCGCGCGCGCGGGTGCGTGTGTGTGTGTGTGTGTGTGTGTGTGTGTGTGTGTTCAAAAATGTTCAAATGTGTGTGAAATCTTATGGGACTTAACTGCTAAGGTCATCAGTCCCTAAGCTTACACATTACTTAACCTAAATTATCCTAAGGACAATGTGTGTGTGTGTGTGTGTGTGTGTGTGTGTGTGTGTGTGTGCCCGCACGCGTACATGCTCGCGCGGATGCTGTAAATGTCGTACTTTTATCACGTACATGGATGCACAACCCTCCATACACTTCCACATGCAATCGTTTTTGGTAATTTGGTAATTTTGGTAATCCGGAAGTACACAGTGTGAGAAATTTAGTACACTGAGGTGCTACCTCTGGTAGGGACAAAGACTATAACCCGGCTGTCATAGTCACACTGAATCCGGATGGCAGATATGGATAGGTCATTCCATGCCTCTTCAGCTCTTTGCCAGATTTAAGTAATGGTAGTTCCAACAATTGGTAACGTGCCGCCACCAACAACTCATTACCGTTATGTGTTTCCAGTGCTAGGTAGACCTAGAGGACACTCAACCGCAAAAGTCGAACGCTCTTTGTATCGACCTAGGTCAAGAATCTGTGAATCTGGTTGGTGAGTTATCAAATAACTCTATTCGAAAGTTATTTTCTTGTGCCAAGATATTTCGCGCATACATCTGCCATTATTTACGATTTGTTTTGGTACATCCGTTTTCCTTTGCGTTCCCATGAAATTGTAGCGGAGCACACTTAAATACTAAACTTATTTTTATAATATGTGTAACATTAGTGGCTGGCCGGCGTGGCCGTGCGGCTCTAGGCGCTTCGTCTGGAACCGCGTGACCGCTACGGTCGCAGTTTCGAATCCTGCCTCGGGCATGGATGTGTGTGATGTCCGTAGGTTAGTTAGGTTTAATTAGTTCTAAGTTCTAGGGGACTGATGACCTCAGATGTTGAGTCCCATAGTGCTCAGAGCCATTTGAACCATTTGTAACATTAGCGTGTGCTTCTCAACAACTCATGGAGACGCAGAAGAAGATGAATGAGAAAGCGAAAGATAAGAAGTGGCACATGTATGCAGGATATACATTGGCACAAGGTAATTACGTTCAGACATAACGTTATGTATTATCTTACCAAGCAGATTCACATTCACATCGTTTGGTTGCAGATGACGCGCTACAACTGCATGATAACGCTCAAATGGCCCTGCAGAAGCGTATATGTCTGAAACACGTATGTATTCAATGTTTTCATTACCAGAGATGGCGAGGCATGACAGAATCTCTGACCAGAGAGTTATTTATCGTTGCTAGTCTGCGCTTGACCGCGCGAGAGTTCAGTAGTGTGTGTGGAGTCGGCAGAGGGAGTAGTGAGTTGCGAGTTGGACTCTGTCGGCAGTAGTAGTCAGTCGGCAGTAGTTGTAGCGAGTGGACGGTTGTACTGAGCGGGCGTCGGCATGAGTCGGCGGCGTGCTCTCCTTCCATCTCTGGTCACGATTCAGGACGAGGTAAATTGATATAGAAGGTAATGAAGCAGCATTGCGCTCAGCTAATAACATATGTTAATTGTAATTAATTTGTTCAAGAATTGCCCCAACAATAATTTTCTTATAAAGTGACTGTTTTAAACAAAAAGATTCATTTCAAGTCAAGTAATACTTCCTATGCATTCCCTCCAAGAATTAAAATTAAACATGGGCCAGCATTGCACGGAGCTGTGCCGAAAAATAAGAGCAGATATTGATGGAGTTTACTGATGTAAGAATTTTGGTTTTTGTGTTCAGGTTTAATTATTGCACAGGGCCGAAGGTCAGCGCAGCTGCCCTTATAAAATTTATCAGGTTTAATTATTTCTGTTCAGATGTTACATTCAGTTCATAGATCATTATTTAATTAATTTTATTGTGTGTTTAATGAGCAATCTTCATTAGTTAATGTTTGTGGGGAGTTTACATTTGGGTCATTATTATTCTTTTATTTTGCAAGCAGGTTACGCTTGGTTCATTTTTTAATTATTCAGTTTTGTGGGAAGACAACATATGGCTCATTTTCATTAACATTGTCCTTTAAAATTTTTCGGGGAGGTTACACTTGGCGACATCCGGACCAGGATCGTATTTCTTTGAGAATCTTCTGAGAAGTAGTTAGATATCTGCTCTTATTTACTTAAATATAATTAGCATTTGGCGCAACGCTTTTACTAATTTTGTGACTTTCTCTCACAGATCATCGGCAATTCGTTGCTCTTTGTTGTATTTGTGTTTGTTGCATTTTGTATTGTCTTTGTTTCATTATTGAATAATTGTGATTTGTGTAAAAATGCCGCGAAAAACTGTTAATAGTACATCGCGAGGTATAATGAGTGAAATAACCGAATTAAACAACTTGACCGATAGTAATTGTGACACGCATTGTAATGATGACAATCCTCTATTTAGTGACAATCAGTGTGTACCGACCACCAATGTTGATTTTGATCTTATTGATGAACAAATAAATTCAATTGCGTCGGCTGTTATTTTAACGACAATTGATGAGGCGGGGCGTTCTGTTGCAATGAGCGCTGCCCAGCTTGACACACCCGGTTTGGGGGATTTACGTGACGAACAGATAAATTTTTCTAATGAAAATGAACAGAGTAATCAGAATGCGTCGGATTTATTTAATTCCGATTTAGTGACCAACAGTGTACATCCGATTAGCGAACATTTTCAAGAATCACAGAATGACCAAATGGTCACACAAAACGTGACAATTGCAGGTACACCATCAAACAGCACAGAGAATAGAAATGCTAATTTTGGTTTGGATCAAATTATGGCAATTTTGCTACAACAACTTAATGAAACTCTCAAACAACAATTTAGTGAACAGAACAATCATCTTAATGAAATTAATAAAAAACAAGACAACCTTAATGAAGATAACAAACAATTTAAAGAAGATTTCAAACAACTTAGTGAACAGAACAAACACCTTAATGAAAAATTAGACAACAATTCCAGACAGCTAAACGAAAAATTAGACAACAATTCCAGACAGTTAAATGAAAAATTAGACAACAATTCCAGACAGCTTAGTGAACAGATTAGAGCCGTTGCCGCGCAGTGTCATGACACTAAGGAACAATTACGTGTGGAAATTGAGGCTTGTGCTAGGAAAAGTAACGAAGAAATTAGATCTGTTGCTCAGGAATTAAGGGATATGCAAACAGCCACAACAGAAACACTTAGAGACGAAATTAGTGCAGTCGGTAAACAATGCTCTGAAAAAGCAACACAATTACGCGACGAGTTTAAAGTAATGACAGCAGAACTTTCGCGCACAATGGATGCAAAGATTGACGCGAAATTTGAACAACAGAACAGTCAAATTGACGAGCGTTTTAATCTTCACCTACAAAACAGTGATACGCGTTTCCGCAAAGTTATACAGGATCAAAATAAAGTAAAACGTCAAGTCATGGAAACAATTACTGCACGGAGACAAGAAGAAAACGTAAAATGTTTGCGAAGGCAAAAACATACGTAGACAACAATATTGCTACAGTTTCCGACGATATTAATACCATCAAACAGTTGAACACAGAATTACGTGATGAGATCTCTGACCTTAAATCAAAAACAGATACACGCACAGTAGATTTTCAAACAGTGACCGACAGACTCGAACAATTAGAACTAACACAGGATTCCGATGTCGTCAAAGCTGACGTTAAAAAATTGAACGAAACCACACGTAAATTACAAAAACAGATTAATGCTTCTGACACTAAGAACGATGATCAGGTAAAAGTACTGACTGAAAAATGTGATGATTTGGCCAGTCGTATTGATGTTATTGAAAGTAATAATGAGAGAAAATCAGACGATAATGCACCGATTGTGTTTAACCAAACACCTGAATTCCAAAATTTACAGCAGACAATCAATGAGATAGATTCGTCTAATAACACATTACGTAGAAAATTATCAAGTTTACAGCAAGAGGTAACAGAGATCAAAAATATTTCAGTTAATAACACGTCACAGCATACGGTGAATTCCGAACATTTCTAACACTCATACAGTCAGTGTAACTTAAACAATTTACAGTGACTACACGACTTAAAATCCGAAAAGGTACGCGGCATAAAATCTGAAAAGCTACACAACTTGAAGTACGAAATGACACAGACAAACAGATTCTCACACAAACATGAACGTGTTCTCAAATTCAGTGAGGAGAACGTAGATTACGAGCAGTTTTTATCCGTAAGAAAATCTAAGGAATTTAATAATGACAGAGCACAGGTATACGCTTTGAACTGGATACGTCGATTTATTTTTGTACTTTCACCAGCTTGGTCTGTAACACAGAAACTAGCTTTGAACTGGATACGACAGTTTGCTCTTGAATTTTTACCAACATTTCGTGTAATGCAGAAACTAGAATTAGCATGGATACAGCAATTTGATTCTGAATTTTTAACGGCATTGCCTGTAACGCAAAAACTAAAGTTTATTTGCAGCGCGTAATCGACCTCAGGGGATTCATTACGCTTTAATGAATATGTGCCGTAGCGTGCGTAGGGCCCCGAGCTGTAGTAGTGCTGCTTCATCTTTAGTTTTCTGCACTGCTGCCTTCTCTTCTACTATCCTTTATATCTATCAAAACAGCTCTTTAACTATTGCTCTATCTAGGATTAAGAATGAGTCAAGAAAACCCGATAAGACAAGTTATACCGAAAGTGACACTTTTTCATTAGACGCTCCAGAAATGATAACCACGAGAACTTTAATAACAGAGAAAATTTTAATCATCAGTATGTGTAAAATTTTCAGCAGTCGCAAACATATTTTTGGTAACAATAGAGGTTTTTCTCCGCAATAGCAACAAAACCAACCGGTTAGCATACCTAACCAACAATGTAGCCTACAAGGTCAACCAAACTTTAATGTTTCGCCGCGTGCACGTATAGTCCCAGCTACAACAAATAGTAACGCACGCCAGCAAAGAAATGAGTACGTACAGACAACACACTATTTCAACTCGTATCGCAATGCGCCGTATAGAAATGACTATCATGACAGACGTAAAATTAATGAGCACAGTTTTCAGCGTACGTATAATAACAGTCGATCTTATCAGCAGCAAGAACTTCAGCAACAACACATTATCACGAATGAACCAGACAGTAGGTATCATCCAGAACGTAATACGTCAGGAAGGAATAACAGAACAGTTCAAATAGTCGAAATGCCACAGCATCCTCCCGAAAATAATAACATGTCAGATAGAATTTGACTAGATACTGTACAGGTCGCATCCTCCAGTAACACAAATAATAATTTTGACACGCAGAATCTTGTTCACAAAAACGTTATTTGAAACATGCTTTGTTGAATGCACCACTTTTATTGCACCCAGATCTTACTAGTAATTTTTCTATTGCCACCGACAGTTCTAACACCGCTTTAGGCGTACATATTTTCCAGGAAATTGAAGAAGATGGCTCTACAGTAATTAAAAACATCGCATTTGCAAGTCGCATTGTGTCACCTGCTGAACGAAATTATTCCGTTACCGAACTGGAAACATTGTGTGTTGTATGGGCTTTTACGAGATTTAGGCACTTTCTTTATGGCAGACATACCATCGTATACACAGACCACAGAGCGATACGATTTTTACTTTCAGCTAAATTTTCACAAGACAGATTAAGCAGATGGAAGCTTTATTTACAGGAATTTAATTTCACAATTGTTCACATTCCCGGCACACAAAATGTTATAGCAGACGCACTATCTCGTTCTCTCAGCAACAATCAGCAAGACATCGCAACCAACTTCTGCAAAGCAAATTTCAGCGTCATGTACATTCAGCAAGTTGCATTTGAAAATCTTATTTCGTCGTCGTTACAGGACATAGCACAAGTGCAGAGTAAAGACAACGTGTGGAAAGAGATTAAGCACCTTTGGCAAGATAGGAAAAATGTTACGATTAGAAACCATTACACTGTACGCAATGACATTCTGTTTCGCCGCTCTCATCCTGACAGCAATAATTGGTTATTATGCATTCCTGACGAGCTTGTTAACAATTAATTTGGTATACTCATTTAAGTTACGCACATTACGGAGCTAGAAAATGTTTTCTTATACTGAGACAGAACTGCTATTTTACCAACATGGAGAAACGTATACGACGAGTTTTAGCGTCATGCAAAATCTGCCAGAAAGCTAAGTCAGACACGACTTCACATATTCCTCCATTACATCCCATTGTACCTGTTAAATTAAGACATATGGCCGCTGTAGATATTTTTGGTCCGATTCCCAGAACTAATAGAGGTTTTTGCTACATCTTTGACGCTATTGAACTCACTTCAAAATTTGTTACCTTCACTCCGTTACGCAAAGCTACTGCTAAAACTGTTTCGAAAGCATTTGTAAAACATTTTCTATTTCATGTAAGGCATGTGTTGAAAGTAATTTCCGACAATGGACCACAGTTTAGATCTGCTATATGGACACGTATGTTACGAGCTACAAACATTTCTCCGATATATATATCCAGGTACCATGCTTCTTCGAACCCTTGTGAACGATTAATGAAAGAAATTGGTAAACTGTGTAGAATATACTGCCATAAAAGACATATTGATTGTGACACACACATACACTCATCCAGGATGTAATTAATTCCATACCAAATGAATCCACTATGCTATCTCCTTCTGTTATACTGAAAAATGCTGAACCACATAACAAAATTAAAGAATTAGTAAACTTTCCTACATCTCGTCGACTACGACACCATGAAATAATTGACAGTGCGCTGAACAACCTCAAACGTGCCGCAGAGCGCCGGAGAAGACAACAAAAACAGGTTTGTATACGCCGTGACCTTCACATTGGACAGAAGATATTAGTAAGTACACACTATTTATCCAGCAGAATAAAAGGTAGGTGCAGTAAATTTGAACTTCTATACGCAGGTCCATATCGGATTCGCAGCATTCCTCACCCTAATGTTGTTCACGTCGAAACTTTGAGAACCAGAAAATCGAAAGGAAACCACCACTGGTCGAACGTCAAACCTTTTATTGAATGAAGATACTTTATGATTTATCACACTGTAATGCCATTTCCTAATTTTTTATGACCACTTATGCAATTATATTCACATGACTACTTATTGATGATTATCGCATTTTTTCTTGGCAAGTTGTCATCATTTGTTTATGTATGTACGATTGTTTTCATGTTTCGTTTGTATGCACTATGAAATGGTTAAGATATAGCAAACACCAGTTGACTTTGACTTTTTGCACTATGATATCTCAACATCGTGAGTGTTTTACATTTTTTTTTTTTTTTTGCTGCTGCATTGTGATATTCTGTGTACATTTTTGCATCTGAACACTGTCAATGTCTTTGACATATTACGTTTTCTGTCATGGTATGCTGTATGCTCAAATTATGTTACTGTAAACCAGTCATTATTTAATGGGTATATGATTTAAATGCACGACATTAATGTTTGTTCATCATTTTCAGAAAGAAATAACGTGTAAAGTAAATAAATTAAACAGAAATGGGAATTTCACCTACGAAATAAACGAAAGAAGATGCAAAAACTTTATGAGGAACAGTAAATGGATCAGAATTAACAAGAATATACTATACGCATCGTAGAATAGCAGTCTTAACCAATTTTTTCTTTCAGAATACAAGGCGATTGATGCAGGCTGTCAGACAGAACTACACATCTTAGTTTTAGTGATGAAATATGATAGAAATAAGGAATAGTTGTACAATGAGTGATGAAGTGATTTTTTTTGCAGATGATAATGAATGCTGTTGAATAATGATGAAGAATATGCTACCATGGATAATGAAGTTTTTCTTTATAGGTGATGATGATAATGGAGTTATGATAATATGGATAATGGAATGATGGATAATGAAGTATTTTCTTTACAGATGCGGATATTGTTGAAGTTATTTATTTATGTTATGTAGTTATTTAAGTATTTGTTGCAGTTCGTTTTGACAGTAGGTATTATATTGCATAGTATGATGACTGAAGGTTTTAGAAGGGACGGCTATGGAACACAATTTTATACACATTTCATTACCTGTTAATTCGAAGTTCACTACTTTTCAGCATAATATGCGTTTCTTCTTTCAGCTTAATAATCCATTTTTATATTTTTTGCAGGAGAAATTATTTATGAAATTAATGTGCTATAAGCAGTTGTTCATTAAATCTATGTCATTTATGAATGTTATTACATATGCTCTACTTGTTTTATAATCTTGCTACAGCTGACTCATGACGAAGGACGTTACACATTTTCATTTACAGCAACAAACCAAAAGCAATTTTTTTTCTTTCCCCTGTAATTACCCAACGCAATGCATTGCTAACACAAAAAAAGGAAAGTATTACCAGTCCCAAATAATGCTACCAATTTGAAAGAGTTATGAGTAATACTAAATTATGTTTTCCAACCACAAACTTTGAGTAATGGTTACAGTATAATAATAATGCTTTGTAACTGGGAAATGAATGCTAGTGATTACTGTATTGAGATGACCAATGATTAATTATGAACATTTTCTGTAATACAATGTTGTTTACTACCTCCTGTTTTATGCTTTGTAACTGGGAAATGAATGCTACTGATTACTGTATTGAGATGACCAATGATTAATAATGAACATTATTCTGTAATACTATGTTATTGACTACCTCCTGTTTTCAGTAATGACTACTGATGATTTGTAATTAGGCAACGAGTGACAATGTTCTCTCTAATATGCCACATGAATATTATTATGTAATATAATTAGGCAATGAGTGCGAATGTTCTCTGTAAAACGCCAATCTATGAACATTATTCTGTAATACTACATACATGGTACAGAAATGTTCAATAACTGGGCAATGAATGCCGCAAACTACTAATGTAATTCTCAGTGAAGACTAGTATGTGATGTAACGTCCTTCACCTTCTGACCTAACTACCTTGAATTACTGCAATATCCGTTTGTCCTGTATATCCTCATGATCATGGAGCACTATATTTGGTTTTGGCACTAATTCTACGTTGTTGTAACAGACAAAAACGTGGTGTTGACACGACATGCTGTCCACCACCATGAACGATGAAGATGCTATTATGGTCCCACTGTTTGGTGTACCTAATGTACTGCCAAAATGATAACATGGAATATTACTACGACGTTTCAGTGTCTTGGCTACGCTGATAAATAGTTCTGGGAAAAGAACTTCAGATTGTTTCACTTGGTGCTGTGCTCCAGTAGAAAGATATGGACTTTCAGTGCAGCTGCGTGCAACCTAAAGTGCTACAACCATGACGCAATCCTTCCCTTTCCTATCCTAATTCTTGTGACATAGTAAAAAAAAAATCATTTTTGTTATCATGATTTGAATTTATGGCCTATACATTTTTGTGATTTGCAAGTATGTTCTGAACTACAGTGCATGTGCACTTTTGTCATTTGTAAACATGATTTCTACACATTGCAAATACATTTTTGTGATTTGCTCTCAATTACAGTGCATGTGCACTTTTGCCATTTGTGAATATGTTCTGTACTCATTGTATATACATTTTGTCTTTACTTAACATGTTCTGTGCACTTCTGCCATTTGTTAATATGTTTTGTACTGTAACAGTTATGTTACTAAATGTGACACTTCTGTCACTCAATGTAACTGTGTTTTCTCTTTTGATGCTGTCAATTGTCAGGATGAGCATTCTAAACAGTCTGTCAGGGTGAAAATATTAAATAACTTTTCTCTCTTACAACATGTGGGCAGGGTGGGTTCTCCCTTGGCTCGGGTATGAGGTCGAATGAAACATCATTTTTACATAAGATAACTTTTATTGAAAGTTTCGTACAACTGTATCTTACTGGGACGTTCTGGTTCGGAGAGCGGCAGCCGTGTCGTTTGCGTAGCCTTCTGCTGCGACAGCGGCGGCGGCGGCGGCGGCGGCGGCGGCGGCGGCGTCTGATTACGCGTAGCGGTGTGTATCTCGTGTCGCCGTCTCGCCCAGCTGACCGGAGACGCGCAGCGCGAGGTGGCCGGTTTTAACTATTGCGAGCGAAGTCGTGCATCGGATGATACCTTGGGTGTGGCGTGCCAGTGTTTCTCTTCTCTAAGCGGCCGCGTGTGTTGTGCGTCGACCAGCGGAGCGGCGCGGCGGGGCAAGGCCAGTGTCCCGAACTCGAACCACGGACTCCCGCTTGCCAGTCTTCGGCTGTCAGGTCTTTATCCCAGCTCACAGGTGACTGCTGAGGTGAGGCCGTCTCCTTCCCGTCCTCACGAGTCACCCGGGTACGTAAAAATCAGACTTCCAATACCTTTTAACTTCTGTCTTCTGGCGCTGCGGCTGCTGCTTGCTATTCCATTACAGCGGCGGACTTGGTGCGTCTGTGCATGATGCAGTCTCTTCTTGCATGACGGTCTTCAGCACCGAAACTGACTGAAAACTACTGCTACTCTTCTTTTCTTCCTTCGTCTCTCGTCTTCGTCTCCGTCCCCGTCTTCATCTGTCTTCATCCGTCTTCCTCTGTCGGGCCCACCGCGTCTCGCGTATTTATTCACTTCAGTTCACTGGAGGTGAACGACTTCACGGCCATTGCCTCTTCTGTCACGTTGAAAAGCTTCTCGAAGAATCTTCTTGACCTCGGTCATTGGCTCTTGGAATGTAGGCGGGGGCCTCTGATCGCATGTGACGACTGAGAAACACGTGAGCCGGTCATTGCCTCTTCCGTCACGTTGAAAAGCTTCTCGAAGAATCTTCTTAACGTCGGTCATTGGCTCTTGGAATGTAGGCGAGGGCCTTTGCTCACATGCGACAACTGAGAAACACGTGAGCCGGTCGGGCGATGCCCTGACGGCTGAATCGACAGCGCCCGCTTATGTGGAACTGCTGACTTCATGGTCATTGTCTCTTCTGCTGTTCTGCCCACTGAATGCGAGTATGTAACTCTCTAAACTAAACCAAGTTTTCCATTTATATTCTAATTTCTAGTTCACTTTGATTTCACTAATTTATTTACTTAAGTACCACTCAACATTCCTCCACCCTTCGGAGAAATTCGCCCTCGAATTTACCACTCAACATTCCTCCACTCTTCACACGGAAAAAGTACAAGCACTGAAAACTCTCGACTTAGAAGATTACACACGCTTCGAAAATACCTTATCACTTTACAAAAGCACTGTACGGTCATGAATCACATAGTTCTTACATAAATGGTTGTAATAAGTGTAACAAATCTTGATGACAATGAACAAACAAAAAATAGATTTTGCACTTAGAAAATTACAGAGCAACAGCTGTTTAATCTACCCTATACTAATGCAAGAATATCTATTCTACAGTATTGTTTATGTTAACAAGAGACTGTTTAATAAAGAATGAAGTACAATAAACAAAATTAATACACTAATGCTCAAAAGTAACTACTGAAGTACATCAGTTAAGAATGTGGTATCCAGTTAACAGGGATTTGATGAAGTGGTATATTATAATTTGGCTTATTTTTTCGTCTTAAATAAAAGAAAACGGTACAAAGCAGAAACACCAACACAAAGGTTCCAGATATACCCGTTCCTAGCATTATAATTTTAGTTTTGTTCACCTTTTAATTGTAAGACATGTTGCATCATAACATTGGCATCAATTTTGCCTTGCTGTGAGTTTATGAACATATCTAATGAATTCAGAAGGGAACTGTCAAGGGAGTCATTGAGGTAGGACAGGTTTTGTGTAGGAAATGCTTGCATGGCGTTTTCTGAAAAAAGGAAACAACATGGTTATGAACCTACCAACCTAGTAAAAACAAAAACAAAGAACAGAAGGAATACATTGTTAACTACAAGATCTACTTGTTTCTACATTCAACTTTTCTTTCTTAAAAAATAAACCATTATAATTTATTAATTATTTACATTTGTATACCGTCCACAGTCTACTAAGATTCAACTAGGACATTCGCACCCTTGAACGAAGATTGTATGGTGCCATGTCTGTATGTTGTGCTGGCGTGGCCACTCTTTTTCCTTTACGGGAACTTCCTCCACCCTTCGGAAAAGCAGACACTATTGTTGAAGGAATTACATCTGGAGCGCCCTTAAAAGGTTTTAAACGACTTGCATGGACAATGGTAGTTCGGGTGGGCAGTTGCAATTTAACGTTGACTGGTGACGTGATCTCAATAATTTGATAAGGACCTCTGTAGTTTGTTACAAATTTCTTCGTTTTTCCTTTCGCTATGTAAGGAGCTGAAAGCATAACCCACTGACCGATTTTGTAATTTGGATATTTAGCTTGGGTATTACCTAATCTTTCCTGTCGTTCCAAAGCCTTTGTATTAGATTTTTGAACCTTTTTCCATACATCCTTCATCATTCGACTGAAATCTCTTACTGTTTCTCCGACTTTTCCGTTTTTCTGCCTGATTACATCAAAAGGGGACGGCATTTTTTTCCCATAGACCACTTCATAAGGTGACATGCCAGTTGCTTCATGCGTTTTGGCGTTGTATACCGACACGATTATTGGTAAATACGTATCCCAATTAGAATGTTGCTCGTTAATATAATAACTAAGCATCTTGCCAATTGTCCGATGAACTCTTTCTGTGCGCCCGTTACACTGAGGGTGTAACGGAGTTGTGCGTAATTTGCGTATTTTTAATAAGTGGCATAGCTGTTTCATTAATTCAGACATAAAATTAGATCCCTGATCTGTGATAATAGCTTCAGGTACGCCAAATTTAAGTATCCAGCTGTTAACTAAAGCTTGGGCAACTGTATTTGCTTGCTGATCTGGGAGACTCACCATAGCTAGATAGCGTGAAAAGTGATCGATAATCGTAAGAACATACTTATTACCAGCAGGTGTTTTATGAAATGGCCCGTAGAGATCCAATCCGCAGATTTGAAATGGACATGAAGCCTCGGGGAGCCTCTGTAAGGGTATTTTTGTACGAGAAAGTTCAGCTCGTTGTGCGCACGCAATGCAATTACGAACGTACTGCGCAACATCCTGCTTTCTGGTTTGCCACCAAAATCGTTCTGCTACTCGTCTTTCGGTTGTCCGCTGTCCACCGTGTCCTGCAAGGATATGATCGTGGGCCTCTGCCATTATTTCTTGTCTAAGGTGTTGGGGAACAACAATTCGCGGTCCAAGTTTTGTTTTACGGCATAATACACCATCTTCAAAGCAAAATTGTTTTTGAGTTGCGTATTTTTTACATTCTGTATCCTCATCTTGTGCCTTTCTCCAGTCCTCAGTATCTCGGCCTGTTGCTTCCAAAAGTGCTATTTTCCGACTTAGGCAATCTGCATTCGTGTGTTTTTTGCCTGGTTTATGGATAACTTCGAAATCCATTTCGGAAAGACATAGGGCCCAACGGGTAAGACGACTAGATGGATCCTTTAATCCAAGCAACCATTTTAAAGCTGCGTGGTCTGTAATGACCTTGAATTTCGTACCATACAAGTAGCATTTAAAGTATTTGATACCATAAATAACACTTAACAATTCTTTCTCCGTTGTTGAATAATTTCTTTCTGCCGTTGTTAGTTGTCTCGAAGCATAGGCTATGGGGTGTTCCGTGCCATTAATATTCTGACTCAAAACAACTCCTACTGAATGACCACTTGCGTCACAGGATAAAATAAATTCTTTGTTATAATCTGGGTAGGCTAATACTGGACTGTGTGTTAACTTATCTTTAAGGGTTTGAAATGCAGATTCACAATCTTCAGACCAATGAAATTTTGCACCCTTTTTCAATAATTGGGTTAAGGGTCGGGCAATTTCAGCAAAATTTTGAACATATTTTCGGTAATACGATGCGAGACCAATGAAACTTTGTACCTCCTTAACGCGTTGTGGTGTTGGGAAGTCCTTAACTGCCGAAATTAATCGAGGATCTGTTTTAATTCCTTTTTCACTAATGACATGCCCAAGGTATGTAACCTCTGTCAATGCAAAACTACATTTTTCCATATTTAATGTTAATTTAGCTTTTCTAAGTCTCTGAAAAACATTACGCAGACGCACAGCATGTTCATTAATGTCTCTGGAGAATACAATAATATCGTCTAGATATACACAACATTGCTGAGTTTTGAGTCCTCGCAATACTCCATCGAGCAGTCTTTGAAAAGTTGCTGGTGCATTTTTCAAACCGAAAGGCATTCTTTTAAATTGCCAGTGGCCTCCAGGGGTAGAAAATGCTGTTTTATGCCTATCTTCAGGTGCAACTTCCAATTGATGATATCCGCTACGTAGATCGATTGTTGAAAAGTATTTACTGTTACCTAAACTGTCAATGATATCTGTAATGTTTGGAAGAGGATAAACATCTGAGATAGTTTGTTTGTTAAGGTGTCTGTAGTCACAACAAAATCTATATCGTTTCGTACCGTCGGGAGACTTCTTTGGAATAATTACAATATTTGAATTATAAGGCGAATCAGAATATTCTATAATTCCATCTTTTAGATGCTGTTCTATAAATTCATCCAGTACTGGCTGTAAGTGATGCGCAACTCTATAAGGCTTCCTATAAACTGGGGGGCTATTTCCTGTTGGGATCCTATGCTGTGTGATGTCTGTTGCTGGCAATGGACCTTCTGCATTAAATAAATCTTGAAACTCAACTAAAACTGCTTCTATCGTGTCTCTATCCTT
Organism: Schistocerca serialis cubense; assembly: GCF_023864345.2. Taxonomy (NCBI): domain Eukaryota; kingdom Metazoa; phylum Arthropoda; class Insecta; order Orthoptera; family Acrididae; genus Schistocerca; species Schistocerca serialis. Next base: position 1,005,255,084 of record NC_064638.1, on the reverse strand, counting down.
TCCTTTCAAATGCTCAATCTTCTGGCGCAATGCGGTTTTATAGGCGTCTGGTTTCTGACCATCATTAATATCTGACCAAATGAAATCTTCCTCTTCAAAAGTACTGACTGTAGCTACTAATATTCCCTTATGCAACTCTTTGTCCTCCACTCCGAAATTGTCAATATGTACCGGTACTTTTCTTTCTCCCTCAACGTCCTGAACCCGTACAACACTCCTGCGTACAAAACAATGTGATACATCTAATTCCTCATTTTCCTCTAAAGGCTCTATTAGACACACTGTATCTGTAGGTACTTCGTGGTCAACGGTCATCCAGAGAAGTTTTCCTGAGCCAGATGGTATCTGATCCCGCGAATCAACCTTCAAGGACGTTGCACGCAGTATAGTTGATTTCGCCTTCCGGTTAGGGAAATCTTGCGGCAGAGGGCCCTTTGCAGCGGTGTCACCTAGCTGAAACACTATTCCGCTAAGTTCTACAGTTTGCTGTCTGAGGTCGATTTTAGCGTGATGTTTATTCAGGAAATCCAACCCCAGGATCGCGTCGTACCCGTCAGTTACCTTTGTTACCACTTCTACATCTTCTTGAAATTGTACACCGTGAATATAGAAAATCAATGATGTACATCCTAATGAGTTAACTGTACCTCCTCCTACTCCACTCAATCTATACCTTGGAGGGTCATATTTCTTTTCTCCAATACATTTATTACTTACTACTGATACGTTTGCGCCTGTATCCACCAGTATCCTTGCCTCTTTATCCTGTATGGTAGCAGATAACCAGCATTCCGCCTTCACATTCGCCTTAATGGCATGAAATTTTATTGGGAACGCCTGGCGGCGGCTCCGACGTTCCCGTTTGAGTTTAACTGATTTCTATTTCCAAAAACTTTCTTAGACCTGCATTCCTTGAATGTGTGACCTATTCTTTGACAATTAGTCCATTGAGGTTGTCTGCAATTTTTTGCTATATGTCCCTGTCGATCGCACCTAAAACATCGTACTCCTGCTGAAAATATATTTCGCTTCTCCTTGTGTCTGGTGGCAATGTCAATTTCTTCAAAAGCTGTCGCCACAGATACAGCTTCTGCTAAATTTTTAGGAAACTCTGCCCTGACACGACGGGACGTTTCAGGAGGTAACCCACGTAAAAATGTATCCAGAGCTCTATCTTCTGCCTCTTGTAAAATAACTTTATTTGCTTCATCACTAGTTGTCAACTGATAGGTGTTAATATTAACTTTTCTAATCCTATCTACAAAGCTTTCTAACGACTCGTTTTGCCTCTGAGTGATAGTGTTTAACTGTTCCCTATAAAATCTACAGCTGTTCTGTTTTTGAAAACGTTTAAGCAATCCTTTCTTCAATTCCTCAAATGTTGGAGCATGCCGTAATTCTTCATGGTATAAGACGTGTTCTTTAGCCTCTCCTGTCAATCTTAACTTTGTCATTTGTAAGAGCTGTTCATCTGACCATGATCCTAACTTTGCAGCTGCTACTAAATCATCAAAAAAGGCTGTTATGTCCTCGCCAGGTTTACCTGAAAAAGGAGTTACTAAGGCTGCTGCTGAGGAATCTAGGGTGGGAGGGATTGAACTGGTTTGCCTAACCTCACACAACTGCTTAAATAATGCATTATTATCGTTTTTAAGCTGTGCTATCTGATTAACTAAGCTCTGAATAGCTTCATCAGTAGAAACCGCTTGTGGTGCTGACTCTGACTTTGTACGATTTCGTGTCATCATTTTACAAACTATTAGTTACACAATATTACCACACTGAATTCAAAAGATGATTAAATATTTTCGACAAACTCTTAAAATCATGAGAGAAAATACACTTCTAAATAAAGAAAATATTACGACTGCTATGCAAACCTCTATCCCTTCACACATTAAAAAATAATAACTGGGGACCTTTAGTGACTGTCATTCACACCTCATATTGAGCCAAAGGTTTTTTCTCTGACACCAAATGTAACAACTACTACGTGCTTCTGACATCAAATGTAACAGTTATGTTACTAAATGTGACACTTCTGTCACTCAATGTAACTGTGTTTTCTCTTTTGATGCTGTCAATTGTCAGGATGAGCATTCTAAACAGTCTGTCAGGGTGAAAATATTAAATAACTTTTTTCTCTTACAACATGTGGGCAGGGTGGGTTCTCCCTTGGCTCGGGTATGAGGTCGAATGAAACATCATTTTTACATAAGATAACTTTTATTGAAAGTTTCGTACAACTGTATCTTACTGGGACGTTCTGGTTCGGAGAGCGGCAGCCGTGTCGTTTGCGTAGCCTTCTGCTGCGACAGCGGCGGCGGCGGCGGCGGCGGCGGCGGCGGCGGCGTCTGATTACGCGTAGCGGTGTGTATCTCGTGTCGCCGTCTCGCCCAGCTGACCGGAGACGCGCAGCGCGAGGTGGCCGGTTTTAACTATTGCGAGCGAAGTCGTGCATCGGATGATACCTTGGGTGTGGCGTGCCAGTGTTTCTCTTCTCTAAGCGGCCGCGTGTGTTGTGCGTCGACCAGCGGAGCGGCGCGGCGGGGCAAGGCCAGTGTCCCGAACTCGAACCACGGACTCCCGCTTGCCAGTCTTCGGCTGTCAGGTCTTTATCCCAGCTCACAGGTGACTGCTGAGGTGAGGCCGTCTCCTTCCCGTCCTCACGAGTCACCCGGGTACGTAAAAATCAGACTTCCAATACCTTTTAACTTCTGTCTTCTGGCGCTGCGGCTGCTGCTTGCTATTCCATTACAGCGGCGGACTTGGTGCGTCTGTGCATGATGCAGTCTCTTCTTGCATGACGGTCTTCAGCACCGAAACTGACTGAAAACTACTGCTACTCTTCTTTTCTTCCTTCGTCTCTCGTCTTCGTCTCCGTCCCCGTCTTCATCTGTCTTCATCCGTCTTCCTCTGTCGGGCCCACCGCGTCTCGCGTATTTATTCACTTCAGTTCACTGGAGGTGAACGACTTCACGGCCATTGCCTCTTCTGTCACGTTGAAAAGCTTCTCGAAGAATCTTCTTGACCTCGGTCATTGGCTCTTGGAATGTAGGCGGGGGCCTCTGATCGCATGTGACGACTGAGAAACACGTGAGCCGGTCATTGCCTCTTCCGTCACGTTGAAAAGCTTCTCGAAGAATCTTCTTAACGTCGGTCATTGGCTCTTGGAATGTAGGCGAGGGCCTTTGCTCACATGCGACAACTGAGAAACACGTGAGCCGGTCGGGCGATGCCCTGACGGCTGAATCGACAGCGCCCGCTTATGTGGAACTGCTGACTTCATGGTCATTGTCTCTTCTGCTGTTCTGCCCACTGAATGCGAGTATGTAACTCTCTAAACTAAACCAAGTTTTCCATTTATATTCTAATTTCTAGTTCACTTTGATTTCACTAATTTATTTACTTAAGTACCACTCAACAGTACTGAACTTCAGTGAGTGTGCACTTTTGTCATTTCTCAATATGATTTGTACTCGTTGCCTATACATTTGTGATTTCCTGATATGTTCACTACTTCAGTGAGTGTGCATTTTTGTCATTTATCAGTATGATTTGTGTATACATTTTTTGTGATTTGCTGATATGTTCTGCACTCATTGTATATATATTTTTTGTCATTGTCTGATATGTTGTGTACTCGGTGCATTTGCACTATATTTACTTCATGTTCTACACCTATATAGTTATATTTTGTGATTGTAAAGTTAGTCAGTTAAAAAAAATTTGTTGCTCATGGCAAGTCCAAATGACTCACCATCGGTGCCAAATTTTTGCCCCCACCCAGTGGAGGGTTATGAAACACGTATGTATTCAATGTATTCATTACCAGTGATGGCGAGGCATGACAGAATCTCTGACCAGAGAGTTATTTGTCGTGGCTAGTCTGCGCTTGACCGCGCGAGAGTTCAGTAGTGTGTGTGGAGTCGGCAGAGGGAGTAGTGAGTTGCGAGTTGGACTCTGTCGGCACTAGTAGTCAGTCGGCAGTAGTTGTAGCGAGTGGACGGTTGTACTGAGCGGGCGTCGGCATGCGTCGGCGGCGTGCTCTCCTTCCATCTCTGGTCACGATTCAGGACGAGGTAAATTGATATAGAAGATAATGAAGCAGCATTGCGCTCAGCTAATAACATATGTTAATTGTAATTAATTTGTTCAAGAATTGCCCCAACAATAATTTTCTTATAAAGTAACTGTTTTAAACAAAAAGATTCATTTCAAGTCAAGTAATACTTCCTATGCATTCCCTCCAAGAATTAAAATTAAACATGGGCCAGCATTGCACGGAGTTGTGCCGAAAAATAAGAGCAGATATTGATGGAGATTACTGATGTAAGAATTTTGGTTTTTGTGTTCAGGTTTAATTATTGCACAGGGCTGAAGGTCAGCGCAGCTGCCCTTATAAAATTTATCAGGTTTAATTATTTCTGTTCAGATGTTACATTCAGTTCATAGATCATTATTTAATTAATTTTATTGTGGGTTTAATGAGCAATCTTCATTAGTTAATAATTGTGGGGAGTTTACATTTGGGTCATTATTATTCTTTTATTTTGCAAGCAGGTTACGCTTGGTTCATTTTTTAATTATTCAGTTTTGTGGGAAGACAACATATGGCTCATTTTCATTAACATTGTCCTTCAAAATTTTGCAGGGAGGTTACATGTAAAATTAGAGTAATGATAGAAGAAACAATAACTTTTCTCTGTCCTAGTTATCGTAGATTAGTCGTCACTCAAAAGATGTTCACATTTCAGAGATTTTAATAAATAAAGCCCTCTGATGATGACTCAGAGATGATGAAATACGTTTGGCTCACATGGAAAAACAGTCTTTTGCATGGGAAGCACATTTTATATCCAATAATAAGAATGCAAAGTATACGAAAGAGTTATTTTCTTGCTTTAAGAAGAAACTGGTAACTGTTTTCCCGCTAGCTCATGATATAATTGCCAACAACTGTCCCACACATATGTAGCACTAACATAAAGATAACCATCGTTTCCTGCAGTTTGCGAGTTAAGAACTGCAATTGTTGTATAGTATACAGGAGTTAAGCAACTCTGCTCATTCCCACCTTCAGCTGTGTGACGAACGCCGTAGCACCCTAGAGCAAAGCTGGGTGTGGAGGGTGTAACACAAGGTGTTGGAAATACGTAGCGTCGCCGAGGGTAACAGAGATAAGGGTGAGATTTGCGCTGAATCGCCACAGCGCACACCTCTCCCTTGCCGCTGTTCCGCTCACGGCAGCGGCCCAGCCGGTGGCTACATTCCGCTATCCGCCGACAGCGCGTTGCTGGGCTGCCTTCCCGCTGCCGTCGCGTGACCTGCGGCCGTCAGTACGCGAACGGCGAGGCCACCTGATAACGAATGGGCGCAGCGTTGGTAGCCAGGCTATGCCGATAGACCCACGACCAACTACCGTCAATGCAGCGGCAAATGCTCCGGTGGCGCAGCACAATAAATTGAAATCGCCGTAATTACAGCTCCGGAACTCCTACTTACTTGCAAAAATGTGACAAGCAAGTTTCTGGAGATTAACCGAAATACTGCAACGCCACCGCACGACATTTCTCAAACTTAGTCTACAGCAACCATCCGTGAAGCAACAGTGAATTACTACACAATTCATGATAATAAGATTATCAGATTTAGATGTGCTGAACTTAAATGTGTCTTTGGGAAGTTTGTTCCCGAGGGCCGCCAGCACTAACTCTTTTCTTTCGCTTAAATTTCATAGGTCACACGATCGTAATACTTCTACTTTTGCTACTTATGACTTTTTTTTCTAAAAAAAATACCACTGTTGTAACTGACAGTTCGAACGTTTTTACAACATAACTTTTATTTAAGTGAGTCTCAATGGAAATGACTGAATAACAACAAAACGTCACAATCGCAAAAGCCAGTAAGAATTTTCTAATACAGGCCACAAAAGATAACTTCTAAGTTTCCACAAGAGTCCGTTGTAACACATACACAGAATTCCAAGTCCTGTTCCGATGGCGAAGACGTTCTCTTCCGTGGAGACGTCCTTGAGGTTGGTATTCGGCGTGAATTGACGTCCGGCGCTGGTTCTAGCCTTTAAATAGTATTGGTCAGCCAATCAGATGTTGGTGTAGTGATAATTCCTGCATGCCATCTCGAACTCCTCTGCAGGAAGTAGTATGCAGAATGTCTGTTTCCAAAACAGCCTATGTTTACCATTGCTCACGCATTTGGGCATTGGCAACCTCGTCCTGTGTCGTGTTAGACGTGTTGCCGGCCCGCAGGGGCTACCTTGGCGACGGCGTAACAATTACCAAACCATATTACGAGAAAGATTACGCTAAATTTAGTAATGCATCATCTAAATTGTTCACGTATAAAGGCTTCACATTACTGTTTTCTGATTATGTCCTCTAAGTTAGCAAGAAGCTTGATGCTAGCTTGTAGTAAAAAGGTCAATTCTGAACTTTACTCATAAAATATCAAGGTTTCTTTTTCCTTCCCGAAAAACTAATCTCGTCCTTCATTTTAAAATTGTTAATGTACTGCTACGTACAAAAAAATTTTTTTTAGAAATATGATAAAAGCTTTTCTACTCAGGTTCAATCCAAAATGTTTCAGTAATGTTTCTTAACTTTGGATTGATTACGTTCTCTCTTCTATCTGAAGTGAAGTCTGTGAGAATGGTCTTCTATCCGTGGAAAAACTGCATAATTTAGAAACTTTATAGTTTCCGATGTCTACAATTTTTCGTCGTTAGTCATCAACGACTTTCTCTATGGAAATTACGTACCAAATTATCTCGTTATAAAAGCATGAAGTGCATTTCGTCATAGACTTCAAACGCTGGTAACTGTTCTGGAACAATGGTTGATATATGTAGTGCCTGAAAACTATTACCTACCTTGTCTTCTGTTATTCCACTTATTTGAACGAGTGATCTTCATGTTTTCTTATTTTTATTACTACTACATAACCTTGCGTTAAAAGCAACTATTCTCTTCCAATGACTACACTGAGTAGCCAGACTACTATGACAAACTGTGTGTTACCATATAAACCCGACCAAGCGATATCAGCGTCACCTGGCGATGAATGACTGCTTCTGCGACGCACGCACGGTGCTTGTCGTATAAGTGAGCGTGCTCTCCATGTGTCGAATGGGGAAAGCGCGCGATCACAGTGAGTTTCACCGAGGGCTGATAGTTATGGCCCGGAGGCTCGGCAGAGCATTTCGGAAACCGCACGGCTTGTCGGGGGTTCGAGGAGTGCTGTAGTGAGTGTCTTCAGTAAGTGGCGAAACCAAGGTGAAACCACGTCCTAACGTCTTGGGACTGGACGGCCACCCCTAATTACAGATATCGGACGTCGTGGGCTAAATAAATTGGTAAAACAGGACAGGCGGCGAACTGTAGCGAAACTAACATCAGACTTTATTGTTGGGCAGAATACAAGTGTGTCTGAATACACAGTCTACCGAGCACTTTTAACGATGGGCCTCCGCAGCCTACGAACCATGCATGTGCCAATGTTAACACCACGACATGGACAACTACGACTGAAATGGGCACGTTACCATCGGCACTGGACGTTGGCGTAGTGGCAGTGCGTTGCATGGTTTGATGAACCCCGAACATCCTTTGTCGTGCCGAAGGGAGGGAGCGAATCCGTCGTCTTCCCGCTTCTTGACACCTAGGCTGCGGGACGAAGACAAGCTGGCGGGGGCTCCATTATGCTTCCGGGAACATTCAAGTTGGAATCCGTACAAGGTATCATGACGGCCAAGGAGTACACTACACTGGTTTCAGGCTATATACACCCCTTCAAGACGATCATATGTGCCGACGGCAGTGGCATTTTTCAACAAGATACTGAGCCATGCCACAAGGTCAGGAGTGTAATACAGTGGTTCCAGGAACGTAGTGACGACTTCCTGTTGAAGTACTGGTACCCAACTCGCCAGATCTGAAGCCGATCAAACACATCTGGAATGTGGTTGAACGTGGCGTCAGAGCTCATCGCCCTCCTTTCCGGAATTTACGAAAATCAGATGGCTTGTGTGTGTGGATGTGGTGCCACGATGCATTGACGCTGTTATCCGTACCAAAGGTGGACATGCCGGGATTAGATAGGTTCTTATTATGGTAGTTACCTTGCTCGAATTCAATGGTTCACATTTAATATCCCAAACAATTAGGGAATTATCGACATTCAAAAAGAATTAAACGAAAAATTTCCTTTATGTCACCGAGTGTAATTTAAATCATTTCTGCCAAGAAACCTCTTCATACTCGTCTTTTCTAGTCGCGATTTCAATGTGATCCTGTTTTTCCCAAACCCAAGTAACGACGTGCCATACAATATATAGCTCCCACTTGCGCCTCACAGTCACAGCAAAAGTGTTTGGCTCAGTAGCATCCTCTCTTAATCGATCACCTGTCAAGAAGTGTACAAACGACAGTTTGCTGATGTTTGCTGTCTTCAGGTGAAGTCTGATTACTTTATCGATCTCTGAACTGCTATTCCTTCTTGTTCAGAGGAGAGAGCCTGTTAACGACCTGTTTACAGCTACTGTCTGCAGACGGAGTTGGTGGGGGGAGCAAAGTAATAGGCAACAGGCTTGTTAAACTGTCACGCAGTTGCAGAAATCATAGGGCACCTCATTTAACTAACTGATTTTGGAATGTATACATGAAAGTGTTGTTGTGGAAGAACTATCGATAGAGGACGTGATATGGTCTATCTCAGCGAATGCTGAAGTTTTGGTTTCCATAGACTTATTGAGACTGCGAATACAGAAACGGTCATGCGAATAGATCGGTGCTGTGAATCCTTTTCGTCATCGTTTCTTGATTCAAAGGCAGACTGCTCTTATTATATTTCAATTTGTTTGAAACTGTATGTTCTTCCTCTTCCTCAAAATAGGCGATTTGTTAACAGACTTCTGAATAAGGCCGACTCTCAAACATACTGTTGAAGTCGAGTTATCAAATTAAAAATTAGTTTGGGTTATGTAGCGAAAGCGAGTAAGCAGTTGTAAAATGTTCCGTACTTTTAGTTAAATAACAGTCACGATTAACACAGCAGTATTCAACAGCCGTGCTTGCAGTCCAGTTGGGTGTATACAGCTGGCAGGTTACTATCATAGACATGTCGCATTAGTCGTCATGTAGTGTTGCATATACTCCCAATAACGATAAAGTGGTAGGACATATGGACCGACCACGTGTGTTCCCTAACTTACAAGTGGAGGCCACGACGGTGATCACAGGTTTACTTCAAACTTTGTACACCTTTAGTTGCCCGTTAGGACAACATAACGAGCAAGTAGTAAGGCGTACTACCTAGGCAATTTCAAGAAATTCGTAAGAAAAGTTTTACGCGTCGATGACGTTCCGACGTGCTGTGGCTCTAAGCACGATGTGGTAGTGGTGCAGTGGTTAGCGCTCAAGCTCCTTACTCGGTGCATCGTTGGATCGCGTCCCGCTCAATTATTTTTAAATGCATACTTTTTTTGAACGTTGTTCATATTATTTAATACATACGACATTTGAAGGGCATTAAAGCGAGAAAACACATGTATTTTCATTAATCTTATCGTTGTATAGTATACAGGAGTTAAGCAACTCTGCTCATTCCCACCTTCAGCTGTGTGACGAACGCCGTAGCACCCTAGAGCAAAGCTGGGTGTGGAGGGTGTAACACAAGGTGTTGGAAATACGTAGCGTCGCCGAGGGTAACAGAGATAAGGGTGAGATTTGCGCTGAATCGCCACAGCGCACACCTCTCCCTTGCCGCTGTTCGGCTCACGGCAGCGGCCCAGCCGGTGGCTACATTCCGCTATCCGCCGACCGCGCGTTGCTGGGCTGCCTTCCCGCTGCCGTCGCGTGACCTGCGGCCGTCAGTACGCGAACGGCGAGGCCACCTGATAACGAATGGGCGCAGCGTTGGTAGCCAGGCTATGCCGATAGACCCACGACCAACTACCGTCAATGCAGCGGCAAATGCTCCGGTGGCGCAGCACAATAAATTGAAATCGCCGTAATTACAGCTCCGGAACTCCTACTTACTTGCAAAAATGTGACAAGCAAGTTTCTGGAGATTAACCGAAATACTGCAACGCCACCGCACGACATTTCTCAAACATAGTCTACAGCAACCACCCGTGTAGCAACAGTGAATTACTACACAATTCATGATAATAAGATTATCAGATTTAGATGTGCTGAACTTAAATGTGTCTTTGGGAAGTTTGTTCCCGAGGGCCGCCAGCACTAACTCTTTTCTTTCGCTTAAATTTCATAGGTCACACGATCGTAATACTTCTACTTTTGCTACTTATGACTTTTTTTTCTAAAAAAAATACCACTGTTGTAACTGACAGTTCGAACGTTTTTACAACATAACTTTTATTTAAGTGAGTCTCAATGGAAATGACTGAATAACAACAAAACGTCACAATCGCAAAAGCCAGTAAGAATTTTCTAATACAGGCAACAAAAGATAACTTCTAAGTTTCCACAAGAGTCCGTTGTAACACATACACAGAATTCCAAGTCCTGCCGATGGCGAAGACGTTCTCTTCCGTGGAGACGTCCTTGAGGTTGGTATTCGGCGTGAATTGACGTCCGGCGCTGGTTCTAGCCTTTAAATAGTATTGGTCAGCCAATCAGATGTTGGTGTAGTGATACTTCCTGCATGCCATCTCGAACTCCTCTGCAGGAAGTAGTATGCAGAATGTCTGTTTCCAAAACAGCCTATGTTTACCATTGCTCACGCATTTGGGCATTGGCAACCTCGTCCTGTGTCGTGTTAGACGTGTTGCCGGCCCGCAGGGGCTACCTTGGCGACGGCGTAACAATTACCAAACCATATTACGAGAAAGATTACGCTAAATTTAGTAATGCATCATCTAAATTGTTCACGTATAAAGGCTTCACATTACTGTTTTCTGATTATGTCCTCTAAGTTAGCAAGAAGCTTGATGCTAGCTTGTAGTAAAAAGGTCAATTCTGAACTTTACTCATAAAATATCAAGGTTTCTTTTTCCTTCCCGAAAAACTAATCTCGTCCTTCATTTTAAAATTGTTAATGTACTGCTACGTACAAAAAAATTTTTTTTAGAAATATGATAAAAGCTTTTCTACTCAGGTTCAATCCAAAATGTTTCAGTAATGTTTCTTAACTTTGGATTGATTACGTTCTCTCTTCTATCTGAAGTGAAGTCTGTGAGAATGGTCTTCTATCCGTGGAAAAACTGCATAATTTAGAAACTTTATAGTTTCCGATGTCTACAATTTTTCGTCGTTAGTCATCAACGACTTTCTCTATGGAAATTACGTACCAAATTATCTCGTTATAAAAGCATGAAGTGCATTTCGTCATAGACTTCAAACGCTGGTAACTGTTCTGGAACAATGGTTGATATATGTAGTGCCTGAAAACTATTACCTACCTTGTCTTCTGTTATTCCACTTATTTGAACGAGTGATCTTCATGTTTTCTTATTTTTATTACTACTACATAACCTTGCGTTAAAAGCAACTATTCTCTTCCAATGACTACACTGAGTAGCCAGACTACTATGACAAACTGTGTGTTACCATATAAACCCGACCAAGCGATATCAGCGTCACCTGGCGATGAATGACTGCTTCTGCGACGCACGCACGGTGCTTGTCGTATAAGTGAGCGTGCTCTCCATGTGTCGAATGGGGAAAGCGCGCGATCACAGTGAGTTTCACCGAGGGCTGATAGTTATGGCCCGGAGGCTCGGCAGAGCATTTCGGAAACCGCACGGCTTGTCGGGGGTTCGAGGAGTGCTGTAGTGAGTGTCTTCAGTAAGTGGCGAAACCAAGGTGAAACCACGTCCTAACGTCTTGGGACTGGACGGCCACCCCTAATTACAGATATCGGACGTCGTGGGCTAAATAAATTGGTAAAACAGGACAGGCGGCGAACTGTAGCGAAACTAACATCAGACTTTATTGTTGGGCAGAATACAAGTGTGTCTGAATACACAGTCTACCGAGCACTTTTAACGATGGGCCTCCGCAGCCTACGAACCATGCATGTGCCAATGTTAACACCACGACATGGACAACTACGACTGAAATGGGCACGTTACCATCGGCACTGGACGTTGGCGTAGTGGCAGTGCGTTGCATGGTTTGATGAACCCCGAACATCCTTTGTCGTGCCGAAGGGAGGGAGCGAATCCGTCGTCTTCCCGCTTCTTGACATCTAGGCTGCGGGACGAAGACAAGCTGGCGGGGGCTCCATTATGCTTCCGGGAACATTCAAGTTGGAATCCGTACAAGGTATCATGACGGCCAAGGAGTACACTACACTGGTTTCAGGCTATATACACCCCTTCAAGACGATCATATGTGCCGACGGCAGTGGCATTTTTCAACAAGATACTGAGCCATGCCACAAGGTCAGGAGTGTAATACAGTGGTTCCAGGAACGTAGTGACGACTTCCTGTTGAAGTACTGGCCACCCAACTCGCCAGATCTGAAGCCGATCAAACACATCTGGAATGTGATTGAACGTGGCGTCAGAGCTCATCGCCCTCCTTTCCGGAATTTACGAAAATCAGATGGCTTGTGTGTGTGGATGTGGTGCCACGATGCGTTGACGCTGTTATCCGTACCAAAGGTGGACATGCCGGGATTAGATAGGTTCTTATTATGGTAGTTACCTTGCTCGAATTCAATGGTTCACATTTAATATCCCAAACAATTAGGGAATTATCGACATTCAAAAAGAATTAAACGAAAAATTTCCTTTATGTCACCGAGTGTAATTTAAATCATTTCTGCCAAGAAACCTCTTCATACTCGTCTTTTCTAGTCGCGATTTCAATGTGATCCTGTTTTTCCCAAACCCAAGTAACGACGTGCCATACAATATATAGCTCCCACTTGCGCCTCACAGTCACAGCAAAAGTGTTTGGCTCAGTAGCATCCTCTCTTAATCGATCACCTGTCAAGAAGTGTACAAACGACAGTTTGCTGATGTTTGCTGTCTTCAGGTGAAGTCTGATTACTTTATCGATCTCTGAACTGCTATTCCTTCTTGTTCAGAGGAGAGAGCCTGTTAACGACCTGTTTTCAGCTACTGTCTGCAGACGGAGTTGGTGGGGGGAGCAAAGTAATAGGCAACAGGCTTGTTAAACTGTCACGCAGTTGCAGAAATCATAGGGCACCTCATTTAACTAACTGATTTTGGAATGTATACATGAAAGTGTTGTTGTGGAAGAACTATCGATAGAGGACGTGATATGGTCTATCTCAGCGAATGCTGAAGTTTTGGTTTCCATAGACTTATTGAGACTGCGAATACAGAAACGGTCATGCGAATAGATCGGTGCTGTGAATCCTTTTCGTCATCGTTTCTTGATTCAAAGGCAGACTGCTCTTATTATATTTCAATTTGTTTGAAACTGTATGTTCTTCCTCTTCCTCGAAATAGGCGATTTGTTAACAGACTTCTGAATGAGGCCGACTCTCAAACATACTGTTGAAGTCGAGTTATCAAATTAAAAATTAGTTTGGGTTATGTAGCGAAAGCGAGTAAGCAGTTGTAAAATGTTCCGTACTTTTAGTTAAATAACAGTCACGATTAACACAGCAGTATTCAACAGCCGTGCTTGCAGTCCAGTTGGGTGTATACAGCTGGCAGGTTACTATCATAGACATGTCGCATTAATCGTCATGTAGTGTTGCATATACTCCCAATAACGATAAAGTGGTAGGACATATGGACCGACCACGTGTGTTCCCTAACTTACAAGTGGAGGCCACGACGGTGATCACAGGTTTACTTCAAACTTTGTACACCTTTAGTTGCCCGTTAGGACAACATAACGAGCAAGTAGTAAGGCGTACTACCTAGGCAATTTCAAGAAATTCGTAAGAAAAGTTTTACGCGTCGATGACGTTCCGACGTGCTGTGGCTCTAAGCACGATGTGGTAGTGGTGCAGTGGTTAGCGCTCAAGCTCCTTACTCGGTGCATCGTTGGATCGCGTCCCGCTCAATTATTTTTAAATGCATACTTTTTTTGAACGTTGTTCATATTATTTAATACATACGACATTTGAAGGGCATTAAAGCGAGAAAACACATGTATTTTCATTAATCTTATCGTTGTATAGTATACAGGAGTTAAGCAACTCTGCTCATTCCCACCTTCAGCTGTGTGACGAACGCCGTAGCACCCTAGAGCAAAGCTGGGTGTGGAGGGTGTAACACAAGGTGTTGGAAATACGTAGCGTCGCCGAGGGTAACAGAGATAAGGGTGAGATTTGCGCTGAATCGCCACAGCACACACCTCTCCCTTGCCGCTGTTCGGCTCACGGCAGCGGCCCAGCCGGTGGCTACATTCCGCTATCCGCCGACCGCGCGTTGCTGGGCTGCCTTCCCGCTGCCGTCGCGTGACCTGCGGCCGTCAGTACGCGAACGGCGAGGCCACCTGATAACGAATGGGCGCAGCGTTGGTAGCCAGGCTATGCCGATAGACCCACGACCAACTACCGTCAATGCAGCGGCAAATGCTCCGGTGGCGCAGCACAATAAATTGAAATCGCCGTAATTACAGCTCCGGAACTCCTACTTACTTGCAAAAATGTGACAAGCAAGTTTCTGGAGATTAACCGAAATACTGCAACGCCACCGCACGACATTTCTCAAACATAGTCTACAGCAACCACCCGTGTAGCAACAGTGAATTACTACACAATTCATGATAATAAGATTATCAGATTTAGATGTGCTGAACTTAAATGTGTCTTTGGGAAGTTTGTTCCCGAGGGCCGCCAGCACTAACTCTTTTCTTTCGCTTAAATTTCATAGGTCACACGATCGTAATACTTCTACTTTTGCTACTTATGACTTTTTTTTCTAAAAAAAATACCACTGTTGTAACTGACAGTTCGAACGTTTTTACAACATAACTTTTATTTAAGTGAGTCTCAATGGAAATGACTGAATAACAACAAAACGTCACAATCGCAAAAGCCAGTAAGAATTTTCTAATACAGGCCACAAAAGATAACTTCTAAGTTTCCACAAGAGTCCGTTGTAACACATACACAGAATTCCAAGTCCTGTTCCGATGGCGAAGACGTTCTCTTCCGTGGAGACGTCCTTGAGGTTGGTATTCGGCGTGAATTGACGTCCGGCGCTGGTTCTAGCCTTTAAATAGTATTGGTCAGCCAATCAGATGTTGGTGTAGTGATACTTCCTGCATGCCATCTCGAACTCCTCTGCAGGAAGTAGTATGCAGAATGTCTGTTTCCAAAACAGCCTATGTTTACCATTGCTCACGCATTTGGGCATTGGCAACCTCGTCCTGTGTCGTGTTAGACGTGTTGCCGGCCCGCAGGGGCTACCTTGGCGACGGCGTAACAATTACCAAACCATATTACGAGAAAGATTACGCTAAATTTAGTAATGCATCATCTAAATTGTTCACGTATAAAGGCTTCACATTACTGTTTTCTGATTATGTCCTCTAAGTTAGCAAGAAGCTTGATGCTAGCTTGTAGTAAAAAGGTCAATTCTGAACTTTACTCATAAAATATCAAGGTTTCTTTTTCCTTCCCGAAAAACTAATCTCGTCCTTCATTTTAAAATTGTTAATGTACTGCTACGTACAAAAAAATTTTTTTTAGAAATATGATAAAAGCTTTTCTACTCAGGTTCAATCCAAAATGTTTCAGTAATGTTTCTTAACTTTGGATTGATTACGTTCTCTCTTCTATCTGAAGTGAAGTCTGTGAGAATGGTCTTCTATCCGTGGAAAAACTGCATAATTTAGAAACTTTATAGTTTCCGATGTCTACAATTTTTCGTCGTTAGTCATCAACGACTTTCTCTATGGAAATTACGTACCAAATTATCTCGTTATAAAAGCATGAAGTGCATTTCGTCATAGACTTCAAACGCTGGTAACTGTTCTGGAACAATGGTTGATATATGTAGTGCCTGAAAACTATTACCTACCTTGTCTTCTGTTATTCCACTTATTTGAACGAGTGATCTTCATGTTTTCTTATTTTTATTACTACTACATAACCTTGCGTTAAAAGCAACTATTCTCTTCCAATGACTACACTGAGTAGCCAGACTACTATGACAAACTGTGTGTTACCATATAAACCCGACCAAGCGATATCAGCGTCACCTGGCGATGAATGACTGCTTCTGCGACGCACGCACGGTGCTTGTCGTATAAGTGAGCGTGCTCTCCATGTGTCGAATGGGGAAAGCGCGCGATCACAGTGAGTTTCACCGAGGGCTGATAGTTATGGCCCGGAGGCTCGGCAGAGCATTTCGGAAACCGCACGGCTTGTCGGGGGTTCGAGGAGTGCTGTAGTGAGTGTCTTCAGTAAGTGGCGAAACCAAGGTGAAACCACGTCCTAACGTCTTGGGACTGGACGGCCACCCCTAATTACAGATATCGGACGTCGTGGGCTAAATAAATTGGTAAAACAGGACAGGCGGCGAACTGTAGCGAAACTAACATCAGACTTTATTGTTGGGCAGAATACAAGTGTGTCTGAATACACAGTCTACCGAGCACTTTTAACGATGGGCCTCCGCAGCCTACGAACCATGCATGTGCCAATGTTAACACCACGACATGGACAACTACGACTGAAATGGGCACGTTACCATCGGCACTGGACGTTGGCGTAGTGGCAGTGCGTTGCATGGTTTGATGAACCCCGAACATCCTTTGTCGTGCCGAAGGGAGGGAGCGAATCCGTCGTCTTCCCGCTTCTTGACATCTAGGCTGCGGGACGAAGACAAGCTGGCGGGGGCTCCATTATGCTTCCGGGAACATTCAAGTTGGAATCCGTACAAGGTATCATGACGGCCAAGGAGTACACTACACTGGTTTCAGGCTATATACACCCCTTCAAGACGATCATATGTGCCGACGGCAGTGGCATTTTTCAACAAGATACTGAGCCATGCCACAAGGTCAGGAGTGTAATACAGTGGTTCCAGGAACGTAGTGACGACTTCCTGTTGAAGTACTGGCCACCCAACTCGCCAGATCTGAAGCCGATCAAACACATCTGGAATGTGGTTGAACGTGGCGTCAGAGCTCATCGCCCTCCTTTCCGGAATTTACGAAAATCAGATGGCTTGTGTGTGTGGATGTGGTGCCACGATGCATTGACGCTGTTATCCGTACCAAAGGTGGACATGCCGGGATTAGATAGGTTCTTATTATGGTAGTTACCTTGCTCGAATTCAATGGTTCACATTTAATATCCCAAACAATTAGGGAATTATCGACATTCAAAAAGAATTAAACGAAAAATTTCCTTTATGTCACCGAGTGTAATTTAAATCATTTCTGCCAAGAAACCTCTTCATACTCGTCTTTTCTAGTCGCGATTTCAATGTGATCCTGTTTTTCCCAAACCCAAGTAACGACGTGCCATACAATATATAGCTCCCACTTGCGCCTCACAGTCACAGCAAAAGTGTTTGGCTCAGTAGCATCCTCTCTTAATCGATCACCTGTCAAGAAGTGTACAAACGACAGTTTGCTGATGTTTGCTGTCTTCAGGTGAAGTCTGGTTACTTTATCGATCTCTGAACTGCTATTCCTTCTTGTTCAGAGGAGAGAGCCTGTTAACGACCTGTTTTCAGCTACTGTCTGCAGACGGAGTTGGTGGGGGGAGCAAAGTAATAGGCAACAGGCTTGTTAAACTGTCACGCAGTTGCAGAAATCATAGGGCACCTCATTTAACTAACTGATTTTGGAATGTATACATGAAAGTGTTGTTGTGGAAGAACTATCGATAGAGTACGTGATATGGTCTATCTCAGCGAATGCTGAAGTTATTGAGACTGCGAATACAGAAACGGTCATGCGAATAGATCGGTGCTGTGAATCCTTTTCGTCATCGTTTCTTGATTCAAAGGCAGACTGCTCTTATTATATTTCAATTTGTTTGAAACTGTATGTTCTTCCTCTTCCTCAAAATAGGCGATTTGTTAACAGACTTCTGAATATGGCCGACTCTCAAACATACTGTTGAAGTCGAGTTATCAAATTAAAAATTAGTTTGGGTTATGTAGCGAAAGCGAGTAAGCAGTTGTAAAATGTTCCGTACTTTTAGTTAAATAACAGTCACGATTAACACAGCAGTATTCAACAGCCGTGCTTGCAGTCCAGTTGGGTGTATACAGCTGGCAGGTTACTATCATAGACATGTCGCATTAATCGTCATGTAGTGTTGCATATACTCCCAATAACGATAAAGTGGTAGGACATATGGACCGACCACGTGTGTTCCCTAACTTACAAGTGGAGGCCACGACGGTGATCACAGGTTTACTTCAAACTTTGTACACCTTTAGTTGCCAGTTAGGACTACATAACGAGCAAGTAGTAAGGCGTACTACCTAGGCAATTTCAAGAAATTCGTAAGAAAAGTTTTACGCGTCGATGACGTTCCGAC
Source organism: Schistocerca serialis cubense (assembly GCF_023864345.2). Taxonomy (NCBI): domain Eukaryota; kingdom Metazoa; phylum Arthropoda; class Insecta; order Orthoptera; family Acrididae; genus Schistocerca; species Schistocerca serialis. The sequence goes on along the minus strand of NC_064638.1, from coordinate 1,005,236,607 downwards.
GTGCTGTGGCTCTAAGCACGATGTGGTAGTGGTGCAGTGGTTAGCGCTCAAGCTCCTTACTCGGTGCATCGTTGGATCGCGTCCCGCTCAATTATTTTTAAATGCATACTTTTTTTGAACGTTGTTCATATTATTTAATACATACGACATTTGAAGGGCATTAAAGCGAGAAAACACATGTATTTTCATTAATCTTATCGTTGTATAGTATACAGGAGTTAAGCAACTCTGCTCATTCCCACCTTCAGCTGTGTGACGAACGCCGTAGCACCCTAGAGCAAAGCTGGGTGTGGAGGGTGTAACACAAGGTGTTGGAAATACGTAGCGTCGCCGAGGGTAACAGAGATAAGGGTGAGATTTGCGCTGAATCGCCACAGCGCACACCTCTCCCTTGCCGCTGTTCGGCTCACGGCAGCGGCCCAGCCGGTGGCTACATTCCGCTATCCGCCGACCGCGCGTTGCTGGGCTGCCTTCTCGCTGCCGTCGCGTGACCTGCGGCCGTCAGTACGCGAACGGCGAGGCCACCTGATAACGAATGGGCGCAGCGTTGGTAGCCAGGCTATGCCGATAGACCCACGACCAACTACCGTCAATGCAGCGGCAAATGCTCCGGTGGCGCAGCACAATAAATTGAAATCGCCGTAATTACAGCTCCGGAACTCCTACTTACTTGCAAAAATGTGACAAGCAAGTTTCTGGAGATTAACCGAAATACTGCAACGCCACCGCACGACATTTCTCAAACATAGTCTACAGCAACCACCCGTGTAGCAACAGTGAATTACTACACAATTCATGATAATAAGATTATCAGATTTAGATGTGCTGAACTTAAATGTGTCTTTGGGAAGTTTGTTCCCGAGGGCCGCCAGCACTAACTCTTTTCTTTCGCTTAAATTTCATAGGTCACACGATCGTAATACTTCTACTTTTGCTACTTATGACTTTTTTTTCTAAAAAAAATACCACTGTTGTAACTGACAGTTCGAACGTTTTTACAACATAACTTTTATTTAAGTGAGTCTCAATGGAAATGACTGAATAACAACAAAACGTCACAATCGCAAAAGCCAGTAAGAATTTTCTAATACAGGCCACAAAAGATAACTTCTAAGTTTCCACAAGAGTCCGTTGTAACACATACACAGAATTCCAAGTCCTGTTCCGATGGCGAAGACGTTCTCTTCCGTGGAGACGTCCTTGAGGTTGGTATTCGGCGTGAATTGACGTCCGGCGCTGGTTCTAGCCTTTAAATAGTATTGGTCAGCCAATCAGATGTTGGTGTAGTGATACTTCCTGCATGCCATCTCGAACTCCTCTGCAGGAAGTAGTATGCAGAATGTCTGTTTCCAAAACAGCCTATGTTTACCATTGCTCACGCATTTGGGCATTGGCAACCTCGTCCTGTGTCGTGTTAGACGTGTTGCCGGCCCGCAGGGGCTACCTTGGCGACGGCGTAACAATTACCAAACCATATTACGAGAAAGATTACGCTAAATTTAGTAATGCATCATCTAAATTGTTCACGTATAAAGGCTTCACATTACTGTTTTCTGATTATGTCCTCTAAGTTAGCAAGAAGCTTGATGCTAGCTTGTAGTAAAAAGGTCAATTCTGAACTTTACTCATAAAATATCAAGGTTTCTTTTTCCTTCCCGAAAAACTAATCTCGTCCTTCATTTTAAAATTGTTAATGTACTGCTACGTACAAAAAAATTTTTTTTAGAAATATGATAAAAGCTTTTCTACTCAGGTTCAATCCAAAATGTTTCAGTAATGTTTCTTAACTTTGGATTGATTACGTTCTCTCTTCTATCTGAAGTGAAGTCTGTGAGAATGGTCTTCTATCCGTGGAAAAACTGCATAATTTAGAAACTTTATAGTTTCCGATGTCTACAATTTTTCGTCGTTAGTCATCAACGACTTTCTCTATGGAAATTACGTACCAAATTATCTCGTTATAAAAGCATGAAGTGCATTTCGTCATAGACTTCAAACGCTGGTAACTGTTCTGGAACAATGGTTGATATATGTAGTGCCTGAAAACTATTACCTACCTTGTCTTCTGTTATTCCACTTATTTGAACGAGTGATCTTCATGTTTTCTTATTTTTATTACTACTACATAACCTTGCGTTAAAAGCAACTATTCTCTTCCAATGACTACACTGAGTAGCCAGACTACTATGACAAACTGTGTGTTACCATATAAACCCGACCAAGCGATATCAGCGTCACCTGGCGATGAATGACTGCTTCTGCGACGCACGCACGGTGCTTGTCGTATAAGTGAGCGTGCTCTCCATGTGTCGAATGGGGAAAGCGCGCGATCACAGTGAGTTTCACCGAGGGCTGATAGTTATGGCCCGGAGGCTCGGCAGAGCATTTCGGAAACCGCACGGCTTGTCGGGGGTTCGAGGAGTGCTGTAGTGAGTGTCTTCAGTAAGTGGCGAAACCAAGGTGAAACCACGTCCTAACGTCTTGGGACTGGACGGCCACCCCTAATTACAGATATCGGACGTCGTGGGCTAAATAAATTGGTAAAACAGGACAGGCGGCGAACTGTAGCGAAACTAACATCAGACTTTATTGTTGGGCAGAATACAAGTGTGTCTGAATACACAGTCTACCGAGCACTTTTAACGATGGGCCTCCGCAGCCTACGAACCATGCATGTGCCAATGTTAACACCACGACATGGACAACTACGACTGAAATGGGCACGTTACCATCGGCACTGGACGTTGGCGTAGTGGCAGTGCGTTGCATGGCTTGATGAACCCCGAACATCCTTTGTCGTGCCGAAGGGAGGGAGCGAATCCGTCGTCTTCCCGCTTCTTGACACCTAGGCTGCGGGACGAAGACAAGCTGGCGGGGGCTCCATTATGCTTCCGGGAACATTCAAGTTGGAATCCGTACAAGGTATCATGACGGCCAAGGAGTACACTACACTGGTTTCAGGCTATATACACCCCTTCAAGACGATCATATGTGCCGACGGCAGTGGCATTTTTCAACAAGATACTGAGCCATGCCACAAGGTCAGGAGTGTAATACAGTGGTTCCAGGAACGTAGTGACGACTTCCTGTTGAAGTACTGGCCACCCAACTCGCCAGATCTGAAGCCGATCAAACACATCTGGAATGTGATTGAACGTGGCGTCAGAGCTCATCGCCCTCCTTTCCGGAATTTACGAAAATCAGATGGCTTGTGTGTGTGGATGTGGTGCCACGATGCGTTGACGCTGTTATCCGTACCAAAGGTGGACATGCCGGGATTAGATAGGTTCTTATTATGGTAGTTACCTTGCTCGAATTCAATGGTTCACATTTAATATCCCAAACAATTAGGGAATTATCGACATTCAAAAAGAATTAAACGAAAAATTTCCTTTATGTCACCGAGTGTAATTTAAATCATTTCTGCCAAGAAACCTCTTCATACTCGTCTTTTCTAGTCGCGATTTCAATGTGATCCTGTTTTTCCCAAACCCAAGTAACGACGTGCCATACAATATATAGCTCCCACTTGCGCCTCACAGTCACAGCAAAAGTGTTTGGCTCAGTAGCATCCTCTCTTAATCGATCACCTGTCAAGAAGTGTACAAACGACAGTTTGCTGATGTTTGCTGTCTTCAGGTGAAGTCTGATTACTTTATCGATCTCTGAACTGCTATTCCTTCTTGTTCAGAGGAGAGAGCCTGTTAACGACCTGTTTACAGCTACTGTCTGCAGACGGAGTTGGTGGGGGGAGCAAAGTAATAGGCAACAGGCTTGTTAAACTGTCACGCAGTTGCAGAAATCATAGGGCACCTCATTTAACTAACTGATTTTGGAATGTATACATGAAAGTGTTGTTGTGGAAGAACTATCGATAGAGGACGTGATATGGTCTATCTCAGCGAATGCTGAAGTTTTGGTTTCCATAGACTTATTGAGACTGCGAATACAGAAACGGTCATGCGAATAGATCGGTGCTGTGAATCCTTTTCGTCATCGTTTCTTGATTCAAAGGCAGACTGCTCTTATTATATTTCAATTTGTTTGAAACTGTATGTTCTTCCTCTTCCTCAAAATAGGCGATTTGTTAACAGACTTCTGAATAAGGCCGACTCTCAAACATACTGTTGAAGTCGAGTTATCAAATTAAAAATTAGTTTGGGTTATGTAGCGAAAGCGAGTAAGCAGTTGTAAAATGTTCCGTACTTTTAGTTAAATAACAGTCACGATTAACACAGCAGTATTCAACAGCCGTGCTTGCAGTCCAGTTGGGTGTATACAGCTGGCAGGTTACTATCATAGACATGTCGCATTAATCGTCATGTAGTGTTGCATATACTCCCAATAACGATAAAGTGGTAGGACATATGGACCGACCACGTGTGTTCCCTAACTTACAAGTGGAGGCCACGACGGTGATCACAGGTTTACTTCAAACTTTGTACACCTTTAGTTGCCCGTTAGGACAACATAACGAGCAAGTAGTAAGGCGTACTACCTAGGCAATTTCAAGAAATTCGTAAGAAAAGTTTTACGCGTCGATGACGTTCCGACGTGCTGTGGCTCTAAGCACGATGTGGTAGTGGTGCAGTGGTTAGCGCTCAAGCTCCTTACTCGGTGCATCGTTGGATCGCGTCCCGCTCAATTATTTTTAAATGCATACTTTTTTTGAACGTTGTTCATATTATTTAATACATACGACATTTGAAGGGCATTAAAGCGAGAAAACACATGTATTTTCATTAATCTTATCGAATTTCCAGTGGTATTTGGCTTTTCACTAATTTTAATTATAATTATTTTTATAGATACTTAAACGAACAAACGCTTACAGTTTTCCCGAAAATGTATGCCTGTCGTGATTTGCGTAACCCCTTATACCTCAATCTGGTAAGGTACCTGGAACTACTTTGCGTCGGGGACGCTTCGAGCTGCAGACACAGGTTTCAAGGACGAGGGTTAGGCTCGGAAAAGCCATTTCAAACTTCGATAAACACCTTGATCCTCTAAATAAGTTTATTAATTAGTACAATGAGTTACAGTATGCCAGAGTGTAAGGGTAATGTGTTAACAGTCGGATGTGCTTTCGAAAGCATGTAGTGTACAAAAGATTTTTTAAAAATCACAAAATCATATTTCTATTGTAGAAATGGAGGTGACGCGATTCTTCGGCTACTACAGATGATGAATGTCGTGAAGATTAGAATGCATAACGCAGTTCCGAAACGTCAGTTAAAGGATGTGTTTGTTCGCTGTGATAGTCTTCTTCAGGAAGCGGACCTTATTCGCAAAACACGACAGGCACACTTTTCACGAAAGCTTCATCCGTTCGCTCGTTTACCTGCCGGTAGTTATAAATATAATACTTTTTTGTAATTACTGTTACAAAACAGCCGAAAAACAATGGAAATTCAATAAACATTCAAGGAAATACACTTTTTCCTTCATTATATTACCTTTCAAGTGTGTAATAAATATATGAAATAGTATGACCCGTGTCAAAAAAATATGTATCCGAAAAAAAAAGTTGAGCGGGACTCTATCCACAAATCCACCGAGTATGGAGCTTGAACGCTAACCACTTGGCCGCCACCCTCTTGTGCTTAGATTCGCAACGCGCTGTTATATACTCGACTTGTAAGACAAAGTTTGAAGTAAACCCGAACGTCGCTGCCTCGCCTTGTTGGTAGCCGAGGGGATCAGTGACGCAGGCCACTTCTGAGACTCACACGAATTTTCGTCGAAACACAAAGAGAAATCAGCATTGAAATCTTATGGACGTTCTCCTCACTCGAGAACAACAATGGTAAGCATTTGCTCAATTGAGAATACCTTGAAACTATAGGCCATGTCATGTGGTAAGACAGAGCATCTTCTTTACACGAAGAAACACAGCTCAATTTTTTTTCAGTGTTGGGTTTCCCCACCCGTTTCAGTCAATAACTTGCAGTTCTTATTACTAAACGGTTTTATTACCACATTAATTACATTCACTTCGTAAACTGTCGACCAGCACTCCACTGTTCAGAAAAGAATTCATACAGTTGTAAACTTGAAGTCGTACAGGACTCCCTGGAAGTTTAACACAATATGTCTGAACGAGATGTGAATCCGGACAGAAGCCAAGAAACAGTAAGAGGTAAGAGTATTAGTCACGGAAGGAAATGCTCCACTCCCTGGCGCCAGTCTGGCAAGCAGTTCTGAGCCGTCAAAAAGTCTCATGAATCAGGAAACGCTCCGTTGAGATGTAAAACATTCATCGTCGACGAATTACGATTAATATATCACGACTGGACGACTTTAAGACGCGAAACCATCATAATCAGGAGCTCCAGAGATACAGAAGGCATGCAGAGGAGTGTGTGTGTCAAACAGGAAGCCTCGGAGAAAAAGTCGGAAGAGTTAAGGAATACATTCTGTTCTCTGTCGTCGATGCCCTCTCTGGTACGTAGCGTTCCTTTTAAGTGTTTCTGTAATATCTGCTCGGGCTGTTTTGAAGCATTGTCAGATGTGGGGTTGACAACTGTAATATTTATTGGGATGCCAATGAATTGTGACTGATCTGACGGAAGTTTTTACCAGGTGCATGGGGAAAGAGAGAAAATCTACAAAGCTATATTTTTCTTGTAGACAATTCAATTTTCTTCACTTTGGGTCAATGTAAATTTTATACAGCACTCCATGATGCAGATCGCAGTCTCAGATTCAACATGACTGATGAATGGGCTAGATCCAAATAGTTCGTGTAAATTTACGTTTTTTGTGTGGACTCCAACTGTCACATGCAGCGCTTGTCATAAAATTGTAAATACCGCCTCGAAAAATGACCATTAAACTTTTGTTGATATACCCTCTTTTCAAGATATTATCTATTCTGTCCAAGTGAACATTCAAGTTCTTTGTTGCCTCTGACAGAATTACAATGTCATCACTAAACCTGAAATGTTTTTTTTTTCTTTGAACTGTAATTCCTTCTCGAAATTTATGTTGGTTATTCAGCGTATGATGAAGATGAAATAGGAGATACGATACTGCGTGAAGAGTTTGACAGAGCAATGAAAGACCTGAGTCGAAACAAGGCCCCGGGAGTAGACACATCCCATTAGAACTACTGACGGCCTTGGGAGAGCCAGTCCCGACAAAACTCTGCTATCTGGTGAGCAAGATGTACGATACAGGTGAAATACCCTCAGACTTGAAGAAGAATATAATAATTCTAATCCCAAAGAAAGCAGGTGCTGACAGATGTGAAAATTACCGAACAATCAGTTTAATAAGTCACGGATGGAAAATACTAACGCGAATACTTTAAGATGAATGGAAAAACTGGTAGAAGCCGACCTCGGGGAAGATCAGTTTGGATTCCGTAGAAATATTGGAACACGTGAGGCAATACTGACCCTACGACTTATCTTAGAAGCTAGATTAAGGAAAGGCAAACTTACGTTTCTAGCATTTGTAGACTTAGAGAAAGCTTTTGACAATGTTGACTGGAATACCCTCTTTCAAATTCTGAAGTTGGCAGGGGTAAAATACTGAGAGCGAAAGGCTATTTACAATTTGTACAGAAATCAGATGGCAGTTATAATATTCGAGGGGCATGAAAGGGAAGCAGTGGTTGGGAAGGGAGTGAGACAGGGTTGTAGCCTATCCCCGATGCTATTCAATCTGTATATTGAGCAAGCAATGAAGGAAACGAAAGAAAAATTCGGAGTAGGTATTAAAATCCATGGAGAAGAAATAAAAACTTTGAGGTTCGCCGATGACATTGTAATTCTGTCAGAGACAGCAAAGGACTTGGAAGAGCAGTTGAACGGAATGGACAGTGTCATGAACGGAGGATATAAGATGAACACCAACAAAAGCGAAACGAGTATAATGGAATGTAGTCGAATTAAATCGGGTGATTCTGAGCGAATTAGATTAGAAAATGAGACACTTAAAGTAGTATAGGAGTTTTGCTATTTGGGGAGCAAAATAACTGATGATGGTCGAAGTAGAGAGAATATCAAATGTAGACTGGCAATGGCAAGAAAAGCGTTTCTGAAGAAGAGAAATTTGTTAACATCGAGTATAGATCTAAGTGTCAGGAAGTTGTTTCTGAAAGTATTTGTATGGAGTGTAGCCATGTATGGAAGTGAAACATGGACAATAACTAGTTTGGACAAGAAGAGAATAGAAGCTTTCCAAATGTGGTGTTACAGAAGAATGCTGAAGATTAGATGGGTAGATCATATAACTAATGAGGAGGTATTGAATAGGATTGGGGAGAAGAGAAGTTTGTGGCACAACTTGACTAGAAGAAGGGATCGGTTGGTAGGACATGTTCTGAGGCAGCAAGGGATCACCAATTTAGTATTGGAGGGCAGCGTGGAGGGTAAAAATCGTAGAGGGAGACCAAGAGATGAATACACTAAGCAGATTCAGAGGGATGTAGGTTGCCGTAGGTACTGGGAGATGAAGAAGCTTGCACAGGATAGAGTAGCATGGAGAGCTGCATCAAACCAGTCTCAGGACTGAAGACCGCAACAACAACAACATTCAGCGTACGAATAGAATACCGTAAGCCACAAACATGTCCCACTCCTTTCTCAACTACTGCTTCTCCGCCATATTTTTAGACCAGGGATGGTCAAAAATTCGGCACGCGAGCTGTGCCGTAGCACGAGTGCTGTAGCACTCATCTTGGCTGGCCCACTTCCCCCATCATCAAGCCACACAGTCTGAGCACAATGAAGGGGAAGAGCTGGAAGAGGTGAACTTGCTAAAGTACCACACATAATTGGCACTTCTATCGCACTTCATACGACTTTGTTTCATATTTCACATTTTTCAACGACGTAGAACAAAAACAAAACAAGTTTTTCAGTATTATATAGTTATTTGTCCCACGCTGCAGACATAGTAGAATTCTTATCTGGTACAAACTCTCAGCATGCGGGCAAATGCGGACAATTTCATCGATTTTTGCACTCAGGCTGCTCGTATTCCTGATTTATTTGTTTCGTAACCGAAAAAGCATCTTTAACAAATATATGTTGTTCGAAAAACTGAATCACGTTTGCAGCCTCATACTGGGTACGTGGAATCTCTACCCGAGGAAAATAATGTAGACGACCTGGACAATTTCAACGTTAAAGAGATTTGGCTTTGAAAAGGGTAATACCTTGAAGATCAATCAGTTACATCTTCACATGCCCAAGGCCGCTTTCAACTGAAATGGCAGAGAGTCTCAAAAACAGCTGAAAAGCGTTGTAAGATTGACAGTGTCCTCAAAACATCTATGAAACTATCGTTGTTATTCTTTCAAGGCCACAAGTAATTCCTCAAATCTTATGTTTGCTTTAACGCCAGTTGGACAGTGTTTGTCAGAATCTTTCTCTCCTATGACACAGTTTTCTTTTTACAGGCACCTCCTTCAAATCCGGAAGAAGTTGTTTCTCATCTTTCAGTTTCTTTCTGTGGGCAGTGCGCAGTCAACTCCACTTAAAATACGGTGTGTACAATTCATTTCATCCTTTCCGAATGTTCTAATTTTCGTTCCTGCCTTCATTTTTTCTTCATAAATTCAGAAATAGAGAGTTTTAAATTGCAAAATCGTTTCAGGCTTGGCCCTTGATTTAACCAGTAATATATACAGTTAACGGCACCATACGCTTTGCCCATTTCCATCGAAAACGTTGCAATTGATGTGGAATAATGCGTGCTGATTCAGAAATTTTACTATTCGTAACACCAATTTCTTCACTTGGGCTGTGCTTGCGAATTTAGAACAACGCACTTCTTGATGTACAGAACATTGAATCTCCTCAGTCAATCCTTTTAATTTTCTAATATTTCATTATTAACTAAATCTCATAATTCTCTCTGCATAGTATTGTAATGTCGTTCCGTAGCAAAGTGGCATTATCCGTCGCTTATGGGACTGCATCATATATACTGAGAATCCTCATCCCGATCTTCCGTCATTCCCGTCCATTTTTAAAGCACTGTGGCGATAGCAGGCTTGACTGCCACTTTTTGTGCAAACAGCCACTAGACCTGTGAGTGTCCTTCATACCACGAACAAATAGCGAAGGGCAAACGGCGCTGACACCACCATTCTACGGAAACGAAGAAAGTTGTGCCGACCGAAAAATGCCACAGCACAATACTGAATGAAATATCGCTGTGTTTGGTGTAGTCGTACTTCCGAGAAGAGCAAAGCCGAGACGTGCTGTGTATCGGGCCTCACACTACACGCACGTCCTGCACACGTGGAATTTTGGTACACCGTGGTCGGTCCCGCCTCCGACTGCTTCAAAAGAATTCCAGTTTGCAGTACAAATGTGTTGTATTTAACATAAATTATATTTCCAGACACGACAGCAATTATGTTTTTAGATTACCTATTTCGCCCGTTTTCTTCTACACAGGTGAGCTCTTTGCGGTAGCATTTTCTTTCTTGATTAACTTCTCATGGTTGGGATTCACAGTCATAAAATGTTTCTTAAAAGACATCATATTCGCCGTTGATATTCTTCTGACATATGACACGTACGTAAGCATCCTGTCTGATCACTTGTTCCATTCATGTCCATTGTGCATTCCGATGTACTTGGGCAATTCCAGCAGGACAATAGAACACCCCCACTTCCAGAATTGCTGTATAGTGCCTCCAGAAAAATTCTGCTGAGTTTAAACACTTCCGCTGCCCACCAAACTCTCCAGACATGAACATTATTGAGCATATCTGGGATGCGTTGCAACGTGCTGTTCAGAAGATATCCTCACCCCTCGTACTTTTATGGACAGCCCTGCAAGATTCATGATGTGAGTTCCCTCCAGGACTACTTCAGACATTAGTTGAGTCCATGCCACGTCACGCTGCGGCACTTCTACATGCTCACGGGGATCTACACGATATTAGGCAGGTGTACCAATTTCTATGGCTCTTCAGTTTATATTACCGCCAACGCTCGTTAACTTCTCTAACCGGAAAAAGTGCGAGACCGCAGTTCCAATAGCATGGAATCGCCTGTCACCGAAAATACCACCAAATCAAGACGTCTCTAAACAAAACCAGTGGTCATATTGAATTTACCCCAGTTTCTATCAGTACCTTCACTTTGACGTCACTAACAATGGGGCTTCTTGCGTTTTTCCCTAGCTTCGTTGCAAACGTCCTGAGAATTTACACCAACAGAATTACGAGGCTAGGCCCTTCCGAAAAGCAGCCGAACGTGGCTCTCCCCTGCCGTTAGAAATCTGAGCTGCTCAGAATTTCGGCCTTCGGCCAGTCCTTTGCTCTAAACGAGCACAACAGCCGGTGTGTTTCCCTTTAGCACCTTGGCACCATACTTCCGTTACACAGAGTGGCTCGCAAGCCTGACAGAGCATTTCACGAAGAACTTGTCTTTTTTGTAGCTGCATTCCTATGCCTGTCCAGTCCCTCCAGTAAATTCATCGTGCTCTGCGTTTTCCCAAATACCAGAGACTTAAGAAAATAAGCTGCCCGTCACCAGGTAGGAGAGAAAAAGGAATTGTGTGTTATTAAGCAGTACATCCATTCTCTGTAATTACACTTCTGGCCATTAAAATTGCTACACCACGAAGATGACGTGCTACAGACGCGAAATTTAACTGACAGTAAGAAGATGCTGTGATATGCAAACGATTAGCTTTTCAGAGCATTCACACAAGGTTGGCGCCGGTGGCGACACCTACAACATGCTGACTTGAGGAAAGTTTCCAACCGATTTCTCATACACAAACAACAGTTGACCATCGTTGCCTGGTGAAACGTTGTTGTGATGACTCGTGTAAGGAGGAGAAATGTGTACCATACGGTTTCCAACTTTGACAGAGGTCGAATTGTAGCCTATCACGATCGTGGTTTTTCGTACCGCGACATTGCTGCTCGCGTTGGTCGAGGTCTAATGACTGTTAGCAGAATATGGAATCGGTAGGTTCAGAAGGGTAATACGGAACGCCGTGCTGAATCCCAACGGCCTCTTATCACTAGCAGTCGAGATGACAGGCATCTTATCCGGTAGGGTGTAACGGATCGTGCAGTCACGTCTCGATCCCTGAGTCAACAGGTGGGGACGTTTGCAAGACAACAACCATCTGCACGAAAAGTTCGACGACGTTTGCAGCAGCATGGACTGTCAGCTCGCAGACCATGGTTGCGATTACCCTTGACGCTACATCACAGACAGGAGGACCTGCGATGGTTTACTCAACGACGAACCTGGGTGCACGAATGGCAAAACGTCATTTTTTCGAATGAATCCAGGTTCTGTTTGTAGTATCATGATGGTCGCATCAGTGTTTGGCGACGTCGCGGTGAAAGCATATTGGAAGCGCGTATTCGTCATCGCCATACTGGCGTATCACCCGGCGTGATGGTATGGGGTGCCATTGGTTACACGTCTCGGTCACCTCTTGTTCGCATTGACGGCACTTTCATAAGTGGACGTTATATTTCAGATGTGTTACGACCCGTGGCTCTACCCTTCATTAGATCTCTGAGAAAGCCTACATTTCAGCAGGATAATGCACGACCGCATGTTACAGGTCCTGTACGGGCCTTTCTGGGTACAGAAAATGTTCGACTGCTGCTCTGGCCAGCACATTCTCCTCTCACCAATTGAAAACGCCTGGTCAATGGTGGCCGAGCAACTGGCTCGTCACAATACGCCAGTCACTACAATTGATGAACTGTGGTATCGTGTTGAAGCTGCATGGGCAGCTGTACCTGTACACGCCATCCTAGCTCTGTTTGGCTCACTGCCCAGAGGTATCAAGGCCGTTATTACGGCCAGACGTGGTTGTTCTGGGTACTGATTTCTCAGGATCTATGCACCCAAACTGCATGAAAATGTAATCACATGTCAGTTCTAGTATAATATATGTGTCCAATGAATACCCTTTCATCATCTGCATTTCTTCTTGGTGTAGCAATTTTAATGGCCAGTAGTGTATGAATCTTGACACCGTGAACTGCTTTGCTATAGACCTCCTTTAATAATCTAATTGAAAATATGATGAGAAATAGGAACGCACGCGGTGAGGCTTGCCACCATACGATCTTTTACAGTCTTATCTCATTCTCCGACGGTAGCAGAGGTGTTCCGCGAGGCACTTGCGTCGACGAACAGCAGGTGGATTAAACGAACGTAATTTCCGCCAGAGCTAATGCCTTGCTGCTGCGTTGCGCCGGCGCTGTATTAGCATGTGCAAGAGGCAGGCACCAGCCAGATGCCAGACAGGAGCGCCGTAATTCATCGCGCGGCCCCCGGAGCTGTGACAGCACGTCCTGGCCCGTAGTGCGCTGTCCGGGGCGCGCGCCAAATGACGGTCGAGCCGCCAGCCTACTTGCTGTCGCGTCCGCCGCAGCTGCTACAACACACGTGACGCGGACGCTCAAACACACCCTGTATGATGTTCGCTACCGCCGAGCATTGTGTACTTTCGTTCCGTACCACCTACAGGGCTCTTGCCTGCAACAATGTTGCACACAGCTGATTAACGTGAACACAAAATAGACTACTATCGCAGCCGTTATTGCTTGGACCAGCTGAGGTGGCCGAGCGGTTCTAGGCGCACAGTCTGGAATCGCGTGACGCTACGGTCGCAGGTTCGAAACCTACCTCGAGCGTGGATGTGTGTGACGTCCTTAGGTTAGTTAGGTTTAAGTAGTTCTAAGTCCCAGAGGACTGATGACCTCAGCAGTTACGTCCCATAGTGCTCAGACCCATTTGAACCATTTTGTTATTGCTTGGATAAGTCTAGAGGCCTTGCCAAACTGAAGGCCATTGAGATACTTGAGAGGTATTCAGCTAATTTCATGTTTCATTTATCATTAGCTCGGTTTCTTCAGAAATATGAGGCTAGTCGTCCTGCAGCATATGTGTTCTTTATTTGTTCCTGCACATGAATAAAAATTGATCATTCGCAGATAAATGTTTAATCATGTCTTATAACTCGAAAAAAATTATTCATTTTATTGCAGATGTTATCTATTGCTATCAGACATCGAAACTACTTTTACAGTGCATCGTAGCAAGCCGCTAGATTCGCCAAAAGAAAAAGGGGTAGCCCTTTGTTAAGGTGGAGTACTGTGCGGTAATTAGTTTTCGGAAGCAGCTGTGTCAGCCCATTCCAGACGCTTAGAAATATGGATTGCCCTGTCACAGTTGTATGTAGGCTGTTTAGGTTTTTTTATTGGTAACGCCACCTCTGTATGAAAATCACTGGCAGTGCTGTGTGCAGTCTGTGGCTGCTTTGCATTGTTGTAATACTCGCCATTGTAGTGTTGGGCAGCGGCAGCTGGATGTGAACAGCGCGTAGCGTTGCGCAGTTGGAGGTGAGCCGCCAGCAGTGGTGGATGTGGGGAGAGAGATGGCGGAGTTTTGAAATTTGTCATGAACCGCTATATTTATATATGATGATATTAAGGTAAATACATTGTTTGTTCTCTATTAATATCTTTCATTTGCTAACTACCCCTATCAGTAGTTAGTGCCTTCCATAGTTTGAATCTTTTATTTAGCTGGCAGTAGTGGCGCTCGCTGTATTGCAGTAGCTTGGGCAGCGAAGATTTTTGTGAGGTAAGTGATTTGTGAAAGGTATAGTTTAATGTTAGTCAGGGCCATTCTTTTGTAGGGAATTTTGAAAGTCAGATTGCGTTGCGCTAACAAAATATTGTGTGTCAGTTTAAGCACAGTCATGTATAATTGTTTAAAGGGGACGTTTCATATTTCGACCCTTAGCCGAGGATACCTCACTGGAATCTTCTGATTTTTTTTCTTGTAGTTTGTGTAATTAGTGTAGCTTTTGTTTATTGCTAGCGCGTAATTGTAGAGAAAATCTCCTTTGTAGTTGCAGTCTTTCATTGTTGTACAGTAAAACAGTTGTGGCATGCATGTAGATTTGCACCAAGTATTTCGCAGCTGCAATTAACTAGATATTATTTTCAGTGTTATGTTAATGTGTTCTCTTATTTTTGCTCTTCAAATTGTGCTTTTCTGTGTTATCGTGTGAAATATTGTGACAATAATGGCGTGTGAAAAACGTAATACTAGGCTCCAAAGTAAACTGAGACATGACAGTGAAGAAAGCAGTGTGTTAGCGCCACCGAGTAATGAATTAACTAATGTTCAAAGTAGTAATTTGGTAATTGTACATAGGGAAATGGAGCGGGCGGCAAACAATGGTGTAGACAGTGAAACAATTAGAGAACAGGGAAGCATTATCGATCGATCGGTCGGCAACAGCTCGCCTCAGGAATCCGAAATGACAGGAAACAATCTCGCAAATACTGCAGATTCAGGTTTTGGATCCTCACCGTTTTCTCAAATAAGTCAAGACACATTTTCTGCTTGTCAAAATGTGAATGTTTCCGGTGCAAATTCACTGCCGAAAAGCACTGAGGAACATGTTCCAGACACCAGTGCATTGTTATTACAATTAAGACAGCAAATGGGACAAACACAGCAAAAGCTTCATAAGTTAGACACAATGGAACAAAATCTTCGAAAGTTAGATACAGTGGAACAAAATCTTAAAAAGTTAGACACAGTGGAACAAAATCTTAAAAAGTTAGACACAATGGATCAACATCAGAGACAAACACAGCAACAGTTAGACACAATGGAACAAAATCTTCAAAAGTTAGACACCACACTTGAACAAACACGTGATGATTTAACTACTGAGTTACATAACATTGAATCGAAATGTCAAAAAGTCTGTAATGACGTAAAAACACAAATTTGTGAGCATTTTCAACCTATTTTTTCGCGGCATGAAAATGCAATACAGAATCACGAAGCAGCCATAAAAGAACTGCAAGCCATTGTTCATGAAAATCATGAGACGTTGTGGGCTAAAATTGACTCAGTTGCATCTACCGATTCGGTTACGCAACTTGCAAAAACTCAGGAAAACTTAAAGGACACAGTAGATTCGATTTCAACACAAATGGACACTCTGAAACTTGGTTCAGAAAAACACACTGAGGAAATGTGTTCACTATCGGAGAAAGTAGCCGAACTTTCGGATCAGGTCACTAACTTATCTACAAAGGTAGATGATGATCTGAATGACACAAGACCTGTAGCCTTCACTGACACAGAAGTGTATGAACAAATTAGAAAATTCAAACAGAATCAAAATCAAATCAATACACAGTACAAAAGAGAAATCCGGGAAGTACAAGATCAGCTGACACAGGTAATACAAGAATTACGTATTTCAGAGGATACTCGCGCCCCAATACGGGAAGAGGGACACAGAAATACGGAACAGCCACAAAATAATAACATAGGGCATTTCGGAAGTTATGAAAGAAATTGGCAATGTGCACCGAATTTTGATATGGAACGGCCGACACGACCTAACAATGACCGATATGCGACTCGCCGACATGATGATTTTGACTATAAGCTGTTCATTACTACACGTAAATTCAAAACATTTAAGAATTCTGGCAACGACATTCATCCACAAGCATGGCTCCATCAATTCTCACATTGTTTTCCTCCAAACTGGTAATTGGAACACAGATTAGAATTTATGTGTGGCTACTTGGAGAATGAACCAGCTGTAAGAATGTGATCGGTAATTCACGATTGCCACAGTGAAGGAGACTTTTACCATGCCTTCCTCTCAGCATATTGGTCTCAAGCTACACAAGACCGAGTAAAACATGGCATCATAATGATGAAACATTTCGAACAATCTGAATTCTCCAGTCTTGTGAAATATTTTGAAGACATGTTGCACAAGAATCAGTACCTTTCAAACCCATACAGCCCCTCAGAACTCATCCGCATTTGCTTACTCAAATTGCCTGAACACTTACGACATATTATTTTAGCAGGACGTTGCAAAGAAGACATTGAGGCTTTTCAGGGATTGTTACAAGAACTGGAAATCGACACAGACAGTCGCGGGATGCGAAAACAGGAAAACAATCACTACAGGTCACATCCGTCACAATTCCGTGACGACAGAAATAGTAAATGGACACGACAAGGCTACTCTCACAACACAAATCGTGACCAAAACAGACACCACCCTTATGACAACCGTTGGCAGAATAATAGTTACAGAGAAAGATCGCATTTCCGTAGTAATGAATATGACAGAGATAACCATAGAAACAAACAATATGGGTACCAAAACAGTTATTATCAAGGGAGGCAGAATAACTTCAGACGCCACAGTTCGACGCACAGTTACGATTCAGGGAGAAATTCTCCACCACGTGACGGACAATGAGGAAACTACGGAACCTACCGACGTGACGACAGACGATATACTCGTAACGACAGACCCGAATTGCATCAGAACTGGCGGGATTCAAACAGAGCAGGGCACTTTCGACAACGTGAATTTGTAGAAGCTAGGTCTCCTAATCCCAATAACGACGCGCGCCAACAAAGGGACAGACAATGACTCGCACTGCAGGCAGCCGCTTACGCCGGCTGGCTCAGAGAAAAATGACATAGACGCTAACCTTAAGAAAAATTCCAGTATTGTTTAACGACGTATACCGCACGATAATTGCGGTGAAGCTGAAACTCTACGTACTAGGAAGAGTAAAGGTTTACACCACATTTCACATGTAAAACCGTTTATTGAAAGATAATCTGCTTTTTAACTTTGTCATTGCCATAAAACTTTTCACTTTACATTACTAGTATGCTTGTCAGACTTAGAGTCTGTTAACATGCAACAATGTTTGAAGTTAAATATCCAGTCAAGAACCAAGAGAACTTATTGAAACAGAAATGACGAATGCATTGTTATAGTGAACAGAAGTCACAGTGTTATTGTGTGTGTACATTCTTGCTTGTGAGTTGCATGATTATGGAACGACTATAAGGCTTACATACTTAGACCATTTACCAGTACTGCTAATGAGATTTTAATGCAACATTTTGGTTTACTTGAAAATATATTCTGGATTTAAAGTACTTTCAGTGAGATACCAGATGGCACAGTGGTTAGTTTATGTGACAGCTACACGATTTTATCACGACGCTACTAATGAGTGACAATTTACAATGTTGCTTTTGCAGTGTTTCTGTTTTATATCTGCACAGTTTTCTGTTTTATTCTGGAAAGTAAAACAGGTTTTAGTAGTAACTTTTGTGGTACAGCTACAATGAGACTGCCTTTTCCGTAGCACAACAATATGTTACAGCACAGTACTTTCCTCATCACGGCAATAAGCGTAATAACTAAGACATTTTATACGCAAAGCATTTCACTTTTGTGTATTATGAGGTAAGTACATTGACTTCTGCAGAAAGTAGCTTTCGGAGGACGATAACTACGACACTTCCACACAGATTATGTTGCAACAAGACGCACATTTAGCGCTACAGTACACATATTTGAGTGATTAATTTTGTACTTAAAACATTTATTTTTAAAGATTTTTGAATTACAAAGAAAGTTTTCTGTGATACATTTCATTCCATTGCTGTAATCTGTAACACCTGAGGGTATAATTACATTAATCCTCAGGGGGGTACATGCTTACTATGTGTACCATGTGTGTGGCAACCACAAGGAACCCTAGCTAATATGGTATTTGCTTATACAACTTTACACATCGGTACCATATTTCTCTAACACACAAATTACACAGCTATCTGATCATGTAACTGAGAGATAAACTTTCTTTTATTACATCAGTGACAGATGTTTACGTAATTACATCGTTGTATAACTTCACACTTACGAAATTGTATTTTGTCTGTACTTTGTGAACTGTTCATATTTTTTTCGGAATCATTGTGATACTATGAGAGCTTTGAATGATGTATTTGGTAAGGGAGCATGATTTTAAAGTACGTTTGAGGTAGATGACACTATTGAAATGAGCAGAGAATTTTTTTTGAGCTTTTGAAATTATTGGAGGAAGCTACAACGATTTTGAGAATTGACTGAGATGTTATGATATTATTATGACAACGATGTGTACTATGCTGTTGAGATATGTTTATGATCAATAAGATGATGCTACCGTATATGAGGAATAAGAAGTATGTTGGAAACCAAGAAGCGTACTTTAAGAGTTATGAAATGTGTGTAAATGCGTGAATGTATCACAATGCCGGCGAAAATTTTTTGGACACTGTTATATCAATAGCATTTTGTTTCTACACATTTAGACGCAAATTCTCGACCCGTGAAATTTTGTATATGAGACTGTCACAGTAGCGGAAACTGCTGTCATAAATATTTCCGTAAGAAAGTTAAGTGACCACCTGCACGTAATGTGTCGTGGGCACGCAGCTGTGTCAGACGCCGGGAGAACAAGTCATTAGTGAGTGCCTCATCAGAAGCACAGGTAGAATAAAAGAAAGGGGAGGCCATTGTCCTCGCTATTGACATTTCCTTGTTGAAAGCATACTGTGGAGCTCGTAATTTATGATATTTACTAAAATGCCTAATAAAATGATTAGAAACATTTTACATCTATTGTCTTTGTAGTTAAGAGATTGCTCATTTTGTTTAATATCTGGTTTCCAGCTGTGTTGCAGCATTGGTTTTATAAAATAAACTTAAATGCATCTGCTAATGTGAACACTTTCTGTCAACAGATTTATTAAATAATTATTTTCTGATCCACATTCTTCGAAAAAGGAGCTCTTGGAATGGAGAGAACAATAAGAAGGGACTAATAAAAGTAACTGCATCTATAATTTTCTTTTCAAGTACTTGGTAATTTTTTTGGTAGAATAACGTCTTGTGGTGCACCACTTTAATTACATAGACATTAAGATGTGAATATACATTTCCCTTATCTGCATTGTTGTTTTTACTGTAATATTTTTTTCTGCTTGAGCTATGTCATGTTTAGGTATAAGTTACTGCTGTTTGCCAGGCATAGTGTTACTGAATTTGACTTTGTGTTACTCTGCTAAGCCAGTTTTACTACTCATTTATTTTTCTTGTTGCTGCACATTGGCTCATATTAGTTGTAATGTTGCATTGCTTGGTAATTTAGATTTACTATAGCTTGCTTTGCAATTTTACATTTTTTTGGTCATTGCTGTTGTGTTACTTATTTTGTGCTGCTGCATTGCCTCGTCCCATAGTTTAGCATCTGAGCTCAGTAGATTTAAGTTAGCTTAAGAGGGGGTAGACTATATAAGAGAATGAGTTGCGATGAATTGGAAGAATTGCATTGAGAAGTTAAACGAAAAAAGTACAGAAAGCAGGTATAGATAGTACTTTTGGGAATAATGATGAACAAAGGGAGATCTCCATGCAAAATACTGCAGTAAAACAAACCCTGTCCTTTCCCTTTTGTGTTATCCCACTATATGTTTGTGTACCTTGTGTATTTGTTTTCTTCCTGTCTCTGTGTACTGTTTCATAGAACTTTTTTCTCTTCTAATACTAAGTTACATTCACTATGATGAGGAATACTGTTATCCTCGAATATAATTGGCATTAATAATATGTTATTTACTTTGTAAAGATGTTTAGACATTATTTATTCTGTTTTGTGTTAATGCTCATGTGTGAAGTTGATGTTTCGAAAGTTATTCTGATCTTTTATGTATGTACTCATGTCATAATTCCTGTACCACTGACGTATATGTCTATTTCTGTTCTTTTGTAACGCCTGTTTTACTACAAATGTTATCTGTATTGTTATGTTCTTTAATGATGTATTTTGTACCTTTGTAATTGTATTCTTATGTTATAAAATTGTAATTGACACCAGTTCATCTTATCATTAACTTGTAAGTTACATTTCACTGCACACGTTTCTGTTGGTCATAGTATATGGACAATATGTGAGAAGTAGGGACTGTTAGTGTTTGCACGTGTGTTAATAATTCAGCAAGGGACTGGATAACAGCATTGTTGTTTCTAAGGACAGTTCCGAAAACTTTGTGAGTGCACAAGTGGTGGTTTATGGACTTGCAATATTATCCGCAAGACTCTTCAATGGTGATTGTGCACCTGCACAGTCACAACAGATGGCTGCTGGCTATCTCTACAAGGACTACAGTGGGTCTACATCTTTGATGATCCATCAATACCATTATTTCTACAAGGACTGCAGTGGGTCTGCGCCTCTGGTGGCCCACCAATACCGTAATCTCTAGCAGGACTACAGTGGGTCTACTCTGTTATGACCTGCCTACCAATATTCTTGAAAACTTCGAATGACTCTGCTGTGGGTTTGCTCTGTTGTGACCCATTACTTGTCTGCATGTCGAGAGTCAGCACTGTCTTTCCGTTGGAAGGACAACACTACTTCTTCAAGACTGCATGGAAATCCACTACTTCTGTGTGCATTTTCTTTTACTGCTCAGACTTTGAGAAAAACACTGCTATTTTACTGTGATGGATGATCAGGACTGTCTTTATGGACTGTGAGAAAGTTTAGCTTCTGACCAACATTGTATCAATAAGTGTGTGCATTTGATATCTTTGTTATTGTAATTATGAAAAATTTTATCAAATCATTATAGGCCACTCCCCAAAATAATTTGTAAAATTTTTTGTGGGGAGCATAGGGGCTATGTAAGTAGGCTGTTTAGGTTTTTTTATTGGTAACGCCACCTCTGTATGAAAATCACTGGCTGTGCTGTGTGCAGTCTGTGGCTGCTTTGCATTGTTGTAATACTCGCCATTGTAGTGTTGGGCAGCGGCAGCTGGATGTGAACAGCGCGTATAGGCTGTTTAGGTTTTTTTATTGGTAACGCCACCTCTGTATGAAAATCACTGGCTGTGCTGTGTGCAGTCTGTGGCTGCTTTGCATTGTTGTAATACTCGCCATTGTAAGGTAAATACATTGTTTGTTTCTCTATTAATATCTTTCATTTGCTAACTATCCCTATCAGTAGTTAGTGCCTTCCATAGTTTGAATCTTTTATTTAGCTGGCAGTAGTGGCGCTCGCTGTATTGCAGTAGCTTGGGCAGCGAAGATTTTTGTGAGGTAAGTGATTTGTGAAAGGTATAGTTTAATGTTAGTCAGGGCCATTCTTTTGTAGGGAATTTTGAAAGTCAGATTGCGTTGCGCTAACAAAATATTGTGTGTCAGTTTAAGCACAGTCGTGTATAATTGTTTAAAGGGGACGTTTCACAGTTGTCGGCTTGCCGTTGCTGCCGAAAACGAATTACAGCACAATAGTACACTTTGTCAACAGGCTGTACCATTTTGTTTTGGCTCCTGTACCGGTGTGCTGCGATACAGTAGTGCGGAGTTGCAGTGTCTAACAGGACTGCAGAAGAACTGTCATACTCAAAAGTATCCAAATGATCTGAATGGCGTCCCGCCTGACTTGCATGCAGCCCTCATGTAAGAGCTTCCTTGCTGTTCCTCTGCTTTTAAGCACTGCCACCTGGCTATACAACATGGTTTATACAAGGGGTCATTCTGGAACAGTGCTTCGTATCGGAATTAATTCCAAGCTGCAACAAACATTACGAAACCCGTTATTAGAGACTATGTGGTCCTTAAAGCTTGTAAACTGAAAATGTGTGACGGAGGCCTGTTCTAGTCTTGTCTTCACATATATTACTCTTTTCCAGTACTCGATTAAGTAATTTAAACTTCGCATGTTTCCATCATACATGTCAGATCAATCGTTCACAACTTGCTCTGTCGAGGAATTTAACGGATCCGTGACGTGAGTGCTTTGAGCGTGCGTGTAATATAAGGAATGGTCAGTTGGTATTTTATTGGCCATACGTCGTATGATCTTGTATATTTCTGGGTGCACGTTATCGCAGACGGGAAAAATTCTCTTGGACCGTAGCTGCACATACAGAAACAGAGTACTTCGGCCCTCCCAGGAATATGGAAGGCGATCAGGTAGTTGCTGGCGGCCACGAAGCTACACAGTAGACCGCGCCCGGCAGCCCATCCGCCTCTGCCATATCGTATACCAAACGGTGTCAAAGAGAGGTTCTGGGTGGGCAAGGTAACATCTCGTCGACGACCGACTGTAGGTGTTTCCACTCGAAAGTTCCTCTTTTTCCGTCTGGAATAACGTCTTGCTGTTCTGGATATTTTGCTGCTTACAGGCTCTGGGTCTCTCCCAGAGCAATGCGGAGAACCACTGCAAAGATTCTCGGGGAATCCTTTTCTGCCGATTGGAAGCGAACCGAGCGTGGGTTCCTGTCAGGGATTGTTCAACAGCTCTCAATGGTAGTGACATGCAACTCGAGATGGTGGGGCCTGGGAACAAATTTCCATTCTTTCGAGTGGCTGACTGGTTAAGCCTTTTCTCTCACTGGCTGTCTTCTGTACGAGATGTGCACGGCTATATGCCTATTCACGGACGGTTCTGGATTTATTTTTGATGCGACCGTGATTTCCCATCAGGAGGAGCCCACGCAGCCAGAGCACTCCAGCCGACAGCAACTGAAGTTAACCACGTCGTCTAAGCGGTCGGCCTCTCCAGTTTAGATCAGTCCAGGTACGGTAGGGTGGCACTTGCAATACGGTCGAACACGAAACGTGTCGCCATCTTGTTTTTGAATAAACAATGTACTCTCAAGACAAACAGAAAAGAACTTATAGTACCATGGAAAACACACTGTGGTTCTAACTCAGCGCATGCCCAATATGTCACTACTTTCATTCCTAACTTCCTTCAAACGAGGTTGGGTGGGGGGGGGGGGTGTTGGGCGGGAGAGGGGGCAATTGTAAATCTGAGTGAAACGATTGCACGTCAAAATGCTCGTGTAGGAGAGCCTAGACAGTGTTTGCAGTATGTGGCCTTGTTCCATCTTTCTTTAACCACTGCGTATTTAAGGTAAACACAGAACCAAGAAGCTGTAGAACAACGTTTTTGAGGAGCATGCTCAAATAACGCGCGCTGTTCGCAGTTTCTTCAAACAAAAATGTTCTGTTAAGTTCTTAAATGGAAACTGTGACCCATACTGTAATCCTCTGAGAATGAAGTTGTCATTACTGAAGCACTTACAGATTTTCAGTAGCCCAAAAGTGCACGTTTTGTTTGTCGACCACACCGTCCAAATGAAAACGTGCATCGTCTGGTTGTCAAACGTTGTTGTGAGTTTGTTCCTCTGCCCAGCAGGCCTCTACCATTATATTCTGCAGTGAACTACCTAGCAAAGGTCATCTCGTACGTGTACATCCGGAGAGTACTCTAAAAAGTGCGCGTCTGGATACGCCTAGTTGCACTGCAGCCTTTGTGCACAATTTGTCGGGGACTTCTCTTTGAAGCAACTCGTACCGCTTCAATATTCTCCGACTGAGAAATACGCTTCGGAAGAGGTCGCTTCGGTTCCAATATTGACTCTTTCCCGTACAAATTCATCATGCAGTCTACGAATGGTTCTCAAGCAAGCGCGAAGCTTCGTGTGTTTAACTGTTTTCGAAACCGCCTCAAAGTCGCAACAGAACTTTTAGTTTCGTGAAGAAGTAACGCAGCTGCCGCTCGCTACTGCGTTGTTAGTCGTCCATTGTTGGTCACGTTGTAAACACTAGCCTCCTAGCGACAGTATCGTGAATTACGCATCATTTCGTAATTCATTTGTTTCTGCAAGCTTTATCGCTATTACTTTTGAGATGTTCAGCGGGGTATGTAGTACGAATCATAAATTATGTACAAAACAAATGGTGACACATTTCTTGCGCCACCCTGTATTTCTGTCCTTTCAGGGCATGCGCCAGACAACAAGAGAAGTTTAACCTCTGGCTATAACATCAGATACTGTTTCTATATAGTACACTGACAGTGGTACAGCTCCTTCTCACTAAACCAGTTAAACCTTCGTCTTAACCATTCGAGTATTAGCTACATGACGCTATCAGCTGTAAATTTACACAACGTTAGTAATGCCTGAGTAACATTTTGTTTCAGATTTTTTTCCGTCAATGTGCTCTGTTGCTATTCATGCAGTCTGTTCGCTGGTTTTACGTCATGGCTGAGATCAAGAATTATGCCCCCACAAACTATTTCTGGTCAGTATCTCAATCACATTTCCCAGTAAGATACTGGAGGTAGCCCTATTATTGTAATTATCATGCATAAGTTTGCCTAAGGAAATCACATATGTGAACATTTAAATTCATTGAAATTCATGGGTTTTCTTTCTGTGTGAAATTCGTGGGACCGCGCGGAGGGGCCGCGCAGTATAAGGCGCCATGTCACGGATTGCGATGCCCTTCCCGCCTGAGGTACGAGTACTCCCTAAGGCATGGGTGTGTGTGTGTTGTTCTTAGCATAAGTTAGTTTAAGTATTGTGTAAGTCTAGGGTCCGAGACCTCAGCAGTTTGGTCCCTTAGGAATTCACACACATTTTGAAATTCGTGAATACATTTCTAATATTTACGAGGTAAAACCCCTGTCGTTTCGTAATAAATAAGATTCCCAATAAGAGAACTCCCTAATTCTCTAACCGTAAACTATTGGACAAGGCATTGCAAATTGCAGGCTACTTACTCAGCGTTTCCTATGCGTTACAGTCGAAACTTCTCGTATGTCCACTAGTTTCATGCAGTAATTTTTTCATTATTCTTGATCTGTGGTGACAAATCTCCAAGTCTCGACCATTTACATACCGTTCGAGAACTCGTTGGAGCGATGCTTGGTCTCTACCAGCACCGACTTTTGGTATCATTTATTGCAATAACTGGCACTTCAAAAAGTTTAGCACTCTCGTCAGTATCTAACTACACTGACGGAAAAAAAATCGGAACACCAAAAAATTATTAATTAAAAGTAATCCAAATTTCTAGAATACATTTGTCTAGGTAACATATTTATGATTAAAAGATGACAGGTTAATGTAAGAGCCACATAAGCTATTTGCAAATGGGAAATTCCGGTACATTGACAATCGATCTAATTGAATGCAAACATGGAAACGTGGATGCACTGAGTTGTAAAGATGCTGGATGTCAGTTTTTGGGCTGCGAATTCCATGCCTGTTGTAGTTGGTCGGTCAATATAGGTACGGATAATGATGTTCGTGGATGACGCTGGAGATGTCGTCCGATGATGTGAATCGCTTATTGCAGAAAGCACCTATCTTCTCTTTTCCAGGATGTTAGGAAATTAAAGAAACCGTGTAGCATTGTAAGTTGAAGTCTGATTTCCTCCTAATATTATTGAACGAAACTTTAAGATGCTAGAAATGTGTGCGATACACGAAATATTTTTAAAGAAATTTACTATGCTGTATACAATATTTTAAAATATTGCACATAGGTTGTTTCTGAAATAAACCAGTTTTCCTGTTAATTTCTGTAGCAATAATATAGAAACGGACAGGTAAATTGATTAATCTTTGCATGTTTTAAAATGAAAGACTGAGTAAATAACACCGTTCTATTTATAAAAATGTAACAGAAATATATTAGTGAATCACAAAATACAGATTTGTACAGTAAGCGTCTTTCTGGATTTATTCAGCATCTGGCATGTCCTAGAGAGTTTCTTTCTTGATTGTTGACCATTGAATGATACTGTTATAAAATTCTTCATAGCCAACAGTGTAGTCCACTACTTTTGCCAGGTAATCAAGTTTCTTTTTGTTGATTGGAACCTAAAACCAAAAATTACGTTGTGCAAAATCCAATAAGCGTTTGTAATGCTACAAATTATTGTTTTTTCCTGCTCACTAATTTGATACCCGACTAATAACATTACTGCAATCAACGTACCTTTCCCAAAGGATAAGCCTTCTCAGAAGGTAGTTCAGGTGCGCTGTCAGTTTACAGTATAGTGAAAGTAGATGAATATACCCCAATAAACGCCTTTGCCACAACTTTTCCTTGAGTATCTTTAGAGTACAGGAGCTGTTTGTAACTAGATACCTTGAATTACTCCTTACATCCCTGCCTGATGTTTCATCAGAGTTTGTAGTTTTCTTGTAGAACGCTGGCTACCAACGTTTAAAACTTATAACATCGTCCGAGGTAAGATGATAAACGGAAAAACGTGCGGACGCACTTGCCTTAAACATGAGCTCAGAATGCTGATGCGAAGTATAAATTCTGTCATCTTTCCTCAAGAGCAGCTTAATACTTCGAAAATCGCTATCACATGGCGAAAAAGAGTGTCCACGGACTGGAAAGTTATGCGTAATCGTCTCAAACCGACCTCTGTCACAGAGATTTAGTATGAGTCGCACAGCTGTGTGATCCTTATTTTCGCCCCACAAAACAATATTATGTGCTTGACATTAGATGGAAATTCAAAGTCAAAGTAATGTAGCAGCATAGAACAGACTCCATCTGGACCTTTGTGCGCTTCTCCTTTTTGGTACTAAGTGACGGTGCTTGGGTTCTTTCTGCTATGAACACATTATTTACACAGTTGCCTAATAGCAATCCTTATGTGGAACATAGGCTGTTTCTGCAATAAACGATGTATTTATCTCCAAATAGTAACATCGCATCAAAATCTCCATTTTGTCAAAAGTGTCATTTAGGTGGTTTCTGAAATAAACGATTATTTTACAGTCAGGGTACATGAGGTAGCCACGTCTCTGCTCCCGCTGTCATACGAAATCGCACTGCACACCAGAGCTGTGTGTCTATTATGAAGACAGTTTGGTTGCCTCCTTTTAACCAACACACGGCAAGCACTAGCACTCAGGCTGAAGCAGCTTTCATCAGGAAAGACAATGGATCTGTACACTGCCCTGAAATAGGCTCTCGCTTGACACCACTTAAGTAACAAATAATTGTGGTTGTGCGGGGTCGATGGAATGCACGCTACAGGGCGTCTGAATCCGATCTGTCCTTGAAGTAACCGAATTGTAAGAGTTCGCTGTGTCACTGTGGTGCCAACGGTTGCTCAAATTGCTGCTTTAGATGCAATATGATGCGGCAGAGCTATACACTGAACATGATGGTCCTCTCTCTCGGTAGTGCCGCGTGGCCGTCCGGATCCATGGCTTCTGGCGACTGTACATTTGCTAGACCACCGCTGTCAGTAATCATATACGGTGGCTACATTTCTGCTAAGTATTTCTGCAATATCGCAGAACGAACATTCAGCTTCTCGTAGCCCTATTACACGACCTCGTTCAA
Organism: Schistocerca serialis cubense; assembly: GCF_023864345.2. Lineage (NCBI taxonomy): Eukaryota > Metazoa > Arthropoda > Insecta > Orthoptera > Acrididae > Schistocerca > Schistocerca serialis. The sequence continues at coordinate 1,005,208,568 of NC_064638.1, read as the reverse complement.
ACTCAGTGAGATGTTAACAATGGTGTCTTTGTCGTCTTTAAAGGCATTCTTGACTGACAAGAAGTCACTATATCCAGTCTCTAAGGTAACTAACGCTCACGACCGTTACAGCGTGTATTTGAAGCAAACTTGGTTTGTGTCCTCATAGTGGCGCTACTAGCGACTGGCGCGAAATTTGAACAGACATCGTCTTGCAGAAACACACCAATCAGCTTTGGTTAATCTCGTAGAACTCTTCCTGAGTGTTGCGATTTCTTTGTGACTGTATTAAACGTCACTGTATCACATAATTCATTCAGTAGTTTCGTTTTTAGTATATGACACTTTGGAAGAACATCTGAACTCGTAAAGATCTATAATAATACGAAGTATTTTTGCCTCCTAAAATGTTTTCTCCAACCCGCTGTTCGCTTGATGAAGGGTTTTGTGCTAACCAGTTAGAAAAACAGCTATTCGCAACGCCAAGTGCTCTGTGGAAACATCAGTACCATAAGCCTTTCACCAGTACTTTCACTGTACTCATTAGTACTCATTATGAGACGTCTATCAAGTTCAAAAATCGCTTATTGAGTGTGTGTGTGTGTGTGTGTGTGTGTGTGTGTGTGTGTGTGTGTGTGTGAGGAGAGGGGCGCGGCAGAAGTTATGGTCATTCACCGACGAGATTATCAGTGCCCCTGCCAAATTTGTAGAAACGAATATGGTTAACACGGAGAGAACGCGAGAAGAGAGATAAAATGGCACTCACTCTATCACCTGCACCTGCACGTTAGCCCACACCATGATAGAAGATAGAATTAAAATTGTTCAGATGTTCTAAAACTTTCAAGAAAAACTAAGTAAAGAGCAAAACTAAAATCCATTCACAGGAAAAGATGGCTGGATGATCACATTAAAAACGTTGCTCTAAAGTTGTAGGGAACAAGTCGGACAGTTCACAAAATTTTACAATTCTGTCGTCAAATGAACCGCCCCGCTCTTTGGTCTGAAAATAAAACACAGTCTAGTAAAATGTGACGCTTTGTAGGCTGTACGCCATAAGCCCCACACATTTTAGGGCCCTCTTGCCGGAGGAAGAGGCCAGGAGTTATTGGACTGTGGCCGATGCGGAGTTGGGAGGATGCCATACGGTCTGCGTGGCTGGAAGAAGATATGCTACGGGTTGTGAACTTAAACCAGACGCAGCTTGGTGTCTGTCACGTTCATAAATTCTTCTTTCCATCGACGCATGACTCTGTACCTCAACAGCAAGGCGATAGCATTCACAGGCTGGCACACTGAAATGAATGAGGATCGTGACACGCCTCCTTAGCAGCTACAGCTGTCATTTAGTTCTCCACGATACTCACTTGAGCTGACACCCAGCAGAAACACATCACGTCTTCTCCAGCGTCCGCATGATCGTGTGGAACTGCGCGTCGAACGCAGTAAAATCTTGACGCAGTCAGATCTTGAGAACACGATCAGGGGAAAAACAGAGACCAACGGAGTTCCTAGCTACAGTTAAAACACCACAAAATAATTTATTAAAAACACTTGTAGGGCTGCATCCTCTCCTGTACTGCACTAAATCTAAAATTAATCCTGGCCTTTGCAGAAACCAAGGTGCTTGGCCGTTGAAACCCTGGATTTCCGATTGTAAATGTTCCGTACCGACAAGGGATTCCAGCACACGCTACACGCGAACGCCAAACGACCTTGTTGCTCATGGGCTATTGGAGTAAACCCTTTCCAGAGATGGACGTGCAACAGTATGGCACACAGGTGAAGTCGGTACCAGACGTATCGTGACGAGCTGCCGCCTTATGATGAGTAGCGGTTCCCCAGCGTCAGCACAGAGGCTGGGAACGGGGCTGGTCCTGTAAGCACACGTGGCCAGCCTGATCCCATCATGGTTAATACCTTCAGTGGTCTTCAGATAAGAAGGCCTCGCTGATTCATACACTGTGCACCCATAGCCTAGCTGCTATCGCACGAAATCCCTATAAAACTGGCGCTAGCAAGCCCTGTCCGCTCCCCAAGACATGTGGCCAAAGCATTTCAGGATGCTCAACGTCTTCTGAGTTCTAGCTTTCAGGTCTTTCAGGTGTGGTAAACACGACAGTCTGGAGACGAAAATGAGACACAGAATCCTCACCCAGTCCGTAAAATGTACTAGAACTATTCAGTAAGTAATGCATCGCATTTTTTTCATCGAGTTTCTGTTGAAAAAAATGCGGAATTTGTTGTGGGATATCCTAGAATATTCCTGCTTCAGCTCTCATAGTTTCATGAAATTCCGACAGGTGGCGGAGCTATACGTAGCCTTCAAAGCGGATGTGCGATCTGAGCATAGAGCTGTCATTGAGTTTCTTTTGGTGGAAAACCAGAGCATCGCAAATATTCATAGGCACTTGCAGAATGTCTACGGAGATTTGGCAGGGAACAAAAACACGATGAGACATGGGAAGAGGAGTTTGTTATCATCGCAACAAGGTCGATCAAACCTGTCTGATCTTCCGCGTACCGGTCCACCGCACACAGCTCTAGCTCCTGCAATGTTGGAATGGGGTCACACTTTCATTAGACGTGATCCACGAATCACTATCAAACACCTCGATACAAAATTGGACGTCTCTGTTGGTAGTGCTGACACACTCGTCCATCAGTTAGAGTGCTCAAAGGTGTGTGCCCGCTGCTTTCCTCGCCACATAACAGAAGACCATAAAGAGGAACGAAGCACCATCTGAGAGGAATTGTTTACGGGCTATAATGCTGATCGTCACAATTTTTTGTCCAATGTCGTTACTGGTGTTGAAACACATGTTCCACATTTCCTACCGGAAACAAACCGGCAATCCATGGAGTGGAGCAACACCATCTCTAGTCCAAAGAAAAAGTTTTGAGTCATGGTGATAGTCGTCTGGGACTCTGAAAGCCTTATTCTATTTGATGTCCTCCCTTTTGGTCCAACCATCAACTCTCGAGTGTATTGTGCTACACTCAGAAAATTGAAGAAACGATTTCAGCTTGTTCGTCGCCATAAAAATGCAAACGAATTAATTTCTCTTTCTCTATGACGATGCAAGACACCACTGAAGTTTGCGCACCCAAGAGGAGCTCCCAAAAATTCATTGGACTGTTCTTCCTTATCCACCCTACAGCCCGGATATCGCACATTCCGACTTCCATCTACTTGGTCCAATGAATGATGCACTACGCGGGGAGCAGTACGTGGAAATGGGAAAGTTATTGATGCAGCCGGACGTTGGCTTGGAGGTCGACCAGTAGAGGGTACCATGTAGCATAAAGACCCTCCTAGTAAGTTAACGTTATGCAGTCGCACTGAACGGAGATTTAGTTGAAAAATAGCGTTCCGTAGGCAAACGAGTAAGAAATAATATGGTGAATTGGAATCCTGAATAAAAACAACCTGCCTTTCAAAAACCAAAAAACAAAAAAAAAAAGATTGCACTACATATTCAACGCTCCTTATAGAATGTTGTCTCACATTTGCAAGCCAGGAAAATTAAAAATACGACGAAAACGACTACAATGAAGACACACACACACACACACACACACACACACACACACACACACACACACATACATACATACATACACAGGCACCCACTCACACACAAACTTATTTGCACTGCATGTTGCAACTGACGGTTAGTTGATGCAACACTGGAGGAGGAACAGAAAACTTCAAAATCTTCCACAAATAAGGAGCATTGTACAAGACACTTTACCGTAGGCATGATGCTGTCTGTGACTACGGCAAAGAAGAAACACTTAAAATACAGCCTCAGGAACCCCTTTCTCTTACTCATACAATCCGACAGGACGTCACCAACAAGGGAAACAGAAAATGCGTGGAAAGGAAGGACCATTTTTGGTGAAGGTGCTGTAGAATGTTGTGCCTAGAAGCAGTGTCGTACGCCTAACTGATGCCAAACAATATAACCATTCGTAAGAAAAACTGCTGTATAGCTGCCTCTATCAGGGTCAAGTTGTCGATAACGGATCTAAATCTCAAGAATCCACATTGAGGGTGGCTAAGGAGTCACCTGGTCTCTAACATCTAGTATTTTTCTTTTCAATCATCTCTTTAGATAGGGCCCTCCAAGAATTCCTCTTCTCTGCCAGCCTCTTCATTTCAGAGTAGCACTTGCAACCTATGTCCTCATTTATCTGCTACATATATTCATATCTCTACACATCCCTCTAGTACTAAGTTAAGTATTGCGTGATATCTTAACAGATGTCCTACCATCTTGTCCACTCTTCCAGTTAGTCGTTTCCATGTGTTCCTTTCATCGCCGACACCCCTGAGAACATCCTCATCCCTTACATTCTCAGCTCGCCTGATTTACAACATTTTTCTGAAGCACCACATCTCAAATGCTTAGATTCTTTTCTTTTCGAGTTTTCCCACAGTCCAAGTTTCACTACAATACATTGCTGTGCTCCAATAGTATATTCCTCAAGTTAATTCTTGTATTTCATTTTTGTAGACTTCTCTTGGCCAAGTATGCTCTTTTTGCCAGTGCTCTTTGCTCCGTCAGCTGTGGGTTATTTTGCGGCCTATGTAGCAGAATTCCTTCACTACATCCACTTCGTGATCACTTCTCATCTCTTTCGTCTTTCTTCGATTTACTCTCAGTCCATAATCTGTGCTCTTAGACTTCATTCCATTCAGCAGATAATGTGATTGTTCTGCTCTTTCGTTGAGGATAGTAGTGCCGTCAGCGAATTTTCTCAGTGATATCCTTCCACCTTGAATTTTAATTCCACTCTTGAATCTTTTTATGATTTCCATCATTGCTTGTTCGAGGTATAGATTGAACAGTAGAGGAGAAGGATTACATCCCTGCCTTGCATCCTTTTTGATCCGAGCGTGTCTCTTTTGGTATTCATCCTTTATTGTTTCCTCTTGGCTCTTGTGCATATTGTATATTATCTGTACGTCCCCATAGCTTACCCCTATTACCTCAGACTTTCGGACCTCTTGCACCATCTGCAATTGTCCAACGCCTTTTCCATGTCGACAAATCCAATGAATATGTCTTGATTTTTCTTTAGTCTTGCTTCCATTACCAATCACAACGTCTGAATCGCTTCTCTGGCACCTCTACCTGTACTAAAACCGAACTGTTCGCCATCTGACACATCCTCAATTTTCTTTTCCATTCTTGTGTATATTATTCTTGTCAGCACTTGGATGTAAAGGGTGTTAAGATGACTGTGCATTAATCCCCGCACTTGTCGCGCCTTGCAATCTTCGGAATTGTGTGGATGACTTTTTTTGTAAGGTCAGAGGTACTATGTCGCCAGACTCAACCATTCTACACATCATCATGAATCGTCGTTTTTTTTAATTTCCCCCAATGATTTTAGAAATTCTGATGGAAAAGAACCATCCCTTCTACTTTATTCCATCTTAAGTCTTCCAAACCTCTTCTAAAATCTGATCCTGATACTGAATCCTCTACTTCTTCGTTATCGATTCATGTTTCTTCTCCTACCGCGTCGTCAGACAAGACCTCCCAGCCATAGAGGCCAACAATGTACTCTTTCCACCTACCTGGTCTCTCCTCTGCATTCAACAGTGGAACTCCCATTGCACTCTTAATGTTACAACCATTACTTTTAATTTCACCATAGATTGCTATGTCTTTTCTATATGCCGAGTCAGTCCTTCCCACAATCATTTATTTTTGATTATTTCATATTTTTCGTGGAAAATCTGAGCTTCCCTGTACTTGCTGTTTATTTCATTCGTAAGCGACTTGTATTGCCGTATTCCTGCATTTCCCTGAAGATTTTTGTACTTCTTTCTTTCATCAAATGGTTCAAATGGCTCTGAGCACTATGGGACTTAACATCTGTGGTCATCAGTCCCCTAGAACTTAGAACTACTTAAACCTAACTAACCTAAGGACATCACACACATCCACGCCCGAGGCAGGATTCGAACCTGCTACCGCAACAGCCGCGCGGTTCCGGACTGCGCGCCTAGAACCGCTAGACCACCGCGGCCGGCTTTCTTTCATCGATCAGCTGAAGTATTTCTTCTGTTACCCATATTTGGTTAGCAGCTACCTTCTTTGTACTTATGTTTTTCTGTCCACCATCTGTGATTGCACTTTTCGGAGATGACAATTTCTCTTAAATTGAACTGCCTACTGAACCGTTAACTATCGCAGTATTTGTAACCTGAGAGAACTTCAATCACATCTCTTCATTCCTTAGTATTTCCACATTCCACCTCGTTACACGTTGATCCTTCCTTACTAATCCTTAAATTTAAACCTAATCTTCATCATTACAAAATTGTGATCTGAGTCTATATCTGCTCCTTGGTATGCCTTAAAACATTTTTTTCGGACTTTCTGCCCAACCATGATATAATCTTACTGAAATCTTCCGGTATATCCTGCCCTTTTCCAAGTTAACCTCTTCTTCTTGATATGGTTAAACAGAGTGTTCGCTATTACTGCAACAGCATTCCAAGCTCTGGTTACTATTAGTTTTTCATCTCCCTTTACGTACTAAATTACCCTGTCAGTATCGTCATACACGTTCATTATCTCTTCATCTTCTGCTTGTGACTTCGGCATGTCTACCTGAACTATCGTTGTCGGTGTTGGTTTGGTGTACATTCTGATAAGAACAGCCCTATCACTGAACTGTTCGCACTAACTCACTCTTTGCCCTACTTTCCTGTTCATGACGAATCCTACTCCCATTATACCACTTTTACCTATTTTTGATATCACACTCTACTCATCTGAGCATAAATCCTTGTCTTATTTTCATTTTTCTTCACTGACTCCTACTATATCTATATTGTGCCTTTGCATTGTCATCTTAAGATTTTATAGCTTCCCTACGACGTTGTAACTTCTCACATTCTACGCCCCGACTCGTAGAACGTTATCCTTTCGTTCGTTACTCAATCTTTTTCTCATGCTTACCTTCCACTTGGCGACCCCCTCCTGGAGATCTTATTGTGGAATTAGTCTGGAATATTTGGCTAATGGAGAGATCATCATGTCAGTTTTTCAATTACAGGCCAAATGTCCTTGGATACACGTTACGTGTATTTGGTGCAATGTTTCCGTTGTCTTCTGCATCCTCATGCCGTTAATCATTGCTGATTCTTCTGCCTTTTAGAGGCAATTTCCCACCCCAAGGGCAAAAGAGTGCCTTGGGCCTGTGTTCGCTTCTCCGCCCTCTTTAACATGGCTATTGGCAGAATGATGGTGACTTCTTATGCCGGAAGTCTTAGTCCGCCATTGCTGATGATTTTTATTATAAATGTAAGCAGATCAATAGTAGACGGTGCTTCGTTCGAGGATCTTTCCTACACAGCTCATTGAAGCAACGCTCCGGCTAAGTACTAGGACACTTTCGGGATCTTCCTGCTTTGGGAAGAGATATAAAAATTGCTTCCCTCAAGAAGCTGGGAACGTGGCCTGCCTGCCATATGAAATTAAAACCGGATCGGAAGAGAATCGAAGCATTTGAGATGTGGTACTAGGGATGAATTTTGAAAATTGGGGAAACTGACAGAGTAAGTAATGAGGAGGTTCTGTCCAGAATCAGAGAGGAAAGGACTATATGGAAAACACTAATAAGGAGAAGGGGCAGGATGATAGGACATATTTCAAGGCATCATGCAATGACTTCCATGATATTAGAGGAAGCTGTAGACGGCAACAACTGTAGAGGAAGATAGAGATGAAGAGGCTGGCGCAGGAGAGGAATTCATGGAGGGCCGCATAAGCGTTGTGGATGCATCAAAGTAGTCAGAAGAATGATAACGCAAAAAAAAAAAAAAAAAATCTTTCGTTCTTCAACGTGGAAGCTGCTGTCTCTACACCAGAAACGACGGTCGCCAGAGCGATTTACACTCTTTGGAGGAGATGAGAAAATTAAAGCTTCTTGAGTGGCATTACTACATTTCTCACAAGTTGCTCGTCCCGCTCGTCCTTGAGTGCTGCTGCAATCTTAAGCAAAGGAAACCTGCCATGATCTGGGAGTTTCGTGATATCAGAGGTAAGGATGAACGAGTCAGATTTTACCAGATCCCCATCCACCCTTTTCGTGATATGGCACAACATATTTGCTGTAGTTCAAGGTGTTGTGGAGCTGCGTTCCGATAGCACATTGTCTGAGGCAGTTAGCTTTCCAGAGGTTCGTCGCTTGCTGGAATCTAGAAGTGTCAACCAAAAGTGTTCCATTTCGGTAACACGTAACTTATTTTATTGTGCCAGCAGCGTACTCTAAGCCTGTCTGAATACAGAATGGTGACGCTATCTCTGTTGTGCCCCCTTTACTTTTAATAATCAAAAACACATTTTGACTAACAGCATGTATTCTGTTACAATATGCTGAAGAATTCTGAGTAATCCTTGACTCAGGAGACGTGGCTTCATGAGCCCTTGAGCCCTCTAATTGGAATAGGTGTTAATACCCACAGCGATACACCCATTCCGCTGTGAGTTAGTAAGTTTACTTTCTAGGGCTCCATTTCAGATCCACGAGCAGCTAGGGAAATAAGAGTCCATAGAGATAGCCCTGCTTGCCTGAGTCAGACTTATACACTGTCCAGTCACATTAATGCGACCACTCTTAAAAAGCCTGAATAATCAGTTTCTACAGTGCGGAGCGATGCGGGGTATGAAGGAAGAGAGTCAGTGAGTTTCTGGAAATTAGTATATGAAGGCATGATGACAAAAATGCATAGACAGCAGCGCTAGGTTTTCGGTTGTGTGTTCTCGGTTGTGAGTCCATGGTGCGAACAGCCCTATCGGTGTAGTTCAACACCTCGATTGGGTTAATTCTGGGAGTTTGGTCGCCATTGTAATTCGGTAACCTCATCCAGGTGCTCTTTAAACCACTTATTTAAAGTGCGAGCTGTGTGGCACATTGCGTTGTCCTGCTGACAGATGCCACTTGCCGAGGAAAGACAAATTGCGTTTAAGTGTGGGCATGGTCCCCTACGATAGACCCAAATTTGTGCTGATGCATTGTCCTTTGGAGAATAGCGAGATCACCCAGGGAATACCACGAAAACGTACCCTAGACCATGACGCTAGCAGGGTGCTTTCTTTCAGACATTTAGCGTCGTACTCGCCGACAGCCACTAGCTAGTGGGAGTATAAAACGTGATCCTCCTGAAAAGACCACCTGTCGCGGCTCAGTGGATATCCATTTGCGATGCTGGCATCCAAATTCGAACCTTCCTCGCCGATTCACAGCAGTCACTATGGGTGAACCAGGCTTCAGCTGTTGAGGTCCTTAAGCAGCAACGGACGCTGAACGGTCGTTGAGAGACTCTGTTGGTAGTCCCTTCGTTCATCTGCACGGTCAGTTGCTCAACAGTTGTACATATATTCGCCCGTACCCATCTCCACAGCCGTCGTTCTCCCCTGTCATCTACGGCTCGTGGTTCACTACAGTTGCCGTGGCGCCATTTTGAATGGAGCTTTCCTGCCATGCACGGTATACTTCAACCACCAAGACACTCGAAAAGTTTATGAATTTAGCCGTTTCGGAAATGCTTCCATCCTAGGCCCGAAAGCCAATGATCATGCTCTTTTGGGCATTAGGTAAATCACAGCGTTTCCGCTTAACGCAACGGCTGCCCTCTTTTCAGCGTCCCGCCGACACGCTTCATATACCCTCCACTGCAATGCTGCCACCTGTCGTATGTGAGTGGTTATGGAACCTTGACGTTGAATTAGGCGGTGGTCTTTCTCGGATTGCATGTGTGCTAGGTTGTTGTCAAGTCTTCGAAGTAGCCACTCCAAAAACTTATTCACAGGATCCAGATACTGATGGCTCCAGTTATGCAAGTATCGATATATCTGTCTATACATGGAGCGTATAGAATCCTGAAAACGGCATTAATGAGACGCCGGAACTGGTTGCCTAAATAAAATAACTTCTCAAAAATAACTCTGTTTGGCGGTTTTCCTTGGTAAATATTTCACCGGCCGCTGTATCGTATCCGCAATGAATCAACAGAGGAATATAAGTGAGGTGCAGCAGGTTCGTCGGAGGTCGCCCACAAACGTGTTCCGCATCAACAGCCATGCGTCCGATCGACGCGCAGCTCACTTTGACATTGAGGATCTTTTAATAGAGCTTTTGACCATCCTCCCAATGAGAATAGCTAAGTTAAGATACTCTGTCCCAGTAACACACGACATCCACCTCCGCGCGGTACTGTGGTTGCGAAACATGGACATAGCTTACGGTTACAGAGGACTGGCGACGCTTACCAGCCCCCAGCTCAGGAATCCCCCGTTCACCAAATCCGTATCCTAGAAACGAATGCTGAGCTGTCTGAGGCAGTCGCCAATGAGCACGAACAGAGGGACATGTGTGTGGCTTACCGAATTCCACGGACGTGACGCGGGGAGCGGTACCCGCTGCCTTCTCCCCGATCGCCCATCACCCTTGTTATCTAGCCAAAATGATATTCATTATATAAGGTATCCATGAGTAGATAGTTGTGCACATGTTTGAACTTTAAAACCCATGTATTTTGTTCTGGATATGATTGAGTCGCAGCATCTACAGTCACTGCTAAGCACTGTTTTCGAGCCTGATAGACACCGAGACTTGGAAACAGCACGTCGTCATTGTTGACTAGGCATAAAGAGACCTGACATATTTTAGTTTTGGCTAGTATCCGTTAGCAAGTCTCTGCTTGAAATTACAAGATGAAAATTGTTGCACTGGACTGAGATCTGCTATCCAGCAACTGTTTATTGCTCCTGTGAACTGACGACGAAAGATCCCATTCACAAATAACGAATTGTGTGCACTTTTAAACCTGAAAAGATGACGTAAGGTCTTGTGTAAGACGATGTTTCGAACCCAGCGACAAATCTGATTATTAACTAAGCACGATAAGATATCATATATCGATTTCTTTGACTAAAAATGAGATAATTGAAACTTCAATGAAGAGACAATAAAGTATTGAGTATCGATATTCGAACCCGATACCCATCGCCGTTGTTTTATGAAAACGAATATACGTTAGATACCAGTTTGTTTCACTAGAGAATTTCAGTCCTCATTGGGAGTCGACACCCGCAACTATCATCGATTTTGACGGTACACTAACAGACGTTAACTATCGAATTATTTTTCACAAGTAGCTGGGAGTGTCACGTTTGAGGCGATGTGATGAGAATTTCCGTATCTGATTGGGAATCCACACTGGCACCTATCACTATTGTTGACAATTCACGGAGGGATGGTAAAATTCGTAACTATTTCCCTCCAGTAGTTTGGTGTGCACATGCTACAACATCGAATGATTTGAAAATTTTTGTGCAGGACAGGGATACCAAGCCAGGCATGCTCCTTTCGTCAAGGCCTTGAGGAGATAGAAATGTTTGGGAAACAAAGATACGATTTAGTTTTATGATACGGAGGAGGTCAAATCCTGAGAAAGGAGAGATTTTACGTCGAATCCCAGACCAACACCAATTTTTCAACACATACAGTTCAAATACACTAAGAAGTAAGTTCCCTGTGACTTTAATTGACTGGTTCATTTAGTAAAATAAAATGGTTAGTGTAAGAAATGTTCTCGTGAAATAGTATCTACATGCCACGACTTCAGCCTTTGTCATGGCGCAAAGTAAACCACCCTCGGTGGGTGATGAAGGGACAGAATGTTTAATGTGGATTTGTCACCACTGTCCAACCCTACGTTATTCATTTATCGTTAATGGAGGTGAATGGGGTTTTTTCGTGTTTATTACAAAGGATGCTCGAATTGTAAATCGAACTAGACATTATGCGTAATAAACTAGAAAGATTCCAAAGCACCACTGAACTGCATCCATGGCTGGCTCATGTGTCTCTTCTAACGAAGAATGCGCAGTCATGGAAGAGGAATCTGACTCCCTGGGTGTGGACAACAGCCTTTCCTTCATGTTCTTTTCTTTTTTGTGCGACTGCCATTCTCCAGATGCCTCGGCAAAGTGGTTCGTACTTTCTACTTGATTTTGTGGTTATTGAAAGAAAATCATATAACAGCATCTCCACAGACCGGGAACATTGCAAGATGTGGATGTGACTACAGGAAATGTGCTTTCCACTTGATCTGCTAAGATGCTGTACATATTCATGGTGTCGTGGTAAACATGCAGTGTAAACGCAAAGCAGGCCAACGCGGGCACCGCTCTTAATTTTTTAATTCACGTTTCTTTTATTATAAATGCATAGACAACAGCGCTGTCACCATTGCTCATACAGCATATGACCCGATGTGTAATGACGTATGTAGTATTCCACTGCTGGCAGCAGTTATCTGAGAAGAGTGGGAAGCTAAGTAAGTTAGTAGAAGATATGTTTGGCGTGTTTCCACGCAGGTTGCTGTAAGTTTATTTATGAGTCGACATTTTTTTCTTTATCTCCTAGAACTGTTCTTGCAGTGCCTTTTTGAAAGTTGCTTATTTCAATGCTACGAAGAACGCGTTTTAAGTGTTATAAAACAGAGTGGGAAACAGAAAGAAAGTGTAACACTTCTGACATTTTGTTCTCTTTGGATTTAATAGAGGTATACAAGTGGATGAGCCAAATGGAAACATTAGAACTATCTATATGATAAAAGAATCGAAGACATCTCGTCACAAAATAGCTTCTTCGTTCCAAGGATGATCGTTTCCATCTAAACTATTCACCAGGTTGAGTAATACCAGCGGGCTTTATCAGTGCACATTTTTCTAGTTTACCACTAGGGTCCAGGTCAGTGCACCCAACTAAGTGATGAACTGCGAGTATTTATCCTTCGTGAGATACCTGCATTCAGTTCGAATCCTTCGAGAAAAAGGGTAGGAAGGACGATGAGGGTTAAGCGTCCCGTCATCATCAGAGATGCTGAATCCTTTGATCGAACTGAACAGTGTAGGAACAATATTTACATAGGAAAATCTGCCGCAAACAAATAAGAAGATAAACTGTTTAAAATTTTGGTTGCAACTTGCGGAAAGATTATATTTATCCATATTTGTAAAGATACTAGAGTTTAGAAGATGGCGTCTTCAGTTACAAGTAACAGAATTGCTTTGTCGAAGAATACTATCTTGGTGGGCACTATTCATCTCCTTTAAAACCGAGTATGACGAAAAAAGCACTGAATACACATACAGAAGAAGTGGGGTTCATACCTCCGTATGGTAAGTGAGATTTATTTATTCCAATGTGTCCATAAATTTGATACGTCAGGAAATAGGAAAAGAAATATGTCGAATTCCCTGTTGGCCCCTAGTTACTTGTTCTTCTTTGTTGACACTGTGCCTCTGTTCAACTTATTGTAAGCCAAACGATTAATTCTATTCCACCTCGTTTTCTTCCTTCCCTTCTAACATCTTCAGAAAATACTGTAGTAATGTGTTACGAGTTTTCATCGGTAAGAGAATGAGGTACAATTCACGTTTCGTTTGATATCTAACTGTAAGACAAATTTTTGTAACTACATTTTCCCCTTTCATCTCTACTGTACATGTATACATAACAGGAAACACTGACCTATAATCTCGTTTTCCATCGACCCAGTTAGGTGCGACCGTAATTACGTGTATTAGAATGTCATTCTTTAATCATTTTCACGAATCCTGTAAATACTAGAAGGTATCGGATAGATTATATAATGGTAAGACAGAGATCTAGGAACCAGGTATTAAATTGTAAGACATTTCCAGGGGCAGATGTGGACTCTGACCACAATCTATTGGTTATGAACTGTAGATTAAAACTGAAGAAACTGCCAAAAAGTGGGAATTTAAGGATATGGGACCTGGAGAATCTGATTAAACCAGAGGTTGTACAGAGTTTCTGGGAGAGCATAATGGAACAACTGACAGGAATGGGGGAAAGAAATACAGTAGAAGAAGAATGGGTAGCTCTGAGGGATGAAGTAGTGCAAAAAATGGTTCAAATGGCTCTGAGCACTATGGGACTCAACTTCTGAGGTCATTAGTCCCCTAGAACTTAGAACTAGTTAAACCTAACTAACCTAAGGACAACACAAACATCCATGCCCGAGGAAGGGTTCGAACCTGCGACCGTAGCGGTCTTGCGGTTCCAGACTGCAGCGCCTTTAACCGTACGGCCACTTCGGCCGGCTGATGAAGTAGTGAACGCAGCAGAGGATCAAGTAGGTCAAAAGACGAGGGCTAGTAGAAATCCTTGGGTAACAGAAGAAATATTGAATTTAATTGATGAAAGGAGAAAATATAAAAACGCAGTAAATGAAGCGGGCAGGAAGGAATACAAACGTCTCAAAAATGAGATCGACAGCAAGTGCAAAATGGCTAAGCAGGGATGGCTAGAGGACAAATGTAAGGATGTAGAGGCTTATCTCATTAGGCATAAGATAGATACTGCCTACAGGAAAACTAAAGAGAACTGTGGAGAAAAGAGAAAAACTTGTATAAATATCAAGAGCTCAGATGAAAACCCATTTCTAAGCAAAGAAGGGAGAGCAGAAAGGTTGAAGGAGTATATAGAAGGTCCAAACCAAGGGCGACGTTCTTGAGGACAATATTCTGCAAATGGAAGAGAATGTAGATGAAGACGAAATGGGAGATACAATACTACGTGAAGAGTTTGACAGAGCACTGAAAGACCTGAGTCGAAAGAAGGTCCCGGGAGTAGACAACATTCCATTAGAACTACTGATGACCTTGGGAGAGTCAGTCCTGACAAAACTCTACCATCTGGTGAGCAAGATGTATGAGGCAGGCGAAATACCCTCAAACTTCAAGAAGAATATAATAATTCCAATCCCTAAGAAAGCAGGCGTTGACAGATGTGAAAATTACCGAACAATCAGTTTAATAAACCACAGCTGCAAAATATTAACACGAATTCTTTACAGACGAATGGAAAAACTAGTAGAAGCCGACCTTGGGGAAGATCAGTTTGGATTCCGTAGAAATATTGGAACACGCGGCAATACTGACCTTACGACGTATCTTAGAAGAAAGATTAAGGAAAGGCAAACCTACTTTTCTAGCATTTGTAGACTTAGAGAAAGCTTTTGACAATGTTGACTGGAATACCCTCTTTCAAATTCTAAAGGTGGCAGGGGTAAAATATAGGGAGCGAAAGGCTATTTACAATTTGTACAGAAACCAGATGGCAGTTATAAGAGTCGAGGGTCATGAAAGGGAAGCAGCGGTTGGGGAAGGGAGTGAGACAGGGTTGTAGCCTCTCCCCGATGTTATTCAATCCGTATATTTAGCAAGCAGTAAGGGAAAGAAAAGAAAAATTCAGAGTGGGTATTTAAATCCATGGAGAAGAAATAAAAACTTTGAGGTTCGCCGATGACATTGTAATTCTGTCAGAGACAGCAAAGGATTTGGAAGAGCAGTTGAACGGAATGGACAGTGTCTTGAAAGGAGGATATAAGATGAACATCAACAAAAGTAAAACGAGGATAATGGAATGTAGTCGAATTAAATCGGGTTGATTCTGAGAGAATTACATTAGGAAATGAGACACTTAAAGTAGTAAATGAGTTTTGCTATTTGGGGAGCAAAGTAACTCACGATGGTCGAAGTAGAGAGGACGTAAAATATAGACTAGCAATGGCCAGGAAAGCGTTTCTGAAGAAGAGAAATTTGTTAACATCGAGTATAGATTTAAGTGTCAGGAAGTCTTTTCTGAAAGTATTTGTATATAGTGTAGCCATGTATGGAAGTGAAACATGGACGATAAATAGTGTGGACAAGAAGAGAATAGAAGCTTCGAAATGCGGTGCTACAGAAGAATGCTGAAGATTAGATGGGTAGATCACATAGCTAATGAGGAGGTATTGAATAGAAATGGGGAGAAGAGGAGTTTGTGTCACAACTTGACAAGAAGAAGGGACCGGTTGGTAGGACATGTTCTGAGGCATCAAGGGATCACAAATTTAGCACTGGAGGGCAGCGTGGAGGGTAAAAATCGTAGAGGGAGACCAAGAGATGAATACACTAAGCACATTCAGAAGGATGTAGGTTGCCGTAGGTACTGGGAGATGAAGAAGTTTGCACGGGATAGAGTAGCATGGAGAGCTGCATCAAACCAGACTCAGGACTGAAGACCACAACAACAACAACGACAACAAGGCACCCTTTTTCGCCATACCAGGGATTAGCAAGCATGAAGACAAATAGCAGAAACTGTCGCCTTGTGAGAGCGGGCATTATGTTACTGGATATAAGCACAGTATCATATTCCACTAAGGGCAACATAACGGGGCGTAAAAGATTGCTGTAAGGAGGTGGCGGTCAGGATTGTATCCTACCGCTATGCTGGGTGCCCCGGCGGCTCCAGAGACGTCCTCGCTCTTCACTGGGGCTCAGTTCGAAGCGATACACATCACAGAAGCCAATTCTATTTCATCAGTGAGGTTCCAGACCTCGATGATGAGCAAAGACGTGTCTGGAGACACCCTGGACATCCTGGCGTCATATGGTCACTTCATAAGTGGTCCCTTTGGTTGCCATCCACAGCATCCTTGCGCGGGAGTGGTACGTCGATGATATTCCAAGGCCAATTTTGTTGCTCTTCACACCAATCCACCCTGGGATTACATGTCAGTAAGATAATGCCTGTCCGCATAAGGCGAAAGTTTCTACTGCGTGTCTTCGTGATTACGAAACCCTACCTTATCCTGCAAGATCGCTGGATCTCTCCCCAGTTTCAAACATTTGAAGGATGATGAACTGGTCCTTCAACCATCTCGGGATTTTAACGATCTGTCGCGCCAATTGGACAGAATTTGGCATGATATCCCTCACGAGAACTCCGAAAACCCTAACAATCAATGCAAATCAGAATAATTGCTTGCATAAGAGTCAAAGGTAGACCAAATCGTCATTGACTTGCTTAATGTCTGAAGCTCCTTTTCTTGAACAAATCATCCATTTTCTCTGAAGTTGCAGTCTTTCATTCCCTGTTTTTCTGTACATGTACGTCACATCTACCGACTACCGTCCCATTCGGAAAACTCCTTTTCTTTTTTTCAATATAGTTCCGGACATTGAGGCCATTGTACAATAAGAAACCTAAGGGCCAAAGGATATACTTTAGAGTCTTGATGAAATAAAAACCGCCGGACGCAGTGGCCGAACGGTTCTAGGTGCTTCAATCCGGGACCGCGCTGCTGCTACGGTCGCAGGTTCGAATCCTGCCTCGGGAATGTGATGTCCTTAGGTTAATTAGGTTTAAGTAGTTCTACGTCTAGGGGACTGATGACCTCAGATGTTAAGTCCCATAGTGCTTAGAGCCACTTGAATCATTTTTAAAATAAAAACCGAAAACTGGCATTGTCCAAGGAAAAGCAACGAACTTCGGTACAAGATGATCGTCCCATTCACGACATTTTAAAAGAGATTTTTAAAGCCATATCATCACGAATGTGTGAGATATGTTTTGTTACATGGCCACTTTTACCCTCGTCGATGGCACGTGGCTTCAGAAATATTCTGCATTCGTGGGTGAAGGGAATCTGACACAACTGTTGCTCGCAATATGCGCCAGGAGGACAAATTGACCGTGTAAAAATATTCATCCAGAATGGTAGCATGCAGTTCTGTTGCATTCCACCTGTGTTATCTATTAGCCGTAATTTGCGGGTACGTAGAGCTTGACGTTTTAAACGTGGGTGACAATTAGCGGGCACATTTTCACTGTTCAGTGTGGCACGATGTCGGCCGAAGCTTTGAATGACGTCATTGTGTAGTATGAGAAATTTCACTCCCTGGAAACATTTTATGACGTAATGTTACTTTGTGCGTAGATTCTAAGCTGAAATTACCGTTTAAGGAATGTTGACAGAGTGAATAGTGTACACATTGTCCGCATTGAACCGTTAACGACTAGCAAAAAAAGCGCGCTCTACTCAACCACACTAAAACAGCTCTTTTATCCTTACATCCACCACACAGGTTCCGTTAAAACACACTAACTATGTGAAACTCAGCTTTCTTGCTAAAGGACCTGCGGACGAGATGTAAAGCGAAGAGCTCCCTCGATGCGCTGTTTGGATTCACATTCGGTACACTGCCGTATACACGTCAGGTCGGAATGCAGAAACAAACAAGGTTCGTTCTGCCTTGGATACACTTGGAATTCAAGTGCCATATACATTGAACTAGTAAGCTGACGTATTCCCGACTGTCGACGAACGAAGTATTTGCGGTTACATATTCTCCAATTTCGAAGAAACAAGTACTTTGATAACGCGCTATGCTAATAGACAGAGAGCAGCAGAGGAAATCCCTCAGATGACTGGTACGATGAGTTTGATGCACTACGAGACAGCCGTTTCACAAATTCGCACTGTTTGCTGTTGCTGACATACTGGTTAGTAATGTGGAACATTTTGACCATCGATTGCCTAACTGTGAATTTGTCAGAAACTCTACTCTCCGTTCACTCTCTTTCCCGCCATCCGTTCTTTTCTGATCCGAACTGTATCCAACTATACCTTGCGTGCGGCCTTCAGCACTGCAACTTCTTTAACTAGTATTATTTCTTTTACGTTACGTGATGTACTAAGGAAAAAACTATTTCTGTTTGATAATATGATACGATTGGCTATTAGAAATAAAGACGGAAAAGTGAACGATCTGCTTGTCCATGCCTGTTCGCAATCAACAGTTAATACTCAAGTGATTTAATTAATGGTTCAGAATGGTTGTTTATGAGGGTATTTGTGAATTGCGAGGACACAGAGAAAGCTAAGTAATCACAGTATTACGAAAATTTGCAGTTCAGTAGGTTGCTAAACGAACCGTTATAGATCAACTATGAATTTGTAAATATGTTTGATGACGGATCTATGACGTATGGAATAATAGATAAGTGTTCTTAGTGACAGAATAGATGGATTAAAGATAGCTTAAGTAACTTAGAAATTAATTTATCTATAATTTACCGGAACTAACATCAACTAAAATCTTCCTATTATCATCGCTGCGATACCTCTGTGGAAAATATTCTGAACAACTGAACACTACATGCGAACACAATAACTGCTAAGTACGCTGATTAGGCACGGTCATACATGTGCCATATATCATCAGGAAACGAGTCCTACTATGTTCTACTTCGAATTATTGTTACATTGATTCAAACGCTGTTGCCGGAATGCAGACTGTATCAAACACCTTTCCATCATGTCGTACATATGGTGAATGTGGACAACAACTGGTGATTTTACTTACCAGGTGTCACATAGTGAGGTACTTCGGGCAAGTGAGAGACTGTTTGTTTACTCTTACGACAGTGTATCTTTGACATGTTGTATTGTATGTTCTGTGACTATGAAATAAAGTGTTGTTAGACTGCTAATCGCTGCTCTTCTGGGATTCACGACATAAGAATTTGGTGCCGAAATCCGGGAGCCAAGTCTTGCCGATATCTACGCCAACCAGCCTTCTGAACTTTTTAAATTCAGTTCATACTGGAAGTTCATTCGTATCATAGCATGGACTCTCCACTTCCTACACAATATTTGTCGGAAGAATAAATCTTCAGGAGAACTTACAGCCACCGAATTATCAGCTGACAAAATGTATTGGATTCGAGTGGGCCAGAGAGATTCCTTCCCCAGCGAAATAAATGCACTTCAGAATAACTTACAACTGCCAATCCTTTCATAGTAGATGGACTTATACGTCTAGGAGGTCGACTGCAGTGCACCAGCCTAAATAGGAAACAAAAACATCCTGTACTCCTTGACGGTTCCTACCACTTCACACAATTGGTTATTCGAGAGACACACACCCGCCTCCATCACTCTGGCGTTCGTTCTGTACTATCCGAAATGCGAACCGAATTGTGGATCCTTAGAGCTCGTCAGGCCATCAAAAGAATCCTACACTCATGCCTGGCATGTAAGATCTTGAAGAATCCGCGAGGGCAGCAGATCGAAGCAACGCTGCCACCTGAACGAGTTTCGCCTGCCACACCATTTGCTGTAACCAGAATAGACTTTGCTGGCCCACTAATCATCAAAGTGGGGAACGAAACGCACAAGTCATGTATCACTCTTTTCACATGTGCTACCACACGAGCTGTACGCCTCGAACTCTGTACAGATGTGTGAATGGACAAGTTTCTTATGGCCCTTCAGCGATTCGCCGGAATACGCGGACTACCCTACACGATATATACAGATAACGCGAAAACATTCCACGCCACGAATATGGAACTAGCCCCACTTTGGAAGGCATTAACCACCACAAAAACTTATCAGTTCCTCGCCCACCACGATATTACTTGGAAATTCATTGTCTCCCAGGCGGCTTGGTGGGGAGAATTGTGGAAAAGAATGGTGTGCACTATAACGCGTTCCCTACGGAAGGTATTGGGACTCGCAAAGCTCACTGAGGAACAACTGAACACCACCTTGATCAGTATTGAAGCCTCTGTGAACTCCAGGCCCATCACACCAGGAGATGATTGAGATGCACTCACACCTTCCCATTTTATGACGGGAGAAAAACTTACGACTGTTCCGACGAGACCAGAGTCTTCAGCGAACACGAATTTAACAAAGGAATTCCGACTGAGACAGCAACTCTGTGACAGTTCTTGGAATCGTTTGCTTAAAGAATACCTATTGGAGCTCCGGATCTACCATGAAGTTAAACGCCCATTGGGACGAGTCATCCCCTTTCGCCCTGGCGACATCGTGCTGATCCAAGAGAACCTTCGTCCGTGACATATGTGAAAGAAGGCTAGGATAAAAAAGGTACTACCAGGAAGAGACGGCAGGGTAAGGACGATAATACTCCGGACACCAGAAGGTCACATCATTAGTCGTCATATGCAGCTGGCCGTACCCTTGGAGGACGACCACGGTGGGGAGGATGTCACAGAGTGATGTACTTCGGGCAAGTGAGAGACTGTTTACTCTTAGGACTGTGTATCTTTGACATGTTGTATTGTATGTTCTGTGACTATGAAATAAAGTGTTGTTAGACTGCTAATCGCTCCTCTACTGTGATTCACGACACCGGGGAAGTTAACAACCATTTTGCAAAGAATGTTTCGTGAAGTGAAATTCCTTTTTTTCTTAGACAATATCTCACTTATGTTGCAGAGAATTCCAACGAATAATATTCGTGATGTACAGTTACATGTAATCTTTGTTGTTGTTCTGGTCTTCAGTCCTGAGACTGGTTTGTTTCAGCTCTCCATGCTACTCTATCCTGTGCACGCTTCTTTATCTCCCAGTACTTACTGCAACCTATATCCTTCTGAATGTGCTTAATATATTCATCTCTTGGTCTCCCTCTACGATTTTTACCCTCCACGCTGCCCTCGAATGCTGTATGTGTGAGTCCTTGATGCCTCAGATCAGGTCGTACCAACCGGTCCCTTCTTCTTGTCAAGTTGTGGCACAAACTCCTCTTCTCCCCATTTCTATTCAATACCTCCTCATGAGTTATGTGATCTACCCATCTAATCTTCAGCATTCTTCTGTAGCAGCACATTTAGAAAGCTTCTATTCTCTTCTTGTCCAAACTATTTATCGTCCATGTTTCACTTCCATACATGGCTACACTCCATACAAATACTTTCAGAAACGACTTCCTGACACTTAGATCTATACTCGATGTTAACAAATTTCTCTTCTTCAGAAACGCTTTCCTTGCCATTGCCAGTCTACATTTGATATCCTCTCTACTTCGACCATCATCAGTTATTTGACTCCCCAAATAGCAAAACTCCTTTACTACTTTAAGTGTCTCATTTCCTAAACTAATTCCCTCAGCATCACCCGACTTCATTCGAATGCATTCCATTATCGTCGTTTTGCTTTTGTTGATGTTCATCTTATATCCTCCTTTCAAGCCCCTGTCCATTCCGTTCAACTGAAACGTACATACAGAATTCAGACGGGACCAACGAGATGTAGGCAGCCGTTGCCTATGATGACCAAACACTTTCAGTCCTCTTTCCTTTTTTTCTCTTTCTCTCTCTTTCTCTCTCTCTCTCTATCTAATGTTCATAAAAAAGAAAAAAATGATAGAGGACTAAAAGTGTTTGGTCATCATAGGCAACGGCTGCCTACATCTCGTTGGTCCCGTCTGATATTCTGTACGTACGTTTCATCTAAATTTGTAGAGTGACCACAAATGATAAGCGAGAATGCTTTGATGCTCCATTGATGTCCACTTATGCCTTCATTGAAGTCTCAGTATAATGCTTATACTGACAGTGTATTTCTTTGGCAGACCAATAATTGTGGGCTGTATACGTTAAACGTAGTTTTTATTTCATCCGTAGTATTGTGCCTTTACTGCTCCCTATCACTGACCAATCCAGATATTCTTTTTTTACAGCGCATCTTTGTAGTGAAGATATAGCATACCTTCATAAATTTCTTGTAATGAGAGCTTAAGGATGTCTTTGTGTCTTTCGTTCAGTATGTCCACCTCACGTACCTACGTATGACTGAAATAATTTTTCACCTTCCATGCACGGTAATGCTACCGAATCATCTTTATAAACATTGTAATAATAGTCCTGTAGATGGTGATGTAAGACAATTACAATTGTCCCTCAGATGTACTGACATTACAAGTCTTCTCATAGTGGTAGTGAGTATAATGATTAGTTCGTTCTGTGACACTCAAATAGTTATTAACTTGAATAAATTGTCACTGTAGAATGTAAGGACATCCTACAAACATGATCAGAGACTTCCAGAGTTAATCCATAAAAGAAAGCAGAATTGTTTGTTTGTTAGCGATTTTTTCATTCCCCCATAATTTCGTTTGCGTTAACTGATGTAAGAAGGAAACTCTTTGATTTTTTTAGTGAGCACTGACCAACAGAATTTTCCCTGACAAAGACAGCTCAAACTTAACCTGTTCATTTATTACCCATAATACACAAGCCCGACGCAATCTGACTGTTATACATTGACAACATGACTTCCAATAATTGACAAAAAGGAGTGGCGCTGAATTGCAAGAATCCCAACAATAAAACAAACCCAAAATATATGAAACTAAAGAAATATGAAATTATCTCCAACTCTGTTGATTGCCTAAACTCATTACAATCACGAATCTCGATGCAGGAATCCCCATTCTCTTTCATAAATCACTTACCTCACAGAAAATCTTCATAACACGAGCTACAGCAATTACAGCAAATAGCAAACAACAGCCAGCTATATAAAAGGATTCTAACTACTACAGACTGTAACTACTAGGAGGCATATAGTTAGCAAAAGAAGGATTTTGTCGAAGAGCAAACAATGTATTTAGAAGATTTTACCTTATTCACGTGATATCCAGTTCCAAAAATTACATAGTTATCAATAATTCCACTACCCAAATATTATCAACCATACATCCGTTATCATACCTTCCCTTGCACCTTTTCTTGTAAGAAATTTCATCTCACTTTACATTGCGTGTCCTACCATCACAGAGTCTGCACTAAGAATATCATGTCCACACACTTCTCTATCCACTCGCTAACTGCTAGACCGCCCAACCACAGAATTTCTTGGCTAGGGCGAGATTAACATAGTTTACAGCGCTGCCAACATACAAACAGGCTACTTACAACTGTAGTAACTACACATTAAAAAAATAGGCCTTGAACCGTCAGCACGGACTCAGAAAATATCGTTCTTGTGAAACACAACTAGCTCTTTATACTCATGAAGTAATAAATGCTATCGACAGGGGATGTCAAATTGATTCCATATTTGTAGATTTCCAGAAGACTTTCGACACCGTTCCTCACAAGAAATGATCATCACGATAAAATAAGAGAAATCTGGGCTCGCACGCAAAAATTTAAGTGCTCGTTTTTCCCGCGTGCCGTTCTAGAGTGGAATGGTAGAGAGATAGCATGAAGGTGTTTCATTGAACCCTCTGCCAGGCACTTTACTGTGAATATCAGAGAAATCACGTAGATGTACATGTAGATTAAAAAAAATTGGCCCTTGAACCGTGACGAAATGTCACGGTTTGTTCTCTGCGTTTCCTCCTTGTCTGTAGCGCGTTCCTTTTGAAATTCCCGCTTCGCGCTCTGCTGTTTTCTTGCCCTAGCCAGAGGGCGCTGTGGCGTTGCTGTGACCAGCTGCCTGCCGTGTTTGCGGAAGAGCGTCGGTTGGGAGGAGGAACTCTGATTGCGGACGTTGGGAGTGTACAGGAGACCACGCCGCTTTTTTGGTGGTTTGGCGTGACTCGTGTCAAGTGTGAAGCATCGTTAAAGCCGTGATAGCAACCAATGTTACTGTCTTGGTCGCAGGTGGATCCAAGGCCTGGTTGTCCATTGAAACTCCTATCCTACGGACATGATCGGACTTAAAGTAAGACCTTTGACTATTATTTGCGCCATTTGCAAGCAAATGGCAATTCCGGCGTTTGCAGTATTTCAGCGAAGAATATTTGTGTCGTCGGTGTGTAAATGATTAAACAAGGAGCAGTTTATTTAATGCTCATCTTGCGCTCGTGTTCTGCGTGTGCTGCTTGAGAGTGTAATCTTGATTCTCACCATTGTCTGTTGATTGTAAGCGCATCGTCCAATCAGTAGTGACTTTCAATTAATTAGCTGGATTCTTTCTTTCCTCGTCACGACGCGTGTTACATGGCAAGGTAGAATTGTAGACTTTAACTTGCTACCTAATTTGCGTGGCATCAATAACAGAGCATAACCTGTTAAGAAATTAAGGCTTGTCGTAAACTAAGGTATTTCAGTATGTTGTTTTAAAACATTATCTGAAATGTGTCAATGATTTACGTTGCGCTAGTTGATTCTGGCGTATGAATGGAAATGTTGGCACGTCTGCCATGCAAGGGAATCCTGCTAGTTGAGATTGTTTTGGAAACTTTAATTGAGAGAGAAACTAGTGTGCTTTAGTCCTACATTGGGTTAAGGCTATACTGGAGATCTGACATTTGTACTGCAAGCTGCATTATCATCCTGTTATTTCATGGTTGTTTTGTTCTCAAACTAGGTGTTTGCGCTAAACATGCTTTGGGCTGGGCTTTTAGCCTCTCAGCATTATACTTGGGTTTCAGCTGAGTGTTCAGTCTATTGACTGTCCATCATACGCCACATCGGTAATGGGCAACCTGTCATCAGTTGATTTCAGTGCTGTAGTTAGTTGTAAATTAGTACTGGTTCTATTACTTTCCGACCAGTGTTCTTGCTCGACGCTTGTCTTTAAATATGCCACTAACCTGGTTAGCGAATGTTGTGGCTACATTAATCACTGCTCAATAGCCCAACACAGTGTGTCGGCCGTCAGAAGCCGTGTATGTGTTATTAATTCCTTTATTGTACTCAATCTACAAGCATAGTATTCTTACTTTTGTTTCTCTGGGTAGTCAATAAGTTGCATTTTTACGCTGTTTAGATGGAGTGCGGCTCTTTTGAGTATAGATTTGTCAATTTCCAATATAGTGTTTTTCCACCAGATTTAATCGTGCTTATGCGCATATATATACAGGGTGGTCCATTGATCGTGACTTGGCCAAAATCTCACGAAATAAGCGTCAAACGATAAAACTACCAAGAACGAAACTTGTCTAGCTTGAAGGGGGAAACCAGATGGCGCTATGGTTGGCCCGCTAGATGGCGCTCTCATAGGTCAAACGGATATCAACTGCGTTTTTCAAAAATAGGAACCCCCAGTTTTTATTACATACTCGTGTAGCACGAAAAGAAATACGAATGTTTCAGTTGGACCACTTTTTTCGCTTTGTGATAGATGGCGTTGAAATAGTCACAAACGTATGGCTCACAATTTTAGACGAACAGATGGAAACAGGTAGGTTTTCTAAATTAAAATACAGATCGTAGGTACGTTTGAACATTTTATTTAGGTTGTTCCTATGTAATACACGTACCTTTGTGAACTTATCATTTCTGAGAACGCATGCTGTTACAGCGTGATTACCCGTAAATACCACATTAATGCAATAAATTACTCAAAATGATGTCCATCAACCTCAATACATTTGGCAATACGTGTAACAACATTCCTCTCAATAGTGAGTAGTTCGCCTTCCGTAATGGTCGCACATGCATTGACAATGCGCCGTCGCATGTTGTCAGGCGTTGTCGGTAGATCACGATAGCAAATATCACATTTGCCCACAGGAAGAAATCCGTGGACATCAGATCCGGTGAACGTGCAGGCCATGGTATGGTGCTTCGACGACCAATCCACCTGTCATGAAATATGATATTCAATACCACTTCAACCGCGCGCGAGCTATGTGCCGGACATCCATCATGTTGGAAGTACATCGCCATTCTGTCATGCAATGGAACATCTTGTAGTAACATCGGTTGAACATTACGTAGGAATTCAGCATACATTGCACCATTTAGATTGCCATCGATAAATGGGGGCCAATTATTCTTCCTCCCATAATGCCACACCATTCGTCGCTATATAGAACGCTTGCAAAAAAAAACCGTCATAGTCCCGTAATTTCTCTTGTGCCCAGTGACAGAACTGTACACGACGTACAAAGCCGTCGCCATGCAATTCCTGGTGCATAGAAATAAGGTACGGGTGCAATCGATGATGTAGCATTCTCAACAGCGAAGATTTTGAGATTCCCGATTCTCGCGCAATTTGTCTGCTACTGATGTGCGGATTAGCCGCGACAGTAGCTAAAACACTTACTTTGGCATCATAATTTGTTGCAGGTCGTGGTTGACGTTTCACATGTGGCTGAACACTTCCTGTTTCCTTAAATAACGTAAGTATCCGGCGAACGGTCCGCACACTTTAATGATGTCCTTCAGGATACCGAGCAGAGCAGCATATATAGCACACGCCCATTGGGCGTTTTGATCAAAATAGCCATACATCAACACGATATCGACCTTTGCCGGCCGCGGTGGCCGTGCGGTTCTAGGCGCTCCAGTCCGGAGCCGTGCTGCTGCTACGGTCGCAGGTTCGAATCCTGCCTCGGGCATGGGTGTGTGTGATGTCCTTAGGTTAGTTAGGTTTAAGTAGTTCTAAGTTCTAGGGGACTGATGACCACAGCAGTT
Source organism: Schistocerca serialis cubense (assembly GCF_023864345.2). NCBI lineage: Eukaryota > Metazoa > Arthropoda > Insecta > Orthoptera > Acrididae > Schistocerca > Schistocerca serialis. Next base: position 1,005,181,508 of record NC_064638.1, on the reverse strand, counting down.
TAGGCCCACAGTGCTCAGAGCCATTTTTTTGATATCGACCTTTTCCGCAATTTGTAAACGGTCCATTTCAACACGGGTAATGTATCACGAAGCAAACACCGTCCGCACTGGACGAATGTTACGTGATACCACGTACTTATTCATTTGTGACTATTACAGCACCATCTATCACAAAGCGAAAAAAGTGGTCTAACATTCCTATTTCTTTATGTAGTATCCGAATATGTAATAAAAATGGGGATTCCTATTTTAAAAAACTCAGTTGATATCTGTTTGACCTACGGCAGCGCCATCTAGCGGGCCAACCATAGCGCCATCTGGTTTCCCCCTTCAAGCTTGACAAGTTTCGTTCTTGGTAGTTTTTTCGTTTGACGCTTATTTCGTGAGATATTTGGCCCGGTCACGATCAATGGACCACCCTGTATATATATATATATATATATCGGTTGAATCTAAATTTTTTTATCACTGTTGAGCTGTACTAAATGTCATATTGTGAAGAAAGGAGTTTATTGTATGTGTGGACGGTGTGTAAAGTTGCTAATTATTTACCTTTAAATGGAGTGTGCCTGCCATGATGTTATGACTGTTTCATGATCAGTTCTTTAACGCGCCTACGCGCATATACGTATTTATGGAAGAACTTAAATTGTGTTCGCCTGTTTAACTTTAACAAAAGTGCAGGAAACTCAATCAGGTGTTTCTTATTGTTCTAGTGCTATTATCTGTCAAGTGTAACAAGCGACATTTTCTTGGCCTTTAATCAAGTGTTACAATAAATGAAAATTGCAGTGAAGTGATGCGTTATTTCAGTTGTTCCCGTGATTTCCTATCTCTGCGTATAATATTTAGTTGTTTGATATAAGACTGAAATATTGGAGGGAGGTGCGCGTGTATCAGGCCTGCTATCACAAGGTAGTCTCCAATAACCCTATCTGAAACTGGGTATACAGTGTCCCTTAAGTGAGGTAAGGTAAGACAAATCGGACGCTACACAGTAAGATTATAGAGTGGGATAATGTTTCTCTGATGTAATGATAAAAGTCATCCAGCCTGTTGGCCATATTCCCTGCAAATGGAATATACTACATTAGCCTAACAGTTTTAGAAGGAACACTGACAAATAATAAATGAAAAGTAACGTAGCTCTTTTCCATTTGGGTACGTTAGCATGACGCATAGCATGACGCAGAAGCCCCAGCACGCTACTGAAGTTAGTGAACACTTACTGAGACATCCGCAGTGGCGCCCCAGCACCCTTCGTGTTCTCCACAGAAACAACTAATTAGCAGGAATACTCAATTAGGCAACTTTAGCGCCCAAGGCCAACAGTTAAGACCTTATTTAGTACAACTACGTGGCATTGTGTATTCCATTGCGAGAGGGACGAAACAACTGCTTTTGATACACAAACCAAACAGCGCAGTCAGTTCCGTTTGTACAACAGAAAACCAATAATCCTAAGATAAACTGTTTTTCTGAGCGCAGTACGGAATGATAATATTATTTACTCTCAATTTATTATAGTTTTCCCTAATTATAAACGTTATAAGACTGTTTAATTGATATTTCCACCATTTGACTGTACAAAATTATGTATTTCAGCTCAAGCCATTATCAAGTACAGCAGTGTTATGTACAATTGAACTTCGTTAAGTGAAGTCTTCGTAAACATCTATTCAATTGGGCGTCCCATCATGTAACTAAGTACAAAATCACAGAAATGACGACGATGTAACAAAGTTATTGCTAGCCCTCAGGTGTACTGATACTAGAGATTCGGCTGTTTTCTAAACATGGTTACTACTTATCTGCCATACACTTCTGTGATTTCGTACTTATGTACTTGCTGGGATACCCTGTTCAATAGAACATGATGATGACTTTACTTAACAAAGTCTAGGTATACTGAACACTGTTTACAATGGCGTAAGGTCAATATCATGACAGTAACGTAAAATAAAGAAGTTTGTACAGTTAAATGATAGAAACATCATTCAAATATTATCACATGATTTTGGTCCAAAACTATGAGAAGGTTATAAAAATTATTCTCTACTTTAAATAAGAAATGGAGGAAAAAAGTATGTGTAGAGTTTAACGTTCCATCGACAGGGCGGGTATTATACTTGAGTCGTTAATTCAGTTTAAAGGTAAGGGAGGAATCGACCACACCAACGTCAAACAGATCATCATCGTGTAAACCTAAAATGCTGTGGGGAAACCATAGGAAATCAAACTCTATGTATCAACACCACTCCTCATTACTACTGAACAGCCTCATATGAAAATACAAAATGAGGAGGCAGCTGATTAAGGTTTACGGAGGAATCGCTGTGCTTAACTGACCAGAAATAGAAGGGGAGAAGGTGAAAGATCCTTCCAGTGACATAACAAGTTAGGGTTCTCAATAATTACGCAATAAAAAAACACAACTAATGTCGTCGTATTCAGTAGAACGCTAATAATGCAGATTATGACAGAGTACCTCAACGGAGAAGGGGAAATTTTTAAATATGGAAGCAAATATTTACGTAATGCAATTGTTCATTCCTTTAAATGTTGTTTTTCTTCCTCTTACACTAAAAATCTGTCATGAAATGAAATGATCGTGTGGCATTATTGGCCTCGAGACCACGCATTGTGTTGTTCGGCTTTCTAGTGCAAGTCCTTCTATTTGACGCCACTTCAGCGGCTTGCATTTCGAGGAAAACGAGATGAAGTGATTAGGAGTCGACAAACAGCCGCTCCCCGAACGAAGAATATCTCTGACCCGGCCGAGGATCCCTCGACCTAGAAACACAGACAGCAACTATAGCACGAGAAGCAGCACAGCAATCCGTCTGCAGGCCACAAGTGGCCCATTGAGATCATCCGACCGCCGTGTCATCCTCACAGCACGAGAAGCAGAAGAAAAATGTAATGGAAGTACTATAATAAGTTGAGAACTGATGCTCCAACGTTTTCTTCGTGGTAAGAAATGAAGAACGATAATGATGACATCGGGAAAAAGAGCATCCCTAACCGCGACACAGAAGAATTAAAGAGGAAGGCAGTCAAATCCAAGGGAATAAACTTTGCGAAGTCCTCAGTAAAACACTGCTCTCTGAGAATCAAACACATCTTATCGATACAAATATTAATGCTGTCTAAGTTCCCCAGGTGCCCATTGAATTGCACCAGCGTTAAGTGTAAATTGTTCAACAAACAGGCGTAAGGCCAGTTGGAATCGTTAAACATATCGTTTCAGTGATCATAAGCAGCAACATCCTCTCATTTCTGCGTCATCTAATTTATCTCTCTATCGTATCCTCTAAAAGTATGTATCGATTCACATAATGTGAATTTGTTAGCGAACACATTCTTTTCAACCTATCAGAGTATCCATTACATTCTTTTGTATATGAAAAGTATCGGTAAATATGTTACACTGAAATTTTTTGAGAATTGTTATCTTTACGAAGAAAGAAAGGAAAATTATATTCTTTTGCACAATTACAGGAAACTTCAAAAGGGGTGTACGCTTTTGTCCATCGTCGCGCAGATCCCAACGTACAGAAAGAGCAGAAGATGTTTCATAAAAGACACAGAGGAAATCACGCCGCCATTTGTCACTGACAAAGTGGTTTCCTCAATGCCTTAGTTCTGTGTGTGACTAAGATGGCAGCTCACAAACGGAAACTTAAATTTGAACTGATACTTTTTATGACTCTGCCAGTGAATGAACAACTGTAGAGAAAAAAGAATTTGTCAATCGTAATCTGGTCGCCAATACGAGATAAAGGTCTTTCTTCCCACGATAAAATCATTTAGAGACTACCCCACGTAGTTACTCGTATTATAGCATTATCACTTTGTTAGGAGTAGAATAGCTTGTTGCTATAGGTGTTAAGAGTCCACCTGGGCAGAAGAATATCTGTTGGCTAGTGACTGCGACAATTGGAGCTGTCATCAGCGTTGCCATGCTCAACTGAGCGGAATCAGTAAGTTTGGAATACCCTGGCATCTATGCTGGGATATGGCGCAGTACAATCGTACTAAGAAAAAGAGCGAGGGATATCAATACGTCTGTGAATATTTCATGTGGCAATGACAGACGTTTGAAGTCGAAACAGGGAAACATACACATTTCCTAGCTTTCGTCACTGTGTTAACTGCATACAATGTAATTAAAAATTATGCAGGTGCCATCGAAGAACACTGTATAACTTTGAACGCCATTATCAGTTTAAAAGTCCTATTTATTTTATTAGAAACAGCAAATAGAAAGTATTGCTTCCTTTGGAGGGAGCTGCGGTCTAAGAGAATCGCAAGCATTTACTCGGGTATGTCGGCAGTTACATGACAATATTCGTGAGTTATACGGAGACTGGTCGCTACAGTCGAACATGCATTTATCAGGCAGTATGTCTAGTACGATTTTCACTACTTGAATTAGCTGGTGATAACATCGTAAATAAATGTTGCTTTATGCTCTTATAGCTACTAACTTTCATTTTCGAAAATGAGACATCTTCTCCGAATTGCTGTTTCAACGTTATAAGACAGACCAATAATTGCAAATTATTCTGAAAATTTGTTCCACCAGACAGCATTAAATGCCTAGCTGATTTTAAGGTTTACCATTTAGTCTTTCAAGCCTGTATACATTAACATTCCGTAATAAATAACTAGCAATATCAGTATATTACGTAATCAATATACTGTGCAGTCAGGTACACACACGTTAGAAATTACTTTCGTTCTATATTTATTCATCATTTGACACAGGCTTTACAGTACCTGGACTTCCAATTTTCCCAAGGCGGTCACTAGCGACAAATATCAACTCAAATATACTCATGAGCTAGGCCGTTCAGTGAGTAATGCCACATCCTTTTTTTTCTAATAGGTCTATTTTATTTTATTCACGATTTCAATACATCGAAATGTTCCACACTCTTTTGGCTACAGAACTATTATTTTTGAACATGGTCTCCGTTCAATGCTACGGCCCTGCGGGACGCACACCTGTGTGAGGCACTGCGCTGTCATGGTGAAGGAGAGGTTCATTTGGATCCTTTTGTGATGAACACGCTGAAATCGTTCCTTCGGTTTGCTAAGGGCACCACAATACACCTTAGAGTTGACCGTTGCACCATGACGGAGGACGTCATACAGAATAATCCTTTCAGAATGCCGTCCCAAACTAAACCGGCTGAGGGTTGGGCTTTCAAATATTTCATCAGAGAAGAGGTATGGCGCCATTCTGTGGATTGGAGTTTTGTTTCATTGCATTGTCATGGACAAGGATAAGATCGTTTGCATTTTTGTAGCTACGAAGACACTAGAGTCGTTTTTCATTTCATGAGGGTAGCACAATACACTTCATGTTTGACCGTTGCATCATGAAGAAGGACTCAAACAGAACGGCTCCTCCAGAGTCCCAGGAGACCATCGCATTGAGGCTGCAGCTTTGAAATTTTTCTTCGGAGGAGAGATGGTGTGGCGCCACTCCATGGACAGGAGTTTTGTCTCCGGTTTGAAGTGATGAACCCATGTTTGATCGCCTACGGCGAAGTTTCACAAAAAACAGAGCGGATCAGATTGTGGAAAGGGTCCAAGGTCAATTACTGTTAGTTATGTAAGAACACACAACTTTATTCCTCAAACCAGTGCATAATTTTCTCTTTAAAACAACAAAGATCAATTCACGGCAGATGGCCCAAGTAACTTCTCCAGAATAAGTTTAAATGATTCAAAGTAACGGCTAAAGACCTTACCTAAGTAAAATTCCAATATCTTCTCGGGTAAAGGCCGAAATAATATTTCAGATCAGCTAAGGAAATTCTTTAAAAGCCAAGCATTTACAAACCCCGGCTAAAGGCCATATTAAGGAAAATTGAAGTTAATTCTTCGGCTAAAAGCCAAATAAAAAATATTTCTTTACATAATAAACGTGAGGCTTCAAAGATATCCTTTTACACAGTACAACTGAAAAACAGCTTAAGAAAAGTTGAAGTATCTTGTTGACTGAAGGCCCAAACAGTTATTCAAGAAAAATTATAGAAAACCTTAAGATAAACATTTACAGAACACGGCTGAAGGCCGTTTCAAGAATTAAAGATCATTCAACAGAAACCATAGATACAAGGATTTACACATTAAAACATCATATTCTGAAACAAACACGGCTGAAGGCCTAATCTTAAAATAGTTCTCATGAAGTTCGGGGGAAGGCCATATACTAAACACAAAACAGACAATATTAATACACAGCTGACGGCTTGGCACAGTACCTGCGACCAAATAACATGACAATCACTTACAACCAACAGTGGTGCTCAGAAAGGTTCCAAGGGTCGGCCTGGGGAGGAAACTCTAAGCACGGTTTAGGTAAGACAGGCAGCCAAGCGAACACTAAACAATCAGTGGCAAGACGACCTAGGGACAGCTGAAGAGCCAACCAACAGCCTAATCAATTCCCTTCCACCCGATACATTCGCTGCTTTATTTCAACCGACCGACTGACTACTCCCGTATGCACATAGCATTCATCTGCTCAGTGGGAATTACAGAAGCTACACACGGTTCCACGTAAACACACTTGCACAAGAACTCGAACAATCGTTAACAGCAATCACCATGGAACAACAAGGACGAATCAATCTGCCCCGTAGAGTGTTTCCATAAGCTGTCGCCGGCCGCGGTGGTCTAGCGGTTCTAGGCGCGCAGTCCGGAACCGCGCAGCTGCTACGGTCGCATGTTCGAATCCTGCCTCGGGCATGGATGTGTGTGATGTCCTTAGGTTAGTTAGGTTTAAGTAGTTCTAAGTTCTAGGGGACTGATGACCACAGATGTTAAGTCCCATAGTGCTCAGAGCCATTTGAACCATAAGCTGTCGGCGACCACACACACGTCGCCCGATGAGACGACCAACCAACGTACGTCCCACTCCAGTCTCCTTCTGTCGGACAGTTCATGTGTGTCGCCAGCGGTCGGCGATCACTGGCTGTCCGCACCTCACTGCTGGTCCGTGCCCGACTCCACTGCTGGTCCGTCCCCGACTTCACTGCTGCTGCGTCCGGACTCAGCTCCCAACTCCATTCCAGACAGACGACGACCCGGAAATACTATCGGTCACTCCAGAGATCGTATGGCAGTGCACTTAACGATAAACGCTGCCGCTGCCACTGAAAGGCAAGCAAACCATCAACCTAGTAACGCCAGTAAATCGAATTAAAGGAAAAACGAGGTGACAGAACCACAAAAACAAGATAATGAGCAATAAACGGCATGAGCGCGAGCCACGCGTGGTTCAACCTCCAAAATGGCTCTAAATTCAAAATGGTTCAAATGGCTCTGAGCACTATGGGACTTAACATCTGAGGTCATCAGTCTGCTAGAACTTAGAACTACTTAAACCTAACTAACCTAAGGACATCACACACATCCATGTCGGGGCAGCATTCGAACCTGCGACCGTAGTGGTCGCGCGATTTCAGACTGAAGTGCCTAGAACCGCTTTTTTTTCCCTAGACTTCTTCCACTTCAGGCGTTGGCCCCTATCACCCACATCATCCCCAAAATCCTATCTAGCGTAAAAATAAAGAAAAATAAAGAATAAAAATAAAAAATAAAAAATAAAAACAATCTGATGCCACCGCCACTTTCACCCTAACCAACATTTTTTTAAATTTTTTTATTAAATAATATAAAAAGAAACTGAATAAATTTTCTTTCTATGACAAACTGTCCAATACCCGTAAAACAGAAGAACACGAAATCAATCAAGCACTTCTGATTTGTTTTATGTTACGGCTTCTGGAAAAATTTGTTTTCCTAAGGCACTTTGACTTGCCGTACTATAAAAATAAATAAATAAATGGCTACTTAATTATAATGAAGCAAAATTAGTATCGACTCGCTGTAGTGTTGTGCACCAACCAAAAATTACCGCTTCATTATGGCAACGTGTGAAGTAAGAAATTTTGAAACAAAGCACTGTATTTCCGACTCGTTTTAAGGTTGTGGTGCTCTTCTGTTATATACTGTATGTACTCATCTATACTCGCATGTGTATTCGTAACTGCAAAATATGCAAACTGGCCGATAATCCTAATGTAGCTATTGTGCTTTGTTGCAGGAAAGAAATGCCAGTCTGTTTGAAGAAAATCTTTAAGTGTTATAGCAGAGTCTGCAGTTCTAGTAATTATTGCGAGTTTTTTTTCTAGTCCAGTTCCATATCTGTAACTGGTCTCGGCAGATGAGAATGTGTGCCAAGGTATCTACAGTATGGCAATGATCGCAGTACGGACTCTGCTTCATTTTGGTGTTGTGTAGCTTTTCACCTGTGGGGACCTTCTCGTTTACAATATCACACCATGTTTCTCCAGACGTTACTCCAGTTTATCGCTGGATATTTCGCTTCCATTGGGTTTTGCCTATGGTGTCTCTGAGGTGGTAATAGGTCTTTAGGGTGTTAAGCAGCTGTGAAGCATCTTGAATATAGCTCATTTCCAGGTAGTAAGTCCTGACGTGATCGAGTTGAGCGCTGATGCGACCAACATCGAATGGGGCCTTTTTGCTCGTTGGGGCTAACCTGTTGAATAAGGTTTTCGTAATTGTCGGCTGGGGTGTCTGCAGCATTTTGCGGATTCGGTCCATATATATGGCAGTGCATTGGTTCTTGATGTCTTTGACGCCCAAACCACCAGCGGTGCGGGTTAACACCATGGTTGGCATGGTGACTTTGAAGATGTTTCCGCTCCATATGAACAAATACGCTGCAGCTAAAGGCTATTGCGCTGTATCCTTGGGTACTGGTAACACTGCTGCGATGTGATATATTTTGCTTAGCGCATAGCTGTTAATCAAGAGAGCTCTCTGTATCCGACTGAGCGTTCTAGTTTTGTGTTCACGGAGACTAGCCGTGAATACGTTTAGTTTATGGTCCCAGTTGGTTACTGTCATCTCTCTTGGGTTGGTCATTGGAATCATACACAAGTGGTTCGTCTTCTCTGTGCTTTGTAGCCATGTTCTTTGAATGGTCTCCATATGGGATTCGACAGGTAAAATTTTCGATTTGTGTTCATTGAGTTTGGCTCCGGAAGAAGTGGCGCAAGCGTGGATTATTTGTTAGACGACTTCAATTTCTGAGTGCGTGTTAACTACTACACTGATGTCATCGGCATAAGCGTGACACGCGGTTTTTTTACCCAACACCTGTAGACCTTGTGACCTGTGATGCAGGTTTAACAGTAACGGTTCTACGGTGATTGCGTATAGTGTCATAGAAAGGGGGCAGCCTTGTCTCACTGACTGCTTGATCGGGACTGGTGAACTTAGCTGACCATTAATTTCGATTCGAGAGGAATTTCCGACTATACGTTTGCGTATGATCTGAATGAAATGAGCACTGAATCCCATGCGTTGCATTACAGTTAATAGAAAGTGGTGATTGATGCTGCCAAAAGCCTCACCGAAATCTAAAAACATGAGACCAACATTGCATTTACATAGCCACAACAAATATATTATGTCCCTATATTCGCATAATGCATTCGACATTGATCTCCCTGGGACAGCACTCATTTGATAAGGGCCAAGTACTTTTGGCAGTACCGTCTTCAGTCTACAGTTTATGAGTCGGGTGAAGATTTTATAGTCGGAATTGAGCAGTGTTAGTGGTCGAAAATCCTTCAGCGTAGTGCCACGAGGTTCTTTGGGGGATCAGAACAACCAGTCCTTCGGTAAACTGAGATAGCATCTGCACATATCCCAATAATTCATTGCATATTTTGGTGAATTCCGGTCCTATGATGTGCCAAAAACAAGCATAAAATTCTATTGGTAGGCCATCTAAACCAGCAGAATTCTTTGTAGGCGAATCTTTGATTATGGCACATACTTCTTCCTCAGTTATATTGGCTACAAGGTCGGCGTTGTCAGTCGGATGGACCGTGGATTGAATGTTGGATACAAGCGGCTCACTTGCCGTCGAATTAGTCGCCGACGCGGAGTAAAAATCTGTATAATGTTGCACCACGTAGTTTTTTACTGTAACTTGTTGATCGTATTCGTTCCACTGTTCGCACTGAGAGCGTGCAGTAACTTTTGTTTACCTCTCTTGGCTTCCCGTATCACGTGATATACGGACGTATTCTCCTGCGTCAGTTCAATCGGAGGACGCGATCGAATTTTTTTCCCCTCTAGTGATTGTCGTACCAACGCCGTTGTTCTTGCTTTAGTTCGTTTTATTCTAGAGCTGTTGGGTACAAATCCCATCCGGTCATCATATAGTTCGCGGAGGCAAAGAAAGTGATACTCCAAGATGCATTTTCGCCAGTACGCTTTCATGCGACCATATCGTGCGATGCATTTTTTTATCTGCGGTTTCGCGGACTGTAGCCAACACGTGATGCGTGTTGGATATCTGGATTGCGTCCGAAGACAACGCTGTCATGTATCAGGGATACCCTGTTTCAGTACTGCATCCTCCAAAAGTGACACTTTTAGCTGCCACACGCCCCTTCCCAGGAATTTTTTTGTTTAGTGTGCGGCGCGGTATGAAATGCTCAGTGATCCGAGAAGTTAAGTGGCCAAATTTCGCAGTCAGTTACATTATGGATAAAACCTTTCGTGACATACAGCCTGTCTAGTCTGCTTGCCGAAGTACTGGATACGTACGTGTATCCTCGGGTGTGCGGGCGAAGATGGCACCAAGCATCTATCATATCTAGTCCGTTATTAACATCAACAACTCCTCACAGAAGTTGAAGTTCGGGACTTGACTTCTGGACGCAATACGCAGTTAAATCTCCATCCAAAATTATGTGCAGCCGAGGATCCGTTATTAATGGGACAATTTCGTCCCGGAACAGGTTTCCCCTTGCTCGTTTTCCGTTGGATCCAGAGGGAGCATATATATTAACAAGAAGTAGATCATATATTTGTGCAGTTATGCCTCGTCCAGATTCAAGTATTGCTTTTGCTATGCATGGTATGCCATGTTTGAACAATATTCCCATTCTACATTCATTGCCTATGTTTAAGATCGCCTCATATCCGTACACATCCGCTATTTTGGTCGTAACTACCTCTTGTAACATCGCTTTGTCAACGTCGGTGGCATATAAGTAGTCCTTCACAGATGGTAACTTTATGTCCAAAACTATTCTGTTTACATTGAGCGTGGCGATTTTATACGCCTGCGTCATTCGGTAGTCCAACTAAGCGCATTCAGTGTCGTCAGACCATGCTGTCCCCGTAACAGATCCACAGCGTTCAACAGTTTCCTTTGGTTCTTCAATTGGAGTGGCGAGGTTCATCTGTACGTCCTCATTCGGGTTGGGGATGTCTGGTTTTCCGATGTCTACCACGTCTTGCTTTCCACTTCGATCTGTTTTACGAATTTTTTTGGAACGTGAGAGATTTTTCTCCAGTTCTTGAATCTCTTCACGGCTCTGTTTTTATGTTTGCCGTTTAGGTTTCACCGGCTGCTGTCTGATGTTGTCTTCCTCAGCATTCTTCAAATCTTCTAAGCGTGTGGTGTTTCGAGCCAAATTGTCGACCGTGCTCTTGGTGGATGATGGTGTCAATAGAGAAATCGATTCACTATGAGGTTGCTCATTCCGGGATGGTTCTTGCATGTCATTCTCAACAGCGGTGGAATCGGAGAATTTGCTGCGGCTCCCAATATCTTTCGGTGTCTGTTGTGTTGAAACCGTTACAGCCGTCACGATTTCCTTAGGTTCGGGTGGTCTAGCTTCTGTTGTGTCAGTGGTGGCAATCTGGGCTTCTTCTCGGGTTGCATGGTTCTCCGTGTTCACATTAGGGCTTGGGGTCAACACTTGACCGCGGGCAGCGGTAGGGTAAGTGGTTGGCAGCGCAGTCATAGCCTGCTGTCGCGGCGCCTCGCCAGCCGGCAGCTGCGCCACTCGCCGCTGGAAACACTCCGCGCCCTCATGCCGTTTATTACTCGTCATCTTGTTTTTGTGGTTCTGTTGCCTCGTTTTTTCTTTAATTCGATTTACTGGTGTCACTAGGTTGCTGGTTTGCTTGCCCGTCAGTGGCAGCAGCAGCGCTTATAGATAAGTGCATTGTCGCACGATCTCTGGCGCGACCAATAGTATTACCGGGTCGTCGTCTGTCTGGAGTTGGGAGCTGAGTCCGGACGCAGCAGCAGTGAAGTCGGGGACGGACCAGCAGTGGAGTCGGGGACGGAGCGCCAGTGAGGTGCGGACAGCCAGTGAGTGATCACCGACCGCTGGCGACACACATGAACCGTCTGACGGAAGGAGACTGGAGCAGGACGACCGTTGGTTGGTCGTTCGGTTGGTCTCTCATCGGGTGACATGTATTTGGTCTTTTGACCGTTTCTGGGCTAAGTCAATTCGTCATCTTGCTGGACGTGGGTCGGTTCCTTCCTTGTGCCGAGATGTCGTGGCCAATGGGCAAGAGTTACATCTATGTGGATGGATCAGAGTCAGGGTGCCCGGGTTGCCGTGTCACCGATTTTCCAACTGACATCGAGTTGAGTCGGGTTGAAGCTACAGTCAGCTTCGGGCAGCCAGGACTCTCCCCACCGTTGCCGACACGCGTAACTTGAGTGGAAACGACCTGGGTTAGTCGGTCGTTCGGTCGGTCGTCTCATCGGACGACGTGTATTTGGTCGCCGACCGCTTGTGGAAACTCTCTGTGGGTCGAATTGATTCGTCCTTGTCCTTCCACATTGATTGCTTATACGATTGTTCAAGTTCTTGTGTACGTGGAACCGTGTGTAGCTTCTGTGATATCCACTGAGCAGATGAATGCTGTCTGCGTATTGGCGTTGTCAGTCGGTCGGTTGAAATAGAGCAGCGAGTGTGTCGGGTGGAAGGGAATTGATTAGGCTGTTGGTTGGTTCTTCAGCCGTCCCTAGGTCGTGTTGCCACCCGATTGTTTAGTGTTACGCTTGGCTGCCTGTCTTCTCTAAACTGTGCTTAGAGTTCCCTTCCCAGGCCGACCCTTGGAAACCTTCTGCGCCTCACTGTTTGTTGTATGTGATTGTCTTGTTATTTGGTCGCAGGTACTGTGCCAGACCTCCAGTTGTGTATTAATATTGTCTGTTTTGTGTTTAGTATACTTCATGACAACTATTTTAAGATTAGGCCATCAGCCTTGTACTGTAAATGTTTATCTTTTGGTTGTTTTTAATTGTTCTTGAGTAGTTGTTTTGATTTTCAGCCGACAAGATATTTCAAGTTTTCTTAATATGTTTTTCGGTTGTACTGTGTAAAAGCTTATCTTTAGAGCCTCACTTTTATTATGTAAAGGAAATTTTTTTTTTGGTCTTTCAGCCGAAGAATTAACTTGAATTTTCTTTAATATGGCCTGTAGCCGGAATTGCTAAATGCATGGCTTTTAAAGAATTTCCTTAGCTGATCTGAAATATTATTTAGACCTTTACCCGAGAAGACATTGTAATTTTACTTACGTAAGGCCTTCAGCTGTTACTCTAAACCCTGGGGTTTCAAAAGCAATCTTTTAAACTTATTCTGGAGAAGTTACTTGGGCCCTCAGTCGTGAATTGATCTTTGTTGTTTTAAAGAGAAAACTGTGCATTTGTTTGAGGAATAAAGTGTGTGTATTCTTGTATAACTAACAGTAATTGACCTTGGCCCCTTTCCACAACCTGATGCGCTTTTTCGTGCGAAACCAGATTTTAACTGGTAGTAGAGCGTGGTTACGTTTGTACCACTCCCATTTCAGTTACCGTTAGTTCGAATTTTATTTCTGTTAGTGTTGCACAATATTGTTTTGGTAGTTAATTGTTTCAGGTGACGTATTAAATGGCAGTCAGGCAGTGTCTGGTGATCGGCCCGTGCACTCAACTTAGTGACAGTTAATTAGTTATGGTGCGGGCACTGTTAATGCATTAGTTCCGGTAGCTCTTTTTGTTCGCAACTGCGAATAGTTGTTGAAGTTCGTCATCTACTTAAACTTAGCTAGGGACTTTCTTCAGTGCAGGAATGTCGGGTTGCCTTTTGGAATGTGTTTCCTCTGTCTGGTTGGCTTCGAGCGGGTATCTGGCTTCTTTTTGCTATTGAGCTAGCAATGGTATTTGAGTTGGTTATCTTGCGGGACTTATGTCGGTCTGTTCCTGGTGCAGGGATGTCGGTTAGCATGGATGGGTCCGGGCGAGTGTCTCGATTGCTCTTTCACATGGCTATGGTCTTTTGCATTCGTTAAGGAGCAGCTGGTCAACTTCATTTTGGCATGTCACCCCCGCGTTAATGTTTGACGGGGGGTGGGGACCGAGGTTGAGTACCGGCAGGTGTGGCCGACAGTCTCGCCGCGTCAGCCGTGCTGTGCAGACGTGTGCTGAGTTTCGTGCGCCGCGGTCTGCTGTGCTTCGGCGTGGTAAGTCGCAGTGCTTCTTGCATCGTTGCAGAACTTCCACGCATATTGACATTTGAAATATGGATCCTTGGTGGCCCACTTGAACAGACAAGATACTTCGAAATTCTCGTTTGATCGTAATTATGCCCGACCTGAACTACACGAAATCGAAGATTGGTTGGAATACGATGTGAAAGTTGATTCGGAGGATGTCATTGGAATGCATCTTTCGATAGTGAGCAGTGTTGTATGTATGAAATTGAGGAAAGCCAACTTTGTGACTAAATATTTGAGTCTTGCGGAGAAATTATGAAGTTTAAACACTGTGATGAAAACGTAAACGAAGTCACCGTAACACATGCAGGGTTTGGAATACGAACGATCAGGATATTGTAACTATCATTCGAAGTACCAGCGGAACAAATAAACGTAATGATAGCGCCGTACGGTAAAGTTCTCAGCAATGTTGCCGAACGGTGGTTCCACGCACGCAGATTCCAAGTTCTCATCGGAGTGAGACAATTAAAGTTCGATTTGCACAAGCATGTACCGTCATACATCAGCGTATGTGGATACCAAGGTATAGTTATATACGACGTGTAAGGGGTCGGTAGGCCCTTACTATAAGTTTTGGGACAGCACAGGTCGACAGGACAAACAATCGATAGTGTGTGTCGGGTTGCGAGAGCGAGAGCGAGTGTTGAGATAGTAGAGTGTGGTACGCGCTGTGGGCCGAGCCGGGTGGAGGTCTGTTGCTGGAATGCAAGACCGTACCGACAAAGGGAGTGGCCATCGCCGTGGTTTAACCCCTTTGTGTTAGAAATATACGGGAAAGTGAAAAAGTATAATTACTAGTGTGATTCAGTGATTTTTTTGTGCCGATATTTGTAATTACGCGTCTACCGCGCCGGCATCATTTGGATTACAGTGTTGGATTGCAGTGTTGGATTATAGTGTTGGATTACAATGATTGGAATTGCGTGTGACGATAATGAATAACGAAAAGGCCTGTGCTGAGATTAGCCGTTATTAATTCTGTACGACGAAGGCAGTGGCTGTCTCCGTACTTTGTGTTTTTGTGATGAATATAGGTTGTTGATTAATGAAGCTGTGTTGTCGTTCTTCTTGCCACCAGACATTTTATTATTACAGCATTCGAGAGGGACAAAATGGAATGTAACAACTCCGTAGCAGTCCAATCCGATTGCCAGCCCCATTAGGTACACGGTCACATTAATTAATGTCTGTTTTTGGGCTGCTATCAGATCTCGATCGAGCGGGATAAGTCAGTAGATTAAACCGGAGTGTTACACCCTTGGCTTAATCGTGAAAGAACAAGTGCAATTTTCGGACGAATCATAAAGAACAATAGGTAATATTATCTTATTTAATGTGAGAAAAAATTTTCCAATGTTGGATCGAGACAGAGCATAAACTTTCAAATCGCGACAAGAAACAGTGCATTTTGAACAATACAAAGTAATAGCACCTTACGATTGTGACTAAACTTTTTCTTGCCATTTTAGATGAGAAAAATAGTGTCAATAAACTGTGGTATAATGTGCAAATGCGTAAATCCGCCCGAAAAACTGTGAAAAGTGAACACCAAAGAAAGACACGTGTGAACATTATCACGACAAACGGGCCAAGAATTCGTCACGAAAGCTTTACAGAAGTGTTTAATAGTAATATTGTGACTGAAATTGTTTTTTGAATGGTGGAAATCGGACAGCTTCTTGTGGACCCATAAACCGTTATGTGGACGACAATTCGTGTAGCGACGCAGTTGTTGAGTGACGTCACACAGACACGTGTAGCAGTTGCGCCAAAGAGCTTCAATCTGCGAGGTGATTTCACACGTCATCCCAACTACCTGTGCAAAGTGTAGTTCAAGCACAGACGCACTACACCAAGCGCCGTCCCGACATCTAGCAGCCGAACTACAAACTACGCCCGCCTGCAGCGCCACAGAGCGGCCGACGGAGAACTACGACGTCCAACCACAGCGAGCAGCGCGACTTCACGTGGTTCCGGCGGCAGTACAGCGCCACGCCCACTTCAAACGTCAAAACATCGCGACTAGTGGTAATGTCGGTTGGTGAGTGGAGACGGCTGGTTGACATAACATTAAATTGCAATGTGCTGTTTTCGCGGTAAATAAACGTTTGTAAACTGTATTGCGTGTTAGGAAAAGTGCCCAATTGCAGTAATTTCCGAAAAGTTTGCGAAAAATAGTCTGAATTGAGCGTACTTATTTATGCACACTGCGCTGTCTAAATGATAATTATACAGATATGCTTATTGTTTTTGGGGGATTTTATATGTATAGACTTTATGAATGGTATGATTTATCTTATTTAAAACATTTTACATAAGCTGTGTATGTGAAAATTGATATTTGAAGTGATTAGGTTTTGAAAGTTGTTATGTTCGATGCTCCTGCATATTGTATCAATTTAGGGATTAATTGAAAAATACTTCAAGTACTGTTTGATTAGTTTCATGGTAATTAGGAGTGTTTTGGGTTACTAGAGGTTACTCTATATTACTTACCTGTGCATTAAAAATAAACAAACATGTCTACTGAAGATAAGCAGGTTTGTGAGGCAGTAGTTGAAAGGAAAGGGATAGGACAGGAAGACAGAGATGATTCAGGAATCAGTGATTATGGAGTGTCATTAGATAGCCCATTAGCACATTCAACCAGTTATCCCGAGACACCGGGACGAACGATGAGAAATAAGCCAGTTTCAGAGGGTGCAGATATATGGTCGATGTTGGCAGCCTTGTTACAAGAAAATAACGCATCATTAGAGAAAAGTTTACGAGAAAACAATGCATCACTAAAGGAAGATTTACGAGAATCATTAGATAAAGGTGTACAAGAAGCTAGAGAAAGGGAAGAAATATTCCGCAAATCATTAAAGGAAGATTTACAAGAAACTATAGCACAAGAGATCAAAACATCGCAGATGAAGGTGGAATGTAAGCTGAAGAAGGAAATGCAGGAGTTACAAGAACGACTGAAGATGGACATCAACGAGAGAGGGAGGAAGCTAGAGAAGAGCATAGACCAAGTCCAGGGAGACGTGGAGAAGATGGAAGGAAAGTTGACAAAAAAGATAGAAGACGATGTTGAAGAAACTAAAGCCGAGTTGGGAGAAAGGATCGCCGAGGTGACACAGATGCAGAAACAATGCAATGATGCAGTTAAGGGGATAGGAGATAGGCAAAACCAACTGGCTGTCAATCTGAGAAATGCTATAGCCGTGCAACGAGAAGAGGATAACAAGAGGGTTGCAATGGAGGTCAGGCAATTACAACAGGGAGTGCAGCAATTGGAGAGCAAGACAGATGAAATTGATAAGCGAATTAGCAATGCCACTTTAACCGTTGGGGAAGGTAGAGTAGTTACCTTGATGAGCAGTGATAATCGGTACGTCCAAAATCATACAGGGCAGAAATTTAGACCGAAAGGAGGGTTGCACCCAATGATATTTATGAAGTGGTTAAAAGGAGTTTTCCCAGCACATCTTAAAGACTCAGACAAGATTCAATTTGCAATAGATAGAATGGAAGGTGAGGCCTTCACTTGGGGAGTCAGGAAGAAGGAAGGGACTACTAGTTATGATCAGTTTGAAGAGGAATTCTTGAAGAAATACTGGTCCAAAAGTCATCAGGTTGCAGCAATTGAGGACCTACTCCACCGCAAGTCACTTAATACATGGAGAGGAACGTTGAGAGAGTTTGCCGAACATTTGTGGGAATTGAAGGAGACTTTGGAACAACCCCTGAGTGATGACGTAATGATATCAGCAATAAAAAGAAGAATGAGCCGGAGAATGCAGGAAACTGTATCCGGGAGCCTAATTAAAGATAGGGAGGCCTTGATGGAAATACTGGAACAGTTGGAATCTATTCGATCACAGGAA
This sequence comes from Schistocerca serialis cubense, assembly GCF_023864345.2. Classification (NCBI taxonomy): domain Eukaryota; kingdom Metazoa; phylum Arthropoda; class Insecta; order Orthoptera; family Acrididae; genus Schistocerca; species Schistocerca serialis. Next base: position 1,005,163,215 of record NC_064638.1, on the reverse strand, counting down.
CACAATCAGGCTAATGATCGAAACCGAAGGGGAAGTAATGACCCAAGGAATCATTTTGGTAATTCATCAAATTATAGAGGAAGAGGTGGTGGCCAGAGGTACAGGAACCATGGCAATGGTCAACAGTTTCACCACAATCATGGGAGAGATGATGATGATGATAATGACAGGAATTATGAGAGAAGAGGTGATAGACAAAGGGATCAAGAGGTACGAATTGAAAAAAGTTAGGTGTAGGGAGCTAGCAACTCTTTTGCTGGTATACCAAGTGGTGACTGGTACACTCCCAGCTGGGTGAGACTTTATTTCTAATTTCAAGTGTCACTCCTCTACCATCTTTCTCTATCCTTAGGTTAAGAAAGTTAGTGAGTAGTAGTTAGGATTGGTAGTGGTCATCCAAGTAATTCAGTCAGGAACCATGTAGTAAATTTATAGTTGACTTAAAATAAGGATAAGTAGTTACTGTTGATGTAGTGTGTGAGGTTTCAAAGAATCAATAAGTTGAAAGCTCAATTTAGTGTGAGTACATTACAAAGTGAATAGTGCCAGAAGTAATAAAATGAGAACCAGATAAAAAAGCTAATGTATACAAAATGTCGTGGGAAGCTAATTGGTCAAACAAGATTTTGTGTAATCTTATAGAGTTGTTTTATGAGACATGAAAAGGTCAACTGTGGTAAGAAAATTGAAGTAATGTATCAGCTTGTAAGTAGATGAACATATAAAGAAACAAATACACAAGGAGATAGTTGTTCGAATAAATGATGTGAAATATGATGAATGGAGAGGCTAAGGAGCCTGAAGTAGTATTTTTATGTGGTTATTGCAGCGAATATGGAGAGTTGATGTAGGTTGAAGATATATATGCAGTTGAAGTTGCTGTTAAGTTGAGGGAGTTATGTCGTAATGATGTGTATTGAGTATGAGATATTTGAAGTATTGAATTATATGGAGAATTGATGTAGGTTGAAGATATATATTTATTTATAGTCGAAGTTGATGTTAAGTTATGTGTAATGAAGAATATGGAGTATGAGATGTTTGAAATATTGAAGTACATCATTTAGCACATGAGCAACATCTGTTTGCCAGTTATTTGTAGGTATACATGTTTATCTGAAGTATGCTGATAAAACAAAGTGTAACTAATGAATAATTAGTAATTCATGTATCCAATTAGGTATCAGAGTCAATTATGGTTATACGTAGGTCAAGCTTTAGAAGCAGGATTCTGGCACTGAGTAATGAATGACAAATATCCATATAGTGGATTTGAATTAATGTGAATATAACAGGAAATATTGTACCTCTCATCTAAGCTTTCTTGATAACAATTCACATATGGAAGTGATGTTTGGCAAAATGAAATGATCAGTAGTTTAAAATTTTTCATTGGGTGACCACATTAGTTGTAGTGTTGCAAATAATTATGTAAGACATGCTTAGAGGTACAATGTAGCATTTAAATTTATGGAATCTGTAATGAATAAGTTGTGAATTTCTTCCTTAATTTTTGTAAGTGTTGGCCAAGTAAGTTATAAATTAGAGTGATAATAGTATGGACGGCACGAACCCCGCTGAAAGGACGGCATACCAAAGGGGTAGCTGGCATTCACCTAGTTTGTTTTCTTGTCTTTGCTGTAGCAGTAAGTTGTGAATTTCTTCTTTAACTTTTATAAGTGTTGGTCAAGTGAATTATGAATTAGAGTGATAGTAGTATGGACGGCACGAGCCCCGCTGAAAGGACGGCGTACCAAAGGGGTAGCTGGCATTCAACTAGTTTCTTTTCTTGTGTTTGCTATAGCAAGTTATAACAGATATGTAGTTAATGACTCGTACTAACCTTTGAAAGTGAAAAGTTTTTGGAAATTTTTGGTAAGAAGTTTATAAAAAATATTTACCATGCTATGTTAAGTAAGTAGGATTGATGTTGTGTGTTATTTGGACAATGCCATATTTTTGAGATGTAATAATTTTTTGTAGAATATTATTGTAGAGGCAGCCCACTATCGGAGTCAAGGATTTTCTTGGTGATTGTAATTTCATTACTTATTTGCACTGTGTGTTTTGTTCATATGTAGTGATGTCTAATTCCCTAGCCGATTCTTTTACGCCTGTGGCTTCAAAGAAGTTTTCGAGGGCGGGGATGTAAGGGGTCTGTAGGCCCTTACTATAAGTTTTGCGACAGCACAGGTCGACAGGACAAACAATCGATAGTGTGTGTCGGGTTGCGAGAGCGAGAGCGAGTGTTGAGATAGTAGAGTGTGGTACGCGCTGTGGGCCGAGCCGGGTGGAGGTCTTTTGCTGGAATGCAAGACCGTACCGACAAAGGGAGTGGCCATCGCCGTGGTTTAACCCCTTTGTGTTAGAAATATACGGGAAAGTGAAAAAGTATAATTATTAGTGTGATTCAGTGATTTTTTTGTGCCGATATTTGTAATTACGCGTCTATAATTACGCGTCTACCGCGCTGGCATCATTTGGATTACAGTGTTGGATTGCAATGTTGGATTATAGTGTTGGATTACAATGATTGAAATTGCGTGTGACGATAATGAATAACGAAAGGGCCTGTGCTGAGATTAGCTGTTATTATTTCTGTACAACGAAGGCAGTGGCTGTCTCCGTACTTTGTGTTTTTGTGATGAATATAGGTTGTTGATTAATGAAGCTGTGTTGTCGTTCTTCTTGCCACCAGACATTTTATTATTACAGCATTCGAGAGGGACAAAATGGAATGTAACAACTCCGTAGCAGTCCAATCCGATTGCCAGCCTCATTAGGTACACGGTCACATTAATTAATGACTGTTTTTGGGCTGCTATCAGATCTCGATCGAGCGGGATAAGTCAGTAGATTAAACCGGAGTGTTACAGACGGCCAGCCGAGGACGTGCGCGGCGTGCAAGCAATCCATAACAGATTGTCCTTCGTTGCTGTTTTATGTCACCTGTTAGGCAGCGAGGAACCCAGCGGGCACACACCTTTGAGTATTCCAGCTGATGGACGAGTGTGTCAGCATAAATAATAGACACGCCTAGTCGTGCAGCCAAGGTGTTAGATTGTGATCCGTACCCTCGTTCCTACACTACGGGAGTCACAGCTGTGTTCAGTGGCATGGAATTCGGAGACACACTGAGGGGTTGTAGTTTACAGATTCATTTGTCACCGTCATCATCGATCAGATGGTGCTCGAGGAGTCCTGTCTATGTGTCCTCTGTTTTCCTCTGCATCTAGCTGTGAAGAGTGATTGTAACATTCGTTCTGGTTTAGAATGATGGCCACAAGCAAGTACATACTCCCGCTGAAGAAACGCAGCCATTGGAAGGGTTCTCTTTGTAGACCTCTGGAAATCTGGACAGATGCACTGACAGTCTGTTGAAGGCATTGGGCACAATATATCGGTGGAATGTCACTGCTTTCAGCAGCAGTATGTGTAACATCGCCACACTAGTATAACAGGTACTGGCCGTCCGTGTATTACAGACCTATGACAAGATCGACGTATTGTGAGAGTATTAGTGGCCAAGCGAAAATCATGCAGGAGAGAAATCCGAGTAAATACTGCAACTTACGTGTCACCAGAGACCAGTGATAGCCGCCCAGTTGCAGCAGGACTAAGAGCACGTGTGCCTCTAGACAGGCTATCTCTGAAAGAATAACATCACAAAACCTCTCTACTCTGGTATCTTGAAAGAGTCGACTTGAGTGTGGAATGGCAGTTGCTTTCAGTGACGAGAGTAAGTTACGTCTGTAGCGAGAGATGGACCCACTCTTATCAGCGAAGACCTGGTGAGCAGGCTATTCCGGAGTCTATGTACCCACGGCACACAAGCACAGAGGCCTGCCCCCCTCCCCCATGCCTCTTGGTGTGACGATCCATCAGTTACAATTATGTAAAATTAAACCTTTATAACTTATTACAAACTTTGACCAGATTATGTAATACTAAACCAATGACAAAGGTTTCATATCCGATAACTAGTTTCGTTAATAATCCAGTTTTCTCCAAATTTTCAAAGCAAGTCATATTAAACTTACAAAGCTATGCTGTAGGAATCACGTTCTATTAATGGTTCAAATGGCTCTGAGCACTATGGGACTTAACTACTGTGGTCATCAGTCCCCTAGAACTTAGAACTACTTAAACCTAACTAACCTAAGGACATCACATACATCCATGCCCGAGGCAGGATTCGAACCTGCGAGCGTAGCAGTCGTGCGGTTCCGGACTGCGCGCCTAGAACCGCTAGACCACCGCGGCCGGCTTCGGTTAATCATAAAAACATATTGTAGAAGTTTTTATGAAGTTATCGCGTTCACTTTCTGAATTATTAAGTAAAAGCCAATTTCTTTGACTAAAGCTATAAAAACGGATTAGATTAAATTACCTTAGTGTGTAAGATACAAAGCTTAAATGATAGCACTGTGAGTTGTATAGGTGAAATTGAAACTTTAGCAACTTTCACTGTTGTTGTTGAGGTCTTCAGTCCAAAGACGGGTTTGATGCAGCTCTCCATGCTACTCTATCTTGTACAAGTTCCTTCATCTCCCAGTGCTTACTGCAACCTACATCCTTCTGAATCTGTTTAATGTATTCATCTCTTGGTCTCCCTCTACGATTTTTACCCTCCACGCTGCCCTCCGATACTAAATTGGTGATCCATTGATGCCTCAGAAAATGTCCTACTAAGCGATCCCTTCTTCTCTTCAAGTTGTGCCTCAAATTTCTATTCTCCCCTATTCTGTTCAATGCCTCCTCATTAGTTATGTGATCTACCCATCTAATCTTCAGCATTCTTCTGTAGCACCACATTTCGAAAGCTTCTATTCTCTTCTTGTCTAAACAATTTCTCGTCCACGTTTTACTTTCATACATGGCTACACTACATACAAATACTTTCAGAAATGATTTTCTGACACTTAATTCTATACTCAAGATTAACAAATTTCTCTACTTCAGAAACGCTTTCCTTGCCATTGCAGTCTACATTTTATATGCTCTCTACTTCGACCATCATCAGTTATATTGCTACCCAAATAGCAAAACACATTTACTACTTTAAGCGTCTCATTTCCTAGTGTAATTCCCTCAGCACCACCCAATTTAATTCGACTACATCCCAGTCCTCTCGTTTTTTCTTTTGTGGATGTTCATCTTATATCCTCCTTTCAACACACTGCCCATTTCGTTCAGCTGCTCTTCCGGTTCCTTTGCTGTCTCTGACAGAATTACAATGTCATCGGCGAACCTTAAAGTTTTTATTCCTTCTGCATGCATTTTAATTCCTACTCCAAATTTTTCTTTTGTTTACATTACTAATTGCTCGATATACAGACTGAATAACATCGCGGATAAGCTACAACGCCGTCTCACTCCCTTCCCAACCACTGCTTCCCTTTTATGCCCCTTGACTCTTATAACTGCAATCTGGTTACTGTACAAATTGTAAATAGCCTTTCGCTCCCTGTATTTTATCCCTGCCACTTTCAGAAAGAGAGTATTCCAGTCAACATTGTCAAAAGCTTTGTCTAAGTCTACAAATGCTAGAAACGTACGTTTGCCTTACCTTAATCTATTTTCTACGATAAATCGTAGTCAGTAATGCCGCACATGTTTCAACATTTCTACGGCATCCAAACTGATTTTCCCCAAGGTCGGCTACTACCAGTTTTTCCACTCGTCTGTAAAGAATTCGTGATAATATTTTGCAGCCGTGGCTTATACAGGTAGTTTTCTTTTCTCCAAATGTCTCTTTAATTATCCTGTAAGGCTGTATCTATCTCACCCCTAGTGATATATGCCTCTACATCCTTACATTTGTCCTCTAGCCATCCCTAATTAGCCATTTTTCACTTCGTGTCGATCTCATTTTTGAGACGTTTGTATTCCCTTTTGACTGATTCGTTTACCGCATTTTTATATTATCTCCTTTCATCAGTTAAATTCACCATGTTTCTTCCCTAGAGGCGAACCCTGATTTAGACTTGGACGAAGAGATTTCTACAGTGACTAACGGAAATGCTTGAATTGGCAGAAGAAAGAATGAAGTAAATAAAAGTCTAGGGAAAGAAGGTATACAAAGATATAAATCACAACGGAGTGATATCAAAATGCAAGGAAGTTAGAACCAAATGGCTTCAGAGAGGATGTGATGAAATCGAAAAGGAAATGGTCGTTTGAAGGACAGATTCAACAGGGTGAAAAGTTAAAATAACCGACAGTGAAATTAAAAGTGAAACCATTAACATAAAGGGGGGAAGACCGGATAAGTAAGGGAAGTAACTATCTGATGTGATAGTTATATCTAGAAGACTTAAGGGATCTAGTGCATTCTTCAGAGTTTGACTGCCTTTCTTCAGATAAGTCAGTAGAAATATATCATCCCTACCGAATTTCGGATATAACTGGGGTAAATATCAACCTACGGAATTTGTGACTTAGTATAAACAATCTACAACTGCTGAATTTCGAAAGGAAACCATTTGCTTAGTCCTGAAAGCAGCAAAAGCAAGTAAATGTGACAGTTATCTCACAGTCAGTGCACCAAATCAAGCGTACTAGATACTGACTAGAATAGTGTACGCAAGACTGAAATAGAAAACTCAGAAACTATTAGATGACAGTCAGTTTGGCATTACGAAAGGGACTAGCAGTTCTGTCTTTGGGTTTATAATGCAGCAGAGGCTTAAGGAAAGTCAAGACATTTTCACAGGGCTTGTTGACTTAGAGAATGGGTTCGACAACGTAAAATTGTGCAAAATGTTTGCTTTCTCAGGAAAAATGAGCGTAAACTGTGGAGAAAGGTGAGTAACATATAATACAGAACAAGACAAAAGATGAAGCATATATTAAGATCAAGAGATAAGGGCTTGGATTAAAAAGGGTCTAAGACAGGGGGGAGGGGCACAGCCATACTCCAATATTGTTCACTTTGTAGTTAGAAGCTGCACTAACGAATATAAAAGGATTTTTCCGAAATAAGTTTATAATTCAGGGTGGGATGATATCAATAACAATATTCACTGTTGACATTGTTATACTCAATGAAAGTGAAGAAGTATAGGAAATATATTCACAGTTGCGAATATGATACACCATCGGGTGTTTATTGGAATGAAGACGACGAAAACCCGTGCTGGGCCAGGACTCGAAGCCGGATTTACCGCTTTACGCCAGGGGTCGCATTAAACGTTTCGGCTATCCGTGCACGAATAACCTGCACTTGCTTTCTTTTCCGTCGTCAGTCATCTGACAGGTTTGATGCGGCCTGCCACGAATTCCTCTCCTGTGCCACATTTTTCATCTCAGAGTAGCAGTTGCACCCTAGCACCCTACGTCCTCAATTATTTGTTGAATGTATTCCTATCTCTGTCTTCTTCTACAGCTTTTATTCTCTACAGCTCCCTCTAATACCGCAGAAGTCATCCGCTAAACAGATGTATCTCCCCGTCCCTTCTTCTAGTAAGTGATTCCCATATGTTCCTCTCCTCCCCGATTCTGCGGAGAACCTCTTCATGCCTTATCAGTCCACCCAGTTGTCAATATTCTACTGTAGAATCACATCTCAAATGTTTCGATTATCTTCTGTTCCGGTTTTCTCATAATCAATTTCTCACTACCACACAATGCTGCGCTCCAAACGTGCAAAACAGAGATTTCTTCCTCTAGTTAAGACCTATATTTCATACTAGAAGACTTGTCTTGGCGAGGTATGCCGTTTTCGCCAGTGAATGTCTGCTTTTTGTGTTCTCCCTCTTTGCTCCGTCCGTCAAGGGTTATTTTGCTGCATAGGTAGCAAAATTCCTTGACTTCTTCTACTTCATGATTGTTAAGTTTCTCGCTTTTCTGATTTCTGCTGTTTCTCATACTTCCGTCTTTCAACGATTTTCTCTCAATCCATGTTCTGAACTCATTAGACTGTTCATTCCATTCAACACATCTTGCAATTCTTCTTCACTCTGACTGATGATATCAGTAGCTTCAGCGAATCTTATCATTGGTATTCCTTCACCCTTAATTTTAATCCCACTCTTGATCTATCTTTCATTTCTCTCATTGCTTGGATACTGTATACTTCTCGCCTTTCTCTATAGCTTACCCCCTTTTTCTCAAAATTTGAAACATATTGCACTATTTTATATTGTCGGACGCTTTTTGCAGGTCGACAAATCCTATGAGCGTATATCATTTTTTTTCCGGTCTGCCTTCCATCATCAACTGCAAAGTCGGAACTGCCTCTCTGGTGCCTTTACCTTTCCTAAAGCCAAACTGATCGTCATCTAATAGATCCTCAATTTCCTTTTCATTCTTCTGTATATTATTGTCGTCAGCAATTTGAATGCGTGAGCTCTTGACTGTGCGATAATTCTCGCATTTGCTGTCTTCGAAACGGTGTGGATGACGTTCTTCCACAAGTCTGGTGGTATATCGTGCGTCTCTTACATTCTAACGTACAAAGTCGTCGTGCCGATGGAATGCTATCAGTTCCTTCTGCCTTATTTGATCTTAAGTCTTCGAAAGCTATTTAAAATTATGATTCTAGTACAGGATCCCCTATCTCTTCCCTGTCACCTCCTGTTTCTTCTTCTGTCACATTATCACCTCATAAAGGCTTTCAATCCATCGTACGTTATGTACATTCCAGTCAAGGAAAGACATATTTATTGAGAGTCAAGGGCCTGATATTGGTGAATAAATAGCGGTTTAGCGGTATCTGTGGTATTAAGAAGTACGATGGCGTGTTCCTTAGGAGATGCATGCCTGTCTGAAGGGACCGGCACAGCAGCGGCTACTGCCATCAAGAAACACAGGAAATATATTCTAAATTGTGAATATGAACCACCATTGGCTCTATATTGCATTGAGGACGGAAGAAATATGTGCTAGATCGGTACTTGAAACCGGATATCCCGCTCTACAGAAGCTGTCGCCTTGTGTGTGTGTGTGTGTGTGTGTGTGTGTGTGTGGAAGGTTAAACAGAACACCTTTGTTCGTACAATGGTGCCTTCAAGGGGTAAAGAAAGTAACTGACAACAAAAAACAAATTAAAGCAAGAATAGACACTACACCCACTGCTACCATTAATCAATATGTCCATGGATCCCTCTGAACGGTCATTATGGCCAGACACGTCTTCACGAAGAAAGGGTTTACATGGTACCGTCACTTGTTCCGGTCCGTTTCGTAAAACTGACGAGCACATAATGTTCAACTGTCATACCCGGCATACCCCAGCTGCGGGGAGGGTCCAAGAAGACACTACTCAGATAACTAGCAAAATGTTGGTGGCAGCGCGCATGGCGTCGTAGACGAATGAATTGTTCCAATAGGAAGGTCTGAAAATCGAAAAAGTGTTTGTCATCATCACGGTATAGCTACAATATGGTCAGACCCTTAATCCATATTACTGCATCTTAGTACGTGGATATCGATTCGGCTACCCGAGCACGAATAATGGCTGCACCCAAACTGTCACATGTAGTCGACCATGTCTCACAACCTGCACTCGTACGTTACGTATATTCCCAACCATGAAGGGCATATTTGCTGAGAATCGAAGGCTTCACATTGACAAGTAAATACGAAACAACAGTGCCTGTGCTATTAAGAAGTACGACGCAATGCTATTTAGGCCATGCAAGAGGAATGAACAGCCTAGTGTGCACGGAATATGGATTAGGAGTAAAGTAAAGAAATATAAGTATAATGAGGTGTAGTAGAGGTAAGGTAAGCAACTAGCATAACATCGAAATTCATGGCCTCGTATTAGACGTGTGAAGGAAATCTGCTTTCTTGGAAGCAAAATAACACATAATTGATGAAGCTAAGAGGATATAGATAGCGAACTAGGACAGACACGAAAGCATTCCTCACTAAGAGGAGCCAGTCGATATTGAACATGTAGAGTACTACATAATATGGAAGCGAGTCATAGGAGTACGGGAGAATCGTAAAGCCTGAGATTAGGTGTTACAGAAGACTCCTGAAAATTAAGAGGTCTGGTTAGGTAAAGAATGAGGAGGTCTTCTGTGGATTCGGCAAGGAGAGGAATACATTGAAGTGGCTAGAAATAATAGGTACTACCCTGTGACACACTTAATTGCCGCCTGGTAGCGTTTGTACACGCACGCCGACGGAAAAATATACCATTAAAAAAAAAACATTTTTATGGCATGCATCTGGGACGAGCATATTGGAGACTGGTCGGTTGTTTGCGTGCCACTGTCGCGAGCACCTATGGAAAGCGATGAAGAACGCTTGTCCATTATGTAAAGTAGTACAGAAGGCTACCTGTGGCAGATCAGGCGACAGAGTATAACACTGATGCAGAAACAAGGGCATCGGTGCACACCGTGCAGCAGACGTCGCTGAACATTGGGCTCCTCAGCAGAAGACTCCTACGAGTTCTACGCTTTTTCCTATTGACCCTATGACACCGTCTTTCGGATGGCGATCATATCTTCTAGCGAGATGACTATCTGCGTCACGGTGCCAAAATCATTGTATAGAGATTTCAGGAGCAAGATAGTGAACTCGCATTGATGTTTTGGCTGGCAAACTCGCCTGAATTGAAGCCAATGGAACACATCCGGGACGATTTCGGACGTCTCCTCGGCGCCCACAAACCACCGACCGGTAGTATACCGGATTTATACGATCTCTGCATGAACATCCAATGCCAAATACCATCGGAAATTAACATAAGACTTGTGAGACATGAATTTCTCCCAGCGTATGCAATGTTCAAATAACCTACGAGGACGCAGCCTGTTATGGCGGCGACAACTTCCGATATTTCGACAGGAGCACACCCTGCCCCTTTCTAGGCATAACTGCAGCAAGTAAGAGCTGTACAAGGAAATTTAAAACCACGATTTTCAGAGAAACTCCGGAAAGATAACACACACATACAAGCAGGCACGCACACACACACACACACACACACACACACACACACACACACACACACACACACTGTAAACACTAGCGTGATCACAAGCCAAACATGTCCGACATCAGAGGTTATCGTTAGGAAAATTAATAACCACATGGGTGAGGTAGCATAACTCTGTTTCTCTGTTTTTTGACGAGGGAGAGATTAGGATTCCACGCAGAGTTCAAACTGAAACAACCATCTCCGTTTACAAGATTGCTTGCTAATTTAATTTCACACATTCCTTAATAACATTATCCCAGTAGCCGGCGGCGCATGCCAGGTTTTCAGTGTTTTAATATTCCACAGGCTGACCGGTGCCAAGACAGTGTTACGCAATGGCGGATCTGATCGGTTGTTTAAGCATGTGCTACGCTTACGTTCAGTACACTAATCCTCCACAGTCCTGTTGGTCTGACCAAAATACGGTAGGCAACAACTGTGAGGAATACTGTAGACACCGGGTTTACGCTAACTAAGATCATCCTTTACGGAACCTAAAATGACTCCTTATATAGTGGACGAAAAACAAAGTTCACATTATATTTTTGTGAAATACGACCAATGTTCCCAGTGTAAGGCAAAATGGCCGTAGACTTAGGGGCCATCTCAGTATTATCACCACTCATCAGGTGCACAGTTGGTTGATGGTGCAACCCATGCCTGATCTGTCTTTCCCTATAACCATTCTGAGGAAAGGTGACTTCGAGATAGGCTAACTCAGCGTACAGCATCCGTCTGCTCGTAGTACAGGTTACTGAGTAGAATGCACGCGGAAGGAGGATACAAGAGACTTGGACCGGATTTGTGATTGGTGTAAAGAATGGCAGCTAACTCTGAATATAGTAAATGTAAATTAATGCAGATGAATAGGAAAAAGAATCCTGCAATGTTTGAACACTCCATTAGTAGTGTAGCGCTTGACACAGTCACGTCGATTAAATATTTGGACGTAAAATTGCAGAGCGATATGAAGTGGGGCAAGCATGTAATGGCAGTTGTGGGGAAGGCGGATAGTCGTCTGTGGTTCATTGGTAGAATTTTGAGAAGATGTGGCTCATCTGTAAAGGAGACCGCTTATAAAACACTAATACGACCTATTCTTGAGTACTGCTCGAGCGTTTTGGATCCCTATCAGGTCGGATTGAGGGAGGACATAGAAGCAATTCAGAGGCGGGCTGCTAAATTTGTTAGTGTGAGGTTTGATCATCACGCGAGTGTTACGGAAATGCTTCAGGAACTCTGGTGGGAGTCTATAGAGGAAAGGAGGCGTTCTTTTCGTTAATCGCTACTGAGGAAATTTAGAGAACCAGCATTTGAAGCTGACTGCAGTACAATTTTACTGCCACTAACTTACATTTCGCGGAAAGACCACAAAGATAAGATAAGAGAGATTAGGGCTCGTGCAGAGGCATATAGGCAGTCATTTTTCCCTCGTTCTGTTTGGGAGTGGAACAGGGAGAGAAGATGATAGTTGTGGTACGAGGTACCCTCCGCCACGCACCGTATGGTGGATTGTGGAGTATGTATGTAGATGTAGATGTAGAAGTCAACACATGTGTAAACAGGTTCGTGAATTAAACACCAAACCTGACCTCAATCAGTCGTAACGAATCAGACAGAGGAACACAAATGAAGAGAGGCCACATCAAAACTTAATAAAATATCGGAGCTATTCTAATCCAACGAGTTTTTAATGAGGTGCTCACACTGATCTACTACCGGGATCAACAGAGTAGAAAGGTGCTTTCCTACATGATGCTCGGAACACCAATGATACAATCGGTCGAAGACGAACCATTTCCTTGTGGATTTTGTGGAGGCCATATAACCCAGGGGAGTAGCACAGTAAGACCTAAGACTCATGATAGTCTCCTGTGGTATAGAAATTTTCTTGAGCAGACTGTTAGTCTGTAGCGATGTTTAGTGCTACTTTTCATTTAGGTCTAGGAGTACTTACTATATATCTTTATATAACTAAATACATAAAAGCAATTTGGTATTTCTCTGTCTACAACCATTACTGCTTCTTGTTACCACCATAAAATAAAGCGTTTCCATTATAAATCAATAATTTGCTGTGAAATGTCCTCTTTGGAAAATTATATATTACTGTGCTGGTAAACTTCTACGTTATGTGATTTTCAAACAGCTGCGGAACCTCGACGTATTCAGATATTTCTCTCTTTACTTATTCTGATCATCACTAAAGTGCAACACAGTTTCTTTTTTTTTAGCGCAACGCAGTCTGAATTTCAATAATCCCTACAAAAGAATGGCCCTGATTAACAATAACCTTTACCTTTCATGAATCACTTACCTCACAAAAATCTTCGTAACTGGAACTACTGCAATACTGCGAGCACTAATACTGCCAGCTGAATGACAGTTTCTAACTACTGAAGGCACTAACTACTGATAGGCGTAGATAGCAAATAAAAGATTTTGATGGGGAACAAACAATGTATTTACCTTAATAGCGTTCAAATGTTATTATATATATATATATATATATATATATATATATATATATATATATATATATATATATATATATATATACAGGGTTATTACAAATGATTGAAGCGATTTCACAGCTCTACAATAACTTTATTATTTGAGATATTTTCACAATGCTTTGCACACACATACAAAAACTCAAAAAGTTTTTTTAGGCATTCGCAAATGTTCGATATGTGCCCCTTTAGTGATTCGGCAGACATCAAGCCGATAATCAAGTTCCTCCCACACTTGGCGCAGCATGACCCCATCAATGAGTTCGAAAGCATCGTTGATGCGAGCTCGCAGTTCTGGCACGTTTCTTGGTAGGGGAGGTTTAAACTCTGAATCTTTCACATAACCCCACAGAAAGAAATCGCATGCGGTTAAGTTGGGAGAGCGTGGAGGCCATTACATGAATTGCTGATCATGATCTCCACCACGACCGATCCATCGGTTTTCCAATCTCCTGTTTAAGAAATGCCGAACATCATGATGGAAGTGCGGTGGAGCACCATCCTGTTGAAAGATGAAGTCGGCGCTGCCGTTCTCCAGTTGCGGCATGAGCCAATTTTCCAGCATGTCCAGATACACGTGTCCTGTAACGTTCTTTTCGCAGAAGAAAACGGGACCGTAAACTTTAAACCGTGAGATTGCACAAAACACGTTAACTTTTGGTGAATTGCGAATTTGCTGCACGAATGCGTGAGGATTCTCTACCGCCCATATTCGCACATTGTGTCTGTTCACTTCACTATTAAGAAAACAATGTTGCTTCATCACTGAAAACAAGTTTCACACTGAACGCATCCTCTTCCATGAGCTGTTGCAACCGCGCCGAAAATTCAAAGCGTTTGACTTTGTCATCGGGTGTCAGGGCTTGTAGCAATAGTAAACGGTAAGGCTTCTGCTTTAGCCTTTTCCGTAGGATTTTCCAAACCGTCGGCTGTGGTACGTTTAGCTCCCTGCTTGCTTTATTCGTCGACTTCCGCGGGCTACGCGTGAAACTTGCCCGCACGCGTTTAACCGTTTCTTCGCTCACTGAAGGCCGACCCGTTGATTTCCCCTTACAGAGGCATCCAGAAGCTTTAAACTGCGCATACCATCGCCGAATGGAGTTAGCAGTTGGTGGATCTTTGTTGAACTTCGTCCTGAAATGTCGTTGCACTATTATGACTGACTGATGTGAGTGCATTTCAAGCACGACATACGCTTTCTCGGCTCCTGTCGCCATTTTGTCTCACTGCGGTCTCGAGCGCTCCGGCGGCAGAAACCTGAAGTGCAGCTTCAGCCAAACAAATTTTTATGAGTTTTTCTACGTATCTGTAGTGTGTTGTGACCATATGTCAATGAATGGAGCTACAGTGAATTTATGAAATCGCTTCAAACATTTGTAATAGCCATATATATATATATATATATATATATATATATATATATATATATATAATGCGTTTAAGGCAAGACCCAGTAAATATAAAAAGAGAACGATAAAGAATCATTAAAATGTAGCTCAGAGTGTCCATGTTACGTGAATAAACCTCTAGTAGTAATTCAAGGTCTAGGCACTTCAAACAATTGACGACCTGTGTTAAGACTTAATATAAAATTATAATATTTTCATAAAAGTGTAACAGAACAACGAACCACATAAGGTATCAGTTTATCCTAATAATCCTAATAACACAGGTCGTCAATTGTTTGAAGCGCCTAGACCTTGAATTACTATAGAGGTTTATTCACGTAACATGGACACCCTGAGCTACATTTTAATGATTCTCTATCCTTCTCTTTGTATATTTACTGGATCTTGCCTTAAATTCAGGACTGTCAGTAGGTATGTGTTATCCTTTAGCTTACGATCAGTTGGTAAAAATTATTCTCTGTATGCAATCCATTGGTGTAAGGATACTTGTAACTGACATGTAATATTTTAGTGTCATTTACGTTACTTAAGTTTTATTAACGATCATGTGTCGTCCCCTTTGAGCTTAGCGCACAGATCCTTTTTGATCAGTAATATTATTATATTATTATACTTTTCTTTTTTTAAATAATGCACTGTCCCCAGTCTGGGTATAATTCCCTGACATTCAGTTCTTTCTGTGTTCTTTATTGACTACATTCTTTATTAACTACAAATGTACTTATATGAATATAATTTCTCACATTTATGTAATATAAATTTATAAAAAGATTCATTATCTTTAAATAATTTGCGAAATTACAGTCAGATCAGTACTAAATTATTATAATGATACAGCCATCTGGCAGTAATTGTCCTCACGTAACCATGACGCCAGCCAGTTGGTGAACAGCTGTCAGACAGTAGCTTTCTAGTCCTTTTTTAAATATCAAAAGTGATATCTTGCTTACTCCCACTCCTACGTGATGCTACTATCATTGCTATCGATCGTCTGTACACATGTGTGGGAATATGGCCAGTGTAACAAAACTATATTAGCCAGTAATTTTGTCAGATTCCGTAACCAACTACGATTTTTCATATTAGGTAAGGTATTTCTTACCACTCACCACATATTTTTGCATACATTTATTGTGTCACGTTTTAACGTTTTTCTCGATGTTCTTATACGAATTTTTACTTAACTAGGGCGATGTAGCTCTTAGAACACGACAATGTATAGTGATTGGTATACACTGAACAATACTTTAGATTATTATATGTTTCATAATGGAAAATCAAATACAGAATGTATTTTTTATTGTTCTCTTCCGATATGTAATTTTCTGTATTTTACGTCTTAAGATGGTTCGTCACTGAGCCCAAACTGGTAATCAATGAAGAAAATTTGCGCTCTTGATGTAGCCTTTTTACCCACAGTTGTTACTGACGATGTTTCTGATGATTGAAGTGATGATAACGTTACGTTTTGTAAAGAATTAGATGGGATGATTTATTTAAGGATTCAGGGTACTTTTCTGGCTCAATATTACGTAAAAACCAACACCTATTTCTTTCATGCACTGTTTATAATCTATATGTTTTACAGATTTTTTTGTTGGTATCAGGTAATGCAACATACTTTCTAAACAAATTAGAAGTATTTAGAATATCTTTGGACCCACTTAGGGTTATTAAAAAAATTTTAAAAAATTGATGCAGTTTTTTTTCCAAAATGCTTTATCAAATTGTGGTACCATTTCATCCAATGTTATACATTTGAAGGAGACCAAATTTTTACCAGATATATATGACATGATGGCTGAGATACTAGACCTATTTAACCCCACCTATTATGTATATTACAAGGTAAAAAATACCACATTTTAATTTATATAAGTTTTTCCTAATAATAATGTTATTTTTTCTGTAATTTAGTTGATTCTGCAATAAACAAGAGGTATGCTACGTAAGTATGGACTATTGTCAGTTATAGAAAAAAATTAGAGCAATGCTATATAAACTTAGGAAGTATTTGTACCTGAATCCTGAAAAATACAACTTGCAGTGCCAATAAACAAGAGGTCTGCTAAGTAAGTATGGACTATTGCCAGCTACAGAAAAAAGTTAGAGCAATGCTTTATAAACCTTAGGAAGTGTTCTTACCTGAATCCTGAAAAATACAACTTGCAGGAAATTGTGAATGAAGATATCAGTCCAATTAAACCGTGCCTCAGATCATTCCTGAAGCGTAGTCTTCGTCCTGCAGCATCTCTCCATCTTCAGGCTTACTCTTGTCATTCATTTTGGCACTTCTTGCTTCTTTGGTAACTTGAAGAGCGAATCTCTGAGCTTCATGCAGTCGTTGCCTGTCTCACGCAAGTAGTTGATCTTCCATATTAGAGCCACATTCAGTGCCTAAATTTCTCAGGAATTCCAACTTTCCTATCACCCCATCATCGAGACGTATCACTGAATCTAGTACACCAACTCTTATTATATTTAGTCCTACAAAAACATTCTTGGGTAATCCTTCCCATATGCAATGTTTGAAAAATTCATTTATATTTTGAGTGCCCCCATGAAGATATTTACTAAGCAAAACAGGGTCACTCAGATCCCTAAAAATTGGTTTTATTTCATTCAGAACAGGTTAGGAAGACAATGCTTATGATGGTATATTTGACCATTGTATTTTGCTTTCTCATAACCACACCAAGGGTGGTCATCTATGGACAAATTATGAAAGCAGGTAGCCCATACAGATTTTCTTCTTGCTGTAACATCATTCAGAGGTTCAGTTTGTCTAATGTACACTCCATAACAACTCTGAAGAAGGTCTATTTCAGTTTCTGTTAATCTGCCTAGTCCAGACAGAGATTCTCCGTCAGATAGTAACTTTCCTTTCATTTCTCTTCATAGCTTCCTGAATCAAGCGCTCATTATCTTTTGCACATTTCCACAACACTCCAGCTTTGTTATCAATGTATCACCATAAACAATGAACTCGCTAACTTTATAGAAAGCTTTAGAGTCCCCATCGGCTAGGTACTTCCGATATCAAACGTTGTAAACCGGCACAGAACTCTGAAGTATTTTTAGAGCTCCATCACACTCCATAAGTCCACTGTAACCATCATAATTCTTAGAACACTGATTTTCAATTTGTCCTTTAGGGTTACCTTGGCAGGTGTGGCAGTACTTAGATAAGCACTCAACGTCAACAACTTTTCCATTCTCCAGAGAAGTAGCACTTACAACACCATTCAAGGAACGATGTCCTCGATGTTGCCATGTCCCATCAAGTGCAACAGTAATGTCCCTGGTTCCACTAATATTTAAAGTTTCGTATACCGCACGTTTCATTGGTGCATTGGACACAACCTTCAAGGCAACTAAAAGTGTTTTTATGAACTTCCTGAACATACTGGGAGGAGGAGGAAGGTCCATCAAGTCACAAAACGTTTGAGCAGCCTTCTTGCCTTTTCCTATTGCACGCACTGCATGCTCTAACGTCAAAATTCACATCATATGAATTACGTTCAAGTTATTTTCGAGGTAGATTTATTTCAGGATCAACACAGAACAACTAATTTTGACGCTGAACACTTCATGCTACTATGTTGTTCAACTATTCCCAGACAGCCTACACCATCACATTGTTTACATTTCGCCACTTCCTTTATCAAAGAAGATAAGATGCTCACATCAACAATAACGAATCCACTACAAACAGCGTCATTGTTAACACAAAAATTTGAATCACCAGGAGTTGTGCCATGTGGGAGTTTCTTCTCTGAAAACCTGACACATAGGTTACTTTCAACAGTGTGGCTTGCATTGTTTGTGAACTGGTTACACACGGAATTTCCTTTTATTCAATTTCTTGATGTGTGGCATAGTTCGTATTTACACCATAAAGGACGTGACTTCCGCAAATGTATGTGGCACTTGTGCAACAAACATTCAATAACATGTAAACAAATTGCTTCAGAGAAACAATAGTAAATACTAGCAAAGATAATCATTGACAAACACTATAAACATGCACTGTTACCAACATATACAATGCATCATACGTATAATCGCTGGAAACAGAAAGTTCACAGTTCTTTTCGAAATAGTACTGGTTTCTGTAACAGAGATAAAAGGTAAAAGGGGGATGGCGACATACATGACCGTACGGTAATTCTGTTAGTCTGTACCCGGAAATTAATTGCTGATGCTGCAATTTATGCACATGACTGTATCAAACGTTACAGTATGTGAAATCACTTTGAAAATAGCACTGCACATATGTTTATAATACATCTGCTCAGAGGTCGCAAACACGCAACTCCAGCGGCATTAATTTCAGAGAAAGAGAAAGTTTAATAAAAGAAAATAATACTTACAACTGATGGGTGGTCATCAAAGCTACATTGGAACTTAATATTTCACTTCCAGCTACTTTTCGTGTGTTTCAAGATTTAAGAAAAGGAAACAGTTTTTAATGATACAAATGATTTGTAATATGAATGGCTAAATTCAGTTAGTCTTTAACAGGAGAGAGAGCACAGCACTGGAGCCTTTCTGTTCATTGTTGGAGAGGTGTGGCGGTATGTTGAAATGTCAACAACGAGTCATGATGTTCCAGTCAAAATTATTATCGCATCTCTGTTTGTTGCTTTTCCGCAGCAAAGTATGCTAGTGAAGTCTCTCCATGGTTAGGCTGCAAAGCCATCCATAGTGGCCACTGATGTTTTAACATTATTACTAAACACAGCTATGACACACCATCAGAGTTATGAATACTTAGTCTAAGAAAGTGAAAGAAATGACAGAATAAATATAAACAAAAACTACCTTTCTTATCTTCATAACTGACTGCAGTAATTCAAGCTTGGGTGATCATTTGTTTCAGGAAATGTTAGCAAATTTTTTTGATTTACAGACATTAGTCAGTGGTATTCACAAGCAGAACTGTAGAGAAACAGCGAAAGAATTACATCATCACAGAAAAGGAGGTTTTACGAATAGTTTGGGGGTTCAAGAAATTCAAGAATTATTTACTTGATAATAAAATTAAAGTATATACATATCATAAAGCCCTATGTTACATTCAGGAATGTAAATTGTATTATAGGAGGATCACCATCATCCTGATATTTTGCCTAGGTTACCAGTTTGAGCTGATGATGAACATAGAAATGAAAATGAAGACAAATATTTCAAATTATGTATATAATGGAGAAAATTATGAAAAACATATCAGTACAACTTACTGCCGATTTAGAAGGCACCAAAATCATTATGCTCGTTGGACATTATCAAAAAATTATTTGTGGAAGAAAGCTAATGTGAAAGTACTGCTACATTATCAAGTTTACAAACGTAAATTATTCAATAGACACAGTCCCAATAGTGACAGATGGAAAATTTGTTGACCAGAGCAGTACATTGACAAACTCATTAAGTACACACATAAAAGTTTTGGTCTCTGTGGTTCACTGAAATGAGTACAAAAAATTCAAGAAATTGTTTACTTTCTTAATATTGCTAGGAGAGTTAGAAAATATCTTACACTTCTGATAGATGTCTGAGAGTCAAAGTTAACAACTAAACATGTAGAGGTTATTTGAAAAGCATAATTCGTAGCAAACACATCGACCTAGTTGGTACTGATTTATTTGGAAAATTGCCTAACGGGAAAGGCGGACCTGTTATACATTTGTGATGGGAGACTCTATTTATGAGGCATTGAACTTCCTCCTTTGAAGAGTGCTACAAGCAGAAGAACTGTAACCCAAGTTACACAAGTCTACTTCCACAGTTTGGTATTCTCCATTCTGTTCCTTCTGACAGTAGGAGTCAATGTATATCAAAATCATGGAAGAATTTTATGATGATTATAACATAAAACATTTACCATTACCTACATCTGTACATTCACACCTTTTAACATTACTTGGAGTTACATGAGGCAGATAGGGCAGCTGTGTAGAAATAACTGTAGCAACAGTCGCTGAAACTCAATAGATAATGTTGACTGTTTTGAAGATACGCTAAACAGTTTACAACACACCACAGCTGGTTTTCTCCACATGGATTTTTCTATCTTAAGAAAAGCGCCTCCTATCAATGAATTAGTTGAATTCCCATAAGAGCATTTCTATAGATGAAAGAGGAGACATGGTTAGGAAGGCTATGGAACACTATAGTAAAAGAAAACTGGGACATGACACCACATTGAACCCACACAGTTCAAGACTGGAGAACTTGTATTAACTAAGAGCTATTCTAAGTTCATGAAGAATGATATGAAAAATTTTTTTGATGAATACATTGGACCCTTCGAAATTTTAGAAAATCCACATCCTAATGCATACAGACTTATCTACCAAAAATTTGCGAAACGTTAGCAACTGAACACAGCTGAAATTCTACAGACATACATACTGATCTAACGACTGCATATACATTTCTGTTTACTTGAAGTTTCATGATACATTACATTTTTCATTCTCTCAGGGGGATACACACTATTTTTGGATAATCCATATGACAAAAACAAAGCTCCAGCCATGTGACATTTGCTTCTACAGTGACACATTTCTGATTCATATATTTTATTCTTGATAGATTTTATGTATATATGTATAAAATCGATTATTCCCTTTTAGGAGAGTGATTGACTTTAATTCACGATTTTATTTTTGGATGCTTTCATCTTCCTGTTACAGAAAAGAACCGCTATGTTCACTGGCCAGTTATTACTTAAGAAATTTATATGAAGACTCAGTGCAGCAGAGCAATGGAAAGAACTAAATTCACCCCAACAATTTCTTTTTGTTTGACCAGTCTGAATTAAACCCTTCTAACCTCAAGATTATCATTCGCTAAGGCTTGTACATTGATTTAATTTTATTTAATAGTTATTGTCCCCAGCAACCCAGTTACATGACATGTTGTGTTCAAGTGCCTCTCTGACAGAACGTAGCTGCTTAAAACCAGTTATAATACCCCTCTTATAGTCTTTAGTCCCAAGACTACTTTGATGAAGTCGCCACGCTAATCAGTCGTGTGAAAGCTTGTACTTATTTGCATAGCTTCTGGAGCCTACATCCACATGAAACTGCTTACTGTTGTAAAGTCGTAATCTTCCTCTTCCATTTGACCTCGCATAGTTTTCTCCATTTCTGTATCAACTATTTTCTTGATGGCTCACGATGAGTTCTATGAATGGCTATTTTTCATTCCACATGAATTTCCCTTCATTGGCATTTAATACAACTTAAGGATTCTTTTACACACCTAGAAAGCAACTGGCGTTCTGCAGTCTGAAGCTGTATGTACAAATGTTTGTTGTCACATTGTGCCATAATTTGTTTTCTTCCAAGTTTTGTTCAGTTCTTTCTCATTAATATCCAGTCATTCCACCCAGATTTCAGCGTTGTTCTGCAGCACTAAAGTTTGAATGTATCTCCTCTCTTCTTGTCTCTACTGTTAATCAATCACATTTTACTTCTGTATAAGGGTACACTTTTGACAGATATCTTCATTAAATACTATGTTTTAAATTTTGTATTTGATTTTATTAACTTTCTGTTTTTCAGAAATGCTTTCTTTGCTATTGCAGAATTGCATTTTATACTCTCAACCATTGTCAGTTATTTTGCTGCCAAGATAATAAGACATCTAATACTTTCAGTATTTCATATTCTAACCTAATTCTGTGAACGACACCAGATTTCATTCGAGTATACTTCATTAACCATCTTTTACTTTCGTTGATGTTCGTATTATGACCTCTTTTACAGACACTATTAATTCACTTCAACTGCCCTTTAAGTCTTACGTCATCTCTGACATAATCGCAATATGATCTCCACAATTTAAGTCTTTCCTCCGTGAATTTTAATCCATTTCCTGAATTTTTTTTTTTTGATTTTTTCACAGTTTTCTCAGTGTACCAATCTTCCTCACGTCATTCACAGCTACTGCTTCCCATTTGTGTCCTTTGAATCTTATAGACGCAGTCTGGTCTCTGTACAAGTTATAGAAAACCTTTCGCTTCCAATATCATAGCGAGTCATTCAAGTTTTAAACCATGGATTTCCGTCAAGCTTGCGAAAAGTTGTCTCTAAACCAACAGATACAATATAGCTGGATTTACCTTCCTTCAAGCTGCCTTCTAACATAAGCCACAAGGTCAAGATTTTCACATATGTTTTACGTATCTATGAACAAAAATTGATCATCCTAACTGAACCCAGTTATATCAGTTTGTGAAAGGATAGCATTCTACATAGGTCATATACAATGAATGTTCATTGTGGTGAAATTTCCGTAACTCACTAGAGCAGTTTGTTGTTGTTGTGGTCTTCAGTCCAAAGATGTATGCTACAACTCTCCATGTTACTCAATCCTCTGCTAGCATCTTCATCTCCGACTAACTATTGTAATCTATATCCCTCTGAACCTGCTTACTGTATTCATCTTTTCGTCTCCCTCTACGATTTTTACCCTCCCCCCAACCCCACCACACTTCCACCCAATACCAAATTGTTGATCCTTTGATATCTCAGAATGTGTCCTAGCAACCGATTCCGTCTTATAGTCAGGCTGTGACACAAATTTCCTTTCTCCTTAATTCTATTCAGTATTTTCTCATTACTGAAGTGATCTACCCATCTAATATTCAGCATTCTTCTGCAGCAGAACATTTCAAAAGTTTCTATTCTGTTTTTCTCTATACTGTTTATCGTCCATGTTTCATTTCCATACACAGCTGATACAAATACAGTCCTGACACTTAAATCTAGATTCGATGTTAACTAATTTCTTTTCTTCAGAAAAGCTTTTATTGCCATTGCCAGTCCACATTTTATAAGCTCTCTACTTCATCCATCACCAGTTATTCTGTTGCCCAAATTGCAAAACTCATCTACTACTTTCAGCGTCTCATTTCCTAATCTAATGGCCTCAGCATCAGTTCATTTAATTTGACTACATTTGATTATCCTTGTTTTGCTTTAGTTGATGTTCCTCTTATATCCTCCTTTCAACACACTGTCCATTCTATTCAACTGCTCTTACAAGTCCCTTGCTGACTATAATAAAATTAAAATGCCATCAGCGAACCTCAAAGTTTTTATTTCTTCTCCATGTACCTTAATTCGCACTCCAAATTTTTCTTTTGTTTCCTTTACTGCTTGTCAATCTACAGATTGAATAACGTAGGGTATAGGCTAGAACCCTGTCTCACTCCCTTCTAAATAATTCCGTCCGTTTTCTGCCCCTCGATTCTTATAACTGCCATCTGGTTCCTGTATGTGTAAATAGCCTTTCGCTCCTTATGTTTTGCGGCTGCTACCCTCGGAATTTCAAAGAAAGCATTCCAGTCAACATTGTCAAACGCTTTCTCTAGGTCTACAAATGCTAGCAACGTATGGTTTCCTTTCCTTAACGGATATTCTATGAGAGATCGCAGAGCATTGTCTCGAAGCAGTATAAAAGAAACAAAAAGTGACTGTCTTAGGACGACGTTTCCAAGAATTCAGTTTCAACAGTGATGCGTTTCATAGAGCCTCATATAGGAGGAGCACATTTAATGCATGTATGTTATGAAGTGAGCGTAATCGGTAGCTAACCAGCTGATATAAGAATGATACATATTCGTGTGAATGGGTCCTTACTGGGGCAAACGGCACAGTACTTCAGGCAAGCAGTAGTTCTCATACCCTCTTCTGACCATACTTTGGTCTTTTCTTCTATTCTTTGAAAAGAAAATGACTGTTTCCTTGCCCAATCCACGCTTTATCAAAGCTTGTGCTACGTAGTTAATTTTGTCAACATCGAAGCGATGTTAATCGTCAACTTACTTCTTCCATTATTTCCGGTCATCGTCTTCCATTGTCCTACAAAGACAGCCTCATTATTCTGTAGGTACGTCATTCTGCGGGACCAGTGAAGGTTACGTATTCGCGCAGTAATATTCGCAGGTCATGATTTAGCATTAGCTGTTGAGCTAGTTGTCAACAAACACTGCATCTACATGGCACTGAGCACATAACCGTAAATAGCACTCTAGCGGATTAATGGAGAGGAGTGACATCCGCCGATCAAAGCTCGTTAATTACCAGTCGCTAATGGGAGACAGCAAGGCACAGATGCCAATTGCAAACACTCAGCAAATCACAGGAAACCACCGGTTCACATGGTGGTAGCGAAGCACCTTCGACAGAAACGCGATGATGTTACAGCAGTAGTGCCAATACCGACAGCACCTCAACATTACAAGTGCATGTGTACGCTGCACTGAGACGTATACGATTGATATACGAGTAACAGATCGTTAACCCCGGCTGTTAGACATACAGATTGTTGCTTTTTCCGAATACCTTAGCTTAAGCGCTGCACTAGGCTTTGATATCATTTCGTTTAGAGACAAACTCGTTATTTCAAGGAGTGATGCGTTTGTACACTTTACTCGCTTTCGAGAGGAGCAGCCTGGAAACATCTATCCCACTTTACAGTAGAAAATCATAAAAACTCAGTGCCATGGTGCATTCTTTGAAATGGACACTTTCGGCTTCTTTCCTCATACTTGTGTAATTAGAGTTCCTATTAAGCCACCAATTTGCTTTTCGACGGTGGAACATTAAATTCTCTTCAATCTTTCATTAAATCCAGAACTTCCTCCACGCTTCCCCCAGTGACAAATGGCCACGTGGTCAGCAAATGCGAGGCCGTCACTCAGAGAGAGCATGACGGTTGCAGAGAAATTGTTATGATAAACTCTTGACATAATTGGATTTTCTGTAGGTACATTGGTATACGTGAATGGGTAGAGGACTAGATAAAAATGATCATGCTGTTTACAATCTGACTGGGAATTGTCATTCGTGGGATATACTATTTTTCTTCGAAAGAAGTCAATAGAATGCAACACAGTTCATGATCCCTAGTGGAAAATGACATGAGACAATGGACTGACAAGCGAAAAATTGTTGTATTTCGTCAACAATGAGAGTCGTGAATGATAGTAATGCATTGAGTGAAACAAGACCTGAAAAAGTAGGAAAAAAAGGGAAGACTGGGTTTAACGTCCCGCCGACATCGAGATCATTAGAGGAGCAGCACAAACTCGGACTGTCTCATGGATGGGGAAGGAAATCGCCCGTGCCCATTCCAGGGAACAATCCCGGAACTTTTCTGGAGCGATTTGGGGAAATTACGGAGAACCTAAATTTGGATGGCCGGGTTTGAACCGTCGTCCTACCGAATGCTAGTCCAGTATGCTAACCACTGCGCCACCTCGCTCAGTAGCAATTCTTGAAACTCGAGAAAAAAGCTGGAGGCTGGATATAACTGCACAATTAAGAAAGACACCCGTAAAAATGTACCTTCTCCTCACAATGAGAAGTTCGTGACACTACAACTCTAGCTTGTCAATGACCAATACTCAGTTGCAGCTATCTGCCTTTGACACTTGATGAAATGCAAGAGACGGAATTTTGCTCTTAATTCCATGTACTTCTATTAAAGATATAACATTATGTCAAAGTGATTGTGTTGGGATACCTCACTGCTCGAATGCCTTCGGCATTGTGGGTAGATGTTTCACACTACAGATGATATTCACAACTTCATTATCAACAGAATACTTCTGTCAACTAAGTGTCTGAAAAGCAGAATTGTCGTTGCAAATGCCGTTATCTCAGAAAATGATAGATTTAGAATTCCTGACTGTTCACGTTACAACATTGTCATCTGAATGAATATGTACACCTAGTTCAGATGATACAGACGTATGTTAAGCTATGGTTAGTAGTGGTGACTGTAGGACTGATTCCATCTTGCTATGACCATCACATCTATTTTCACTTACCGCATACATGTGGAATACAGAAAACATTAAATGCATCTTGAGGGATATCACCAGTGACACTGTGGGGTAGCTGGTGGAATTTATGTTGCTATTTATGTTGTTATTTATAATGTTGAATGTAATGGTGACTGTAGGACTGATTCCATCTTGCTATGACCATCACATCTATTTTCACTTACCGCATACATGTGGAATACAGAAAACATTAAATGCATCTTGAGGGATATCACCAGTGACACTGTGGGGTAGCTGGTGGAATTTATGTTGCTATTTATGTTGTTATTTATAATGTTGAATGTAATGTAGAAAAGATGCATTTCCCGGCCGATGCACCATTTGTGGGGCGGCTGGTGGAATTAATTGTTATTTAAATGTTCCTACTATTTATACTGTTGTTTACCGTTCTCAACACTGGCTCTCTAACTACAATATTGGCAACCAGAAAGTGATTAGCAAAACGTGAAGCCTGTAATTATAATTCCTAGTGCCCATTTCATCTGAGAAATACACTTATAGCTACAGCTTGTAGCTCTGAGGAATTAGGAGACTGTCTGGAATTCATAATCAAAAACGATTCTCTAAAATTGTACACTATATTCTGAAAGTCACAGACCAAAAAGAATCCACACAATCCAACTAACAGAGCAGTTCAGAGTCTAATGCGCTGATACAACTATAACTGTTCAAATTTAATGTTTAAGTGAATGTTCGCCATAATTTGATGATAATGTTCATCAAACGCCACGCTAAATTATGGTAGAATGTCTGTCCCGCGACGGCACGTGAAAATACGACATATGTAAACTGAAGATGGATCATTAAAGTTATCTCAGAATTAACACTCCACTCGGAAACGATTTTATGGTTGCGCGTATCCCGAGTAACTTATTACGGCATCCGAGGCGGTTTATAGCAATGATACCGACGCGACGCGACTCCCGGCACAGGTGGTGTTCTATTCAGCATCTGGAGAGAACTGGGGCCTTACTCTCTCGCGCAGCGTTCTTATATATAAAGCTGCGGTGTGGACGGCTAAGGCAACGCCTGATCAAATCGGCTCTCCCGACTAGCCACTGGGCTAGTAATGCACCACTTCTTCCTTTGCTGATGGCCGATGAAGCTCTCAATTTAAATGTGCGATCAGCACACAGGTAAATAATCACAATAAAAGTCTGACGTGGGTAAGTCAAATATTTTAGGCGAGAGAATTAATTTAATTACACTACACGCAGTAGACGAGCTCTGAACTTGCCCTTTGGAGATACGCTATCACTATAATTTTATAGTTATTCAATTGAGACTTCTCACATCTTTATGATTATAGCGGATCTCACTTCTACTTAAATTTAAACATCCTAGCCTTATTTAATCGCCTACTTAATCTATCTTGCTTCCTTAATTTCTAAGACAAAAACCAAAAATCATGAATTTCAACAAAAGTTTTAATTTGTGAGATCCAGAATACTGTTTGTACTAGATTATTATGAAAAAGGAATCTAAATATAAATTTTTAAGTTTCTAGCTCTTTTCTGTTGCGCCAATGATTTTTACAGAAAAATGTCCAAATTTCGAAAATGGTTCAAGTTATTAAACTGATATTCAACACATATTGATTTAGTATTACTCCTGAAATGCTAGAAACGTTTCAGGTTATTTACTTGATTTTTAAAGTATAGCGCAACATTTATGACGTCAGAGCTAGTTACAGCGGACTAGGCTGGCACACAATGGAAAGACTGATGTGAATTTTATAAGGCGTGAGTAGGCTGCTTCCCTACATCACCCTCTACTTAATTTTTTTAAATGTTAATGAACGAGAAAAAAGTTTAATTACAAAAAGGGAAGCAAGAGTACAGCTTAACTCCCTATGAAAATTAAAACTGAAATGTAAACATATCGAAATATTAAAAGAAAACTGATTACCTAATTCAATTATTTAAATTGCTGGCATGTTCACTGCCTCTTAAGCAACATTATCACTCAAAATTTACGCAAAATCAATTAAACACTTAGGCATACATGTTGGCTTAGACAAACGAACACATAAAATACGTAAAATTATGAAAATCTTAAATCCATTAAATACATTTTTACATACACAAATTCAAAGAAAATAACACAATTATTCATGATACATAAACAGATTATAATATCTTAGCAGTCTTTTCTAAACTTGAAAGAAAATTTCACAAATCATGACAATTTCATTTTTACACACGTGGTTGTAGCCGCTTTGGCTGGCGTTCTATACTTCCATTCACAAGGGTAGAGGAGGGAAGTTGCTATGGAGTGCGTCCCTCACGTTCACTCTAAATTACATGGGGAGAGGGGAGGTGTCACTGTGAGTTGTGTCAAAGTCACTCCACGCTTTCATGCAGCTACCAGGCTGCCATTATCTGGTTTCTCCTGTAGAACAAACAAAACGAGTGCCTCACAATCGGTTTACTTAATATCTATGGGTGGGTCATAATGAAATGGGGATATATACATTTCATCTTTCAATATGTTAATGGAACAAAGTTAACAGAACTTTTCCAATCTTACTCTCGCGGTTACTTAACTGTCATAAAATCGGTAAACAAATGGCTCAAAACGCCATTAGTCACGAACTAGAGACAATTTATGCTCAAGGCATAGAATCATGAATTCTATTTAATCTCAAGTTATTATTTCTGGGCCAGAATACTGAACCAATGCTCGGTACATTCCTGACACATTTGTATTTTATTTACTTAGCTTAGTATATATGATTAGTAGTTGTCTTCTCAGCTTCTTTGTACATGTGAGTAACTTGTGGTAGTAGTACAGTTCTGAGTGTTCAAAACACACTACGTTTAGTTGACTACTAAATCCACTTATTGATCTTCTGCTGCTGTGTCAGTTCCACATCTGCAATTATTTACTTACTTCATCGAAGTGTATTTATGCTGAGCTATAAATAATGTCTCACGTCTGCCATTATGTCACTCAATTATGTTGCTAGTGTATGTACTTATTTAACACTCACTCTGTTAACATTTAAAGCGTTGGATAGCACATTATTTCATATCTATAGTGTATTGCAGCTGATCAGTTTGCTCACATGGCAATCCATTTCCACTCGATCGGATGCTGAAACCACAGGTAGTCTCTCTCCACCTACCACTGAAATGCATTAAGTAATTATGGACGAGCGTAATGCTTAATTCCTTAAACCTATAGGACACCATGAGCTGCTCTGTCTCATCTAACATAAGGGTACCTATGGTCGGATTCACGCCTCCAACTCATAACTTCAATACATGTAGGTGTGTCCTGTCACACACTACACCAAATAACGGCCAGCTCCAACCTTATAAATATTTCAAAGACGTGTCCTTCATGTCTCAACCACAAACACTGTTCGATTCTATTACACTGCCTTTCCTTGCTACACAAGGTGAGTTCATTCTTACAACTTATCTGCATATTTTTCATAACACTAAGTCATCTCTTTTACTATTAATTAGTTAGCTCTAATGCATACACTAGGTTTCACTGCCACTTCAGATCCTGCTTGAACACGAATTTGTATATCGTTTTAAATTACTGTTGGTGGACCATTTCCAATAATATAACAACTTTGTACTTATAATATTACCAGGGTTCTATACATACTTGTTACTCAAATACCTTTGTATCTTAATTACATCACACTTCTCTATTGTTTATGTCACTGTTAGGTTTGTCACATTAGGTATTTTCCTCACTAATCGGTGTATAGAATGGTTACAGAACTCATGGCTTGATAGCCATGACGGAAAATTTTTGTATTGCAAAGAAGAGGTCGAAATTTCAGGTGGATAGAACAGATGAAGAGAGAGTGAAATCTGAAAAGGGAAAGAAGATTTCACACAGCTGGGACTGCACAGCTGCCACACTGTGTAGAGGTTACAGAACAACCTCCTCCCTACAGAATTCATTAGCTTAATGCTGGCTTGATAGTCATAACGGAAAATTTAATGTGTTGAAAAGAAGAGGTCGAAATTTTAGTAGACAGGAAAGATGAAGAATGAGTGAGATCTGAAAAGGCAAGAAGATCTCACATAGCTGGGACTGCACAGCTGCCACACTGTGTAGAGATTATAGAACAACCTCCTCCCTACAGAAATCATTCATTACCTATGAACTTCTTTAGGTCGATCACGTTCGTGAGACCTAATAGCTTTTTACTTTTAGGGTACTGTAGCCTATATGCATTGCCATGTGGTTTTCCCATGATCCTAAAAGGTCCTTGGTATATGAACATGAATTTCTTTGTTTCTGCATTTATTTTCTTTGATTTTTCCTTGTTTTTGACAAGCACTAACTGACCTATTTCAAAACTGGTGGGTACCGCTTTTGCGTCATGACGCTTCTTCCTTTCCAATGCTCTTTTTCTTATATCTGCCCTAGCCATTAACTTCTTCTCGTCTGTGGATATTTGCGTTAGAATAGGAAATTCTACCATATCTGCAATCACATTGTGCGGTTCTTGGCCAAACATCAATTCGCACGGCGCAAAACTAGTTGCATCATGCCTTAAGTTTTTAATTACATTCTCAAAATACTTCATGTGCTCTGCCCAACTTGAGTGTTTCCGAGCACAATAAGTCCTGCAAAGCCTATTCAATTCTCTCATAATACGTTCACTCATATTTCCTTGGGGGAAATACGCAGATATTTTCAGATGTTTCACTCTGGCCTTATCCAGACATTCTTTAAATCTATCAGAAGTAAATTGAGGCCCTTTGTCTGACAGCAAATTCTTCGGAACGCCAACGTTCACGAAGAAATCTTTTTCCAACTTTTCAACCAACGTTTTTGCATTTGCTCTTTTAATTGGGTATAGCTTAACATATTTACTAAATCCATCCACAACAACAAAAACATGGGTGAAACCACCTCTCGAAGCAGGAAGAGGGCCAAACAAATCACAAGCCAGTAATTCTAGCTTTTCAGTTGGCTCTACTGAATGCATATCCCCTTGTATCCTGGTGTTAGCAGCACGGACTTTCTAGCACACTACACAAGATGCTAGACGCTTGGCAACACGGCGGTACATGTTGTCAAACACTACCTTCTCTTTTAATTTTGCAATGCACTTCTTTGCACCATAGTGCCCATACCTCAGGTGTACTTAGTCGGTTAGTAAGTCTACATGTTGTGAGGGAAAGCACAGCTTCCACTCAGAAACACCTACCTTTTTCCTTCTAAACAAAATACCTTTATGCAGACAATAGTATTGCGAAACCTTAGGATAGCTCGCATTTCCTAAATAGCTCTTCACTAATTTCAGCTGGTCATCTGCATTCTGCTCACGTCTCAAGTTCTTAATCACCCTCTTTAATGCACTTTCTTCCTTCACTTCGTGCAACGCAAACATTCGTACTTCACTTAGGTCTGTTGCTGTAATTGCCGCGTCATCACAGAGCTCCACACTTCTAGATAACCCATCAGCTACCAGATTGTCTTTCCCTTGAATATATCTAACCTCAAGGTCAAACTGCTGGAGATACAATGACCATCTTACCAAACGAGCATTCCTCAACTTACAGGTCTTTAAAAAGGTCAACGCCTTATGGTCACTGTAAACAATTATCTTGTGACTTAATAGATACTGCTCAAATTCCTGTACCCCAAATACAATTGCCAATGCTTCCAGTTCTGAGATACCATAATTTCTCTCTGCTGCCTGTAAAGATCGACTTGCGAAAGCTATAGTCTTGTGCACTTCTTGTTCGTTCTCTATTTCTACTTGGAATACCTCCACAGCTACACCATAGCCACTAGCATCAACAGACATACAGAATGTTTTTTCAAAATCAGGATGATGTAAAATAGGACTATTAATTAAAGATTGTTTAAGCACCTCGAACGCCTGTTGACATTCTGCTGTCCAAACCCAAGGGGTATTCTTTTTCAGCAGGAGGTGGAGACAGGGCGCATTAAAAGCCTGATCACTAACAAAACGCCTATAGAAGCCGAAAAGACCGAACATCGATCTCAACTGTTTCTTGTTTCTGGGAGCGTCAAATTTTTCAATGACTGCTAGCTTGCCTGGGTCAGGCAGAATACCTTTACCACTTATCATATATCCCAAGAAACCTATTTCCTCTTTAACGCACTCTGTCTTTTCAATCTTTAGTTTCATGCCACCTCTCTCAATAGCCTCTAACACTTCCTCTAATAAAACTATGTGTTTTTCCCAGGTAGGAGTTGCTATTAACAGATCATCTACATAGACTGTTATTTTATTACTTAAGGCTGGTCCTAAAACATGGCACATCACACGTACGAAGGCACAAACAGACATATTAACTCCGAAAGGTACCACACGGTATTGGTAACAAACTCCTTCGTACAAGAAAGCTGTGTACTTCCTTGAACTTTCCGCCAGTGACAAATTCCAATATCCACACGTGATGTCCATAGAGGTTAAGAATTTTACTCCCTGGAACTTTTGCAATAACTCGTGCATGTTCTGCGGTCTGTCACTTTCCCTAACCACTATTTCATTCAACCAACGAGCGTCCAAGACCAATCTAACACTCCCGTCTCTTTTTGGTACAACAACAAGAGGATTATTGTACTCACTGACCGCTTTTTCAATCACACCCCACTTTAGCATTCTCTGTATCTCCTTTCGAACCGCCTCCTTCCTAGCTACATGTATTTGGTATGGCTTCCTGAAAAACACTTGGCCAGGTTTCACCTTTAATTGACATTCATAACCTTTGACCACGCCAGGTCGATCTGAAAGTACCTTATGATGCCTTTTTAAAACCTGTCTCAGTTCTTTCTTCTGATTAGCTGAAATTTTATCGATTTCCTGCAATTTAGCTTCTATCATGTTCAAAATAATTGCTTCTTCTTCTTCTGTGTTTAGATTACTTTTACTAAGATTAACAGCTTCGTCCCAATATCTCCTATTTTTCAGTAACTCGTATAGTTACTACATGTTTATCAATAAAAGGTACCGTAATTACTCCGGTTATCGGCAAGAGCAATTTTAACTGGCTTCTTACAAAATCAACAACACCCTGATACTTCGACATGAAATCTATGCCAATTAAAATCTCAATACTGAGATTATTTACAACTAAGCATGGATGATCAATTAAATTACCATTAATGTTAAAGGGCAGCAAAGCTTCTTGCTTTACCGTTTTTGACACCTTGCCAGTAGCACCAATTATTCTTAGTCCTGATACCCTCATTACTGTAAGCTAGTCTTTACTGGGTAATGCATCAAAGAAGGACTGAGATATAGCACTCACCTCACTTCCACTGTCTAAGAGACAACGTACATTGATACCCAACATATTCACTATTATTATAGGGTGGCTTATTCTAGGTTGTACAGGTGGTTCCTCAAACTCATCCAATAGTTCCTTTTGTACAGTCCTGGAAATGGAAAAAAGAACACATTGACACCGGTGTGTCAGACCCACCATACTTGCTCCGGACACTGCGAGAGGGCTGTACAAGCAACGATCACACGCACGGCACAGCGGACACACAAGGAACCGCGGTGTTGGCCGTCGAATGGCGCTAGCTGCGCAGCATTTGTGCACCGCCGCCGTCAGTGTCAGCCAGTTTGCCGTGGCATACGGAGCTCCATCGCAGTCTTTAACACTGGTAGCATGCCGCGACAGCGTGGACGTGAACCGTATGTGCAGTTGACGGACTTTGAGAGAGGGCGTATAGTGGGCATGCGGGAGGCCGGGTGGACGTACCGCCGAATTGCTCAACACGTGGGGCGTGAGGTCTCCACAGTACATCGATGTTGTCGCCAGTGGTCGGCGGAAGGTGCACGTGCCCGTCGACCTGGGACCGGACCGCAGCGACGCACGGATGCACGCCAAGACCGTAGGATCCTACGCAGTGCCGTAGGGGACCGCACCGCCACTTCCCAGCAAATTAGGGACACTGTTGCTCCTGGGGTATCGGCGAGGACCATTCGCAACTGTCTCCATGAAGCTGGGCTACGGTCCCGCACACCGTTAGGCCGTCTTCCGCTCACGCCCCAACATCGTGCAGCCCGCCTCCAGTGGTGTCGCGACAGGCGTGAATGGAGGGACTAATGGAGACGTGTCGTCTTCAGCGATGAGAGTCGCTTCTGCCTTGGTGCCAATGATGGTCGTATGCGTGTTTGGCGCCGTGCAGGTGAGCGCCACAATCAGGACTGCATACGACCGAGGCACACAGGGCCAACACCCGGCATCATGGTGTGGGGAGCGATCTCCTACACTGGCCGTACACCACTGGCGATCGTCGAGGGGACACTGAATAGTGCACGGTACATCCAAACCGTCATCGAACCCATCGTTCTACCATTCCTAGACCGGCAAGGGAACTTGCTGTTCCAACAGGACAATGCACGTCCGCATGTATCCCGTGCCACCCAACGTGCTCTAGAAGGTGTAAGTCAACTACCCTGGCCAGCAAGATCTCCGGATCTGTCCCCCATTGAGCATGTTTGGGACTGGATGAAGCGTCGTCTCACGCGGTCTGCACGTCCAGCACGAACGCTGGTCCAACTGAGGCGCCAGGTGGAAATGGCATGGCAAGCCGTTCCACAGGACTACATCCAGCATCTCTACGATCGTCTCCATGGGAGAATAGCAGCCTGCATTGCTGCGAAAGGTGGATATACACTGTACTAGTGCCGACATTGTGCATGCTCTGTTGCCTGTGTCTATGTGCCTGTGGTTCTGTCAGTGTGATCATGTGATGTATCTGACCCCAGGAATGTGTCAATAAAGTTTCCCCTTCCTGGGACAATGAATTCACGGTGTTCTTATTTCAATTTCCAGGAGTGTATTTGTCTCCAACTAAAGTGATCGACATCTATCTTCATTACGTTTAGGTCAAAGTGTGTAGGGGTTTCCTGAATTACATTTTCAGCTGCCTTTTCCAGTCGGTCTATTAATTTCAAATCGAAACACCGCACGACTTCACTACATTTAGTTTGCTGAACATGACCCAAATTACTGTAGTCTGAGCGATTCTGCGCCTCCAGACCGGGCATAACACTAGTTACAGCTAAACCACTTTCACTACTATCGTCGGGTTCCTTCTCAAGTGACAACTGGTCACAGCTACTGGGTTCATCGGCCCCCAACAGGCCGTCCTCTACATTCTCACTTACCTCCTTTCCTAAATCTACACTCCTGGAAATTGAAATAAGAACACCGTGAATTAATTGTCCCAGGAAGGGGAAACTTTATTGACACATTCCTGGGGTCAGATACATCACATGATCACACTAATAGAACCACAGGCACATAGACACAGGCAACAGAGCGTGCACAATGTCGGCACTAGTACAGTGTATATCCACCTTTCGCAGCAATGCAGACTGCTATTCTCCCATGGAGACGATCGTAGAGATGCTGGATGTAGTCCTGTGGAACGGCTTGCCATGCCATTTCCACCTGGCGCCTCAGTTGGACCAGCGTTCGTGCTGGACGAGCAGACCGCGTGAGACGACGCTTCATCCAGTCCCAAACATGCTCAATGGGGGACAGATCCGGAGATCTTGCTGGCCAGGGTAGTTGACTTACACCTTCTAGAGCACGTTGGATGGCACGGGATACATGCGGACGTGCATTGTCCTGTTGGAACAGCATGTTCCCTTGCCGGTCTAGGAATGGTAGAACGATGGGTTCGATGACGGTTTGGATGTACCGTGCACTATTCAGTGTCCCCTCGACGATCACCAGTGGTGTACGGCCAGTGTAGGAGATCGCTCCCCACACCATGATGCCGGGTGTTGGCCCTGTGTGCCTCGGTCGTATGCAGTTCTGATTGTGGCGCTCACCTGCACGGCGCCAAACACGCATACGACCATCATTGGCACCAAGGCAGAAGCGACGCTCATCGCTGAAGACGACACGTCTCCATTCGTCCCTCCATTCACGCCTGTCGCAACACCACTGGAGGCGGGCTGCACGATGTTGGGGCGTGAGCGGAAGACGGCCTAACGGTGTGCGGGACCGTAGCCCAGCTTCATGGAGACAGTTGCGAATGGTCCTCGCCGATACCCCAGGAGCAACAGTGTCCCTACTTTGCTGGGAAGTGGCGGTGCGGTCCCCTACGGCACTGCGTAGGATCCTACGGTCTTGGCGTGCATCCGTGCGTCGCTGCGGTCCGGTCCCAGGTCGACGGGCACGTGCACCTTCCGCCGACCACTGGCGACAACATCGATGTACTGTGGAGACCTCACGCCCCACGTGTTGAGCAATTCGGCGGTACGTCCACCCGGCCTCTCGCATGCCCACTATACGCCCTCGCTCAAAGCCCGTCAACTGCACATACCGTTCACGTCCATGCTGTCGCGGCATGCTACCAGTGTTAAAGACTGCGATGGAGCTCCGTATGCCACGGCAAACTGGCTGACACTGACGGCGGCGGTGCACAAATGCTGCGCAGCTAGCGCCATTCGACGGCCAACACCGCGGTTCCTGGTGTGTCCGCTGTGCCGTGCGTGTGATCATTGCTTGTACAGCCCTCTCGCAGTGTCCGGAGCAAGTATGGTGGGTCTGACACACCGGTGTCAATGTGTTCTTTTTTCCATTTCCAGGAGTGTATTAGTACAGTATCAACATCCTGCACAGGCACTTTAGATAAGAGCACATCATCCTCATCGTAAATATAAGCATGAATTTCTTCTGCTACTTCACCTGACAATTCAGTATTTTGTAGCTCTTCCCTACCGTTACACTGCGCCTTCTCTTTCTCTTCCCACTTAGAAAGCGTCTCTAACACGGTATCTATCAAATACTGTGAGTGATCTAATATTTCTGCTGTATGCTTCGATGCTACCGACCCCTCATCCACATGTTCAGTCTGAGTATTCCGATCTGTCTTACCAATTACTGTAATTACTGGCTTAGAAAAAGTTACCGCCTGGTGAGCGCCAGTGTCCTCATGGACGGGAACTAGTTTTCCTGCC
This sequence comes from Schistocerca serialis cubense, assembly GCF_023864345.2. Taxonomy (NCBI): domain Eukaryota; kingdom Metazoa; phylum Arthropoda; class Insecta; order Orthoptera; family Acrididae; genus Schistocerca; species Schistocerca serialis. Next base: position 1,005,125,546 of record NC_064638.1, on the reverse strand, counting down.
TCGGCCTACTACTGTTTCCTTTATTTCCATTATGGTTAACTGGCACAGCATTGTTTTCAGCACTGTTGTTTACCTGCATAATTTTATTCGGAACAAAATTTCTATCATTTGGAGGCCATTGTTGGTTCTGATAATTATTTCTCCAATTCCTACCTCTCTTAGGATGACGAACACCTACTGTTCTGATGTTTACACTGCCATTCTGCTCGTTCTTAAAATTACTACTAGTGTTATTAGCATTTCTGTTAATACGTGCTTGCTCCTCATTGGCAGCAACACGCTCTACACGTTCCAAATATTCAATGAAACGATCCAGATTGTCTCTAGGGGCAGATATAATTCTAGTTTGCCAATACCGTGGCAGTTTGGTTTCAAGACCTAGTATTATCATTTCAGGTTTTAGCTTTTCGGCCAAATGTGACAAACGTGAGATCCATGACCTAGCAAACTCTTTAATAGATTCCTTGCCTACATTGAAGCGTTTTCCACCCCAAAATTCTCTCAATATTTCATTTTGCTTACTACTAGACCAATACTCATTAATGAAAGCTGTTTTAAATTCCGATAATGTTTTACACTTCAACATAACATCAGCTGACCAAAGCATGGCGTCACCTGCTAAATGGCTTCTAATAAATGAGATTTTTTCTCGTTCAGACCAAGTTGGTGGAATCACATCTTCAAAATCGTTCCAGAAATCTAGCGGGTGGATATTTTTATCTGGATCGAACCGCAAGAACTGCCGACACCCGATAAAAGCGGCGTTTGCAGCTACAACTTTTTGTATACTACCATTACCAGAAGTTACTGAAGCTACTTTATTCTCTATGTTAGCAATGTTAGTACTAATATTTTCTACTCTCATTTCAACATTATCTACTCTTTGCATAATATGAGTAGTATCAGTTTTGATTGCGTCTACTTCTGCTTGACATATATTTACATTTATATTAACATCCTTAAACCTATCTGAGCACAGTTCAGATTCGCCTCGATCTTTTCTGTTAACTTGTGCCCCAGCTTCGCATCTTCCATTTGGAAGCCTTTGCGAACCTCAACAACTTCGGATTTTACTGTTTTATACATCTCAGATAACTGTTAAGCAACCTTTTTCTTAATATCCTCATGATTGTAATCAATTTTATAATTTAAACTGTCCAGATCCACTTTCAACTTATTGCAGCCAGTCTTGAAGGAAGTTTCTAATTCAGCTTTATTGGATTCTAATTTATAGGTTCAAAATGGTTCAAATGGCTCCGAGCACTATGGGACTTAACATCCTTGGTCATCAGTCCCCTAGAACTTAGAACTACTTAAACCTAACTAACCTAAGGACATCACACACATCCATGCCCGAGGCAGGATTCGAACCTGCGACCGTGGCAGTCGCGCAGCTCCGGACTGAGCGCCTAGAACCGCGAGACCACCGCGGCCGGCCTAATTTATTGTCCATTGCTTCAAACCGTTCATTAAAATTCGTTTGGCTGGCCACAATCTCATACTTTAATTCAGCATTACTGCTTTTGACCTCAGTTATTTCAGACTTTAATTCAGCTGTCATTTTAGCATTACTGGTAGCTATTGCTTGTAATATAACATTTAAATCAATAGCCCCAGTATCTTTGGGTTGCTCACTAGCTGGCTTTTTATCACACTCAGGTGACGAAAAACTAGCTCCAACACCAGAATCATCAAAACTAAATGAAACTTCTGATCGATCAGTCATATCTAACTTATCCTTTTTAAACTCTACCACATCTGATGACGGTCGCGTTTTTAACTCATCAGATAAACTATCATCCAATAGATTAACAATTTCTGCTTTATGCTTTACTACAGGTGTCTCTATTATTGAATCATTGCCCTTTTCACACTACTGTCAGGAGACAATACTTCATATTTCACCTTAACATTACTATTTTCATGCATATTTTCACTTGAACCGTTGTCTGGATTTACAGTTCCATCAACAGACATAGGTTCTGATTTAAGTTTAACCTCAGTTTCTTCTGGCGGTTCCATCGCCGACGGTCTTTTAGTGCAGGTTAGTAAAATCTTTAACGGCTTTTCACTTAACTTAGTTCCTTCTGCACGATGTATGGCGTTGCCGGCGTGGCGTATCAGGATTACTGATGCGGCGCGGCGCGTTGAACTGCAGAAGGCACTCCGACGGCTGCTATGTGTCTGCGTGGCCCGCAACTGCAGGCGCGGCTCCGGTTGCTCCGGCAGACGACTGCGGTGAGGCGAAACTGGCTTCTCGCGATGCCGGCAGCGCCGCTAGACTCAGTGCCAGATCCGTCAATCCAGATGGGTTGTTAATCCAATTGCGTCGTCCACATGCACACGTAACACTAGCACTGTTCCATTACTCACTTGCGTGTCGCATTTCACTTCCGAATCCGAATATTTAAAAATCACTTTCACTTTTACTCAGTTTCTTCCTGGCCGATGCACAAATTGTGGGGCGGCTGGTGGAATTTACGTGGTTATTTATAATGTAGAATGTAATGTAGAAAAGATGCATTTCCCAGCCGATGCACCAATTTTGGGGCGGCTGGTGGAATTAATTGTTATTTAAATGTTCCTATTATTTATGCTGTTGTTTGCCATTCTCAACACTGGCTCTCTAACTACAATATTGGCAACCAGAAAGTGATTAGCAAAACGTGAAGCCCATAATTAGAATTCCTAGTGCCCACTTCATCTAAGAAATACATTGTACACTATATTCTGAAAGTCACAGACCAAAAAGAATCCACACAATCCAACTACCACAGCAGTTCAGAGTCTAATGCGCTGATACAACTATAACTGTTCAAATTAAATGTTTAAGTGAATGCTCGCCATAATTTGATGATAATGTTCATCAAACGCCACGCTAAATAATGGTAGAATGTCTGTCCCATGGCGGCACGTGAAAATACGACAAACGTAAACTGAAGATAGATCATTAAAGTTATCCCAGAATTAACACTTCACTCGAAAACGATTTTATGGTTGAGCGTATCCTGAGTAACTTAATACGGCATCCGAGGCGGTTTATAGCAATGATACCGACGCGACGCGACTCCCGGCACAGGTGGTGTTCTATTCAGCGTCTGGAGAGAACTGGGGCCTTACTCTCTCACGCAGCGTTCTTATATATAAAGCCGCGGTGTGGACGGCTAAGGGAACGCCTGATCAAATCGGCTCTCCCGACTAGCCGCTGGGCTAGTAATGCACCACTTCAAGTTATCGAATAGATCATTTCTTCCTTTGCTGATGGCCGATGAAGCTTTCAATTTAAATGTGCGATCAGCACACAGGTAAATAATCACAATAAATGTCTGACGTGGGTAAGTCAAATATTTTAGGCGAGAGAATTAGTTTAATTACACTACACGCATTAGACGAGCTCTGAACTTGCTCTTTGGAGATACGCTATCACTATAGATTTATGGTTATTCAATTGAAACTTCTCACATCTTTATGATTATAGCGTATCGCCCTTCTACTTAAATTTAAACATCCTAGCCTTATTTAATCGCCTACGTAATCTATCTTGCTTCCTTAATTTCTAAGACAAAAACCAAAAAATCATGAATTTCAACAAAATTTTTAATTTGTGGGATCCAGAATACTGTTTGTACTAGATTATTATGAAAAAGGAATCTAAATATAAATTTTTAAGTTTCTAGCTCTTTTCTGTTGCGCCAATGATTTTTACAGAAAGACGTCCAAATTTCGAAAATGGTTCAAGTTATTGAACTGATATTCAACACATATTGATTTACTATTACTCCTGAAATGCTAGAAACGTTTCAGGTTATTTACTTGATTTTTTAAAGTATTGCGCAACATTTATGACGTCAGAGCTAGTTACAGCGGACTAGGCTGGCACACAATGGAAAGACTGATGTGAATTTTGTAAGGCGTGAGTAGGCTGCTTCCCGACAATACGCAAGATGTACACAGTGACTTAAATGGGCACATCTGCGCTCACGGATTAGCGTCCTTGGATAAATCTCAGTCGTCGGTATGATTTTCATACTCAGACTTGGATGATATCGCATTATTATTCACGTTGTTATTTTCCGTATTCCACAGCAAACAGTGTACAATATTCCTAAGCAGAGAAGGCCAGCAGACTGTTCTTATCGAAAGTGAAGCCACTTTCGAGGGCACTTTACGGATATCGCTATTGCGGGAACGAAATTTTCAGTATGTTTATCTCTGATATGGAACTCTATTTGAATCGATAGACAATAACAACTTTCGAGTTCAGACAGAATGGAGATGCGCCTTGGGAATTCAGAATCGGCTTTTATAACCCATTTCTGATATGACCTGCGATGTTCTCGATTCAGTACCAGCCGAACGATCTTGTCCACGAGGGCTGCTCTCGTCGTTCGCTGCTCCAGTGTATTCGCATGGGACTCATCTGACCAGAACACCAGTACGTGTACGTAGAGTGAGGATAAAAAAGCCTGGTGCTAGATTGTGTTCGCTGTACTGTAACCAGATTTAGAACTGTAAATTACTTTCTGATTTTGTTTTAAAATAGAGCCTAACTGACTTATTGAAAGTGTAATCTTCCAGCATGTAGGCGACAAGTAGCTTTGTCGGTTTTCGTAGTTTCCATCTATGTCATGGAGACAAATCGAGCGAAGGAGAACTGTTGTTGGTTATCTTTATCCCTTTATCTAGGCTGAGCTTCGTATCGCAGTTTTGCCGGTTGTTGAAGCAGCGTGTAATGATCTCTTAGTAGAACGTTGTAATGAAACATTCTATTTTATGCAGTGACATGCACAGAAAATGAGTAAGTTTTGTGTAATTTTTTTCGGAATTTTATAAACAATGTTAAATAGAGTATCCCCCTGTATCTCCTGTACTTCGAGCTAATGATCTCATGAGCTCACAGGAAGTCTTGAATCGTGGTACATAATTGTACCGTATTACTAAACATGCCCAGCTGAATTCTGTAGGAACGCCACATCAGAAGAGTAAAGTCGGTAAGTGTTCCAGCGCCTTAAAACTCCTGCTTCAAAGTTTATATGTTTCCTGAAAACTACAATTTGACCTCTCTGGATATAATATATTTGTCCAACTAAGTTTTCTCTAGCATCATATAAAGCATAACTGAGCAATTCATTCATTTGTGTACTTGTACCAACTACGTTTCATGGTCTTTGTTTGTGGTTGTCAGTATGAAAACAGTCTCTTAGTCGGTCTGTCACTATTAAGTTAAGCATACATAATGCACGTGATTGCCGGTGTGCTGTTGAGATATAGCTCTTGAAAATAGTAATACAGATTTTGAATAAGAAGACTGAATTCAGCTGCCTACTAGGAACAAAGGTGTTGAAAAAAATTGTTGCTATTGTTGTGATCTTCAGTGCGAAGACCGGTTTGATACAACTCATGATGCTAGTCTACTGTGTAAACCCTTCATTTCGGCGTAACTACTGCAGTCAGGAACCTTTTGAACCTGCTTGCTGTAACAAATTCTTGGTCTGATCGTCAGTTTAAATGTTCGTTATTCCACTTCCCTCAAACACTCTTCCCTCCGTTACCAAACCGATGAAGATGACTTAAATACGTCACTTGCGAATGCATCGACAATTGAGAATAAGGCAACAAATCTGAAAATATTATAATGGAAGATATCAACAGAAAACGTGTAAATACTTCCAAATTTATTATTTATACTTATGCAAAAAGTAGTGTAGTGTGCTACTCATTACATTCGATGTTTGTGGCAGTTCAAAAATTCTTCTGGAGATTATTAGTTCACTACCGTAAATTGACGTGAATGGAAATAGTTTTCAGCTTAAAAGATTATTATTTTAATATTAAATGTGAAAATTATAATTATGTGGGATTTTAGCTCTTTTGCCCAACTTTACACACACAGTTATGTTTGGGTCCTGTATTTTATAATACAAAAAAAGTGAGAAGTTGGTGTTCTTCTTCACCTTGTAGGGTGGAGTGAATAGAAATAGCAATACTAATCTCATTAATTTTTTCTATTCATTGCTCTTTGAGATGAAGAGGCACATATCAAAATCGGTTTTGGATCTAAAGAATAAGAAAGAATATCTGTCTGGTATAAAAAAGTATCATTATATATAAAAACTGAAATTATTCCATGAATTGTATGTTTTTCTTTTAATTCTATTTTCCAAATAAAAATTGTTTTTTATTGTAACGTCAAACTGATGAACTTGGTTTGTTTGTTAATTCACTGTCACTGGTATTACACACAAAATTATATCTTTGAACCTACAGTTCGTACCCACAGAAGTAAGGAAGAGCTTTCGAACAACATCTTCTTGACTACAAAAATTGACTCTTCATCTGTTAAAATAAACACGCTTAATCGGCTTTGTTTTTTGTTTATGTTTCAGGGAAATGTCAACATGACCTTTCACTTCTACAAAAAAAATTATATTCATATAATGTAAATGACCACTTACATTTCCCATATACTTTAAACATGGCATTGTCTTCTCAGTTGAGAACAGAGCCAAGTGGTTTAAGATGCTTGCTAATCGACTGAGGAAACACTGACGAGCGTTCATTCTATTCACCCCACAAGTTTCGAAAAGATGACTCTACATTTACGGTTAACCGAAATACAAGTTAAATTAAAGCATAGTTTGAAACTGAGTTTTTTGGTTAATTATACGGAATTGCAAATTTACTTACAATGTTCCTACATTAAAACAGCAAAATTTACATTTGGAGTTAGAAATAAAGTTCGAAGCAAGAAAACGAACACCAACACGACGTGTGGCGTAGAGTGAACAAACCATGAAATGACAGTGTCGCCAACTTTGAAATTCATCCCTGGGGAAATATACACTACATACCTAGACCTAAAACTCTTTGAATGATATTCCCATTTATCTTCGACACGATAGCATAGAACCTTTGTAGAAATTTCATTTCTATTCACTCAATTTAATGGTTGCATGTTTAGTTATTTGACGAATCTTACTCAAAAAGAATGCCTTATCTCAGTTCAAAGAGGCCTCCCTACAACAAAAAGTCCATTCCATCCTTAATGATAAAAGTCAAAAGTCAGTCAACCTTAGTATATACTAAATTTCGTAATATGAGACCCGAAAGTAGTATTAATACTGTTCATTAGAAATAATCTCGTCTGGCCTGTCAAGAAGAAGACAGACATTTAAAAAGAAAAATTTTACAGTAATTTTCTGTCGTGATAAAATAGCGAGAAACAAGTAACTTACGTTAATATGCTTTTTAATCTAGTACCATTATAAGCACTATCGGAGAAATCACAGAAGATAGTACCTAAAATATACGTAGATCTGTAGTAAAGAGAGCTAGATCATAGAAAAAGTCATATAGCAGATGTAGAATGGCTTTGTTGATCACAAAGTATGCATGGATCATTTCGAAATTATTTCCATCTTCAGAAATAAAACCACAAAAGTATAACAAGGATAAGAGCGTCCGCCTTCAGTGCGTAACATGATATGACAGACTATAATGTTACGTTTAAAACTGGTAACGGTCTCATCTTTGTACTACCTTTGCACTTGGATTTCTGAAGATAGATGTAATTCCGAGTTGCGTCATGGGTACTTTCTGATCAATAAAGTCAGTTTTCACCTTCTGTATGTCTTTCGATGTGGCCTAGACTGCTTAATTACAGAGGTATGCATACTGACTATAACGGTAACCGGCCGCCGACATGACTTTATGTCATACCTTTATTACAGTACCTAAAACTTCTCCGCTGCTAACAAGGTACTGCTTGCACATTTGTTATGTAGCACAGCAGATCAGACAATAAGTAGTAAGAATTATTTTGTTCACTTCACTATTACTAAGAAAAAGTTCTTTCTGTAGGAGAGATTTCTATATGCAGAGTACATTTGTATCAAGTGAAATTTATGTTCATATGTAGTAACAATACTTGCTCAAAAATGCAAAGATGAAATATAGCGAAAAAGAACAGTATATTTGCAAATGTTCTGATGCCACAAGATAATAGATATAAAATCCTTTTATAAAAGGAAGATGTTCATCATGAGGTCGCATGATAAGAACGAGAATATCCATTGTGGTACTAACATGGACCGACGAATTGTCCCTTGCACTACGTTTTCATAAAACGAGTGATACATTGCCCCACTCATTAAGAGACACTCTAGCAAACAGCATTGCATCTCCCGAAAATGCTATGAATGGCATTACAGCGGACATCTGCGGAAATGCAAAGTAATTTGGCACTGTGCTGCAACGTAATGAGCCATAAACTAGCAGACAATGGTCATTTCAACAACAAAAATATGCAGAGATGTAACAGTGAGTACTTGTAACGACTCCATTGAAACAGAGCGTGTACAGCGTTTGTTCCTGTTATTTTTTGTTTCACCATTTCTTTATATTTGTCCTTTCGTCAAGTGGTAAAGGCAAAGTCTCTTTGCGTAACAGCATTACATAGATTTTAATTGCTGGAAAGCAAATATTTGATTGCCACCACCACAAAAAAATATTCCTTGAAAAGTATTTAATCACATTTGATTACTTTCTGGAATTAAAGAGCTGATCGTCAGTGTTAAGAGGTCAGTGAAGTTATGATACTTCAGAGAGCCGCACTACTGTGTACTTTATAGTTTTGTAATGGGATTTTACGATTTTTGAAACGCATTTCGCGCAAGCCTCTCTCTAGAAGAGAAGTTAACTTCTGCAACTAAAAGGCTTGGAATACACCGGACATCTTCTATTAAAGACTTTGTTACCTAACGCACCATGTGCCTGCAGTTCGCACGTTATTGTCAGCTACTTCACGCGCGTAAGCAAATTCCTGGTGTAATTTTGAAGCTTACGCGCAGTCTCTGTGCCACTGTTCTACATACCCTCGAGTATTTAAGTGCGAGGTAGGTAAAGTAATATAACGTAAAGTAATATAACGTATTAACTACCCGGTTGAAATGAATGGAAGTGCAGAATCATGATGACAGAGGCCTTCCAGTCGTGCACAGAAAGATGCATGTCACACAGCGTGAATTTAGCGTGACTATAGCGCAACATGGTGCTGCCTCCGCAACTCGACGTAGGTGAAGGAACGGGACACAAGAGTGTGTGTCAATCAGCGAGCAGTTACGTTGATCTGTGGTGGTATTCTACGTTACAACATAAGCCCGAAGGAAACATCTGGATGACTTCACAAGGAGAATAATCATCAGGAAAGTGGATGAAAGACGTAGCTTAGCCCAGGAGTTTGAAATTTCTCACGGTACTTTTGCGCATGCTTGGGATGCGCTCCGAACCACACGCTCTTCTGCGGAAAGGAGAGGATTTGGTTGACCACGTTCGATTACAGCAGAAGATAATCGCTGTAATAGCAAAAAATGACCCACGTCAAACTGTGGATTCAGTTGCAACCGCATCTTTCAAAACTGCAAGGCACGCAACCTCACGCCGCACTGTGGTACAGCGACTGCTTCGGGGTGGTCTCTTTGCCCGGTGACCAGAACGTTGTAGTGCGTTGACACCTATACATCTTCTACACCGTCTGCAATGATGCCAAGAGCATAGGGGTTCATTCAACGAATAGTGAGGTCGCTGATGAGTGCAGATACAGTCTGAGTAGTAATTCAGCACGAACCCTCATACGGCTAGAGCTGGGAACACGCAATACACCCAGGAAAATTGTCGACCATAATCGTTTTGGTGGAACAGGTGTTACGGTGCAGGGAGGCATAGTGTTGCACGGGTGTGCTGAACTCCAAATCTATAAACACGCTACACTCGCCGGCCAACGTTATAGTGACGCTGTAGTCCTTCCCCATGTACGTCTTTTCAGAGGTGCATGCGGCCCTGATTTTATTTCGAAGGATGACAATGCTCGACCGCATGGAACAACGCTGGTGGAGGAGATTCAGCGAATGAACAGATTTGTTCATTCCTCCGACTTAAATCCCATCTAACACGTGTGGGATGAGATGCGACGACTCACTGCAGCATGTCCATATGTAGCAAAGCCCTTCTAGCAGATATCAACTTCCCTGGTAGAGTGATAGAACGCCCTACCGCAAACCTGACTACCAACCCTATGGCCAGCATGGGACCACATTGCAAGACCATGCATTGCTGTCCATGAAGGTCGCACACACTATTAAGAAGCCTGTCCCACCTCTTGCAATATCCAGGGGACCATTATAAATCGAGGTGACTTAGTGCAATTTTGTCATCGAATGAAAGTGTCATTTCTATTCGTCTCATTGCGTGTTTGTTTCAAGTATCTTCTGAACTATAATGTAGCGAGTCTATGTAAGGCCTAAGGTTCATCGATCTGTGTTACTTGATAGAGACACATCATACGGGAGTTACTCTCGTCGTTAAGTTTTGCTCACCAGTGAATTAATACAAACACGAAGATTGTACCGCTAAATATAGTAAACATGACTATTGTCTCCTCCGAGGAAAAATTGATAAACTTTGAAGGATCAGTACCTATCATTAAAAATGACAACAGGTGTAAGAAATGTGATGGTAAAAACGCACATACACTTTTTGCAACCCTGTTATGACTCTCAAAGTTGTTTAGCATTATCAAGAATGTTACCTCAACCATACGACTGAAATAATTATTTATGTTTGATATCTGCGTGTAACATCGGATAAAAAAGTTTAAAAGCGTTAGAAGATGTCTGAGATGTCTTATCCTTATGATGATACATTAGGTAAAGTTTATCGTTCTGCTTTTCGAGTCCGATGATCGTTTGTGAATTATGAGTAACGGATTTACTGCCTTACCCTCTTATATGGCCCGAATGACAAGCAGATAGCGACCAATCGAAATAAAGACACCCCCGTTTCACCTTGGTGACGGTGTTGATAGATATGCCTAACAAGATAGTACGAGACAAGGAACGACGTTGACGATAGACTGAAGGCTTTCCGGAAGATTTAGCAGCGGGAACGATTTTGACTTCTGATAACAACAGACTATTACTAACGGACACAGGAAGGCGAGCACAAGCCTTTCGATACTTCGCTAGATTTCACAAAGAAGTCACAATTGTTCCTTGTGTTTATGATATATTCACCATATGAAAGCAACGTGACTGTGCTGATCTGTCTTGCTAGTAGTGCCAGCAGAGTTTGCGACACCTCTGACCTGTTTTCCGTAGCCTCATCCTCGGTAGCACAAGCCTTGTTGAACGCAAGATTGAAAGCTTAAACAACTGCAAGATGATGTTTGTTTCATTATGTACACGAGACCATATTTTAAGTGACAAAATCATACACATTTTTTTCCCTTCGAAGATCAGTTATTAATTACGGTGACTAGATTTTGCACTAGAAACAGTAACATGCATGTCTTCGTGCTAAGGCTCACAGTCACAGTGGCGAGGTGTTTAGTTGTTGCACAATTATCTAAAAGTATTTATCTACAAGCGACACACTTCTGACTTATCAAATTTCCTGTTAAAGATAATTATACTCCTGTAGCCCTATTAAGCCAGATCACTGTGTCGAGCAGTTGTTCACTCTCATCACAACTACCCTACATAATCTTGATAATTACAACACAGCACAGTTCAAAGTTGATTGATATACGCTACACATATCACTTCAAAATAATTAACCTTCTTCAGTTTCACGTTGACCGGAGCGAGTATTCTATCATACAGAAGATACATAATAGTGACGTGAATCAACAAAGCTTCCGACATTAATGTTATTCGTCTGTGTTCAAACCGCTCATTCACTATTTAGGGTGACGTCCAACTACTTACGACTGGGGCGTAAGAGCAAAGTGTTATTTTGAAAAACACATAATACTTTGAAATTTGGTTAGTTTGGAATTTACTGTTTTCGATGACTACGAGATTCAACAGAAACTTGGATTACAGAAAATGTTGCTGGTTACAAGATTATAAGAATACAAGGACACTATTTTCTGCTGCAATGTGAAACTCCTCATTTACATAACCTAACGCCATAGTGTAAGTAGTGGTTAATTACATGAAGTAATTAATTACTAAGTTAATTAATCAATGCTGTATGTCATTTTGTACAGAAAAATTAAGGTAACAGACGTAAGTAGTGAATGTTCGGAATCTAACAGTGTTTTTGACGAAATCTGTGATGGAAAATGGGTCTGCTTGTTAACTTCAGCTTTAATTATTGTGGAAGATACTTCCTTTCGTTACCCGAAAATATTTTACAGGAGTTCTGACTTCTCGAATTTCAAATGGTGTCTCACTTTTGTTAAATATAAGCATTAACTCACTGCTTCTCACATGTGGCGGACTGTACTGTTACCTTTTGTCTGGAAATTTTAATTATTAGTTCCCCAACGAAAACTCATTAAATGAATGGAACCACAACAGCTGAAATGAGAAATTTAATAATAAATTAAAATAAAATATACATTACGTGCTATATTCCACTAGGTAAATATACGGAAAATGAGATACAATTTAGTAAGAAAAAAATAAAATATATTTAGGGAGTAGAAAAGCATAACATAGGGAGAATCTATCTGTCTATACAGTTATTTGAAAATTTCCTATAGATCGTAAGCAAAAGGATAATGTTCAATTTTCATACACTAGGAATTCACAATAGCATATACATCGTGTGGTTAAAATTAAGCGTCCCTAATTTAACACGTTATAACGTGAAAACGCTACCACGCTACATCATAACATTATATATTGGTAACATTTCTGCTACAAAAGGGCTCGATATGGCGTCCATCAGTGTCCAGAAGAGTCTGAAAGCATATAATTGCATTCTGCATAGCAGAACGAAGTATGTCCTTAGTTGCGCTGGCTACCTGTCTTGATATGCTGTGCTTCAGTTCAGCACATGTGTGACTGTTACCCTGCTGAACCCTGTCCTTCAGGAAGCACCACAACCAGAAATTACAGGGCGCGAGATCAAGTGACCGTGCCGGAAAAAGCATTTGGAAAAGTTCGACTGATAATTCGATCGTTTCCAAATGTGTTTCGGAGAAGCAGGTGAACTTCCCGAGCGATGGGGCCTTATCTTGCAAGAAAACTGTTGAGTTCACTGCGTCTCTCTCCTGCAGGGAGGATATGACAAGCTGGCGAGGCATATCCCAGTAACTTTGGTGAATCGCATAGCACTTCTTTGGTCCTTGAGCGCCAACCTGTTCAAGAAATGTTGGCCAATGATGAACGTAGCTGTGTAGCCACACCATACGGTGACACGTTCACCATGCAGAGGAACTTCATGAACAGTGACTGGAAGTGAAGATCCCAACACTCGGCAATTCTGTGTGTTCACCTCACCCGTCAGAGAAAAATGAGCTTCGTCTCTCCAGAGGATGGTCCAGGGCCAGGAATCGTCAATTTCAATCCTTGAGAGAAATCGGAGAAAGAAGAACACATCGTTGTGCGTCCTGTTGTGCCAGCTACTGTACGATTTGGATCTTATACGGATACCATTTGAGAATGGTTCGAAGCACCTTCCATACAGTGAACTACGGAATGTTCAGCTGTCATGACACAGCACACCCATTGCCTGACGATAGAGAATTGCGCGCAGTGTTGTCTGCCATTGTAACAGCGATTTCATGAACCGCTCGTCGGCCTCTTCCTGGAGCGACAGCCGTTCTCCTGTCAACTCGAACCTCTTCATCATGTCCCGCACAGTAGGTGGAGAATGAGGACCTTCCGTAATCCTTTCAGCCGGCGACATTTCCGAAGTGCTGCACTACTGTTGTCTAGATAATAGAGCTTCACCAATAATACCCTGCCCTTTCCGTCCAAGCTCATGTTGACACGTCAACAAGTGCACTGTGATTGGTCAGATGTGTGTGACTAGGAATCACAATGACTAATCACGGCACCTGGTGGCCACAGCTGCAACTGGACCATGGTGCTGAGACACATGGAAATCATGGACCCCATACTCTAGGCATTAATGCTGCCAAGTTTTGTAATCGTACGGTAATTAGTTTCCGTGTTATAACGTGTTAAATAGGGTAAGTTTAATTATAACCACCTGGTACGTGAATGAAATATCTACTCAAACTAAAACTGGTAAAAACTACAATATTATACATACAATACTAAGAAATTACGATGTTCAAAGTATATTGAAGTACAGACACATATTACTTAAGAAAAACATATTTTGTTATTATACATTTTGAATTACTCAGGCTTTGCTGCATTTGAAAGCAAGGAGAAACCTACAAAAACAACACTTTTACGATTGTTCCACTGTCTGACTGTTCACTTGCACAAAAATCAGTCTTTGACATACGGTATTCACCTGTAAAAAGATCCCACGTTCCGTGACTTACACCAGGGGCCGTGAGATCATTACCCTCTATCATTGTACAAGCACAGAAAACCAAACAGAACGCAATACTTCTGCGTACTAATAATTATCATGAAATCCTGAAACAAAACGCTTCCTGTGGCCTAATAATCATGACATAGTTTTGGTATAGAAATTTACTTTTCAGAATGATACTTAAAATAACTTAAAGTATTAGAAAGAGATTAGAAACTGGGTTCCCATAACCCACAGCATAAAACAAATCACTTTCCAACATGACAAAGCACATAATTTTACGTACCATAGGCAGTGTGGAATCATTATCATAATGTCATAACATAATTACTAGCTGTGTTACGTTAAGAGAATGGAAGCTGTTTCAAACCATTACATTACTTCACTCAAATCAGTTTACTGTCATCACCAAACCCAAATATTCAATTATAATGACTTCCCAGAAAGTCATTTATCATTCCCTCTTGCCTGAATATTCATATTACTTCTGAATTACTGTTATCTGTTAATTAATAGAAGCATTTTTCCTTTAATGTGTTATCATTATCTTAAGACATCAATACCAAAAAACACGATTAGCAAATTTCAGTAGCATGTAAATTATACATGCAACAGTGTATAAGTAGTACTTTATCGAAATATTACTGTAGGCTTTAATTTATGTCTTTGCAAGTGTTATGAGTCGCACATCTAGAAAGTACCAAAAGTAACTCAAACAGATGCTTCATTCCAACAAAACCGCATTTATTTGTATATGGTTAACATTTCATATATAATCATGTTTCCTAATTCCCCTGTATCCTTACAGTTTCATTCTAGTTATCTAGAGGAGAGTATTGTCTATAAAAAATTACCGTATTACAAAGTCAGACTCATTAACCATTGCTGCCATGCCTGACATATTTCTCATGATTTTACTATTACTTGATTACTTCATAAATGTATCATTACTATTTTACATGTATATCCTTGCTTCATTACATACTTTATTACTCCATTAGCTAAGAAATAATCATTTGCATTGCTCCTCATACACAAAAAATGGATCTACAGAATAACATTTCCACAGTAATAAATCCCAACATTATAGGCAATCTTTACTCTTATTACACATCAAACAAATATCAGTTGCTGAAACCGTTACTTCAGTGTATACCATCATATTACTTTGAATGTAAGCTTGAAGAGCAATATGGATATTACATTTTCTTAATTGTTTCAAATAATACCGTAGGAACTGTATCTTAACTTTTCTTCACTTGACTGACGCCTGAAGGGCGATACCACGACACATTTTACCAGAGATGTTCTTTATCATAAACAAATAGATGCAGCACAAAACTTGTACATGATACCATAAATGGTACTTAACCATGTATTAAAGATGCATTCTCTTCCTTTAATTTCACTGCTGTACAAATACATATTAGCTGATTACTTTAGAGCTTAAACATGATTTTCAGATTCTTCTCAATTTTTAATATATCCTGCCACCTATTCTGTTTCACAGCAACATTACCTGTTGTCTGAAATAACTTTATTACTATTGAAAGAAAATTCTGTTTACAAAATGACGACAATACCTCATCCATTTACCAAGAACGATATATGTGCAGCATTCTGACCATGCTATCATCATCGTTTGGTTCCATGAATTTGGCTCACTAATTCAGTACAAATTAACAGCAAAAAAAATTTCAAACATCAATGTTCCTATACCAAAGATCATACAGCAGTTGAAGGCAATTACAGACAAATTTACAAGCTGTGACAAAAATTGAAGGCAATTACTGATAAATTTACAAGCTTCTGACAGGACAGTGAAAGTGGATGAGTGATTCAGGAAAACAGAGGAACAAAGGTGAAGCAGTCTCACAACACAATGAATTCACTAACATCAAGTGTACCCCCTACTTACTGCTAGGTTCACAATATTTGACCCCACGCCTTCCCATCTAGTTTTGTGTTACTGGCTGGAGACTAACATCTATCTTCCACTTCATTTTCCAGATCAAACAAAACACAACGAGTACTTTGAACATACTACACAAATACATTGGGCATCATATATTTACTGAAATCTATGTCTTTGACCGTTGCATTCTAAATTTTTCTCATTTCATTTGCATTAAAAATTAATTCATAATTTTTCATTCTGTACACTTTCACTCAAAACTCTCCTTTGCATTCAAGTACTGATTTTGCTTTTTGAATGTTGGCAGTGAAATTAATTTTTTGTAAATCTGTATAGAAAATAACTTTTTGCACATGCTCACCAAATATTACTTTTTACAACTCTTCATTTGTTTTTCTGTCTCCAATTCTCAGCAAATATCAATCGCTGATAACCTGACATGTCTCCTTACTTTGATAACATTTCTCCTCTCAATAAGTCTACACTTAAGCACAATATTACTTACATTGTTCTGAACCGATGCCATGTAAAGAGTTCTGTCAAGTACAACCCCAAGGTATTTAGGTGTTGGACAGTGCTTTCTTTAGCTTCTTACCTTGCCATGTAACGTCGAGCTCAACTCCAGCATCTCTATTGCGCAGATGGAAAGCACATACTTGGGTTTTGTCAGGGTTTGGCTTGAGGTGATTGGCTGCGGAGTGTTGAGCCAGTTCTTCAAGCGCTCTAGAGAGATTTCCAGATGTTGCATCGAAATTGTACCCCTTGATCACCACAGCCGTGTCATCAGCATATACGAACAGTCTTGCATCTTGAGGTATAGGTTGATCATTAGTGTACACATTATAAAGGATAGGAGAAAGTACACTTCCTTGTGGTAAGCCATTCTTCTGCAGTCGCCATCTACTGTTCTTACCATTTAGGGAGACATAAAATATTCGACTCTGCAGAAGACTACCAATAAACATCGTCAACCTACAGTCCCCTGTGAGGTGATACAATTTTCCCAATGGCTTTCTGTGGTTTACCGTGTCATTTGCAGCAGTAAGATCTATGAAAGCTGCTCCAGTTATTAATTTTTTTTCAAACCCATCTTCTATATGTTGCGTCAGATTAAGTATTTTCCCACAACAGGATCTTCCTGGTCTGAAACCGGCTTGTTCCTTTATGAGCTTTCCATCTATAGTATCTGTCACCCGTTTGAGAATCATCCGCTCTAGTATCTTATAGAGATGGCATAGAAGTGACACTGGACTGTAGCTTTTGGGGTCCTTTATCTCCTTTCCAGATTTTAGTAAAACCACCACTCTCGCCTGCCGCCATAGTTTTGGAATATTCAGCTCTTTGATACAGGTGTTCATCATTTGTAGTAACCAGTTTCGAGCTTTGGGCCCAAACTGTTTTATCTGCACCGTTCTAAGGTCATCAGTTCCAGTCGCCTTATTCAGTTTCATACTCTGAATGGCGTCTTCCAGTTCGGTTGCTGTGAATGAAGCATTGAGGAGTCCGTAATCTTTTTGTTCTTTGGGTACAACTCTTTCCCTTTCTCTTTTCCCTTTGTTTTCCCATTCTTCAGCAGTTGGCTAGCAATCTGATTTGCTGTTACCCCGTTGTTCTTCTGCTGGTGGTCAGTTGGGTCCCCACTTAAGTTTTTTAGTAATTTCCATGCACGACTGCTGTTTTGTTTCATGTCAAGATCCTCGACTAGTTTGCACCACCGTGATCTGTTATCCTCAGCAATAGCCTGCATTAATTCCTCCCCAGCCTCCATCGTATCTTCGCTGAAGGGCTCCTGAGTGAACAGCTTTTGGTACCTGTCAAGTAAGACCTTGCTGCTGCCGGCCAGACCCTGGATGTACTGGGTACGGCAACCCCTTGGGATGTTTTTCCTTGAAATCCCTTTCACAAGATCGATAAATCTACGATACTCATCTGATCGAGGAGGGATTTTCTCAATCTCTTCGTCCAATTGCTCTTTAAATTTCTGCCAGTCTGCCTTTTTGAAATTAAACCGTCCTCGGAAAGGCACCTCCTCTGGTTTAACCATGGCATTCACAACAGAAATAAGGGGTCTGTGTTGTGTACTTCGGATAGATTCTTCAACAAGCTTCATGCACTGTGCTGCCAACTTCCTACTCACGAAGATGTTGTCAGGATTATATGCCCTTCTCCATCTTCTGCTGTTGAACGATGCTGGCTGTTTTCGGTCATAAATGAGTTGTAGGTCATTAGTATCAGCCCAGGATTCAAGCTGTACACCATTCTCATCAGTCTTATTATATCCCCATGCTTCACCATGGCAGTTGAAATCGCCCATGACAAAATTAATATGGTCATATGTAAGATTGTTTGGCTAATGGAAAACAAATTCCACATCCGGTGGTTTCTACACAGACGTCACAGAGAACTTCTGGGCGCGAATGGCAAGTACTTCAATGTTATTTACCTCTGACATTGCGGCTGATGTTACGTTGAGCCCGCCGGCCGCGGTGGTCTAGCGGTTCTAGGCGCTCAGTCCGGAACCGCGGGACTGCTACGGTCGCAGGTTCGAATCCTGCCTCGGGCATGGATGTGTGTGATGTCCTTAGGTTAGTTAGGCTTAAGTAGTTCTAAGTTCTAGGGGACTGATGACCACAGATGTAAAGTCCCATAGTGCTCAGAGCCATTTGAATCATTTTGAATGTTCAGCCCGGGTCTGATGAGAATCGCACTCCCATACTTGTCGTGAGGTCTTTCAATGGCGAAATCCGTTCCTGCTATTTTAGGGCTGTGGCTGGTGGCTCCCCAGTGTGTTTCCTGCACCAACAATACGTCGCATTTATGCTTATAGCACATGTCTGCTAATAAAACACTCTTATGGCTAGAGAATCCCTCAATATTTATCGAGATCGTCACAAGGGGTGGTCTTGATAAAGGCCGTTGCATCTTGATGTTAATTTGGTTTTGGACTTTAACTTGATCTAGTGTTAGAAGGATTAGCCGGTGAAATCTTTCAGCGTTTCCAGGGTACGCCCGATTGTGTCTGTCTTC
Organism: Schistocerca serialis cubense; assembly: GCF_023864345.2. Lineage (NCBI taxonomy): Eukaryota > Metazoa > Arthropoda > Insecta > Orthoptera > Acrididae > Schistocerca > Schistocerca serialis. Next base: position 1,005,106,306 of record NC_064638.1, on the reverse strand, counting down.
AGTCTTTAGGCTCACAATCTTCTGGGAGGCTCCTTCTTTGTACCCCAATACTAGCACTAACATGTGACACAGTTTGGTGAAGGTTACAGCTTGTGAAACGAAATTATGAACAACGTACTCCTCACATAGTTCACATAGTACACAAATACTTTGCACTACGTATCCATGACAGTAAAACTGACACATATACGTCATACATGTTTAAATGTTGCTCAGAACCGTAGGTAGTTCCCGCAATGGCCAGGAGTTTGCCTCTTCATTTCGTAACAAGTAAACGAGCTAATCGACAGCACAACACAACAATAACTATGTAATGGCTACTAATTACTATAGGATCTACAATGTATTATTATTTTTGTTACCGTTGTTATTATTACTATTATTATTGGTAGTAGTAGTAGTGGAAGAATAAGTAGTGGTATTAGTGTTATTACTGACAGTGGTCAGACACAAAATACTGGCAGCAGCCCTAAAGTTTTCCACGATCTGTCAGGTAATCAGGTGCCTGCAAATCATAAGTAAACTGCACACATTTTAGCTTGAGGAGTGTTGCAGAAGAAGCATGTTTTGCGACGAGTATCTAAGGAGATAATAAGCTTTCTTCCGAGAAGGAGCTATAGATAGCACTCACGATGCACTGGGAATTACTTCACTGGACTTATGGACGTATGTATGCCTGTGTGTGTATGTGTGTGTGAGTGTGTGTGTACGTAGATGTATGGACTTATGTATGTAGGGTTTTATCAGATGTCCTCCTAAACAACTAAACCTATTTGAAAAAAATTGGTACAAATATCCCTTACAGTCAGGCAACAATCTCAGTTGGGGTAAGAACCACCTAGCTATCATGGTTCAGGAGATAGGACGTCATAAAAAATGGGAATACGTCTGCATCATGCATGACATTTAAATTTACTACTTCCTTGCGACTAAATCAATTCACAGCATATTTTGCAGAGGGTATCCACATACGCCGCTGGACGTACTTATAGATCATATCATTACGTGACACATAGATCAGGAGACATGATGTCATAAACAGTGAGATGCGAGTAAAACTTCCACATCCTGCATGACGTTTAAATTTATTACTTCTTTGCTTCTAAGTCTATTCGCAACACATTTTGCAGACAGTATCCACATATGCCGCTGAGTACATCACTGTACGACTCATGGTTCCAGAAATATGACATCATAAATGCTGACATGCCAGTAAAGGTGCCGCATCATGGGTGAAATTTTAAAAGATTTATTCTTTACTACCAGGACACTCCTGACGTGATTGTGTCAAGCAGCGAACTGCTAATACCGTTGTGGAACATTAAAGGATGGTTTTTCCCACTCATTTGTGTTACCTCTCATTTTTCTACATTTATAGAAAGCTACCTGTTTTCAAATCGAATAGATATTCCGTCTGTGTCATCCTATACGCTTCTTCAGTCACATGATGATGGTGCTTTCCTATAGGCTATACTGTATAAGAAAGAACACAGTTGCAGACGGCTGCTCACCTTATTCGTCAGATTAGTTGTATACAAGGACTTGCTGAAAATTAATCCTTCCGACTCTTTTATGGGAAAATTACTTTTTTCTCGAATATCTGTCTTCCTCTATAGTTTTTAACCTCTACATCTCCGTATAGTACCATTGAAGTTATTTCGTGATCTTCTAACAGATGTCCTATCATTCTGTCCCCTCCTCCTGTCAGTGTTTTTCATAAATTCCTGCTACTCGCCGATTGTCCAGAGAACCTCCTCATTCCTTACCCAATCAGTTCACAAAATTTTCAACATTCTTGTATAGTACCACATCTCCAGATCTTCGAGTCTCTTCTCATCCGGTTTTTCCACAGTCCATGAGAAACTAGCACACAATATTTTTCTCCAAACGAACGTTCTCAGAAATTTCTTCCTTAAATTAAAACCTATGTTTCATATTAGTTTACTTATCCTGGCCATAAATGCCCGTTTTATCAGTGCTTCACCGCTTCCATGCCCTCCTTTCTCCCACCATCATGCTCATTTTGCTGCCCATGTATCAGAATTATGTAACTTCAGCTAATTTGTGTTCATGATTTCAAGTTCTTGGCTGTTCTCATTTCTGCTAATTCTCATTACATTCATCCTTTTGCAGTTTACTGTCAGTCCATATTCTATACTCATTAGAATGTCCATTTAATTCACCATGTCCTGGATTCTTCTTCACTTTCACTGAGGATAGCAATGTCAACGATGAATCTTATCACTGATATCCTTTCACTTTGCATTTTAATTCCACGTTTGAACCTTTCTTTTACTTTTTTCATTGCTTCTTCGATGTGTACAATGACGTGTATGGGCGAAAGACTACATCCTTGACTTACACCCCTTTTAATCCGAGCACTTCGTTCTTGGTGTTCCAGTCTTATTATTCCCTCTTGGGATTTGTAGATAGTGTGCATTACCCGTCTTTCCCTACAGTTTGCCTCTATTTTTCTCAGTAATTGAAATATCTTTCACAATTTGATGCTGTCAAACGCTTTTTCCAGCTCAACTGATCCTATGAACGTGTCTTGTTTTCTCTTTAGTCTTATTTCCATTATCAGCCGCAACGTGAGAACCGCCGCTCTGGTGCCTTTACCTTTCCCAAAGCTGAAATGATCGTCATCTAACGCATCCTCAGTTTTCCTTAGCATTCTTGTTTATATTGTTCTTGACAGCAATTTGGAAGACTGCTCTGTTAAGCTGACTGTGCGATACTTCGATCAAATGAAGTATTTCTTCTGTTACCCATGTTTTCTTTGCACTTACCTTCTTTATACCTCTGGAACAGAGGTTGCTCTTTCCAAATTCTCTGACTGCCCATTCTAGACACGTACATTCCATTTCAACTGAACTTTCCAGTGATTTATTTACTATCACAGTATCTATAGCCTCAGAGAACTTGGAGCGAATCTCTTCAGTACTTAGCACTTCCGCATTCCCACTCCTCTGCGCACTGACTGATGGAATATTTCCACCATGACATGAAAAGTAAAGGTATAGAATGTTAATAACATTTATTTTATTCACAAAGCTTCAAGACTTATCACAAAAAAATCCTAGAGAATATATATATATATATATATATATTTTTTTTTTTTTTAAGCATGAACTCGTATATGGAAAACAAGAGCTGATTTATCACGTATCCGTGGGTCACTCCTGACGATATCCCTGTCTTATGAAAACTTGTCGTTCAGAGTAACGTATCGGGTTCTGTTATTTGAGTATTCGAACCACTCACATGTATGGAAACCCATTCCGTGGGCTCGGACTTATATTACCAGTCTGTAATGGACCACAGGGTAAAATACTTTTCGGAAATCTTGGAATATAGAATCTGCCTGTTGATCTCCATCCATGGCTCACAGGTGATCGTGTGAAAAAACGCGAAGTTGTACACGAGCGAAGCTTTCTTAATCCGTTTGATTTGTGGACGTAGGCCGGCCGTCGTAGCCGAGCGGTTCTGTTCGCTTCAGTCTGGAACCGCGTGACCGCTACGGTCGCAGGTTCGAATCCTGCCTCGGGCATGGATGTGTGTGATGTCCTTAGGTTAGTTAGGTTTAAGTAGTTCTAAGTTCTAGGGGACTGATGACCTCAGATGTTTAGTCCCATAGTGCTCAGAGCCATTTGAGCCATTTTGTGGCCATAAGCTTTTCTTTTTCAAGGAAATGTATAGCATTAGAATTGAGAATATGTTCGAGAATTCTGCAGCGACGTTAAATGTATTGGTCTGTAATTTTAAGACTTTATTCCTACAGTCGCATTGAAGTTTGCCCTGTGCAAGAGACTCATGATCAATGTAAGCAAATGCCAAAGCATGCGCTCTGTAAAACCGAACTGAGATTCAAAGCAGGCCTGGCGACTTCATAGTTTTCAACTCGTTCAGTTACTTTTCAGTACCAGAGGTGCGTGTTTCTATGTCCTGCATGTCGGAGTCTATACGACGTTCAAATCCACAAGTATGGATAATTTCTTTTTAAATGCGAAATATACATATCCTCTTCTCTTGCCTGCAGTTTCAGAATTGTGGACCACCATTTTTTTCACGTATTTTCAACCCCTACTGTTTCCGGTTTGTTAGAGAGTATAGTTAAAGAAAAAAGTATGGACACAGAAATTCCATTCTGTTAGGTTGTATAGTTGAGAAATTGCAATTACTAAGTACATTCACTCACTCACTGCCGTTGAGGCGCACGAATGTTATCGACAGCTGTATTCTATTCGGGTTTCAAGCAACACTATGAACAGCAACGGCTGTAAACGTTAAATGACACAAATTTTCAATGAATTTAATATCTATGAAGCACGAAATGTCTTTTTCAGAGCAGTTCCGTTTAATCGAGTAAATTTTATTGCTATATTTAAACATTTGTATTCACTTCGCCACTTGTAAATTAAGATCATGTTTCTTTCATGAGCTACACCACCATCGTTCCACTCGAAACAAAAGCAATCTACAGCGTTGTACGTAATCTACATGTATGGGTAATCATACTAAAAATAAATATTGTGAGTATCTATGATTATAGTACACGTCAACTCCTTTCCAGATCGAGCAAGCAGAGGTAAAGTATGTAGCCATTATTACATTAATTGTCTATTAATTTTTGTTTCAAGATAGATAGATAAGGATAACCCACAACATATTCGAGTGCTGAACATGTGCCCTAATGAGAGATTTGTGTGACGAAAAATGGAGCACGTATACGGCCATTCTGTCGAATAAGTTCAAGTATATAAGGCTGAATTTTCTTTTCGTCCGAGGTTCCCATAGATATGACAGAGTCCTTGAGGACATATATCTTCGAAGATACATAATTTCTGTAGAAGATTCATGTGATAATCCGTCGTTAATGATACGACCAAGTTTCATCAAATTTTGAACGATTTGCACTATGCTGAACTGCAATGATCAGTTCGTAGACCTCTTACATACTATTAATGTCTTTTCATGCAAAACGCTACACATTGACATTACCCGTTTTTATTTTAAGACATTGACCACACCACGTGCGGTTTTCATTTCAAGATATATGTTCACTCATTTGAATGTGTTTTGTAAGAAGAATAAACTCCCGTATATACGTCTACATACCGGAAAAACTCTCTACTGTCTACGTATGTAATTTCACCTATGTGATTGCTGTGCACATAACCACAATTGTAGTGTTGCAGTCTTATAAAGTCTGCCAGTACAAGTTGTTCTTTCGTCACTGCTGTGTGATTTAGCATGTTCTGTAAGCATCTAAAATAATTTTCTTGCGATGTCAGTGGTTAATGCCCAAAACAGCTATCCGCACATCATGTGATATAGTTCACATCGCACAAGAAAATTATTACTTTTTTTTTTTTTGCTTATATTAATATGATTTTCCTTAGTTTGTCTTACACGAACTTCAGCCCAATTGTTACGACGTATTCGTTACACGCTGCAGGTATCGCTACGAACGTAGCACATATTTAAATAATTAACTTACCAATTTCATTTCAAATCGAAACAAATACAATACTGAACACACTCCAACTATTAATACACTGTTTACAGGTTAGTGGTGAAACTCCTACTCCTCGTGTTTCAAGAGTAGCTTAAGACTGAATGTGGTGGCACACAGAAAGTAATTATTGTAACTCAAATATCAACAAGATTCTCATTTCAGAACTGCTACTATTTAAGTTGTATTAATAACCGGATAGTGACCTGCTCTGATCTTCGTTTGACATTAATCAGCTTTCGTTCTTTAAAAAAATTTGTCAATTTATAAAATCATTCAATACATCGATGAAATTCGACGTTTGCAGTACTTTACAACGAACAAACAGGTTGCCTGCCATAGCTTGTTGTAGTCACATATTGTGTTTCAGCAAGCGGCAGTCACTGGATTCGATCCCTTTTTATTCGTTGGCTCCACATGTACATCACATTCAGCAATACAAGTGTGACAAACCAGATCGCTAAATAACGACAAATCCGAGTGCATTCACTCACAAGCTTACAAGTGGAAAGCAACTTTTGACGTTGACATTAGCCCTGGCTGTTGTTTTGCATTTTAATGCTCGAAACGGTGGGATAAAGTTATTGAGATTCAAGTTAAGTTCCACATTCATATCTGAGCACTTGTACGCGTTATCGCATTTTACCTTTGCACATTGTTCTTGGATTTTCCTTCTTTCAGAGTTGAACCTTCCACAAATTAATAAACATCAATATTAAAATTTCTAATTATATGAACCATGAACCACGGACCTTGTCATTGGTGGGGAGGCTTGCGCGCCTCAGCGATACACATAGCCGTACCGTAGGTGCAACCACAACTAAGGGATATCTGTTGAGAGGCTAGACAAACGTGTGGGGCAGCAGCCTTTTCAGTAGTTGCAGGGATGATTGACTGATCTGGCCTTGTAACACTAACCAAAACGGTCTTGCTGTGCTGGTACTGCCAACGGCTGAAAGCAATGGGAAATTACGGCCGTAACTTTACCCGAGGACGTGCAGTTTTACTCTATGGATAAATGATGATGGCGTCCTCTTGGGTAAAACATTCCAGAGGTAAAATAGTCACCCATTCGGATCTCCGGGCGGGGACTACTCAGGAGGACGTTGTTATCAGGAGAAAGAAAACTGGCGTTGTACGGATCGGAGCGTGGAATGTCAGATACCTTAATCGGGCAGGTAGTTTAGAAAATTTAAAAAGTTAGATATAGTGGGAATTAGTGAAGTTCGGTGGCAGGAGGAACAAGACTTCTGGTCAGGTGAATACAGAGTTATAAATACAAAATCAAATAGGGGTAATGCAGGAGTAGGTTTAATAATGAATAGGAAAATAGGAATGCGGGTAAGCTACTACAAACAGCATAGTGAACGCATTATTGTGGCCAAGATAGATATGAAACCCACGCCTACCACAGTAGTACAAGTTTATATGCCAACTAGCTCCGCAGATGATGAAGAGATTGATGAAATGTATGATGAGACAAAAGAAATTATTCAGACAGTGAAGGGAGACGAAAATTTAATAGTCATGGGTGATTGGAACTCGACGGTAGGAAAATGAAGAGAAGGAAACATAGTAGGTGAATATGGAATGAGAGTAAGGAATGAAAGAGGAAGCCGCCTGCTAGAATTTTGCACAGAGGATAACTTACTCATAGCTAACACTTGGTTCAAGAATCATGAAAGAAGGTTGTATACATGGAAATACCCTGGAGATACTAAAAGGTTTCAGATAGATTATGTAATGGTACGACAGAGATTTAGGAACCAGATTTTAAATTGTAAGACATTTACATGGGCAGATGTGGACTCTGACCACAATCTATTGGTTATGAAGTGTAGATTAAAACTGAAGAAACTGCGAAAACGTGGGAAGTTGAGGAAATGTGAACTGGATAAACTGAAAGAACCAGAGGTTGTAGAGAGCTTCAGGAGAGCATTGGGGAACGATTGACAAGAATGGGGGAAAGAAATACAGTATCAGAGAGACTGGGGGAGCAAAATAACTAATGATGGTCGAAGTTGAGAGGATATAAAATGTAGACTGGCAGGGGCAAGGAAAGCGTTTCTGAAGAAGAGAAATTTGTTAAGATCGAGTATAGATTTAAGTGTCAGGAAGTCGTTTCTGAAAGTATTTGTATGGAGTGTAGTCATGTATGGATGTGAAACGTGGACGATAAATAGTTTACACTAAAAGAGATAAGAAGCTTTCGAAATGTGGTGCTACAGAAGAATGCTGAAGATTAGATGGGTAGATCACATAACTAATGAGGAGGTATTGTATAGAATTGGGGAGAAGTGGAGCTTGTGACACAACTTGCCTATTATGAAGGTTTGTAGAGTGTACAGTGATGTTTGCATTGGTGGTGACGGTGATAATAGACATATCACATAGTAAAACCAAGTGTCGGTCTTCAGAAATCTACTTTCGAATAACAGCAAAGAAGTATAGTGATAAGCGTCGCCATCAGACTGACAGTTTCACTCCAGCGGGACATTATGCAAAAGTAGGGACTTACATCAAAGCCTTTGGTACGACGTCTTCTGATCAAGAAACTTCCACGGAAAAATACTGCCCATGACAATTATTAATACTGCCCAGATTGAAAGATGCTACGCCTCAGTGGCACTTTACTTTAACGTGAAACTGATTCCAGTGCGACGGCTAATACAGAATGTCGTTTAAAATTTCTAAATCACAATCAGATACATTTGGAAGCACTATCGAAAGTGAGACACTATTTGATTCTTAAGTTTTCTGATACAATTTTTGCATTAATCAGAAGAAAACATGAGGCAAGTTTGTAAGAAATTATATTGAACACAGAGGGCATACTGGAAGACAAACATTTTCCATTGTCTCATAAATTCGTGAACAAGAATTAGCAGGCGCTGACATGAGGTAGCTCTGTTTGGCTTAGGATTTAAAAAGTTGTTGGAGTAAAAGTTGAATATCAGGACATGGACAATAACCGATGCTAAAAAGATTAAAATTACTGTCTCTGTGAAGTAGCTTTAATAGCTGACGATGTCTACGTAAGAACAGTGATGTACCTTTTGCATTTCTTTCGTTTGTGTTTTCGTTTTCTTTAAAGGCAAAGAGAAAAGGTGAAGGGGTAGCCCTGCGTAGAGCCTGCGCCTACCGTCTTGTATTTTTCATTTTCAAATGTTAAGAAACATAAGATGTTTTTCCTGTTCCTCGGTAAGAGGAAGGACTCGCTCTCTGCTAATGAACGGAGGTACACGCACGTTATTTTAGAGATTAATCAGATATAGTCATTTTAGTTATGTATATGAGTGAAAAGTCTGTATTTTTTATGTGCATCGAAGAAAAGAGTATAGTATTACTTACTAACTGAAAGATGGTATGAGTCATTAGTCTAAGTAGTACTGAAGCCCACCTGTATACTTAGGAGTATTCACGAACATCCTATTAACGCAACATGGACACTGTCAAGATTTTGTAGGTGCATAGGGCGATCGGAGTTTCTATTATTAAGTGGTAAGCACAAATCTACGGCAATAAAAAGAATATTTCGTTCATGCAGAACTAATATGAATCCGTTTACAGGCATAGCCCAGCTTATTGTTCTTGTCCGAGTGCCGAAAAATTAATCTCATTAATTCCATATAACCAAACATTTTTTCATATTTTTTGTTATATTATAGACCGTGTTATATTTTGCAGGAGCACAGCATTTCTGCTTACTAACAGAACGAAAGAATATGATATTGGATGTGCTGTTATCACTATAACTGGAAATTTGTTAAACTAGTGATCATCTGAGATTATTTTCTCGTGATAGCATCCGCCTGTAGTACTCCATGGAGCGCATATCTGTTATCATTGGCTAATATGCCCCTCTCATGATTCAGCATACAAGTAGCTCCTAAGAAGGCTTTCTACAACACAAGAAGACTTTCCCTCAGACATGGAAGCTGTTCCCAAAGAAGTTATACGTTGCTGGAGGTACAATATTTTAAGGCTACCGACCTCTAATTATTATAAGCTCTTATGAGTTTAATATCTTGATATAAACTGTCACTGACGAAGTTGAGGTTCTGAACAGTCATTTCACCAAAGCAGAGTGTACTATACTAAATAACAGCTATTTCACAACTGAAAAATATTTCAAATTTGGGGTAGATAGGTGAGCATAATAATTTTGGATATCACTGATACTATCTCCGTTTAGGAACGAAACATTCGAAAACTGGTTGAGTGTGGTACTAATAAAATTCATTACGTGGTATGCATTTCTAAATACAATACTTCAAACACGTTTACAGTGTTTTGTGTCACTAGTCAAATTAATCATCTGCGGACACTTAAGAAGAAACTGCAGCTAACTACATTTTTGGTTAATCATTTACTTCACCGTAACTAGCTTCGGCGGCAGCCCTTACTCAGATGACAGCGAGGAATTATTGTACAAATTTTTCGTTAGTTTTTGCTAATAACAGAAAACGTAGAATATGTGCAAGAATTTCTCGCTGTCTTCTGACTTTGGGCTCAGACCCGAAAATTGTTATGCTGAAGGAAATAATGTGGCTGGTGGCATTCTTTCTTCAGTGAAATTTACGATAACAGTCGCAGCTCTCGAAATACAACGGATAAAATAAATTTCTGTTCTTGAACTTATTACTAAAGATCCTTCAGAATTTTGAGACCATCCGTTATGTATTTAGAACCATCACAAGTATGTTTTCATTTTAGTTTTTTGTTGTTGGTGAGACGATAAAATTGAAAACGATATTTGTGAAAGGAACATTGTTTTTTTGTTTTCTCAAAAAAAAAATTGAAAACGTACTTATAGTCGCTGCAAATACTACTGACTCTGCAGGGTGTTGCCGCAAGAGCGTGCAAAAATGTAACAGGACATAGAGAATGCTCCACTGAACAATTTGAGGTAGGGAACCTGGATTTCGATAAGCAGCTTAAGGAGATATGGAAGTATACTTGTTCAAAATGGTTCAAATGCCTCTGAGCGCGGTTCCAGACTGAAGCGTCTGAAGTATACTAGACTCCCGCCTTGACTAGCAGTACTGTTATCCAGCTTATCTACAACTAACATGCGTACAAGTTTACGCGTATTGTGCTGTTTATTTATATGTACGTTCTTTGTTTCCTGCAAGGAAACAAGTAGGATAAGCCCAATTATTAGGAAGTTATGATGCAGGTACTTTTTACTTTACTTGCCCATCAGGTGGCTCTGGTGTATTGTATTTACATTGTCCCATGAGAGAACATGCTATAAATCGACAACACACACATTCATTACTTAGTACTATTCAGCGACTACAGTACAATGCGATGGAGTAGTACCGGTAGAGTTTGACAGACCTCATAGACATGCACCTTGTGTTAGAGGAAGTACCAGTGTTCTCGCTGTTGAAAGGCATCATCCGTCAAGGCGAGTGTATATTTCTCTCTAACAACGAATGCGGGAGACTGTTTCATAGGAAACGAGGGACCTGGCAGCATGAGGACAACTCACACACCCGATTTTGAAGAGAAAGTCTGCGAGGTCCTAAATTATTTTCTATGGGAACATCTAAAGTCACTTGTGTATGAGACTCCAGTCGATACAGAGATGGAATTAGCTGCCAGAAATGGAGCTGCCTACGAAATGATTCGAAGCACACCAGGGATGTGTGTCAGGGTGCGCTGAATCTTGTTCGCCGATGTCATACTTACATTGAAGTTGATGGCTTTCTGTTTCAGCACATTTTGTAAGATACAGTACAAATAGTACATTCATTGTGCCAGTGATGGCATTTGCACTTAACTATAACTAAGCACTCAGTCATTAGGCTACAAGTGGCCCATCGGGAATATCCGACTGCCGTGTCATCCTCAGCTGAAGATGTCGATAGGAACGGCGTGTGGTCAGCACACTGCTCCCCCGATCGTTGCGATGGTTTTCTTTGACCGGAGCCGCTAATATTCAGTCGAGTAGCTCCTCAATTGGCATCATGAGGCTGATGCACTCCGAAAAATGGGAACAGCGCATGGCGGCCCCGATGGTCACCCATACAAGCGCCGGCCACGCCAGACAGAGCATAACTTCGGTGATCTGACGGGAACCGGTGTATCCACTGCGCCTTGGTCGTTGCCATAAACATAACTATGGGAAATAAAAAAGTACCCGGTGATGAATTTTATTCCTATTACTTCCTTATGCTGGCTTCTCCGACACCAGGTTCCCTACCTCAAATTGTTCTGTGAAGCATCCTCTATGTACTGTTAAACTTTTGCACGGTCTTATGGGAACACGCTGGAGAGAGAAGGTTCCTACCATTTTTTAAACATGTTTTATTTGTTGTGTTCTTCAGTGTGAAGAATAGTTTGATGAAACTCTCCACCCTAGTCTAACGTGAACAAGATAATCATCTCTGCATAACTACTGCTATCATCGTTCATCTGAACCTGTTTACAGTAATCAAACCTTGATCTCCCACCACTACAAAATTGAGATTCCTTGATATCTTAGGATGTTTATTATCATCTAACCTTTGTTTAGGTCGTTTGGTAATAAATTTCTTACCTCAAAAATTCGGTACAGTGCGCCTTCATTAGTCACTCTGTCTACCCATCGTTTTACTTCCACATGAGATCACACCCTGGATGAACACCTCCAGAGTAGGATGAGATTTTCACCCTGCAGTGCTGATATGAAACTTCCTTGCAGATTAAAACTGTGTGCCGAACCGAGACTCGAACTGCGAGTTCGAGTCTCGGTCCGGCACACAGTTTTGATGTGCCAAGAAGTTTCACCTTCACAGGAGACTTCTTAATTCTTATCTTGGTATTCGACGTTAACCAATTTCTCTTTGGCAGAAGTCATTTTATTGCTATTGTGTCTCTGAATTTTATGCTGTCTGTACGTCGCCCGTTTTCACTTACTTTGTTGCCCACGTAACAAAACGCACCTGTCGATTTTAGTATGTCATTTCCTAACTTAGCACTCTCAGTAACTCCTGATTTAATCCGACTAGATACCATTATCCTTGTACTACTCCTGTTGATGTTAGTCTTACAACCTCATAACTCCATCCGTTTCGCTCAACTCCTGTATGACAGAATTATAATGTCGTTGGTAAACCTCAAACTTTTTATTTCCTTCTACATAACTTTAATCTCCTTTTCAGATTTGTTCTTGGGCTTCTCTACTGCTTGCTCAGAATATGTATTTAATTACTTGGAGACAGCTACAACGCTGTTTCAGTATGTTCTCAGCTACTGCGACCCTTTAATATAACTGCAATGTGATTTATACAAGTATAAAATGACATATTGCCCCCTAAATTTTGTCCATCCTACTTTTAGCACTTCAAATTGTATGTTTTAGTAGATATTTCCAAAAGTTTCTCTAAAGTTTTGATTATTATAAATGTATGTTTGCCTCTTTTCAGTCTATCGTCTAAGATAAGTCGCAGCGTTTTACCGCCCCTGTTCCCATATTTATCTGCAACCTAAACTGATCTTTCCCGAGATTTTAATCTCCAGTTCTCCCTTATTACCGAAAGAATGGAGGAACTAGAGAAGATTTCAACAAGCCTCAGGGAATGCCGCCTTCCATGGGGTGTTTGGCTAAGTCTTTCAGTGTTTTGCCAAATTCGTCTCACAATATCATATTTCCCATCTTGTCTTCACCTACTCCCTCATACCTTTCAATAACATTGACTTCAAATTCATTTCCCTTCTATAGTTCTATTATTCAGGCTGAAACACTTAGAACATGCACCGCAAATATTCAGGAAATGGAAAGTGCTACTGATGAGCAGTTTTCACAGAATGGCTTGGTAGTCTGGGGCTCTATACTGTTAGTCAATAAACAGATTGTAATAATACCTAGAAAGTGTATTTTATGTGCTAACATATACTTTTTTTTGTAGGACATGTTCTGAGGCATAAACGGATCACCAATTTAGCATTGGAGGGCAGCGTGGAGGGTAAAAATCGTAGAGGGAGACCAAGAGATGAATACACCAAGCAGATTCAGAAGGATGTAGGTTGCAGTAGGTACTGGGAGATGAAGAAGCTTGCACAGGATAGAGTAGCTTGGAGAGCTGCATCAAACTAGTCTCAGGACTGAAGACCACAACAACAACAACAACATACTTTTTTTAAATGGAACAATGCCTACAGTTATTAACAAACCAAAAGTATAGTATATTACAAAGTCAATGGCGTTTGTTGCAGGACTCTAGTGCTATATCATATTTTGAAAAGTTTCCATACTGACACTTATACTGTCGTAGCACCAACTGATTAGCAGCACAAGCGCATACACTAGTTACGGTAATGATACGACTGATCACCGCGTATTGTCTTCAAAATGACCACCGGCAGCGGCAGTACACGTTTCCATTCTGGTTCGGAACGATTGCTGCACAGGAGCTAGATTTCAGCAGAAATGTACGAGCAGGCTCCAATAATTCGTCTGTGCATGTCATCGGGTATAGCTGGTGTGTCCTTGTAGACAACGTCTTTCAGCTTTCGCACAGAAGGAAAGTTTATAGGCGTCAAAACAGGGGAATTGGACGGCCAAGTTATAGATCCTTTTCGTGTAATCCAAAGATCTGGAAACAATTCGTGAAGACATCGTGTAGTACTTGGTACGTGGGCTGGACAGCCATTATGTTGGCACCACACGTTCTTCCTAGTCTACAAAGGAACCTCTAGCATCCGTGGAAGATGGTGTGTTAGGAGGCAGTGATAAGTGTGTTCGTTCAGTGTTCTGTCTGTGTGAAATGGGCTAACGAGCTGGAGGTTCACAACCCCACACTACACGTTTACACCTGATAAAGCCAACGAGGATTCTCAACAGACTAATAATGCATTCACCTGGCCGCGGTTGGTCAACATAGTATCATTATTACACATGATTGTATTGTATGTTAACCGGGGGACTAGAAACGACGGAGAGACTCCGTCCCCGCCGCAGTCGCAGTGGTCCACAAACCCAAGACGACTACCGCAGTCCACTTCACCCCTCCACCACCCCACACCGAACCACTCTTTCAGGATTATTGTGCGGTTCGGCCCCCGGTGGACTTCCCCACGGAACGTCTCACACCAGATAAGTGTAACCCCTATGTTTTCGTGGTAAAGTAATGGTGGTGTGCGCGTACATGGAGAACTTGTTTGCACAGCAATCGCCGATATAGTGCAGCTGAAGCGGAGTAAGGGGAACCAGCCCGCATTCGCCACAGACTGCCCGGCTCACTGGACCTCGTCAGAAGTCTGCCAGGAGGATTCATGCAAGGGACCAGGCGCTCCTTCCCAATACGGAAAGCCGTGCGTTACACCGTACGTCTAACCGGGCGGACTTACACATGATAAGTGATATATCTGAAGATTGTCCATGTACAGAAGAGAACACTATTCACATACTCGTTTCCATCCAGCTCTTCACGGAGAGGGATGTGATTGGGATGGAACCTATATCGATGGAGAATGCGTGGGACACTGGCCTGACTGACGCCACTTCCTCGTACGATTGAGTGGTGAGGGGGGGGGGGGGGGGGGGTGGAGGGTGAGCTAACGTGATCAAATGCAGCAGCAGCAAAAACATTAATTTCCCCCTCTTCTGTCGTTGCATTTTTCTCTCTGTCACGTCATCTAGGTGTTACAGTAGCATTTTAAGGTAACTGGTAGAAGAGGTTGACAAATAATTGCAGAGGTAGTTAACGTCTGTTATCTGCCCGCATTCACCGTACAAGAACGACTTGCATTCGCTACACCCTCCATACTTTATGAACATGTCGGCTTTCCCTGCACTGGTAAAACCCATCGTCCACTCACATCCTACTGCTTCGACTGTCACACAGTAACTGAATAGCAAATCTTAATGATTCAGGGAACATACAAGCACACTCTAAGCAAATATAACATCATACCTAGCAACTACGCTGGCTGAATAGCATAAACAAGTATAGGTGTCGAATCTTTCCAAAATAGAATATCTCGTGAACGTCTCGCACTAGCATCCTGCAGCAAACGCCACTGACGTTCTAATATACCCTACTTTTAACTTGTTAATGTCAATAGACATTGCCCCATTTAAATAAGTATTTGTTTGCGCAAAATTGCTCTTCATAAGCATTATTACAGTCTGTTTATTGTCTAACAATACGAGACGTTAACTACCAATCTATTCTGTGAAAACCACATCAACAGCGCTTTCGATTCCGCAATATTTGCGAGACAAATTTTAGGTGATTCACCCTGTGTATTACTGGCACCTCTTACCTTTCCTCCGAGTGAGGTGGCGCAGTCGTCAACAGACTTGACTCGTGTTCAGCAGGACTACTGTTCAAATCCCCATCCGGCCTTCCAAATTTAGTTTCTCTAAGATTTACCTAACCAGCTTTAGGAAAATGCTGGGAATGTTAGTTTGAAAGGAAATGACCGATTTCCTTCCCCATCCTCGAAACTATCCGAGCTTGTGTTCTGCCTCTAATGTCGACGAGACGTTTAATTCTAGTCCTCCTTTTTTTAGCTTTCCCTTCTCTGCTTATTACTGGCTTGCAATCTGAGCTCATTATATTTATACAATTGCTTCTGTTTTCTCAAAAGATCTCTTTAATTGTAGTTCCCCTATTTACGTACGCTACTACAGCGATACTTTAGTCCTCAAGCTATTTCTTCTTAAAAATTTTACTGTTTCTGCCAAATTAATTGTCAAATGTCAGTATTGAAACATATTGCTGTTGTATACTTTTCCCTTTCGAAATAGAAATTCAATATTTCGCGTGTTACCCAAGGATTTCTACTGGCCGTCGTTTTTTTGCCTATTTTATCCTCAGCTAACGTCACTGTTTCACCTCTAAAAGCTCCTCATTCAGTTTCTTTTGTAATCTCTTCCCTTGCTGCAGGCAATCCATGCCTAATGTTCCGATCGAAATTCTCGACACTCTGTGGTTTGGTTGATTTATCCACATCCTTTTTCCTTCGTTTCCTTCCTTTGTGGAGATTCTTAAGAATTAATATGGAGTTCATGATTTACAAATTTCTATCCCAACTTTGTATAATGTACTTAAAGCTATCCCGTGACTCCAGGTCTCTTCCACAAATACTTAAAAATATCATACGGTTATAGAAATGACATTACGACTTGGTGGATCTCACGTTCCCTACCCCCTAAACTGCGTTCGCTATTTTTCCACTGCTGACGTGTCTTGCTTTCTCTCAGTTTTGTTTGGCGAATATCGAGTTAGCTTCCGGAGCAGAACAGCGTATAGCCAACCACAAAGCCACATTTCGTTCCACTTGACCGTCAAAAATTAATAACCACAGTATTTCATCCTCAACATACGTTTTTATTCATACATGTTTGCATAACGATAGGATTTTCAAACTTTGCGAACGATATGAGGTTTTCGCGTATAAATTGTGTCCAAACAGTCACACTCTATATATACTAAAATATGAAGATCGAAACCTTTGCAGGGTGCGGTACACCTCGTCACATCCAGTCTCAGTAGGAATGACTGAGCTATGCTTCCTGTTTTCTGTTATTTCATCCATCTCGTGATAAATCAGTGTCTGCCCCTATCGTAGTCAAGAAGTGAAATACGTCAGCGACAAGTAAATTTTAGGGATGATGCTTCTTTCAGTTCTGTCTTGCTTTCCATCTAATTCGGCAATCCGTTAGACGTTTCCCATAACAATACAATAAATTAACTGCTCACTAGACTTACAAATTAATTTGAATGTAAAGTATATTAATGTTAGATAGGAAATATTACTTAGTTTGAATGATAAATGTGTTTTCTTCTCGCATATGGTTAAGTCAGCGTCAGTGAGTTACTATTACTTCTCCTGCTACAGTATACACTTAAAGTGACTCCAGATTCTTCATGTTGATGACAGAAAGGTGTTTGTCTTCAGTTATACAGTGGAAATGTAGAATACACAACCAAATTCATAGTAAGAGGTATCAGATACGGCGTGGATTTGTTAGTTGTGTTTTATAATATGAAGCAATCGTTATTTAGCAAATAAATCTTAAGAGTAACCTTTCAATTGATTTGAAAATGTAGTCATTTAGGAACAATTACGTATCAGACGCAACCATGAAGAAGTCCTGTGTCAAATATGTTGCAGTTATTCACAGCATATCGTGACCCTACAATGTTCGAAAGACATTGTGCACCAATTACGAAAATCGAATGTTAAGGCGGTCATACGCTACTTTTAAACATCTACATTTAATTTCCTAAACTGTCGGAAGACCTGTAGCGAAAGATGCAGTGTCATCTCTTACGGTTTCTGCAGTATCTGGCGCAACAGTTGGAAAAAATTCTGTTGCTCTAGTTCGGCGTGTTCTCGGCACAACAGTGAGCTAAATGTCGGCTTTATCCCAAATGGAAACGTGGTATTAGTTTTATCAGTTAACTAAAGTATGTCTATGGAGACCTGTAGTTGTAATTAAATAATTTGCAACATCTTACAGATAAATCGGAGAAGTACTGTCAGCAGTAGACTCAATTTTTGAAGTTAATCGGTCAGGCAGTTCTCATTGTAAGTGTAGCGCATCAACCATACTCGGTCGTAAATGCTCAAAGCTAGGAGCATCGCTGTAGCGTTAGCTGCAGGCGAGAGCAGGTGGTCCGCTTTATGGCACTGTGTTGAAATAATTAAAGCAGCAGAGCTAAAGCAGCAAGGTGTAAGAAGCCCTTCTACATCAGCGGATGCGGAAATGTTTAATGTACACGTTAAAAGGATTTTTCTTTTAGTCATCAGTCGTCTGACTGGTTTGATGTTGCCCGCCACAAGGTCCTTCCCTGTGTCAACCTCTTCACCTCAGAATAGCACTTGTAATCTACATCCTGAAATACTTGCAGGATTTATTCAAATCTCTGTCATCCTATACTGTTTTTCCCTCTACAGATCCCTCTGGTAACATGGAAGTCATTCCTTGATGTCTTAACAGATGTCCTATCATCCTGTCCCTTCTCCTCGTCAGTGTTTGACATATATTCCTTTCCTCACCGATTCTCAGGAGAACCTGCTTGTTTCTTACTTTATCAGTCCATCTAATTTCCAACATTTGTCTGTAGCACCACATCACAAATGCTTCAGTTCTCTTCTGCTCCGGTTTTCCCACAGTCCATGTTTAACTTCCATACAAAGCTGTGCTCCAAAAATTCATTCTCAGAAATTTCTTCCTCAGATTAAGGCCTATGTTTGATACTAGTGGATTTCTCTTGGCCAGGAATGCACATTTTGTCAGTCTAGTCTGCTTTGATGTCCTCCTCGCTCCATCTGCCATTGGTTATTTTGCTGCCTGGGTAGTATAATTCCTTAACTTCATCTACTCCGTGACCATCAAATTTGATATTTATTTTCTCGTTGTTCTCATTTCTGCCACTATTCATTACTTTCGTCTTTGTTCGAATTGCTCCCAACCCATGTTCTGCACCCATTAGATTGTTAATGTACCAGCGTAATTCTTCTTCACTTTCACTCAGGATAGCAATGTCATCAGAGAATCGAATCATTGATATGCTTTCACTTTGAATTTTAATTCCACTCCTGAATGTTTTTCCTTTATTTCCATCATTGTACAGACTCAATAGTAGGGGCGAAGGACTACATCCCTGTCTTACATCCTTTTTAATTCGACTACTTGATCGTTCACTTTTATTATTGCCTCTTGGCTCTTGTACATTTGTATCCCTGTAGCTTACACCTACTTTTCTCATAAATTCGAACATCTTGCACCATTTTACACTGTCGAACGCTTTTTCCAGGACGACAGATCCCAGGAACGTGTCTTGATTTTTCTTTAGTATTGCAACCATTATGAGCTGAAACGTTAGAATTGCCTCTCTGGTGCCTTTACCTTTCCTAAAGCCAAACTGATTGTCATCTAACACATCTTAAATTTTCTTTACTATTCGTCTGTATATTGTTCTTGTAAGTAATTTTGATGCATGAGCTGTTAACCTGATTGTGAATAATTGTCGCCCTTGTCAGCTCTTGCAGTCTTCAGAATGGTGTGGGTGATATTTTTCCGAAAGTCAGATGGTATTTCACAAGAATCATACATTTTACACACCAACGTGAATAGTCGTTTTGTTGCCACATCCCTCAATGATGCCGGCTGGAGTGGGCGAGCGGTTCTAGGCACTTCAGTCTGGAACCGCGCGACCACTACGGTCGCAGGTTCGAATCCTGCCTCGGGCATGGATGTGTGTGATGTCCACAGGTTAGTTAGGTTTAAGCAGTTCTAACTTCTAGGGTACTGATGACCTCAGATGTTAAGTCCCATAGTGCTCAAAGCCATTTGAAACCTCAATGATTTTCTGATGGGATGTTATCCATCCCTCCAGCCGTATTTAGTCTTGCGTCCTCCAAAGCCCTCTGAAATTCTGATTGTAATACTGGATTCTCTACTTCCTCTAAATCGACTCCTGTTTCTTCTTCTATCACATCAGACAAAATGGCTCTGAGCACTATGGGACTCAACTGCTGAGGTTATTAGTCCCCTAGAACTTAGAACTAGTTAAACCTAACTAACCTAAGGACATCACAAACATCCATGCCCGAGGCAGGATTCGAACCTGCGACCGTAGCGGTCTTGCGGTTCCAGACTGCAGCGCCTTTAACCGCACGGCCACTTCGGCCGGCTCACATCAGACAAATCTTCTCCCTCACAGAGGACTTTAGTGTACTCTTTCCACCTATTCGCTCTCTGCTCTACATTTAACTATGGAATTTCTGCTGCAGTCTTAATGTTACCACTCTTGTTTTTAAGTTCACCGTAGGATGTTATGGCGTTCCTATATGCTGTGTCAGTCCTTCCAACAATAATTTGTTTTTCGATTTCTTCACATTTTTTGCGCAGCCATTGCGGTTTAACTTCCTTCCACTTCCTTTTCATTTCGTTTCTCAGGGACTTTTATTTCTGTATTCCTGAAGTTCCCTGCACTTTTTTGTATTTTCCTCTTTCATCGATCAACTGAAGCATTTTTTTCTGTTACCCATGGTTTCTTACCTACCTCAGTGATTGCCCAATTCACAAATATACATTCCTCTTCAACTACACTGCCTACAAGCGTCTTCTTATTGATGTAACTACAGCCTTAGAGAATTTCAAGCGTATCTCATCATTCCTTAATATTTACGTATCTCACTTCTTTATGTGTTGGCTCTTCCTGATCAATCTCTTAAACTCCAGCCTACTCTTAACCACTACTACATGTGATCTGACTCAGTATCTGCTCCTGCGTACGCCTTGCAATCCAGTAACTGATTTCGGAATCTCTACTTGATTGTTCAAATGGCTCTGAGCACTATAGGACTTAACTTCTGAGGTCATCAGTCCCCTAGAACTTAGAACTACTTAAACCCAACTAACCTAAGGACATCACACACATCCATGCCCGAGGCAGAATTCGAACCTGCGACCGTAGCGTTCGCACGGTTCCAGACTTAAGCGCCTAGAACCGCTCAGCCACACCGGCCGGCAATCTCTGCTTGACCATGATTTAATCCAACTGAAATCTTCTCGTATCACCCGGCCTTTTTCAAGTATAGCTCCTCCTCTTGTGTTTCTTAAACAGAGTATTTGCTGTTACCAGTAGAATTTTATTACAGAACATAATTAGTGGCCTCCTCTCTCATTCCTTGCCCCAAGTCCATATTCCCCAGTAGCCTTCTCCTTTATTCCTTCTCCTACAACTGCATTCCAATCCCCCATGCATATTACATTTTCATCTCCCTTTACGTATTGTATTACCCTTTCAATAGCTATATACTTCCTCTATCTCTTCACCTTCAGCTTGCAACTTCAGCATGTATACCGGAACTATCGTTGTCGCTGTGGGTTTACTGTCGATTCTAATTAGAACAACCCTATCAGAGAACTGATCACAGTAACAAACTCTCTCTCCTACCGTTCTATTCATAACGGATCCTGCTCCCTTTATACCACTTTCTGCTGCTGTTGATATTACCCTATACTCATCTGACCAGAAATCCTTGCCTTCTTTAAATTTCACTTCACTGATCCCTGCAATAGTTGAAAGGGATCGCACGGGCCAAAGTCGCGCTACTCGGAAGAGCATCTAAAGGCAAGCCATTTGTACTAAACTCACTTTTGTCAGTACCACAGGTCTACCGGCAAGGAAACGTGAGATCTGGCTACAGTATGATGAGATGCACCGGGGTTAATATCTATGCTGTGGCAGCTGCCCCCTCCCCGCTGGAGGTGCTCGATCCTGGAGCAGTGACTACAGCTTTCGAACGCCGGGCGCACGAACGCAATCGGGCGGCGAATCAAAGAGGTGCAGAGCCCTGCAGCCAGGCGACTAGCGCGAGTTTTGGTGTTCTCATAAAGATAAGTCATTTTGAGTATAACAACATTTATTTTAGTACTGATTACGTGGTAAATGTGTGTATTAGTGTGCTTTTTAAGCGTACCATTAAAGGTTTCATTTTTCTTTGCGCAATATAGCAGAATACACGGAAAGTACGTACAGTCGGGTTATAGTCGTAGTTTCTGTTTACATTTTGCCGCAGCAGATGTATTGAATTTCGTTTAATACTTCTTTGCTCTCTCCAGCAATTTAACTGTAGTGTACCTCTTCATTATTCAACTCACATTTCCGGAAATTAACGTAAAGTTGTTGTTTCAGAAACTTTGCACTATTGTTATTATTTAGATAGAGTTGCGTAGATACCAAATTTGTGGGATTATATTTTCGTGTTTATATGTAATTTAACTGACTTATTCTTAATAAACTATTACGTTTATCATGAGTGAAAAGTGCTTGACTTACAGTAGAATTGTTAAGTCGGGGCTTTGGTGTGACGGATGCTGCAGTTTTTTCCATGTGGGTGACTAGTGACGTGGGAGTAGAGGAAATAAATGAGACTCATCAGGGATTTCGTAGGATATGTAGTAGAGATAGGAAGATACTAGAACAGGAGAGGAAAATTGTCGCCCTTCACGCTGAGTTAGACAATGCCAGGAGAGATCTAGACAGGTTAAGGAGGGAGAGGGGTAAAGAGAGGGGGCAGGTGGCAACAGACAACAGGAGGAACAGAATGTAAGGAATCAGTAAAGAGAAAGAAAGTGTTGTTGTTAGGTAGTTCCCGTGGAAGAGGTGTTGGCCAACTTTTGCAGGATGAACTAGGCTCATAATACCAGTTCACCAATTCTTTTAAACCTACTGCTGGTCTGGTGCAGGTGACAGAGGACTTAGGATACCTTTGCAAAGATTTCACTAAGGAAGTTATTATAGTGGGTGGGCCAGGTAATAGTATTGACAGAGATCCTGGGTACAGAATAGAGTGTGACCTGGCAAACATTGCATCAGCATCGAAGTATACTAGTGTTGAGTTTGTATCTGTTCTTGGGCGCCATGGCCAACCTCATTTGAACTCTTCTGTCAAGAGAAATAATTTAGAGTTAAAACGGCTGCTTATGTCACTTTTGTCAGTACCACGGGAACTTTCGTGTGGTTGCCGTTGATTCTCTCAGTAGGTGGGATTATACGACCGTTGGAACTTAAATAGTTGCAACTATTTATTCACAACCGATACAAAAGAGTTACTTGTTTGCACCTGTTACTGTCCTTCACCGTAATCACCAGCGTTGTGTAGAACCCGTTGCCAGCGATGCGAAAGGCGTAGTATATTGTTAGCAGACCCTGTTCTTTTAATGGTGCGAATGGAGCGTTCTAATCTCTGGAACAGTTCTGAAGCGAATGCCACGAAGTGTATCCTTCATCTTCGGAATCAAATCAAAGTCACAAGGTCTTAAGTCCGGGGAGTATGGTGGATGGTACAGTACTTCCCAGTCCCATCGACCGAACAGAGCAGCCACGGCTTACGCTGTATGCGCCCGCGCATTGTCGTGCCAAATGATGGGTGGGTTGCGCAGAAAGTGTCGCCGCTTTTTTCGCAAAGCTGGTTGCAGGTGATGCTCCAAAACAAACAGTAATACTGTGTATTGACGGTCTGCCATGGAGGAACGTAATGCGTTAGGATAAAACAGTCACAGTAATACTTGAGAATCACCATATCTTTCACCATACTGGGGCTCTGACGCACTTTCGACTTTCGAGGCGACCCATAATGACGCCATTCGTTGGATTGGCGATTCAGTTTCGGCTCGGACGATGTGGCCCATGTCTCATCCAGTGTTGCGATATGGTGTAAGCCTCTCCTTCGCGCTCATAGCACTCCAAGTGCGTCTGAGCAGCGTCGTAATGCATCCATTTGTGCATTTCCATCAACTCATGCGGAACCCATCGTGATGCAATTTTTCGCATGCCCAGGCATTCCTTCAGGATACGAAGCACAGTCGTATGTGCTAATCCGGAATCGTATGGCGTCTATGACTGTCCACTAACGCGCCAACAGCATGCACTTCTTCTTCAGAGACGCTAGGAGGACCTGCCCGATGCATGTATGCCACAGTTTGCCGACCTTAGATGAAGGCTTTTACCTAACGTACCACTGTTCTGTACGGCAATGCCGATTCCCCGCACGCCCCTTGAAGACCTTGATGACGCTGTCGTGCTGTACGACCTCTGGCACATTAAATCTTGATCTACCTCCGATGTTCCTGTTTCGAAAACATAGTGACCCCGTTACGTTAAACCGCTCTCTCACAAGTAACTTGTGTCCCTCGATTGTGCGCACGCCGGTGACGTGGGACGGGCGAGTCCTTTTGCTCGGAGGTAAGGTAGGTATGTTAACAACGTGTGCTATCAGCAACAATAGTAGATACAATTGCATAGTGTCTCCACAGAAGTGTTTCCAGTTTTGAGCTCCAACCTACGTACTAGGCATGGCCTTCACCTCAACTGGAAAGGGAAGGGTAAACTGGCTGGGAAAACAGCAGGAAAGTTAAAGGAGGGAGGCACTGTCATGAGTGATAAAATACCAGTGGATATAGGGTTCAGAAAAGAACTTTTTTAGGGTAGGGAGGACAGAAAGAAACCAAGTTTTAAGATAGGTTATTATTGAGACAATGCGTCAGTTTGAGAAAGAAACCGAAAAACATAATTCTAGGTTATTACATCACCATAAACAGATGTTGGTTAAGAGTTTTCAAAAATCAGCAGAAATTTCAACTCTACCCAATTTTAACTCAGTCATTGTGAAATGTCAGCTATCTTTAGTGCATCAAAATATTCGAGGACTGAGAAATAAAATTAATGAATCAGTTATCTGCATAGATGAATTATAGTCCTCAAACCCAGCTGACATAATCTCTTTCAACATCGTGTGACCGCTGGTTTAGAACTTCTAAGTATTACAGGATTTAGGTTAGCATCTCACTTTTGTGGATCAGATATGGAGAAAGGAGGAGTTGCCACATTCATCAGGAACTGTCACAAATTTAATAACGTAGACATTCATATATTTTGCATAAAACTGTATACGGAAGCATGTGCAACAGAAGCAGAATTTCATAAAAAATCTTTCATAATATTAAGTTTATATCGAACACCTGCCGGTAACTTTAATCTGTTCATAAACCACCTTGAAGCTGTACTGGCCCATTTAACAACCAAATACAAAGTTATAGTGCTTGCTGATGACTTCAATGTAGATTTCCTTAAAGACTCTCCCAATAAGAACTTGTTTGAGATAGTAACACTATCATTCAACTTAATTCCCACTGTAAAGTTCCCAACTAGGGTAGTCAATTGCTCAAAAACAGCCATTGGTAATATGTTTATAGAGAAGTCCAACGAACAAGATCATGTTACAGGTTAATGGCATCTCAGACCATGACATGCAGTTCCTTCTATTAAATATTAATAATGAATAAGGTATAAAATCTGTTAAATCTGAACTCAAGAGGGTAAACAACAAGCCAAAAATTGATTGTTTTAGGACACTCCTCAGAGACATTCACTGGAGAGATATTTACAGTGCTCATGACATGAATGAAAGATATAACACTTTTGGTAATAAAGTGATTACCTGATTCGAACACTGTTTTATCCCCAAACTAACCAAGGTTAGAGCAAAGTCTACAAAGAAGACATGGATTACTCAAGGAATCTTGTAAAACGAAAAGAAAACTGTATCTGTCAATCCGAAACACTTCTGATGTTGATGCTATAGCACATTACAAGAAATACTGCAAAATATTAAAGACTGTAATACGGACATCAAAGCAAGTATATTACAAGGAAAAGATAGTCGTATCAGATAACAAAATAAAGACAAGTGAAGGAGGAGACCATTAGAACCAGACATGAGGAGGGGCAAAGTGCATTAAGAGTAAATGATACATTGGTGACAGATATATATAGTGTTGCAGAACTTTTTAACAAATATTTCGTAACTGTTACTGAAAAGATGAGGTTGTCATGTTCTGTAGATGCTGCCATGGGATACCTCAGACTTGACGTTTCAAGGAACTTCCATAATATGAATTTAACACTCGCTATCCCAGCAGATGTAATGTCCATTATAAAATCCTTAAATTCAAAAACATCTAGAGGGTATGATGAAATATCAACAAAGTTAATTAAAGCATGTGATTCTGAGTTAAGTAACATATTAAGTTATCTGTGTAACCAATCGTTTATCAGTGGTATATTTCCTGAATTGTTGAGACATGCTGCAGTTAAGCCACTGCTTGGGAAGGGAGAAAAAGAAATCAGAAATGGGCAAACTCGTTCATCCTTGGGAACTAGTTCACTGGTGATCGCTCTTTTTTGGGAACTGTTCATTTTTACTCATTCACCGTTCATTTGTGCGCGGTATATGATCCTTATGAAAAACTGAAAATTAGTAGCGTATGTGGCTGAAGGATGGAAGGTGACAAGACGAGGCACTTGCCTCCTCCCTGGAGTACAGATTTTCTATTCATTACAGAATGCTCACACACTTGCAGAAGTAATTTCCGTGATTCTGCAAAACCTCTCGTTATCCAACTGCAGCGTTATGTTTCTGATCACAGTGAAATAATATAAGGTGGCGCACGAAAAACCGGTCCCGAGTAGAGATTGCTCGCCAGTTACAGACGATTTGTTGACCGCTACGAGCAAAATAGATAAACATGTAACTAGATAGTAAAGAAATAACAAACAAGCTAATGCAAACAAAAACTTCTAAACAACAGATGACGTGTGGTGGGCGACAGTGAGCTGTCTTGTACTCGGACCGGTTTTTGGTGCGCCACCCTATACAACTGAAATAATATTGTAGAAGTGATCACATTCTCCCGACAAAATATGAGATCAAACACTCGATTATGGAGCGCGGCCTTCATTCGGCTGTAAGACGGTCTGAATTCCATAACAATGAACGTAATGGTTTACCTTGTATAAAAAAAAACTGAAAATGGCCACTCGTGTGAACTGTGCCGACTTACTTTGCATGTGTAATAACAAAAGTAACCTGCCTTTCATAAGCATTTATCGAAATAACGAAGTAAGCTGATACGTCCTTTTCTAACCTGAAAATATGAATGTATTACATACAATGTAATTTTTATGTAATTCACGTAATTATAAAATACGAGTACATTTCAACTACCTGTCGTGGACGCTGATTAGAATACGAAAAGAACCAGAAGTACAGAGTTCTAGAAAGGTTTGAAACAGATCTCGAAAGGGCGTGTGCAGTGAACAACTCGTTACTGAAGTAACTAGGAGCAGTCGGCAGTGGAACTCTGACGACTGATCATGCGAAGAAGAAAGAGTCTGGACGAGGGAGACCGAGACAGAGACGGGAACGGGTCCGAGGCTGGAACGAGACCGGCCGACGTGCCGTTGTGGGAACGAGACCTACGGGAACTATAAGTAGAAATCCGGGACCGAAGTGATCTATGAAAGACCGTTCCTTAGAATTCGGTCCTCGCTCCTTCCGTTCATCTTGGTGAACCGTTTCCTGTGACCCGTTAGTTCGCGAACGATGCATGTCTAAAGGAAACAGAGTTAAATTTCCGACCAATTTCGCTTTTGCCAGCATTCTCAAAAATTTTCCGAAAGGTAATGTACAATAGGCTTTATGACCATCTGATCACAAATAACATACTGTCAAAGTCACAGTTCGGATTTCTAAAGGGTTCCGATATTGAGAAGGCTATCTACACTTACAGTGAAAATGTACTTCATTCCCACGCCCAGAGGATCTCAGGGACGCTGTTTTTCACAAACTGATTTGCGCGACGCGTATCTTCAAAAATCGCCCAATGAGGAATCCCGAAAAGTCTGTGAAGACAATACTCATTTGGGCTTGTTTAAATATTTTCGTTTGCCTTTTGGCAGCGCTTCCGCACCCGTTATTTTTCAACGGTATTTTGAACATCTGACTGCACAACTGCTAAAGTGTTCAAACTATTTGGACGACGTAGTAGTAGCAGGCCGTACACCTGAAGAATATATTGCAAATGTAAGTGCTTTGTTTCGTGTGTTATCTGAGGCCGGACTAACGTGTAGACTGGACAAATGTGATTTTCTTAAACCCTAGTTTTCCGTATCTTGGTAATGTCAGTTCCTCGCAATATCACAGAATTGCAGTCAGTTTTAGGGAAAATGAACTATTATATTCGGTTCATACCGAATACTGCACATATCGCAGCTCCATTCCATCGCTCGCGTCCCAAGAATGTCCCCTTTGTTTGGACTGAAGAGTGCCAAGTAACTTTCCAAAAATTTAAAGATGCATTGCTCTGTGATCGATGCTTAGTTCACTTTGATCCTGGAAAACCAGTTGTATTGCAACGTGATGCTTCCTCTTACGGAATCGGTGCAGTGCTTTCGCACAGAAGTGGTCATAAAGACAGACCTATTGCTTTCGCATCAAAAGTGTTGTCCAAAGCACAGTGTAACACAAACTGAAAAGGAGGCTTTGGCTATTGTGTATGGTGTCACCAAATTTCACACCTATTTGTATTGCAGAAAATTCTAGTTAGTAACGGATCACAAACCGTTGCAGGCCTTGTTTTAAACGACGAAATCGGTTCCTGTACGAACTGCCCAAAAATTTCTAAGATGAGCTTCGTTGTTGTCTCAATGCCAGTACGAAGTCGTGTATCGTCCGACACTCAACATGGTAATGCGGACGGGCTTTCACGTCTTCCGATTGCCCCTCACACAGAATTTGACTTTCTGCTGCATCTTGTTGTCACATCGATGCTCAGGATTCTGAATTGCTTCAGTCTTTTCCTCTCAACTGTAGGAAAATTGCACAGGCCACAGACGCTCATACAGATCTGAACATTTTGCTCAATCATATTCGCACATCTTGGCCTCACTCATTGAGTGGCATAAAGAAATCTGAAATGCGCTGACACTTTGCCTGTCGCCGTAGTCTCGCTGTACAGAAAGGTGTAATTCTTGTTCAAAATGTCAGTGGACAATCCTGTATTATGATCCCTAAAGCCTTGCAAACAGAAGTGTTGCAGTTACTTCACCAAGGACACCGGGGCACTGTTCATACGAAACAGTTAACGCTTCGGTGTGTACTTGGCAGGGCATAGACGCCAAATAGAACAGATGACTTCACAGCGTCACGCATGTGCGGCAAGTCCGCTCCGCCACAAACATTCTTTGCTTGGCCTAAGTCGCAGTGACCATGCCAATGTGTGCACATAGACATTGGGGGACCTTTTTGAGACACTCGTTGGTTAATAATAATAATAATGGCGTGTGACGAGGGCATCCCGTCGGGTAGATCGCTCGCCTGGTGCAAGTATTTCGATTTGACACCACTTCGGCTACTTGCGTGTCGGTGGGGATGAAATGATGATGATTAGGACAACACAACACCCAGTCCCTGAGCGGAGAAAAACTCCGACCCTCCAGGGAATCGAACCCGGGCCCTTAGGATTAACAGTCTGTCGCGCTGACCACTCAGCTACCTGGGGCGGACACTCGTTGGTTGATTGTCGTTGACTCATATAGCAAGTTTACTGTTGCTGTGCCCATGAACTCGACAACATCACGTAGCAGGTGTTGTCATCGGTTTTTTGCCTAGCAGGTTTACCTGAAGTAATAGGGTGAGACAGTGGGCCTCAGTTCGCGTCTCATGAATTTCAAACATTCTGTGTGCGCAATGGCATACACCATCCGAGTAGTGCACTGTTCCACCCACAGTGGAACATTCAAGCAGCAGATGGCCAACTTCGCTCCGCACATACCAGGGATCGAGCATTGCAACTGTTTCTCGCCTCATATCGTTCGCACCACGAGATAGACCATCGCCGGCGGAATTGCTTCACGGTCGCCGCCATCGCACACAGATCCACCTGCTCCACCCTCCTCGGCATCCGGCTCCGAAGGAAGGCCGCAAGTATCGCTTCGCGCCGCATGATATTTTCTTTTACAGGGTTTTTAGCGACAGCAGACGGTGGGCACGAGGCAAGATCGTCCGTCGACTTGTCGCTTGCATGTATTTTCTTTCAGGTCCAGATGGTTTTCAACGCCGCCATCAAAATCAACTTCATCTCTGTCACATACAGAATGATCTTTCAGTCTCTCTTCACCCCATATTCACGGGTTCAGAGGACAGCGCGGCCGCAGCAGCCGCCAGAGGGTGTCATCACGACACTGTGTGACGACCCCAAGCAGACGGAGCCTTCACCTCCTCCGCTTCCTCTAGTTCAACCGATGGAGCTGGACCCGCTCACACCGCAGCAGTCACAGCCTTCTTCATCTGGTTCATGGCAGCAGGAGGTGGACGCATACCCTTCTGGTCGTTTTTCGGTGGGCGTTACCGCCAGAACGCTGGCTGGATGGTGGGGTACGGCCGGAAGCTTGACGTCCCCTTCAGCCACAGCTTCCGGTCCGTCGAGTCGCCCACACTCCTGCATCCCCCGCAGTGGTCGCACTCCATAGACGACGACTGTCCGTCCATTTGGTGGTGGGGGGGGGGGGGAGGGGTGTTCTGGCGCAACCACGAGAACGCAGTGAGGAAACATCGGCCAATGGTGCGCGGAAATAGGAGCGTCCCCTGCAAGAAGTGAATAAAAGCGCCAGGCTTGGACACTCAAATCGGCTATATGTACAGACATCAGTGGACGGTTATAGACCAGCACTCGCAGATCAGATTGTAGTGGTCCTTATCAAGGGCTTACCTGGACTTTGCCTACAGTGACGACAGTTACTGTTTGCATGTCAGTATTGTCAATTGCTTTATTGTAATAAAACTACTGTTATATTCTTGAATCGTTGCCCAAAATTCCGAGAAAGCAGCATCCCTTAGGCACCTTATACAAGACGAGTGGGCCAGACCCAATATGACATTTCATGCCCGAGTCGTAGAGTGCTATACTGTCGTTTGTTATTCGATCGTTGATTATTCAATCTTTTTCTCATGGTCACCTCCTCCTTGGCAGACCCCTTCCACACATACGAATGGAGGACTACTCCGGAATCTTTTGCCACTGGGAAAATCATAACTACAGTTTTTCATTTACTGGCCCCATGTCATGTTAATAAAGGTTATGTTTCAGTAATGCAGTGTTTTCGTTGCCTTCTGCATCCTCATGCCGATGATTACTGCTGATTCTTCTACCTTTAGGGCAGTTTCCCACCCCAAGAACAAGGTAGTGCTCCTTCACCGTCTTTTACAAGGCTGTTCGGAGAATGAGAGTGACTTGTTGTGCTGAAAGTCTTCGGCTAACTAAAACAACCACTCAATTTCAATAATCGCCCCTTCAATTTGCCTTCTTCCTCGCTTCTAGGTCCCTCGTCACCACCTGTTTTAATGTCACGTTACACATTTGACATATAATAAAAAACACAAACAAAAACTTTCCTTATCAACTAAATTCTGGAATGTGATTTTCCAACATCCTAAATCTAAATTATTATACATACATACAACTTGAGGGTATACGTACCTTGATCGTATCTTATAAAGCAGGTGTCGATCAAACTAGTGCCCCCACTCTCCTCCAAGAGGTCGCAGAATGCGAGCCATCTAAGAGAGAATGTGTGGGTTTCAGTTGTTTGAGAATGTCGCTGGACATGTCTTCTCTGAACAAGCAATGAAAAACAAAAATTTGAAAAAATTCTTCGGCGCCTTCTGGTCTGTGAAATGTATGTCAAAATTTAGTCTCGATTCGCCGACTATAGGCAGTATTTTGACTGCAATGGGATAGTTTACTCCAAGCACTTTCCTTAGTGCACTCAGCCGCAAGAGCGGCCTCTCCAAGTGCACCTTATCTCTTGCTATACCCCCGCCCCTTCCCCCCGAGCACGTAGGACACTACCGTACTTCCGGTTTCTTCCCCCTGTTCTGTGTTGACAACCGAACGCACTCTACAGATGGAAATCATAGCACTCTTCTCTCCTTCTCCTATTCATTTCTCAGAATGTCCTTTACTAAATCATCTTCACTTCCAACTTAAACGATTATTACGACACAAATACAAACAGCCAACGAATTACGCCTTTAAACACTACCTTAATATGAGTTATTTTTTCATTCACACGAAAAATTATTGCGTACATATGGGCAAAGTTTCTGCTGAACTTTCTTGGTTCGTTGTCTGGTTACTTCCATCGTGAGAGTTACTCTTTGCACTACCAGCAAGTTGGGCATCATCTAGTGAATGACTTGGTGTTTGCTATATTTTGAATTCCCAACTCTTGCCCAGTTTCAGGGAACAAACTACTTAAGAGTAAGTAGTAGGGAGATGGCGGCATCAGGACACTTTTGATATCAAATTGACACGCAAATTAATTAAATTGATCAATTGTGTCCCCCCACTCATAGCCACGCCCCCACACCCATCACCACTCCCACCCCCACACCGACTCTGCCCACCCCCAGCCCCAGAGGACTTTATGTATTTTTCTCAGCCTTCACTTCGGCCGCAGTACCTTCCCCTCCCCACCCTCCCCCTCCCACCCTACCCCTACCGGAATGGCAGGTGGAATTGAATTTTGGTTGAAATTTCGAATTTTGGCGGATATTGACAATTTTCGTGGGAATTTCTATGTCCCAGGACTGTGCTGGCGTCCGAGCCCACTCCCAAATCAGTAATTGGCGGGAAATTAAAATTGACAGTGCCCTTCCTGGGACTCGAACCCAAGTCCTCCTGCACAGAAAGCCCAAGTGCACTCCCCCCCCCCCCCCTCATAACATAATTGTACCACCAATGGCACTTGGAATTGACGAGAAATTAAAAATGGCGGTGTCCACTCCAGGACTCGGACCCTAGTCCTATGGGATGGAAAGCCCAAGTGCACCTTCACCACATGGAAACTGTCCAAATGCAGGAGAGGAATGTTAGGTTGGGTATTTTATTTATTTTGCTTGGGAAACTGATGCAAAGATTGGTCCTAATTACACAATTAATCCTAAAGACTGGACATAATAACACAACTATATGCATAGCAACACAAGGATGGCCTAAAATCACAATACAGCTCAAAAATTGACGATTCAATACAAATGGCAATATCTTGCTGGGAAAAAATCTCGCAATACCACTCGCCACTAGTGACAGACAAACTCAAACTTTACCCTACATGTACAAGCTAGCAGGAAAAAAGGCTGGGATGTAAGGTACTATCTTTATCTTTCAGCACTTTGGAAACGCTCCACAATGCCTCATAGCTCCTTCAGTTACCATATTTTGTGACTGCTTTGGATTTCAATCACCCTTTACTCTTATCGTGCCGAGGGAGGGGCAGTGTATATCACGCTAGTTCAGATCCCGTGAAGCGATGTCTTTAGGGAGTAGGGAGTTGGAAAGCTCGCAAGGCTACACAGCGCAAGAAATCTCATGAACTTTGAAATGATAGTAAACTAGTTGCTCCATGAACCGCTACCCTCTTCCAGAGCAAATGTTAGGCCATCCAGTCGAAATACGAATTAGATTCGCCGTCAAATTAGGCTCTGCTCCGGACAAAGAATTAGAGATGAAATTGTTGTTGTTGTGGTCTTCAGTCCTGAGACTGGTATTGATGCAGCTCTCCATGCTACTCTATCCTGTGCAAGCCTCTTCATCTCCAGTACCTACTGCAGCCTACGTCCTTCTGAATTTGCGTAGTGTATTCATCTCTTGGTCTCCCTCTACGATTTTTACCCACCACGCTGCCCTCCATTACTAAATTTGTGAACCCTTGATGCCTCAAAATATACCATACCAACCGATCCCTTCTTCTAGTCAAGTTGTGCCACAAACTTCTCTTCTCCCCAATTCTATTCAATACCTCCTCATTAGTTATGTGATCTACCCAACTAATCTTCAGCATTCTTCTGTAGCACCACATTTCGAAAGCTTCTATTCTCTTCTTGTATAAACTATTTATCGTTCATGTTTCACTTCCATACATGGCTACACTCCATACAAATACCTTCAGAAACGGCTTCCTGACACTTAAATCTAAACTCGATGTTAACAAATTTCTCTTCTTCAGAAACGTTTTCCTTGCCATTGCCAGTCTACTTTTTATATCCTCTCTACTTCGACCATCATCAGTTATTTTGCTCCCCAAATATCAAAACTCCTTTACTACTTTAAGTGTCTCATTTCCTAATCTAATTCCATCAGCATCACCCGACTTAATTCAACTACATTCCATTATCCTCGTTTTGCTTTTGTTGATGTTCATCTTATACCCTCCTTTCAAGACACTATCCATTCCGTTCAACTGCTCTTCCAAGTCCTTTGCTGTTTCTGACAGAATTACAATGTCATCGGCAAACCTCAAAGTTTTTATTTCTTCTCCGTGGATTTTAATACCTACTCCGAACTTTTCTTTCGTTTCCTTTACTGCTTGCTCAATATACAGATTGAATAGCATCGGGGAGAGGCTACAACCCTGTCTCACTCACTTCCCAACCACTGCTTCTCGTTCATGTCCCTCGACTCTTATAACTGCCATCTGTTTACTGTCGAAATTGTAAATTTCTTTCGCTCCCGTATTTTACCCCTGCCACCTTCAGAATTTGAAAGAGAGTATCCCAGTCAACATTGTCAAAACCTTTCTCTAAGTCTACAAATGCTAGAAACGTAGGTTTGCCTTTCCTTAATCTTTCTTCTAAGATAAGTCGTAAGGTCAGTATTGCCTCACGTGTTCCAGTGTTTCTACGGAATCCAAACTGATCTTCCCCGAGGTCCGCTTCTACTAGTTTTTCCATTTGTCTGTAAAGAATTCGTGTTAGTATTTTGCAGCTGTGACTTATTAAGCTGATAGTTCGGTAATTTTCACATGTCAACACCTGCTTTCTTTGGGATTGGAATTATTATATTCTTCTTGAAGTCTGAGGGTATTTCGCCTGTTTCATACATCTTGCTCACCAGATGGTAGAGTTTTGTTAGGACTGGCTCTCCCAAGGCTGTCAGTAGTTCTAATGGAATGTTGTCTACTCCCGGGGCCTTGTTTCGACTTAGGTCTTTCAGTGCTCTACCAAACTCTTCACGCAGTATCATATCTCCCATTTCATCTTCATCTAGCTCCTCTTCCATTTCCATAATATTGTCCTCAAGAACATCGCCCCTGTATAGACCCTCTATATACTCCTTCCACCTTTCTGCTTTCCCTTCTTAGCTTAGAACTGGGTTTCCATCTGAGCTCTTGATATTCATACAAGTTGTTCTCTTTTCTCCAAAGGTCTCTTTAATTTTCCAGTAGGCAGTATCTATCTTACCCCTAGTGAGATAAGCCTCTACATCCTTACTTTTGTCCTCTAGCCATCCCTGCTTAGCCATTTTGCACTTCCTATCGATCTCATTTTTGAGATGTTTGTATTCCTTTTTGCCTGGTTCACTTGCTGCATTTTTGTTTTTTATCCTTTCATCAATTAAATTCAGTATCTTTTCTGTTACCCAAGGATTTCTACTAGCCCTCGTACTTTTACCAACTTGATCCTCTGCTGCCTTCTCGATTTCATTCCTCAAAGCTACCCATTCTTCTTCTACTGTATTTCTTTCCCCCATTCCTGTCAATTGTTCCCTTACGCTCTCCCTGAAACTCTGTACAACCTCAGACTCTTTCAGTTTATCCAAGTCCCATCTCCCTAAATTCCCACCTTTTTGCAGTTTCTTCAGATTTAATCTGCAGTTCATAGCCAATAGATTGTGGTCAGAGTCCACATCTGCCCATGTAAATGTCTTACAATTTAAAATCTGGTTCCTAAATCTCTGTCCTACCATTACATTATCTATCTGAAACGTTTTAGTATCTCCAGGGTATTTCCATGTATACAACCTTCTTTCATGATTCTTGAACCAAGTGTTAGCTATGATTAAGTTATGCTCTGTGCAAAATTCTACCAGGCGGCTTCCTCTTTCACTTCTTAGCTCCAATCCATATTCACCTACTACGTTTTCTTCTCTCCCTTTTCCTACTACCGAATTCCAGTCACCCATGACGAGTAAATTTTCGTCTCCCTTCACTATCTCAATAATTTCTTTTATTTCATCATACATTTCATCTGCAGAGCTAGTTGGCGTATAAACTTGTACTACTGTAGTAGGCGTGGGCTTCGTGTCTATCTTGGCCACAATAATACGTTCGCTATGCTGTTTGTAGTAGCTTACCCG
This sequence comes from Schistocerca serialis cubense, assembly GCF_023864345.2. Lineage (NCBI taxonomy): Eukaryota > Metazoa > Arthropoda > Insecta > Orthoptera > Acrididae > Schistocerca > Schistocerca serialis. The sequence goes on along the minus strand of NC_064638.1, from coordinate 1,005,070,295 downwards.
CACTCCTATTTTTTATTCTTATTAAACCGACTCCTGCATTTCTCCTATTTGATTTTGTATTTATAATCCTGTATTCACGTGACCAAAAGTCTTGTTCCTCCTGCCACCGAACTTCACTAATTCCCACTACATCCAACTTTAACCTATCCATTTCCCTTTTTAAGTTTTCTAACCTACCTACTCGATTAAGGGATCTGACATTCCACGCTCCGATCCGTAGAACGTCAGTTTTCTTTCTCCTGATAACGACGTCCTCCTGAGTAGTCCCCGCCCGGAGATCCGAATGGGGCACTATTTTACCTCCGAAATATTTCACCCAAGAGAACGCCATCATCATTTAACCATGCAGTAAAGCTGCATGGCCTCGGGAAAAATTACGGCTGTAGTTTCCCCTTGCTTTCAGCCGTTCGCAGTACCAGCACAGCAAGGCCGTTTTGGTTAGTGTTACAAGGCCAGATCAGTCAATCATCAGACTGTTTCCCCTGAAACTAGTGAAATGGCTGCTGCCCCTCTTAAGGAACCACACGTTTTTCTGTCCTCTCAACAGATACCCCTCCGTTGTGGTTGCACCTACGGTACGGCTATCTGCATCGTTAAGGCACGCAAGCCTCTCCACCAGCGGCAAGGTCCATGGTTTTTGGGGGGAGTGAGATAAAATTAGACATGTCATTAAGGAGAATAAGATGGAAGGAGACTTTGAATGTAGATGGCCACCACCGAACATCTATGGCTCCTAATATTAAAAAACGTAACCTGGTGTAAGTCCGAAACCATTTATGTTCTGACCTGTTAGAGAAGAAAGTCTCGAAATTCTGTCTGTAATACGATGGGCTGTATAAAGTAAAGAGGGTTTTAGAGGATAAGACGAGTAGTAGGGAGATGGGAGCATCAGGACACTTTTGATGCGGTCACCACCTGCAGCAGGACTGGCGAGAAACAGGTAACGTTCCTATTACCACAATTTCACTGAAACTGCTCTCATTCCCATAAAGCAACTATTGACAAATTTACCGTTATACTAATAAATTTTTCGTAAGTATGGATACTTCCGAAATTACAAACTACTGTCAAGGTCGCTATATTTGCAGCCGTTAGCGGTCTGCAAGAAACGACAGCTTATAACTGATGAAGTTTAATTGAGGTGAGTACTGGAGCAGACGAATTCTCCGTTCACTGCAAGCCGAGAAATCCGTCATCTACCCGTCGGCTGCTGTCCCGACCGTAGCTGGTACCGTGCTTCTCTTCTTCTAACATTAATTCAGTTGATGGTTAATTGAAATAATGAAAGGGACAACAGGGGAAGCTACAGACTCCAGAAGATACATCTGTTCCGGTAAAATCATCGTATCCTGTACTTCCAGTAGCACACAAAAGAAAGGTGTGATTTACAAGTGTGACGGCACATTTATCAAAAGCCGTTCCTGTCTCTTCTTGCTGCAGTTCAAGAATACTACACAGAAAAAATTCAATCTATAGTGAAGCCTATAATCTGCTTCTTCGAGTTCCTGAACTACGCGAGGGGCACGACGAGAAAAAACCACGAACACACATTTACGGCAAGAGAGCTAACAGAAGCCCGGGCAGAGCACTTCATACAATTATTCAGTAATCATCTTAAACTGCGCTCCATCTACGGCGTGCTGAACGTTAACCAATATAACAGCGAACAATGCTGAATACAATTTCTTACAGAAATCTGGCGAGTGGGATGACCACGGCTGAAAACGGAGTACTAAACTTGATCACCGAGGTAAGGATGTTGCTTGCGTTCGAACTGACGACCGTCGTAGCTGTTCACATCAGTTCCAGTCCTCGGGAATCCGCAGAAACAAAGGGTCTTCGTGTGTACTTCCGCAGCAAGTAACCATGGCCTGAATTTGAAGCTAACGACTGGCTAGACCCTGCCAATATTCGCCGTCTTGTGGTGTTGTAGAATTAATGCAATGTGGACCCTGAAAATTCGTCCGGCCCCCAAGCTCCTAGTCCGCTGGTCTCAAATCATCGGCGGAAATTAATTTTAGATATTGTAATTAGTGATTAATTGTAACCATTTTTGAGATATGTATCTTATCAGCTCGAGCAGCGTATCATGTGAAAGATAACGTAACAAACAACACGAATCTGAAGTCAAAATTATTAATTTCACTTAATCTGGGCACGGAACTCTCCCATTGTCACTGAGCTGGTCCAAGCGGCAGGGTTAATTGGTGACAGGCCTTGTGGCCAGCCCACGAAGAGTCTGCACTCTACAGATGTCGGTGCCAGGCGTCGAAGTGATTGTGATTAGAAATAAGAATTAAGTTGATTTGTTCTGTTCTGTTGTATTTATAATTTAATGATATTCCATAGGGAGTAAAGATAATAGAATTCTATGGCAGAGTCAGGGACGTTAGGCGTTTCAGAGCTGGGAGCAGTGCATATATTGTTGGAAATATTAGCAAAATTAACAACAGTTAATACAGAATTTCATGGTCCAGTAAAAGGATTGTCAGAGCTGGAGGCAGTAGAATCATTGTAGGAAATGTTAGCACAATTAACAGCAATTAATATAGATTGCATGGTCCATGAAAAGGGCACTCACCGCGATGAGGTGTAATTTGAATTTGACGGCCGCGAGCCTATTTGCTGGCGTATGTCAACGGCAGGTTTATACCGTTTTCGGTTAGCGCCACAGGGTCACTCACATGTTTGAAAATGTTAAGGACGTGTCCTTTATGCAGCAGATGGCGTATTGATTTCGTATTTAGCTGTTTTGTACTATATGGAATAAAAACAGCCACCAGTTGCGGAAGATAGTTGTCAAAAGCTCTTGATCTACTTTTCAACATATATAAATGGCCCTTCTTCTAAAGTCTTATTAAGTTTTACATGCTGATCATGATGTGCCGCCATTAGACTTAGTCATAATTAAAATAGAATATCGTAGAAACAGCCATCTGGCCTTGTCTTACATAATTGATACACATATTAGATGTGGCGTGTGACTGATAAAATTGCAGCCTATGAGTTGCATGTTTATCCGTTACTGGTCACACAACCCACACCTAATATGTTTCAATTTATGTACGACAAAGGCAGACGGCTATTTTCACAATAGTCAATTTTAATTATGACTAAACCTGTTGGCGTCACATCGTGACAAGGTTGTAAAACGTAATAAGACGTCTGAATAAGGCCCATTTATATGGGTTGAAAACTAGCTCAAGAGCTTTTGACTACTTCCTTCCGAAACTGGTGGCTGTTTTATTCCGTATATTACTTCTGCACTATTGCTGCTACAGCCGTGTTTAAGATTCCATAGCTGTTTTGTATTATAACTTGCATTATGGCATATCAAGGCAGCAGCACATGTTTCAGAAACACGTCACAATCACAGTTAAGTATCAGTTAATGACATCAGTTAATGACAGATAAACAATATAAGCCATCAAGAAATACCACGATAGCCGACACAAAAGACGGAAGTCGCGTACTCATAACGTAGCATAATGGACAGTCTCGTTAATTGTATTGATGAAGGAAGTATGTTCAAGTGCTGCAATGATTTTTTTCATCGTAGCGCTTTTTATGCATTTTGGAAAATGGCTCTGAGCACTATGCGACTTAACTTCTGAGGTCATCAGTCGCCTAGAACTTAGAACTAATTAAACCTAACTAACCTAAGGACATCACACACATCCATGCCGGAGGCAGGATTCGAACCTGCGACCGTAGCGGACGCTCGGTTCCAGACTGTAGCGCCTAGAACCGCACGGCCACTCCGGCCGGCTGCATTTTGGAAACTTCTTATGAATGTAACAACGTATGTTCTGCAATATTCGATGTTATTTACATACAGATGCGCACTCTCCAAGGAATGAATTCAATGTGTTTCAGGTGTGCCTACAAGATTCTATGTGGTTCTGTGAGGAGTGGCAGCATCACTGAACTTTAGGTTGAATATCAGTAGTTCCCAACTACTTTAAAAACTTGTGGGTTTCCGTAGACCACTGTAACAACGATATTCTGTCTGCTGCTAGTTGATGGTTGCAGGCACAATAGCTTGTTACAGCAATCTACAGAAGCCAGTTCATATGTCTTAACCACTGATGGGATCGAGTGTACGATTGGTGTTTACCTCTTCAGCGTCAGCTAAAGCTTGAAGATACTGTACTGAATCACTGAAATTGGTAGCTGTATAACAAATCGAAAGGACCCCTGCAGGTGTTCCAGTAGGTCGCCAGTAGGGATCCTGTGAATCAGAGACGCTGGAATCTAGCACCAACAGGAAGTAACAGTAGCACAAGCGTCAGTTAAAAATTGGATACTGAAGCTTGGAGTGCCTGAGACAATAGTGAATGATAAGGAAACCAACTTTATGCCGGAATTGTTGAATGAGTTGCGTCTGATGTTGTGTGAAAGGAAATTGAGAACTTGGCCTGCTATATCCATAAGCTAATGAAAGAACAGAGGGCTTCAATAGAACAACAGGAAAGATGTTAGGGTACACTGTGGAAGCACACCATAGCAATTGGGAAGAGTATTTTAAATGTGTCGTTGCAGCATATAACTCAAAATAACACACAAGCATTGGTTTGCCCCCTTATGAGGCAGCTTGTGGGTATACGATTCCGTCACTATTCCCCTAATAAAAGGCAAGAAGAGTAAGGCTGGTGGGGGGGGGGGGATCTTATTGGAATTCGCAGGAATGATGAGAGAAATATGGAATAGTGTGTGAACAGCAAACATGAAGGCACTAGAGAAAAATGTCAGCCGCACAGCAAGAACGTCGCAATATAAATTGGACCAATGGGTTGAATTGTCGATCCCCTGAACTCCGAAGTGGAAGATGAAAACATTCGTTACGAGGTATCAGAGACCATATCAGGATGCAGAAAGCACGTCACCAGTTACAGTCGAGATTCAGTTACCAACAAGGACGACGACTGTACGAGTGAGACCTTTGAAATATTTCGCGGGACTCAGAAGGTTATTGCAGGAGTTGTGCAACTGGGACGAAAGAATATAGGGAAAAGGAAGACGATGAGGAATGAGCGGGAAAATGTGGATGAGCCGAGATGAGGAGACCTGTATAACCTAGGAGGCAAAATAACACATCTTTTATTTTGTTTATTGGGTACAAACGTAATATATTGTTGTAGTACAAGCTAGATGGACTGCTTTAGGGTAGCAGTGGTCTTTATGGGGAGAAAATGGTAATGAGTATCAGTGTCAGGTTGAATGTATCAGGAGAGAAGGTAGGAAAATATATAGTGAATAATATTCAAACTGACAGGTGAAGCATTGAACTGTGCGAGAGCCATGGTAACTCAAAATTTAAAAGTGTTACAAGCCAAGGTGGAGGCGTTAGACAGGAAAACAATAATGAAAACATGTTCGCAATCATTGGAGAACTGTGTGTGGGGTGCGTGGGAAGTAGTACTAGAACTACAGGATGCCATGCTTCATACTTTACAAGGGCACTTGGGAGTGAATTTGTTGCAACCATATCAATACATATAGGGCTATGGAAAATGTAGAAGGACTTGCCAACCTAGTTCAGTCTAATCGTGGAACTTAATCATGTAAACTCACCTTTCTGTTTCTACGTAGACAAGCTAAAAACAAGAACTATTGGAGTAATAGTACAGATCTCGATCTCCTTTCCAGTAGCAGGAGAGTACCCCATGCGTATCCAGTTAAGTAGGAAATGATCAAGAAGTTTGTCGGGGTAAAGGTACAGCGGTTGTCGTTAATTTTGGAGGATAAAAGGAGGCTTGCAGAAATGAAGGAAGCACTGTTGAGGACTTTCTATAGCGGGAAGATCACAGCGTGTCCACAGGGGGTAGTGAGGGAAGGCCAGGGAAGACCAGAAGTTATTGTTGTTCCAGACAGGAGAAAAAAAGCGAAAGAAGTAGTAAGGTTTCGGTTCTACTTACAGCAAAATAAGGAGCACTAGTTGTACTCCATCTACAGTATGGTAAAGTAATAGCAGCAGCCAGTTGCTACGAACAAGGAAGCTTACAACAGCAGAAATGGTATAACTGGACAAGAGTGGACCTCCGATGTATGGGACATCATGTGAGGTGGTGATACCTGCCTTCCGACTACCTGCCACAATGTTAGAATGACACAACTGAGCGTTTCTCAGCCTCATTCATGTTGGCTAGATGAGCCGATAGATGCACACCAGGAGTGCATTTGGCTAGCCTAAGTCGGATCTTGCGGTCACAGTTAAGGCTTTCTACACATTAACGCATTAACGAGCTGGAGGGTGAATCCCAGTGCAGACGCTAACGCAGCCTGTAGAGCGGTACAAGAAGGGCTAGTACAAACACGGAACCACGTTTACAATTTTCGTACTATGCACTACAGCGACACTTACTTTGTTTTCATTTAAAAGAAGCGCAAGAGGGATCGGCAGACATAACCATGTACAGTTCAGATCACACTAGACTAGACCCTAGGAAGCAGTACTGTAAATCGTTAATGCAGGTTAAGCGGAAGTGCAAGCGCGCCAGAAGAGGCCCAGGAGAAACTATCAGAGCTTAGGATAAGTAGTGGCCGCGCGGGTTTAGCCGAGCGGTCTAAGGCGTTGCAGTCATGGACACTGCGGCTGGTCCCGGCGGTGTCCTCCCTCGGGCATGAGTGTGTGTGTTTGTCCATAGGGTAATTTAGGTTAAGTAGTGTGTAAGCTTAGGGACTGATGACCTTAGCTGTTAAGTCCCATAAGATTTCACACACATTTGAACAAATTTTTTTTTAATAAGTAGTGCATACGAAAATTATAGTGATGAGACTAACACCGAATTGAAAGTGGAATAAGTCAACTGCGACAGCTGCCAGAGAACATGTTACTTTTGACTGAAGGAAGATCAGCTAGTTTTATGGCGATTCCACTGTCTGATAGTGGGCACTGTAGTGCACCCGCCATATTTGTCACGTTAGCTCATATAGTGCTAAATTAGAAACAGGGTTGCAGCAGCACCAGCCACAGGCGAGAGCAGGTGTTGTGCTGTTGCCACGTTGTGAGGTGTGGTATCCTGTTATTGTGTGGAAATAGTTAATGGGGTGGTGCTAAAGCAGCAAGGCGTCACAAGTCTTTCCACGCTAGCGGATGTTTTAGGGTTTAATGTACGTTCCAAAAGGCATTTCAAATGCCAAACACACGTAATTCGGAAATGTATATATATAACCACGCCATTTGTACTAAATCATTTCTGTCATAGCTCTACTACCACGAGGGCTGTCATCTGACCATCGCATGGGATACTGATCAAGGATGGCGGTTCGCATCCACGCCAGGGCAGCCCACCTTGAAGCTGTTCCATACTGCATCTGCCTCTACAGCAGTCTAACGCTGTCCCGAGGTAGCAGCCACGACAACTGGCACAGTGACAATGGATCACTGCCGCTACGCCACCGGTCAGCCGTGTACTAACACCATGAAGGGGCTGGGCGAGGATCTCGCCGCCACAAGCACCGAGCCTAAAGGTGACAGAGAAAGCCGCGACAAGAAAGCCAAGGCCAGCTAACGTCGCAATATGTTAGCAATCCTGGGCGTCAACAACAGCCGAGGATGCAGAATCTCTCGGCCAAGTTGCCGCTATCCTGTATTGCATTAATAAAGATTATTAAGTATTTGCAGACAGTTTCCCTGGCGCCCGTCCAAACATACCCAGCTCCTAATATCTACATTAGACAGTGGAAGCAGGTGATAAACAATAAAGGATTAAATCTTCTCTCAACTACTGACTAGTTTTCAAGCGCAATCAGGCAGAAGTCTCCCGTTTACTGTAAACTTCCTTTCTCTGTTTTATCCATAGTAACAGAAATAACGTTTGAAGTCCACCTTTAAGATGCCTTTATTGTAGCTGTTGAGACATTTGGATTTGTGGATAGCGCTGTTGTAGGCTAATTCTGAAATAGGAATTTTGAATGTGAACAGATAAGCATTGAATCAATTTAGGACGGACATATAGAAAGGGGAACTTCCTACTTACATTACAAAGTGACACTCTTTTGAAAACGTTGATAATCTTAAGCGTTGCAGTGACCAGCTTTCCGTATCTCGTGTACCGAAGTAAAATGAGTTTCCAGCAAGTGGGGATTTTAATTCAAATACTCTGGAGGAAACCTGTTCTAGATTCACATACCATATGATGCAACCCAAAATTCAATTGTAAACTGTATTATGAAAAGCAAAAGCATTACTGTTGATGAAATTCTTATCGATATTTTGACGCTGTAGCTCATAGCGTATGTCCTCCAATTCATGGCCTCGTGATGATGATGACGGTTATGACGATGGTGGTGATGATTTAAAGATAATAAACCCTTGTTCAGTCTCGTATTCTCCTGGAAGGAATCAGTGTACTCCATCGTCTGCGTCTTATGTGAAAGTGTGAAAACGTTTTCTTGACATTTGCCTAGCGTATATCTGTGGCGCGACGTGGTTACCAGCCCGGTATTTACCTGTAGAGATGTGAGAAATCGTCTAATGACAGCAACCAGAGTGGCTGCCTCGCTACCCTCGCTGGCAGATTCGATCTGGATCAGTTCCTCCCCCTCATGTCGTGGTTTACGCACTCGGCTATAGGGGCGGGTTTAAAGGCTGCGTGATGCTGGTGCTCAATACCATGATACTTGAAATAAATAACAATCAAATAAGTGAAATAATCGCTTAAAGGACTTCAGTAACTTACTTCAAAGTACAAACTGGGAAGATGTACGCAGTATAGCAGAAATAAATTTAAAATTTGCCATGGACACTTGCAAAACAAATGTCTTACAGAATTCAACTACGTATTTCTATAAAATCTTCCTAAATTCTGCATTACAAATGACAGTAGTATACGAGGCAAAACTTATAGGCGACGTCACTGAATATCAGGGATCAGTGATGGCGACACGCTTATTTCACAGTACAAGTTAAATGAATAATTTCAAACAAAATCACTGGAACACAATGTGTGTAAAGTTTGAAAGGAGAAGCTCCACGCCAAGTGACATCAGACCACTCAATAGCATAGTCGATACCTCACAACTAACTTTAAGGAAAACACGTTGAAGGTGGATAAACGTATTTCGTCATTTATTGTTTCACAGCATAGGCTTTATTGCTGAACAACAATATTATAATTAAAAATTAAAAACAATAACTTGTTAGAAGAATCGCAATGCTCACAGTCTCAAAAAAAGGAAAGAAACTAGACAGACTCAACTCATTAAAGAAAATTTAACAATTTATAAAATTAACAGTAGTGCTTGAAACCTAAAGTACACAGTTCTCAAAACAAGAAAAAAGTCACACCAACTGGGCGTGGCTGCAAGTACATTCAACAAAATTTTTTTTCAGCCAAAATGAATTACAATATCAGCCGCTAAAGTACTAATCATTTCCAAACTTGGGTAACACGTTACACAAGTGGATAACGCCCATCCAAAGAAAAGAAAGGACCACAAGTCACGCCACTGATTGCGGCTATTGGAAAGCCGCTTAACAATGTATAAGCTTTATTAAAGAAGTTCCTCAAATAATGAAATACACAATACCCACACAATCAAAACTGGAAGTTATGCAGTTTTAATGTGAATCCAAGCTGGTACACACCAACAAAGCATTGATAATGACCCTTAAATAAATATATAGTTGCTCAACATAAAAGATAATCTGGGAGGACATGCAATTTAAATGGCCTCCCAACTGGAGTCGCCTAAAGTGAAGCAGAGAAAAGGAGTGTATTGCTGCCAGGACAGGTGCTGTTCATATATGAACACAAGATTTCGCGGCGGTATACTGTATACTCAGTATACTGATAAAATTCCCTCGAGCTTCCAGGCGCGTTAAGTGGTATAAAAACCACGAGCTTTCGAGCGGGTAATCTTCGACCATTGTTATGTGGTGACTGTCTTTTGGTTATTGCCACCGACCTTACACAGCCACGCTGCCTTCTGTTACGTCACTGGTGCTCATTCTAGATACTGCAATGTTTCCACTGCCTGCAGGCCGCGCCTGCTTCAACATTCTGAAGACGGTCTCAAACCCTGCGTAGCTCCAAGCCTCCGTTTCTATTGAGAGTGTTGTCACAAGGTTTTATCTCTATCGCTTACTTTATAACGCTATTCCAGAAACTAGTAATCCAGGCAATAACAGATGTCTTATCGAATGCAGTTCGATGTCTGTTTGCTAGAGCAATCTCTGCTGTTGCTGACTTCACAGCGTACCGAAGTCGAAAACATCTCTCGTGTTGTACACAAAGCTATTCAGAAACAGCGCAATCTGTCCGACATAAGGCTGTCCACATACACATGGAATTTTATACATTCCGGGCCTTCTAAAGCCTACATTCTCTTTACAGACCTCATGAGTTGTCAAATTTTTGCTGGAGCCCTGAAGACCGAATTGATTTTATACCTCTTTAGGAGCGGGCTAAGCTTTACTTTTCTTGAACCACAGAACGGCGATAACGTAAGCTTCTTCGAGTTGTACTTGGGGTGCACCAGCTTACGTGTTTTCGGAAAGATGACTTATGGAATCTGTTGGTTGTTGAGGCTGGTTTCTTTAAACACATTCCGTTAAGTGGCTCAGTTCCACTGCGGTTATATAAGGACGATAGCAGCAACCAAAACAATGTCAGCACTTGACAATGGTCGAAGAGTACTCGGCCGAAAGCTAGTGAATTTTGGGCCCTTTGACGTTGCTTGAAGCTCGAGAGAATTTTATCAGATCTTGCTCAGTTTGCCAGTAACTCGGTCAGAATTTGATCTATGAAAACATCTGGGCTCCGTGGATATATTGGATTATTTCCTCGAGATTCCCTAGCCTCTAGGGCAACAATCATAATAGTCTAAGAATCCTCCAAGGTCTTTCTTTGGTACTGTTATTGATCTGACTCCATCATTCCTTGTAGGTACACCAGAGGGATGGGCTAGGAGCGGACAAAGAACTTCTATTTAAAGTTCCTTATCGATCCTGACGCTGAAAGAACCATCGATGCATTTTCCTTCGGCATACATTCATTCACTCATAAAAACTGATATTCGGCACTGCACCAACCTTTTCTTGTATGTCGTGTTCAATTAGTTCTTACAACAGCGAAATATTATCCCATATCTGAGACTGTTGGCTACCTACAAGGCTAGCTGTGTTTTTATACGATCACTTCAGTTCTGCATATAATTTCAAGCTATTCGACGTAACTTGTTCGCAAGCAACTTGCTCTTCAGACTTAATGGGTACTTTCATATCCTTTCAAGGCACTATTTCGCCTCACTCTAAGTACACAACAACGCAGTGCCCATTCATATAATCGATATAGAAAATCTTGTAATATACATCATGTGTAAGACTACAGAATTCTACTGAAATTTGTGGCTTTTGCAGATACACTGAAGCCGCACTTGCTGCCTAACATCAAAACTTTCCATAGCCGCACCTGCTGCCTAACATCAAAACTTTCCATAAATTGACCCTTTACCTTGGTCCTCCTTAATGGTAGTACCAGCCAGCTACCACTGTATTCACATTCTCAAAATGCCATGTCTGAGATTGCCAAAATTTCATTTCCACTATCGAAAATAGGCTCTACTTATACAAACACTTTCCCCATTCATAATTATGGAGAGCGAGTTGCTTGTGCTCCACTTACCTTTTCTTCTAAAAAAAATCTCCCTTACATACTAGTAATTTATCATATTTATTAATCTAGATCTAATATTCGTCACCGGTTCCTTGACTGCTGCACCCATGTCTCCCTCAAGCCATTGAGGTGCCAAGCACTTGTTGCTGTCGTTGTTTCAGCCGTCAGGCGGATGCACATCTATAATTTTGGCTGGTGGACCACCGCTCTCCTGGTAAACTTAAAAACTGCCGTAGACTATATAAATTGTTTTTCATTATTATGTGTTTATTCTGGGTGAATGCCGTTATGGAACGCTAGGAAAAGCAATTTCGTTGGCAGAGAGTAAAGACCTTTGTAGGGGCACTGTCTGTGGACGCAAGTGAGACTTCAGAGCAGTGCTCTCAGAGGACCTACTGGGTTGTGAGAGTAAACACAAGCCGGTGGCACTCGCTGTCAGGCCTTTGTGAGGCAATCGTCATTATCGTGGCACCAGGAGCGTGACAAGTGTGGGCGGACGCAAAAGGCTCTAATAACAGCAAGATCCTGCCCCTTAATTCGTCTCTGTAAATCAGGGCGCAATGAGAGCACTGCAGATGACAACGAAGAAGACCACTTAACAACTGCCACGAACTGAGAGGTTGTTTTATTTTCATTCACACTAGGAACTTTGTGAGCTATTATCCAGTGACAATCTGAGTGAAATCTATTGTAATAATAAGTGTAGTACCTGAAAACGGTAGTTACCTGATCTTGTCATTACTGTCAGGCATTGTCAACTATTTATGGTCCCGTTCCTTTCTAGTTATGAAATACTTGAGTATCGTTGTACAAATAGCTAAAAGAAAATTATTAAAAATCGTTAACAGTTTTGATTGTTTGCTGAAATGATGTTTGATGGGAATTAATAATGATGCTTAAATACGTCATCAGTGTTGTTCGATAATATTTAGAGGCAAAGACATGCTTGCTAACTGCGTGAACACAAAGTAAAATAGCGTTCTTCATTCTGGCAATTTCAAATCCAAGAAGAGTATAAATTAACTTCCATTATTTCATTTCTGTGTGTACTGTAATAATGCTACTGGGTGCTGGTATGGTTCGTATTTCGGCGTTGTCAATCTGCTAAAGGCCAAAGATTGCTTATTTGATCCAGTAAATATTCATAGTAATTACAATCTGTTCAAAGCACGAAGCTTGCCATGTCCAATGCAAGTAAGTAAACGTTAATCTCAAGTAACGTAAATTATTGTCGTAAGAAAATATTACCTCCAGTCAATATTTTATCTTTCAATTACGAGTTGGAATACCTCTTCTCCAAACTAACTTAGTTGAGTTTTAAGAATATTAAACAATTACTTTCTATACTCATTATTATTTCGTAGTGTACCGTGTAGTCAGCAACGTGTGTTAACCTTCTGTTTCCACATGTAGAGCCAAACAATTGTTGATCGCATTATTGATCAGAACTGAACAGAAGGCGCCCAATTGGGCCGGCGAGGTTTCCCAGTCGTCTAGGATCCAACCGATATGGTCATGATCTCAGAAGGGGCACTGCAGGCTATGTCGTGCTGTTAGAAAAGGCACACGGGTTGGTCGTCAGCTACCATTACCCATTAACACCACATTTCGCCAGACTGTCCTAACAGACACGATCGTCGTATGCCCCATATTGATTTCTGCGTTTATTTCATGCAGTGTTACTTGCCTGTTACACCGACAACTCTATGCAAACGCCGCTGCTTTCGGTCGTCAAGTAAAGGACATCGGTCACTGCATTGTCTGTGCTTAGAGGTAATGTCTGAAAAATCTTTATTCTCAGCACACGCTTAACACTGTGAATCTCAGTATATTAAATTCCCAAACGATTTTCGAAATGGAATGTCGCATGCGTATAGCTCCTATTACCATTTTGCGTTCATGGTCAAATGGTCAAATGTGTGTGAATTCCTAAGGGACCAAACTGTTGAGGTCATCGGTCCCTAGACTTACACACTACTTAAACTAACTTATGATAACAACACCATACACACCCATGCCCGAGGGAGGACTCGAATCTCCGGTGGTAGGGGCGGCGCAATCTGTGACATGGCGCCTCGAAACGCTCGCCACTCCGCGTGGCGGTTTAAAGTCCGTTAGTTCTCATATCAATCACCTGAGTATAAATTACAGCTCCGTTAATGCACTGCCCTTTCCTATCTTGCGTGCACGCATTACTACCTAGACCTGTAAACGTGCATATCGCTATCCCATGGCTTTTATCACATCAGTGTAATTCATATATGTATTATTTCAATTAGCTTTTTTGTGGACTCTTTGAGTCATGTGGTACCATTTTCGGTTCGTATCTTATGTGGATGATGGCACTGTATTAAGTACTGAACGAAATCAGTGCAACTAGAAAGTGTTACAGAAGAATAGGTTGTCCTATAGAACGACTTGTACATTTCTCTCCACTAACTGGTCATATTTTCTTAGGAGACGATAGCCCCATCCAAAATTAAATCCATTAGGTATACGCGATCAGGGTCGTATTAAAGCATCAACCAAATAGTAAGCTCGGAGTTACAACTTTTGTTTACTGCTTCTGAAGTGTACTCTCACATTTGTTTTAATACACGATATATTGACTGGGGGAAAGGATAAATAGTGAAATTTCATCATTTATTATGTTTTCCTTCATTCCTTAATTTTTTCAACTTTCTTTGAGATTTGTTTCTGCACATACAACTAAATGAAAGGCTTTTTGTTTTGTGTCTTACGAGTTTATATCTTTTATTTTGTTGTGAAGCATTTTCAGTGGCTGTTTTGTGATATTATTATGCAGCCCAACTAAGTGCAACCCTCGGACTACACACGTGGAATAATAAGCTGACGAAATTGTCACTGAAAATAATTCGCAAATGAAAAGAATCGAATCACATATGACACGAAAAAAACACCGTATCATTTAGCTGCATAGGTGGAGCAGATGTCAAAGAGTTGTTATATTTTAAGTAATAGATTTTATTTCATTTGCGTAGTTGCTGCAGCGAGTTCCTGATTACTTTTGGTATTATTATTACAACTGAAGCTACGGCGAAAACGAGAGATATTGTTGCCAATATTTACTTTACCAACAACGTCCTGTGGTTGTTAGGCACATGCGCAGGTAGAAGATATTCCCTGCCTTAAATGTTGCTTCTGTGTCACTTCTAATTTCAATATTCGTAAACACAACACATAACAGTCATTAAATTTTCCTTTGTTTTCTGTGTCAACTGCAGAACACTTTAGCTAATAATGTTTGGCTAGCATAATGATTGTGTTTCACACCAACGGTGAAAAAAACAAGTGGTAACTGCATTCACACACTAAATTGGAATTTAATAGATACATTTCATTTCAGTTCGTTAATAACAGCAACTATGTTGTCCCTACTCCTTCACAGTACTTTGACAGTATTTCTAGTTGCGGTTTGTCAGATATACTGAAATACTCGTACTTCGAGCCACGCTGTGCAGCTCAAGGGATCGTTCTTTAAGTTATTCAATAAAATACTGATTTCCCAAGGTAGTAGCCTTTAATTCTCCTCCAATTACATAGAGGCATCTAAAATTCAAATTAATGAAATCCATTTGATAATCTGCTTATTAAATTCTCTCGCTTTCGGTGAGACATTTACGGCTCTGATGCACTTAAAGAGCATTCAGATGGAAAAGTCTTTCTTGCAAGCATTGCTTCCCAAGATTTAATTAGTTAATTATTCCTCACTCAGTTATTTCGTTTGCTTTACATTTTTATGCTAAAGGAAGGTTTGTGAAAAATTCCTACTCAATAAGAAATGTGCAGGTAGTTGCAACCCTGCTAATTTTTTTTTTACGTTTAGTTTTACTCGCTACGAATATCTTATATGACATGACTAGCTTGCACAAAAGCGTCTCACTTGTGGATTACGACGGCCTATACAATTTAGTGTATTTATGGAAACAACTACCAAGTTCGCTGTCGTGTTTAAGTGGCTGTTTCTATTTCGTCTTTGAAATGTTGTTTTGGCTTGGTCGCGTACGTTAATCGTAGACACTTTTTAAATACACTGCCTTCCCTATGTTAACCTTGTATACAGCCGGAAACGTCACTGTACATATAAGGTTGAAAATTCCTTCTTGTATAGTAGCAATATTTGCGTATTTTATGATTTTTGTATGAGTTTAAAGTTCTTAACGTAACATGCAAGTACAAAAATTTGTGACTCGTAAGCTTGTATTACTGGAAATTCGAACAGTTTATTAACAATTCATATTACAAGTAAGAAAGTTTATGATTTATGAGGAGATGTTAATATAAAATGGATGTGGAAAGTTTTCTAAGGTAAATTCTTACAAAGTAGAGAAGATAAACGTCTTTTCCAAGATCGCTAAAAGTAAGCTTTATTCTCAACAATTGGTTTCGGTAGACCTAATATATGTTACCATTTTCAGATCTGCAAAGCATTTGTACAGTGCAACTATACATACCGTTAAAAAGCATATTCTTAAAAAGCAGCAAAAGCGCATTGCCGTTACGTTGGACATATCCACTGCTTACACTGCTACTTAAACGACGTGCTAGAAGCCTCGATTAGCCAAATGATTTCGTGCAAGGCTTGGTAATGACCATATTGCCGCATTTTATAATGATTCTTTCTGTTGTGTTATCATCTGAGTGCATTGTTGTTACTTTGGATGTAACCACAGATTACAATGTTACTTTAATGACAATGTAGAAGCCCAGAATGTAATTAGCTTCCCCGATTTTCAAGATTTGTAAGACTGTTTGAATTTTATAAAAATATTTTAAAGGCTTTGTACATGTGTCCTTTTTTTTTTTGTAAACTGTTGAAACCCATATTAAGTAATGTATTATATATCAGTTTGCAGTAACTGTTCCGAATATGCGTTCATTGAGTAATTAACGCTATAAGATTATTGTTTTTACTGTCTACCTTAATTAATCAGTGAAAATAATTTTCTAAACATGTGTTTAGATTCATTTTCGTGCACGTTGTAGCCAGCACACTGTAGTGTAATTACAAAAATTATTTTAATCCTGCTGTTCTCTTCCCTTTTAGTATACAAATGTAATGTTTGAGTCAATATGACCCAACATAATAAAATACTGAAAACAACTTTTACACACCGGTATTTGTCGTACAGTTGTAAGCCATCGACATTGTTGTTATATTGCAGTACGTTGTTAATGATCATAACGATAATAATAATAATGATGATGATAACAATAGTAATAATACACAGAACTTCACTTTAGAATATTTATTATTTTAATATTGATTTAGGTATATTGGGAACAACAGCCATTTCCAATAAAAAATTATTATCATCAGCCTTCTGTCCACCTGACCAAATCACTTCCTTTTCTTCTTACTCACTGTAGTGTGGACCCAGGTAGGTGATCTGTATTTTGCATCTATGTTTATTACACTTTCCACACAACATGTTTGTTTTATTGTCATTGTTTGAAGTACAGAACTTACAGCGTGCACGTTTAGTGGAGGTTCTTGTCGATACTGATTTAGCCATACCTGTCACTTCTTGAAGGTGTTGGATGCTCCTGATCATTCTCAAAGAATCTTCTGTTCTTGGAAAATGCTTCCTTGATGAAATTTGGTCTGCAACCAGAGACTTTCCAAGTTCTTCCAAAAATATTCTCCTTGTCAGTTTTCTGGCGTTCCAGTTAGGGTCAATCAAAGGCCACAGGACATATGCATTGTAAGCAGCAACATCAAGAATATTGTAGAAAACTATAATGGACCATCTATTAGTTTTTCGTTTGCTTGTCTATGTACCTGTTAGTTTACAGAGTGTGTCTACAACCCATTTGGTTGAATCATAACATAAAATCATTTTTGGCTTCTCATCAGCCCTGTCACTTATTTCCCAAGTATGGTGGAGAGTACGCATTAGTACAACATTCTTATTTCTGTTACAAATATAATTGACCACCATAGTGTCAGTTGTGAAGTAAAATGAAGAACTATGAACCTCCTTGATGGTCATATTTTGTGGAAAGTTTGACTTATTTTTACGTATGGTTCCTAACATTGTCATTTTCCTTTTCAGGAGCAGGTGTCCTAAGTTTATGACGTAAAAAAATTGTCACATGTTACATTCTGTCCTGACAAATCAGACATAAGATCAGCAACTACTCTCATGCCCCGATTTTTTCTAGTGCCGCTCCACTCTCTTTCCTGTGTAAATTTGGGCTTTCAATGTAAATCAAGATTTGCTGTCACACTGAGTCCTTATCTGGATCCCATATATTGCCAGTTTGCTTGGGATGTACAGCTTGAATGGACAGCGACTTCGAAATGCTACCAGCTCGTCTTCGACGGTCACATTTTACCCTGGATTGTACCGTTTAGGAAGGACTTCTAACCACTTCTCCCAGATACTGCGAACTGCGGCGAGTTTGTCGGTACCTTGACTTTCTTCTCATGTGGATTTGTTATTAAGTCACAAGACGCGTGATATTTTACAGAATGTTTCTAGGGACATGGTTGCTCAAAATATGTTCCACACAGTATGCTTATCCCAAAAACATTCTGTAGATTCCCCATGTGAGCGAAATACATCCGCAAGGAATGGGAATCCTAAGGATGCGTAAAAAAGACAATCATCAATGTTTGTCCATTGCTTACCATAAACTCGTTGCCGCTCTATATTTGACTTTTCAATTATTTCATTCTGAAGTACTATAGAAAATAATACTGCGGATAAACGTTTTACATCACTTATTCTGCTGCTTGCATACCTGGAAACTCCAAGGGTAGTCTTGATGGCGTTCGGAGCAGATAGGCGGCCGTGCTGTGCTGGTGGTTGCAACTGCTATTTTGTGTTCACGTTTTTAGGGATAAAAGTCTGTAGACTACTTTGAACAGGCTGTGGACTGCAATTAATGCCATTAGAACACTCGCTTTCAGATGCAGTACTGACATGATCTCCTAACTGGGAAAGTGATCCTTCTTCTGTCGAGCTATTTACTAATTCTTCCAACTCAGGGTCACTCAATGATGTAATCGCTATGATGTCACAGTTCAGACTAATCACAACCGACAGAGAACAAAAACTGAGCAGAAACAATAGGTAATTCGAACAGCTGACAAGTCGTAATTGCAGACCCATTGTTGTAAGCGCAGCGCCTTTGTTGACTTGTTGAATGTTGAGAGAAACTGCGAACAGTGAAAGTCATTACTACTATAGAATATGAGACAATCATAAAGTGTCTGAATTTAGAATAGTCATATTAATATTGCGTTACACTGATCACAACATTACGTATGTAACTCTTACGGTTTATGACCAGACGACGTAATATATTAGAATATTGAGAGCAAGGTAGGAATGTGCAGGCGGAGGAGGCTGGGTATGGCCTGTCCCACAACTATCCATAGCTGGAGACTACTCGGGGTTCTCAACGAGCAGCAACAGCAACAGCAACAGCGGCTGCTCAACATTTTGGTCGGCTACATTCTTCGTCGTCTGCAAAGCTACAGCATCATGAGAATGCTGAATGATGTATTATAACTCAGCTTGTACAGGCATTAGCCAGTGAAATTTCCTTTACAAAGGATAACTAACTCGAATAATAACCTGCAATATTTGAAAACTTTAGGGCACCTGTGATGTCATTGTTCTCAGACGTTAACACCAACCAGGGTCCTTTCTCTTTCCATGAGATCACCGAGCGACATAAGATATGGTAACTAATTAAATAATTATTGCCAGTTTTGTTTGTTTGCTAATGCCCAGTTCCAGTCCAAATTTTCCGCATCAGTAACCGTTCATTCTTGTATTGTGTAACAGAGGCTTAACTAAATTACAATCTCTAGTATTAACTACATTCACTTAAAATAACGTAAAATATCGCTGGCAAAAATAACTAACGATACAGCGCAAATTAAGAGTGCGCATTTCATTTATTCTGCATTTAGCTTAGCGAGTAACTTCTGTTGGATTGGTATGTACAGTACTGGCCATTGCCAGCTGGTGTGGCCGAGCGGTTCTAGGCGCTTCAGTTTGGAACCGCGCAACCGCTACGATCACAGGTTCCAGTTCTGCCTAGGGCATGGATGTGTCTGATGTCCTTAGGTCAGTTAGGTTTAAGTAGTTCGAAGTTCTAGGGGACTGATGACCTCAGATGTTAAGTCCCATAGTGCTCAGAGCCATTTGAACCATTTTGAACTGCCCATTAAAATAGCTACACCACGAAGATGACATGCCACAGACGCGAAATTTAGCCGACAGAAAGATGAAGCTGTGATATGCAAATGATTAGCTTTCCAGAGCATTCATACAAGGTTGGCGCCGGTGGCGACACCTACAACGTGCTGACATGAGGAAAGTTTCCAACCGATTTCTCACACAAAAACAGCAGTTGACCGGAGTTGCCTGGTGAAACGAAGTTGTGATGCCTCGTGTAAGGAGGAAAAATGCGTACCATCACGTTTTCGGATTTGATAAAGGTCGGATTGTAGCCTATCGCGATAGCGGTTTATCGTATTGCGACATTGCTGCTCCCGTTGGTAGAGATCCAATAACTGTTAGCAGAATATGGAATCGGTGGGTTCAAAAGGGTAATACGGAACGCCGTGCTGGAACCCAACGGCATCGTATCACTAGCAGTCGAGAAGACAGACATCTTATCAACATGGCTGTAACGGATCGTGCAGTCACGTCTCGATCCCTGAGTCAACAGATGGGGACGTTTGAAAGACAACAACGATCTGCACGAACAGTTCGACGACGTTTGCAGCAGCATGGACTATCAGCTCGGAGACCATGGCTGCGGCTACCCTTGACGCTGCACCACAGACAGGAGCGCCTGCAATGGTGTGCTCAACGACGAACCTGGGTACACGAATGGCAAAACGTCATTTTTTCGGAGGAAACCAGGTTCTGTTTACAGCATCACGATGGTCGCATCAGTGTTTGGCGACATCGCGGTGAACGCACATTGGAAGCGTGTATTCGTCATCGCCATACCGGCGTATCACCCGGCGTGATGGTATGGGGTGTCATTGGTTACACGTCTCGGACACCTCTTGTTCGCATTGACGGCACTTTGAACAGTGGACGTTACATTTCAGATGTGTTACGACCCGTGGCCCCACCCTTCATTCGATCCCTGCGGAACCCTACATTTCAGCAGGATAATGCACGGCCTCATGTTGTAGGTTCTGTACAGGCCTTTCTGGATACAGAAAATTTTCGACTGCAGCCCTGCCCAGCACATTCTGCAGATCTCTCACCAATTGAAAACGTCTGGTCAATGGTGGCCGAGCAACTGGCTCGTCACAATACGCCATTCACTACTCTTGATGAACTGTGGAATCGTGTTGAAGCTCTGTTTGACTCAATTTCCAGGCGTATCAAGGCCATTATTACGGCCAGAAGTGGTTGTTCTGGGTATTGATTTCTCAGAATCTATGCACCCAAATTGCGTGAAAATGTAATCATATGTCAGTTCTAGTATAATATATTTGTCCAAGGGCACACGTTTATCATCTGCATTTCTTCTTGGATTAGCAATTTTAATGGCCAGTAGTGTATTTTATTGCAGTTATGGGCCTATTAAAAGTAAAATCAGGTGCTCATTTGCATAAAGTAAATTCAATTCAATCTTTCAGTTATGAAAAGTAAATTACCTGGCTCTTCCTAACTATTACATTACTCTAGGTTACGGGAAGTCATTTTTTACATAACGAAATTTAATTACGTCCAGTCAGTTATTCAACTAGTAACTTCATTTAACTTTACTTTCAGAATATAATATTTCAGAATTAGGAACTGCAAAATCAGTTTTTTTCTGCTTCATTTATTTCCTCTTGAGCTTGGGTGCGTTGTGGAAAAGCATGACAGTCTTCTGTTGTCAGGCCAGTGATTATTTGTTTAAATTTCTTTGCCGTTAACTGACTTAAGATTCAGTAGAATCATTGCCACAGCGGGCTCGCGACCCTGCAATAATCCCGGTTTTAGCTAATCAGTATTAATTTTTGTAGTAAATATTACGTGGTACCCGTTTCCCTCTGGTGTGGTTCGTGAGCGATTGCAGTATATTGTACCCATTTCAGAATAGTCACCAATATTTAGATTAGGTTTAGAATAGATTATTCCTTCAGAAAGTCCTGTTATACACTTTCCTCCAACTAACCGATGTTATTTTCCTTCCGTAACGATAGCCTTATGCACTATAAAATTTCATTAGGCACATGCGATCACGGTCAGTTATATCGCAATCCAGTATGCCGATAAGGAAGGGGGAGGTTACAGCCTGTCGGTTCAGTTACCAACATCTATCATTCACTGAGCACGACTGTCAGTCTAGCTTCACACTGGCTGCAAAGATGTGGTCTGGTGGGCATAAGACAGAAGCATGTGATGAATAACTGTATATACAGTTGTTTTAATTTTGACGTGCCAATGCATCATTCCAGTAGTCTGTCAAGTACCTGCCACTTCATGAGAAACAAACCAAAGAAATTTATTTCCCCTAATCTGTTAATCTGTTATCATAGATTGACCCTTGGAGCTCAAGTCTTACAAGAAGATGTCACAAATTCTAGTGATCAAGTAGTATATGAAGTCTCTGCTATCCGATTGCCAGCTGTAACCCATATGGCACATACAAGGTGACGTACCGAGCTATTGCACTATTTAAGATGTCGGAACCACCATGTCACCAGTTTGCCAATTAATTCTCATTTAATAACATGCATTGTTTGATCACTCATATGCGAAATTTAAAGGACTGATGACAAGGATGAAATCAGTTATTTTCCAGTGAAGAAATATTTAGCCTGTCATACCCATTAAAAATCACAGATGTACTACATTACTCGATGTTCTCAATTTGTCGTGTAGAGTGTAGTTTCAACATCTTCCAATCATTTGCTCCTGATTTCAAGCAGAGTTTATACATCGTAGTTGCCCATATACAAAGAGGGCCAGGATAATTGAGCATACATTTGTTTCGATATGCAATCATAATTATAAAGCAGCAGGGAAGAGAAAAATTTAGATGAATTCGCACGCTGGTATCGTGCTATCCTGTTGATAGCCTGGCGGCTTCCTTTTTCGTTCACCGCGGCACGAGTCAGGTGCAGAAGCGACCAGGCTCATCGCACAGTAGAGCAACAACATTTCCCGGCGGAAGCCCGCGCCATCAATAACCTTCGTTTCCGCCGCGTCCGCACCGAACTGCGGCTAACAGGGTTTCGAATCCCCTAGGAATAGACGACGGCACAGCGAAAAACACTGCTGAAAATGCGGTAACGATTTTCGGAACCCAATCATAGAACTCTGTCTCTCGTTATCTAGCTCACAATGAGTCTACAGAAAGGAAATAATGGACATAAAATTAATGACAGTTCTTAACGTTAGATCAAAAATCTATAAAAATTTAATAAATTTCGTTGGCTATGTGCCAAGTACATTTTTGCAGAGAACAGAGAACCACTGGCTATGGAAACCTTTTGTTATGATACATAGTAAATGAAGAAAATCCAAGATAAACCAAAAGCGACTTATACCTCTCTTTCAAGTAGGATGCATCTCTGGTCCCATCTTCTTCTTAATTTACGCTGTTGGTAATTAGTGACTAGGAACTACAGTTCGAAGTCACAAGCTCGTTAAAAAAGCAATTTGGGAAGGTGTAGAAAAATTAAAATAATACATCTACAGTCGCCACAGAACAGCATTGATAGATATCGAGACAAAACTCCAAAGGAAGTAGGGAATGAATCAGAAGTCCTAGCAAAAGACCAACGGAAGCGATTTGTCAGTGCCAGGTCTTATTTACGAGGGGCATTCAGTAACTAACGCAAAACATTTTCTTTTCTGAAAGCAAGCTAGTTTTATTCAGGATTCGAATACACTTCATTGTACTCCAATCCTCCAATGTTTCAACAAAATGACCGTTCAACACGTATTACGCCGTCTTCCTGGGAGGGACTGCATGCTCGCATGGTACCATTCTACTGGTCGACGATGGAGACAACGTATTGCAGCATCAATAACCTCGCATCATCCACGTACTGCTTCCCGCGGAATGTAGTGTTCTTTGGACCACACAAATGGAAGTCTGAAGGTCCGAGATCCGGGATGTAGGGTGGATGTGGGAGAACAATCCAATGAAGTTTTATGAGCTCCTCTCGGATGCACAGACTTTGACGCCTTGTGTTATCATGGAGAGGTGCGTTTGTATTCTCATGGCGAGGAACACGCTGAAATCACTATGACTGAGGGTGTGCTTTGAACTTGTTCTTCGGAGGGGAGGTGGTCTGGGTTTCTCCATGGATTGCCGGTTCGTTTCCGATGATGAACCTACGTTTGATCTCCTGGGAGGACGTTCGCCAAAAAATTATCACTATCGGCCTCGTGACGCGCAAGAAATTCCGCGCGAATGGTCCTTCGTTGTTCTTTGTGATCTCCTGTTAGTCGGCGAGGAAACCAGCTGGCACACACCTTTGAGTGCCCCAACTGGCGGACAAGTGTGCCGGCTCTACCAACATAGACGTCCAGCTGGGCAACGAGGTGTTTAACTGCCATCCGTCGAGCACCTCGAAAGGACGTGTCCGCACGTTCCAACACGGCAGGAGTCACAGCTTTGTGTGGCCGGCCGGCACGCCGGAGATCGGACACGTAAGCGCGACCGTATTGCGGTAATGGAAGACGCCTCACCCCACACGACTCACCGTTCTTCTGTTCATAACCAGCTCTCCGTAGCCGTCCTGCAAACGCCCATGAATATCTGCGATACTCCGTTTTTCCGCCAACAGCAACTCAATGATAGTTCTCTGCTTGGAACGCATCTTAGTTTGAACGCTACACATAGCGCTGTCACCTATCGGAACTTCATCAAGCTACAGGGGATAAAGCCAGAATAATTCACGACGTTCAACAACAAATTCCGCATTTTTTTTCAACCAAAACTGACTGAGAAAAAAATTTTTGCATTACCTATTGAACTTTCTCGGCGGGAAGGAGCGCTTGATCCCCGGGCACGAATCCGCCCGACGCACTTGTGTTCAGGTCCGGTGAGCCGTCCAGTCTGTGGATGGTTTATAGGCGGTTTTCCATTTACCACGGCGAATACAGTCTGGTTCCCTTTATTCCTCTTCAGCTACACTATGTCGCCGATTGCTGCGCAAACAAGTTCTCCACGTACGCGTACACCCATACACAAACATTGGGGTTATACTGGTCTGGTGTGAGACGTTCCCTGGGCGGAGGGGGGGGGGGGGGGGGGGGCAGTCAGCCGGAGGCCGAACCGCACAATACCCCTGGGTTCGGTGTGGAGCGGTGGAGGGGTGAAGTGGACTGCGGTAGTCGTCGTGGGGCTGTGGACCACTGCAGCTGCGGCGGGGACGGAGCGTCTCCGTCGTTTCTAGCTCCCCGGTTAACATACAATACAATACACTACCTACTGAACGCTCCTCGTATTTGCTCACTTAACTAGACATAAATAGTTGGAGTTCAATGTAACTGATCTATCAAGTCGAATTTGAGTACTTCTTATGTGTTCACCTCGCTGCTTGATTTTAAGCTCCAGTAAGATGCTTCCGGTGTCTCACAGAAATGAATATCTTCCTCTGGGTTCCAAGTGCATCCCTTTTGGACAAATTTGTTGTAATATTTCAACTGAGGAACTCGAGGACTTCACAAACTCAGAATGTTAAAGCGGTGGAGCCACCATCATGAGGTAGACTACAGAAAATGCGAAACAGTGATGTAATGACAGTGAAGAGTTACGGTTTGAATCATTGGTTACAATAACCTATGACAACTGCGCGCGAAGGTGAAGGTTTGTTTCCATTGGCGTACGAAGGAGGAACCACGACAGTTAAGATAGGCCGGGCAGTAAGGCCATACTTTCCCATGGATAGGTGGTCTGCTCAGTTGTCGGAGGTATCGTGTCAGGGTAAGAAAGGTTAGAGGCGGCGTACACACAAGGGTTATACAAGTGAGGAGAAGGAATGGGGTATCTCGATTATCAGTTGTAAATAAGAACCACGCCCTCATTCAGTACATCAGAACACATAAGTGCGTTCCGTCACATAATAATCAAGTTTCAGTTAATACGCCAAATAGCTTGCGTCAGATACACTACTGGCCATTAAAATTGCACACCAAGAGAAAATACAGATGATAAACAGGTATTCATTGGACAAATATATTATACTAGAACTTACATGTGATTACATTTGCACGCAATTTGGGAGCATAGATACTGAGAAATCAATACCCAGAACAACCACCTCTGGCCGTAATAACGGCCTTGATACGCCTGGGCATTGAGTCAAACAGAGCTTGAATGGCGTGTACAGGTACAGCTGCCCATGCAGCTTCAACACCATACCACAGCTCATCAAGAGTAGTGACTGGCGTATTGTGACGAGCCAGTTGCTCGGCCACCATTGACCAGACGTTTTCAATAGGTGAGAGATCTGGAGAATGTGCTGCCCAGGGCAGCGGTCGAACATTTTCTGTATCCAGAAAGGTCCGTACAGGACCTGCAACATGCTGTCACGCATTATCCTGATGAAATGTAGGGTTCCGCAGGGATCGAATGAAGGTCGTAACACTTCTAAAATGTAACGTCCACTGTTCAAAGTGCCGTCAATGCGAACAAGAGGTGACCGAGAGGTGTAACCAATGGTACCCCATACCAACACGCCGGATGATACGCCAGTATGGCGATGACGAATACAGGCTTCCAAAGTGTGTTCACCGCGATGTCACCAAACACGGATGCGACCATGATGATGCTGTAAACAGAACCTGGATTCATCCGAAAAAATGACGTTTTGGCATTCGTGTACCCAGGTTCGTCGTTGAGTACACCACCGAAGGCGCTCCTCTCTGTGATGCAGCGTCGAGGGTAACCGCAGCCATGGTCTCCGAGCTGATAGCCCAAGCTGCTGCAAACGTTGTCGAACTGTTCGTGCAGATGGTTGTTGTGTTGCAAACGTCCCCATCTGTTGACTCAGGGATCGAGAAGTGGCTGCACGATCCGTCACAGCCATGCTGATAAGATGTCTGTCATCTCGACCGCTAGTGATACGAGGCCGTTGGGATCCAGCACGGCGTTCCGTATTAGCCTCCTGAACCCAACGATTCCATATTCTACTAACAGTCATAGGATCTCGACCTACTTGAGCAGCAATGTCGCGATAGGATAAACCGCTATCGCGATAGGTTGCAATCCTTTATCAAAATCGGAAAAGTGATGGTACGCATTTCTCCTCCTTACACGAGGCATCACAACAACGTTTCATCAGGCAACGCTGGTCAACTGCTGTTTTTGTATGAGCAATCGATTGGAAACTTTCCTTATGTCAGCTCGTTGTAGGTGTCGCCACCAGCACCAACCTTGTGTGGGAGCTCAGAAAATTTAATCATTTGCATATCGCGGCATCTTCTTGCTGTCGATTAAATTTCGCGTCTGTAGCACGTCATCTTCGTGGTGTAGCAATTTTAATGGCCAGTAGTGTAGCGCCCGTCACGATGGAAGGTATGAAATAGCTAACGAGGTTCTCACTGGGATCAGCTGCAGACAAGGGAGCATTGTGGCCGGAGTTAGCTCTGATTGTTTCAGTTTCTTATCCTTAACTTTGAGAGCATATGAATGAGCTTGCAATGGCAGATTTTGGGCTGCTTATTCCCTATGAAATACTCTAGCTGTGGCTAACAAGAACTGAGGAAATATATTGGTTGAAACTGTCTGGCAAATTAAAACTGTACGTCAGTCCCGAAACTCGAAACTGGAATCTTGCCCGTGTACTTTAGGGGAGAGGTACTGACAAAAGTGAAGTGAGTCGCCTGTGGGTAACTCAGTCGCTAAAAGATGGTCGATACACGCATTCTCTGCGACAAGGAAAGTATCTGTGCGACAAGGAAAGTATCTGGTTCGAGTCCTGCAGCGATACATAATTTTAAACTAACAGGTAATTTCATAACTTTGTATACTCAGCTGTAGGGAAAAAGACTCATAAGACTCATTCCATGACCTATGTTTTATAAATTTTGATTACGCTTCCTTGTGTCGTTGTTTTTTCTCTTGTCCTCCTGAAAATTCATCTTGTAACAAGGAGACAAACTGTATAAGAAGTTAACTGAAAACAATAATGGTACACAGACATTTTGTTTGGGCTGTCTGCTAGTGTTAATACCATGACAATTATTTCCTATAATGCCTATTGTAAATTCCTTTATGTTTCTTATGAAATCAGAAATAAATCGATATTTGTGGTGAGGGTTCCCTGCAAAGCCTCCTTGACACTAGACAAAAATTTAGTACATCATAAAAAGTGTTCTTTCGGTTAGAGACTGATGAGCCTTACCAACTGATACTCTCTGACAAAAATATCCGGATAAGTAAAGTACTGCAGTGTTGGTTTGATTCGGCGGTTGTTTGCCAGATGGTCAGAGAAGATAGCAGTGACCGTAACAATCGTAGATCCCGCCAGTTGTGAAGGGCACTGTGTGATTAGATTTATGCCAGCAAAAGGATCTTCATCTAGTGAAATGTGTAGTGAATTATGCCTTGTGTACGGACCTGAAATAATGAGCGACAAACATGTTCAGAAATGGTGCAAAATATTTCAAAACGGCCGCACCAATGTTAACGATGGACAGCGGAGTGGCACACCCAGTATTTGGACCGACGGCATCGTTGATTAAATAAACCAAAAACTTCGAAGTTATCGGCGGTAGACGATTACTGGTCTGACTAATGAATTCCAAAGTGTTGCGCAGATCTCAGTTTACAGGACTATCGCCGAACAATTTGCTATCAGAAACTGTGTGTGATGTGGGTTCCAAAAATGCTCACTGATCTGCACAAGGAACAAGGAATGCGTTGTGCACGACAATTTTTCGAGCCCTATAGACAGGATGGAGGTGATATGCTTTCCCACAATGTTACGGACGACAGGACGTGAATATCGTATATCAACGCGGAAAAAAATCAACAATGAATGGCGCCGTTCAAATTCTCCGAAACTAAAAAGGACTAAGCAATCCCCCTTCTCGAATCGAGAAAGGTGGCCAGCGGTATTGAGACGAAAAGGATGTCATTTTGATAGATATCTTGGACGGTGGATCAGCAATTACAGCTGATGCATACTGTGTAACGCTAACCAAACTTAGACGTGTCCAAAACCGAACCCGAGGACAACTGACGTCTGGCATAATCCTCCACGACAATACACACCCCCACAATGCTGACAAAACGAACGAGACGATTCAAGTTTTACGTTTGGAGCTTTTTGATCACTTTCCGTACAGTCCCGACCTTGCATCGTCAGACTATTTCCTCTTTTTGCATTTTAAAAAGTTGCTGGGTGGACAACGATTTCGAAACGATAATGAAATCAAGACTGGCGTTACTAACTGGTTCAGTCTCCTGAAGACAGACTTCTATGCCGAAAGGTTAAAGAAGCTGGTGCAGCTTACAAAAAGTGTATATATGTGACCGGTGATTATGAAGAAATGTAAAGTAGACATGTAGTAAAACATAACGGTTAAATGAGAACTTTTCTTATGAGCTTATTTTTATGTACAAACGGACCTTAGTTTTGGGATACGTCTCGTAGTAGCCACAGTAGAGATCACGGAAGAACAAGTGCTGGATGCTCCAAAGTCTGAGTGCTTGCCTGCATTTCTTTGCAGTTTGCTGTGGCTTGTAATCGCAGCATTTAAGACACATTCACCTCATGCAACACACCACTAGCTCGAACTGCTGCCAACCCTTGGATGCGCAAACAAGAGGGCCGTGTTGGACGGTGGAGCGGGATTGTGGGCGCCCGAGCTACGCGCAACGCCGTGGCGCCGCAGAGCACGGCCCACTCTCGTGGATTGCCGGGAACGTGACGTGGTACGCGATGCGTGGCTTTTGCTGGCCTCATTCCGCGTCCCAGCAAATTAACCGTCCAGCGATGAGCCCCGCTGAAATGTGACCGCGGCCCAAATGGAGCGCCCTCTCCCATCACCTCGTAATTCTCACTCGTTCTTGGTGTCGCACGGCACTTCATTGGCTGTAACTAGGAAAATACACTGCAGAAAATAAATTTCGTTACCGGTAATGTACTGTGCATGTTCTCCTTCCACATGAAAACCTCTCTACGCTCTATGAATTCAACATTGTTTAGTATAAATACCACTTCTTCCCGCTTTATCGTGTCATCCACAATGCTCAGCATGATTCTCTTATTTGCTGTCATTGCATGGCGTCCCGTACATATATGAAACATTTCGGTTTTAGTAATTTGATTTGGTGTGGATTCACACCATTGATTAATTACTAAACTTTCAAATTTTTGATTACGTCTGAATTTTTTTTTATTATCATGATTGTAATTTGCTTGTGAAATGGGACGATAGGAACCTTACTATCTAAATTTGTTATCGTAGTGGTTTTGGCATGATTTTACCTATACCTAATTACTGTGTGATCTGGACATCGTCCATATTATCTTAAGCTTGGAATGGCAGCTGCATTTATTCTTGTGTTCATATTTACATTTGTAATTCCTGTTCTAAAATGAGGGAATCAGAATTGCAATTACAACAAACAAAAAGTATTTGAAGTCGTAAGCACCAGCTAACATCTTCAATCATTACAGTTTCTATACAATTATTTCATCGTTCTGGTTAATTCCTTTTCACTTACTATTTTGCCTATGCAATTCAATTTTCACATCCTTATCAAGATCATGAGGTACCGGGTTAAATTCCAGACCGGGTTTGGGATTTTCTTTGCCTGGGTACTGGGTATTAGTGTTGTCCTCATCATTTCATCATCATAATCATTAATGACAATGGCTAGACTGGACTGTGAAAAAAATTGGACCGAGTAAAATTTAGGACTTTGCACCGGCCCTGATGACTGCACAGTTGAGCACCCCATAAACCAAACATCATCATCACATCCTTATCCTACGTCAAGTAGGAAATGTATTTTTGTTTTGTTCTGGTTGCCCTGATGTAAGCATTTTACTTCTCTTAATACAAGTTATAACACTTCAGAAAGTTGTTTTTCAACATTTTGTTTATAAGTACAAGATTTTGTTTGTTTTGGAATATTTGGTATGAGCAATGTACATACTAATTTGGATGTTTGGTGGATTGTAAAACTCCTCAGTACTCGATCTCGATCTTCTCAATTACTTCTCAAGAAGAAGTTTTTTAGTTTGTCAGTAGCTGAGAAGCTATTTGTTTTGTAAATAGATGCTTCGTAGTACTTTTCTGCTTTGTCTTCCGTTATTTGACACTAATTTTGAGAACATAACCACATTTTCAAGTAATCGTAGTCTGAGAGATAAAATAAAGGTGAAGCTATGGTGGAAAATCGAAAACAAAAACTGTTCAGTACTCTTTCATCAGCTAAAAATTACTTGCTTCTTATGTTAGTCAGATCGACCGTTCTAAATTATTAGTTGGTTTGTGTTTCACAAACTTACAACCAGAAGATTTATAATGCATACGCGTCCTACAACACAATAGCATTTGTTTTCCTTTTATATTTGTTCGCATTCAGGATATTTGTTATATTTACCGCCATTTCTTCGATACACAAGTCAAAGTGAGTTAGTAATAACCAGTCATAGCCCATTATTCACCTTCATGCTTTAGTAAAGCTGAACTCTTTGTCGAAATTGAAATTTAAGTCTTCTTAATCTGCTGTAGAATTTTTGAAATTATTAATAAGTTTTTCCTTTGTTTCATAATTTCTTGAGTCTTTTGGAAACATAAAAGTCAGACAGAAAATATTTGTCTCCTATTGATAAGGTATATCAGTGGTAGTGGTGCGGTAGCCTACAATGACGCGCGCTTACAACTTTGTATGTTACAACTGAATTGCGACTGGAAATCTGACTGATGTGGGCAGTGCACCGCCTAATACTTATGTATGGCTGCAGAAGTAGGTAAAAACTGTTAGTCTACCGTCGCTTTTAAACACAAATCCAGAAACATAATTACTGCTACAATCTTTTATTAACAGACGGACAGTTGTTCGAGTGTGAATAAAGCATGCAATAAACAAATATTTGAATAAGGCTGTAATACTCGAATGAGATGTTGTTACACAGTAATGTACCCTAAACCAGACTGTTTTGGAATATAGACTAAAAGTTTATTTCAGCAATTTGCACTTGAATATGTGGATGGTGGTTTTTAAATAATAAATTTAGTAAATAAACTGAACAATAAATGAACTAGCTGTGAAAAAATGTAAATCCTTAGTGCAAGCATAGCATTTGTAGAAAGTATTCCGCACATTAATTCTCGGTAACCAGCAGCAAAATTACTCTAACACTCACAGTAACATCTACAGTTCGTAATTAAGCCTATCCCAACTAATGCAGAACAAGTTTACCACACAATGTGAAATCATGAAATGCAGCACGTTTACTAATGTCCACAGCTGCTCATAAACAGTTAAGTAACGATAATGTTTATGTCTTCGCAAAAGCAATAGTCACTGACAGCGATATGAAAACCGAGTTTCGACTGACTTGATCCCTGAAATATTCGTAAGCCCTCACGAACACAAAATATTCTAAGCCCCACGAATGTTGTCTTAGGTCCTGCGGTGCTCTGGCGGCCCAAGTACTTTCGCCAAAATTTTGCCCTAAACGGACACTGTGAACAGGCTAATAGCTCTGCTGTTCACTTTTATTTAATGACTCGGTTAAGTGAGCACTACTCTAATCAATGAATTTACTGACAACACGACCACCATTCAGGAAATTCCAGCATTAATTATGTATCAGAACGTAGACCAAACACTCCTGTCCCATTTGCGAATTCACAATAAATTATCAGTATTTTACACTCCTGGAAATTGAAATAAGAACACCGTGAATTCATTGTCCCAGGAAGGGGAAACTTTATTGACACATTCCTGGGGTCAGATACATCACATGATCACACTGACAGAACCACAGGCACATAGACACAGGCAACAGAGCATGCACAATGTCGGCACTAGTACAGTGTATATCCACCTTTCGCAGCAACGCAGGCTGCTATTCTCCCATGGAGACGATCGTAGAGATGCTGGTTGTAGTCCTGTGGAACGGCTTGCCATGCCATTTCCACCTGGCGCCTCAGTTGGACCAGCGTTCGTGCTGGACGTGCAGACCGCGTGAGACGACGCTTCATCCAGTCCCAAACATGCTCAATGGGGGACAGATCCGGAGATCTTGCTGGCCAGGGTAGTTGACTTACACCTTCTAGAGCACGTTGGGTGGCACGGGATACATGCGGACGTGCATTGTCCTGTTGGAACAGCAAGTTCCCTTGCCGGTCTAGGAATGGTAGAACGATGGGTTCGATGACGGTTTGGATGTACCGTGCACTATTCAGTGTCCCCTCGACGATCACCAGTGGTGTACGGCCAGTGTAGGAGATCGCTCCCCACACCATGATGCCGGGTGTTGGCCCTGTGTGCCTCGGTCGCATGCAGTCCTGATTGTGGCGCTCACCTGCACGGCGCCAAACACGCATACGACCATCATTGGCACCAAGGCAGAAGCGACTCTCATCGCTGAAGACGACAGGTCTCCATTCGTCCCTCCATTCACGCCTGTCGCGACACCACTGGAGGCGGGCTGCACGATGTTGGGGCGTGAGCGGAAGACGGCCTAACGGTGTGCGGGACCGTAGACCAGCTTCATGGAGACGGTTGCGAATGGTCCTAGCCGATACCCCAGGAGCAACAGTGTCCCTAATTTGCTGGGAAGTGGCGATGCGGTCCCCTACGGCACTGCGTAGGATCCTACGGTCTTGGCGTGCATCCGTGCGTCGCTGCGGTCCAGTCCCAGGTCGACGGGCACGTGCACCTTCCGCCGACCACTGGCGACAACATCGATGTACTGTGGAGACCTCAAGCCCCACGTGTTGAGCAATTCGGCGGTACGTCCACCCGGCCTCCCGCATGCCCACTATACGCCCTCGCTCAAAGTCCGTCAACTGCACATACGGTTCACGTCCACGCTGTCGCGGCATGCTACCAGTGTTAAAGACAGTGATGGAGCTCCGTATGCCACGGCAAACTGGCTGACACTGACGGCGGCGGTGCACAAATGCTGCGCAGCTAGCGCCATTCGACGGCCAACACCGCGGTTCCTGGTGTGTCCGCTGTGCCGTGCGTGTGATCATTGCTTGTACAGCCCTCTCGCAGCGTCCGGAGCAAGTATGGTGGGTCTGACACACCGGTGTCAATGTGTTCTTTTTTCCATTTCCAGGAGTGTAGTTTCTCAGCTCAGAATACGTTTACGAAATTCTCGCCATATGTGTCGTTGCAGCATAATTCTAGTCACTTGAAGACCTTAAAATAGATGATAAAAGTTGTTTAATGGTTAACTAAACTTAGAAATTAGCTGAATACATAATTGGTTCACAACCAAAGAACTTGCAGTAGAAGAGATTTGTTTCACAGTATCGAAGATGAAAATCTGCTCGCAGCTCTTAAGGTATGCATTTTCGACCCTATGTTTACTGAGGCTTTTTTGCTTATAGTATCGTGAACTTTCAACTGTATGCGTTTACGCCATTAATTATGATTCACCTTACATGTAGTGCTCATGAGGAGGTTGGGTTGGGGTTGATTTGTTGGAAGAGACCAAACAGCGAGATCATCGGTCTCATTGGATTAGGGAAGGATGGGGAAGGAAGTCGGCTGTGCCCTTTCAAAGGAACCATCCCAGCATTTGCCTGAAGCGATTAAGGGAAACCTAAATCAGGATTGCCGGACGCGGGATTGAACCGTCGTCCTCCCGAATGCGAGTCCAGTGTGCTCACCACTGCGCCACCTCGCTCGGTCATGAGGAGGTATTCGTAGTTATGGCACCGTCTGAATATAGCTCAATGTACTTTTCATTATTATTAACGGATCTGTTCAGTAGTAAAAGTTCCTTGTTTCCGTAATCGCTGGCATCTGCAAATTCATTTGACATATCATATGTGTAAACTGTGTAATACCTTCAGCTATTGTAATTTTTATAGCCTACAATAATTATCAATATCATTTTTTTAATATACAGTTTAAGAACATTGTTTTGCTTTACAAAGAAGGCGTCTCACTGCTGCGATTCATAAGCTGCATTTAGTTTTCGTGTAAAATGTCTGCAAGACATTTTGTTTGCTCAGTGAATACTCCGACGGAAAGAAATCGCAAGATCATAAAAGTAAAAAAGTAAAAAAGAAGAGTAATGAATTATCAGCAATACTTTTGTTTAGGTAACATATTTAAATGATAAACATTGCAAAATCATACGCTGATGTAAGCGCGAGATAAACCATTGAAAATGTGAAATGGTGATGCATTAATAACCTATATAACCGCCATAATGTTGAATGCAAGCATGCAAACTTGCATGCATTGTGGTGGACATGTGCCGGATTTCAGTTTGTGGGATGGAGTGCCGTGCCTGTTTCATTTGGTCAGTCAAACCAAGGACTGTTAATGCTGTTTGTGGATGACACTAGAGTTGTCCGATGATGTCCCATATATGTTCGATTGGAGACAGATATGGCGGTCGAGCAGTCCAAGGCTACATGTTGACACTCCGTAGAGCATGTTAGGTTACAACAGCAGTATATGGGTGAGAGTTACCCTGTCAGCCGGCCGGTGTGGCCGTGCGGTTTTAGGAGCTACGGTCGCAGATTCGAATCCTGCCTCGGGCATGGATGTGTGTGATGTCGTTAGGTTAGTTAGGTTTACTTAGTTCAAGATCTAGGCGACTGATGACCTCAGAAGTTAAGTCGCATAGTGCTCAGAGCAATTTGTTATCCTGTCGGAAAACATTCCCCAGAACGTTGTTCATGAATGGCAGCACAGCAAGTCGAATCACCAGATTAACGTACTAATTTGTAGTCAAGGAGCGTAGGATAACCGCGATTGCTTCTGCTGGCACACTGAATCGTACTCCATAATATAACTCCAGGTGTAGATCCATCAGTCTGGTTGTAGGCCTACAACGGGCCTCCTTCTAACCAACACGCGGCCATCAATGACACCAAGTCGGAACCAGACTTCATCTTAAAACATAACAGACCTCCACCCCGTCTTCAATGACCTCTTTCTTGACACCACTGAAGTCGCAAGTGTCGGAGGTTAATTTCAGTGGAATTCACGCTACAGACCGTCTCGTGCGGACCTGTCCTTGAATTAACCGATTTCTAACAGTTCGTTGTGTTACTGTGGTGCCAACTGCTGCTGAAATTCCTGCTAAAGACCCAGTAAGATGCGCCAGAACCATACTCCAAACACGATGGTCTTCTCTCTCCGTAGTGCCACATGGACGTCCGGAAACCAATGTTCTGTCGGCCGCACATTCCTGTGACCACCGCTGCCAGCAATCACGAATAGTGGCTACATTCCTGCCAAGCCTTCCTTCAGTATCGCAAAAGGAACATCCAGCTTCTCGTAGCTTTTTACACGACCTCGTTCAAACTCATTGAGGTACTGACAATGGCTTCTTTGTCACCTTAAAGTCATTCTTGACTAACATCAACTCACCACGTCGAATCTGAAAGGTAAATTCCGCCCATGACTTACAGCGCGTTTTTGAAACCAACCGGATCTGCATCATTGTTGTGGCGCTGCTGCGTCACTCTTATACGATTGGCGGGAAATCTTAATGGACATCATACCTTCTACCAACTTTCGTTTGTGTCACTTAACTCTTTTTGATGTTGTAATTTTCTTCCGTCAGTGTTAATTCCAATTACCTGGGACCATCATCTTCGCACACAGCTTGCAGCTGTGGTGCTGTCCCAATCATGCACTTGGAAAATGATCATAGTTACACTCCAGCCGTTTCGCGTGATATTTTTCCACAGGTCCACTGCACAGTACCGGGTGGTTGTGATTAAACTTTTCCTCTTTAATGCGTTATAACACAGAAACTAATTACCGTACGAGTACCAAACTTGGTAGCTTTATTCTCAAGGACATGAGGAAGAAAAATAACGCAGAAACAGTTCAATTGAAATTCATTCAATGTGCTGCTACGGTATATCGTACCAATACATACCGGTGACATTACTGCTACAAAAGGGGCGCCCATCAGTGTCCAGAAGAGTCTGAAAGCGCAGGATTACATTACGCACAGCAGAACAAAGCATGTCCTTAGGTATGCTGGCTACCTCTCTTGATATGTTGCGCTTCAGATCAGTACATGTGTGGATGTTCCGTTGGTAAATCCTGTGCTGCAGGTAGCCCCACAACCAGAAATCACAGCGAGTGAGACCAGGTGATCGTGCCGGCCAATCATTTGGAAACAATCGGCTTATAATTTGATCGTTTCCAAATGTGTTTCGGAGAAGCGGGTGAACTTCACGAGCGACGTGCGGTGAGGCCCCATCTTGCGTGAAAAGTGTTGATTTCAATGCGTCTTCCTCCTGTAGGGCGGGTATGACATGCTGGCGAAGCACATCACAATAACGCTGGCCAGTCATACTGCACATTTTTGGTCCTGAGCGCCAACCTGTTAAAAAAGAATGGGCCAATGATGAATGTAGCCGTGTAGCCACACTATATGGTGACACGTTCATCATACAGAGGAACTTCATGCACAGTGACTGGAGGTGAAGATCCCCACACTCGGCAATTTTGTGTGTTCACCTCACCAGTCAGAGAAAAATGAGCTTCATCTGTCCATGGGATGCTCCAGCAACAGCCCTTTTCATCTATAACCCTTGCGAGAAAGTGGACAGTGAAGTCAACACGGCGTTGTTCACCCTGTGGTTCAAGCTGCTGTACGATGTGGATCTTGTACAGATGGCATATGAGAATGGTTCGAAGCAATTATTGTAGGTCCACCCAATTGTGGCAAGACTAATGTCATGATGCTGCTAACACATGTAGATGGAGTCCGATTTGAACATGTTTGTGTATTCTCAAAAACAATGCTTCAGCCCATGTATCAGCTATCACAGGAGATATGTCAGGAAGGAGAATTCTTCTTCTTCTTCAGGTCTTCTTTTTCATCTTCACAGGACCAGTCACCGATAACAAAGTCCTCGTGATGAAGATATTTCACCCACCCTGCCACGATACTAACTAAGCTAGGTACTGACAAGTAGTTGGCGTGTATAGAAAGATACACTTGAAGGGACGGTGATAGTCTGTGCACCACTATAGCTCCATCACCTAACCGACTGAGCTGTATTAGCTACGCAGAGAAATCTGCTGTGTATATATATATTACCCATGAAGTGTAACTTGATCATTCACTCTGTCAATAACTGTTGAGGCGATGTTTCCGGATATTGTCTGCTGCTGCTGCACCATTATAGGTATAGCATTGGAAAATAATGATATTAATAGGCGTAACACTTGGACTATAATGAGAAAGGTATGAACAATGGACCTTGCCGTTGGTGTGGAGGCTTGGTGCCTCAACGATAAAGATAGACGTACCGTAGGTGCAACCACAACGGAGGGGTATCTGTTGAGAGGTCAGACAAACGTGTGGTTCCTGAAGAGGGGCAGCAGCCTTTTCAGTAGTTTCATGGGCAACAGTCTGGACGATTGACTGATCTGGCCTTGTAACACTAACCAAAACGGCCTTGCTGTTGTGGTACTGTGAACGGCTGAAAGCAAGGGGAAACTAAACCGTAATTCTTCCCCAAGGCATGCAGCCTTACTGTATGATTAAATGATGATGGTGTCCTCTTGGGTAAAATATTCCGGAGGTAAAATAGTCCCCGATTCGGATCTCCGGGCGGGGACTACTCAAGAGGACGTCGTTATCAGGAGAAAGAAAACTGGCCTTCTACGGATCGGCGCGTGGAATGTCAGATCCCCTAATCGGGCAGATAGGTTAGAAAATTTGAAAAGGGAAATGGATAGGTTAAAGTTAGATATAGTGGGAATTAGTGAAGTTCGGTGGCACGAGGAACAAGACTTTTGGTCAGATGAATACAAGGTTGTGTTGTTGTTGTGGTCTTCAGTCCTGAGACTAGTTTGATGCAGCTCTCCATCCTACTCTATCCTGTGCAAGCTGTTTCATTTCCCAGTACCTACTGCAACCGACATCCTTCTGAATCTGCTTAGTGTATTCATCTCTTGGTCTCCCTGTACGATTTTTACCCTCCACGCTGCCCTCCAATACTAAATTGGTGATCCCTTGATGCCTCAGAACATGTCCTACCAACCGATCCCTTCTTCTGGTCAAGTTGCGCCACAAACTTCTCTTCTCCCCAATCCTATTCAATACTTCCTCATTAGTTATGTGATCTACCCATCTAATCTTCAGCATTCTTCTGTAGCACCACATTTCGAAAGCTTCTATTCTCTTCTTGTCCAAACTATTTATCGTCCATGTTTCACTTCCATACATGGCTACACTCCATACAAATACTTTCAGAAATGACTTCCTGATACTTAAATCAATACTGGATGTTAACAAATTTCTCTTCTTCAGAAACGCTTTCCTTGCCATTGCCAGTCTACATTTTATATCCTCTCTACTTCGACCATCATCAGTTATTTTGCTCCCCAAATAGCAAAACTCCTTTACTACTTTAAGTGCCTCATTTCCTAATCTAATTCCCTCAGCATCACCCGACTTAATTCGACTACATTCCATTATCCTTGTTTTGCTTTTGTTGATGTTCATCTTATATCCTCCTTTCAAGACACTGTCCATTCCATTCAACTGCTCTTCCAAGTCCTTTGCTG
This sequence comes from Schistocerca serialis cubense, assembly GCF_023864345.2. Classification (NCBI taxonomy): domain Eukaryota; kingdom Metazoa; phylum Arthropoda; class Insecta; order Orthoptera; family Acrididae; genus Schistocerca; species Schistocerca serialis. The sequence goes on along the minus strand of NC_064638.1, from coordinate 1,005,030,963 downwards.
TCTCTGACAGAATTACAATGTCATCGGCGAACCTCAAAGTTTTTATTTCTTCTCCATGAATTTTAATACCTACTCCGAATTTTTCTTTTGTTTCCTTCACTGCTTGCTCAATATACAGATTGAACAACATCGGGGAGAGGCTACAACCCTGTCTTACTCCCTTCCAAACCACTGCTTCCCTTTCATGTCCCTCGACTCTTATAACTGCCATCTGGTTTCTGTACAAATTGTAAATAGCTTTTCGCTCCCTGTATTTTACCCCTGCCACCTTCAGAATTTGAAAGAGAGTATTCCAGTCAACATTGTCAAAAGCTTTCTCTAAGTCTACAAATGCTAGAAACGTAGGTTTGCCTTTCCTTAATCTTTCTTCTAAGATAAGTCGTAAGGTCAGTATTGCCTCACGTGTTCCAGTGTTTCTACGGAATCCAAACTGATCTTCCCCGAGGTTGGCTTCTACTAGTTTTTCCATTCGTCTGTAAAGCATTCGTGTTAGTATTTTGCAGCTGTGACTTATTAAGCTGATAGTTCGGTAATTTTCACATCTGTCTACACCTGCTTTCTTTGGGATTGGAATTATTATATTCTTCTTGAAGTCTGAGGATATTTCGCCTGTCTCATACATCTTCCTCACCAGATGGTAGAGTTTTGTCAGGTCTGGCTCTCCCACGGCCATCAGTAGTTCCAATGGAATATTGTCTACTCCGGGGGCTTTGTTTCGACTCAGGTCTTTCAGTGCTCTGTCAAACTCTTCACGCAGTATCATATCTCCCATTTCATCTTCATCTACATCCTCTTCCATTTCCATAATATTGTCCTCAAATACATCGCCCTTGTATGAGACCCTCTATATACTCCTTCCACCTTTCTGCTTTCCCTTCTTTGCTTAGAACTGGGTTTCCATCTGAGCTCTTGATATTCATACAAGTCGTTCTCTTATCTCCAAAGGTCTCTTTAATTTTCCTGTAGGCGGTATCTATCTTATCCCTAGTGAGATAGGCCTCTACATCCTTACCTTTGTCCTCTAGCCATCCCTTCTTAGCCATTTTGCACTTCCTGTCGATCTCATTTTTGAGACGTTTGTATTCCTTTTTGCCTGTTTCACTTACTGCATTTTTATGTTTTCTCCTTTCATCAATTAAATTCAATATTTCTTCTGTTACCCAAGGATTTCTACTAGCCCTTGATCTTCTGCTGCCTTCACTACTTCATCCCTCAAAGCTACCCATTCTTCTTCTACTGTATTTATTTCCCCCATTCCTGTCAATTGCTCCCTTATGCTCTCCCTGAATCTCTGTACAACCTCTGGTTCTTTTAGTTTATGCAGGTCCCATCTCCTTAAATTCCCACCTTTTTGCAGTTTCTTCAGTTTTAATCTACAGGTCATAACCAATAGATTTTGGTCAGAGTCCACATCTGCCCCTGGAAATGTCTTACAATTTAAAACCTGGTTCCTAAATCTCTGTCTTACCATTATATAATCTATCTGATACCTTTTAGTATCTCCAGGGTTCTTCCATGTATACAACCTTCTTTCATGATTCTTAAACCAAGTGTTAGTTATGATTATGTTGTGCTCTGTGCAAAATTCTACCAGGCGGCTTCCTCTTTCATTTCTGTCCCCCAATCCATATTCACCTACTATGTTTCCTTCTCTCCCTTTTCCTACACTCGAATTCCAGTCACCCATGACTATTAAATTTTCGTCTCCCTTCACAATCTGAATAATTTCTTTTATTTCATCATACATTTCTTCAATTTCTTCGTCATCTGCAGAGCTAGTTGGCATATAAACTTGTACTACTGTAGTAGGTGTGGGCTTCGTATCTATCTTGGCCACAATAATGCGTTCACTATGCTGTTTGTAGTAGCTTACCCGCATTCCTATTTTCCTATTCATTATTAAAGCTACTCCTGCATTACCCCTATTTGATTTTGTGTTTATAACCCTGTAGTCACCTGACCAAAAGTCTTGTTCCTCCTGCCACCGAACTTCACTAATTCCCACTATATCTAACTTCAACCTATCCATTTCCCTTTTTAAATTTTCTAACCTACCTGCCCGATTAAGGGATCTGACATTCCACGCTCCGATCCGTAGAACGCCAGTTTTCTTTCTCCTGATAACGACATCCTCTTGAGTAGTCCCCGCCCGGAGGTCCGAATGGGGGACTATTTTACCTCCGGAATATTTTACCCAAGAGGACGCCATCATCATGTAATCATACAGTAAAGCTGCATGCCCTCGGGAAAAATTACGGCTGTAGTTTCCCCTTGCTTTCAGCCGTTCGCAGTACCGGCACGGCAATGCCGTTTTGGTTATTGTTACAAGGCCAGATCAGTCAATCATCCAGACTGTTGCCCTTGCAACTACTGAAAAGGCTGCTGCCCCTCTTCAGGAACCACACGTTTGTCTGGCCTCTCAACAGATACCCCTCCGTTGTGGTTGCACCTACGGTACGGCTATCTGTATCGCTGAGGCACGCAAGCCTCCCCACCAACGGCAAGGTCTATGGTTCATGGGGGGGGGGGGAAATACAAGGTTATAAATACAAAATTGAATAGGGGTAATGCAGGAGTAGGTTTAATGATGAATAAAAAAAAATAGGAGTGTGGGTAAGCTACTACAAACAGCATAGTGAACGCATTATTGTGGCCAAGACAGATACAAAGCCCACGCCTACTACAGTAGTACAAGTTTATATGCCAACTAGCTTTGCAGATGATGAAGAAATTGATGAAATGTATGATGAGATAAAAGAAATTATTCAGGTAGTGAAGGGAGACGAAAATTTAATAGTCATGGATGACTGGAATTCGACAGTAGGAAAAGGAAGAGAAGGAAACGTAGTAGATGAATATGGACTGGGGCTAAGAAATGAAAGAGGAAGCCGCCTGGTAGAATTTTGAACAGAGCATAACTTGATTGAAACTTTCACTCTACAGCGGAGTGTGCGCTGATATGAAACTTCCTGGCAGATTAAAACTGTGTGCCGGGCCGAGACTCGATCTCGGGAACTTTGCTTTTCGCGGGCAAGTGCTCTACTGACTGAGCTACCCAAGTACGACTCACACCCCGTCCTCGCAGCATTAATTCCGCCAGTAGGCTCCTATCTTCCAAACTTCAGAGAAGCTCTCCTGCGAACCTGCAGAACTAGCACTCCTGAAAGAAAGAGTACTGCGGAGACATGGCTTAGCCACAGCCTAGGGGATGTTTCTAGAATGAAATTTTCACTCTACAGCGGAGTGTGCGCTGATATGAAACTTCCTGGCAGATTAAAACTGTGTGCCAGACCGAGACTCGAACTCGGGACCTTTGCATTTCGCAAGCAAGTGCTCTACCGACTGAGCTACCCAAGCACGACTCACGCCCCGTCCTCACAGCTTTACTGGCGGAATTAAAGCTGTGAGGACGGGGCGTGAGTCGTGCTTGGATAGCTCAGTCAGTAGAGCACTTGCCTACGAAAGGCAAAGGTACCGAGTTCGAGTCTCGGTCCGGCACACAGTTTCAATCTGCCAGGAAGTTTCAGAGTATAACTTAACCATAGCTAACACTTGGTTCAAGAATCATGAAAGAAGGTTGTATACATGGAAGAACCCTGGAGATACCAAAAGGTTTCAAATAGATTATGTAATGGTACGACAGAGATTTAGGAACCAGATTTTAAATTGTAAGACATTTCCAGGGGCAGATGTGGACTCTGACCACAATCTATTGGCTATGAACTGTAGATTAAATCTGAAGAAACTGCAAAAAGGTGGGGATTTAGGGAGATGGGACCTGGATAAACTGACTAAACCAGTGGTTGTACAGAGTTTCAGGGAGAGCATAAGGGAGCAATTGACAGGAATGGGGGAAATAAATACAGTAGAAGAGGAAGGGGTAGCTTTGAGAGATGAAGTAGTGAAGGCAGCAGAGGATCAAGTAGGTAAAAAGACGAGGGCTAGTAGATATCCTTGGGTAACAGAAGAGATACTGAATTTAATTGACGAAAGGAGAAAATACAAGAATGCAGTAAGTGAAGCAGGCAAAAAGGAATACAAACGTCTCAAAAATGAGATCGACAGGAAGTGCAAAATGGCTAAGCAGGGATGGCTAGAGGACAAATGTAAGGATGTAGAGTCTTATCTTACGAGGGGCAAAATAGATACTGCCTACAGGAAAATTAAAGAGATCTTTGGAGAAAAGAGAACCACTTGTATGAATATCAAGAGCTCAGATGGAAACCCAGTTCTAAGCAAAGAAGGGAAAGCAGAAAGGTGGAAGGTAGCCCAAGTGCACTTTTCTCCCCACCAAAATTTGAACTTCCTACCATTTTCTTTAGGAGGGGGATGGGAGGGGAGGGGGAGGGGAAGAGATAGGTTAGTGGAGGTAGCTCAGTTCACCTATTTCCCTGCCAAAATTTGAACTTACTGCCATGACGGGACTGCGATGTTGCCATATCTATTGGAGGCATTTTGGATCAACCATGTTGAATAAATTTGGCAACAATGCAATGTGGGTTGGTGTGAACTTTGTCCTACTACTCACGGCATCTGTTGGCCATAGTTGGAAGTGCCTGCTGACGATGTGATGCAGGGAAATCATGCCCGCCATGCTCTGTACATTATTGCTACTAAGTACTTGTACAGTAATCACGTTCTGCATTGTAATGTAAAGTTTAATTATAATCACCCGGTATATCATCCGACTCATAACAACAACATATGGGCATCCATACCATTAACGATCACCTCTGCATTGTGTAAAATGGAAGTGACGATTCTTCATTTGTAGCCAATTCAGTGCATGTAACAGAGAACAGACTTCAGCAAAGACTGAAGAAACACCACCTGATTCTCAAAGCTTGGGGGAGAGTTTATCCGGACAGGTGAATTGTGGCAGGGGTTGGGGGCGGGGGTTGGGGGGAAGGGTGGGAGAATGAATACGCGAAATACCAGGTGAGGTGATGCATTCTGCTTGCTAACCCAACAGAGATGTCAGGCGCTCGATGTACTCTCGTGTGTGGGTTGTTAATATTATATGAAATGTGTTCCCGATACTCATCTTTCACTTCAGCCTGACGAGTGCAGATGTACTATTATGTACGTTTGTAAGATATGTAAACTCTGGCTAGTTGTTTGGATTTTGCGTGAGAAATAACTGATAGAAAAATATTAGCATGTTGTATCATACTCTCTTGCGTGCCTCCTGGCATGACGATGATACTTTAGCCATTTTATTTATTAAATTTATAATACAATCTTAAAAGAAATGAAATTTTTATTCAATATCCCTTGTCATAACGATGACTTCTGAATACTTTTGTAGCTTTTGTGATGGTGAGTGATGATTTAAGCTGGATGGTACTACTTCAGTGGTACCATAGAACGACGGCCATTACAGCCTCGTTGAATGCATATCACATGGTCAGAAAGAGAACCCACATATATTCTAAATGTATTACGAGAATTATAGCGTTGCAAATCCCATACAGGCATTAAAATATCAATTCACTGTCACGCATTAGCATCCATTGTAGACTACATGTTCTTCAATTGCGAAAGCTATGAAACCTCTTATCACTCCTACATTCGCTGCTTGTTTACTCCTTCTTTCCCAAGTGCGGTCCGTGGAGACCTATTTGGTCGTAACTGCATTCTATGTCCCTCCTATCCCAACTGAGATCATTTTCGACTCCGTAGAGTCCTATTTGGTTCTAACTGGATTCAATGTTCCTGAATTGGGTGGGAACTATCAATCGTGACCTTCTATTATCGAAATGGAAAAAGTAATAAACGGAAATTCTCTAATTCTGTCGCTCGAGAGTGTACTACTCCTACCCCAACTGAGATCATTTTCGACTCCGTAGAGTCCTCTTCGTTTCTAACTGCATTCAACGTTCCTGAGTTGGGTCGGCGATAATAAACGGAATTTCTCTAATTCTGTCACTCATGAGTGTACGATTCCTACCCCAACTGGGATCATTTTCGACTCAGTAGAGTCCTCTTCAGTTCTAACTTCATTCAATGTTCCTGAGTTGGGGCGGCGATAATAAACGGAATTTCTCTAATTCTGTCGCTCATGAGTGGTTGTATACATGGAAGAACCCTGGAGATACTAAAAGGTATCAGATAGATTATATAATGGTAAGACAGAGATTTAGGAACCAGGTTTTAAATTGTAAGACGTTTCCAGGCAGATGTGGACTCTGACCACAATCTATTGGTTATGACCTGTAGATTAAAACTGAAGAAACTGCAAAAAGGTGGGAATTTAGGGAGATGGGACCTGGATAAACTAAAAGAACCAGAGGTTGTACAGAGATTCAGGGAGAGCATGAGGGAGCAATTGACAGGAATGGGGGAAATAAATACAGTAGAAGAAGAATGGGTAGCTTTGAGGGATGACGTAGTGAAGGCAGCAGAGGATCAAGTAGGTAAAAAGACGAGGGCTAGTAGAAATCCTTGGGTAACAGAAGAAATATTGAATTTAATTGATGAAAGGAGAAAATATAAAAATGCAGTAAGTGAAACAGGCAAAAAGGAATACAAACGTCTCAAAAATGAGATCGACAGGAAGTGCAAAATGGCTAAGCAGGGATGGCTAGAGGACAAATGTAAGGATGTAGAGGCCTATCTCACTAGGGGTAAGATAGATACCGCCTACAGGAAAATTAAAGAGACCTTTGGAGATAAGAGAACGTATGAATATCAAGAGCTCAGATGGAAACCCAGTTCTAAGCAAAGAAGGGAAAGCAGAAAGGTGGAAGGAGTATATAGAGAGTCTATACAAGGGCGATGTACTTGAGGACAATATTATGGAAATGGAAGAGGATTTAGATGAAGATGAAATGGGAGATAAGATACTGCGTGAAGAGTTTGACAGAGCACTGAAAGACCTGAGTCGAAACAAAGCCCCCGGAGTAGACAATATTCCATGGGAACTACTGATGGCCATGGGAGAGCCAGTCCTGACAAAACTCTACCATCTGGTGAGGAAGATGTATGAGACAGAAGAAATACCCTCAGACTTCAAGAAGAATATAATAATTCCAATCCCAAAGAAAGCAGGTGTTGACAGATGTGAAAATTACCGAACTATCAGCTTAATAAGTCACAGCTGCAAAATACTAACACGAATGCTTTACAGACGAATGGAAAAACTAGTAGAAGCCAACCTCGGGGAAGATCAGTTTGGATTCCGTAGAAACACTGGAACACGTGAGGCAATACTGACCTTACGACTTATCTTAGAAGAAAGATTAAGGAAAGGCAAACCTACGTTTCTAGCATTTGTAGACTTAGAGAAAGCTTTTGACAATGTTGACTGGAATAATCTCTTTCAAATTCTGAAGGTGGCAGGGGTAAAATACAGGGAGCGAAAAGCTATTTACAATTTGTACAGAAACCAGATGGCAGTTATAAGAGTCGAGGGACATGAAAGGGAAGCATTGGTTTGGAAGGGAGTAAGACAGGGTTGTAGCCTCTCCCCGATGTTGTTCAATCTGTATATTGAGCAAGCAGTAAAGGAAACAAAAGAAAAATTCGGAGTAGGTATTAAAATTCATGGAGAAGAAATAAAAACTTTGAGGTTCGCTGATGACATTGTAATTCTGTCAGAGACAGCAAAGGACTTGGAAGAGCAGTTGAATGGAATGGACAGTGTCTTGAAAGGAGGATATAAGATGAACATCAACAAAAGCAAAACAAGGATAATGGAATGTAGTCGAATTAAGTCGGGTGATGCTGAGGGAATTAGATTAGGAAATGAGGCACTTAAAGTAGTAAAGGAGTTTTGCTATTTGGGGAGCAAAATAACTGATGATGGTCGAAGTAGAGAGGATATAAAATGTAGGCTGGCAATGGCAAGGAAAGCGTTTCTGAAGAAGAGAAATTTGTTAACATCCAGTATTGATTTAAGTGTCAGGAAGTCATTTCTGAAAGTATTTGTATGGAGTGTAGCCATGTATGGAAGTGAAACATGGACGATAAATAGTTTGGACAAGAAGAGAATAGAAGCTTTCGAAATGTGGTGCTACAGAAGAATGCTGAAGATTAGATGGGTAGATCACACAACTAATGAGGAAGTATTGAATAGGATTGGGGAGCAGAGAAGTTTGTGGCGCAACTTGACCAGAAGAAGGGATCGGTTGGTAGGACATGTACTGAGGCATCAAGGGATCACCAATTTAGTATTGGAGGGCAGCGTGGAGGGTATAAATCGTAGAGGGAGACCAAGAGATGAATACACTAAGCAGATTCAGAAGAATGTAGGTTGCAGTAGGTACTGGGAGATGAAAAAGCTTGCACAGGATAGAGTAGCATGGAGAGCTGCATCAAACCAGTCTCAGGACTGAAGACCACAACAACAACAACAATGAGTGTACTACTCGTACCCCAACTGAGATCATTTTCGACTCCATAGAGTCCTCTTTGGTTCTAACTGCATTCAATGTTCCTGAGTTCGGTCGGCGATACCAGTCGTGACCTTCATCATCGAAATGGAAAAAGTAATAAAAGGAATTTCTCTAATTCTGTCGCTCGTGAGTGTACTACTCCTACCCCAACTGAGATCATTTTCGAGACTGTAGAGTCCTCTTTGTTTCTAACTGCATTCAATGTTGCTGAGTTGGGTCGGCGATATCGGCCGTGACCTTCGTCATCGAAATGGAAAAAAGTAATAAACGGAATTTCTCTAATTCTGTCGCTGATAACTGAATATACTGAAATGCTTAGTTTTTGACTTCATGGAAGCATTTTTTCATTAAACAGCTTCGTGAGAGCTGTTAATCTTCCGGTTGCTCTTTATTTATCAGCAAATCATAACACCTCTTTGCGAACTAAAGTTCCATTGTTTGCGTTCACTGTTTCTACTAGAGCAAGCATTTCTTTCTTCCATAATGTTTCATTTTCTCCTCAGTCTGTGCGCGTTTGTTTCTTTGTACCACTCTTTTAAGTCTTTATTAAGCACCTAGAAATAAGCACCTAGGAACCTGACGTATCCTGCGATTTACTCCAGCCTTTATCACATTTTAGTGATCGAATTGAAAGTTATCCGAGGATTTTCACGTCTATCCTTCATGTACATTTTTCATTATAATGGTCCTTCACAATTCTCAACACTTTTCCTTAGTCCACTTGTCTCTGTCCGTCATAAATTTGAACCCTCCTTTGTTAGTATCGATTTTACTTGCGTACTTACCACTTTCATTTTTTTACTACATCTAACACTTCTTTATAAATAGTTTGTATTCCACATTGTACCTATCTGATACGTATATCCCCAATTAATCGTTACTGGTTTTTTAGCTGAAATTAGTAGAAAGTATTTTCAAAGTAATGTTTCTAATTAGTGACAGTTTATGGAAAACGACATTTGCACCAAGAGGTAATACAATGGTTGTTAAGTAGCAGGGTGAGTCCATTGAGTAATGGTATAGACATCCTGTTGTACGCCCATATAAACACACCACCCTATTTTGTAGGGTCTACTATGTACACATATTTCCTTGCCACTATATCCCTGACTTCTATCCTACAACGCTCCTCGTTTCACTGAGATTGTCAAAACAGATCGTAATTTCACAGTTGGCAAGAAATTACATTTCGCTAATGAGTCTTACTTCAAAGCTGAACCACAGGATACGCTATTTTGGTGAGCGTCATCTACCAATGGTGAGCGCTAAATAGTCCTTTCGGCAAATACATGTTATTTCAATAAACTTCTATGGTAGTATCCCAATTCGGCGGTGCTAGTCTACATGTTACAGTGGATGCATGCATATCTCTACAAAAGCTGTCTCTTTATCCGAGACCATAATCGCTAGTGTTTGTTTCGTTTAAGAATTGCTGTAGGAGTTCGTTAGTCGCAAATTGCAGCGTACTGTACACCAGGCAATATTCTACAGTAGTTCGAATCAGTGGCGAGATAAATAAACGCTATTTGTAGGGTAAGGTAGCTACACAAGAATCTCATATTGTGACGTAATTTTATTTCTCTATGGCCGGCCAGTGTGGCCGGACGGTTCTAGGCGCTTCAGTCTGGAACCGCGCGACCGCCACTGTCGCAGGTTAGAATCCTGCCTCGGGCATGGATGTATGTGATGTCCTCAGCTTTGTTAGGTTTAAGTAGTTCTAAGTTATAGGAACTGATGACCTCAGATGTTAAGTCCCATAGTGCTCAGAGCCATTTGAACCATTTTATTTCTCTATGGAATTAAGTTTTTGGAGTGTTTTGTCTTTATAAGAGGGGACAAAGTACGTTGTGTCGTTCGAGATCAGTTTTAGGGATGGTTTCCTCATTGATGTATTGCTGAACTGTTGACAAAAGAATCGCTACATATTATATTGATAAGATACTAACTTATCTAATCGGATGTAAAATAACAATTTCTGAAAAGGAAAGCATATACAGAAGTCACAATTGTGTTTGTCGTGAGATCGCAGTATCGTAGAGTTTCCTAAATGCTTTCATATTCGCTATCGACTGCACTATTTATTACAATATCCAGTACAGTAATTTTGGCCTTAGGCCTTTTTCTGGTGGTTACAGCTACAGTCAATACAGGGTGATTCACGAAGATATGCAAATATTTTAATATATTATTCTGCAAGTAAAACTAAAGAAAAAGTTCATATAAACATAGGTCCGCAAATGTTTGATTACGGAGTTACGGCTAGTAATAGATTTTGCCTGAAATTTAGGAACTTCTATAATATGAAGCCATCGCAAAACTGTACAAGGTTAAGGCAAAGCAAGATTTCCATTTATTTTGTTGTTACTGATCTGGTGAATCTAATAAAACATATTCGATACATGTATCCGCAGCAGTTTTCCAGAACATCCAGAGAAGCAAAGACGTAATCCCGTAAAGTTTTTAATTTATTAACTACTTGGCCCAAGGCAATGCATTGAACTGGGTGGAGGTATTTTTGAACATTTAATGTGAAGGTATTGCGAAATTGTATGTACACTGTACAACTCCTTAACACTGAGCTTAGTTTTTTCCGGTTTAACATGAATTCACGTGTGCTATGGTATTAACAAAAGCAGACACATTCATACAGTTTCAGTTTATGGTATTAACGTCATGTTTCCAAAATTTAATTTTCTACAAATTCTGGAGGAAACTTTGTGCAGTTGGTTGGAATTTAAAAAAACGAATTGGGCCAAGTAATTAATAAATTAAAAATTCTACGAAACTAGGTCTTTGCTTCTCTGGATGCTCTGGAAAACTACTGCAGATACATGTCTGGGTCATGTTTTATTAGATTCACCAGATCAATAGCAACAAACTAAATGGATATCATGCTTTACTTTAACATCGTACAGATTTGTGATGGCTTTATATTACGGAGGTTGCTAAATTTCAGGCAAAATCTTTTATTAGCCGTAACTCCGTAACTAAACATTTGCGGACTTGTGCTTATTTCAACTTTTTTCTTCCGTTTTACTTGTAGAATAACATATTAAAATATGTGCATATCTTCGTGAATCACCAGTATATACACTGAGGTTAGACGTACCACTGACAAAAATACATACGTATAGTTTCACAGAGCAGCCATTAATTCTGAATTAAACCAAATTCAAAATTACTCTTGTGCTGTAAACACAACAGTAGTCAACATTAATAACAAGAACAAAAATTACCTGAACCTCTGGCTCCTGTCTCTCTTACACTCATACGCCATCTGTAAGAAGTATAAAATCATCACGTTACGAGAACATATCACAGAAGATACAAATAAAAGCAGAAATCTTAACTAATGTTGCCGGTACGTGACAGTCGGGATAACAGCTCATGAAACTAAATTCATTCCTACCGTATAAGTCAGTAACAAATACTGCACTGGTGAAAACAGGCGTAATCAACCTCAAAATATTTACTTAATTTCTACGAAGTAAATTTAAGACGTTCTGATACAAAACCTTTGGCAACGTAGACAAGTATACTTTAAGTACCAAGCTTAAGTTAATTGGAAAACGAAGACAATAATACTTTTTAAGAGAAGTAAAAACAAACATTAAAACATTCATTAAAACTATATGTTACTTCAAGGATGGGAAGTAAAATCGACGGCTCTTGGAGGTTTTATGCCATGAGGCCACACAGACAAGAATTAACTGGTGAAATTGTAAACGATGTTTTTCAGAAAATCATTAAGTGGTTCTCTGCAAATAGGCTCTCATTAAACTTTGACAAAACACAGTATATACAGTTCCACACAGTAAATGGAATGACACCATTAATAAATATAGAAATCGGTAGCCAAGGCATAATATTCAAAACTTCTAGGTGTATGCATTGATGAGGGGTTGAACTGAAAAAAACACACTAAGGATCTGCTGAAACGTTTTTTAGCCTACCACGTCTATTTTCGTTCTCTGATTTCGTATGGCATCATATTCTGAGCTAATTCATCATTGAGTAAAAGAGTATTCATTGCACAAAAGCGTGTAATCAGAATAATTGCTGGAACTCATCGAAGATCATCCTGCAGACACTTATTTAAAGAGCTAGAGATCTTCACTGTAGCTTCAAAATATATATATACACTTATGAAATTTGTTATTAATAGTCCAAACGAATTCAAAAGTAATAGCAGTTTACATGGCTACAATACTAGGAGAAAGGATAATCTTTACTACTCAAGGTTAAATCTAACTTTGGCTCAGAAGGGGGTAAATTATGCTGTCACAAAAGTCTTTCGTCACTTACCTAATAGCATCAAAAGTCTGACAGGTAGCCATATAGCATTTAAAAGGAAATTAAAAGAATTTGTTAACAGCAACTCCTTCTGCTCATTAGATGAATTTTTGGATATAGTAAGTGGGTAATTTCCCCAACGCCCACAAAAAAAAATTAAATATATTGAGTGTAATGTAATATTTTGTGTAATGTAATATTTTGTATAGACACCTTTTATTAACCTGACATGTTCCACATCATTACAAAGTGTCGTATTCAAGATCTATGGAACAATTACTAATCTAATCTAAAAGCACCCCAAATGCAAAGATATACTTATGTATCAGGTGTAAAAGCTCAACCATTATGCTAATTAACGTTAAAAAGTCCGCCTCGACAGCTGATTGGTCAGCGAGACAGAATGCCTTGCAAAGGCGGCCGGGTTCGATTCCCGGCTGGGTCCGAGATTTTCTCCGCTCTGGGACCGGGTATTGTGTTGTCTTCATCATCTCATCCCCGTCGACGCGCAAGTCGCCGAAGTGGAGTCAACGAAAAAGACTTGCACCAGGCGACCGGCCTACCCGGTTTTTCAATGTGAAAAACTTCGTCCATATATTTCAATATAAGTAAAACATGACCTAATGTCGAAATTATAATAATGTTCGAGTGTATTGTAATAAATAGTGTTGTAGATAGTGAATGTGAAACCATTTTTAAAAACATGTAGAGGCAAAGCATCTTTTTTTACTGAAATTATGCGCTTTATCGCTCCAGGAAGAGGTATTCTATATCCTATTGCATATCAGTCCTCTCGAATGCCGTCTGATCTGACGCGACGTTAAACACTAATCTGTCTTTCTTCGTTTCTTTTGTAGTCTTGCTATTTTGGATTCATCGCTGTCTGCAAGCTTACAATACGAACATTGATGTCTCCACAAAACCAGTACGTTGCCATGTTAATTTAGGTTCATTTGTCCCTACAACTTCTTTTTAAGTGAAAAAAAGAGAGAATATTTCAAATTTACTGAAACATTTTACGAATAGCTAAAATAAAGTAGAAAAAATGGCAATAAAAATGTAGCACAATCTGTGTCAAACGTTTTGTTATACTTTTTACCAGCCGAATGAATTTTTGCTCGCAATTCATTGTCCTTCACACTTCCTGTGCTGTGAACCAATATTCGATATTGAATAACACGTCATTAAAACGCTGTCGATCAAGTTCTGTAATAACGTGTTTCACAATGTAGGAGTTGTTGAATGTCAAGCGAATATACATTCTATTTTCTCCTCTTTATTTCCTCTGCGGTTAGTATTTCTTGTTACTGCACAATACCAGGAAGAATTTTGTGAGTGGGAGAACCACAAGAACTTTCATTACCGTTAGTTAATAACAGAATAACAAAGAAACTGTTAATGAAGTTCGGCAAGAGCGCTGAACGTATTGTATAATTTACAACTCTAGTGAAATCTTCACGAAAGTACTTAATTTTCGTTGACCACTCAAAGAAAAATAGAAATATGCAATAGAAATCACATAGTCACAAGCTCGTACAGTACAAAAGTACGGTTTTTGTGTGAAAACGGTGCTATACTTTCTATGAGTAGATTTCTATGAATAGATCAAAAATGAGGACATTCTCCAGGATATGGAACATGTCAGAAAAACTAGAATACACAGTAAAAGTTTACAAAGGAAAACAATTACGCTAATGTACCTTTGACATGTCTCAGGTGAAATGGTTCTTATGGACGTTGAATAACACAAAAATATCAAACATATTTTCATTTAAAAGTAATATATAACTTATGACAAAACGTGTAAATGTTCAGTACACATGAGATGCGTATAATAATTCTTAGGCTACATGTAGGCATGCATCATCAGCCAGAAACTACATTTTACACCTATTTAGAGTGATTGCATTGCTCCACTGAATTTGTACAGAAATCATTTGTACTAATACTCGCATTATTTGATGATATCAGTAACATATAAACATCAGTTGGTTGTGTTAGTAAATTCGTGATCAATTAGGATGAATTAGGTGGAGTTGGGCACCAATAAAACCTTTAGGCCACTCTTGAAGTGGACTCAGTTAAAGACAATTTACATTAAGAAATGAATATTTTAGGATGCGGTAGTTCACTAATTTATTTGTATATTGGCAATGTCTGACAACATTTGCAATTCAAATAGAGATTTGTTTAGGAAATTCGGAAGTTTTGTGGCAAGCTTCTCCTAAATGCATTTATTATCAAGTTGTAATGCCAAGAATTGAACAATCTTCAAAGTTTTATTACATATTTTGGGCATAATTGGTGGGAGACCTCTTACAATGTCTACACTGTATGTAGCGTTTTTCTTCAAATTTTAGTGATGAGGAAGTCAGGAGTGATTTACTGATGTACATTAAATTTCATTATACGATTTCTTTTAAACTCTACTCTATGCAAACGCAGTAAACGGAACGGAAGTCTAACACTTCAGTACATTTTGAGTTATTTCATTTCATAAATAAACTATTTTATCTAATTAAAGATTTTTATAGCACCCAAACATCAAATAATTACTTAATTAAAAACAAACTTACAGTTTAACACATTTTTGAATTGCACTAGAAATTATTAAATAATTTCTTCTAGATCCATAATAATTCCCAACCTCTTATATAAAGTGAATTTTTAAAAGCAATAAGACTGATTGCTGGACTTACTGTGGGTTTCATGCAATACTAATTACTGCATGACTAGGTCATCTCCTAACTATTATCTATTGCATGCACCTGACGATTTTCGCTATAAACCTTACAAGTATTGTCATAGCTATCAAAAATTGCTGTGCACAAACATTCAGGACGATTTATATAGGATTAGGTCTCCATGTGCACCTAGAAGAAGTTATTTTGTATTTTGTAACCGACTTAAATCTGTTATATTAGAAATTTATTTTTCTTTAAATAACTATTTTATGCCTCTCTGTCTAATTTGTGGGAAATTTCTTAATGGATTGTAAACATTTTGATGAGCTTATATCTTTTGTATGAATAATTTATATTAAACTTCTTCCCTGTGTTTACACTAGTGTGTGTATATCACATATATTGAACGAATTTCATCCTCCTCCCCCCTCTCTCTGTCTATCTCCTCTGCCTTTCCTCGGCTGTACACATCCATTACATACCGCCTGGAACACCCTCTGATACTACCTGCAAGACATGTTCGTCCTGCAAGGTAGCCAAGGTGTTTGGTGCTACCCATCCCCACAGAAACGGAAAAACTTACAAGAAAGTGTCTGAATATTCCTTAGTCGTACACTTTTCAACTACCTTTAAAATTTCACGTCTCTGTCTTATTGAAAATTTAGTTTAGAATCAACAGGAAAATTTGTACTGGTCAGACAGATACGCAAGCAAGTGGCTTGGTAGAAACACCATGTGAATCCAGAGGGTACATTAAATATTTCTGAGTTATTCAACTCTACAGCACGATCTTTGGCCCAAAGCACGCTAACAAAATTATCGGCTTACTGCAGTGCTCATTCTCGGCACTTTACTGACTCACTGAGCGACACTTATGAGAGAGAAGCCGCGCTTCATACTCTGAATGTGCAGGAAGTTAATAACAACAAATTGTTTCCAGACATTTCTATATGTCACACCCTCCCCTTGTCAAGGGCCCCCGAACAGTAGTGTGGGTAGCTTACTCCTCCAGTATTTTTATACATTTAGCGAGCCATGTACACTGAAGAGCCGAAGAAACTGATACACCTGCCTAATATCGTGTAGTGCCAACGCGATTATGCATAAGTGCTGCAACACATCGTGACATGGACTCGGCTGGTGTAGTGTGGTTCTGGAGGGAAGTAACACCAAGAATCCTCCACGGCTGTCCATAAATCCGTAGAAGTACGACGGGTTGGGGATGTCTTCTGAACAATACGTTGCAATGCATCCCAGATATGCGCAATAATGCTTATATCCGGAGAGGTTGGTGGCCATCAGAAGTGTTTAAACTCAGAAGAGTGTCCCTAGAGCCACTCCGTAGCAATTCTGAAAGTGTGAGGGGTCGAATTGTCCTGCTGGAATTGCTCAAGTTCGTCCGAATACACAATGGACATGAATGGCTGCAGATGGTCATATAGGATGCTTGCGTATGTGTCACCTGTCAGAGCCGTACCTACACCTATCTGGGGTCGCACATCATCATATCACTCCCGCTCCACACGCCCCATGCCCCACACCATTATTGAACAGTCCCCTGCTGCCATGCAGGGTCTATGGATTCATGAGTTGTCTCCATAACCATATACGTCCATCCGTTCGATAGAATTGAAAACGAGACTCGTCCGACTGGGTTATGTTTCCAGTCATCAACAGTTGAATGTCGGTTTTGACGGTCCCAGGCCAGGCGAAAAGTTTTGTGTCGTGCAGTCATCAAGGCTACACGAGTTGGCCTTGGGCTCCGAAAGCCCGCATCGATGATGTTTCTCTGAATGGTTCGCACGTTGACAGCATTGGAATCTGCAGCAATTTGCGGAAGGGTTGCACTTCTGTTACGTTCAACAATTCTCTTCAGTCGTCGTTGATCCCGTTCTCGCAGGATCTTTTTCCGGCTTCAGTGGTGTCAGAGATTTGATGTTTTCCTTGATTCCTGATATTCACGGTACACTCGTGAAAATCATTGTAGCAGCAGTAAACGATTTAAGAACTACGCCAGACACTTCTCGTCATTTATAGGGGTAGCCGACCACAGCACTGTATTCTGCCCGTTTACATATCTCAGCATTTGAATACGCATGCCTCTACCAATTTCTTTGGTGCTTCATTGTATACACGAAGTATAGTTGAAATTGCCACAGGCGTTCCTGTCTTATGCCCTTATGTCAGCATTTCCCCCAACCTCGCCCTTATCGATTTCTTACTGTTGCTGTATTTCTTTTTTCTTTTTCAGAATAGCTGGTGGTAGATGTCCAAGTATGGTAGAAAATACTACACGAGTTAATCCTGATACCTCAATGTTCTTGCTCCCCCCTCAGCCTTTCCTTTCCCTTACGGTGAAACTTCTTCATAAACTTCAACAATGAACCTAACTATCCCCAATCCATGGTTTCCATTCTAATATGGGTTGTTGTGGAATATTTGTTTCCATGGCTTCTCACCCCAAACCTTCCCAGTAGTTCTGTACAAATAATGATTCTAAATTTGGTTGAAATGCCTCCAGACGTTCTTGAGTTACGGTGTATTTCTATGGAACTGAAACTTCCTGGCAGATTAAAACTGTGTGCCGGACGGAGACTCGAACTCGGGACCTTTGCCTTTAGCGGGCAAGTGCTCTACCAACTGAGCTACCCAAGCACGACTCACGTCCCGTCCCCACAGCCTTACTTCTGCCAGAACCTCGCCTCCTACCTTCCAAACTTTACAGAAGCTCTCATGCGACCCTTGCAGAACTAGCACTCCCGAAAGAAAGGATGTTGCGGAGACATGGCTTAGCCACAGCCTGGGGGATGTTTCCAGATTGAGATTTTCACTCTGCAGCGGAGTGTGCGCCGATGTGAAACTTCCTGGCAGATTAAAACTGTGTTCCGCCCGAGACTCGAACTCGGGACCTTTGCTTTTGCTGGCCAATTGCTCTACCAACTGAGCTACCCAAGCACGACTCACGCCCCATCCCCACAGACTTACTTCTGCCAGTACCTCGCATCCTACCTTCCAAACTTTACAGAAACTTAATGAAACTCTCTGTTCACCTTACCCCTGCCTACCCCTACGTCTCTTACCATAGTGTTTCTCTTCAGTGACATGTCTGTCAAGTTTGGTTCAACTCGATCCTGTAGCTTAGAAAGAGGTGGTGGAACGTACATAGCTTTATAGAGTCTACTAGCTGAGGAACTAGGCGTTAACTGGGTATTTATTTATTCCAATCGCTTATTAGTCCTCCTCCCTTCATCCCTTTCTCTGTTTTTCTCCTCTTCTCTCCTCTCCTAAACTCACTGTTTTTCTGTTTTCATCACCACCTCTTTTCCCCCTCCCCCCCCCCCCAACTTTCGGGCAATCTTCTCCTCCTCTTCGTCCCCTTGTCTCTCTATCCCTGCCCTCTCCTCATCCCCCTCTCACTTTCCACTTCTTCCTCCACCTTCTCTGTCCCTTATCCCGTGTTCATCACCACCTCCACAGTATTTTATTCCCAGGTAGTAAGTAATATGTGTACCAAGATTGGTCGAAATTAATCCAGGGTCTTAGAAGGAGTCTTTCAATTTATCTGTATTATTCAGCCTGTGGCATGATCTAAACACGCAGACAAAATTATTGTTTCGCTGCAACGCTTTCTCCCAGCCTGGTTGACAAGCTGAACAGCGCAAATAAGAGAAAAATGGCATGTCGTAAATTTAAAAATAACCTAAGTCAGCTAAATACGGGAAATAGATACCAGCTTATCTCATCCACCCCCTCACTCCAGTGGCAGTCGGTAATCTTACTCCAGCAGCATTTTTATATAAATAATACGTGAAGTACCTAACATATCTGGTTGACATTGTTCCAGATGTTCCGAAGTTATGCTTCAATGTCACCCCCTTCTCTTTTTCACCCCTATGGGGTATAGGCGATTCTTAACCCCACAGTGTTTCTTCCCACATAGTAAGGAGCCAGTAAACTCCCCGTGTTTTATAGAATTGAGCATCCTGGTATAAAACAGTTTGTAATCCGTCTCTAATGACTCGTTTGTCGACAGAATGTTAGCCCCTCACCTTACTTCTTTCTTTTTTGATTACTTTAACAATGAGTAAATGTGTTAAATATTTGGCATTGAGCGCGTAAGCGAGAAACTGTCGTGGTTAATCCGAAGAACGGCTTCGATCCGAGACGGGGGCCATTCCACACTCGTGACTATCCAGCAGGCCACCCCATACACACAAACATACATTTGTATAAGATGTAGTTACAATACTTTAGTTGATCGATGAAAGACGAAAGTACAAAAAAGTTCAGGAAAATTTAGGAATACAGAAATATAAGTCACTTATGAATGAAATAAATAGAAAGTGAAGCGAAGCTAAGGCTAAATGACTCCATGAGAAATGTGAAGGAATCTAAAAAGAAATGAGGCTATGAAGGACTGACTCAGCATATAGAAAAGTGATACCAAGGTTCGATGAAGCTAAAAATAAGCGCAATTATATTAAGAGTGCAGTGGGAATTCCACGGTTACCCACAGAAGAGGGTTCGGATAGGTAGAAAGAGTACGTTGAAGGCCTGTATGTGAGGATAGACGTGTCTGATGTGACAGAAGAAGAAACAGGAGACAATATAGAAGAGATAGGGGATCCAGAATTAGAATCAAATTTTAAAATAGCTTAGAAAGACTTTAAATCAAATAAGGCAGAAGGCATAGATAACATTCTATCAGAACTTATAAAGTCATTGGAGGAAGTGGCATCAAAAAGACTATTCACGTTGGTATTTAGAATGTGCAAGTCTGTCGACATACCACCTAACTTTCGGAAGAATATCATCCACACAATTCCGAAGACTGCAGGAGCTGACAAGTACGAGGATTATCGCACAATCAGCTTAACAGCACATGTGTCCAAGCTGCTGACTAAAACAATATACAGAAAAATGGAAAAGAGAATTGAGGATGTGTTGATGATGATTAGTTTGGCTGTAGGAAAGGCAAAGGTACGATAGAGGAAATTCTGACGTGGCGGTTGATAATGGAAGCAAGACTAAAGGAAAATCAAGACACGTTCCTACGATTTGTCGACCAGGAACAAACATATATATATATATATATACATACATCAAAAAAAGTTTCGCATCACCTCGGTTCCGAGAGTTCCGGAACCTGTACAGAAAATTAGAATAGAGATCAACATAAACATCATTTCTGCCCTTTTTATTACTCATGAAAAGCACACGTTGCAAGTTGTACCACCATACAGCGACACCCTTAGAGGTGATGATCCAGACTGCTGTACCCATCGGTACCTCTAATACCCAGTAGCACGTCCTCTTGCATTGATGCATACCTGAATTCGTCATGGAATACTATCCGCAAGTTCATCAAGGCACTGTTGGTCCAGATTGTTCCACTCCTCAACGGCGATTCGACGTAGATCCCTCAGAGTGGTTTGTGGGTCACGTCGTCCATAAACAGCCCTTTTCGATCCATCCTAGGCACGTTCGATGTGGTTCATGTCTGGAGAACGTGCTAGGCACTCTAGTCGAGCGATGTCGTTATCCAGAAGGAAGTCATTGACAAGATGTGCCCGATGGGGGCGCTAATTGTCGTCTATGAAGACGAATGGCTCGCCAATATGCTGCCGATATGATTGCGCTATCGGTTGGATGATGGCATTCACATATCGTACAGCCGTTATGGCGCCTTCCAAGACCGCTAGCGTCTTACGTCGGCCCCACATAATGCCACCCCAAAACAGCAGGGAACCCCCACCTTGCTGCACTCGCTGGACGGTTTGTCTAAGGCGTTCAGCCTGACCGGGTTGCCTCCAAACACGTCTCCCACGATTTTCTGGTTGAAGGCATATGTGACACTCATCGGTGAGGAGAACGTGGTGCCAATCCTGAGCGGTCCATTCGGCATGTTGTTGAGCGCATCTGTACCGCACTGCATGGTGTCGTGGTTGCAAAGATGGACCTAGTCGTCATGCAGCCTATTACGCACAGTTTGAGCCGTAACACGACGTCCTACGGCTGCACGAGAAGCATTATTCAACATGGTGGCGTTGCTGTCAGGGTTCCTCCGAGCCATAATACATAAGTAGCGGTCGTCCACTGCAGTAGTGAGTAGGGAGGTATGTCATGGACAGTTCCTATCTCCCTGAATCTCCTCCATGTCTGATCAACATCACTTTGGTTCACTCCGACATGCCTGGACACTTCTCTTGTTTAGAGCCCTTCCCGGCACGAAGTAATAATGTGGACGCGGTAGAACCACGGTACTGACCGTCTAGGAGTGATTGAACTACAGACAATAACAAGCCGTGTACCTCCTTCCTGGTGGAATGACTGGGACTGATCAGCTGTCGGATCCTCTCTGTGTAATAGGCACTACTCATGCACGGTTGTTTACATATTTGGGCGGGTTTAGTGACATCTCTGAACAGTCAAAGGGGCTGTGTCTGTGGTACAGTATCCACAGTCAACGTCTATCTTCAGGATTCTGGGAACCGGGATAATGCAAAACTTTTTTTGATGTGTATATTAAGAAAACGATGAAATGAGAGTTGGCTATCTATCCTTTCCTCCAAGAGGAACGTCCTTTCTCGGTCGTATTGTGTTGGGAAAGAGACTTAAGACCTCTTAGTTAACACCCTTAAAACTCACTAATCTAATCGAAACACCTCCGACAAGTTTTCACTGTACATAAAATCGTTTGTGGTAGTAATATCACCTCTTTAGATTCTCATTGGTCGTCATGGCACTCAAACGGAGAACGGTGAAATGATGGGTGAAATACTTAATTGTATATTCCAAAACTTTCCCACCCTACTCTGTCCTGTACATTTTACTTTGAAAGTAAAATGAACATTTTAATTGATAATTCCCTGCAAACCAAGACTGAAACTTTAGTATATTTCTTCAGCACTCTCTAGAATAGCTTCACCGTCACCAAAAGATAATTAAATTGTATCTAAAACTACTTAGGCAGTTGTGGAACCTACACTTGAAGGCAAATTAATGAACATCTGCTTCGATACAGTTACAAAATGTTAGGGAAACAATCAACATTACATTCACAGATATACTGTATATAGCAAGCAGTAACACACTTATAAGAGTATTTACAGAAAACTATGCAATAACTAACAATCGTATGATAAAACATATGCTATAACTAATGTATACGTTGGAACCCCGTGTATACAAAAAAAAAATCAAGTTCATTTTCAAGATAGGGGTATATCTCGAATAACCTTAGCGATGAGCCAGATACTTCTTTGCTCGCATGCTGACTGTTAGAGTAAAAATACATAATGCCAATATGCAAGGATCAACAGCATTATATCATGCTTTTCAAAAGCTCGAGTGCTTAGAAGAGGAAAACTATGGCAATAAACTACTGTATGCCTTAAAAATCTTTGTCATAAAACAAGATAATCGTACTGAAATGATTATAAATTATTAATGAAATTAATTAATTAATCGATTCCAAGTAGATGGCGATACTAAATTTCTGGGATATAACATTAAATGAAACACGTGGGGTCAGGTATACTAAGGACAAACTAATGCATCCGTACCAATAATATGCCAATGGAAAACATTGCAAACAAATATATTTTAACTTGGAATGCGTATTAATTAAACAGGTTTTGCAACCTAATAAAGTGCTGAGCACTAGTCTTACATTTATTTGCCTAGGTTTATGGTAGCAGAGGATGTGTCCTATACAAACCACACACAACAACAGCACTCCATGGTTGACGCTATACTGAAACTTTGGGCCAGACAGTGATGTCAGGAGCGGAGTTCTCGACACGTACACATATAGGCGATATCCCTAACAACAGGTCCGTCCGGCGCAAATTTTAGCGAAGATAGTGAAGAGGCTGTATCGGGCCCCACTTCATGTCACCAGTCATTTGTTTCGGTGTCTGGTGTGGACATATGCTATATGAGTGATTTCTGCCTAAGATTCTGGCGTCAACAATCGGAGTTTCTGACCTTTGAGTAACACTAATAAGGTGGCAGATAATCCTCAGCATCTGGAAAATACAAAGCATTCGCTATCCTGTAGAAATGTGTCGTAAAAGTTGGGGTACGTAAATAATTACAAGTATTAACGTTTACTTCAATTTTTATTCCTATCCTTTAGCTAATGTACATTTTACTTTGAAATTAATATATTTTGGTTTCTAAAATGAAATTTTTAATTGATAATTCCCTGCAAACCAAGAATGAAACTTTTATACATTTCTTCAGCACTCTCCAGAATAGCCTCACTGTCACCAAAAGATAATTAAATAGTATCTACGAGGTGCATTCAAGTTCTAAGGCCTCCGATTTCTTTTCTCCGGACTGGAAAGAGATAGAAACATGCACATTGTTTTAAAATGAGGCCGCGTTCATTGTCAATACGTCCCAGAGATGGCAGCACCGTATGGCAGATGGAATTTTACCGCCAGCGGCGAGAATGAGAACTGTTTTAAATACTTAAAATGGCGACGTTTTCCTTACTTGAACAGCGTGCAATCATTCGTTTTCTGAATTTGTGTGGTGTGAAACCAACTGAAATTCATCGACAGTTGAAGGAGACATGTGGTGATGGAGTTATGGATGTGTCGAAAGTGCGTTCGTGGGTGTGACAGTTTAATGAAGGCATAACATCATGTGACAACAAACCAAAACAACCTCGGGCTCGCACAAGCCGGTCTGACGACATGATTGAGAAAGTGGAGAGAAGCGTTTTGGGGGATCGCTGAATGACTGTTGAACAGATCGCCTCCAGAGTTGGCATTTCTGTGGGTTCTGTGCACACAATCCTGCATGGCGACCTGAAAATGCGAAAAGTGTCATCCAGGTGGGTGCCACGAATGCTGACGGACGACCACATGGCTGCCCATGTGGCGTATTGCCAAGCAATGTTGATGCGCAACGACAGCATGAATGGGACTTTCTTTTCGTCGGTTGTGACAATGGATGAGACGTGGATGCCATTTTTCAATCCAGAAACAAAGCGCCAGTCAGCTCAATGGAAGCACACAGATTCACCGCCACCTAAAAAATTTCGGGTAACCGCCAGTGCTGAAAAAGTGATGGTGTCCATGTTCTGGGACAGCGAGGGCGTAATCCTTACCCATCGCGTTCCAAAGGGCACTACGGTAACAGGTGCATCCTACGAAAATGTTTTGAAGAACAAATTCCTTCCTGCACTGCAACAAAAACGCCCGGGAAGGGCTGCGCGTGTGCTGTTTCACCAAGACAACGCAACCGCACATCGAGCTAACGTTAAGCAACAGTTTCTTCGTGATAACAACTTTGAAGTGATTCCTCATGCTCCCTACTCACCTGACTTGGCTCCTAGTGACTTTTGGCTTTTTCCAACAATGAAAGACACTCTCCGTGGCCGCACATTCACCTGCTGTGCTGCTATTGCCTCAGCGATTTTCCAGTGGTCAAAACAGACTCCTAAAGAAGCCTTCGCCACTGCCATAGAATCATGGCGTCAGCGTTGTGAAAAATGTGTACCTCTGCAGGGCGATTACGTCGACAAGTAAAGCCTGTTTCATCGATTTCGGGTGAGTAGTTAATTAGAAAAAAAATCGGAGGCCTTAGAACTTGAATGTACCTCCTAAAACCAATTAGGCAGTTGTGGAACCTACGCTTAAAGGCAAATTAATGAACATCTGCTTCGATACAGTTAAAAAATGTTAGGGAAACTGTCTACATTACAACCCATCTTGATGGTTTATTTATTTGTTTCTCCTGAAGTAGCGAATTGGCTCACATCATCCTATCAGAATACAAAGTTTTTCTTACTAAGTTGTCTGGGAACCTTCTACTTTTTCGAAATCTCCCACAGTTTAGTGTTCTCATTGTTGTCGAAGTCCATAAATAAATCGCTAAACAACATCACGTCCTATATTATGTACTTTCTGGATTTTGTATTAATAGCGTTGCGAATAATGTGTAGTCTGTAACAAATGATTAACGAACCCGTAATGGTCCTCAGTAATGAGTTATTATTAAAAAATTTAAGTTTTTGCTGCTAATATGCTCATAAGTGAAGTATAAGACAAAACTATCTAGTTGTGTGTAGCACTGACTTCCGCTCTCTTGACGACAGCGATGGGCAATGCCAGAATATTCCTGAAGCATTGGGAAATCATCCTGATTCATGACCGGTTAACTACCGCCATTATCTCGCTGACATCGTTATAGATCGGATCTGTGTACATCTCGCTCGATGGCGTAACAGTAGCTGATTTATTGGTATACCTGATCTGAAGCTGCATTAAAGCTGTGATGTCAGTATTGTATCTCTTGACTTTATTATTGCGTTATTTCAGCTGTGGAGCCAAGGTTGCTGTGAGAGGACACATGTACACTATTGGGAAGCGATGAATGGAGAGTGAGTGGGCGGACGAACGTACAAAGATACGGCGAACCGTGATATTGACGATGAGTACGTTTAGAGATCATTTTGGAAAGTATTTACCTCGAATAGCAATCCTGCCCGCCTGGTAGAAAGGTGCTTTTGTTTCAGGTACTGTCAATGACAGGACGCGTAATGAAGTAACAAAACGTCAGAGAGAATGTGTACCTCCGTCGCTCAACAAATTTATCTGCAATAAAACCCATTTGTGAAAGTGCAATGAAACTTCAAGTACCGCGATCAGCAATGCATGACCAAATTAAAATAGATCTGAAACTAAAATGATTTAGATCGATGTTTGTGTGTGAATTATCTGAAAACGACGTGGAGCAGTGAGTTGCAGCCTGTCGTGCTGTAGCGGTACAATTTCTAAATCCCGTGTCTCGTTCAAGAACGTTACTTTGTGATGAATATACGATACATCGCATTTCACAAAGGAGGAAGGTGATTTTCAGGCCTAAGAATATATCCACTACGTGTAAGAGTTGAATGTTATGATTTATGTCTTTGCTACTGTAGATACCTGTTCCGTGATAAGAAGCCTCGAAGCCGCTGAGTTGTGTGTGGTTTAACAACATCTGCGTCCACCATAATGCTCGAATTTTGCCACAAAATATAATTCATTATGATGACTAAGAAGCTCCATGTTGCACAAAGTCTAATGAAGTAGTGCGCAAAACATCGAGGAAACCTGTCGAAGCATAAAACCTGAGATGCTCCTCCACATGCCAATGAGGAGATGGGGACGCAAAGGTCGCATACAAATCCTGCGGATACATAGTTCTTATATGTAAGTCCTCTAGTATACAATATGATGTCTTGACCGAGAGTTGTAGGCAGGGCGCCCACGGAAATTTTTAATATTTTGGAAGACGATAGGGAACTTCTGAGCAGCTATAAAAAGTTCCTGTTTCGACATTGTAAAAAACCTACGTAATATCGATTTTAAAGTATTTTTTATAGAAAGATACTGGTCTACGCTGTATACTTTCTCCGAGAGCACGAGGGGAGAGAGGTTGTCACTTTCCCTCGCCCCCGGAAATTTTCGGCCTAGAGTGTAGTGACTTCTCGGATACACTGTACAAAACTAAGAGGACGTGACATGGATGTTCCTCAAGTGCCACTAAAACCGTTCTGATTCAGCTCTTAAACGGTGAGATGATGCCCTACCTTGCTTGAGGTACAAGTCAACTCCGCGGTGCTGTAGGTGACCAAAATGTTGTTAAAGACCCGTTATAGTTCCACCTTTTCTTTGATGAACATTCGTATATTTTTTGTCTTATGTGGCTAGCAGGAAGAGAAAGTATACTTTCCTTAATGACGGCAGAGGTAAAATCGGCAGAATCAATGACTGTTGGTCCATTTACAAACGAGTATTCTTTTAATAGGATCGTTTTCCTTGAAACGATCGTACAAAATGCATTTGAGGCAGCAGCAATGGCGGCCGATCAAAGGCATCTCCGCATTAGAAACACCAAATTTCATTAGGCGTTCACCGTTAAAAGGCTGTGAAAACATTTAAAAGAATGTCAGAACAGGAAATATTAGTAATACCAAACAAAAGTGTTACAGATTTGAACCGTAAGTAATATAAGTTTTACGACAACATCACCTTCTGATTCCTCTGCAGACAGAAAAGGCGATAAGAATCAAGTGATACAAGAACTGAGTTAAACCTATCAGTTGTTTTAAAACAAACAGATAACTAAAATATTACACAGACATAACAATTTCTGCATCATCTCAGATCTTAGGAGATTGTCGATGCTTTTTATTCTTTTTCTTATTGTTCTATTACATAGCCCCCTTGAATGGCCTTGACACAGGGTTTTTTTTTTTTTTTTTTTTTTTTTAATCGACTTGATAATGCCACTCAGCCACTCAACGAATCATAGCTCTGCACTTACATCCATGTAGGGGCGTCCATTGTTTTTAATTTAGTGTTACCATCACAGTTCATTTGCACTTATAATTTGCATCGTTCAGTATGAACTAAATATACATAAACACTCTGAGAGAAACAAAACGACGCACCACTAAGGAATTACCACGAATGGAACGGAAATCGGTAGATGTAATTTACACTTACAAACGAACAAATTATTACAATTTCAGAAAATTGGGAGATTTACTCAAGGGAAACAGTTTTATAAATTGAGCAAGCCAGTAATTTGTTGATCCACTTCTGGCCTTTATGTTGGCCGTTACCTAGTTCCGCATTGATTTATAGTGCTTTTGGATGTTCTGAAGGTTATCGTTTCAAATTCTGTCCAGTAGGTGCTTTAGACCGTCCAAAGCCAGAACTGGTGGCACGGCTCTGCCCATAATGGTCCAAACGTTCTTAATTGAGGAAGATATGGCAGGCAGGTGCGGTTTGGCAAGTACGATGGCAAGCTGTAGACATGAAACATAAGCACCGGAAGGCTTGCTATGAAGGGAAACAAAACGGGACGTAGAATATCACCGACGTGCTGCTGTGCTGTAAGGGTTTCACGGATGACAATCAAAGGGTTCCTGCTAAAAAAGGAAATAGCACTCCAGAACGTCACTCCTGGCTATCAGGCAGTATGACGGATGACAGTCTGGTTTACATCCCACTGGTCTCCGGGGCGTCTCCAGACACACCAATGGTCATTGCGGTTTAGTTCGAAGCGGAACTCATCAAAGAAAACTATCCTACTCCACCAAGTAAAATTCCAGGTCGAAAGTACCCGATACCACAGTAAACGCTGTTTTTCGCGTACAGAGGTCAGTGGCAACTCCCGCAAGGAGCGCCGTGAATTCAGTCCCCTTATGTGAGCCGCCTATTATTGGTCCTTGTGGTCACTGCAGCAATAGTTGCACTTCGGATCGATGATAATGATGAATCTGGGGCGCTGAATGCCTTTGACTGCTGCTCGATCTTCACGTTCTGTCGTCTCTCTACGTCGACCACTTCTTCCTTCACTATATGTTCGGCCATGGTTCAGCCATTCTTACCGACATGGTCCAATAGTGGTGGCATCGCTCCTAGTCATACGTCAAGCGATTCGCCGATTACGCCGACCGGCTTCTTTGAGCCCAATGAACGTCCTCTCTCAAATGCTTATATCTGTGTATATTGTTGACGCGCCTGTCTGTGAGGCATAATTTCTTTCCGAGTGTGTGTAGGGAATAAAATTCTCAAAAACTTAATGATCTGGTACTGACCGACATCTTCCCTGTTTACTGTCCTTGCCAGCTGCGCTGCAGCGTCACACATTCATTCATCGGCCGCCGAAGTTTACAATTTTGCATTCTCCGCCGATATCTGTATGAATATCAATTTGTAATCAATTTGCGTAACTCCTTCGTCGTACGTAGTTTTCTTTCTCTTATACATGTACATAAACGATTCGATTTGTAGTCCATAAATTTCATCATTTTTCACTTCAGCATAGTGTTTAAATAGCTGGTCTTGCAAAGATGTTGGACTCGTTGTTCATCTACAAAGAATTTGAAATAATCTAAATAACACATTTTCAGTATTCGACGAAATGGACCCAGGGACAGGTGATAGGTGACGTCAGTGGTTGTTAGACGGTGCCACTCAGAAGGACAGGGCCCAGGTGATGAGTTACATTGCTAGACTGAGATGAATCATCACGAATCTATCGCGTTGTTACTCGTACACTATCATGTGTCCAGCACGGACCAGGTTCGATGAAAACGTCATACAGTGGATTCTAAATATCTTTGTACACCTCATAAGGGTTATGTTGAGATAAAGGTTGTTATTATACAACAAAAATATCTCCTCACAAGAGAAAACTAGATTACACAAACTGAAGTAACGAAAGCATGGGATACATTTTAATATAGAGTCTTTCCTCCTTTTTGCCAGCGTAGTTCAGCAACTCCATGTGGTATGGAGAATATATTGAGCCCCAGTGCCACTATAGCCCTCCGTAATTGCGAAAGTGTTACCGGTTCAGGATTTTGTGCGCAAAATTACATCTCGATTATGTCCCACAAATGTCCCTTGCAATTCACGCCGATTGATCTGGGTGACCAAATGATCCGCTCGATGTCTTCAGAATGTTCTTAAAACCCATTACGATCAACGGTGGCCCAGTGATATGCCGCGTTGTCAACCATAAAAATTCCATATGTGTTTGGTAACGTGAAGACCACGATGGCTGCAAATGGTCTCCAAGTGGGCGAACGTAGCCATTTCTAGTCAACATCTGTTCAGTTGGACCAGAGGACCCAGTCCACCCCATATAAAAACAGCACTCACCACAATAAATTCAGAACCAGGTTGCACAATGTCTGGTTGAAAACTTGAGTCCATGGCTTCGTGGGGTCTGCGCCACACTCGAATCCTGGCATCAGAAATCGGGACTCATCTGCCCACGCCACAATTTTCCAATCATCTACGGTCCAAGTAATATGGCCACGAGTCCAAGAAAAGCGCTGCACCGATGTCGTGCTGTTAGCAAAGCACTCCCGTCGATCACTCCCGTCGATCGACTGCTGTCGTATCCCGTTAACGCCCAATTTCGCCCTACTGTCCTAGCAGATACGTTCGTCGTGCGTCCCACACTGGCTTCTGCAGTTATTTCAGGCAGTATTGCTTATATATTAGCAATGATAACCCTACACAAACGCCGCTTCTCTCGTGGTAACATATAGTGCCTGAAATTCGGTATTCTCAGCACACTCTTGACACTGTGGACCTCGGAATATTGAACTCCCTAACAATTTCTGAAGTGAAATGTCCCTTGCGTCTAGCTCCGACTACTATTTCACGTGCCAAGTTTGTTCATTCCCATCGTGTTGCCATAATAATGGCGGAAACCTTTTCACATTAATCACATGAGCAGAAACGGCAGTAACGCCAATGCACCGCCCCTTTACACCTTTGTAGGTGCGTATCACTATTCCCTGACTTCTGTCGCGTCAGAGTAAGAAACCGAATTGGGAGATCCAAGCAATATGGGGACGTCATTTAGAGTTTACTTTCCCTAACAACTCTTTGTTTTATTCTGCAGCAGAATTCGTTAGTTTTGTTATTCATTACACATCACAACATACGTTCAGCCTGCCTCACATTTCAGTAAGGTTGATAATAGTCACAAGAAGCTTCCTCAACATGCCTGCTTTTGTATTAGCTCTAATTGGGTGCTTTTAAGAATCTAACGGTGCTTTGTGTGAGACACAAAGCCGACAGTCAAATTCCTCTTGTCGCAGAGCGATTGTCACCGAGTAGGTGCGCTGATAGAGTTGACAGTCAGTTGGCGATACAGTGCGATACGATACCGTGTTCGTATTCATACTCGTGTTGGATTCCTGATTAATCAGCTCAAGGAAACCCATCCTCTGCACGCCGAACCACAGACAAGAAGCGATTCATGGGGCTGAACACAGGTAAGTGAAGTTTCCATCTCTTTGTAACGTCTGTGTCAGCGAAATTATTCGACTGTATTACGTAAGACACTCCAGACACAGGATTTCACTCACAAATTACCCAGCATGTCAATATCGTTACTCCATTTACAAACGTTCATTTGTTTTTTAGGTTCACGAACAGATTTCACAATACCTTCGACACTAGTTTTCACTTTACAGTTTCATCATTTATGGAACGTGCACATATTTATATCAGTCCCACTGATTTCTTTAGTCTAATCCGAACTCAAAAATCTTTTCGTTGCATATACGCAGATAATACTAGTACTTCACCTATCGTTACACTCTGTTCTTGTTCTCTACAACAGTGTATAAACTGCATAATAGCACCTGTTATCCATGGACCGGACTCAGCACGACTTATCAGATTTTTATCTGTTCCGCAAAAATAGTTCACCTACTCATATTACAGGCATAGTCAACTCAAAATTCTAAACTTATGTCCTGTTGGAGGAACGTTGCATCTTACTGCACCTACAGCTTCCTCACTAAAATGTTCGTCCATTAGTTAATTATAATCTTTTATCTATTTACAATTAATCGAATTGAAATTTGCCCTATACACATGACTTCTTATTTCATGAATAAAAACTAATGTAAAATGTTATAGCTGTACTTAAACAATTAATTATGCCAGAAATTTTTACTTTTTGTGGTCTGATCGAGAGCTCATATTAGTTTCAATCACTTCAGTCACTCATTAGTCTCAAAACATCTTAACAACTGATACATACACATACAAGTACTAACTCATGCTATTAGGAAAGTATTGATTACTTAGAAAATTTGCTCCTTTAGTTTATAACAAAGATAATAAGAATTTCTTTCAAGACATTATTCTAGTTTCGTATTGCTATGCTTTATCTTAGTATACTTCAGCATCAAATATGGACTTATTTCACATGGAGAACATCCTTTTGCAGTATTTATATTGTAAGTGGGCTGTTCAGGTTTTTATGTTGGTAACGCCACGTACTGCTTTGTATGAAAATCACTGACTGTGCTGTGTGCAGTCTGTGGCTGGTTTGCATTGTTGGAATATTTGCTATTGTAGTGTTGGGCAGTTTGATGCGAACAGCACGTAGCGTTGGGCAGTTGGAGGTGAGCCGCCAGCAGCGGTGGATGTGGGGAGAGAGATGGCAGAATTCAGAATTTTGAGAGTGGACGATCTGGACGTGTGTTCATTAGAAAGAGAATATATATATATATATATATATATATATATATATATATATATATATATATATAAAATGACGTTTGAACATTATTAAGGTAAATACATTATTTGTTCTCTATCAAAATCTTTCTGTTGCTAACTATACCTATCAGTAGTTAGTGCCTTCAATAGAATCTTTTATTTAGCTGTCAATAGTGGCGCTCGCTGTATTGCAGTAGTTCGAGTAACGAAGATTTTTGTGAGGTAAGTGATTCATGAAAGGTATAGGTTATTGTTAGCCAGGGCCATTCTTTTGTAGGCATTATTGAAAGTCAGACTGCGTTGCGCTAAAAATATTGTGTGTCAGTTTAGTGATGATCAGGTTAAGTAAACAGAGAAATGTCTGAGTACGTTCAGTTCTGCTCGGTTGTTTGAAAATCAAATAACGTAAGAGGTTTACCAGCACAGTAATTTATAATTTTTCCAAAGGGAACGTTTCATATATCGACCCTTAGCCGAGGATACCTAACTGGAATCTTCTGATATTTTCTTGTAGTTGTAGTTTTTCATTGTTGTACTGTAAAACAGTTGTGTCATGCTTGTAGATTTGCATCAAGTATTTCGCAGCTGCGATTGCAATTAACTAGATATTATTTTCAGTGCTGTGTTAATGTGTTTTCCTATTTTACTCTTCAAATTATGCTTTTCTGTGTTACCGTGTTAAATATTGTGACAATTATGGCTTGTGAAAAAAGTAATACTAGGTTCCAAAGTAAACTAAGAAAAAACAGTGAAGACGAAAGCAGTGTGTTAGCGCCACCGTGTAAGGAATTTACTAACGTTCAACATAGTAATTTGGTAACTGTGCGTAGGGAAATGGACCAGGCGGCAAAGAATGGTGTACACAGTGAGTCAGTTAGTGAACAGGGAAGCATTATCGATCGATCGGTCGGCAACAGCTCGCTTCAGGAATCTGAAATGACAGGACACAATCTTGCAAATATTGTAGATTCATGTTTTGCTTTCTCACCGTTTTCTCAAATAAGTCAAGGCACATTTTCTGCTTTTCAAAATGCGGATATTGCCGGTTCAAATGCACTGCTGAGTAGCACTGAGGAACATGTTTCAGACACCAGTGCATTGTAAGTACAATTAATACAACAAATGGGACAAAGGCTTCAAAAGTTAGATACAACACTTGAACAAATTCAGAAAGAAATGGGACAAAACCTTCAAAACTTAGACACAATGGAACAAAATCTTCAAAATTTAGACACAATGGAACAAAAACTTCAAAAGTTAGACACCACGCTTGAACAAACACGTGAAGGTTTAACTGCTGAGTTACTTAAAAGCAAATCGAAATGTCAAAAAGTCGGCAATGAATTAAAAACACAGATTTGTGAGTATTTACAATCTATTTTTTCGAGTCATGAAAATGCATTACAAAATCATGAAGCAGCCATAAAGGAACTGCGAACGATTGTTGATGAAAATCACGACACCTTGCAAACTAAAACTGACTCAGTTGCATCTATCGATTCGGTTACGCAACTTGCAAAAACTCAAGAAAACTTAAAGGACACAGTAGATACGCTTTCAACACAAATGGATACTCTGAAACTTGGTTCAGAAAAACACACTTAGGAAATCAGTTCATTATCGGAGAAAGTAGCCGAACCTTCGAATCAGTTCACTAACTTATCTACAAAGGTAGATGATGATCTGAATGACACAAGACCGGTAGCCTTCACTGACACAGAAGAGTATGAATAAATTAGAAAATTCAAACAAAATCAGAATTAAATCAATACACAGTACAAAGGAGAAATCCGGGAAGTAAAAGATCAGTTGACAGAGGGAAGAGGGACATTGAAATACGGAACAGCTACAAAATAATAACACAGGGCACTTCGGAAATTATGAAAGAAAGTGGCAAGGTACACCGAATTTTGAGATGGAACCGCCGAAACGACGTAACAATAGCTGACATGCTACTCAACGACATGATGATTTTGACTATAAGCCGTTTATTATTACACGTAAATTCAAAACATTTAAGAGTTCCGGCAATGACATTCATCCACAAGCGTGGCTTCATCAATTCCCTCATTGTTTTCTTCCCAACTGGTCATTAGAGCACAGATTACAATTTATGTGTGGCTATTTAGAGAATGAACCAGCTGTAAGAATTCACGATTGTCACAGTGAAAGAGAATTTTATCATGCCTTCCTCTCAGCATATTGGTCTCAAGCTACACAAGACCGAGTAAAACATAGCATCATAATGATGAAACATTTCGAACAATCTGAATTTTCCAGTCTTGTGAAATATTTTGAAGACATGTTGCATTAGAATCAGTATCTGTCAAACACATACAGCCCCTCAGAACTCATCCGCATTTGCTTAATCAAATTACCTGAACATTTATGACATATTATTTTGGTAGGACGTTGCAAAGACGACACTGATGCTTTTCAGGGACTGTTACAAGAATTGTAAATTGACACTGACAATCGCGGGTCGCGAAAACAGGAACACAACAATTACAGGTCACATCCGTCACAATTCCGCGATGAAAGAAATAATAACCAGATACGACAAGGCTATTCTTACAACGCAAATCGTGACCAAAACAGACACCACCCGTACGACAATCGTTGGCAGAATAATAGTTACAGAGAAAGATCACATTTACGTAGTAATGAATATGACAGAGATAACCATAGAAACAGAAAATATGGGAACCAAAACAATTATTATCAAGGGAGACAGAATTACTTCAGACGCAACAGTTCAGCGCGCAGTTACGATTCAGGGAGAAATTCTCCACCATGTGACCGACAGGAAAGAAGCTAGAGAATCTACCGACATGACGACAGACGAAATAATAGTAACGACAGACCTGAATTCCATCAGAACAGTGAACATTGTCTTGATGAAATAGTATCCGAAAGGCCATAAACATATTCTCCTTTAAATCTGACATGGTCAACCAAAGTTCTTCAGACAACAAATTTAATGTTCTCAATTGTAAACTTGAATTTTTCACATTTATCTGTGAGGGATATAAATTACCTTGGAAATGACTAATAATCATCATTCATAAATCCTGAAACGTAAAAAGCTTAATTCATGAGTGGCTAATTTTCTAGTCAATAAGAATTCTAAAAAATACAGCTTCAACAGACGCAAGGTTCAGCAAGTGCACACCTGGTATGAATAAATAAATTAATCAACAAACAATAACCAACTCCACATTATTGTGGAAGAATGTAGTTGCTGTAGCTCTAGAACAATGGCTTAGCTGAGAAGTCGAGTAAAAGATTTACATTATCAGTCAGACTAGCATCTATTAGAAACATAGCTGATGATAGCAAGTCTGAAATATCTGGACCTTTAATTCACTTTTGCTGTTGTTGTGGTGTTCAGTCCAAAGACTGATTTGATGCGTACCTCCATGCTGCTCTATCCTGTGCAACCCTTTTCATTTCGGAATAACTGCTGCATCCTACATCCTTCTGAATCTGTTTAGTGCATTCGTCTCATGGCCTCCCTCTACGATTTTTATCCTAGGCACTACCCCTCCCCTCCCTCCTCCCCCATCCTCCCCTCCCCCCCCACCCCCAGTAGTGAACTGGTGATCCATCCACGTCTCAGAATGTGTCCTATCAACCGACCCCTTCTTTCAGTCAAAGCGTGTCACGAATTTATTGTTTGCACAATTGCATTCAGTGCCTCCTCATTAGTTACGTGATCTACCCAACCAATCTTCAGCGTTCTCCTGTGGCACTACATTTCAGAATCATCTGTTCTCTTATCGTCGAAACTGTTTTCGTCAATGTTTTACTAATTCATCTAACACTGATTGAACGCACACGCTAATTCTCCAGGAGTGGATATTGTATCTTCAGTCGCCTTATTTGAAACCTAAATTCATTTTCCACTTTATTTTCAGTTCTCTAATAACGTTTCTGTTTTGGAAGTATCTAGGTTATTTGTGATCAATACGACTTCAGAATAATCACTCCAAGGAAAAAAAAAAGAAAAAAAAGATTTATCACGAAGAATTGTCGGGGTGGGTCGGAAATCTGTAGATGTGTTCTACACGTACAGACAAATAGATGAATACAATTTCAGAAAAAAATAGATTATTTACTCATCAGAAAGTGCTTCAAAATTTCACTGGTCATCGTGGCTAAATTCGAAGCACGACTCATCACTGAACACATTTCTACTTCCGTCAATGTGCTTCCAGGCGAAAGACGTTTCTAGAGATGCCCTGCACAGCGGTGGGATACCAACCCGATTGTAGCCCGCCGTACGGCCCGACAGCCAGTAGTGATGGTCCTCGGTGATATTTCTCTTCATAGCTGGACCCCTTAGGTTGTCGTCTAAGGCACCCTTACAGCACAGCGACACGTCGAGGATATTCTCCGCCGCGTTTTGTTGTCCTTCATGCCAAGCCATCCTGGGCTTCTATTTCAGGTCTACAGCTTGTCTTCATGCTTGCCAAATCCTTCCTTGGTCAGCAAGATCGCCGGATCTCTCCCCAATTAAGAACGTATTGAGCTTTATGGGTAGGGCCCTCCAACCAGCTACTAATATTGACGATCTGATGCCACAACTGGACAGAATTAGATACGATATTCCTCAGAAGGACACCCAGCAAAATTGTCAGTCAATGCCAAGCCGAATAACTGGCTGCATAAGTGCCATACTTTCTCTTGAATACATCATCCAATTTTATCTGAAACTGTAATCGATTTTTTGTCTATGCATGCACATCACATCTATCGATTTCGGTCCCATTCGGATAATTCCTTCGCGGTGAGTCGTTTTCTTTGTCTTACGGTATATATTAAATATTATCGGTTTGAATCCTTTGAAAATCATAGCTGATGTGAAATTTCATCAACGTACAGTCTGTATAACCAAATTATCTAATCGATTTGCATATGAAACCAATCATCCAATTCATCGCATGAAAATAATGAAGTATCTCACCGGCTGAAGTTCTCACTCACCTTAGTTGTCAGGATCATATAATGTAGCATGCAGTACGGGAACTGTCGATGACAATTATTATAAATACTGTCACTGGTAGGAAATAATATACAATCAGTTAATAATACATATATGCTACATGGATAACATTATGTAAACTTTAATTATGTACTATGGTGATAATTTAGTGGGAAAAAGGCAGTGTTTAGGCAATAACGAAGTTGAATGTGTACATAAATCACCGTAGGTGCTTTATTTTTTATTCTCTGCACCTCAAAGTTGGACAAGCTTCCATAGAACAGACTTTGTTCTATTCAGGCACGTATAGAAGTAGGTTGGCAGTAGGACAGAGAGATAACCAATTAGGAAAATTTGGAAACCTTGGTCGGATAAGGCGCATTCGAACTACATCACGGAGACAAGAGATAAAAATGAAATTTATTCTTTCGATTAGGGAAATGAAATATCCAAATTATGAGAACTACGGTAGTGCAAGTGCACTTTGACCATGAGAATTCAGTACGGTGTGATGCCATCATGTGTTGCATTTATACTCCTATAGACATCCTGGCAGGGCATAGTAGATTACCTGGATATGCTCCTTGGGTACACATTGGCACACGATTTGTAGGCGCGTCTACAAAGTATCGAAAATGCTTGCAGGCGGACGAGATCGAACAAGTTACTGACCACCGTATCTCAGACACGGCCGATCGGCATCGAACGTGCTGGCCAGGAAAGCAGTCTTGCACATTCCTCGCTACTTGTGGCCTGGAACTGTCCTGGTAAAATATCGCATGTGGAGCTCCCTGCAGGAAGGACATCGCATCGGACTCCGAAATCTCTCTGCGGTTGCCATTTATACTGCCTTCAATGTGCAGGATGCGAGATCGCATGTTACAACCGCCAACGGCGCCCCAAACCGTGAAACCTGACGATTGTCCGCTAAGCCGTTCAACAAAGCAGCTTGTTCGACTACGTTCACAAAGGTGGCGTCTATCAGCACTACTCCGCCGACTTTGCATTTTGCCACTCTGCACGCCAGTAATGGCGTCCAGGTAGCCACTGAAGACTGAGACGTTAGTGGTTTCTGGTAGTGAGAAACTGACTCAGTGACATGTGTGTACCAGTCCAGCCGTCAGCACACGACGCTGAACCGTCTATGCAGACTGTCCACATCAATTTAATTACTCCAAAGTCGCGTCAACACTGGACAAAGCTATTCTGTTGTTTTGATCATGCGGAAAATATGACGCTATCCCGCACTATGCCACATTGTACTATCCATTACCCGCTTGTCGCTAAGTCCGCTCCTGACATGCTTCTTTTCTTTGAGCGAGGGATCCGTGGGGGACTTCTCCAATGTGTCCACAGGCACACGAAGGCAAATAACCAGTGGATGAGTGACAGCTTCAAAGCATCCCTTGATTCGAGTTACATAATGTGCCTGCCGTGGTGGTTCTAGGCGCTTCAGTCTGGAACCGCGCGACCGCTACGGTCGCTGGTTCGAATCCTGCCTCGGGCATGGATGTGTGTGATGTCCTTAGGTTAGTTAGGTTTAAGTAGTTCTAAGTTCTAGGGGACTGATGACCACAGAAGTTAAGTCCCATAGTGCTCAGAGCCATTTCGAAGTACAAACGTATCCGATTCCGATCTGTAAAATGAGCAATTAATCTGCTTTTTAGGGGTTCTAAAGTAAGATAGTGACTGTTAAAGAAATTCCATTAGAGTGCGTTTTGCAAATTTTTCCTTGTATGCAGAATAAAAATTGGAAACAATTGTAAACGTGTCGTTTATGTTTATCCTTCATTCCATGGGGCGCTAAATGATGTATAATTTTCTTGAGTCAGTGCGTTAAAACTTTTTGCTCTCCTTATATGATCTCAGTTATTAAGACAGATAATAATGTCCAAGTAAAATTGTGCTTTCCATCTGACTCAAGTATTAATGTGTGTTCAAATGTTAACCTGAACTCAGTCAACTAATTCCACCCGTTTAACCTGTCCACCCAAGCAAGCAAGCAACATTTTGTAACAGAGCGAGCTCAGTTCTTTGAGTGAGGATGGATATTTTTTGTTGCATTAAAGTATTTCCCGGTATTTTTCATAATACCCTGCAGTGTGAAGGATCGGCTTATTTGAGGTTAAGAGAATTAATCAACGAACTACGGTGACGAAAGTTTATGGTTAATGGCACATGTACGACAAAATAGTCATTTGCCGGTGGTGGGACAAATGATCGAGCACAATAAAGAAATCTGAGTCATGCCGCAACTACTGCTGAGTTTGAAGAGATGATAGACGTCTTACAGAGTGAGGATAGTGTGACGCCCAATCAAACACGGAGGTTGCCCGTTTTAACCATTACCTGTATGGTATGAATGACTTAGTTGGTATGGACCAGGATTAGGCACACCTTTTTGTAACACACAGTAATGCTACTCATGAATGGCTCCAGACCAGCAGTAAAGGAAAAATAAGGGTTCTTGATGGTGAGGTTAGGTTGAGAGATCACAATAGTGACGCCGGGCGAACAATCCTTGATCCTCCGTTTGCGAAACTGCGGACCCCCTTACAGGGAATTTAAATGAATGTTACCGTTTTTCGTTGAATTCAGTTGATCACGTAGTTTGTTTTTTGTATTTTATGGTGGAGTTTCAAAACAGAGTACTGCCCATGCAAATAAGTGATTTAGATGCCTTGAGATTGATTGCCGTTAAAGTAAACAATAATTTCCGTGACGAAATTTTCCAAGCCATACAAGGAAATAGGATGTGGAAACAATTTCGGATTCGAAGTTGCGGGTGAATTCCGCCCAGGGCTTTGCAAGAGTTAATAGAACAGCCGTATGGACGTGAAACTGGGACTCATGAGTTGGTAGTAAACAAGATGGAGCGAGTTGAAAGAAGCATGATAACTTTATAACTGACATATACCGAGGAGAAAGTAGTTATTTTGCTGGCCTTATAAGATTTCAGGATAGTTTTACTGTCCAAGAAATTGCTCTTTGCATTTCACTCAAGTGTTAATAAATAAATAGCTGTTCGAATGTTAACCAGAGCTCACTCACTTGGTTCCACCGTTTTATCCTGTCCACACAAGCCAACATGCAACAACAGTAACAAAAAGTATATCGTAATACCACAATTCTGCAAATTTATTAGTTTTTCTTCTGATGTATAGCAGAGTCATATTCTTGTATAATCGTTTCTATCTATATTTTGAAGTATTTTGCAGATCATTTGATTTACAAACGTGTGTTTCAAACCCCTATTTTTAATTGCTGCAGTTGTTTAATACAACCCAAAAGTTTCTAAGAATATGCGTTTGTAGCACAGCATTGTATGGTTGTGAAAGATGGGGTGTGAAAAAACCGGAACGGAAAAGAATCGATGCATTTGAGATGTGGTGCTACAGAAGAATGCTGAAAATTAGCTGAGCAGAAATTTTGGTTGTGAAAGTATTACGATTTTGCCATCCTTCTGCCATGAAAGTAAATTACGCATTCCTTGGATAAACACTAGGACGAATTGTAATATGTACACTGAGATGCTAGAGACATAGGTGATTAGAAAGTGTGAAGACCTAGGGGACGAAGTCTAATGTTTCAAAAAGATAATGCATATTACATATTTCTGTAACAATCAAAAAGTGATTTGAAGATAAAGAGATTGTTGTCTTGCTCAGGCCTACCGTAGCCCGGATTTGAAACCAGTGGAAAACCTTTGGGGAATACTTACAAGGCGTGTTTATGGAGTGGAAGGCAATCTGAGGCAATATGCGAACTGAAAACAGTGATGCGAGAAGAATGGGCAACTGCAAGAACTAGAAACAAAATAAGTGCCGAAGACAAGTTTGGAGATAAGTATTAAGGACGAAGGTTGGACAAAGTACGAACAATGCAATAAATCGACAGGACAGTGGGTGCATTTGTACGAATTTCATTCAAAGAATTGTAAACGCCTTATTTTGTAACTCGTGTTATGAAGACAATTACGTAATTCCGTCATGATTGTTTATGTCTTAAATGAGTCTATTACTTTCATAATAAATTCGATACGTGTATGCTTCTGACATTGTACTATTACTTTCCTAGAAACCATGCCTCTACGCTGATTTCCAGTACTATATGTTGGACTCCAGATACTCATTTCCTGTATTAATATCAAATAAGAGTACTTGTATGTGCTAAGAATCTGCTAGTAAATTTCCTTCTGTATACAATATTTTTTACTTATTTGCTGTTGA
Source organism: Schistocerca serialis cubense (assembly GCF_023864345.2). Lineage (NCBI taxonomy): Eukaryota > Metazoa > Arthropoda > Insecta > Orthoptera > Acrididae > Schistocerca > Schistocerca serialis. The sequence goes on along the minus strand of NC_064638.1, from coordinate 1,004,989,329 downwards.
TACGTGAGCGCTCTGGGTTCTACGCCACCCACTGTCGTGGTTCCTCTATCATAAGCTCTCCTGGAATCCTACTGCGACCTTCCTTGCAACGTCTGGCTATTTGTGTGGGATTTTCAGCTGCGACGTGGGGCAACCAGCCAGTCATCCTCAAGCTTGCTGAGACTTAGCCTTTACAGCACTGACCTATGGATATTTTGACCCAACGCAGTGTTTGTGTAACTGGAGACGACTTTGTGAACTAGGACTTTGACTGTAGTATCTGTGATTCAGTTTAGTTGCTGGCAGTCCACTGGTCTTACGTTCTGACTGATTTCAAAGACGAAGAACAAATTGTGAACTATTACGAAATGATGGTTTATGTCGATTTTATTATACTCGGTTTTCATTGTCTACCTCGTCTTCAGTATCTTTACATAGAACCCGGCGTGGGCCGCTTCGATGTGTATTTCTCATCTTTCGCCCTTGATTACGAGTAAAAACCGAAGGAAAAATGAAAATTGCAGCACATACAACCAGAAAATGTGCGTAATTCATTTGAACATAGTTCAGGACATAAAATTAGGAATGAATGACAACATTCAAAAATGAAATAACATATAATATGAACAGTAATAGACAAATCTACAGTTATTTCGTGTTTTTACTGCATGTGTACATGGTGGTGTGTGACGCTTACAACGCTACCTCTAGGGTATTTGCAAATATTCTCATATTTTTCATTGAGTTATGTTTTCACCGGCATTTAATGCTATACAATGTGATAAATTAGCAAGCTAAGCGTCGCTAATTTAGGGTAATCTGCCGGCACTGGTAATTAAGGTTAAGCGAGCAGTGCCTTTTGTACTCAGAACCTCAGCATTCTATGACGCTGTGCTCTTTGCAAAAGAGAACAATTAACGTTTCATTAGCGTGTTTTCCATATCGTTCTTCTTCCAGTAGATTGTTTATAGGTCATGAAGTTGTTGGAATACGTCTCATTCATTTTTGTACTGTCCACACCGTAAAAAAAAAAATTGAATTTTATGCATTTCAATCACAGTAACTAACACGTTAACAGCGTAGAAATTTGTCACTCATAAAGTTTATTGAATTACGTTTGGCCAGGCTTATGTGCTACAACTATTGATAACACCGTTAACTTAAATAATACATTCACCAAAGAAAAATACCAGACAGCCATATGTTTTCAGCAGTTGCTTTTTTTTTTTTTTTTTTTTTTTTTTTTTTTTTTTTTTTTTTTTACGCAACCAGTTACGGCATTTCATTAATACAATCTTCAGGCCCCTATACATTCCATGTACAGAGAATCAGATACTTTGATGCATGCCTAGCCGGAGCCATGAGTACTTGGCTTCCTTGAATCTTTTATCGAGTGTGTACTTCGAACATTTGGCTTGTTGCTAAGTCTTCGAAGTACAGACTACACAAATACTCGCGGAATCGAGGTATCGATGGCTACAGTATGCATGCATCTCCGTATCTGATTCCCTACACCTGGAGTACATAATGGCCTGAACATGCCATTAATGGGATGCCGGACTTGGTAGGGTTTCCCGCGCCCGGGTTCCCGGGTTCGATTCCCGGCGGGTTCAGGGATTTTCTCTGCCTCGTGATGACTCAGTGTTGTGTGCTGTCCTTAGGTTTGTTAGGTTTAAGTAGTTCTAAGTTCTTGGGGACTGATGACCATAGATGTTAAGACCCATAGTGCTCAGAGCCATTTGAGCCTGGTAGCGTAAACAGAATAACACCTTCTGAAAAAATACGGCTGTCTAGTGATTTTTCTTTGGTAAATATCTGAGCGGTCGCTGTCGAATATCTACACTCCTGGAAATGGAAAAAAGAACACATTGACACCTATGTGTCAGACCCACCATACTTGCTCCGGACACTGCGAGAGGGCTGTACAAGCAATGATCACACGCACGGCACAGCGGACACACCAGGAACCGCGGTGTTGGCCGTCGAATGGCGCTAGCTGCGCAGCATTTGTGCACCGCCGCCGTCAGTGTCAGCCAGTTTGCCGTGGCATACGGAGCTCCATCGCAGTCTTTAACACTGGTAGCATGCCGCGACAGCGTGGACGTGAACCGTATGTGCAGTTGACGGACTTTGAGCGAGGGCGTATAGTGGGCATGCGGGAGGCCGGGTGGACGTACCGCCGAATTGCTCAACACGTGGGGCGTGAGGTCTCCACAGTACATCGATGTTGTCGCCAGTGGTCGGTGGAAGGTGCACGTGCCCGTCGACCTGGGACCGGACAGCAGCGACGCACGGATGCACGCCAAGACCGTAGTTACTACGCAGTGCCGTAGGCGACCGCACCGCCACTTCCCAGCAAATTAGGGACACTGTTGCTCCTGGGGTATCGGCGAGGACCATTCGCAACCGTCTCCATGAAGCTGGGCTACGGTCCCGCACACCATTAGGCCGTCTTCCGCTCACGCCCCAACATCGTGCAGCCCGCCTCCAGTGGTGTCGCGACAGGCGTGAATGGAGGGACGAATGGAGACCTGTCGTCTTCAGCGATGAGAGTCGCTTCTGCCTTGATGCCAATGATGGTCGTATGCGTGTTTGGCGCCGTGCAGGTGAGTGCCACAATCAGGACTGCATAAGACCGAGGCACACAGGGCCAACACCCGGCATCATGGTGTGGGGAGTGATCTCCTACACTGGCCGTACACCACTGGTGATCGTCGAGGGGACACTGAATAGTGCACGGTACATCCAAACCGTCATCGAACCCATCGTTCTACCATTCCTAGACCGGCAAGGGAACTTGCTGTTCCAACAGGACAATGCACTTCCGCATGTATCCCGTGCCACCCAACGTGCTCTAGAAGGTGTAAGTCAACTACCCTAGCCAGCAAGATCTCCGGATCTGTCCCCCATTGAGCATGTTTGGGACTGGATGAAGCGTCGTCTCACGCGGTCTGCACGTCCAGCACAAACGCTGGTCAAACTGAGGCGCCAGGTGGAAATGGCATGGCAAGCCGTTCCACAGGACTACATCCAACATCTCTACGATCGTCTCCATGGGAGAATAGCAGCCTGCATTGCTGCGAAATGTGGATATACACTGTACTAGTGCCGACATTGTGCATGCTCTGTTGCCTGTGTCTATGTGCCTGTGGTTCTGTCAGTGTGATCATGTGATGTATCTGACCCCAGGAATGTGTCAATAAAGTTTCCCCTTCCTGGGACAATGAATTCACGGTGTTCTTATTTCAATTTCCAGGAGTGTATGTTGGATCAATAGAAATTATGTAATACGTGGTACTTAACATAGTTATTGGTGTTACTATATTGAAATTTCAATATGACAATGCTAATCCCGTACATTTATGACGCCTCCCTAGTGTGTTGCCGACAACAGCTGTCCATCCGACAGGCACTTTTTTCCCCTCTACGTAGGAACTTCGTCTTCTTTCAGTGTTAGAGACCGTCTCGATCTCCAGTGTTCACTATAAGACACCGAAATAGTTTTTACTCCGTTTTTAAACATTCAGATCCTCTCAGGAGAAAGTTATCTTGTAAAGAAAAGCTGGAAATCCTCTTGGTTGTACAAATAATGAATCGGCAGAATTTTCGGCTACAAAAAGATTTCAGAGACTTACAGATCTTTCAAAATCTTTCCTTGATGCTTCAGAAGACATTATGAACTTTTGTACTTGCTCTGATAATAACATACACGTGTTCTGTCATCTACTGTGTGAATATAATCAACAAACTATTGCAGAAATGGCACATCCCACTTTTAATTCAGCATCAGTTTGGTTACATCGAGGTCGTACTGGACAATAACGAAGGACATGGCCAAAAGTCATCTGAAGGATAAAATTGCATGAGAAGTAGATGGACTAACAGCGATATTCTGCAGAGGAATAATGTACAGAAGAGGAATATGCAGCAAAGGAATAGATACTAAGAGGCCGAAAATCGAGGAAAGAGCTATTTCATTAGATGATGTGTCTTGTACGAGGAAACAAGCCGCGCTTAGTTGCGGTGTACGCCTCTGGTGTACGTACGATATCTGAACACTCTGTCGCAGAAAGACTTTGAATGATGGATGATAATCGATGCAAACGCATGGGGCAGAGCAAATAGGGGAGTACCCAAGAACTAGGGTTTCTGGAGTCAAAAATATCAATGATCTTTCTTAAGAAACGCAAAAACTATGTTTCCACAAGCGTAAATAGCCAGTCGCACAGGACGACTAAGTGTGTGTGACAAACGGTCGTCACGTCACATCCGCTTGGAGCGATCGACTGTCTGCCCTTAATTAGACTGCCAGTGGTTTGAACGCCGAGCGCCAGGAAACCATTTCAACCAGGACTGTGTGGAGGCGTGCTGCATGCACAGTGGTAGACGACCCACAACACAATTTCTTCTCTAAAGTTCCGGCCATTCATTTTAATGTACCATGTGTTGTATCCACGGACCCAACCAACCAACTCGCGCACGCGCGCCCTGACCGTGACATCGTTGGCCACAGTTCCTATCGCGGCCGTCGGCGTCTCAGGGCGTTACCGCCGACGGAAGAGGTCGCGCCATGGCTGAACTCAGGTCCGCAGGGCCCTCTGCCTTGTGCATATAAGGAGGAGCGCTGGCCCCGGGACGCTGACCCTCCCCCTAAGTACATCCATGACTATTCTCGTGCCAACTGGAATGCCTACTGGGATACCCTCTCCACCCAGGTTGATAGCCACCCTCTCACCTATCGCCATCCCGATGATGTCACCCATGCCGCCTCCTTTCTCCAGCAGACCTTGTCTGAGGCCGTGGAGGCCCACGTCCCTACTGTTGCCATCCGCCCCCACCGTCCTACCTTACCCCCACAGGCCGTCTTCCTCCTCCGTGAATCCCGTCGTCTCTACCGTGCCTTCCTTCGTTCCTTCGCACGCGTGACCCGGACACACTACGACGCCACCGGCAACTCCAGCGACACATTCGAAATTTGCTCGCGGCTAAGAAACGTCGGGACTGGCGACAGACATGCACCCGTTTAAATGCTACCCTTCCTATCAACTCGTCCAAGTTCTGGTCCGCCTTCCGTCGCCTTGCCGGAACTAAGCCCTCCCCCTACTATCCTCTTCTCCATGATGATCACCCCTTCCCTGACGCCCTTAGTAAGACCAATCACTTTGCCTCCTAACTGTCCAATGTGTTTTCCATCCCCGATGATCCCCAGTTTGATTACTCCCTCTTCCCGGATATTCGCGATCGAACTGACACCTCTGTCCCTCCCCTTGCTCCTGTTTTCCAGTACTTGGACAACATTGCACACATGGACCTCAATACGCCTATCACTACACAGGATCTCATCGCTACACTCCGCACAAAACGCAACACCGCTCCTGGTCATGATCGTGTCACCTACCGTCACCTTCGTGAAGCTCCTGCCTCTTTTCTCTCCACCCTGGCCAGGCTCTACAATGTAGTCCTGTCCACCGGTTACTACCCCGACCTGTGGAAAACCTCCCGTATCCTCATTTTTCTTAAACCCGGCAAACCGCCGTCCGCCGTCTCCTCCTACCGTCCCATCAGCCTTACCTCGGTCTTCAGCAAGGTCCTGGAATCTATCCTCACCCGACGCATCCACCAGCATATCCGCCAGCACCGCCTCCTTCCCGTTACCCAGTGTGCCTTTCGGCCGTCCTTCTCTTCCGACGATCTTCTCCTTCACCTCACTCATCTCCTTACCGAACAGCTCAATTCCCGTCGCTCCGCAAACTTCCTCTCTCTTGACCTCGAACGCGCTTATGACCGCGTATGGCATTCCGGTCTCCTCTTCAAGCTCCAACCCTTCGCCCTTCCCATTAACTACGTCCGTCTGATCGGTTCCTTTCTCTCCCGCCGTCCTTCCTATGTCACCATCCATAACACGGATTCCTACACCTTTTTCCCCTCCGCCGGTGTGCCCCAAGGCTCCGTCCTCTCCCCCTTCTGTACCTGTTGTACACAGCGGACATGCCGCCGCCGTCACCCCCCGTCCACCTTCTCCAGTTTGCCAATGACACCGCCTTCCTTGCCCTTGCCCCCACCCTGCAACGCTCCCAACGCCTTCTCCAATCCCATCTTGACCGGTTCACCGCTTGGTGCAACCAGTGGTTGCTCAAGGTCAATCCTTCCAAAACCCAGGTGATCATTGTAGGCAAAACCACCCCTTCTTTCCGTCTCCTTGATTTCTATCTCACCGTCTATGGCTGTCCCTGAAGTGGACTGACAAGGCAGCCAGTCCACAGTGACGGGTAGCCGATAGAAAGGCACGCGTACACACTCACGCCGACGGGCGTCAATTCTGGAACAGGATAACTATTGAATGGTAGCAAGAAAAGTACGTAGCTGCTTTATACTTAACTTTATTATTTGATGACTACAGCATTCTTCTTGAGACATTTATACTATAACTCTCAAAGTAGGTAAGGCTAATGGCGCCTTGCTAGGTCGTAGCCATGGACTTAGCAGAAGGCTATTCTAACTGGCTCTCGGCAAATGAGAGGAAGGCTTCGTCCGTATGGTCGCTAGCAATCTCCTCGTACAACTGGGGCGAGTGCTATATCGTCTCTCGAGACCTGCCTTGTGGTGGCGCTAGGTCTGCGATCACACAGTGGCGACACGCGGGTCCGACATGTACTAAATGGACCGCGGCCGATTTAAGCTACCACCTAGCAAGTGTGGTGTCTGGCGGTGACACCACATTCCTCCCCCGCAAATCGGCGAACGGTCGTGAGATAAGGCTTCCGCCCGCCGTGGGGAGGACCCCATGTTGACGTATGCGACGAGGTGGGGAGCCTAACAACAGGCGAGGCTGTGCCACCCGCACCCGGCCATTCGGTCCGAGGGGAGCTAGGAAACGCCTGAAAAGCTAGTCCAGGGTGCACGTCAACATGCGGTGTATGCGCCCGTAAAGAAACATGAGGGGCCGAAGTGTCGAACTCCATTGCGTCGGGGTAGCCGACGCGCGATGACGTCATGTGGTCCGGAGCGGTCGGGAGTTCCATGGCGGAGGACAGCTGGTCACGGGAAGCGATCGGCGGCGCGTGACCCTGGGAGGCGCGTGGCGGCTGCAGCGAAGCGTCGAATGCGGGCGGCGCCGGCGGGAGAACAGGCGGCGGCGGCGGCGGCGGCGGCGGCTGCGGCTGCGGCTGCGGCGGCGCGTCGCCATGGGGCAAATGGGAAGGCATCGTCGGTAACACCTGGGGATGAGGCGAGCCAGTAGATGGGTCCCCAGGGCGCTGACCGGACGGCACCGTCGCTGAAAGCAGACGGGGAGCGGCAGAAACCGTGCGACGACAGAGGCGCAGCTGATTGAGATGCCGACGCACCTCACCAGAGGCCCCCAAAACCAAATACATCGCGCGGCCGAGGCAGCGAAGAATGCGCCCTGCGAGCCAACGCCGTGAACCGCGATAGTTGCGATAAAATACAACGTCGCCTGGAGCAAAAGCAGGAGTCTGCCGCTGCACAGGAACCTGATGCGGCGGATGCAGCAAAGACATCAAGGTGCGATGAGGACGACCGTGGAGCAACTCAGCCGGCGAGCGACCATCTCGGGGCTGAGAGCGATACGAAGACAAAAAGAGCAACAATGCGTCCTCCCGAGAATGCGACTCTTTCAATTTCAACATCTGTGACTTGAAAGTCAGGACCAATCGTTCAGCGGCACCGTTTGACTGAGGCGAAAACGGCGCGGATGTCAGATGTTGAATACCATTGGCCTGGCAGAATGACTGAAATTCTGCGGACATGAATTGTGGGCCATTGTCGGAAACAATAGTCTGCGGAAGACCTTCAATGCAAAAGATAGCAGACAACGCTTGGATGGTGGCGGAGGACGTCGTGGAAGACATCCGGACAACAAAAGGAAAATTACTGAAGGCATCGACCAGAACCAACCATCGAGCATTCCAGAATGGACCAGCAAAATCAATGTGCAAGCGTTGCCAAGGGGAAGTGGCTTTTGGCCATGCAAAGACTTTCCGCGGCAGTGCGGATTGTTGTTCGGCACACGCCATGCAAGAAGAACACATATTCGTAATCGCAGCATCGATTCCGAACCAAGTACAGTGCTGACGAGCAAGTTGTTTCGTTCGCACTATACCCCAATGTCCTCGGTAAAGAAGCCGTAAAACAGAGGACTGTAACGAACGTGGGATCACGACTCTGGACTGATCATTATCAGAACGCAACAACAAAACACCACGTCGAACAAAAAGTCTCTCCTTGTGAGCAAAAAATCGGCGAACCAACGGATCCTCGATCCGAGACTTTGACAAAGGCCATTGCGTAGCAACAAAACGCAAAACATTAGCAAGGACAGGGTCAGCAGCTGTGGCTGTAGCTACACGACGAAAATCGATCGGAAACGATTCGACCACTTCATCGGTTTCCGAATCAATGAAGATGCAAGCAAGTTCGGAAGAATCGAATGCTTTATCCTCAGCAACAGGCAAACGGGACAACGCATCGGCGTTTCCGTGCTTAGCAGTGGACCGATACAAGATATCGTAGCGGTACTGCGAGAGGAAAATAGACCAGCGAATGAATTTCTGCGCTGTACGCGGAGGTACAGGCTCGTTCGGATGAAAAAGCGATGTCAAAGGTTTGTGGTCTGTGATGATGGTAAAATGACGACCATACAAGAAATCATGGAACTTAGTAACACCAAACACAGAGCCAAAGCTTCTTTCTCTATCTGTGAATAATTTCTTTGCGCAGACGAGAGCAATTTGGACGCAAAGGCAATAGGGCGATCATGGGAGCCAACTTTGTGCGCAAGCCCAGCACCGATCCCGAAATCCGATGCATCTACCATCAACAAAAGGGGTTTCTGGGGATCGAAAGGCGTGAGGCAAGTATTAGAAAGCAACGCCGATTTCAACTGGCGAACAGCGCGTTCGCATTCCGTCGTCCAGAGAAACGGAACACCTGCACGGCGTACGCGATGAAGCTGAGCTGAAAGAAAAGAGGCATTGCGCACATTCACTCACACCTTGTGATTCTACATTGTTCAATGTTCTTGCGACCTCATGACGCAATGCGTGAGGAACATTGCGCGCTCTGAAAAATTGCGGTTGCGCGTTGACCTTCAGTTCCAAATGTGCTTCATAGTTCGTAGCGCAACCTAAGCCCAGTGCAAAAATGTCTGCAAAGTCTTCACATACACTAGAACCACTGTCTGTAGGCACCGTTTGATTCACTGATAGGACCTGATTTACTATAGACATGTGAAACAACTGAAATAAATCTAAACCAAACAAGTTCACTGCAGAAGAAGAACAAAGAACGTAAAATGACACGTTTTGTTTGTCCCTTGTATGTTGCAAGAAGGCTGCACTGTCCCAACACAGGAATTTTCTGTCCTGAATATGTGGTTAGCTTAACATTTGCGGAACGCAACGGAGGTTTGCCCAGTTGTTTGTATGTGTCGTGATTGAGCAATGAAACTGCAGCTCCGGTATCGAGCTGGAATGGTATCACTTTGCCTTCAAAGTCTAAGTCCACAAAAAGTTTATTGTTCTGCTGACGACAAGAGCGACTGTTTTGTGCAATTTGAACAGACATTGGTACAGAAGCACTTGCTAATGGACGTGATTTCCGGCGACGGTGACGCACTCTTTTTGTGGGACGATCACAGTCACTGTTAGAGAAAGTGTCACTGGACGAAGGGGAATTAACGACATGAATGTCCATGGGCGAAGGTCCACGAGCCTGAGTGTCCTTGGTTCGATTCCGGCGCGAAGCAAAGGGCCTGGAATGGGTGTGATTGTCTGATCGGAGCTTTTTCTGGCAAACACTTTGAACATGTCCTTTCTTATTGCAGAAAAAGCAAATAGCTTGGCGTGACGGGCAGTGTTCACGCGAATGTCTAGTAGCACACCGCGGGCATGATTTCACTGCATTTGTGTGCTGGCGCGGCACACCTGGCTTAGCGCGCGGCGGCAGCTGTGCGGACGTATGCGAGGGCAGTTGACCGGGCCGCGCAGCTCGAGAGCGCCCGGCGGGCCGGTTAATGTTACACACAGCTGGCGACGTTTCAAAAGATTCCTGAGTACAGTCAAGTGTGTCCTGTCTATCCAATATGTCTATCACTTGTTGAAGGGAGGGATTAACTAGTTTCAAAATTTGCTCCCCTATGCGAACATCAGAAACGTTCTGTGCAATTGCATCACGCACCATTGTATCTGAATAAGAAAGACCACAGTCACATTCAAAGGCGCAGTCCCTAGTAAGTCCTTGCAATGTTGCTACCCACTCCCTATTAGTTTGACCAGCCGTACGTTTTGTACGAAAAAACGTATACCGTTTTGCAACCACATTAACTGTTTCTTTGAAATAGACATCTAATGCAGACAAAATTTCCTCGTAGGACAGAGTTGCTACGTCTTGTCGGGGAAACAATTTCACTATCACACGGTAGTTGGACACACCGACACAAGAAAGCAAAAACGGCTGCCGCTCATTACCTTGAATTCTGTAGGCGGCGAGGTGGAAGGCAAACTGGCGGGACCACTCTTGCCAGGTCTCTTGGTTCGGGTCGTAGTGCCTAAAAGGCGGTGCAACGGCAGGTTGTGGCTGCGGTAGCGGTGAAGCGGCGGCGGCCGCATCGGTGTGCAGCGCACGTTGACCCTGGACGAGCTGTCCAAGGGCATCCAATAACGCCTGCGTCTGCTGATTCTGCAAGCGATAAAATTCGGACAGTACATCTGGCGAAGCCATGACACAAATAAATTAGGGCAAAGCAAAACACAAGATCCTTTGTAGACTCGTCGCCAATGAAGTGGACTGACAAGGCAGCCAGTCCACAGTGACGGGTAGCCGATAGAAAGGCACGCGTACACACTCACGCCGACGGGCGTCAATTCTGGAACAGGATAACTATTGAATGGTAGCAAGAAAAGTACGTAGCTGCTTTATACTTAACTTTATTATTTGATGACTACAGCATTCTTCTTGAGACATTTATACTATAACTCTCAAAGTAGGTAAGGCTAATGGCGCCTTGCTAGGTCGTAGCCATGGACTTAGCAGAAGGCTATTCTAACTGGCTCTCGGCAAATGAGAGGAAGGCTTCGTCCGTATGGTCGCTAGCAATCTCCTCGTACAACTGGGGCGAGTGCTATATCGTCTCTCGAGACCTGCCTTGTGGTGGCGCTAGGTCTGCGATCACACAGTGGCGACACGCGGGTCCGACATGTACTAAATGGACCGCGGCCGATTTAAGCTACCACCTAGCAAGTGTGGTGTCTGGCGGTGACACCACAGTCCCATCGCCCTCACTCCCACCCTTAAGTACCTTGGCGTCACCCTCGACCGTCGCCTCTCCTGGACTCCCCATCTCCAGACAATCCAAGCCAAGGCACGTTCCCGACTCCGTCTCCTCAAGCTCCTTTCTGGCCGTACGTGGGGTCTGGACCCCTCCACCATCCTCCACACCTATAAATCCCTCATCTGCCCTATCCTTTGTTATGCCCATCCAGCATGGATCTCCGCTCCCCCTACCTTTTATAAATCCCTCCAAATCCTTGAACGCCATGCTCTCCGCCTCGCCTATCGCCTCCGTCTCCCCTCCCCCACGCGGATCCTGTATGATCTCATCCCCTTCCCCCACCTCCTCCTTTTCCTTGAAAGGATATGGATCCTGTACATCTCCCGTAAACTTGATCCACCTCACCTGCTCGTATCCCCGATCCTCTCCCGTCCCCGCCCGCTGCCGCGCCTGTATTCCCACGTCCCGCCTGGTCTCCATCTCTACACCCTCCTTACCCTCTCCCAAGGTGGCTTCCGCCAGCTCCCTCTCCCTGATGATGTCCTCGTCCCCTCCATCTACCCCTCCTATCAACTTTGACCCTGCCCCGCCCCCCACTTCCGGTGTCCTATCCTCTCGGCACCCTCCCTCCCTTCTCTTCTCTTCCCTTCTTTTTCCTTTTCCCCGTCCCCTCCCTCCCTCCTCTTCCCCCGGGCTTCCCCTCCCCCTTCCTCCCTCCCCCCTACCTCCCCTGCCTGTGGCATCTCTGCTCTCCCCTCTCGCTCTCCCAATCCCGTTCCTCCTCCTCCACCTCCTCTCTTGGCAGGTCCCCGGACTCCTACACGCTCAGTGAACATTCGCGCGCCGGAGATCATCGCCATCTGTGTGTCATGTGTGTGCCTCGATTTTGTGTTTAGTGTTCTGTGACCGTCACGCATCAACTGTTCACGTGTGCCGTCGCCGTCATCCGTGTTCTGTGCGCCATGTCACCAAGTGTTTCCTGTTTTCTCGGGTCCAGCGTGAATGGCTTCATATTTATTGTTTTTTAAATCTCCTTTTTTTGCCCGCCTTTTTACTGTAGTGTCTGTATCACCCGTATGTCTTGTTATTGTTCCGCTTAAGGCTGAAGAGCAGCGTACTATGCTGCTGACAGGCCACCTGTATCAGGTGATGAAAATTCCAATAAAGGAAAAAAAAACCCGGGATGGACAGTCTATTGTCGATTGTCTATTGCTAGCCTTTCGTGGAGTTTATAGCGGAGCCACTGCAGTGTGATATTTGTTATTGTATTCGACTAGGCTCAGTACACGGATTACTCTTGGATATTACTTAGACTTGTATTGATGGCCCACGTTTCGTCAGAAATAAAGATAAGTTATGTCTTCATTCTAGCTGGCGCAATTCTTGTCATTAATTATTTTTCGGCCAACAGACATAGCTACATCCTGGTCAGTACCCACGCTTTATACAATTTGTGGTGGCTGCCCCAAAAGTACCGCCGAGGACCTTGGTTTTGGGAGCCGTCACAAAACCATGTACAAAGGCACAGAAGGTATGACGGCTCCCGACGAGGCTGGCCCATTAGCTTCTCACGTAGTGGTGACTGCAAGACGCTTTTTCCAGATAAGTAATCGATGATTCGCTCGTTGACACTGATCAGCAAAACTTCACATCCATAGCAAACTCTCAGTCTTTACTGGTACATTTTTCTCTTTTTGGTTCGGAACTCTGGTTTTCTTCGGCCAGATGCTAGTTTCTCCTGTTCAGTCTTTTCATCTCAAAGCAGCAGTTACACCATATTCCCTCAATTACTTGTTGGATATTTTCCAATCTCTGTATTCCCCTACAGTTTTTAATCTTTTTATCTCTCTCTAGAGCAGTGCCTCCCAACATTTTCGAGACAATTACCCCTGAGCAAATCATATAGAAATAAATGCCTGCAACAAGTTTAGTATGCGACTCTATCGATATGAGACCAACATCCAAAAGAATCAAATATTTCTACCGAATAGTTTCCCTGGAGTAGTTTGACAGCGACTGCATAGCGAAAAAAACATGCGAATTCAAAATCTGTCGCTTTTAGTATCTTACAAATAACTGAAATCATTTTCCGAAGGAAAATTACTTTACCGAGTAATACAGCTTTTGTTCTTTTACATAAAGAACTTTTTTTAGCTGCGCAGCAGATGGCTAAACTTTCATATTTATGCTTTCCTTGAATCAAATATAGATGCGTACACGATTCTTTGCGTGGCAGGGCGAAAACATCTGCCACAAATAATTGTGACCATGAGTTTGGACAGTGAGCCATTTCGTACTTGGATATACAACAACAGTGCTGTCGCCTTTTTTATACACGCCTAGATCAGGCGGTTCCAAAAGACAGCTTGGGGAGGGCAAGCGTTGTGATAAAATGGGGAGGGCAGACAGCGGTATGTAGCGCATAGTGTGCGTTTTCTTCCGAACTATGACCAGATGTTATCTCTGTTTTAGCCTTGATCGCAAGCGAAGCCATTCACCACACTATAATGATTGCGAAATATGTCTCATAGACTCCTGTAAGCATTTCTCTCGCCCTATATTTCCTCAACTCACAAGCTTGTAATCACGATTACCTGTAATCACGATTATGCCGTCGTCTGAAACCATACACCTGTGTCTGCAACGTTTATTTTGCACGTAAAAAGTCGCCTTGAGGCTGAATCCATTTCTGTCCTTATTGTGAAGAAATTTTTAGATTGTAGCCTTGTACGTGTTCTATAGTGATCTTTTTAGGATTACCTTTCAGTAGCAACAGAACGACAGATAAAAAAGGAAACTTACACAACTACTTATATCTTATCGATTTTGCTATTTAAATCCGGTAGTAAACGAAAGGCAGTGCTGTTAATTAGGAATTCTTAACTAACAGTTTGCGCTTGAATAGGAATAACTTCACTGACCTCTTTCTCTTTCTCGTCCCATTCCGAAATACATTGAGAGGGTAGTGACATCGGAGGCGCTCACTTAGTGTCTGTCGACTTGGTTGGCGAATTAACAACTGAACTGCGAAAGAACAACAATGAGCAATCCGTTAACTCGATGGTTAAATAACGAATTGCCGCAGCAAATACAGGCAGGTAGCCAGTAGCAGCTAGTTGTCATCCCCTACTGCGCGTGAAGTTCCGATAATGACCCTCGTTAACACATTCGCTGTGGCCTCCGTCACGTACCGTCATGCTTTAATGCTCGTTTCTCATACTTTTTGGATTATCAGCCTACCTTAAAATAAATAGTCAGTGATGTAGTGAAATTGATTTTTTAAGCAGTTTAGTTACGTAATCTAACTCTTCGTGTTTTAACCCTCCAGAAAATTTTGTTTTGCCTTTCACGGGGTAATTACCCCCAGGTTGGGAACCAGTACTCTAGAGCCATGTAAGTTACTCCCTGACGTATCGACCTACCATTTGTAATGTGAACGTTTTCCACATATTTCTGTTCTCCCCATTTCTACAGAGACACTCCTTTCTTACCTTAACAGCGCACTTAATTTTCAGCATGATTCCATCGCACGATATCACAGACTCTTCTATTCCATTCTCCTCCGGCTCCTCCACAGTCAGTGATAAAATGCTCTGCTCCAGACGTACATTCTCAGAAATTTCTTTCACAAATTTACGTTTAGTACTAGTAGACTTCTCTCAGCCAACAATACCCTCTGTGTCTGCTTTAATCTGTTTTTCATCTCCTCGTTGTTTCGTCCGTCACGTATTTTGTACCACAGGTAGCAAAGATATTTCATCTCGTCTACTTATTAGTCCTCAGCTTTGATGCTAACTTTATCAATAATCTCTATCACTCGTTTTTGTCAGAGAACTCATTCCTGGTCTTCCATTCTTATTGTTCCGTACACATGCAGTATATTATTTTTCTTTCCCTCTTACATCCATTTTTGAAGAATTTCGAATATATTAACTTTACATTGGCGAACAAATTCGCTGGGTCGTCAAACCCTATGAAGATGCTTCGTCTTTTATTAAGTCTTTGTTCCATTATCACGTACAAAGTCAGAACTATCTCTCTGGAGCTTTTACGTTTGCTAGAGACAAACTGATAGTTACCTAAGAGATCCTCAATTTTCTTTTCCACTTTTCTGTGTATTATTCTTGCCAATGGCTTCGATGAAAGCTTTTAAGCTGATTGTTTCGTGATTCTTGCATATATGTGCCCTTTCAATCTTCGAAATTACGTCAGTGATATTTCACTGAAAGTCTGATAAGTCTCCAGTCTCACAGACTGCACACATCAACTTGAAAAGTCGTTTGGTTGCCATTGCCTCCAACTTCGAAAGGATTGTTATCTTTGCCTTCTGCCTTATTTGACTGCAACGGTAATATTCGATTGCCTATGCTTTCCAAATCGACACTCATTTGTTCCTACCTCAAGTCATGGGACGATTCCTCCCCCGAGGACTTAAAATGTATCTGGAATGTATTCTTTCCAACTATCCGCTCCCTCCTCTGCTTAAACACCGGATTTAGTCCTGTAGTCATAATTTTGACAGCCTTGCTTTTAAATTCACCGAAAGTTGTTTACACTTTTGTATATGTTGAATCAACAACCATTTCTTTTTCGATTCCTTCACATTTTTTCTGCAGCCCTACTGCCTTGGCTTTCCTGAATTTTCTATTTATTTCATTCGTAAGTGCTTAGTGCCGATTTATTCCATTATTTTCGCGAACATAGCCTGAGCAGTAAAGAATGCACAAAATGCACAACAGAAACTGTCGGAAGCTAAAAGGCATAGTACAATGACAGAAGTGCCTGCTCGAAGGCCTTGGCAAAATGCTCCATATTGTGAGCCAAGTAGTCTTTCAGTTGTAAGGCAACAAATTACATACTGAACGACAACTGCTAGTCGCGCTGTCACATCATGACGAGAAATGGTACATCTTTAGGGATGGTAAAGGGACCATCCCATACTCACACTATTTACTTGAGAGGGGCTGAGAGTGTGGATGTGCATTTATCTGCATATAATGGATGGATGTGTGCCTGTGTGACGTAGGTGGGTGAACTGTATGTGATAGGTACGTTTTCAAATATATTGAATGACTGCACACCAAGCATGCATGCGCATCGTATATTTTGTGTGTACTGGGTAGACATTCAAGTTGACTGGATATATATATATATATATATATATATATATATATATATATATATGTGTGTGTGTGTGTGTGTGTGTGTGTGTGTGTGTGTGTGTGTGTGTGTGTGTGTGTGTGTCTGTGTCTGTGTGTGGTATTTCTTCTGCCTTCTACTGCTTGCCCCTGTTTCTCTGAATACTTTATATATCACATGCAGAAATGTACAGTGATGAAACCGATCGGAAATTAATGATTAAAAGGTAAACTCTGTTAAAAAATGTGATTACTGTATACAGAACGAAAAAATCACGAACTAATCCAATAGGAAACCTAGTTTTAAGTTTTTAATCTCTTTAGTAGTTTTTATTTCAAGGGAATAGTTTAAATGTACCTGGCAGCATTACTTTCAAAAATGTATACATGTACACTATGTGATCAAAAGTATCCGGACATCCCCAAAAATACATGTTTTTCATATTAGGTGCATTGTGCTGGCACCTATTGCCAGGTACTCCACATCAGTGACCACAGTAGTCATTCGACATTGTTAGAGAGCAGGATGGGTCGCTCCGCGAAACTCACGTACTTTGAACGTAGTCAGGTAATTGGGTGTAACTTGTGTCATACGTCTTTACGCGAGATTTCCAAGCTCCTAAACATCCCTAGGTCCATTGTTTCCGATGTGATTGTGAAGTCGAAACGTGAAGGGACAGGTACATTACAAAAGTGTACAGGCCGACCTCGTCTGTTGACCGACAGAGACCGCCGACTGTTGAAGGGGGTCGTAATGTGTAATAGGCAGACATCTATCCAGACCATCACACAGGAATTAAAAACTTCATCATCAACCACTGCAAGAACTATGACAGTTAGGTAGGAGGTGAGAAAACGGATTTCATTATTGAGCGGCTGCTTATAAGCCATACACCACGCCGGTAAATGCCAAACGACGCCTCGTTAGGCGTAAGGAGCGTAAACATTGAACGATTGAACAGTGGTAAACGTTGTGTGGAGTGACGAATCACGGTACACAATGTGGCGATCCGATGGTAGGGTGTGAGTATGGTGAATGCCCGATGAACGTCATCTGCCAGCGTGTATAGTGTCGAAACTAAAATTCGGAGACGGTGATGTCATGAAGGGGCTTGCACCCCTTGTTGTTTTGCGTGGCACTACCACTGCACAGGCCTACATTGATGTTTTAAGCACCTTCTTGCTTCCCACTGTTGAAGAGCAATTCGGGGATGGCAATTGCAACCTTCAACATGATCGAGTACCTGTTAATAATGCACGGCCCGTGGTGGATTGGTTACACGACAATAACATCCCTGTAATGGACTAGCCTGCACAGAGTCGTGACCTGAATCCTATAGTACACGTTTGGGATATTTTAGAACGCTGACTTCGTGCCGGGCCTCACCGTCTCAGTCAACTGCTCTAGTGCCAAAAATGGGAGATGGGCAGTGGGAACTTGAATCTTATTTGTCACTTAGATAGGTGGACCTTCGTTTTCTCATCATTATTAAGTCACACAATTTCCCAAGATGTATTGGGGGGGGGGGGGGGGGGGATATTGGGTTACATTCTGACCTTGACAGCAACATGCACAAGTGCCTGTCGACCATGTTACTAATCCTAGGTTAGTTTATGACATTGAATGTACCAGATGCAGTTGCCTAAGGTTTATGGGCAGCATGGGGGTCCCCCAATGTGACCCTGACTATAACTCGTCTGACTGCTTCAGGTGTAACCTCATACCGGAAGTGACCTTGAGATAAGATGGTTATCTGTCGCAGAAATCGCCTTGCGCAACTATTACTGTCACATTCGCCTGGAGATCTGAATGTTGGTATAGTCCGGAATCATTAGCCACTAGAGAAATCAACAGGGCACTTTCCAAATTACAGACTACAAGTCCTATGGATCCACATTACGGAAGCTCATCAAAGTCGTTGTCTCCATGCACCATTCCTGAATTGAATAGGCAGGAGTACCCTCCGCGACAGGCAATAGTACCTGCTGTCTTTTTATACCCGTCGGATGTCATTTAGCAACAAGTATTAGTTTCAAAAACATAACTTGTCTGCTGTCGTATGGTGACAAAACTTGGAGTAAAAGAGGTTCCCAGGAAACGGTACTTAACCGTTTCATAGGGCGTTTGGCCAGAATAAAAGTGTGCAACTCCAAAAATCAAATGACTGTCCGTCAGTACTGTGACAGCGTTAAGCGAAGAGATCCTTGAATTTTATTAGGAGTAGTTCTGTCGAATCACACTCTTTCTTCTAACTACTAAATCGACCGCCTTGCCTTAGCCTTATCTAGTGATGGCAGGGGATGTGCGATCTTCTAAGATGAACCGACATTTGCTTCGACAAAAGCAGCATCTGTTTAACATCTCGAAAAGTGCGATTCCACTCGTATTACGTACGTACTTTAGGGAAAAGTGATTACGATTACGTCTGGTGATAGAGGGTAAAATAAATGACACAATTGGCATTCCTTATCTCGTTGACAGTTCTGCCGAAGTTGATCTGTACCTTCATACGAAGTGGCCTGTAACGCTACCGACCGTGAAGGTATATCATCTAATATGCACCAAAATTTCTCTCCCATCCAATTAGCTTAGGATTATGGTTTGGATTCCTGTCCTGCATAGTCTCTCAACGTAGGTCCGCCAGTTATCATATGTGCACGTATGACTTCTTCCAGATATGGGGTGTGATGCTGCAGTGGTTAACAAATGTATTTGTATTCGGGATGCTTAAAGTTCACATTTCGTTTCTGACATCCACATAAGGATTTTCCGAAGTTTCTTAAGACGCTAACGAAGAATGTGGCAGTGGTTCGCTGGGAAGGACACTGCAAATTTCATCATTGTTTTTTCCTATTTTGCACTGTGTTTCGCCTCTTTCGACGTGTTTGACTAGGCGATAAACTTTGTTCATCATATCCTTTCACAGACAGCAGAAACATGTCGCGATTCGTAGTCCTGTAGTCGAAAATACGGATTTTCGATAATATTGCAGCGTCAGTATTGAACCAGTTTGACAAAAAGTTCACAGTGATAGTATCTGGACTTGGCTCCAATGAATTTTTCATCATTCGCGACTGTCGCTCTAAATCACCCGACCTCAGTCCTTTCAGTAATTTCTGGTACAACTAGATACAGTTAGTGAATCGTAGCAGTCACCACCACGACAATTTGCTGTCACTGCGTGATCTAAATATCAGTGAGTGGCTTTATTTATGTGACACATTTTAGTAAGAATGTGAACATATTCCATCGCTGAATTAAGGTCATTATCACGCATAGAGTCGTTATTGTAATACACTACTGGCCATTAAAATTGCTACACTACGAAGATGACGTGCTACAGACGCGAAATTTAACCGACAGGAAGAAGATGCTGTGATATGCAAATGATTAGCTTTTCAGAGCATTCACACAAGGTTGGCGCCGGTGGCGACACCTACAACGTGCTGACATGAGGAAAGTTTCCAACCGATTTCTCATACACAATCAGCAGTGGACCGGCGTTGCCTGGTGAAACGTTGTTGTGATGCCTCGTGTAAGGAGCAGAAATGCGTACCATCACGTTTCCGACTTTGATAAAGATCGGATTGTAGCCTACCGCGATTGCGGTTTATCGTATCGCAACATTGCTGCTCGCATTGGTCGAGATCCAATGACTGTTAGCAGAATATGGAATCGGTGGGTTCAGGAGGGTAATACGGAAAGCCGTGCTGGATCCGAACGGCCTCGTATCACTAGCAATCGAGATGACAAGCATGGCTGTAACGGATCTTGCAGCCACGTCTCGATCCCTGAGTCAACAGATGGGAACGTTTTCAAAACAACAACCATCTGCACAAACAGTTCGACGACGTTTGCAGCAGCATGGTCTATCAGCTCGGAGACCATGGCTGGGGTTACTCTTGGCGCTGCATCACAGACAGGAGCGCCAGCAATGGTGTACTCAACGACGAATTTTTTCGTATGAATCCAGGTTCTGTTTACAGCATCATGATGGTCGCTTCCGAGTTTGGCGACATCGCAGTGAACACACATTGGAAGCGTGTATTCGTCATGGCCATACTGGTATATCACCCGGCGTGATGGTATGGGGTGCCATTGCTTACACGTCTCGTTCACCTCTTGTTCGCATTGACGCACTTTAAACAGTGGACGTAACATTTCAGATGTGTTACGACCCATGGCTCTACACTCCATTCGATCCCTGCGAAACCCTACATTTGAGCAGGATAATCCACGACCGCATGTTGCAGGTCCTGTATGGGCCTTTCTGGATACAAAGAATGTTCGACTGCTGCCCTGGCCAGCGCATTCTCCAGATCTCTCACCAACTGAAAACGTCTGGTCAGTGGTGGCCGAGCAACTGGCTGGTCTCAAACGGCAGTCACTACTCTTGATGAACTGTGGTATCGTGTTGAAGCTGCATGGGCAGCTGTACCTGTACACGCCATCCAAGCTCTGTGTGACTCAATGCCCAGGCGTATCAAGGCCGTTATTACGGCCAGAGGTGGTTGTTCTGGGTACTGATTTCTCAGGATCTATGGCCCCAAATTGCGTGAAAATGTAATCACATGTCAGTTCTAGTATAATATATTTGTCCAATGAATACCCGTTCATCATCTCCATTTCTTCTTGGTGTAGGAATTGTAATGGACAGTAGTGTATATTAGCGTGATGTCTCCTAAGACTACTTAATTTTTTACAAGAAATATATGCACAGTTGCGAATTTATTGTTGACATACGAAAATTTGTGCTGGAGTGAGATATTAACCCGGATTTTCCGTTTTACATAAGTGGTCACCTTAGCCACTTTGGCCATCCAAGCACGCTTCCAGGACCAACCGAAACCTTCAGATGTCACTGTGTGTCCACGTCCCGTTTTCGGACAATCGGTGTGATCCCCACACAGGAAGAGACCTACTTCTTATTATAATTAATTTTTTTATCGCCGCTAATGATCACCAAACTGCGATCACCAACGATCATCTTCAGATCTGTTATATAACATGTCCTAATATTATGACAGAAACAGGGAAAAAGATTTCATATGGATACCGACTATTGAAATCTTCAACAACTGCGATTTTCGACATGAAGCAACGGCTGTACGAAAATATATCGAGTTGCCGATCATTTATTATTCTCGCGGCTTTTGTCTAGGCAAGCAGATACAGCACCAAAGAAAAATTAGTACACACCTTAAGCAATTTCCAGTTTACTTATGATTCATTATTGCAACGTTTGAATATGGAGAACAAGAAACGGTTACATTATTACAGATCAATAGAACAAGCGATACCAGTTATTAAACCACGCTGGAACGCCAACATTAGTATGTGGTGTAGCCTCCGGGTGCGACAGTCAGGTGCTGACTCTGGCTTCCTGTCGATCGTACGGATGACGAATTCTGTCAGCGCCTTCTCAACCTGTTCTGTAAGAGCTGTTGTTTGATAAATGGCATGACTCACTTCTCGTCCCATTACATCCTGCACGTGCTCCATTGGAGACAAGTCCGGAGAAGGTTATGTTCAGAGAGGTTTCTGCACGTCTTGCACATCACGGTGAGTTTCACGGGAAGTGTATGGGCGAGCATTGTCCTATTGCAAGAACAGCAACGAACGGGTCTAAGAATATTCTGCACGCACCGGGCGCTGGTTAGCGTCCCACCAGGAACACCAAAGGTAAACGATAGTTGTAGCTTATCGCACCACAGAGCGTAAGGCCTGGGGTGGGGCCAGCGTGTCTTGGAGGAATGTACTCTACGAGACAGCGCTCACCACTTCTACGTCTTACGCGCAAACGACAGTCACTTGCGTGCGGACAGAATCTGCCTTCATCACTGAAGATCACGACGCACCGTTTCATCTTCCAAGTGATCCTCTGATGGCATCATTCGAACCATGCACGTCGATGCTGTGGCGGGAGTGAAGACGGGCTAGAAGTGTGCGTGCCGCCCATAGTCCCATTACTATTACCCGGTTCCCAACAGTTCGTGTTCACATGTTTGGGCTCACAATACCTCTTATCTGTGCTGTGGTAGCTGTACGATCTGCCACTGCTGCCCTGGTGTGTGTCTGTACTGCGTGGACGTCCAAAAACTCGTCTAAGTGTGTGAGAATGTTCATCTGACCACTGCTACTAACATTACAGTAGAACTGATGCAGCACGTGCAACACGTGTGAAAATTGTACCATTCGTAAGGCCATAATTTAACCTCTCCCAGACGTTGTCAGTGGGCTGTAGGAAGCACGAGAGCGTCTCTGTGGCATGGTTGCATGCTTGCTTCACACGTCTGCACCACCTTCAGCCTTCTGGCTGTAAGCATTGCCTATTAATGGGTAGACACATATGACGCTCTGGTAGATACGCCACTAAGCTATCTGTTGGCGAACGACATTGAAACCATATCAAGTATATCTACTATCTCCCCGGTGGCATATGCTGTCATCGGATCAAAGCAACGTCGTCTTTCCATGTGTACTAATTTTTCTTTTTTCCGGCAGTTTACCAGTGTACTAGCTTCAGTATCTTTGTTCAACGGACTACTATGCATTGTACTCCAGACAGGCATGCACTTCTGAAGGACATTGCACACTAGACCATTAAACACAGACTGTAAATAGTAATAAATTTTTTGTCCATTGTCCTGCTGCAGAAAATACTAAGTGGAGGAGGTGATGGTAAATTGCTACATATGTTAAGAAACAGTTTCGATGATGGTAGAAGGAAATGTGAAGGGGAAAAATTGTAGAAAAGTTAGAGAGCAGAACGTCTACAACCAATAACGGAGGACACTGAGTGGAAGTGCTATAATGAAATTAAGCGATATCAGTCGAAGTAATGATGGTCTGCATCAAAGCTGCGGGAAAACTGATATAGATTAAACTTCCTGACGATGTCACAAACTTTCATGGGATGTTGGAGAAGAGTAAATGTAACAATATGAGGTTATGAACACTGTTCCGGAAACAACAGAGAAGGAAATCACACGGTAAAATCATTCTGATGTCTCTAACAGAGGGGCAGTAGCCTTTTCAGTACTTGCAGGGGCAACAGTCTGGATGATTGACTGATCTGGCCTTGTAACAATAGCCAAAACGGCCTTGCTGTGCTGGTACTGCGAACGGCTCAAAGCAAGGGGAAACTACAGCCGTAATTTTTCCCAAGGGCATGCAGCTTTACTGTATGGTTTAATGATGATGGCGTCCTCTTGGGTAAAATATTCGGGAGGTAAAATAGTCCCCCATTCGGATCTCCGGGCGGGGACTACTCAGGAGGACGTCGTTATCAGGAGAAAGAAAACTGGCGTTCTACGGATCGGAGCGTGGAATGTCAGATCCCTTAATCGAGCAGGTAGGTTAGAAAAGGTAAAAAGGGAAATGGATAGGTTAAAGTTAGATATCGTAGGAAATAGTGAAGTTCGCTGGCAGGAGGAACAAGACTTTTGGTCAGGCGAATACAGGGTTATAAAAACAAATCAAAAAGGGGTAATGCAGGAGTCGGTTTAATAATGAATAAAAAAGTAGGAGTGTGGGTAAGCTACTACAAACAGCGTAGTGAACGCATTATTGTGGCCAAGATAGACACGAAGCCCACGCCTACTACAGTAGTATAAGTTTATATGCCAACTAGCTCTGCAGATGACGAAGAAATTGAAGAAATGTATGATGAAATAAAAGAAATTATTTAGACAGTGAAGGGAGATGAAAATTTAATAGTCATGGGTGACTGGAATTCGGTAGTAGGAAAAGGGAGAGAAGGAAACGTAGTAGGTGAATGTGGATTGGGGCCGAGAAATGAAAGAGGAAACCGCCTGGTAGAATTTTGCACAGAGCACAACTTAATCATAGCGAACACTTGGTTCAAGAATCATAAAAGAATGTTGTATACCTGGAAGAAGCCTGGAGATACTCACAGGTTTCAGATAGATTATATAATGGTAAGACAGAGATTTAGGAACCAGCTTTAAAAAAATAAGATATTTCCAGCGGCAGATGTAGACTCTGACCACAACCTATTGGTTATGAACTGTAGATTAAAACTGAAGAAACTGCAAAAAGGTGGGCAATTAAGGAGATGGGACCTGGATAAACTGACTAAACCAAAGGTTGTACAGAGTTTCAAGGAGAGCATAAGGGAACAATTGACACGAATGGGGGAAAGAAATACAGTAGAAGAAGAATGGGTAGCTTTGAGAGATGAAGTAGTGAAGGCAGCAGAGGATCAAATAGGTAAACAGACGAGGGCTAGTAGAAATCCTTGGGTAACAGAAGAAATATTGAATTTAATTGATGAAAGGAGAAAATTTAAAACATACTATAAATCAAGCAGGCCAAAAGGAATACAAACGTCTCAAAAATGAGTTCGACAGGAAGTGCAAACCGGCTAAGCAGACATGGCTAGAGGACAAATGTAAGGATGTAGAGGCTTATCTCACTAGGGATAAGATAGATACTGCCTACAGGAAGATTAAAGAGACCTTTGGAGATAAGAGAACCACTTGCATGAACATCAAGATCTCAGATGGAAACCCAGTTCTAAGCAAAGAAGGGAAACCAGAAAGGTGGAAGGAGTATATAGAGGGGCTATACAAGGGTAATGTACTTGAGGACAATATTATGGAAATGGAAGAGTAGGTAGATGAAGATGAAATGGGAGATAAGATACTGCGTGAAGAGTTTGACAGAGCACTGAAAGACCTGAGTCGAAACAAGGCCCCGGGAGTAGACAACATTCCATTAGAACTACTGACGGCCTTGGGAGAGCCAGTCCTGACAAAACTCTACCATCTGGTGAGCAACATGTATGAGACAGGCGAAATACCCTCAGACTTCAAGAAGAATATAATAATTCCAATCCCAAAGAAAGCAGGTGCTGACAGATGTGAAAATTACCGAACAATCAGTTTAATAAGTCACGGATGCAAAATACTAACGCGAATTCTTTACAGACGATTGGAAAAACTAGTAGAAGCCAACCTCGGCGAAGATCAGTTTGGATTCCGTAGAAATATAGGAACACGTGATGCAATATTGACCCTGCGACTTATCTTAGAAGCTAGATTAAGGAAAGACAAACCTACATTTCTAGCATTTGTAGACTTAGAGAAAGCTTTTGACAGTGTTGACTGGAATACTCTCTTTCAAATTCTGAAGGCGGCAGGGGTAAAATACAGGGAGAGAAAGGCTATTTACAATTTGTACAGAAACCAGATGGCAGTTATAAGAGTTGAGGGACATGAAAGGGAAGCAGTGGTTGGGAATGGAGTTAAACAGGGTTGTAGCCTCTCCGCGATGTTATTCAATCTGTATAGTGAGCAAGCATTGAATGAAACAAAAGAAAAATTCGGAGTAGGTATTAAGATCCATGGGGAAGAAATAAAAACTTTGAGGTTTGCCGATGACATTGTAATTCTGTCAGAGACAGCAAAGGACTTAGAAGAGCAGTTGAACGGAATGGATAGTGTCTTCAAAGGAGAATATAAGATGAACATCAACAATAGCAATACGAGGATAATGAAATGTAGTCGAATTAAGTCGGATGATGCTGAGGGAATCAGATTAGGAAATGAGACATTTGAAGTAGTAATGGAGTTTTGCTATTTGGGGAGCAAATTAACTGATGATGATCGAAGTAGAGAGGATATAAAATGTAGACTTGCAATGGCAAGGAAAACGTTTCTGAAGAAGAGAAATTTGTTAACATCAAGTATAGATTTAAGCGTCAAGAAGTCGTTTCTGAAAGTATTTGTATGGAGTGTAGCCATGTATGGAAGTAAGACATGGACGATACCTAGTTTGGACAAGAACAGAATAGAAGCTTTCGAAATGTGGTGCTACAGAAGAATGCTGAAGGTTAGATGGGTAGATCATATAACTAATGAGGAGGTATTGAATAGGATTGGGGAGAAGAGAAGTTTGTGGCACAACTTGACTAGAAGAAGGGATCGGTTGGTAGGACATGTTCTGAGGCATCAAGGGATCACCAATTTAGTATTCGAGGGCAGCGTGGAGTGTAAAAATCGTAGAGAGAGACCAAGAGATGAGTACACTAAGCAGATTCAGAAGGATGTAGGCTGCAGTAGTTACTGGGAGATGAAGAAGCTTGCACAGGATAGAGTAGCATGGAGAGCTGCACAAACCAGTCTCAGGACTGAAGACCACAACAACAACATCTCTAACAGTGGAATACATGTATCGGTACCGATGATACCAATACAGTAGAGTAGGCACCTTTCAGAGGTGGTAGTATAGACCAAAACAAGAAAAAAATTTTAGTTGGCATGGACACCGAAACGCGTACCTTAAGAGCAACTGGAACTTGTTCATCTTCGATACTGTGAAACACATCTTTTCTACTGCATGCAAATAAATCGTGTGTTCTAAATATTTTAATTTCTTAGAAACTACTAATCTAATTTCAATGAGTGGATCGCCGCTTAGTTAGTCTCTTTTAGAATTACGATACTATCAGCGAAACTGTAGCAGTCCCATTTGAAAAAATGAAGTTTTTGCCGGAATCTCTATAACGAATATAGGTGTGAAAAGAGGCTGTGTGTCGATTAGTGAGGACCTTCTCACAATTCATGAAAACTGATTCATAATATATTAGATGGTTGCGAAAATATATGTGGTATACGGCATCACTTTGTCACTCTACGTACTAGTATTAATA
This sequence comes from Schistocerca serialis cubense, assembly GCF_023864345.2. Classification (NCBI taxonomy): domain Eukaryota; kingdom Metazoa; phylum Arthropoda; class Insecta; order Orthoptera; family Acrididae; genus Schistocerca; species Schistocerca serialis. The sequence continues at coordinate 1,004,962,246 of NC_064638.1, read as the reverse complement.
CATATTCAACAACTGACGTTTATTATCAGTTTGCCTGTCGCCAGAAACACGGAAAACTTCATGATGAAACCTGGTATGTTATTATTGCATATTACCCAAAATTCGTTGCTATCCGACTCATTTTCAGGTAAACTCATGTAAATCACGATAATGTAAATTCATAATAATAGATTGATTAACAAACAACCCTTCATAGACCTTATCACTTTCGCCCCACTGTTCACGGTACCTAGTACCCACAACTATTTTCATATTTTCATTCCACTCTACTTCATTTCAGCTAAAATACCTACCATGATTTTGCGTGGCAGTCTAATCTAATTTCTAAACTGTAAAACGTGTCATTTCTGTAGTCCCAGCTGGTATTAGCTTTAAGCAGTGTATCTCTTTTCTTGGATTTAGCGTTTATTCACATTTACAATTATTTTATAATTCTGTCGTCGAGTTTTTATGAGACTGAAATAAGGACCAGAAACAGGAATCGAGGTCTCATATGGGTACAGACTACTGAAATCATCAACAGCTGCGATTTTCCACATTTGACAAAGACAGTAGGAAAAAAGGTGAGTTGCCGATCTCTTAGCAATGCTGCGTGCTGCACAGCTATTCCAAAGTTGTTATCGATTCTTCCATTGAATTGGTATGGAAAACCTCAAGTTCCCGCTGATGCTTGCTACTCGTGAGCGCTAGACGTAGAAGCAAAGTCGTCTTTCTTTTCTACCTTCAGCCATCACCAGTACAAAGACAACTAAATACTCTACACCGACTCATGACAGACATATACAATGGAAAAATATCATATATGTAAAACACAGTTCTCAAACACTACGAAAGAGACAACCTATTTTGTCTTTCAATTGCTATGAGAGCTCAGAAAACAGGTATTATATTCGTTTTACATCTCGTAATTAACGTTTTTTATCACACTGTGAAGTGTGGAGCTCCATTGTAGCATTTGTTTATAATACTAACGTTAGTCAGCGTTATTGCTTTTTCACGAAAAAACACCTAAATAACCTACACGGCTCGGTACTCGATTACTTGAGACCCGAAAAAGACTAGTGCTTCCGTAGCAATGAAACTACCTGTTTATATATTTGTGTACTAGAATTTTTATATGATCTTTCATGACTTTAGTTTATTTAGGTCAGATGTGCTCTAAGATCTCTGATGGGTTCTGAATCACATTAGCGACGAGCCTCCTGCTACATCGAGAGCCTAATTTCGCGCAAAGTTAGGAAGACTCGTGGAACTTTAGCAATCTCTTTTGACTAGGAAACATCCTTTGAGAGAGACTCTTCAAAGATGTTGCACAGCTCTAAAACGTATGCTAAAGCCCTCTCTCTATGCTCTTCAACCCAACTTCAGATCCGATATGAGTTTGCGCGTTCCCTGAACTTCTGCATCATTAGTGCAAAATGTAACTTCGGAGCTACTTCTTCAAAGAGTATTGAAATCACTATAAGATATAGTGAAGACCAATAACCAGTTGATTACTCTTGTTGATAGAATGCACTGCGAACGAAATAGGAGTGGGGAACTCTGGTCATCGATTAGTTGAAATAATTGTTTTGAGAAACCAAATAGCAAACTGAGCTGTCTACCAATTTCCTCGTCAGCTAGACGTATCTCAGTAAGTTAGGAGCTATAATGGTTCTCACTGAAATGCAGGACAGAACAATAGAGCATTTAACGGACGTTACACGTCATAGACCATTTTAGCGCCCTGCAACAATCATATAATGGACAGAACGGAATCCTAAAGCCATAAGCAAGGTGATATCACACAGTGGACACTGTTAATTGGCAATGGTGAACAGCAGATGGTAGGATGTCGGATAGTGAAGAAATACTGGAAAATAAAAAAGGAACCCGAAAGTATTAGTGGTGTCGGATACTACAATTTTTTTCATAAGAACGTCGTTGAAGTACAGTATTACGAATTTAGATGAAATAAAATAAAGAAGGTTTCGATTAGTTTACAAATTAAACACTTCTGCACTTTACCACATGACTTATGGTTCGCATCTACGTCCTCATCACGGATGAGTAGATTCCAGCGATTGTAATTCGAGGGAGAATATTGTGGAACACCAGTGACGGACTCCAAAAGTAATTTAACCGTATCTGGAAACTAAATTTGCACGCTATTTGTCTCATTAGTTGGTGAAAGAGCAATCCTTAAATCTTCTGATCATCGACTATCAATTTGTCCTGAAAGTATTCAAAGATTTATGCTGAGTCCAACCTCTTCTCAGAATTGTTACAACGAATATTGTGATGTATCTGCAAGAAAAGGACTCCTTATGGCGGGAGTAGAAGGAAGATGGGTGCACGAGGGCAGTTTTGATATCAGACTGATATGCAAATTAATTAAATTGATCAATTAATTACCTCCCAATCATACCCACCTGCACCACCGGATGACGTCAGGTGTTTCTGTCAGCTTGCACGTGGTTCCCGGTCCCCACACTCCTTTCCACTTCCCCCTCCACCTCACGCCTACCCTATTGGCGGGAATTTCGAATTTTGGTGGGAATATATTTGTCCCAGGGCCGTGCTGAAGTCTTCCCCCCCCCCCCCCCCCCCACCGGGAATTGGCGGGAAATTAAAAATGGCAGCCCCCTTTCTGGGATTCAAACCCTTCTCCTTCTGGACAGAAAGACGAAGTTCATCCCCCTAACACAGTAATACCACCGGAGACGCTTGGAATTGGAGGGAAATTAAAAATGGTGATGCACTTTCTGGGACTGTAATGCTGGTCTTTCGGGACTGAAAGCCCAAGTGCACCCCCAAAATATGCAAACATCCCAGATGCAGGAGAGGAATGTTAGGATAGTGTATTTCATTTATTTTGGTTGGGAAATTGACGTAAAGATCCGTCTCAATTATGTAAACAAGTAATTAATGTTACAGATCGACTGTAATTACACAGATATATGCATAGCTATACAGAAGGACTGCCTAAAGGCGCAATACAGCTCAAAAATTGACGATGCCATACAACTGGTGTCATCTTGCTGGGAAAAAGTTTCCAAAACCACTTGAAACTAGTGGCAGCTGCACTCAACCTCTGCCTTTCACGTACAAGCTGGTGGGAAATATATTCAACTGTCGAGATGCTGGTGTTGGACAGAGAGGCGTTTAATAGGTGTATTAGATGCAAGAATACAGCTGAGGACTGTATCTATCGCTGTTTGATGACAAGAGTTCACACAGACGCCTGTTCGACAGTCACCCTGCAGCCCAGATAATCGAAGTCAATACACGTGATTGGAACAATTGTTGTGAAGAATACACCACTTGTAATCAACAGGCCATAATGGAACACCTGTACTGGGGATTGGGAACAAATCATCATAGTAATACTACTAACCCAGAAACCGACCCAAAAGATTGCAGAGGAGCAGCAGTTGCAACTGTGTCCTCAGCAATGGGCGCTCACGAACTGACCGCCTTCCTCTTCGACTCCTCATCCCCCATACCTCCTTGCCTCTCCTCGCCATAGGTATGGATAGAGGCCTCTTCTATCTCGCCACTGGTAGCCAACAGTGGGATCCATCTGGCGGCATTAATATACTGTCTCTAGTCTGTGGAAATTAGTCACAGATAGACAAACGACAAGAACAAGATGCTTTGTGCAATCTGTTAAATGTATTTTGTATTTTTCAGAAAGACTGGATCCCCCCCGCCATGGAACAACAGGAAGCCCTCTGCCTAAAGCAACCACAGACTCCACCTTATCCGAGAGCACAGCCTTGCTTGGTTGTGACTGCAGCAGCCTGCAAGACATGGCAATATCTCATGGTCTCGTTGAGGCGATGACCCCTCGCCAACACAAAAGGGAAATTTAGTGGCACAGCCACACTCCACAGGCCCCGCTCTGGCCGGGACACATCTACCTACAGTGACCGCCCAACCACACACACAAGCTGGACTGTCTCCCACATTAGTCCAGGCAAGCAATCCCCATTCTGCAGTGGAGAACACTTTTATTTAACGTCAACACATCTTTTATAATCGAGCATCTGTTAAACAGGGGAACACAATCGCAGCTGTATTAAATGTTCTCTTTCCACGAAAATGAGTTCAGTCCATTTTCTTTCATTTTATGAGCAAACTCGCTATAGCTTTTACTTTCGAATGCAGGATACAATTTGCATTTTTTCTTTTTTTGCGACATTCAAAGAATGTCCTCGTTATTTCGAAACTGTAAGGAAAAAGCGAGAACTGAAACTCCAATGGAAAGACTTCTAAATTAAGCAATTTCTTTCAACTTGATGGACAAATAACATGAACTGAGATTGTCACTAATGTTCAAATCAGTGTCTGTAAATAAACTGTCATTCTTGTTTGTATTACAACCATTTCAGACACATGCAATTACGTTAGAGAATACAATATTTCACGCCATTCGCTCATATGTCAGAAAACACAACAGTTTACTTTCAACAACAAGTTAAAATTCAAGAGTACATTGTTGTTTTGTATACTTGGGATAATCCCACTTTACCAATGGGAAGCTATATCACACCTGCTTTTACGAAACAATTCGTGAGAGCCTGTCTTGTAACAGAATACAGAATCTCTTTTAAGATTCCACCAAGACTCTCTCTCTCTCTCTGTCTCTCTCTCTCTCCCTCACTCTCTCTCCATTACATCAAAACCAATTGCCATCTGTGTGCTTACATATGACATTTTTGCTCCGTAACTCCCCTCTATTGACATGTAACACATCCAGCTTTAACACATCCAAGCAGTGTACAACTACAGTCTTGTACATCACCATACACTTAGTTTTTCTACCATGACTTCGAGTATATTAACACATTTCGAGACTTTGACTCTCACAGAAAGCTGAACATTGTATGGTGTAAACTATGCAGCTCCCACAACACATACGTCAGTAGAAATAAAATACAGAGGCGATCTTTCTCATTGACAAAAATGTGGAAGTCATCGCAACATATGGAAACTGGATGAGTTGTAGGGCTTTTCCAACAAATATCCACAGATAAAAAGTTATACAGTTAATATTATTTTTCACAGGGATGGGATACTGGGAGTCTTAGTGTTCCATTCCAGAGGGCACTGTTCCCTCATTTTGCAGTCATGTACATGATCACCGTTCCAGGGTTGCCCACTGCTGGAAGGTGCCATTGATGGGAAAGACACTGTCGAAAATGTATGTACCCACAATCTCTCCTCCTGTGTCAGTTGTGCACACCATTACTCGTAGTAGTAGAATCCATTTTGACGGATGTGGCTGTCTCACTAGGAAAGAGAGCGAATAAAAACCGACATGAGTATTTTTCGACAGCTGATACATTGAGGTACAGTCCACACCCTGCTGCATGAAAATGCACATGAAGAAGCAGCAACTCCTTACGAGGGAGTAAGTCCTGGTCTAAGGTTAGGCAGTTTTGCTCATTTATAGGGTAAAATAGCAATTTCGTCCTAAGACCACATCTCTCAAGTACAGTCTTAGACATAAAAACTGACCGGCGACCGGCCGCCACAGAGACTAAGTCCGAGTCGTCTTACTGAACGAATTCTGAAGTGCACGCACAGTTGTGTTGCCTGCCGCATGGATTCTGTGAAGTGTTGTGGCAGCTGGCAGTCATTGCTAAATACAAACAGGTGCAAATATTCCCACTGCTTTAGGGGAAATCGTCTTTGTTTCATTTTATCCATACCGTAATTAGCACAATAACATAAGGCTTGTTCCGCTGAAGAACTTGATGCCCAGAAGTCCTTAAATAAGAATCTCCTACCGGGAGTAATGCATGAAAAGAGACAAACTGTTGGACAAAATAATGGACAGCTCCTTGCTTTTTGCGTTTCCGATAGCGCCTAAGATAAGAATCTGTTGTCATATTATGCTTCACAACCTTAAACTGTTAATTTTTTGTTTTGTTTCATACTAAAAAGTTAACATATGAGAAGAGGAATTGACTGATATGCCTCACAGGAACTTTAGTTTTTCGTGTTTATTTTCTCACTTCATACTAAAACAACGGCATTAATATGAGAATAGGACATGAAATATACGCTTCCAAGACATAATAGTTCCTTGTGTGCTACTACTACATACATGAAAGCCCTGCAGTTAATTTTTGTATGTTGGAAATATTTTGATATCACCTCACATTCCTTTGTGAAAGGTTCCTATTTTCTTGGGATTCAAATAGAGTGGACATTTCACCACAGGTTAATATTCTGATGACTAGTTACATGATACTCGTTGCAATTGCTCCATGGCACCTGTGAGTAGAGTCTCACGTTGGTTACTATAAGAACACGCAGGCAGTGATATCCGCTCACTGCAGTCAGAGCCAAGATGATTTCTTTCAGTTTTTGGCAAAGCGTCTGCTGCAGTGTCCACGCTCAGCCAACATAAACAAATCGCGGCGGCATTGGACACTGCTAATTGCTGCACTTGTTGCGAGCCTCGACAACAAGAGCGCAATGTCTCTGCTAACGATACTATGGAGTTAATACATCTTACTTAACGTAATATGCAGGTCGTGGGTTGGGTAAAATTTCAGTTAATAACTCCCCATCGCATTAAAATACTTTAAAGTCATATTTGATGCAATATTTATTGTTTGTTGTCCCTCTAACGTTAATAGTATTGATTCAAATTGTGCGTGAACACGAAACCACACACACACACACAGACACACACACACACACAGTAATTGATTCCAATGGGGGTGACAGCTACTGTGTGTTGAACAACACATGCACCAGTCAATTCCTCAGTTGGCGTCAAGTGGATGAGATTTTTAAATTACCTTGCATTGCAAGAATTGAAAGGACGAGACTGAAAATAAATGGCCTTATATCTAAAGAGCTGCGACAAAGCAAAGCTTGACCGACTATCAGATAATTGTCCACATGGGTTTTGTGGACGAGTATACTTTCAGTAACCACCCCACACACGATCATTACTTAAGATTTCTCGAAGGTGTAGGGGCATTGATTTCATTAAGTCGTCGACAATGTAGCGTTATGGTTTACTTCCCAACATATGTTTTCTATATTCGTCCAAAGGTCGCTTGCATTTGTAGGTCCACATGGCAATGACCTTGTTACCTCTTTCTACATATTCTCTATGTGGTTGATGTTCGCTGATCGTGGGGCAAACGTAACAGCTTTATCCTCTCTTGGCCCTGATACCAATCTCGCACTTCTCTGCTATGATGGATGGGGCTCTCCTCCTGTAAATAAACTGTTATCTCGTACGTTCATATATTTATATTTAAGTAACGTATTTGTAACGAGCACATTGTATTACTATTTTCAAAAGTGTTTAAGAATTCAGGCCCTGTCATAAATAAGTGATCTAGATTCAACCGTCCGATTAAGAATGTGGTTTACTCAGTCTATCAAATGATGAGAGTCATATTCGGATATCCACATTAAACATGACTGGCTGAAACCGATTAGAACGATCTGGTATCGAAATGAAATTACAGAAATCGGATAATTTGAACGTCTGTATTGCAACAATGCTTCGCACATAAATTCATATGATGGAGTAACAGGTAGCAACTATCTAAGAAAAAGTGAGACATATGTCTACTAGCAGCAATGTAACGTGATTATAACCCCTATTTATGTGATGGAAATACTTAATCGTACAATGCACATCTATTTCAGTGGTGGGAAGATGCACCATATCGGATTTGCTGATGACATAATGATAATAATAATAATAATAATAATAATAATCCCGTGGGCCGATAAGGGAAAACCTCCCCCATATTGTTGGTACCGAGGAAATCAAATGCTTGGGGTGAACCAAATACTAACACAATACTGAACGGCTACTCAATCCGTTGAACCCAACATCCAGGCACGTCTGACTGAAAATCACCGCTACTCTAGTCACCGTATGTTAGCTCAATGAGCTCGGCTGAAAATATTTGCTTCCAATGGCTTCAACACCCTCCGGTCCTGTCCGGTCCTGGTCAAGCCAAACCAACGAAACACAACCAAACATGAATTGTGCAAGCATAATCAATTTTACCCCAGGTGATACACAACCCGCCTGTCGACAGGCGGCAGTTGGATTTTCGGATTCTGTGGAGTCCAGGTTATCACGGCAGAGAGTATCGAAGATATCTTGTATATTTCCCTACAAGCAGAAAACATGCATTTGAAAACTAAACATCGATACATTGATCCAAGCACGAAAACTAAATAATGTCACAAAAGGAATCGACCAACAAAAAACTCTCATCCTTGCTCTTCAAAAACCACGACTAACTGACAGTGAAACCTTGCATTACGGAAACCGTTGCATCTTCAAGTGCAAAACATAACGATAGGTAGCGAAATGCGTACCAATCTTCGGTATTGTTTTTCTCGAACACAGATCTACCATCAACTCTGTCAAAGAAATCACACCCATCAACAATCGACTTATGACTATGCTCATTCAGAGCCCCAGTAAAAAACATACACTCATCAATGCACATGCCCCCACCAACATCGAAAATAAGAAAAACACCGAAAATGTCGAAAAATTCTGGAACCCACTCGAAAATACTATGAGCAAAATTCACCAAGATGACGTGAAAATACCAATGAGAGACTTCAACTCTCTATTTGGGACAGAAAAAACTTGTAGAAAAATCATTGGTACAAATTCAACATACCGAGACGCTTAGACCAACGGCCCACGTCTGACTGACATTTGCCTACAATTCAACCACAAAAGGATGTCTTCCCACTTTAGGAAAAAACCAGTTCCCAGGTAACATGCTTGCCTACCAGGTGCAAGCTGCTTTCGTTCACCTTTCGAGACTCGCTGAAAGCCAGATTTTTTAATTCTTTTGTAGCTGAGCTGCAAGCAGGCAGATACAAACTCAGTAAGGGAATCGTTAGATAACGCTCGAGGAAAATTCGTCTTGCTGCTTACAGTAACCCCAGTGTCAGAGAGAAAACCTTACGGTACTGCCAGTTTCATAATGCCACTTTTGTTTTCTGCCCACATATTTTTTGTTGTTGTGAATAAATAGTTCTATCTATGAAATGCCACATCTTCATAATACTTGCGAATGATACAGGAAATGAAGTAAATACAGAGCTTTTTGAAGTCAAAAGTCGGTAATATCTACTAATTCGTGTTAAAATAGGCAAAATCGTCTTACAGACACTTAATGCTTTATTAAGATATACTGCCATCGTGATGTTTCTGTAGTAAGCTGAATTTAATTTTTATTAGTTCAGTGAATATTTTAATTGTATTTTCCATTAGTTTACTAATCGCAGCAGTAACAATCAAAGAGAAATTAATTAGCAGCAGAATTTTCTTTCACGATATCTAAAACAATCCGACAATGCTAAAGTTGTTTACAACTTCTACACCCGTAGAAACCTACTTGTTCTAACGATGTGATTAAACCAGAGTAGTTTCAAGAGTACTTTCGTCTAGAAATGAATTGCCTTGACGGTTGATCGATCAAAAGCGGGAAACGTAAAATTTTACAAATATAAGACGAGAGGGACAAGTGCTTGAGAGAGGACTTCACTATCAATACAAGGGCCTGAGAGATGACTTTCCTATCAATATCCTGGATAGTTTTGTTTCTAAAATCAACAGAGTGAGTTATTATGCAGTAGCACACCTGATGCAGACCGAAAGGTGTCTCAGTTGTTAGCAACAAATTTCAGCTGTGTTACCCATACCCCTTGGGGCAGAATTCGTAGCCCAAAACACACTTTTGGAGCTATCGAATGTAAAATATTATGTTCACACTACTCTTTGCTCGAGTTTACGTCTTTTGGTGTAGCTCAGCCTTTCTTTTCTTATTAGGAAGTTAACGATAAAGGCATCATAACACGTCACCAGTAACAGTACTGCATAGGAATGTTCAAATAGCGACCTGATGACGTTCAATAATACTCACTCCGTTGATTTTTGTTGTTTCGATTTAGAGCATGCAGTATTGCTACACCAAACTTCTGAACTTTGACTGTTGAATAGAAATGTCGCATGATGGTAAAATGGTAATCTGTCACATGTATCAGTAGTCGAGACTGCCTTAATGTGGAAAATCATTCATGCCAGAACGATCTTTGTTGAAACAAGAATATCTTTTTCTGGCGTATTTTTCCCGAAAGCACTCGCTCCACTCACAGTTCAAATCTTTCTAGCTGCCTCCTCTACATTCACCCCTCTGTTATACCAAAAGTAAACGTTGTGTTGCAGATGTTACACGTTTTTCCAATTGCGACTCAATTTTACAATGCTTAACTGTACTTCACGATTTTCAAATATGCAAAATCCAATGCTTAACTGCAAGATGATAACTAGAACTTCAAATCTGAAAATGGCATTGATACACACACTGACAGCGTGGCGTGGCCTTCACATGGGCGGCGCCGGATTTCGGGCGGCGGGTGGCGTCCGGCCGGTGGCCGGTAGCCGCTGCAGCGGGAGGAAACCCCCGAGCGTAAGCTGTCCTTATCGCGACACAGCCACGTGCTGTCCTGCGGAATTGTTTCTGGAAGTATTTGTTATTGTTGGTGTGTAGAATAAACGAATTATCTTCGATGTTCAGTCAGACTCATAACTTTAGACCGAAATGTGGTAAAAGAAAAAAAAATACAGTTGGACGCGAACATGCGACTATAAGTTTAGAAGGCACGCCGATTACCACAAGACCATGGGCTCACGCAATCCAAATCATCTCGGAAGCAGACAACACTTCCTCCTAACACTATCGCATTTTACAGTGTTGCCAGATTGTGCAGATGGCCGGACTTAGAGTTGTCAGGGGGTGTCAGTTTTATTGGCCACCTTAAGTGAACGACTCGGCGGCCGGCCGGCGGTCAGTTTTTATGTCTAAGACTGTACATCTCTGTCACACTATTAAAGGTGATACATGTGACATCGGTCCACTCTCCTACAGAACACTCTAGCGAATGGCTTAAGTCTGATAAATGCATTGATTTTTCTCCTTAATACTTAAAGAATAATATTGTTCGCGAGAATCAGCCATAACTCGGTAATTTATATATGCGACCGCATGTGTGAGAACACAGTTATGGATTGGGATATATTTGTTATACCTGCTTTAAATGGCGCCTCTGTGTAATACTTACATCGCCTGTCTTCTGGTATGTGTTACAACATAGTTTACTCAGGAAGGGGGGCGGGTTGGAAGTAAATGCAGCATAATTTTAAAGCTTTTCCTGGTCTTGAGTGTCCGTCTACCACAAACTCACCTCAGTTCTCCGTATTTCGCGGTACTTTTTCTCTAATTTCATGTATTCTCAGTCAGTGTAATTGATTTTGCAAGTTTTTTCGCGATATTACGTATTTCGTCGTATTTTCCTCAATTTTACTTACTGCCCATAAATTTGTCGTAATTATACCACGTTTTCCTAGATTTCTACCGATTTTATGTCATAGTTTCATATTTTTGGATATTTTTCTGGATGTATGTGGTCATACTGCGAGCATAACGTTGCACTGTTTAATTTTATACACGGATATTTGCGTGTCCTATACAACAGCCTACTAAAAAAATCCGAAGAATTCCCCTGCATGGATTTTTGATAGGAAGATCCTAAAAGTATAGCAACACTTGCATCATACTTAGATGAGACTCTATGAGTGGTGCAAACTGCAAAGTCTTAGTCTGGAAACAAATCCGTGCACTGCATGGCACATCAGCGTGCGTGTCTGCAGGCTCATGTAGCGACACACTTGACGCGGGAAATCGTGATAGCTTCAGTGTTTTATGGGGCAGGGAAGGTTTGTTGATATTCAAGTTACCTTTGTGCGAGAACCTAGCATTTCTGAGTCGAGCTAGACGCTGTAACGTCAGTACTCGAAAGGGGCCAATGTCCACTCGTGTGAAAATTCTTGAATCGCGGAAGTAAAACCCCGTCCTTGTGAGTAGACGTATTATGTAACTGAACTCTAAGTTTTGCACTGTAGTCCATTTCTGGCGGTATGTTGTAAATACAACACAGAATTCACCCATCTTTCTTTCCGATAATAAAGAATGCATAAATTCTGCATGACTTGGAATAGAATATGAGTGGCTAGGAAACGATTCATTGGTAGATTAACCTTTCAGTGCACAGAGGCGCTCCAATACTGATCGCAATGCGAACTGTGTTCATTTTCTACAATAAATAGGTACGGGACAATCTTTAATAAATAGGTACGGGACGATAACAATTATAAAACATAATGACAATGATGTTCTTTAATTTTCCAGTGTTAATAGTTTCTTAATTTGTCTTTCACTTTATTATTTACTAGATCCATTCATTTTTATCCTTCATCTACTGCATCCTTATCATATATTATCTGAGATCTATTAAGTTTGAAACTGAGTACGAAACAAAGTAAGTCCTCACAAGGTCGTACCGAGTTATCGGGTTTTCCTTGCGCGGAATTAGTTTAGGAGTATGCCAGTTTAACGTCAGAGCTTACGTGGTTCATGATTAACTCAGATCTTGGTATGACTATTTCACTTGGGGCCTGTAGTGAACGAACAGCCAAGTATACGAGAGAATGCGTATGTTGGTACGCTGTAGGCGTAACATATAAGACACAGAGCAATAGCTCACAAATCAGTAAAATGTACTGGACGCTATTTCATAATTGGCAACGCTCATATTAATCCTCTTACGGATCCTCCCACAGTTGAGAGATTAAAACCAAGTAGACAGCTTCCAGTATTTATGTATATATGTCTTTTTCTCTGTGTGTGCCCACCTATTAAACTATTTGAAACGCCTTTGTGTGTATTTTTCATCCGCAAGGAAAAAATTACGTTATGGCATCTGGGCAGTTGCTCAATCCTTTTATTTCCACGATCAAGTAGCCATCTTAACGCAATCCGCTGTTTCATCAATACCATTGAAGTATGACAACAGGATGAATAGATATACTGGAGATTGAAAACTCCTTAAGTCTGTGGCGGTGCCAATATCGCCTTTGCTTTTCGTTTTAACATGAGTAACTAGTCATAAACCAGCACCATGATCCTGAGAAAGCGACCAACTGTTTTAAATCCATCCAACCATCCGTCCACCCTTCCACCAGAGGGCCTTTTAATATTAATTTAAAACTCATTAGTGCTTGTGAGTATTATTTATGTTTTACACATGGCGCATGTAGAGAAGAACATATGCAGTAATTATTCATGAATTATAAAGATGTGAGTCCTAATGATGATCATATCTTGACAATCAAAGAACCACCGCCATAAATACCGTATATGTTAGGACATTACTGACTGCTGTTGCAGGAAGGTAGCTTTGAAGATGTCACAGGGTTTGTTTTTGGTATTTATTGACTGCCAGACGGACATTACAGAAAACTGTGAAATCAAGGAATTTATATGAAATAACGATCAAACAATTATCCAACTGATACCTCTTTTTATTGTTTGACTATTTGATTGTCGGCAACTTGTTAGTCAGGAAAAACAAAATGGCAGTGGAGTAGTCTAAGAAAATGCTACTTCGTCACGATGCCTGTCTTGAGACACGCCGTGCTGCGTTTTCAAATCAGTAACCACCGGTCATAATGCTAACTTATGGGTTCAAGCCCTAGACTTTCCAGTTTCACTTAAACATTCCGACTCAGTCTGAAGTAAACACAATACTACCTTGTTTGATACGTGAATTGGAGTGGCAATCATTAAAACAAAGGCGTTTTATGTTGCGACGGAATCTCGTTATGAAATTTCAATCACCGGACGGAGTGGCCGTGCGGTTCTGGGTGCTACAGTCTGGAACCGCGAGACCGCTTCGGTCGCAGGTTCGAATCCTGCCTCGGGCATGGATGTGTGTGATGTCCTTAGGTTAGTTAGGTTTAAATAGTTCTAAGTTCTAGGGGACTGATGACCTCAGAAGTTGAGTCCCATAGTGCTCAGAGCCATTTGAACCATTTTGAACAAATTTCAATCATCAGTTTTCTCCTGCAATTGCGAAAACAAATACATTGGCAGCATTCATTGTGTTGCATATATTGACTAGAAAATAGTTTTGGTGACAGAGTTCATCTTTCCAAGACAACACTTCTTCCGTCTTGTTTGGTGGTCGCTTTCTATGTAATAGTCAATTTTGTAATGTTTATTTAATAGCAAATCAGAGCTTACTTCTTTGTTCTGAGAAAAATTAATTCCCCTTTTAATATTCGCTTTTTATGAACGTACTACGACATTTCTACCATGATATTTCATTTTAATATTTCAAAATTACGAAATAGCAGTGATAATTACATCTATCTGTGCAAAAAATATTATGACTTATTGCAAAGCACTGTGTACGTAAACTAAATGTGAAAATAATAATAAAACTTTCTCAGAAGACATTTCTGAAACTGGACGCACTGAGAATAACGAAGTTGTGTCGATGTAATTTCGAGAATAATACAAAGAAAGTACAAAGGCATTTGCTACTATAGCAACCTCAAAGACAAAAACAGTGTGCTAGTTACATTATCAGTGATTATTCAATTGATAATTCCATGAATTTAGTTCAGAAGCAGGTTTACTTAGCGTGACGGAGATTCTTGCGTTGGGGCCACTTACGTATCACGTACGTCTCAAAAGATAAAAAGACAATGCTCAGAATGTAAAATGGATATAAGTTTATCATCCAGAGAGAACAGGTGCTTCCTGTACATAGCGGTCACAGTTCTTCAAGCTCCAGGACTTGTATATCAGGTCGTTTATTATGTGCATGCATTTGATGACTTTCTTTATGTTACAGAAATACAGCGTATGCGGTGAAAGACATCAATTTGAGCGTACGTACCGCTGGACTTATCGGGAGGCCGTTTCTTGCAGCCTGCCAGTAAATGGGCATTCGGAGATCGCGCTCGCAGAAATTTACTGACCTGCTTTCCGCTTCCTTCCCGATAGTAGCGGTCTGCGGGATAGACGGCATACCGCTGGGTCACAGCTAGCGCCAACCTCTGCGTCTCTAGAGGGACAGGCCATTGAAACTGGGGGTTCACAAAAGTTTAGTTTTAGCAAATTTGTTCTCATTTCCCCCCAATACTAAGCGCCAAATGGTATCTTGTACTTAATATCAAAAAGTTAGACAGATGTAATTATGTAATAATATGTAATACATCTGAACTGCTTGCCTCAGCATAGGATATTGAGTTTTCAGCTTTCTATTACAAATGAAATTGCTCCTCCTTCTTTGACATTCTTAATAATATAGGCCAGAATATATGCTTTGTAGAAGCATTTTCCATTGAAAGGACTTAATTCGCACTCAGACTTATTTTTGTTTTCTCCAACATGGATAATTTATCAGCACGATGCTGTAAAAGCCGCGACTTCCATTTACTTCGTGTGAATAAGTCATACTCGTACTAACGTTTTAAGGCTACAAGTCGACAGTTTTAGGGCTGATGTCGAAGTTGACGTGAATGGAAGCTCCCTCATACTTACTGACAATGCATTCAATAATATTCGTACTACACCTTAATGAAGTATGTTTAGTTACATGTTAGAATAATATGTCAGTGCAGAGGTTTAAACACTGAAAGAACTGTGTTTAAAATTCACTCTTCAGTTTCCTCACCTAAACATGGATTTATACCAAGAGTATAAGCCTATTTAGTAAGATATATTCAGACTAAATGTACAAAAGGTTCTTTAGAAAAGACTTGCATCCTAGCAAGTTCCAGCACACCATAAAATGAAAATTGTGTCTCATTTACACTAAAGTACTGCCGACGTCCTTTCTTATGTCAATATGTCTTCTGAGAAAGGAAAAAAATGATGTTCTAAGATTTGAAATAATTAGCACAAATAGGTTACTTACAATAGTTAGCTTGTTAGTTAGTAAGTTCCTTGTTCCACAGATTAAATTCACGATAAAAGTTCTGATGTGAAACGTGTCATCAGGTCAAATATAGACCAATCACATCAAACAAAAAAGTAAAAATTATGTAGAATAATGTTAATTTTGGCCGCGCGGGATTAGCCGAGCGGTCTTAGGCGCTGTAGTCATGGACTGTGCGGCTGATCCCAGCGGAGGTTCGAATCCTCCCTCGGGCATGGGTGTGTGTGTTTGTCCTTAGGATAAGGTAGTGTGTAAGCTTAGGGACTGATGACCTTAGCAGTTGAGTCCCATAAGATTTCAGACACATTTGAACTTTTTTTTGTTGATTTGGTTACCTGATGACCAATTGCAAGTATGTTTTAATAATTAATTATTTCTATTCAGGAATTCCTCTACGGCTTAGGAGGAGTTGTTAAGGAGGTATGGATTTTATTTTATTATTGTCTGCCGATAAAGGAATTTATTACTTAGGTTCCTGAGCTTCTCGATTTTTTTCAGAGAAAATATTGTATGTCCATCGCAGACCGTATTTCACGTAATGAATTTCACAGCAATGCTTTACTTTTTTGGCTATCTAAAGCCTTTTCATCAAATGTTCATGATTATGGAAGCCAGACTATGTATTTAATCATATCTGTGTTCCCTCACTGCTCAAGAAAAGTTTCAAAGAATTTTACGTAGTTTACATGCACTATCACTCGGTTTTTTATAATCACTGGACTTCAGACTGCTGAAGTAAACCAAAAAAGGTGAAGCGCGTAGAGTTGGAAATAGGGTACATGATACAAAAGTGATTAATAGGAAAACATATACATGTTACTGATATGAATTTTTTAATTTAACACTGACATAATGGTACTGTTCAGTGTTTTTCAAAGCTCTTCACCGCATGGAACTTTAATTAACTTTAATTATTCTGTATGAGTCTGTTGCTGTGCACCGCCAGCAGTCTCAAGAGTAAAGCCATGACTGGGCGGTCGTTTTTCATGGTTTAGAGTATGACAAATCTAAGCTACAGTGTTCATCTTTTGCATGCTAGTGTAGAAGAGGTTACTAAACTTCGTGAGATTGCAAAGTGGTTTCTATTTTTTTTTTTTGTGACTTCCCATTCTTCTTTTGTGTGTGAGTGGTGCATATTCTATGCCTACAGATCCTACCTTGCAAGCTTCTACATACAAACTTATTGTGTTTCAGCAATGTCTGTTTTTTATCACTGTCTGCATAAAACAGAAATATCTTGGTGATTATTACTGAAACTGAGAGTGAAGCCTAGCTGTAGAGCGCACGTGCACTACATTTCGTTAATTAACTATTTCAGACCCTCTGGCTACAATTGTGTACGTTAACTTTTACCGTGTTTTCGCTGCAACAGAAGTACTTTTTCCCAGTGGAATCCTAAGATACAAATTTGCGAAAGTCAGTCTTCTCATCATGAGCAAGTGCGCCAGCTGTTGGTCATCACTACGAAAATATCAGCAAATCAATGTAACAACGCGCAACAGTTCGTAACCATCAGAATACGCGGATGCGGGTGGTTCGCTATAATCTACTGTACAGTAGATTATTGTTATTATTCTTTTGCATGATAATTAATAAATGATCATGTTACCGTTCATTACAATACAGAATTATTCGTAATTAATTATTTTAGTCAATAAAATCAAGCCAACTGTACAAAGCGTGTTCTGAAAACGGTTTACAAATTTTTGTGTATATCTTGTATGTAAAATCATTAAAAATCACCTAAGAACGTTATCACATAAGGAAAAATTTTTTCCTCCAGAAAAAAATCAGATCTTCAAAGGTTAAGTAAACATAAATTTCGTCTTAGTCGAAATTGAAAAACGCGGATATCATAGAAGGATACCAGTGATCTGTATTTCAAATCATAACTTACGAGTCGCTCAAGCACAAGCGATATTCGTTTGCTAAAACAAGAAAATTTTATGGCAAATGTACTGTTTTATGAGCGCTGGCTCACTTCTGCGTGGTTTTATATCTTCTACGCTGCAGAGTAGTCATATTATGTATGTGTCTGTTGTTTACACAATTTCTTTTTCTGGTATTAATTAAGATTAAATTTGACTATGTGATGTAACAAACTGTTATCATGTACCGAATAATTACCGATCATCGAACTTTGACATGTATGTATATTTATTCACAGTTTTTGATGAATATTCACCCACGGGAACAGTGAAGTCGGCAACGAATTGCTGGGAGACGAAATGACCGAATGGTTATCGTTTTAGTCATTGATTTGACTTTGAACAAAATACAACGCGACCCCGAAATACGTCAACAATCATTTACAGTATCTTTCAGTACTTCTTCGTGCGAGCTGTGCTGAGCATGATCCGGTCATTGGCTTCCAATCAGTGACGTTGTCGATCTCCAGTACCGGTCAGGCACAGGTCACGTTGTTCTGTTTTAAAGAATTGTGGTAGAAAACAGGTGTAACATTCTGTACTTACCGTAAGTGCTTTCTTCCCTTAGCACGAATTCCATGCCATAGCACGATCATTCGTCATCATCAAGTTAAAAAGTGTTCTCACGTGGTGATTGTTGTTTCATGTGTTACAAGTATGTCATTTCATTAAATTAATTAAATTGATTCTCCTCTCTGAAAACTTTCACTAGTTCAGAGAAAGCGCAAGAGGAAACACTTCAAGTTGGTTCCATGATTCCAACATCCTACATATTTTAGCACTTATATCTTATTTACTATAGTCGTTCCTCCCTGACACAGACTGATGACAGACGTGGTTTGAGAAATTTCAATATTAAAGTGTTGTGTGTAACATCTGTCGTACTAAACTGTGTATTTTGTTAAGTACGTCAGTGGCGTACTTTTCAGAATATTCGTTTACCATAAATTCAGTGTCTCCTTAGCAATTTCGTTTTTACATTACTCTAGTCTATAAAGACTAGCAAGTCTAAAGCCAGATGAAGTTACGATGAGCACGTTCACCATTTGTACGCCTTGAACAACTGAAGCTTGCTCTGTGACAGGAACTTGTTGCAATAAAATAACTTTCTTTTATTTAGTGCATATTTTGCATATTTTGTGTTTTAAGCTTTTCGTTTTAATTCCCTTCTGCCACTGGCTTTAAAGTTAACGTGCAAGGGCGTGAACTTCAGTCACCTTATTTAATTTTGTGGGTACTGTTACTACAGGTGAGGTATAGCTTTGCGTGGCATTGTGGGCGCAAAGGGATGCACGTCGGCTGACAGTCTGCTACGATCTAGGGAACTGATACATAACCACAATTAGATGTGTACAAAGCGACCACGGAATATCAAAGTTACAAAGTCAACCTTGATGCATGAGGCTGTTTTGCTTATTCTCATTTGAGAATGGTTGAGAATGTATGCCAATGTTATATTTTGACTCAATCAGATTCCACAAGAAGATTTCCACTGAAAATGCCATCTACCATTTACCTGACCACATATTACAATATTCGAATAACAAAGGATCATCATCACGATTTTCTTTTAAGTGTGCAATGCGTTTAACTGTCAAATCACGTCTTTATATGGAGAAGCTAAAAATTTTATGGCTTTTGGGATACAGTGAACGAGTAGTTAATTTCATATTTAACTGATAGTAAGCAGAGATTAGTAGGTTTCCGCAGGTTTCAATGCTGAGACCTCTCGTGAACTTCCTGTATATAGATGACCTTAGATCTTTATATTCATAAAGCAGGAAAGGTGCTCTTTGTTGATGACGAAAGTATCCTAGTGAAGCCCAACAGAGCTACAACAACAGAATGAGAGAAAACTGGAAATTCAGAAGTATTATTTACTGGTTTTTAGTAAATTATCTAACGTTAAACCTAGAAACCACGCAATTCAAATCAATACAAAACAAGGTACATCATCATCGGTAAAAATACAGCACGAGGGTAAGTAAATATGTAAAACTGATTGTTCATAATTCCTTGTTCTGCATACTGATCGGAACTGTAATCAGAAATCACATAATTGTTACTGTGTTTCTGAGACACTTGAGTTCAACATCACTCTCTCTCTCTGCGTGTAATCCTATATTTATCTGAAATGAGAGTGAGAAGATCTACTTGAGAACGAAGTTTTTCTAGACGGAACTATTCTGCGGTTCTGTCATCTATCGACAGTCTACCACATCTCATCAGAGATTTCATTATAGCAACACAACGGCGAAACAAACAAAGATATTTGAGCGACTTCCAACCGCACGGAGATTGGTGTCATCTCATGGAAAGCGGACAAGAACTTGGACGAGAGAGCCATCTTGGTCCTTAATAAAGAATTGAATTTCGCTCCTACACCACACACTGTACCTGCCGTGGAGTTCATTAGTGGAGTGGAACAGGCGGTGCGACGTCTCTCACAAGGCGACGCCGACGACGTTAGATTTATCACCAGTTTCATTTTCGCCTCAGAAAAGCCGCCCAAATCTAACATCAGCAGAGAAAAGAGAGAGGGGCTCCGTGCATAGCGGAAAGATGAAGATATTGTGGTGCTTCCGGCTGACAAGGAAATGACTTGGTTGTTGTTAATACCACAGCAATGTTGCTTCGTTATTGGAAGATAGTCGTATAAATGCCTAAAACGGGACCCAAATCTTTCATGCAGCAGAAAAACGATGAAGCATCTGAAGAATTCTGATCTGCCAGAGATCTTAGAACACCAGTTGTTAGACCTAGGCTGTACGGATTACCCAAACAAGGTAGGTATTCCACTGAGGCCAACTGTTAGCGCTATTGTATCTTCTGCCTAAAGGCTGGTCAATTATTTAACTAAGTTGGTGACACGGATAGTTGGCCGCTATGAACGTCACATCAAAAACTCTCAGACACTCGTTGAGAAAATTAAACAGACTAGAGTTGACCGAACGATATTTTAGTCAGCCTGATATAGTCTCGCTATTTCATAAAGTTCCTGTGGAGGACACACTGAAACTGTTTGCAGAGCATTTTGTTCCCGAAACTATAAAGTTTTTTCGGCATGTTATGACGATCGCCTACTTATGATAAGGCGGTAAATTTTATGAAATGACTTACGGAATGGCTATAGGCTCTCGGTCATTTCCAATAATTGCCAGCTTTATATGGAATATTTTGAGGGGCTTGTATCAAATTTGGCTCCCCTTCGTCCATCTTCATTTTATGGTTATGCTGACGATACGTTCATTGTCTGGCCATACGGCGTAGAAGCTCTTGAGCACATCCAGGAACATATGAACAGTGTGCATCCAAACATCAAATCTACCGTCATGAGAAAGAAAGAGGGAAGGCTGCCATTTTTAGATGTTTTGGTTCAACGAAAGTCGCATGGACATCTCGGCCATTCGTTGTACTGTAAGGCGACACTCACTCATTTATAACTCAGTGCCCAGAGTTTTCACCGTCCATCCCAGAAGAAAGCTGCTTTAAATACACTTGTACACATAGCTTCAAATGACTCTGAGCACTATGGGACTTAACATCTGAGATCATCAGTCCTCTAGACTTATAACTACTTAAACCTAACTAACTTAAGGACAACACACACATCCATGCCCGAGACAGGATTCGAACCTGCGACCGTAGCAGCAGCACGGTTCCGGACTGAAGGCCCTAGAACCGCTCGGCCACAACGGCCGGCGTACACAGAGCAAAAACTGTTTCTGACGAGGACTACTGGGATTAAGAATAGTCTCAGCCTCAGGATTCCTTGGATTTACATTATTCCTTTTGAGTGTTTTCAGTCCATCCGCACCGTTGCCGACTGCTGTGCAGAACATCAGCGGCATATTGAAAATCGTGAACTGGAGAAATCTGCTGGCACAGTCTCGCAAACAAACATAAAATACTGTTTGACGGAACAACAGTTTTGTACCAGGCTCCTACACACTGGGACTCTATAATTAAAGAGATTGTGAGAAAATCGCAGCCATGATAACTGATTTAGCGGTGCATCGTAGCGAGCTCTCGACGTAGAGAACAGCCAGAGATATTCGTCGAAATGTTTGCGCTAGGGCAGAAGCGGTGGCGCCACCAGTACAGAAACTGACACTATCTGCGACAGCATGACGTAGTTACCGACCAAACTGTAGCCACCTTTGGGCTCTATAAGGCCAGAACAGCAGCAGTTTCGACAGTCAGTTACTACTGACGAAGACGATAGAGGTAATCGTCGAAAGCTTGAGGCTTTACCCTGAAGTGACGTGGCAAGATGTCTAAGAATGTTTTATACAGAAAATTTAATACGCAACATACTTTCTTATTTGATGTCATATGCAAGAACTTTCTGGCAAAATTCTATACACATGACAAAGAGTGTTCATCACACAGAAACATACAGTAAAGTTCAATCTAGTGTCCATCGGCTGACTTCATGGAGGAGACTGTCTTAAACAATTAGGCACGCTAACGACGGCCTGTTATGAAGTTTGTTTTAAGCAGTCTGGCATTATTCGAAAACAGTACTAGCGATCATAAATATAATATAACGATTACAAACAGCCTCCTCTATCCATAGCTTGACCTTCCTTTCGAACGAAAAGGAGCGACGTATACAGCCACAAAGTATTTGACAACCTTTCTTGTGAATTTAATGTGCGGACAGACAATAAAAGTGTCAAAAAGTAATGGAAAGTATTGATGTTTGAGAACTGATTCTACTCTAGAAAGGAATTTCTGAGCAAAAGGTATGTATGTGGTTGAGTTATTTTATCAAATATTGGTGGAGATAAGAGCACAAATGCAGTTTTGCAAATGGCCAGCACGTAACATTGTTTTCACAGAGAAGACGTATCTTACTTTTGAATTGACTGACACGGTCCGTATCATGGCAAGATGTCTGAGTGTGATCAGCGGAACATGCAAAAAGTCAACTAAAACGGCAGGGTCTTACTCGAGGCTTCCTGCCATGGGATGGTACGTCCGAACCGTTCATTACTGAGGAAATTGGAGGATAACTTTTATTGCGTCCGTCGTCCGCCCCTGGTAGCTGAGTAGTCAGCGCGACGGAATGTCATACCTAACGGCCCGGGTTCGATTCCCGGCTGCGTCGGAGGTTTTCTCCACTCAGGGACTGGGTGTTGTGTTGTCCGCATCATCATCATTTCATCCCCATCGACGCGCAAGTCGCCGAAGTGGCGTCAACTCGAAAGACTTGCACCAGGCGAACGGTCTACCCGACGGGAAGTCCTAGCCACATGACATTTCCATTCCATTGCGTCCGTCTGTGTTGCATTGATATAATGATACTGATATCTTCATTTTAATGCAACGTTATTCTGTAAAACAAAATTATCAACATTCCCTGTAACGTAAGATCGATATTCCTTTACTTTTTAAAAATGATATTAATAAATGGTAATGGTTGCGGCAGCACCACAGGAGGCTAACAAGAGCGGTATACGGGTATGTATGAGGGCGACCACTATCAAGGTGTCGTGTTGACTACTGTAAGCAATATTTGTCAATTCGCTTGTGTCAGTCAATTGCAACACATAAGCTAAGGTCAATGAGTGTACTTGCTGCCGACTTATACTTTGCTGTACAGAAACTGTTCGTGCCTTTTGGCACCATATTGTGTGAATAATTACGATCAATAGCAAGGCATATCTATAAGAACATGATTACCGGTTATATACATAATTTTGTGCACGTTATTGTAAGACGTGTACTTTGCAATATTAGGTGTGTGGTTTTACATTGGAAGTGTCAGCCCGATACCGCTAACCACTGTAGCAGGATTTCATATCAATGCAACTGAGAAGGACGAGACAAAAAATTATCCAGTTTCCTCAAAACTGAACTGAGCGATATGAAATGGAACTGTGACGATGGCTTACCCGCAAGTAAAACAAATTGCCAACTAGGATTCACTGGCAGGAAACTGGGAAGCTGCAATCTATCGACAAAAGAGATTCCATTCAGAACACTCCCTCTCCTCATACACCGATACTACCGAAGTTTGTGGGTCTATATTACGTCGCACACACAAAATACCTTGAGCGCATGTAAGGAAGGGTGTTGTGAATATTCACTGGCTTCTTTTACTGACGATTTTGTAAACAGATAGATTGCAAAATCGTAATTGGGTAACGCTAGGAGACAGACGCCGCGCATCTCGCGACGATCTATTTGTATTTAGTAAACGTCTAGAAATATTATTGTGAATAGAACCTACGACTATGCTTCGGCCCCCGCTTGTCTATTAGCGATACCACAGATAAAATTGGGATAATAAGAGCTACTCAGACTTGTAAAAGCAGTCATTCCACCCCTGCTCTATGCGCCAATAGAACCAGAAGGAATCCCAATGTGTAACAAGGGAAAAAGTGCTCTAATTCACGTGCTCCACAGTGTTTCTTTCGGTATAGATTTGGCTGCAGATGTTGGTGAATGTACAGTTTATGATCTTGAAGAGAGAAGCCGTGTCGCTTCCGATGGGTGGGAGGATTCTGGATTTTGCTATGGGTTTGTTTCATTGTCCATAAGTTTGTTGCATTGTATGCATTGTATGGGCCACATTCGTTGTAGACTAGACTACAGACAGAAGAACCTCAACGAGTCGTACAAATAAGCAGCATACTTATTCCTCCCGTTGTTGTATGTGTACGGATAAACATTGAAGAAAAAATGGGCAGAGAGGGAGTGACAACAGTAGAGACAGTACTCGACATATTTACTGTGAGTTCCTCGATGCATACAAGTAAATAGCCGTAAGGGTAACGCCTATTCTTGGCGTAATAGCCAGTTTGATTGGCTTTAAACCGCAATAGCAGACATTAGCGTCTTTGTATCCCATTTGTATCATTTTTCGAGAGACTTTTGCGAAATGTTTCAACGTCAAGGTTAACAATTCTTGTTTCACGTGTAAGTAGGCTGTTTATGTTTTCTCTATGTAAGTAGGCTGTTTAGGTTTTTTATTGGTAACGCCACCTCTGTATGACAATCACTGGCTGTGCTGTGTGCAGTCTGTGGCTGCTTTGCATTGTTGTAATACTCGCCATTGTAGTGTTAGGCAGCTGGCTGTGAACAGCGCGTAGCGTTGCGCAGTTGGAGGTGAGCCGCCAGCAGTGGTGGATGTGGGGAGAGAGATGGCGGAGTTTTGTAATTTTTCATGAACTGGTATATTTATACATGATGATATCAAGGTAAATACATTGTTTGTTCTCTATTAATATCTTTCATTTGCTAACTATCCCTATCAGTAGTTAGTGCCTTTAGTAGTTTGAATCTTTTATTTAGCTGGGAGTAGTGGCGCTTGCTGTATTGCAGTAGTGGGAGAAACGAAGATTATTGTGAGGTAAGTGATTTAGTGATTTGTGAAAGGTATAGTTTAATGTTAGTCAGGGCCATTCTTTTGTAGGGATCTTTGATAGTCAGATTGCGTTGCGCTAACAAAATATTGTGTGTCAGGTTAAGCACAGTCTTGTATAATTGTTCAAAGGGGACGTTTCACACGGTACTCGAGTTTTCTATAGTATTGAAGGCAATGCTGGCCGCCCAGTGGTACTTTCGATAAAGCCACACGTACTCCTGGGGTTGTTCTACTTGGCGAGCACCTCAGCGACACCAGCCTTTGTTTGTTCGGAGAATCCGGGCTTCCCCGATTCGTGTGCGCTATCAGTCCTATGTAACAGTAAGCTCTGGACATGCTTCAGCGACAGTCTTGCAGAGCGGCTGTGAAACGTCGTGTGTCACAGGGAACGGGGACCTCGGTGGAACCGCCCGGATTCTGAGGACAGTAAAATTCTCAGTAAAACGTTCCTCGATCCAAAGGTGCGCTGTGAGCCGATGAAATGCGCCGATGAGATGTCGCTAGCGGACAAACTCCAGGGAACCTGCCACACTTTACATGTATAAGCGTCACCCAAGCAAGCGGTATTCTGCCTCGGGGCTCCCACGAAACCTAAATCCCTTTTTTCTTCTTTCACCGGTTCGTGTGCTACGTTGGACGTGTAATACACAAAAGCCCAAAAAGTGCTCATGTGAGAAGTCCACTTCGACATCTGTGGAAGTAAGAAAAATCAAGAATTAGATTTTCACTCTGCAGCGGAGTGTGTGCTGATATGTAACTTCCTGGCAGATTAAAACTGTGTCCCAGATCGAGACTCGAAGTCGGGATCTTTGCCTTTCGCAGGCAAGTGCTCTATGATCTGAGCTACCCAAGCACGACCCAAGCACGACCCGTCCTCACAGGTTCAGTTCTCCCAGTACCTTATCTTCGACCTTCCAAACTTCACAGAAGCTCTTCTGTCAACCTTTAATCTGCCAGGAAGTTTCATATCAACCCACAGTCAGCTGCAGAGTGAAACTCTCATTCTGGAAACATTCCCCAGTCTGTGGCTAAGCCATGTCTCCGCAATATCCCTTTTTCCAGGAGTGCTAGTTCTGCAAGGTTCGCAGAAGAGCTTCTGTGAAGTTTGGATGGTATCAGACGAGGTACTGACAGAATTGAAGATGTGAGGATGAGCAGTGAATCGTGTTTGGGTAGCTCAGTCGGTAGAGCACTTGCCCCGCGAAAGGCCAAGGTTCAGAGTTCGAGTCTCGGTCCGGCACACAGTTTTAGTCTGCCACGAAGTTTCATATCAACGCACATTCCGCAGTAGAATGAAAATCTCTTTCAGGAAGCATCCTTCAGGCAGTGCTACATCTGCAAGGTTCGCAAATGAGCTTCTGTGAAGTTTGGAAGGCAGGAGACTATTTACTGGCGGAACTGAAACTACGAGGACGGGTCGTGGGTCGTGCCTGGGTAGCGCAAATGGTACAGCACTTGCCCGCGTAAAGCAAACGTCCCGAGCTCGAGTCTCGGTCTAGGACACAATTTAAATCCGCCAGGATGTTTGAAGAAAAAGCGGTAACGGCAGCGGACCACCTCCTTTGGTACATAATGTGTTTACTGTTGTAAAAAGTGCGTAATGGTGCTTTAAAAACTGTTGCCTTTCTTCATACGTTAAACCCTAAAGTGACTTGTGGAAAAAATACCTGTATCAAGAGTTTGCGAAATAGTACACTCGTCTTTGACACTCTCAAGGCTACCCAAGTGAAAAAGTTGTTAACTGGCTGCTTACGTGGAAATTATTTTATCAACACCGAACACTGAAACGTAAAATCTGGAGTTCACTCCTTTTTATGATTATTCAGGTCTAAAATAATACTGCGCCTCTGTGAAAGTCAAGGTGGAGATCTAATCCAACCTTAATGTAAAGGTTTTTGCTGCAGGGCTCCCTGTGATACTGAAAGCACTGAATCAGATGAGTCTCTTCAACGCAAACAGTTTCTCATCTGCTCCGTTTGCCTTAGTGCACTACAATCATTGCGCCACATTTAGCCAGCAGAAAAAAATGGTGCAACTCATACGTTACCAAATACGAGTGCATCAACTGCAGGTGAAGTGGGTATCATTCTGCTGCGTACCCGGGCCTGTGAGAATTCAGATAAATGAACTGGCAAACCAAGCCACCAAGTATACCATCAGGCACCATGATTTGACATGATGTACTGTTCCACTGTAGACTTAACGCTGATGAGTGGGAGGAGAAATGGCTGGCAATGTCGAATATTATACTGACGTTGGTAAAGACAGCCGTCTGGCCGCGACGCTCCCCTTTCCGGTCGCACCGGTTGTATTAAGTGCCCCGACCGGCTTCCTAATTGGGCACTGTCCCCTAAATGTTGCTCTCAAGCAACATGTTCTTTCTGATTATCTTGTGGACGGCCTTCAGGAATATGGGCCACATATTGTCAGGACTGGTGTCTGTTAATACTA
The DNA here is from genome assembly GCF_023864345.2 of Schistocerca serialis cubense. Taxonomy (NCBI): domain Eukaryota; kingdom Metazoa; phylum Arthropoda; class Insecta; order Orthoptera; family Acrididae; genus Schistocerca; species Schistocerca serialis. The sequence continues at coordinate 1,004,934,649 of NC_064638.1, read as the reverse complement.
GCTGAACACGATTCAGCATGTTATTATTGTAATTGTTGGCAGAGAGGTGCGCAGAAGTCGTTGGTTTGAGTGCATGTAACGGTTAGCTGTGACTAAGTTGTGTAGTGTTCTAAATTCTTATATGGTTTACGTGATAGAACTTCGAAAAGGTAAGTCTATCAGCAATTTATTTGTAGAAAAATATCTGCCATTGTAAAATGAGGTGTTATTTCTGGTTTATAAGCAAATATGAAGGACAGAGGAAAGAAGAAGTAAAGCCCCCCCCTACACCTTGCTTTACAGCAACATTGCAATAAGAGTAATTGAAAAATAACATCATGGCTGATAGATACGTTTATTTGCAGCTAAAGCGAAGATGAACCCAGTGAGTTTTTATGAAAAAAGTAAGTGTAAAACCACTATATTTCCTCCTCTGGACTCGCTTTCTGACTGCGACAGTTAAAGTTCGGAACTAGATATTCTAGCGGAAAATTCTGATGACCATCCGAATTACCAGCTCAAAATCCACGAAATGATCAATTGAAAATCGTTGCAGAAACTGAGTCTGAAGATGATGAAGTGACAACAGGCGAAGTAGTGCCATATCACCAATGTGACATAAGTAGCACACACGGATCCTTCACCTCCACCGAGAATAGAGCTCCCCCAGCAAGTCAGTCCAAATGGGTGAAGAAAGACCTTATGTGTGTCTGTTCAGATGTGTCTTATGAATTACGTGAATCGTGTAGTGAAACTCCTTCCCAATATTTCAGAAAACTATTTGACCTATATTCTGTGCTGCAGCAACGGTTATCACTGAAAACAAATGTAAATGAAATGGAGCAATTCGTTTCCCTACTAATTTACATGGTTATAATAAATTTCCCTTCATATCCCGATTATTGGGGTCAGTCTATTAATACACACACATCAAAAAAGATTTCCATCACCTCGGTTCCGAGAGCTCCGGAACCTGTACAGAAAACTGGAGTAGAGATCAACATAAACATCATTTCCGCCCTTTGTATAGCTTGTGAAAAGCACACACTGTATGTTCTACTACCATGCAGCGATACCTTCAGAGGTGGTGGTCCAAACTGCTGCACACAACGGTACCCTAATACCCAGTAGCAAGTCCTCTTGCACTGATGCATGCCTGTACGCGTCGTGGCATATTATCCACAAGTTCATCAAGGCACTGTTAGTCCAGATTTCCCACTCCTCAACAGCGATTCAGCGTAGATGCCTCAGAGTGGTTGGTGGGTCACGTCGTCCATAAACAGCCCTTTTCAAGCCATCCTAGGCACGTTCGATGGGGTTCATGTCTGGAGAATGTGCTGGCCACTCTAGTCGAGCGATGTCGTTATCCAGAAGGAAGTCACTCACAATATGTTCACGATGCGGGCGCGAGTTGTCGTCCATGAAGACTAATGCCTCGTCAATATGCTGCCGATATGGTTGCACTACCGGTCGGAGGATGGCATTCACGTATCGTACAGGCGTTATGGCGCCTTCCATGACCACTAGCAGCGTACGTCGGCCCCACTCAATGCCACTCCAAAAAAGCAGGGCACCTCCACATTGCTGCACTCGCTAGTCAGTGTGTCTAAGGCGTTCAGCCAGACCTGGTTTCTTCCAAACATGTCTCCGACGATTGTCTGGTTGAAGGCATATGTGACACTCATCGGTGAATAGAACGTGATGCCAATCCTGAGCGGTCCATTCGGCATGTAGTTGGACCTATCTGTACCCGCTGCATGATGATGTGGTAGCAAAGATGGACCTCGCCATGGACGTCGAGAGTGACGTTACGCATCGTGCAGCCTATTGCGCACGGTTTGAGTCGCAACACGACGTCCTGTCGCTGCACGAAAAGCTTTATTCTACATGATGGCGTTGCGTCAGTGTTCCTCCGTGCCATAATCCGTAAGTAGCGATCATCCATTGCAGTAGTAGCCCTTGGGCGGCCTGAGCGAAGCATGTCATCGACAGTTCCTCTCTCTCTGTATCTCCTCCATGTCCGGACAACATCGCTTTAGTTCACTCCGAGACGCCTGAATACTTTATAACGCCTGTAGTATACATCAGCACCTAAATATAACACTAACAAATGGTTCAAATGGCTCTGAGCACTATGGGACTCAACTGCTATGGTCATAAGTCCCCTAGAACTTAGAACTACTTAAACCTAACTAACCTAAGGACATCACACACATCCATACCCGAGGCAGGATTCGAACCTGCGACCGTAGCGGTCGTGCGGTTCCAGACTGTAGCGCCTGTAGCCGCTCGGCCACTGCGCCGGCTAACACTAACAAAAATAAATGCTACCCTCAGGAAGGAATTTTGTATTTCACCGTGTGTTTACGTAAAGGACAGAGGGTATCGAACATGAATTTCTTACTATGGCAATTAATATAAAACTGAAAGACTTTGAAGATAAAGAACGTAGTAAACGCATACAAACGACATAACAAACAGTCGCCAGCCTAATTAGGCATAATCAAATGGAATATTAATCTCATGGAATTGAAATATAATTTAGCAAAAGGGGGTTTCATTCTTCCTCTCTTTGTATGGTGCAATGAACACGCGCAAATACCAGACGAGCTGACCAGTGGTAAGCATTAGTACATTAGTTATCATTTACATAAATTGCCAATCAAAAATGACAAATAGTCCTATACATATATTAATAATAATTATTATCTCAACCATTAACCGATTCAGTACTAAATGTTATCAAAGGTATCATGAGACCAAATTTGAGCATGAACAGAGTCCTGATTTAACTAACACCCAAACACCACAAATACACTTAAATTACACTGTAGATACACTTTTTATATTCACTCTACTGTGGAAATGTTTCATATTTCATTAGCAAAACTATTATTTAGATTAACTTTCTCATACTAGAAAAGATTAAAGTGGGGACCCATAAACAGTCATTTCCTTTATAAGCAAACTAAACAATTTCATGAACAATTTGCATCGCACCAATGCTGATTTCCAACCCCAATTGAGATTATTTATCTTTCAATCCTTTACAGCAATTTACACTAACAATATTCTTAATTAACTTCAGAAATAAGTTCAAGGTAAAGTTAAGTTTGAAGTAGGTTCAAAATTGTGAAGCAGGTGGCAAGTGAATTTAACAAACAACATTTAGGTCTTTTTTTTTTTTTTTTGTAAGTTCCAAATTACCTGCCTCTCTCTTTACCTGTGAAGCAGGTAACTTTGATAACAACATTTAAACATTTTAGCACTGAACTTTAGCACCTTTAGTGCAACAACAAACCATTATATTTTCAGAAATAGGATGCTCAGTTAGCTGTACGTTAAAGACAAGACCCTGCATTGGTTTGTGATCATGACAGTTTTTAAGGTGCAAACACAGTTTTATGTCCCTGGATTTATTATTGAAAAACACTCCCATTAATATACTGGTCCATACTGTGATACATATCTGAACTCCTGCAGTTTGTGTGAGCAGTGGTGCGATGGTGGTGGCAAGCACGTGGCAGCTAAGTGGTCCCATGCTCTTGAAGTTGAATACTCTTTACAAATTCTTCTTGGTGATGTAGCCTATTTCCTTCATTTCAGAGCCATTTCATAATAAGAAGAGCACCACACGACAGCCAACATCACATCCAAGGCAATTTCAACATAAATTGGCTTCCAAATGCCTCAATTGGCACCTGTGTTGTTAACAGTACAACGTTTAGCCCCTGATTGCGTAATGCGCTCTCTCTCTTGGCGCCAAGATTGACTGGCAAATCCATCTTTTCCCACGTGCATAGTCCCTTCTGTAGCGGAGGGGGTTCCCTACGTCCTTTAAGCTACATCATACAACTTCCCTAAGTATAAACCAGTTTTCTATATACAATTTCTCTTTTATAAAAAGGCATATTTTATAAAGTTCCATTATTTAAACACACTATTATGTTTTTTTTTTAATTTTAGATATTCATCACAAACTTGCACTTCCCTCTGGCAATTCAAAGACATTAATCAGTAAAGACCAAACATTTCGTAGTTACATACATAAAATTACACAGTATAAAGTATTTATAATCGATCTTGGGGTTACAAATGCCCCATGATTCATTGAGGATTCCCAACAGGGATATATCAATGAAACGTCAATAACACCTATGCAGTGGCGAGCAGTCAAAAAAAAAAAACCAACTCAAAATTTGCACTAAGACACAATACACTGTAACCACACCCCTTTCGAAAACAAAGACACACACATCAATATTCAGTTCCATATAAACATGTGATAAACCACTCTCAATTTGTGAAAGAACAAGTTAATCAAAATTTTTGCATTTTCAAGAAAATTGCATAGTGTTCAAATATATATAAATGGCACAATTATTTTTATACTGTACACTTTATATACTTCATAATATAGTTTCAAAAATATCAAGTAAAAAATTTTTCAATTCTGCTTTAATTAATACCAGTCCCTTCTTGAGTAATTAGACTAATACATAAACACATTTACATTAAGCCTAACATTGTTTTCTCACTGCCTTATTTTGAAACAGGCAGTCCATTTTAGAAACAATAAGACAACACACACAATGTTAAGATAGTAATCAAATTATTTGACTGCGTGCAATAGCATGTAGCAGTCCATGTTTGCATAAACAATAACTTACTTTAAGAACGTCCCTCAAACTTAAGCTCAGAATTTACTGTGGGACTACAATCAGATGAATCTGCGGGGCGAGATAGGTGTGACTGGGCGCCTGTGTGTTCGACAGTCCAGGAGTGTCTGTGTAGCCCTGAAACACAGCTGTTGTATTGGAACGGTAAGTGTTCGCAGCGTTACTTGGTAACCAGGATACTGAAATACACATTCTTGTTCATGCTCGCGGTAACCTGAATGAATCACGCTGCAAAAACAACCGCAAAATATCACTGTAAGAAATGTAGCCAGAACTACACTCTCCACATGCTGCGGCTTAACGACCTCATCGGACGATCGGTGTATTAGGCGCCTTGCATCTTTGGAAAAGAGCCAAAATCGCGCGACCATATTACAAGCCCCCAGTCAGCTGCTGCCCTGTTCCTGTGTTCTTTGGCCCACTGAAGACTTACACCTTTCTGTACCACTGTGAGAAATGACATTTGGCGAGGTACTCGACTGGAAATGTCCATTTCAGTTGTACTCCATTAGCAGTTTTCGCTCGGAAACTGATTGACATGAATCTGCATTTACTGGCAGTAGCGATCGCTGTCTGATTTGCTAACGATTGCCTCTACGGTTCCTGTCACATGTCGGCCACTATTGTAACGCCACGTTCCATGACATCAAATTCCTTTTAGAAGCTCGTCGATACACGAAAAACTCCAGTAATTTCATTGACAGAGTGGTCATAGGCAAAACACTATATGACAGCTCTTTTGTGGCTTTGTAACACATCTCCACATCGGTGCACCCTACTACACTGATTCCATACAAACCAGTCGCCCACACACATCTTTTCACTCACGTGCCTTATGTCAGAGTTGGAGGGACCTTTGACCACCGGGTAGCAGTTTTTCACCATTTACAGGACTTCAGTGTTCTCGGTTAACGCGTTGAGGTGTATTTTTTCTGGTGAGCTTGCACTGTTTCTGTCGTGTTAGCCTTTTCTTTCTTTCATTGTAGAAACCCTATGAAGTTCGGTAAATTTTGATACGAAAATTAGTGACGGAACATTAATAGCATTCAAATGGAACTATTTCAGCTAAAAATAAAAGCCGGCTGAGGTGGCCGAACGGTTCTAGGCGCTTCAGTCTGGAACCGCGCGACTGCTACGGTTGCAGGTTCGAATTCTGCCTCGGGCATGGATGTGTGTGATCTTCTTAGGTTAGTTAGGTTTAAGTAGTTGTAAGTTCTAGGGGACTGATGACCTCAGATGTTATGTCCCATAGAGCTCAGGGCCGTTTGAATCATTCATAAATAAAAAATGTTTTTTGGTGTTGTAAGTGGTTTTACGGGTCACATGTTTAGTATATAAATATCGATATTTTAATAAATGTACTTGGTCCATTCAGTTTCTTAGGAGATACAACAAACGTTGAAGTTGCATTACCTGGAGCCAGTATTGTATCTAGTCTGCATTTGAAATTAACAATTTTGGGTAGCCACAGTGGCTAACCTGAATTGTAGCAGTACGAATCTGTGTAACTTCTTCCCATGTCATGTGTGAAGACGATCTTGGAATGCATGGTTAACCGGCGCCTCGTCTGGATCATAGAATGCAGATAGCTCCAGAGTCGCTTAGTGTGTGGATTCAAGACGGAAACATCCTATGGCAGGAGTGGAACAAGACCATTGTAGTGGAGGTGCTACAGCATGCGACATCTGCCCGCCTTGTATATAAAGTTGTTGACGTGAAATAGACTCATTCAGTGACCTATTATTTTGTGATAAACTGCAATATTTGGTGTCGACACAGTTTAAGTGGAATAAACATAGATAACATAATGAGCTTCTCGAAAGATGTTCTCTATCAAGTTTCTGACGGTTGAGAGCACCCAAGCGCCGTCAATCGATAGACCGCAAGCTAAGCGGTTTCGAAAGTTGTAGGTCGGCCGTTTCCACGTAATTAGCTTCTTCACTTAGTCGTGTACAACATTTACCTTACTAACAACTGAAGTGGCAATTAGCTGATAACCAATGAAGTGTCTAGCAGATACCAAGGTGCGCTCCTTAAAATATAATGCTGACCATTAAATTTTCAGCGCCCAAACGATAGCAAATAACGAAATTTTACTTATTGTGCATATGCAGTAGAGTAGAAAACGACAATTGTTAAATTGGTTATTTAGAGATGTACAGAATGCGAAATTTAATACATGAAGGTGCCACCTCTGCCAACAAAAACAGCTTTGAGCGCCTCGTCATCCAGTAGAACAGAGACTTAATGTCATATACGGATACGACATTCCATGCTGCCTCAACTCTGTGCCATCATTCATTAATCATCATGGCTGGCTAGTGGCGGCATCACATGACCTGCTGCATTCAATATGTGAGAGAACTAGGGAAAGTAATGGTGGTAGCAGTAGTCGAATACGTTTTTCGTTGATGGAGGACAGGAAAGCACAACCAACATGAGGCATTTTGTCCAAAGATAACGTCACATATACCAACAGAATAGGGCACAGCCTCAGGAATAGCACTCCTGAAATATAGTGGCTCCCTTCCAAATAACTGGTTCAGCGAACGAGAGGTAACTGTGTTTTCAGTGACATCCCACACCGGCATTCGAGATGCTGGATCCCCATGACAACGACCCATGGAATCACAAAACTTTCTCCCTCCTTGGGCTCTTCACAAACGAATACGTCCATTACATCACTGTACGCAGCACCAGGAGTCTTCTGAAAAGACCACATGGTTTCACTCCTGTGTTTCGTCGGACGTACCACTATCGTGTCCTTCCTTCGACAACAATTGAAAACCATGGTGACATTCTGTGATGCTTCAGACGTCATCGCACTACCTGTGAGGATACTTGCTTTCCTGACTGCAGGTACGAGACGTCACCGTGCGATCTGGCCAAGCATGGAGGACAATACGTCCCCCCTCTCTGTCCCTAGTTACATGTGGTCCATGAGATTATGCATGGTGTTGAGTATGACAGTCGTGGTGTCCCAACCAACACAAGGAGCCATATCGCAGAACGATAAACTGTAGTCTTGACAGGCCCCAATCCTTCCACTGCCGATTTCCGACTCGTGCTGGTAGAAGTATCTCATTATTACAAGAAGCAGAGCAGAGTATTATCGCAAAAGAACAACATTCAAAAGTGATTTCTGAATGTGTTATCTGTTGTGTAAGTTTTTCTAACATGCAAGATGTTGGTGGCGTTACTTCTACCTACTTAGTGCAGTTGCGTTTAATTGTATGCATGTCAGGGCATGTCTTACGGTTTGTTATGGCCCATTATAGGATTCGACATGCTAATATTGCTGTGCAGGTAAATTGTGGATAGCAAGTTTATTGATGAAAACATAAAAGGCTCTCACTCCCTCTCTGGAGCTTAATGACCTCAACATAAGACGCAAAATGCTTGAAAGAAATTGATACACCCTTTTAGAGATCTCCAATTCACTAAACATTTGTTGTTACAATAGTGCATATGGAGTACACGAAATTATTACATTTACAAGTAGTATGTCTCTGTCGATTCTGAACCAAAGAGCATTTCCAAGACAAATTTCCATGATGGCGACCAAGAAACCAATATCACAGTGTCCCCCACCCAAAAAATCTCATTCCTCTATACCTAAAAATTAAATTCTTCATTTTCTGATTTTAAAATTTTTAAATCAAATAAATTTTATTCTTCATAAATAAGAAACAAAAAAATTGCCCATATTGAAAAGAACCAAGGTCTCATTTTGTCATATAAAAACTTTCAAATCTAATAAATGCTATTCTTTGTAAATAAGAACCAAAAAGTCTCATTTGCATATTCCAAAAAAGTCTCATTTTCTTAATTAAAAAATTTCTAATCTAATTTTTTTCTTTATAAATAAGAACCATGAAACATAAAATCTCAAAAGTTACATTTAAACAAATAAGAAAAGATAAATAAGAAAAGATCGATTTCTTTCTATAAATACAATGGAAAAACGATGAACAAAACTGAGCTATTTGAGGGTTTGGAAAATTGTTGCAAAGGCAACTAAGGAATGAATTATAAAGATTTATTTAATTATTGTAAGGAAAATGATTGCTCAGTTGTAACTAGAAAAGTTCTGCTTGAATTAACTGATTGCTTTAATAGGAAAGAAACGAATAAAGAAATAAAGAAGACAGAATTAACACACAGAACTTTAAAAGAACTTCGATCATTAGCTAAAGCAGAGAAGTTGAAGAATCATTCTAAACTTAGAACAAGTCAGTAAACTGACCTTATTGTAAATAATGTTGATAATATTAATAAGAATGATAATGATAATGAATTGAGTAAAATAGCTGTTAAAGCACTCCATCAAATGTGTAAAATGAAAAAATAAAAACTAATTTTAATTTCAGAGAAACACAGTTAACTGACTTATCAAAAATTTGAATGTGTCATTAATATTGATAACAACTAAAGTAAAAAATTTGTAAAATAACTTTCTCAAATCTGTAAAATGAAGAATGTAAGAAACTTGTTCTAATTTTAAGGAACAAGAATTATTCGAACTTATAAAAAGATCAGAGAAAAATATTATTAATAATGATAATGAGAATTATTTTCAAAAGATTCTAGTAGGTAAATATCAAGAAATTAAGCAAAAAGGTTATCAGAAATATTCACCTGGTGCAATTTTCTAGATGAGGAAGATTTTTTCAATATGCCTAAACGAATTTGTACAAAAGCTTCTGCTTTCACACTAATGCAATTAATAATATTGATAATATTGTGGAAAAACAAGAATTTTTAATCAATTTAGAGAAGAAATAATCACCAAATTACAGAATATTTAAATTCAAAGAAGAGCAATTTAGGTTTACATTAAATTTTATTCTAAATTTTAAGACCAGATGAAATACAGTTATTTAATTTTAAATCAACTAATCAAGTTTTGTTAAGAACAACAGATACTGGAGATGGTTATCAATCTTCACCAAAGAAATTATTAACTGAAATAGAAGAAATGCAAAGGAATAAATCTGGTTGGTCTGTAATTTATTTAGATAATTTGGAATTAAACCTTAATAGACACAATCCAAATTTGATTCTTCTCATATCGATTTACAGAAATTAATTAAAGATAAATACCTGTAGTTAACAAAAAAACAAAGATCAAAACGGTTATTTTTCAATATCATCAACTTGGCACCCAGTAAATGATCATGTAGAAAGAGTTATTAATTACAAAAATACTGTATTGGCATTAAATGAAATTTCTGAAAAAGGACAAAATTAATTTTCCTGTTCAGGTGACAGCAATTGCATAATTTGAAAAGAAATTAAATATTTCAATTAACTTTTATGTATAAGAAAATGAAGAAAACAATTATTGTACATCCCTTTACTATACACAAAACAGACTAGAAAAATATGATAATTTTCTTTTAATTTGAAATGAAAATAATTCACATTATTCTTGGATGAAAAGACATTTAGATTAATTAGCACAAAAATTGACATCAAATTTATCGATGTTTAAGACATTTTCATTCACAAGGAAAGTTAGACATTCATGAAATCGATTGTAAAGACAGTGAGAAGAAATAATTTTATCTATTAAAGGTAAAAAATTGAATTTAAAAATTATAATCTTTCATTATGAGCCCCTTTTGCAATTTATACAAATTTCCAATGTTTATCAAAAGTTAATCAACCTTGTGAACCAAATCCTTAAAATCTAAAATTAACAAATATCAAAATCAATTACCAATTTAATTCAGTTATAATGCTAAATATTATGATGATGATTATAAAAATACAGTTACATACACAGATAAAGATGTGGCAAAAAATTTCTTAAATGTTAAAGGAAGAATCAAGGGAAAATTGCTAGAATATATAAATGAAAAATTGCAAATAAATTGACGAAATAGTATGCACTTAATTATAAAAAATTTGAGACTTCTCATATTTGTGAAAAAGAATTTCAATTGGGAAAGAGAGAGTAAGAGATCATTGTTATTCAACAGTAAAATATTGGGAAGCAGCACATTAAGACTGCAATTGTAATTACCAAAATCCTAAATTTAATGGAGTTGATATTCATAAATTAACAGAGTACTATATTCATTTGTTCATTGAAGAACTAGAATTTGAAAATAAGGAGGCTGATCCAATTTGAAATAAAGAAAAGAAATATATTTCTTTTAGTAAACATGTTGAAGATGGATTAAATTTAAGGTTTTAGGATACATTTAAATTTATGGCTTCATTATTGATAAACTGTCATCGAATCTTACAAAGGAAAAATTTAGAGAAATGAAAATATTTTGAAGTTGCAGAATTAGATATAATAATTAAAAGAGAAGTTTATCCTTATGAGTATATGGATTCTGGATAAAAATTCCAAGAAACTAAATTATCTAAACGTGAATGCTTTTTATCACAACTCAATAAAGATGATATTTCTATTGAAGATTATCTACATGAAAAACTAATTTGGAAAAAATTCAGTATTAAAAATTTATATGAATATAAAATATTATATAATAAAACTGACATTTTAATTTTAGTAGATATTTTCGAAAATATTAGAGATTTATGTTTAAATCTTATAAACTCAATCCCTTATTGTATATTACTGCACGAGAATTAGCTTGGGAGTCTATGTTATAAATGGGATGATTTGAATTAGATTTAATTCATAATTATGGTATGAGTTTGATTCTTGTTGAAGGAATTCAAGGTGAATTTCTCAAAGTATTAAAAGATATGCAGAAGCAAATAAGAAATATATTAAAAAATTTGGATAAAAAAAAACAATCAAATTATCTAGAATAACTAGGTGTGAATAATTTATATGACTATCCGATGACTCAGGATTTTCGACTTAGAAATTTTCAGTGGATGGATCTCAACTATTTTAATGCTGAAAAAATACAATTCAGATGGTTATAAATTTGGTTATATTTCCGAAATTGATTGAAAATCTCGAAAAAAAATTACATTTTTTACATAAACCTTTACCATTAACACTTGAAGGAGGAAATGAATCATTAAAAACATTAAATAATAAAGGAAAATAAGTTTTAGATTATACAAATCTTAAACAATACTTAGGGCTGGTAACAATTTTGAAAAAGATTTGGACAATTTAATGAATAATTCAGTATTTAGAAAACTACTGAAAATATAAGAAATAGACAAAATATTGAAATCATAACAGATCCAGGAAAATATGCTCATTTCATTACAAAACAAAATTATGAACATACTACAGTATTTTCAGAAAATGTAGTAGCAGCTCATACGAAGAAACTTAAAACAATGTTCCATAAACCGGTTTGTATTGGAATGAGTATTCTAGACATTTCGAAAATAAAAAATATATCATTTTCACTTCAATGTTATGAAACAAAAATAGGGTGAAAATATTGATTTATGTTATATGGGTACTGATTCTTTCATTTATGATATAAGAATTGAAGATTTCTACAAAGAGATAATGTCAATGATAAATGACTTCAACACATGTGACTATCCAAAAGATAATATTTATGATCTTATAGAAGTCAATGAGAAAAATTTTGGAAAAGTGAAAGTTGAAAAAACGTGGAAAAATTATGTTCGAGCATGTTAGTTTATGAACTGAAATGTATCCATATAAAGTGGAAGATAAAGAATAAAGAAGAAGATAAAAATTATTTCTTAAAGACTTAAACAGTTGTTCAGAAAAAAATAATTACTTTTTTAAAGAATTAAATAGTTGCACATAAGATTACATAAAAAATAAAAAAGTAATTAGCTTTTAATCTTTAACTACCAAGGTGTGCTCTCTCAGACCAGACGAAAATTTTCGAACTCGCTCTCCAAGGTCAGTTGTGCTGGAATGCTTCTGTGCTCCACCTACCCTCCTTAAATTGCCAAGCCTACGATGTTTTGTTGTTGGTTCCAGTATTGCCTTCGGGTGTTTCTTGTTGACATGTGTTATTGATAGGTTTTGGAGGCTCCTAGACCACACCTCGTGAACTACTTACCTGTTTTCTTCATTGTGGTACTGTATAGCTCAAAATGTGTAGAAGACAATGTGTCATTTTTAACATTCCTTAGTTTGATGAAATTGTTAGTTAGTCTGTGGAGGAAGGTGTTAGTGACATCTATCAAGAAATCAATGGTGTGGTCACAGTTCTGCTAAAAAAACAAGAGTATCATTTAGAGGAAGAACTTCAGGAAAGTTGTGATGGGGATATCTGTTTCCAAATTTTTTGGTGATGTAGTGTTGAATATTATTTCGACAGAATCAACTTGAAACCTTCCCATTGAATAAATAAGATAAATAATGCTGGAACTTATTGCGTTTAGACAATAAGCTTCCCGTCTAGAATGTAATAATTTAACTTACTTTCCATCTAATGAAAGAAAGTAAGAGATCTGAACTTTTTGTGCCTTGCAGCTTTCCTCTCTGGACTTGCTTTTGACAATGTGTCTTTAGCATACACAATGTTGTACGTGTTCTGCCTTTATTGGTAACAATATTAATGTGACTGATCAAAAGAAGATTATATCGACGATAACACATAAGCTTATGCCTTAGCCCTTAGCACTGGTTGTCTACGCAGTGAACCTGAAAACATAGATATATATTTTCCTTACTTTTTATTTTACTGTGACACCTCTGGATAATGTCATCTGATTGCATGTATGAATATACTCACTCTGATCTATTGTTGATAATTATTTAGGTTGGCATTCATTTACTAGGACTGCAAATATGTAAGCTAAAACTGTACTTATAATTCATTTGCTTTTTTTGATTGAAGTTACTGGTGCAAAATTCAATATCATTATTAAATAAAAAAAATTGAGGAAACTCAACAGAAGTTAAATCTTGTGGTTACATGGTTCAATGAAAAATAATACGAAATTGACTGAGATAAACTGATATATTCTGAAAATGATTGAATATAAATTTTTAACTCTTTATAATCATTTAATTTTTAAAACCTTAGTTTGGGGATCATTTACATAAAACAGACTAAAAATATAAAAATAAATTTACAATATGTAGTTAGCACTTCAATATCTCTGATGACTTCATGATGTCGATTTTTAATAATTCATAAATAATTACCAATTATAGTATTCTTCAAGTAATATAAAGCTGGTGGTGAATAGGTGCACCACTCTGTCTCTACACAAAACTTCACTGCACAAAGGTTGACTCAAGAGTGTTCTATCAACAATGGTACAAGCTTCTCTCCACACTCCCTATGTATCAATGTGCGGGCTCTCCTGCCAACAACGTGCTTGGTGCAGATATTTCAGTCACTATCGATATGCAAAGAAGTTAAATAAATTTTATAAAACATTTTTCTTACACACTATAATTATTATTTACATATTTCTTAGCTTATAAATATTTTTCATCAGTTTATTACTTTGATTTTTGGCTTGGTTGATTTTCTATTGACATATTTCAAACTACATTCTTACCTGTTTAATCTTTAACTGTAATTTCCTAGCATATCAATAGCAGTTATTAAATATTTATATCTTTATTTTTTTTTAAATTCTTTTCAGCTTTCCAGAATCCACTCCAACTAAATCAGCTTGCTATAAATAATCTGTTCCAAAAGAAATTACACTTTGTCATTCAAAAATTCTTTATAATTGGTTTGTGTAATTCATAAATAATTTCTTCATGAATATTTTGACGTTCATATAAAAAAGTTTTTAATGACTTAACTTTATTTAGTTTTAGAACTTGAACAAAGACCTTCAGTTCTTTGTTTTCCCTTTTTAGTTGTTAATCTATGAGGATGAAGTGTTTCAGTAAACTGTTTGCACTTCAAACCCAAAATGTGATTCTTGTTCTTCACTTATATAGAATAATATGTGGTTAAATTATTTCACCAAATACAAATATCTTTACATCAGATGGAACAGTTTTGACAGAATCTTTTAATTTTACAGTTAGGAAGTATGATTTCTGACCTGTTTTTATTGATTGAATTTCAGGAGTTTTTTGTTAATTTTGTCAACAACACTCATCCAAATATCAAGATCATTAAATGTAAAACTCACTTTGAACAACAAAAAGAACTTTCTTAAATACCAAATCAACTTTTGTTGAAACTGTCCATTTTTTGTTCACCTCTAGTCACAAAACTACATTCAATAATTTTTATATCGTATACCTTTGCTTTAAGATTACTTAAATCTGTTTCAGTGACATAATTATTCAGTGTATTAAAAGACATGTATATTCAGGTTTTTTTAACAATATTTGATAATTTGATTTGTAAAATGTATTTCTGAACCACATATATTGTATCTATTGGATCATTTACATTTGTAATTCGTCTACCTTTACAGTCAAGGTAACATTTAGTTTCTTTAGAAATGGCGTTTAATTCTTTCTGAAGTTGTTTGATTTCATTATTAACTTTTGGGTCAATTGATGATTGAAAATCTTTGAGTTTTGATCCTAATGACTCTAATGATTTTATTTTTCATTAATTTCTAGACCTATTGATGATTGAAAATCTTTAACTTTTGACTGAAAATCTGCAAATTTTGTAATTAATTGATTTTTAATTTTAGATCTAATGATTGAAAATCTTTTATTTTTTCTAAATCATTATTGAATTTATTACCAAAAATGTCTGTTTATTATATGTAAAATATTATTAAACTAATGATTCATGCAAAATAGTTGTAAAACAAACACAAATATCCACAAATTACTTCATCGAAATTTTGTTTGTTTCAGTATTGTAACAAAGATCATTTTTTCCCAAATAGTCAATTAATTGTTTTGGAATATTTCCTACATATCAACATGCAGCATGTTGCTTCTAGATATCTGAAGATGGCTAAGTCCGAAAAGTGCCATATTTCGAACAATACAGTCATTCTCTTTTTGAAGCATGGTTTTTTTATTAGCGACGAATCCAGCCTTCATGGGCACTACTGTTCATTTTCAATGTGGTCGCTTGGGTCCTACGTGGGATAATACTGCAACTGTGTTACTATACTAACATGATGCAACTGCAAAGACGACTTCGATTTTGATCTGATGACGACATACGCCACCTGTGGTACAGTGGATCTACTGATCATGGTTTCAACGTCTGCTGCCGACTAATAGCGTATTGACGTGGGTATCAAAGCGCCATCTGTGTCTCCCATTTAATAGGAAATGCTCACAGTCAGAACACTCAGGGTGGTTCAAACGTGTGAAACAAGCAGGTAACCCTGCCACCAAGATGCACCCGTGGTTTCTACAGCCAACAGAGCGTGTTTGGAGGGGGTCAGGTAGTGGCCTAGAGGATGGCGGAATGGTCCTTTGGAAGAACTGCCACAATATGGACAAGCAGTGCTAACTGTGCAACAACGCCAGTATTAGTGGTCACATGAACGTTCTCACACCCATAAGCGTGGTTCTGGGCGTCCACGCAGGACAGACGTCCACAAGGATCGTCGTATTTTCAGGGCAACAGCTGCGGATAATACTGCTACTACAGCCTAGGCAAGAGAGCTTGTGAGACGAGATGTGTCAATATGAACTGTTGCAAAGCGTTTCTTAGCAGTGGGACTACAGCCACGCGCACCTCTAACTCATCTACCGCTCAAGCCACAGCTTCGGATCGACTGCTGCTGTCAGAGGATCGCTTGGGAGATGGAATGGCAGTCTTTAGTGATGGAGGCAGTTTCTGCCCGTTCACAAGTGATGATCATTTGCGCATATGGCATAGACCTGGTAGGCTCCGTCTCGTAGAGCACATTCGTCCAAGTCACAACGGTCCCACCCCAAACCTCATTATCTGGGGTGCTATGAATTACAGCTATAGTTCAGAGCGCTCCATATTCATGGATAAGTTGCAACCTATTTGTGGGCACGTGACACTCAGAGGTGAAATAGTGCTCCAAATATAATCGTAGTGGTCGTGAATGCGCGCGCGGCTGTCGACGAGTCTGACATCTCTCGTAGTGGCTGCTGAAGATTCTGTGAACAACAAAGCAGCCTGTTTGGTTGGTCTCCGGGATATTTAATAGCCAGTGAGACGAGGACTAGTTGATGGTGGGATTGCCAGCGAGTAAGCTGGCTGCCAGGGATGATGTCTAAAGCCTGGCCATACTTGGGATGTAGGTGTGAGACTGGTTGAAGTCTAGCAGGCATGAAGCCGCATACATAGCATATTTCATGTCAGTTACTTGTTTAGTTAATTAGTTCTGTAGATAATATGGACGATTCTTTTATCAGAATCAGTTTACAGGAACGTTTCAGTTTACAGGACATGTAATATGATTAATGTAAACATAATGAATATAATATCTTTCCTACTCATCTAGTTACATTTAACAACTAGTGTCATTTATATTTTTTAACACTGGCTATCCGTTTTTACGTAGAAAAGGCAGGAAGGGGCGGAAGATTTCAGTTAGATTACATCAGCGTCAGACAAAGATTTCGAAATTAGATACTGGATTGTAAAGCGTACCCAAGAGCAGATACTGATTCAGATCACAATTTTGTAGTGATGAAGAGTAGACTGAAGTTTAAGAGACTAGTCAGGAGGAATCAGTGCTCAGGGAAGTGGAACAGGGAAGTACTAAGAAATGAAGAGATGGGCTTGAAGTTCTCTGAGGTTGTAGATTCTGCGATAAGGAATAGCCCAGTAGACAGCTCAGTTGAAGAGGAATGGGCATCTCTAGAAAGGGCAGTTACAGAATCTGGAAATAAAACAGTCAGTACGAAGAAGGTAACTCCCAAGGAATGATGGTTAACAGAAGGAATGCATCAGTTGATCAATGAAAGACGGAAGTACAGAAATTAAATGTTTATTTGACACCACAATAGTGAAGCCATAGTCACAGTACATAAAAATCTTTAAAAAGGGGGCTGCATTACCGGTTTCAACGAACGACGTTGTCATTTTCAAATGTAAAACTTCAGTTCGAGAATATATAATGAGAATTGTGACCATACATCTGACAACAATTACGAAAAATAATGCGACCAGGCAATCGAGGCAATGGTGGTACAACCACGTCACTACGAATTATGCCCATGCTTGTCCAAACGTTCATTCCTAATGCAGAATAGATAAAAACTTCACCATGGTAAAAAATTTCTCAGGGTTCTTGCAATGTGTCCTAATGTGACAGAACGATCGTGTGGCTGACATAAATTCATGAGTCATAAGTGTATCAAGCACAGCAAGCTTGCATATGGAATGCAGCGCATAATTTTACAATATTCTGAAAAAGAATCTCAAAACACACTGTACTCTCGTATAGGATTGACACATTACTCATGAAAATGACGATTAAGTTCGCTGAGACCGGTAACGTAATGCCTTTTTTTAAAGAAAAATTTCATGTACTGTGACTATGACTGCACTATTGTAGTATCAAATAACATTTAACTTATATTGTAGTCACTCTCATTTACGACAGTTATGTCGTAATATGTAGTAAAAAATGTTCAAGGACATTCAGTAAAATGGACATACTGGTCACTTAGAACTAAAATAAATAGGAAGTGCAGAGAAGCTAAGCCGAAACGGCTGCATGAGAAATGTGAAGATATCGAAAATGGACGGACTGACTCAGCATGTACGAAAGGCAAAGCAATCTACGCTGAAACTAGAACCAAGGGCGGTAACAGTAAGAGTACAACAGGAATTCCACTGTAAAATGCAGAAGAGGCAGCGAAGGCCTGTATGAGTGGAGGACCGGTCTTTTGATAGAAAAAGAAACAAGCGTCGATATAGAAGACAGTGGATCCAGAATGCGAATTTCTAAAATCGTTTGGGGAAGTGGCAGCAAAACGAGTATTCATGTTGGTGTGTAGATTCTATGAGTATGACGATACACCATCTGACTTAGGAGAGACTTCATACATACAATTCCGAATAATGCAAGAGCGATAAGTGCGAGGATTATCGAACACTTAGCTTAACAGCTTAAGCATCCGTTTCGCCCGAGAATGTATAGAGAAGAATGTAAAAGAGAATTGAGAATGTGTTCGATGGAAGTCATCCTGGCAACTTTGACATTGGGGTTGATAATGGATTCAAGACTAAAGAAAACTAAACACACGTTCATAGAATTTGTAGTCCTGCAAAAAGCGTTCGTCAATGTAAAATGGTGTTAGATGTTCGAAATTCTGAAGAAACTATTTAAGCTACAGGGAGAGACAGGTGATGGACAATATGTACAAGTGCCAAGAGAGAATAATAAGAGTGGAAGACCAAATACGAAGTTCTCAGGTTGAAAATTACGTAAGTCAGGGATATACAGTCTTTACATCGAATACTGTCTTTACATCGCAGAAGCAATTACGGAAATAGAAGAAATCTTCAAGAGTGGAATTAAAATCGAAGGTGAAAGAATATCAGTTGTAAGATGCGCTAATGACGTTATCTTCTATGAAAGTGAAGAAGAATTACAGGACCTGCTGAATGGAATGAACAGAATAATGAGTACTATAGGACTGAAAGTAAACCTAAGAAATCATAAGTAGTCAGACGTAACAGTAATGAGAACAGTGATAAACTTAACATCAGTTTTGGTGACCATGAAGTAGACGAAATTAAGGAATTTTAATACCTAGGCAGCAAAATAACCCATTACAAATGGAGCAAGGAGGACATAAAAGGCAGACTGTCATTGGGAAAAAGGTCATTCCTGTCCAAGAGGAGTCTACCCCTATCAAACATAGACCATAATCTGAGGAATAAATTTCTGAGAATGTACGTTTGTAGCAAAGTATGGTAGTGAAATATGGACTGTAGGAAAACAGATTAAGAAGAGACTCGAAGCATTTGTGATGTGGTGTTAAAGAAGATTGTGGAAAACTATAAGGACTGCTAAGGTAAAGAATGAGGAGGTTTTCTCAGAATCGATGAGGAAACGAGTACATGGAAAACACTGAAAACAAGAAGGGACAGGATGGTAGGACATCAGTTGAGACATCGAGGAATTACTCCCAGGGCACTTGGAAAAAAGTGAAGAGCAAAAGTAGCTTAACTTAAGTAGCTTAACTTAACTGTATGAGTATCTCTTTAATATGCTTCTACCACTTCAAGTTTTTATAGTATGTGCACCAAAAAATTTGGATTATTCTATCCTAGTTACTGACTCCTGCTCATGTGCTACATAAGTTGTTGCTATGACTATTTATTGTACAGAACTGAATGTAGTGTGTTATTTTTTGTTTTAATTTAGGGAAAGTCAATTTTCAGAGAATCACTTAATTCTTTGGAAAATATCATTTACTAACTCTTTTGTGGCTTTGTCTCCAATAGAACTTATTATAACACTGGTATCGTCTGTAAAAATTACAATTTTCTTCTTGAATGTCAAGTGGAAGGTCATTGACATATGTAAGAAGTAGAAGTGGACCCAGAATTGAACACAGTGAGACTCCCTTTATAGTTTTACCCCTCTCACTAACATTTTTTGCCTTTCCAATATTCTCTGAATTATTCAGACCAATCTTTTGTATTCTGTTAGTCAAGTATGATTCAGTCCAGCTGTGTGAATGCCATCAGTTCCATAAAACGTGGGTTTCTCTAAGAAAGTATCATGATCTACACAATGGGATAGCCGTGCTGTCTGAGGCGCCCCGCCGCAGTTTGCACGGCTCCCCCTGTTGGAGGTTCGAGTCCTCCCTCGGGCTCAGGCATGGGTGTGTGTGCTGTCCTGAGCGTAAGTTAGTTTAAGTTAGATTAAGTAGTGTGTAAGCCTAGGGACCGATGACCTCAGCAGTTTGGTCCCATAGCAACGTACGACAAATTTCCAAAATTTCCTTATAGCTTGCCGTTAAAACTTTATGTCCTGATTTGATTAACATGCTCGACTGATCTTTATGAGCCGGCCGGGGTGGCCGAGCGGTTCTAGGCGCTACAGTCTGGAACCGCGCGTCCGCTACGGTCGCAGGTTCGAATCCTCCCTCGGGCATGGATGTGTGTGATGTCCTTAGGTTAGTTAGGTTTAAAGGTTTAAGTAGTTCTAAGCTCTAGGGGACTGATGACCTCAGCAGTTAAGTCCCATGGTGCTCAGAGCCATTTTGATGTTTATGAACCTTCCTCTGTGTTGTAAGATGCCATACTGTTTATTTCCTTTCATCATGTGTCATTACCAGGGAGTGTATTAGCAGTTCAGTACAAATAATTATTTCAATCTGAGCACTGCCTATAAAAATTTTTTCAGTCAGTGACCTACTATTTTGCTACACACGAGTTAAAAAGTCGACTACTTAAATTAGATTGAAACATCCAAATAACAATTCCAATTAATTTTTCCTGTTCTTATCTTTTAAGAAATCTATACTGAAATCTCCACAGACTACTAACTGTTTCTTCTTGTCTGAGAGATAGCTCAAAAACGCATCTAGATTTCTCATAAATAGCTGCAGTTTTCCTAGCGAGGAGCTGTAGACTGTTACAATTATCGGAGAAGTATTCGTTAGTAACGACTCACAAGCACATGCCTGTACTTGTTTAAATATTTTTGACTTTATGCCCCACTTTTAGATGTGTTGCCACGTCACTTTTCTTCCATGTCTTCTTGCCTCCTTTATAGTGTTGCAATTTCAGTGGCCGGAAATGTCAAAGTAAGTTAAACGCTATCACAGGTTAGAAAGAAAGTTGTAAGTTAATTAGATAAAAATAAATAACATTCTTTGGCATGAATATTACAGCCGTTGTCAACAGTTGACAGAAAAGTTCCAGTAGTCTTTTCAGAGGTAGTTTCGTTTCAGTGTCGTACGAAACCCAGTTTGACGTTCTGCCATCCACCATATTCACATAACTGCGCATCATCGGTGTCTAAGGACTATAAACGTTTTCTTCGTCGATCGTGATTGAAGACAACGCTTGACATCAATGTTCTGAATTTTGGGGTTTATAACTGACTTTTTACAAAGTTTCTACGTCCATCATGTTTCATTGAGCACTAAAGGTTCAAATTTCTGCCTGACCGTGGCTTTTGTCAGCAGTTTGTTACCAAATACGCCGTAAGAGCACCTCCGACGAGCCGCCTCAAAACCTTAACTTGCCTTCTGGTTCTTTCCTTTCCTTCCAAATGCGACAACGGCTCTTCCCTGTGCTCTGAAACTAACACTTCCGCGACAAAGTACATTCATAGCACGAGATTTGTGCTAACCACAACCGCAATGCACTATTTTAAAAATAGGTTTTCGGTTAGTAGCCATACATCTACATTACAGTTTATTTAGTTATTCTTTGGTTTATAACATTTTAACCATTAACTTTGTACTCGTCTTTCAGGTACATGGTACTTAGATTGTGGAAGTACAGTCGTCCACAGAGAATCCTTATCGTAAAGATTAGATAAACTAAAAAACGGGCACGTAGGGTGCACAGAGTGATCTGACTAACGGTGTAGTATAAATTAATAAAAGTCTCTTCTTGTTCTACGAATAGTTTCTATTTATTCCAGTCTCTATTAAACACGAAGTACAAGCATATCGAAAATTGCAAAGCCGGATCTCCTTCTATAGATGCGACAGATCCCATACGCGCAACGCAAGCTTTATTACTTCAAGAGCTCAGATTGGCACAAGGAGAGGTTCGTGTTTATTACAACCTCGTAGAATAGTCTTTAAGTTACTATATCGCTAGTGAATAACAAGTTTGAGAGACTTGTTGGAAACATCCTCTGGACTATTACTGAGAATTAAACCTTTTTCCTTGATCAGTCAGCGCAGCATATATTCTGCGGAAGTAGAAGAACGAAATACAAGTGACAATCTTGGTGCCATACTCCCAGTTATAATCTTCATTCTGAGTTTCTGCACTTACAGCAATATACACAAATAAAAGATAATTTTTAAGGCAAAATAATGAAAAACCTGATTATCTCCATTTAGGTCATTAAGATTACTGTCAACAAAGGACTCGTAAAGTGTAGCACGCCATTTGCCGTCTACATTTGTTTGTAATTGTAACGGATTTCACTGGAATTTAAGTTTCATTGGCAGGCTAGCTGCAACTTTCAGAACTTTGTTACACTACGAACAAGAACCAGTTTTCTAACAATGTCAATCCTTTCAAATTTTCTACATGCGAATTTATATGAACAATTCTTGGGGAAACCAACTTTTAATTCGAAAGTATCTGAAAAAATTTAGATATGTGAGGTCTGATACGTAGATAGACTGGGAAAGGGGTAGGCGAGGGATGACGCAAGAGCGCTGACTACACAAAACAAGTGCTACATGGAGACACTCTGTCTCGCTGGGAAATTTCTCTCTAGCTCTCAGCTTTACATTCGCGACTCTGTGTTAAGTGTATACCCGTGTTAACTGGCCTGTTGTTCTTAATGCGACATGCTCCATGTGTAACCGGCGTCTGCACACGTAACCGTAGAAGCACAGTACCCCATCTCTGCCTGCTGCACTCTAGAAGCTGATTCACTGCTGTCTGCGATCGTATTACTCAGGGTAAATTATCATTAAATAGGTCGACAATCATTCTTTACACTTATGCAACATCTTTATAAGCAAACTAGACGATTCTTTACGTTGGCACTTATACATCTGTATACGCAAACTAGACAGTTCTCTTTAAGAGTGTACGTTGTTGTAGTGTTGGTTAAAAAAAAGAACTACAACAACTTACATGTTTATGACTTATTTTTCAATATACTGAAAAAAATTGTAAACTGAATGTACAAAAACCGTAGGAATATAAAAACTACATGCTATACCTCCATCTGTAGAGATAAAAAGAATGGCTCTGAGCACTATGGGACTTAACTTCTAAGGTCATCAGTCCACTAGAACTTTGAACTACTTAAACCTAACTAACCTAAAGACATCACACACATCTACGCCCGAGGCAGGATCCGAATCTGCGACCGTAGCGGTCGCGCGGTTCCAGGCTGTCCGTAGAGATCGTTCATCGTGATGTACGAGTAATAATGTAGACGTCTGGGAACGGTTTTAGAGTTATTAAGATTCCTCTAGGATGATTCCTGCGACTGCCACGGAAGTACGAATGAAACTTGCACGCCAGTGCAATAAAATGGGTTTTAATAAAGAAATATCAACTGAGACGTGGTTTTTTTCAAGAACAAGCCTAGTTTCAAACATCGATGATGGAGATCTTATTGTAAGGTTCTATGTTTTGAGTTCTTTTGCACAGAACTGTTTCTATTATAGGCGTTTCTTTTTACAGAGCCACAATGGACGCCATCGGCACCATTTATTCACAACACTCGCAATGTAAACATAATGAACTCACTGAAACAAAGTGTACAGGGTGGCTAGTCAGTCTGACTAGTAGCCAAAAATTTTTATTCTATCTTTCATTTCCCTGTTCCCCTATAATTTTCAAGTACAATTCACTGTGACCTACATGCCGTGTAGGATCGTCTTTCAGCAGAGGTTGTTTTTTCCTGTGGCACGTTGTCTGCTGACAACATCCCCAGTATGAGTAGTCAATTTGGAGCGTGGGAGAGAAATCATATGTTTGCTGCTATCCGCCTGGAGCGTCAGTTCCAACCAGACGCGCTCTCTGGCAGTGGCTTCCACATAGCGATGCCGTGATTTCTCTTCTCCACTTTTTCTCGGACTTTTGTCCAACCAAAGATTAATGTCTTATGACCGCCATGACTGGCTAATCGTTTCACAAACTGATCTGGTTACACCCATTAGTATCCTGCATACCAAATATAGAGAGCTAATTAACTTTTAACAAATTATTTCGTCGGGAAGAACCCCTTCAGATGGCTACGGCCTCACCAATGTGACCAGGCACATTTCTGACTGAACCAACTGGTGTCAGAAGTGGGATAATAGGCTCAGAAAAGCTTGCAGTTTGTAGGCGCAAATTTCTGATAATGAAATACAAGTAAAATAAACGAAAGTTCATGCATCCTAGGGTAAGATAAACACTACTCTTTTTTGAAGAAGATGATATTACAGCAAGTGAATGAAGTTTATAATGAAAAACACAATGAATCATAGCACAGGCAGTAATGAAATGATCGTTCTTTAGTGACTTACTGATGGTTCTAGCTCATTCTCTGGTAGTTACTGCATTGTTATGCTTACTTGGTGAGGCTATTATTATGGTTAATTTCGGAGTGGAAAACTCGAGCGAGTTTACGGATGGAGCAGTACAGCTAGTGAATAAAGTGTCACGGCACGTAGATCGGTGAATGCTATAGGCGTCTAAACAACGAGTCCCAGATTAATGGGCTTAACTGTCCTGCGCAAAAACTGAGAGGCTACGCAATAGAAACTCAGTCCTGGTGGCTGTGTGTAGAGGCCAACAGTGGCGGCTACATTGAGGAACGAGCAGCATAGCATTTTCTCCGTGAGATGCACATGGGGAGCCGGCAGCTGTCGCCGAGCGTTTCTAGGCGATTCAGTCCGGAACCGCGCTGCTGCTGCTACGGTCGCAGGTTCGAATCCTCCCTCGGGCATGGATGTGTGCGATGTCCTTAGGTTAGTTAGGTTTAAGTAGTTCTAAGTCTAGATGACTGATGACTTCAGATGTTAAGTCCCATAGTGCTTAGAGCCATTTGAATCATTTTGCACTTGGGGAATCCCATAACAAGTGAACATTTATAAACAAACGTCTAAGCCATATGTCAGCAGATAGGTGGCGAACGATATTTTGACACTGACCTAACTGGTAGAGTACTGTATTAGAGAGAGGAGGCAACGGAATTACTCTTAGCAACAAAGTCACGTAAACTAGTAACCATTAAATAAGAAACTTCCTGGCAGATTAAAACTGTGTGCCGGACCGATACTCGAACTCGAGACCTTTGCCTTTCGCGGGCAAGTGCTTTACCAACTGAGCTACCCAAGCACGACTCACGCCCCGTCCTCACAGCTTTACTTCTGCCAGTACCTCGCCTCATTCTTGAACCATTAAATACCTAAATACGGCAAATACAAGGTGTTTATAAAGTCTGACATAATCCTACAGAATTTATATTGGTTAAACCCAAAATGAAAAGGCCGGTGACTAGAAAACTAATACCTGTTATCAGCCAGTCTGTCCCTTCTCATCTTTCTGTTGCGTAAATGTACAGGCAGTGCGCTCTGTGGTCACCACGCAGCCGACACATCTTTCAGCCTCTCATCGCAGAGAATCAAGCACTCTTGAAAACACACCTGGCTGCGTTGGGACTGCGTCACGCGCATTGGTTCCTGTAACTTCTGCACACTGTCGATTGGCATAGTACACACCGATGCCTTTAAATGTCCCCATAACCACTAATTCAAAGGATTGAGGTCAGGCGAACAGGGAGACCGTGCTACTCCACCTCCTCGATCGATACATCGCCCATGAAACGTTGCGGTGAGAATCTGTCGTACGATTCGTAAAAAACGGTGTGGGGCCCCTTCATGTCTGAGACACTGTGACGTCCTAGCAAGATGACGTTTTTCATCAGTGTTGGTAGTTCACTGTGCAGAAATCTGTGATACACAACACCTGTCAATCTGCTTGGTAAAGCGTATGGCGCTATGAGTCAGTCAAGGAACCTTCCTGCCCACACATTGACATTGAAACCATGACTGTGAGACGCTGTGCATGTACTCACACGTGAGAACTGTGGCTATTTACTATGCCATCACTTGTGATTTCTGCCTCAACTGGAAATAAAATTCACCATGTGAAATGTGGCCCATATCTCAACAGGTATTGGTTTAGGAACACATAATTATAGAAACCTTTGTTCTAGTTCCAACCAATATTATCTCGTGTAGCAAAATCTAACACACTCTTTTTATACTCGCTGTACAATACATCTGATCCTGCTTCAAGCGTAAGAAAAGGAAAAAAAAGATATAGCGCTCATTGTACGGCCTTAAGGTAAATAATGGTAGCGGGGAGGGGAGGCGGCGTGGGGTGGAGGAGGGCAAAAAATAGCTGGTCAGAGTCAGACTGCTGTAGCCCACCGTTACAAATGCGGAGCAGCAGAACGAGCGGTTGTGCATTTCTCCAAATCCAACCGCGTAAATTTTGTCACATTGACGGTTGTAGCAACTGCTATGGGAATATTTATTTTATGGGTCACAGCAAAAGAGGATAAGGGCGAATTTTCATTACTAGACTTCACAGAGTCAATTACTAACTGACACCTAATGTAGTCTTATTCATTACAAGTGCATAAAGGATGATAATTGGAGAAGAACCTCTGGAGGGAAGAGATTATAACGAATTAAGTGTGCCACGATTATAAACTTGCTGTTTCTTGTTAACAATCGATCTTCACCGATGCCAACCTCTTTCTTTAGTATATAAAACAAATTCAAATTATTGCAACATCGAATTTAATTTTACATTTTTCTCTAATATTTGCTGCATTTGAATTAACTTGCGTTTCCTCTGTGGTAGAGCTGAGACCTCCCTTTGGACTCCACACATTTTTTTCAACTGAATCATACACACATCAGAAATAGTTTTGCATCAACCCGGTTCCCAGAATTCCTGAAGATAGACGTTGACTGGGGATATTGTATCACAGATACAGTCTCTTTTACTGTTCAGAGATGTCACTAAACCATCCCAGAAGACGTAAACAACCATGCATGAGCAGCTCCTATTAGATAGAGGGGTGCGACAGCCTTTCAGCTCCGGTCATTCCACCAGGAAGAAGGTATACAGCTCGTATTGTCTGTAGTTCAACCATGCCTAGACGGTCAACACCGCGGTTCGATCGCGCCCGCATTGTTACTTCGTGCCAGGTAGGGGTCTCTACAAGGGAAGTGTCCAGGCGTCTCGGAGTGAACCAAAGCGATGTTGTTCGGACATGGAGAAGACACAGAGAGACTGTCGATGGCATCCCTCGCACAGGCCGCCCAAGGGCTACTATTGCAGTGAAGGACCGCTGCCTTCGGATTATGGCTCTGAGAAACCATGACACCAACGCCACCATGTTGAATAATGCTTTTCGTGCAGCCACAGGACATCGTGTTACGACTCAAACTGTGCGCAATAGGCTACATGATGCGCAACTTCACTCCCGACGTCCATAGCGAGATCCATCTTTGCAACCTCGACACCATCAGCGCGGTAAAAATGGGCCCAACAACATGCCGAATGGACTGCTCAGGATTGGTATCACGTTCTCTTGACCGATGAGTGTCACATATGCCTTCGACAATCTTCGGAGACGTGTTTGGAGGCAACCCGGTAAGGTTGAACGCCTTAACACACTGTCCAGCGAGTGCAGCAAGGTGGAGGTTCCCTGCTCTTTTGGTGTGGCATTGTGTCATAATTTGTGGCCGACGTACGCCGCTGGTGGCCATGGAAGGCGCCGTAACAGCTGTAAGATACGTGATTGCCATCCTCTGACCGATAGTGCAACCATATCTGCAGCATATTGGCGAGGCATTCGTCTTCATGGACGACAATTTGTGTCCCCATCGCGCACATCTTGTGAATGACTTCCTCCAGTGAACCGTGAATTTACTTTCAAAACCTTTTCTTAAGAATTTACTTTGTTTACTAGCGATTCATGAAGAACATTAACACATTTAATCACACTATGTGAGCGTGGAAGTAGTTGCCAGTGGGTAACTGATGAAAACAAATCAAATTTCTTTGAACAAATGGAAATTTTATTCCTAAAAGGCTCTTTTCTTTAACAGATTTAAAATTATGATCAGAATGCACCCTCTAAATATCAAGTTATAATTTAATCAGAGGCAGAAAGAACAAATTTTTGACGGTATGGACTTTCGGGCTGCGAACCTGGCCGCTCCCTTTTGACATGGCCGTAGTCACGACCGCTCACAACAACCTCTGAAAAACTACACTGGTGCAAATCTGCAACACACCAGATTACTTTAAACTAAAAATTTTTACAACTCACACAAGCACATAAACTATGCACCCCGTAGAGGGATGGAAATGTTACAAAACACTAACATTATAAGATTAACTTGCCACTGAAGGTGCAGCTTGATTTTAAAAAAAAGGTCTTACGGTGGAAGGGTAGCACCTTTATATACTAAAATAACCATTTAAATAAAAACCCATGAAAAGCAGTCTTAAATAAATATACAAGGTTGGCCAAACATGCTCTACATTACACATATACCGCCTCTCAAGATGATAGGCAAGATAAAAACATATTTCAGGAATTCGGCCGTTATACTTCAGCAATACATTCGTTAACACCGAATGCGACAAACCTGACAGCGGCAGCTATTAACGTACGGCAGACCGACAGACAGACAGACGGACACTAACTGCCTAACAAATGCGGACGAGAGACAGACGAGCAAGCTGGGGACGACAGACTGACCAAGAAAACAAGTAGAATTTAAAAAGTAAATGAAACAACATATCTCCAATCACTTAACTTCTAATAAACTGCGATTTCTGGCGAAGATATAGCGCAGCAACCCCAACGCTTTCCCAATCCGTCCGCTGCCAGCCGCTTCAACGGACGCAGGAAGGTGCGCCGATCTCGCGTCTCACGGCGTCGGATCTCGCACCGTCCAGACCGATGTCGTGGGTTGATTCCTTTTGCTCTCGTGCCGGCCGTGAAGCCAGAACCCGTCGCCATACGGCGCGGCCCACTGTACTCACGTGGCGACCTCACATGCGCCGACGCTCAAGGCGCGACCGACCAACCGATCGTTCCAACTGCCAATGACCTTTGCCATGTAAGGTCCATATTTTGTTAGAGAAACGGTATAAGACTCCACATGAGATCACGACATAGAAAACGTTAGGGCTAATCAGAATACGTCTATTTACATGCAATTTTTACACATCCTCAGATCCTGTAAAACTGCATTTTTTACTGTTTCATATGTTGTTCAATTATTGTGTTGTCTCACAAACTTTAGTTTAGTAGGTGGCTGCCATGCAGAAAACACGGGTTCGATTCCCGGTACTGCCAATGAGTATACCGTGGTGGGAGGACTGCTGCGGGGTTCACTGAAATTCGCGATACCAAATGAGGAATTGTTTGACGAGTAGCAGCGGCTCCATGGTCTGCAAAGTCAGCAAAACGGCTGGAGGAGCGGTGTGCTGACATCCGCACCGCATCCGCATCACGCTGCAAGGCCGAGAGCGAGCGAGTGGCTGGTAGATATCCCTTGAGCCTTCGTGGTGTGGACGAGGATCTTTAGTTTATCTTCGCCAAAAGATGAATTTTAACTTTGAATAATGACCTGTCCGCAGGCAAAGAATAAATTGCATCTGTATTTTTATGTAGTCAGTCTAATAACGTAGCCAAGACCTTAGCAGGGAGATTTTCCTGCTATTTTCTAAATATTTTCTTGATTCACCTTTGCTGTGTTGAATTACAAGACATAGCTGTTACCGTCTGATGTGTTTAGTTAGCTGTATTTTGCAGTCAAGTTTTAATGACCATTAAAATATGATTTCAATCACTGCATTGGAAATGTATCGCACAAGCTAATATTTTGCTTCTGGAAAATATAATAGCTTCATTTATATTTAATTTCCCAAATTGAAGTTTTACGTAATAAAGTTAATTTTAGTGGTTTCGTTCCACAATAACTGTAATAAACGTTAGGCACAAATTTCACACCTGTTGCACGAAGTGTTACAGATAACTGATTGTTGACGTACTACTAAACTGCAATGTACGGTGAGGGTTGTTCCCGCAGCCTCTCGCTTCCACCTCAACAACAGAAATATCCGGTACGTGCCACACCAGTAATACGAATCCAGTTGGGTAAACCTAGCCGATCCGGCTTTTATCGGCTCTGACGCGTAAGATCTTCGCTTCAGGAGGGGTTGATTGTTCCTAAGAAATATAATCTGCTGACAACATGCTCATTGTGCACACGTTACGGATAGACAATGAGAGGGTAGGAGAGAAATCATGCGTTAATTTACACAAATTACTAATATGAAATTATCACATAGCAACTAGTTATTACATTATGCGTTGTATTACTGTAGTTCTAGAGGTTGGAATTGAAATATCGCAATATTTAGTTATAACAGGCGGCACGACCCATTTATTGGCAACTGATAAATAAACATTGGTGTTACTAGGGTATTTGGATCCCAGGACCCAAATCGGTCTCGCTCCTCTTCCCTCCCCATACCTATCCCCCTTGCCTTCATAAATCCCTGATATTGTTCAATACTAATCGTTGATTTGCCTGTTTATTCATTTGTTGAGATCAAATTTTAATTACCTTCTTACGATACTGTTCAAAATAACGAATGGCATACAGTTCGAAGTCGCATTGCTTACAAACAATAACGCTATTTCTTTCTCATCTTTTCATTGTTGAACACAACAACGATGCAGCAAACAAAAACTACAAACGCAACAGCTTTTTTGCGTTGGTTCAACTAGCATGGTGAGACAGGCCGTATGTAGCACCCCAAAAGCAAGGCCGCCTATGACTGGTGGCAAGGGGATGGGAGCCCTCTCCACCACTCCTCCGAAGCTCTCAGGCAAAGAAAGAAACATAATGCAGTCAGGAGTTTTTCTTTTAAGTGGGCTTTAAGTAGGTTTTTAACTGGATCTTACTGGAACTTTTTATGGCTACTTACAAATCGTCGTTCGTCTTTCAAGATATTAAAAATGCTCCATACGTCCTGCTCTTGGTCCTCCTAGGCAAACTATTGTATGGGCCCGCTTGATCCAAATGGAAGTCAGAACTCTTAACACAATCGAATCTGCCTTTCACACGTCGCCCTTCCCATTTTCTCTCGAATACATTCCCTTCATTTTCTTATTCTTTTTCTCTTCTTATCTGAGCCATGGTAAAAATTGCTATTTTGAAGAGCTCGCTGCTGTGGCAATCGCAGCTCTGGTGATTCCCTCTGGTGGGAAAGGGGAAAGGTTGCCTGTTCTCGTGCATTTAAGGGGCGCTATGAGCTCGCCAGTCGGCTAATCTGGTCAGTCTCTCGTCCCCAGCTTGGTAGTCTGTCTCTCGTCCGCATTTGTTAGGCAGTTAGTGTCTGTCTGTCGTTCGGATCAACCTTTAAAGCTGGCAAAATGAGGGTCTTTCCACTCCGCCGGTAAGAGAACTCAGCGACAGGTCGCCCGGTCGGGGCCTAGTTCCTGCATCTGAGTCTGCGCTTTAGGCCGCCAGTCTGCTCGAGTTTGCTTAGGCAATGGTCATTGGCGGTTGGATCGATCGGTTGGTCGGTCGCGCACTGAGACACAAGATGACTTTGTCGGTCTTGAGCGTCGGCGCATGTGAGGTCGCCACGTGAGTCCACTGGGCCGCGGCGTACAGCGAGGGGTAGTGACTTCGCGGTCGACACGAGAGCAACAAGAGTCAACCCACGACATCTGTCTGGCCGGTGCGAGCTGCGACGCCGTGAGACGGGAGATCGGCGTGCCTTCCTGCGTCCATTGAAGCGGCTGGCAGCGGACGGTTCGGGAGAGCGATTTTGGGTGCTGCGCCAGGTCTTCCCGAGAAATCGCAGTTTATTAGAAGTTAAGTGATTGGTGATATGTTGTTTGATTTACTCTTGTTAAATTCTACTTGTTTTCTTGGTGAGATCACCAGCCGTTTTGCTTTGGGGTCGTCCCACCATTCTTCTCTGTTTGTCCACCCGTGGGAAGGTGCTTGTTTATAAATTGGGTGGTCCGTTTTTCCCTTGTGGAGTAGAGCGTGTTACAGCAACCTGGGGTTCGGGTTGTTCGGTAATCTACCTATCAATCTACCGTACCTTAGTAGCTGCCTCTGTCGTGGTTGTCGGATTTGGTGTGTTAACGAATTTATTGCTTGGAGTGTAACGGCATAATACCTGAGATACGTTTTGATTTTTGGACACTTGGATATTATTGCCTATCGTCTTGAGAGGCGGAATCTGTGTACCATAGAGCATCTTAAATATTGTTTGGCCAACCTTGTAGAATTTTATATCAGATTGCATTTCATGGGCTTTTATTTAAATGATCATTTTAGTATATATATATATAGTTGCCTCCCTTTCACCGAAAAACTTTTCTTAGAAGTTAAAATCAAGTTGCACCTTCAGTGGCAAGGTTAATATTTTAATTGTTAGTGTTTTGTACCATTTCCATCCCTTCTACGGGGAGTGTTTAGTTTGTGTGCTTGTGTAAATTGTTAAAACTCTTAGTTTAAAGTTATTTGGTGTGCAGATTTGCACCAGTGTAGTCTTTCAGAGGCTGTTGTGAGCGCTCTAACTATGGCCGTGTCAAAAGGGAGCGGCAAGATTCTCTGCCCGAAAGCTGATACAGTCAAAACTTGTTCCTTTCTGCCTCTGAATAAATTGAAACTTTGATATTTAGAGGGTGCTTTCTGATTATAGCTTTAAATCTGTTTCTTTTAAAAAATGCTTTAGGCACTATTAAAGTGAATGAAATTGCCATTTGTTAAAAGAAATTTGGTTATGATTTCATCAGTTACTCCTTGGCAACTACTTCCATGCTTACATAGTGTGGTTAAATCTGTTAATCTTCTTGACGAATTGCTAGTAAATAAAATAAATTGTTAAGAATATTCTTTTCATTAAACTTCTTTCTACTCCTCGTACTACTCTGCCGTGTATCTTTCCTCTGTCTATACCCTTCGTCATTTTCTCCACCTGTCCCACAACTGCACCCACGTTACGTACACTTTCTGCGACGCCTTAGTTACTCGTATGCTGATAGGCAATTCTATGTGGTGTAGTTGTAACAGTCCTAGGTCGTTAAAAATCTTACGGAAAATATTTCAGTCCTGGTATTTCTTTTACTCGTAAATGCTTCGGTTCACCTTTTTTGCTTTCCTATTCCGAAATGTTAACAGATCGGCAAGAAAGATTAATCTTCCAAAACGAGTGCTCTGTAAAGGAGGATATCACATAGACAGGACTTCACGATAATGTATTGCGTTCACGTACAGCTAGTAAACAAACAGGAACAGATCTAGGTCTTGCACCACGGCGCTGTGTGGGCGGTGTAACAAGCGGCTGATCCACACTAACGAGTTGCCACGGCAGCAGCGGCAGCAGTGGGTCACGTAGCGCCGCCTCGCAGCGCAGGTGGCCGGCCAGATGCAAAACGCCGCCCCGCCGCCCACGCCGCCCCGCTGCGGCAGCGGCAGTGCGCCTCTTGTTTATTCATGGCGGGCTGCGGGGCGCGCGCTGCCTGCACACGCGCCCTCTCAGCCTAACAAGTGCCACCGCGACACGCCGCCACTCCCCTCACCTCACCACACCTCACCGCGCCGCGCCTTGCAGTGTTGTCGCAGCTTAGCCACACGCTGTAGCCAGCTTCTCACTACCAGGTCTAGTTAGCTGTAGTTAGTCGCTGTTTGCAACTGTGTACCCAGTCAATTCCCATAACAACTGCCGCTACGTAGCAATTCAGTCCCTATTACATAGGTTGACTAGCGACACGGAACACTGAAACCCTACCTTAAACACTAGCGTTTGCGAAAGTTAAAACGATAAAGAAATACATGTTGAAACATCCCCTTAGAAAAATTTATGAATTACTGTGCTGGTAATCCTCTTACGTTATTTGATTTTCTAACAGCTGAGCAGAACTGAACATACTCAGACATTTCTCTCTTTACTTATTCTGACCAACACTAAACTAACACACAAATTTTTAGCGCAACGCAATCTGACTTTCAACAATCTTTACAAAAGAATGGTCCTGACTGACAATAATCTATACCTTTCATGAATCACTTACCTCACAAAAATCTTCATTACTCGAACTACTGCAATACAGCGAGCGCCAACACTGCCAGCTAAATAAAAGATTCTAACTACTGAAGGCACTAACTACTGATAGGCATACTTAGCAAATGAAAGATTTAGATAGACAACAAACAACGTATTTACCTTAATAATGTACAAACTCATCATATATATATATATATATATATATATATATATATATATATATATATATATATATATATATATACAGGGTGAGTCACCTAACGTTACCGCTGGATATATTTCGTAAAGCACGTCAAGTACTGACGAACCGATTCCACAGACCGAACGCGAGGAGAGGGGCTAGTATATATATATATATATATATATATATATATATATATATATATATATATATATATATATATATATATACGGTGAGTCACCTAACATTATCGTTGGATATATTTCGTAAACCACATCAAATACTGACGAATCGATTCCACAGACCGAACGTGAGGAGAGGGGTCAGTGTAATTGGTTAATACAAACCATAAAAAAATGCACGGAAGTGTGTTTTTAACACAAACCTACGTTTTTTTAAATGGAACCCCGTTAGTTTTGTTAGCACATCTGAACATATAAACAATACGTAATCAGTGCCGTTTGTTGCATTGTAAAATGTTAATTACATCCGGAGATATTGTAACCTAAAGTTGACGCTTGAGTACCACTCCTCCGCTGTTCGATCGTGTGTATCGGAGAGCACCGAATTACGTAGGGATCCAAAGGGAATGGTGATGGACCTTAGGTACAGAAGAGACTGGAACAGCACATTACGTCCACATGCTAACACCTTTCTATTGCTCTTTTTCACTGACGCACATGTACATTACCATGAGGGGTGAGGTACACGTACACACGTGGTTTCCGTTTTCAATTACGGAGTGGAATAGAGTGTGTCCCGACATGTCAGGCCAATAGATGTTCAATGTGGTGGCCATCATTTGCTGCACACAATTGCAATCTCTGGCGTAATGAATGTCGTACACGCCGCAGTACATCTGGTGTAATGTCGCCGCAGGCTGCAACAATACGTTGTTTCATATCCTCTGGGGTTGTAGGCACATCACGGTACACATTCTCCTTTAACGTAACCCACAGAAAGAAATCCACAGGTGTAAGATCAGGAGAACGGGCTGGCCAATTTATGCGTCATCCACGTCCTATGAAACGCCAGTCGAACATCCTGACAAGGGTCAGCGTAGTGTTAATTGCGGAATGTGCAGATGTACCATCATGCTGATACCACATACGTCGATGCGTTTCCAGTGGGACATTTTCGAGCAACGTTGGCAGATCATTCTGTAGAAACGCGATGTATGTTGCACCTGTTTGGGCCCCTGCAATGAAGTGAGGACCAATGAGGTGGTCGCCAATGATTCCGCACCATACATTTACAGTCCACGGCGGCTGTCGCTCTACCTGTCTGAGCCGAGGATTGTCGACGGACCAGTAATGCATGTTCCGTAGATTCACTGCCCCGTGGTTTGTGAAACCCGCTTCATCGGTAAACAGGTAGAACTGCAACGCCATTCTCTGTTAATGCCCATTGACAGAATTGCACTCGATGATTAAAGTCATCAGCATGTAATTGCTGATATAGCGACACATGAAACGGGTGAAAGCAGTGACGATGCAGTATGCGCATGATACTACTTTGACTCAGTCCACCGGCTCTCGCAATGTCCCGTGTACTCATGTGTGGGTTCATGGCAACAGCAGCTAACACACCAACTGCACCCGCTTCTCCTGTGACGGGCCTGTTACGGACCCGTTTGCGTGCTACGACCGTACCTGTTGCATACAGTTGGCGGTAGATGTTTTGCAATGTGCGGCACGTTGGATGCTCTCTGTCCGGGTACCGTTCTGCTTACACCCTGCAGGCTTCAGCTGCATTTCGTCAACACTCGCCATAGATGAGTATCATCTCCGCCTTTTCAGAGTTCGAATACCATGGTCACAGTTCCTACAATACTACACTATCACAGACGTCTGGTAACACGGTGTACTACAGTTGGTCTGCGTGCGGAGACGAATGTAGAATAACAATAGCAGAAAGCGCTACGTGCGGACACTGCGACAGCTAGACCAAACGACAACAGTGCACTACAGCCACACTCGTAAACACGGTCGTCATCGTAAACATGTCCCTGCAGATGCTGCTCGCCGACCGTGGCCCGTGTTTGTTACAACACGCAACTGAACGTCGGAGGTTTCAAGCGTCAACTTTAGGTTACAATATCTCCGGATGTAATTAACATTTTACAGTGCAACAAACAGCACTGATTACGTATTGTTTATATGTTCAGATGTGATAACAAAACTAACGTGGTTCCATTTAAAAAAACGTAGGTTTATGTTAAAAAACATACTTCCGTGCGTTTTTGTATGGTTTGTATTAAACAATTACACTAGCCCCTCTCCTCACGTTCGGTCTGTGGAATCGGTTCGTCAGTACTTGATGTGTTTTACGAAATATATCCAGCGGTAACGTTCGGTGACTCACCCTGTATATATATATATATATATATATATATATATATATACGATGAGTTTGTACATTATTAAGGTAAATACGTTGTTTGTTCTCTATCTAAATCTTTCATTTGATAAGTATGCCTATCAGTAGTTAGTGCCTTCAGTAGTTAGAATCTTTTATTTAGCTGGCAGTGTTGGCGCTCGCTGTATTGCAGTAGTTCGAGTAACGAAGATTTTTGTGAGGTAAGTGATTCATGAAAGGTATAGATTATTGTCAGTCAGGGCCATTCTTTTGTAAAGATTGTTGAAAGTCAGATTGCGTTGCGCTAATATATATATATATATATATCAGTTCATGATATCGAATGTTACGAACTTACTGTTTTTGACGGACACGTCAAGATCGTCCGCTCTCAAAACTCTGCCATCTCTCTCCCCACATCCACCACTGCTGGCGGCTCACCTCCAACTGCGCAACGCTACGTGCTGTTCGCATCCAACTGCCCAACACTACAATAGCAAATATTCCAGCAATGCAAACCAGCCACAGACGTCACACAGGACAGTCAGTGATTTTCATCTAGAGCGCTACGTGGCGTTACCAACATAAAAACCTAAACAGCCTACTTACAATATGTCTGAAATGAACACAGAACAGTACATGGCATCACTCAACAACATGTATTGTAATGGAGGGTAAAGCGGAGTTTTCGGCATACCGCTGTGGATATCAGAATTATCCACATCAGGTGAACTGACCAATAGTCAGATCGCTCCCCATGATCTCACTGGCTTTTAATAAAATCTGTTACGCGGTGGGTAACAACTACAATAGGAGTGCCCCTAGCAAACAGGCATGGCTGTTGCACTTCAGAGAAGCTAGCAGGAAGGGGAATCAACTTACAGTGATATGCAACAGTGCTCCACATTAATCAAAGTTCTCTGGTAATATATGTAAAAAAATTATTACAGGATCTGTTCGACGATAATAAATACAGAGAAGAAGACAATTAACAGTTGTTGACATGGGTAAGTACTAATCTAACAGCAAAGACTGGACTCCTTGTGTCAATGGCATCAAGTATGCTTGAAGTATGTGATGATAAATCCACGTTGGACACTTAGTGATTACATTAAACCTACTCGCAGTTGAAAATACGGAATACAAAATTGTTAAGGCTTTCGTGGACAGTTGTTGACAAACTGCCTATTTCCTTCTGTATCGACGTTCGTCTGATAATTTTACTGACATTTCACCAACACGAGTGGCTGGAATTGTCAAAGCTTCACCCTCCATTACCGGTAGTGAACTGGAGCCGAGCTCGCGGTGGCAGACTATATGTGAGTCCAGTTTATGCGCTAGTGGCCAGTGTTGCGGCAAACTTACTTGCAGCTGATTTATAAAGGTGTTTCCATCTTCTTTATAATTCTGAAACTTCCTGAATGTTAAGAAGTGGTCGTTATCAAAATTTGTAGTTCCACTTGCAGCTGATTTATAAAGGTGTTTCCATCTTCTTTATAATTCTGAAACTTCCTGAATGTTAAGAAGTGGTCGTTATCAAAATTTGTAGTTCCACCAAGCGGTGCTGATTCGACCATCGTATCCCATTTTCTGCCTTTTGTTTCCATACTGCTACTTTCTTCTTGTTGAACCGCTGTCGGGTAATTTAGACTTTCTAAGTGCTTGCTGCACCGTCTTAACGGCACCCAGCTAGTTGTGTCTACTTACCCTGCAGTTAACATGTCATCTGTTTAAGATACGTTCTCGCATCCTTAACTTACGCCCCGTATCGGTCCTGCGTCTTGCCTTGCCAGCGCCATCACACCTGTGCTTGTACACCTGTGACTGGACTGGCTTGACACCAACCTGCATGCGTCGCCGTGTGACCAAGTAACATCGGATCTTGATATGGCATTATCATTTCTGTTTGTTTTGAAACTATTGTTATGTCTCGCATTTCGCGTAATTTTGACTGCAGGTTAGCTGTTTCTCTTACATTAGTTTGATCGTTGTTGTTTCATCTGAGCTACCAAATGAGGACTTTTTGTATCCTAGATTACACTCAATTTCGGCTCTAGATGACTTTTCGCATTCTTTCTCACTTTCTGTATCCCGTTTTACAAAGTATTGTGTTGTGGTCTTTGATCACTCTTCACATTTCGGACATTCCGTGTCTCACTCGTATTTACATCAAGACGACCTTTAGTCAAGTCTTGTGAGATGGCGGAGGGTTTTATGGACTCTGAACTCTAGCTGCAGCTATAACTGCGCTCCTCCATGCTTTGCAATATTTCTGAGTTCAACCGTTCTAATTGTTTTTGTTTTTTCAATCACTTGTAAAACTTCTATTGTCGAGTTTCGGTAACGTGGTGCATGTTGATTTCTATCGTGCATTCGTTTTATTGCTTCTCTCGCCCTACGCCAAGCCCTACTGGCTATTACTTTGACAGTGCGTCTTTGTTCGTGCTCTCGACGCCCTATTGAGTCTCGTCGCATAAGGTGTCTAATTCGCCTTGAATTTTCGTTGTTTCTTTCTGCACAAGGATTATACTTTTCTCCATGTGTTTTTGTTGTGATATCAATGCCTAAATAGAGTCGGGGCTATCTTCGCGTCGTGTATTACACAGTCTAACTGTTCATTTAGTGCCCCTTCCGTCTCTCAAGTTTCTTTTCAATTTTCTCAAATCTCTTGTGGGGTTTATTTTTGTCTATCTGATATTTCTTGACAGTTCTTGACAGGTTTGTTATTGACTTACGGGAATTTGACTACTCTGTTCCTGCAAAAATTCGAACATGTCAAGTTCGTCCTCGTCGTTACTGTCCTTTTTTCCTATTACCATTGATTACAATCTTCCCCTGTTTCATTAGTCAAATGCGTATTCTTTCTCCAATGTAAACACTACTAGCGCAGTATTCCGTTCTTTACGATCTTGTGAACATCGATTCCCTATAACTGTGTGCGGTTCCACGTAAACTAATTCGTCCTGCTCATCATCGCTCATGGTTTCCGCCACTTCACTCACTAACGATTACTTCTGCTTCCCGACGCCTTTACTTAGTATCTCCGCTTAATTTCTACTCTCGCTTACCAGGTCGCGCTTAATACGATCAGCGCCAGGCTGCTCTTCCAGCTCGATCTTGCCCAACCTCCCTTCCTCCTGACTCAGTTGCGACATATTATTGTTTCCAATGTCGAACTGGACTGACGGTTTGTCGTTCACATAGTGCTGCAAAACAACTAAAAATTGGGTCACAACTACCAGTATCTAAGGAAGAAAGACATCAACGATATGCTAGCAGACGGCATTTCCCGGTGTAAGCGTCTCATCAGGCTAAAATCACCACCACTGATGATGCTTTATCTCAATAAAACGAAACGGGTCTGTTGAGAAAAACACGCATTTTTGTAGTTGCAACGACGGAACAAAAAAGAATTGTAGAGCAACTACGGACAACATGGCCACACAAATTAAGACCTTTAATCTTTTCAAGAAAGCCATTCACGCTCCTATCTGACATCTCTGATCTACGAAAAATTTTTGGAGGACATCAATTTAGTAAAAAATTACTCTACCCTTTACTTTCTCTGAAAATGCATCGTTATTCTCGTGGTGGAACATCACCAAAAATGAAATAAAATAGAATAAAACCAAAAAACGTGAAATATTCAAGCTGCAAGCACACTAGAAAAATGTAAATTTAATTTTTCTATTCATTGTACATGTGTTACATATTTACTTCATTCTTCCGGATCAGCTCAAGTGCCTTTCTTAGAGTGAAAGTGATTTCAATCTTTTGAATAATTTCGAGCTAAATCTTTACTCTGCGAACATCGGCAAAGTAATTGCTGTAGTCATCTAATTACGTCTGCTAATCAGAATCATTAACATTTTCTGAATCCTGGCCGATGCACCTGATTATGACTGCTTATTAGAATTACTATCATTTTTGTCAGTCTTACCATATTTATCTAATTACGTCTGCTAATCAGAATCATTAACATTTTCTGAATCCTGGCCGATGCACCTGATTATGACTGCTTGTTAGAATTACTATCATTTTTGTCAGTCTTACCATATTTATCTAATTATAATCGCTCATCGGAATTACTACCACTTTCGCCATACTAGCAGGTTCGTCTAATTATAACTGCTTATCAGAGTTATCTTCCATTTTTTGCAGTCCTGGCAAGCTCGCCAGTCGCTAATGTACTGGCGTTTTTTACAGCCTCCTCTCCAACTTTTAGCATACAAGGGTCGCATTGAGTGTGTGTAGCAGTGTTATGTTCTGGCGCTGTAGGAGGGAGCATGCATTGCAGAACTGGTTAGACATCTGATGAACGGTTATTTGTAGACTCCTGAAAGAGTTTCTCTACCAAGTAATTTAATTTAGTGAGAGTCGGTAGCCTACACTTAGGATAACTAACCAATACCCAGACTATTACATTTTTCTTACTATCACGTTGTTTACAAAATGATTCAGAATATGAATGATATAGTGATAATTAAATTTAAAGAAGGACTCACGAATCTTGACACAAGTATCATATGGTTAAAGCTGACAATGCTGTGCTACCCAGTAAGTTAAAACAAAGAAGGAAGAAAAGAAGTAAAATCTGCAGAAATGGATTCTGTAATACCTATATTTAAAGAATGTTAACGTAGTTGGACAACAATTCCTAACTAACGTTCAACATTATGCTCTTACTTCGGTGGACACAATACTACAGAGGGTTTAGTATACTACTCCAACTAAACACTGCAGTGGACGAAGAAACAGGCTTGTGGCACCATCAAATGTACTGCACTCTCGGGCGATTGCAATGTTTGATTTACGCTTGCTGCAATGTGTGTCGTTGGATGTATGGGGCGCCAGATGGCTGCATCTGATCCACACTACCGTTAACCTTTGAAACGGCTTATTCTTGACTGAAGCGTCAGTCTGTCTGGCCAATTGACCCTCTACTTCCTTAATCAGAGAACCAGTCTTTAGCACTTTTTACATACATTTAGAAGGTGACTATACAGCCAGTAAGTTGAACAAAACACTGGTGAAAATTCGCTGCGTGGGGCACAATGTTCGAGTCAGTAACATTGCGTGCATCTTATGGTATACAGGTTCCATCAACCTCTCTGGTTCTCCCTATAAAAACTTCCAAATTAGTCACTGAATTCTCTTTTACCAAGCTGGCCTTGAACACTGGATAATGAGACAAAATTATAGCTCTATTACTGCAATTTTGTGTTCTCATGTTTCCTATCTAAATTGTATTCTAATCTGGTTCCCTGCTAAGTGTGGAATGGAAGTGACTTCCAGTACAACGTAACTAATACAGCCACAACCTGATAACACTACAACATGGGTACAAAAGACGCCTCCAGAAGTGCAAGACAAACGACAGCACCGTTCATAACATAAAGATGGACCAACACAAACCACCACTGAATAACGGAAATACTGCAAGAAAAGTCCACTGATTCACTATAAGTGTAAGCAACTTTGGGCATAATTTACACTAATTAAAAATGTGTGATTAGAATTCACTAAAAATTTCATTTCAAAGTTACTAAATGCTTAGTCAGATCTAAAAGTCTCAGCCATTGAATCTGCACAGGATTATAAACTTTATGCTACATGTTCTAACTGTGGATTGGAATGTTCAAAGCAAGTGATATGCTGAGCAGGCATCACCAGTTCCATATGTGAGGGTACAGCTGAGCTTTTGACATACCCTTGTGGATGTCAGAACGATCCACATCTGCTGGACTGGCCACTAGACCGATACCCATGGGCTCATAATGTGACACACAATGGGTAAGTAAAGGGTCAGGTGTGGCCAATCGTAAAAAATAACAAACAGGGTGATCAACTAACTATGAAACGAAACAGTTGTCGTAATTCGTAAGGTGTCAAACAAATAACATTTCCAGTTGACTCGATATGTCACATGTCGTAGTTACGTGAAAATGTACAAATTTTATTAATAGCCAAAGTGGAGCAAATAAACAAACCGACATTTCTTGAATGTAAACCACGAA
Organism: Schistocerca serialis cubense; assembly: GCF_023864345.2. Classification (NCBI taxonomy): domain Eukaryota; kingdom Metazoa; phylum Arthropoda; class Insecta; order Orthoptera; family Acrididae; genus Schistocerca; species Schistocerca serialis. The sequence continues at coordinate 1,004,891,829 of NC_064638.1, read as the reverse complement.
TACTCACACTAGTAATAGCACACAAGAAATTTCCCCAACACGAGCTACGAGATGCAGTTCTCAGGGAAAGGAGAATTTTACGATGGCACACCATCTCACACGGCTAATGGACATAATGAGACGCCACAGCAACTACGTAGGCCGTCAACAAAAGCAGCCTTTGTCCCTGCTTTTAACGACGACCCTTCGGAAAGCCTTTCTACAGGAACACAACCACAGATCGCAGATAAACGTCCGGAGAAACCAAACTCAAAACATTGGTGACTCACTGTAGCCACCTGAGTTAAACCTCACATGTAAGAAAAAGCTCTTTGTCTCAGTATTACATAGCAGAAGTTAAGCTCTGCCCTATGAAAGAAACAATGCCAGTGATAGGCTACAAAAACTCTGGTGGGTGGAGATGTAACAAGTACGAACACCCTGATCGTCCAGAGAGAAGACGTATGGCCACCAGCTTTGATACAGGCAAATTGCAGACAGAATAATTGGGTTATTGTCTTGAAGAAAATGGTCGGTGTTTGAGCACGGCGACTCACTCTGCGCTGAGACAGTTGTGAGAGTCATTATGTGAACACTTGTTCACTGGCTCGTGTTGAATCGTAAGGAGCTAAACTGCTAATTCTCCTAGTGTGGAGAATCGCACCAAGAGCTGACAGTCAACGCTTGTAAGAGATTCGAGGGCAACGACATACGTGCTATTCGAGCCAAATAGCGTGTACCACGCCAATTGATTTAGCTAGGGAATAAAGAGATGTCTCGGCTTCACTGAAGACGTAGGAAACGTATCAGACTGGTGTGTAACAGTCGAAAGAGATTTAGAATAGATTCTCAGATTCACAGCTCGCGCCGACAGCCGCCACTGCCCCCGCCAACACAAGGTATTCACACGTGCTTGCGCTACGCTAGCAAATGATATTCAGTTGACACTCAGAACTCCGGTCATCTCCATCTCTCCTAATTTTTGTACATTCAGTTATGACCTGTAGTTAAACGTATTCACGATTGTTTGGCTTAATTGAAGCAGACACGTAAGATGTGGGATCTAACAAAAAGGTTGAACAGTTGCTGTAGAGGTATAAACTGTTTTAGTTGTGTACTTCTTTTTGATTGCTCTTTACCGACCCCCATTCAATTCTGGGTATTTTCATTGCGCAATTTAGCGTAATTGATATCTCTGGACCAAAGTGTATTTAAATTGTTTGTATTTTTATTGGCCCCCAGACATGGTCATCAACCATCTTACCATTAAAGAACGTTATAATACACTTCACAGTTGTGAACACCCTTTATCAATATTTTACCATCCTGTACATAATTGCCTGACACTGCTATGCCATGAAGTCATACTTAGCATAAGAATAAACCTTAATAAGAAAATGTAAGATTTTCATTTTTTGCTAACATATAGTTATTCCTGAACCCGTAAACTACTGTTAGTGATAACGTTTCCTTTACAGGGAGTGTAGTGGAACCATCATTGATATCGTTGTCTGATTACATCACTGTCCGTACTGCTGCACTCTACTGAACTCTGCATGTGTGGGATGGTATCTTCCTACTTTGCAGGCCATAGTTTCAACACCAAATTCCTAAAACACTCACAGAGCGTCCTTGTGCGATTGTGGTATGAAGACACGTGTTAGAAATTGATCTCTGTTTGTTAAAAAATTTCCTGCGAACATACATGAATAATATATAATTACAGGCTCTCAATGATTACGAGAAATGCAGAAATTAAGAAGTTCAGCAGTTGCTGAGAAATGGCAATAACAATCCAACACTTAAATGTCCTGGCAAAGACCATATGGCACAGATGAATGGCGTAAAACCATGATCTATGCATGAATTATTTGAAGATAAATCTGGAGTGGACACAGAGTGATTACCTGAATCCCCACCGGCCGTTGTGGCCGTGCGGTTCTAGGTGCTTCAGTCTGGAACCACGTGACCGCTACGGTGTGTGATGTCCTTAGGTTAGTTCGGTTTAAGTAGTTTTAAGTTCTAGGGGACTGATGACCACAGATGTTAAGTCCCATAGTGCTCAGAGCCATTTGAACCATTTGAACCTGAATCCTCCAGGATAAAAATAGCTACACGCGCAAGTAGCACTTGTGACCAGGTCCTGAATGAGCCTTCAGTCACTCAAGAAAGTTATTAGATTTGCGAAATGTACCTAATCCTAACAATGCACTTGCAAACACATGGTAATTCTCATACTCTGCACGTCCAAACTGTTGTTTCTAACCGTAGTCAGCACTCAGTTGCGTGGAGCGTTGCGAGCACTGTAATGAGCTGCAGACTGCAACAAATCAGCTGTCTAGCGTATCCATGGACGAAATGTATTCTGTTCCTCGTATCCTGAGTCAAAGCGCTCTCCTCACGATCCCATATGAAGCAAGTTCTCCACCGTATCCCAAGCCAAAGTGCGTTCTCCCCCAACACTGAGGCCTTTCTTCTCCCTACAATTTCTGTTTGTCATGCTCTCCAAAATGGTGTCCAACGATATTGTTACTAGTAATACAAGCATCTCACCTCATAGGAATTATTAAACATTTTTTTTGTAACTCTTCCACTCCTCAACTAAGTTCTCTACTACAGCCAGCACCCACACCTCTAAATTTGCATTTCTCGGTAAATGGCGTCCTGACATCGCCATCTCTGCTACTTTTTTAGATGAACCAACGAGGATCCTTCTCAGAACTTTTTGAGGCAGAGGTTCTTCACACTGCGAACAACAGTGCTGGAAGGTCAGCCCACCACTTTACAAAGAGAAAATAATCACTATTAGCATTCAAGGTCGCCTCCAAAGGAACACTAAGATATTTATCTGTCATTAACTTCCTCTGGCCCACATCCTCAGAAGGTCACTCACTGGCACAAAAACATGTTTTTGACTGAATGGCCCTGCTTGTAGAAACTGAGACTCTGTGCAAGTGCAGGTGATTGCCAACCTACTTTATATGACTTCTGTGAATGTAGGCCTGGGCTCCATATACAAAAAACTGTGGGAACACAACTCAAAGATGGAACTTCTAACAATGCCTGGCTTGTCTGCTACCTCGTCTCATTCTGTCAAACTTTCCTCGCAAAGGCGAACAGGAAATCTTGGGGGGCTAATCCCAACAATAAAGCCGCCCATTCAGAGGCTGACAAGTCGGCCAAACCCACTCTCCTCCTCCCGCCCCCGCCACCGAGCTGGTTGTCGATCCATTTGACTGTGTGTGGTCACATTGTGACTATGTTGTGGATCCACGTGGGCCAAGTCACATGGTAGTTTTCAGTATACCAAAACAGACGGGGAAAAGACGCAGTGCGGGGTGGGAGGTGGAGGTCGGAGCTGGCAGTTAGCGCTGCACTAGTAGAGCCAACATACTTGGTCCCTGGGGGACACAACTGTTATAAAATCATACACCATACACCACATAGGCGAATTTTTTGGGGAAGACCAACTCCAGAGGGGGGGGGGGGGGGGGGAAGTTGACCAATGGTTGGCCTGTGAAATGCAGCTTAAGTCACTGGTCTGAGTCTCTGTATGTAGAGTGGCCCATCATGTACCCAGCTTTACTACAGAAAATATCACATCAAAACAGCCGCTAGAAAAGAGAGAGATAACATAAAAGTAGTGGCTTAATCTTAGCAGTCTGACATTACTGATTACAGATGCTAACTACATTATTAATTGGTGGGAATAGAATTGAGATAGTAAACGATTTAAAATCAGCTGTGAGTAACACATGAGATGTTACAGTCTAGCAATGGTCTGCCACATATCTTACTTCTGAGAATTCATAGTACTTTGGAGCCCGACTGGAAACGTTGCGGTATGGAACGAAGGAAGGGCTGGATGCGTTCTTAGGGAAACTGCATTCTCATATTTTACTAAACTAAGAATTAACAGTGGTTTCTGTCGAACCATTAGGATTACGCCTATCGCTCAGTAAGTCAATGATGGTGTCCCCATGGCCATTGCTCCCGGTTTCTGACTCCACTAAACTACATGCAATTTCGACGACTAATGAAGATACAGGTAGGAAAAAGTGGTTCAAATGACTCTGAGCATATGCGACTTAACTTCTGAGGTCATCAGTCACCTAGAACTTAGAACTAATTAAACCTAACTAACCTAAGGACATCACACACATCCACGCCCGATGCAAGATTCGAACCTGCGACCGGAGCGATCGCTCGGCTCCTGACTGTCGCGCCTAGAACTGCACGGCCCCTCCGGCCGGCTGCAGGTAGGAGAGCATTGATAGTTGTCTTTATTCGAAGAAATCTTGTACTGTGCTTTAACACCTCTACACCCGCTTCTCTATTCGTAAAAACTTGCCTTGTCTTATCGACTTTTATTATGAGTATTTGGTAGCGTCTGTTACACTAAAACCTTGAATGTCATTCGCAACGTCTAACTTTGCACACGTTACTAAAAACAATAACACTAATAATTTAAAGTGTATTTTTGAATAAACCGAACTCTCCGACTCACATATGTACATGACTGAATATCAGCGATGCTATTCATATTTCTTGAGAATCGTTCAGTTTATAAACTAGGGGGTCGTTGTATCCAGCAACAAATTTCCCTTCTCACCTTCAATTATTGATCTCATAATTAATACTGTACTTCTCAATAAACCACACAGTCAGCATTTACCAATGACGCAGGAACTAATGCTAAGGTACCTTGACATCTTTACTCCAAAAAATCAATAATTCTACTAGCTAATACCGGTCGCCACGTCCTCAAGGCAAATATATTGAAAGCAAGTCCGTTCAATAAACTTAGACCAGTTAATGAATTTGTATTTTAATAAATGTAATTATACAGGGTGGCACACGGAAAACCATTCCAGAGAACAGACTCCTCACCAGTTACGCAAGAATTGTCGCCCATCAGGAAAAGATAAAACAAAAAATAGATAAACATATAGTAATTAGATAATAGGAAAGTAACAAATAAGCTAATGCATGCAAAAGCTTCGAAACTATAGATGACAACTGGCGGGCAACAATAAATAGTCTAATACTCGGGGCAGGTTTTTCATGCTTCACTACGTAGTTTTTCGCTCCAGAATTACACTAAGAAGACTTTTAATTCGAACCTTACTTTAAAACCGTTGCGAAGAAGAAATAAAATTAGTAATGGTCATTACAATGGAGCAACTTCAATTTTGAGACTTTCAGTAAACACATTTAAACAAATGAGTTTAAGCAAGTACTGTTACAAGCAACCCACCAGCGTTGCGTGTCTCCACTTTCTTACTTTAATAAACCACACAAATACTGCATTCACTGTAGTTTGTTTCTACTCAATAATACTAATTTTGAGATCGAATTTAAGCAAAGTAATGGTAGTTACTTAAAATAAGATTGTAACACTTCTTAGAATTAACTGTTAGTGGATTGAAACAAAAGCAATTTTCAGAGGAGTGTTTGTTAATAAAAGTCTAGTTTACTTTTAGATGAATAACGACATACGTTGTCTGTAGCTTATCTTGCCAGATGCTATGTAGTTGACAATGTGGCCCAAGAATACTTCCACAGATTCTTCTTCTCTCATTAATTCGATTGATCAAAGACCCCTTGTTATCTGCCTTTGAGAATAATTCTTGATGTAAGTTGATGTAATCCATGTAGTACCACATTTTGACCTGGAAAAATATTGTATCATGACTACAATCAGCATGACACGGCTTATTATTGTAGAGTTGTTATTCATTGCCTACTTCCATAAATTTCACCAAAGCCGTCACCAAGTATCTAATGTCTTACGGAGCGAGCCAATACGTAAACTCAGATACTGTTGGCTGGCTACTTCCTTATTGTTCACTGTGTCTGTGGTATGCTCTGTTCCACACAAAACGAAAATGACAAGGCACACCTGCTAATCCTATCACGAAGCTGTCCACTGTCAACCTGTTCTACCTTCGCCCTAAAAAAAGGCGTTCCTGAAAAGGAGTAACAAGGGGAAAAGCTTTGGCCGCCATCAGGCCCAACGGCTTCCTCATTTCTTGACAGAACGCTAGTTTTTTCGTGACAATGAAAAAGAACATCCTCAGGAAGAGCTCGAACTTTAAAATTATCATAACAATGAAATAAATGTGTTGTTACTAATCGCAGTATATTTTTCGATGGTTTGGTAACATATCTCGACCTATAATCATCTTAAATTTATCATTAGTAAATCATACTAGATATCAACAGCACGCCATGTAAATGTGAAACTAAAGATTTTCCATTAAGGTGCTCAAAAGATGTCTGACAGGCACTTCCTTCCCTAGCTTTTATCCCACGTAGTATAAAGTCCACTATTTCAAGATTTTATTTTATTATTTAACTCTCTGGCCGGATGCTCTTCCTCACGGCACAATGAAGGTAACCTAAGGGAGGTAAGTCGAGTATGGTATCCATCAATAAACCGTATGAAGTTTGTTCTCATATACATCTACATCATAGTCCACTCGCCGCCTAATGGTGCGTGGCAGAGGATCCTTTTGCACCACTATCTGATCCCTCCAATCGTGTTCCACTCGCGAATAGAATAGTGCGTGGGAAGTATGACTGTCGGTAAGCCTCTGTGTTGGCTCTAAATTCTCGTATTTTCTCCTCGTGGTCAATTCGCGAGATGTATATGGGGGGGCGGGGAAGTAATATGTGGTCCGATTCCTCCTGAAATGTGCTAATGTGCTGTCCCGAAATTTCAATACTAGCTCTCTCCGTTATGCACAACACCTCTCTTGTAGCGTCTACCAGTGGAGTTTGTTTAGCATCTCCGTAACGCTCTCTCTCCAGCTAAACGATCCCGTGAAGAAACGCGCCGAACTTCATTGGATATTCTCTATCTCCTCTATTCGTCCTACGTGATAATGTTCACAGATAGATGAACAATACTCAAGTAACGGGTGAACAAGCACCTGATAAGCACTTCTTTCGTGGATGAGTTACGTTTCTTAAGTTTCTTACGGCGAATCTGAGTCTGGAGCCTGTTTTTCCCACTATTTTATGTGGTCATTCCACTTAAGGTCGCTCTGCATAGTTACCACCAGATATTTTACGGCAGACGTTGCCTCCAGCTGTTTGTCATCAGTAGTGTAGCTGTACGGTAGTGGATTTTTTCCGTATGTGTTAACAGTATGTTACATTTACCATATTTACGTACAGAGTCAACTGTGGGAGCCTGCACCATTCATCAGATCTCTGTAGGTTCTTCTGCAAATTCTTACTACCTTCTGGCGTTGCTGCTTAGTTATAGACAACTGCGTCATCTGCGAACAGCCGTAAAGAGCATCCGACGCTTTCTACCTGACCATTTATATATATTGTAAACAGCAACGGTCCTATCACGCTTCCCTGTGATACGCCGGATATTACGCACCTTTACATCTGTCGATTTAGTTCCGTTAAGAGCGACGTGTTGAGTTCTATCTGCAAGAAAGTCTTGAACCTAATCGCAGATCTCGTCCGATACTGTATAAGCTCGTATTTTTTTCATTAAACGGCAATGCGGCACGGTGTCAAATGCCTTAATGAAATCAAGGAGCACGTCATAAACCTGAGCTCCGTTGTCTACTGCGCTGTGGATGTCATGGAGAAACAGAGTGAGTTGAGCTTCGCAGGAACTCTGTTTGCGGAATCCATATTGATTTTTATAGAGAAGATGTTCATTTTCGAAAAACGTCATAATTCTTGGGCATAAAACATGTTCCGTAATTCTACAACAGACTGATCTCAACGATATAGGTCTATAATTGTGTGGATCTGTCTTGCGGCCTTTCTTAAAAACGGGAATGACCTGCTCTTTTTTTTCAGTCTTTAGGTACTTTTCGTTGCTCAAGCGATCTACGATAACTAACTGCTAGAAGGGGAGCAAGTTCTCTGTATGTTTTCTCATTATAATTGCTTGTGTGTCCCATTCTCTAAAGCGGACTTTTGGGACCAGCTCAGCATGTGCCTACACAAACGTCAGAACCCGGCTAAAAACCACGCCCAGACAGCGCTGTTGTAAGGTCTTTAACCCGCCGTGCGGATTGATTCGGGCTTAGCTCACCTTCCTGTCTCGCAAGCTAGCTCGCTGTACATTTCTCTACCCGAGCGGGTCACCTTCCGGATGGACTCTCTCCTGCTGAAATGTGCCATCTGCTAGTGTCTAAATGGTGGGTCAGACTCTAGAACATTCCTGTCAGTAGGAAGGATTGTAGGTGTCATGCTGCATAATAGTCTAAGAATGATACATAGCCTCTGCTTCCTGCCATTATCGTAACAGGATGCTTGAAATAGGCGTTTCTCCTGTGGGGTTTCATTTTTGCAACAGGTGGGGAAAATGTGGAAGGACAAAGGAAACAGTAAAACTGATGGCGAAGAAAGGGTTTCTGGAGACTTAGGTAGGAAGGGGACAGAAATGTGTGAAAAGAAGTAATGAAGAGATTAGGAATGGAGGTTGGGAGAGTTTTGTACTGCGCAACACTCCATTGTGATTTCAATAATAAAAATCTATGTAGATTGTGGTAAATTATTTATTTTTAATTTCAGTAACCGGTTTCGATCTGTACGACTATCTTCAAACTAAAAGCTATGATTATGGCTATGATTATAATATTTGTAATAGTGGACGTACATCAAAAACCATTCACACCCAACAAAAAACATAAAAGCAACGAAGTTATGATATAAAAAGAAATGATGTACAACCCAGATGACGCGGGGAGCCAGTTCACAGAGGTGCAGTGTAGCACCTACTGCTGGCTGCCAGACATTGCTAACTAGGTAGTAGGCGCTATACTGCACGTCCGTGAACTGGCTCCCCACGTCATCTGGGTTGCTAACTGAGTTATTAGGTGTTCGGTTTTTTACCAAAGTGTTCGGCATTGTAGCCCCATGTTCGATGTTCGCTACCAAAGTACATTTGCAATCCCAAGTCAATAAACTTCTGGTGCTCTGTTGCCAGCCGGGCGTGGCCTTGATTTATGGTTGTCCGTCTCTTTCTCTCTCTGCATTCGGCTGCTGTCTCCCAGCCAGCCTACGCCGCACACACTTTAATCCAGCGCCGGGCACAATGTGCCAAACTTCACGGAGACCGTGTGTTTGTGGCACGCGTGCGGACCACTGCTCGGCCTGTCTCTGCTTTGCTCATTCCTTCCCGTAAGTACTCAGTTCAGTGTAACATTTCATTTACTACTGATGTGTGGCATTTTTCGATCGGTACAGCTCCCTTCAGTGTGATAGAATAGTGATGTTAGCGCTAGTTAGCCTTTGATATTTGTTCGTTGTATGAAGGACGCTCGCAGGTACAGTGTATGTTTGCACAAAATGAAGTAGTGTAGCCATTTGACGTCACAAGTCTTTCAAAATGAATGAGAATGACAGATAAGAGGGATGAGAATTCTATATCTGTTATGCAGTCAAATAAAGGACGCGTATCGAAATTTACTACGAAACGATGTTGCAACACCATGCAGAAATAATGTAATTATTTAGATGACATTGCAAGAGCAAAAAATTGCAGTGATCAACAGAAGCGATCATTGTTCAGTACATCAAAAAGCGCTTTGTGTTGAATTTGCAGGCGTGCAGCACGTGAAGAAATTGATGGTATGAATACTAAAATCTCTGTCGTCTAACATAGTATCCGCTGTCGGTCGCAAGAGATTTCCATGTAAATGAACGAAAAGTGTGAGATGTTTATATATTACTGCAAAGTACGTTGGTTAAGTCAAGGGGCATGCCAAGAACGATTTTTCGATTTAAAACTGGCTGTTGTTGAATTTATGAAGAAAAAAGAAATGCAGGAATGAAAATTATTACTTCCGGAATGGATTGCGGACCTCAAATTTTAAGTGTAACTGATTGCACATTGCCCACCGTGAGACACTGAATGGTAAGAAACAACTTTTTCCTGATTTTATGGAGATACATTTAAACATAAAGCCGTGTTATCAAAGGGATACATTCTGGCAAAGACGGTTTAGTTCCTTAAGTCGCTCCCATTAAAGAAAATGCAAAATCTGAAGAATTCATTATGGATTTGAATTAAAAGCAATCTCAGACGTTTTGAGGACACTGTCAGTCTTACATCCGTTTTGAGCCGTTTTCGAGATCGTTTGCCCTATTATAAAAATCCATTCATCATACAAATAAACCTGATATAAACAAACACAAACGCGAGATTGGTCAGAAGCCGTAGCATACGTACGCTGATGTCGTTACGGTCTTGAAAGTATTAGGTATATTATTACTAAGTTACGTTGAATGAAACTAAGATATTCAAATGTATTCATAGCCATCATCGTTTTAGCTACGTAGTTTTTGTTACAAAAATCGTGTACGGTCATGGCCTCGACAGCGTTGTGCTCTGATTGTCGCATTTTTAATGCGCAGTATGAAAATGGCTGAGACTGCTTTCTGTTCCGTGTATGGAATACGGTCAAAAAGTGCCGAGAAATAGGCTGTTATTAAAGTTTTTCATAAATTTAAGGAGATAATCGGCTTTCAAGTTTTCCCAGCTGCTGTATGTATCACAGCTAACCAAGAAGCAACGTTGGAGGTGTAGCGCAGTCGGTATGAATGGTCCTTTGGTTCATTTCTCCCCGCTACCACTTTTTTTTTTCTCGCTCAGTTTGAAAGACCTACCTCTCGTAACTATAAAACTAATCATCATTTTTTATGAGTAATGCACGTCTTCTAGCTTGTAATTACGTATTGGAAGCGAAATTCCTGTTTTCATTTCAAATACAAATTCTTAATCATCATTGTTTTATGAAAGGCTGTTCATAAAAGTTGCTTAAATAAGAAAACATTACAATTTCATTTTTAAGGCAAGAATGAGAAACCAAATCCTCTTTATTTCGACTATGTCCATCATTTTATACCACAGAGATAGATAAGTATCATAGAAACATGGAAAACAATCATTTTCACGGCACCGAGAACTAATGCTGCACTTTTACATTTTCTACTGTACCATGAGACAGGCGAAATACCCCAGACTTCAAGTAGAATACAATAATTCCAATCCCAAAGAAAGCAGGTGTTGACAGATGTGAAAATTACTGAACTATCAGTTTAATAAGTCACGGCTGCAAAATACTAACGCGAATTCTTTACAGACGGATGGAAAAACTAGCAGAAGCCGACCTAGGGGAAGATCACTTTCGATTCCGTAGAAATATTGGAACACTTGAGGCAATACTGACCCTACGACTTATCTTAGAAGAAATATTAAGGAAAGGCAAACCTACGTTTCTAGCATTTGTAGAATTAGAGAAAGCTTTTGACAATGTTGACTTGAATACTCTCTTTCAAATTCTGAAGGTGGCAGGAGTAAGCTGTAGGGACCGAAAGGCTATTTACAATTTGTATAGAAACCAAATGGCAGTTATAAGAGTTGAGGGGCATGAAAGGGAAGCAGTGATTGGGAAGGGAGTGAGACAAGGTTGTAGCCTCTCCCCGATGTTATTCAATCTGTATATTGAGCAAGCAGTGAAGGAAACAAAAGATAAATTCGGAGTAGGTATTAAGATCCATGTAGAAGAAATAAAAACTTTGAGGTTCGCCGATGACATTGTAATGCTGTCAGAGACAGCAAACGACTTGGAAGAGCAGTTGAATGGAATGGATAGTGTCTTGAAAGGAGGATATAATATGAACATCAACAAAAGCAAAACGAGGATAATGGACTGTAGTCGAATTAAGTCAGGTGATGCTGAGGGTATTAGATTAGGAAATGAGACACTTAAAGTAGTAAAGGTATTTTTCTATTTGGGGAGCAAAATAACTGATGATGGTCGAAGTAGAGAGGATATAAAATGTAGACTGGCAATGGCAAGGAAAGCGTTTCTGAAGAAGAGAAATTTGTTAACATCGAGTATAGATTTAAGTGTCAGGAAGTCGTTTCTGAAAGTATTTGTATGGAGTGTAGCCATGTATGGAAGTGAAACATGGACAATAAATAGTTTAGACAAGAAGAGAATAGAAACTTTCGAAATGTGGTGCTACAGAAGAATGCTGAAGATTATATGGGTAGATCACATAACTAGTGAGGAGGTGTTGAAGAGGATTGGGGAGAAGAGAAGTTTGTGGCACAACTTGACTAGAAGAAGGGATCGGTTGGTAGGACATGTTTTGAGGCATCAAGGGATCACCAATTTTGTATTGGAGGGCAGCGTGGAGGGTAAAAATCGTAGAGGGAGACCAAGAGATGAATACACTAAGCAGATTCAGAAGGATGTAGGTTGCAGTAGGTACTGGGAGATGAAGAAGCTTGCACAGGATTGAGTAGCATGGAGAGCTGCATCAAACCAGTCTCATGTCTGAAGACCACCACCACAACAATAACAACAACAACAACTGTACCATTACAATATGAACCAAACAGATCTGATCTGGAGCCAAGTTGTGGGATTTGACCCGAGAAGTAACAAAATTTTTAAGCTGCCGGACGTATTGCAATTAACGCACGCAGCTTTTCACATGTCACTGCCGAAAGCTGGCGGGATACAGAAAGGCTCGTCATAAAAGAAGAAGAGAAAATGAGACGCCTGGTTCGCTTCGTGGATTCTGCTGTTGGTAGGCTCCTTGTCAACATAGCAGGTGACACTTCAAGAACTAAAATGTATTTCTCGGATTCATATAAGGATTTAAGGAAGGAGCTAAGAGATTCCCAGACGACTGACTAAAATTAATGTCTTCAGTGGCTTCAGTATTCAACAGTACGGTGAAATCCCTGCAGTATGCTTTAGCATTACACACAGCTCGCTCAGAAAAATTAATGTATGTTTAAGTTAGAAATTTTCATTTCTCTTGTTTGTAATTAGAATACTATGTCAGGTGAGAACGAGTACATTTTATGCTTTCCGTCTAGCCACCTAAGAAGCGCCCGGTAGTGCTGGAGTTTCTCCGAATATTATTTAATTCTCTTTGAAAATTAAATGTCATTCGAAGCTAAATTGTTTTTTGCCCGTCTCTTTTCACGTCTGAACTGCAACTGCTCACATCATTGTAAGTTAGTTGGACCGCTGACTAACCAGTGCTGTTCAAGTTTAATGCGCTGGTATAGCTGTTGTCCCGCATTATCCATCAGTCTATGTGCGTGTATCACAGCATAAAGCGTATCCTTATGATCGCACTTGACTGTGCTGGTAACTCCTTGGCTTTCGATCCATGTGAAATAAAATCCAGCGAGATTCAACGAAACGCGGAAGAATACATGGCGTAATGTTAACATCTGGTTTATCCTTATGATGAATAGAGTATAGTTGAAAGTGCACCGTGCATGTGCAGATGTAGCTCATTGACCTATAAGGTCATTGTCGTTTTAATGACAATTCATTTTACGTTAAAACTGTCCAGGACGCCTACATTGCTCTCATTAGGTAGTGTTTGCACTTCTCTGTAATGAGGTTGCAGAATTGTTACAATATTTCTGTCGACATGATTATGAAACTAAATAAGTCACAATTACGTGTCAACTTGAGTGTGAAAACGTGTGAAATTGTCTGCATTTATCCACTTGCCTACAGTCTGTACCAGATAAAAATGATATTACGTCTTCAATGTGCCAAAAATAATTAAATAATGCTTAAAATTTGTTTTATATCTGTTCTGTGGTTTTGAGAAGTGTGAAATATAAAACCAAGTCGTATGCAGTGCGATTTCATTGCCATTCAAATGTGGCGCACCCGCATTTTCCCTCTTTCTCCTCTCCAAGCACTCAGACAGCGGTGGGGGACATGTGCAGTGAGGCTGAGCACTATGGCAGTCGTGCCACGACTTGGCCCACAAGCCATAATTTTGGTCGCACTTGATTTATTCGGTTGAATGTCCGAGTTCAGCACAATTGCGTTTTTACTCTACTGTCTGTAGTGATTCGTATGTGTATCTAACCTACTTAGGATTTAGCAAAACTTAATATGATGATTCCTACTGATTTGGTTAGACAATATTAATGTACAACAACATCACTATAACCGTATATAACCCTTGCTTTATGGCCAAAAACTGCTTTAGGTACAATTTTCTCCTTTGAAACCTATTGGTGTGGTACATTATATAATATTATTTTGATTGTTAGAGAAACATTGAAAAGAATAATATATAATTAACACTATGTATTAATTCTCCACGCAGATGAAACATAACACCATCAGATTTCTTGTGCTTTCAAAAACGCGTGGGTGCAAGATGGCTAGATGTCTCCAGTTGAATTAACCAAGCAGACGACAAACACTAGGCCAGATTAACATTGTTTAAGTTTGAAGAATGATGGCATGAGGGCTCTTATTCAATGTAGTAATGGACAGAAACAGCTTTAATCAGTGCGATCAAAAAATGTTTCAAACAGCATTCAATCACGTTCTTATTCCATTTTCTAAGGGTTTGAAAGAGCAAATAGCTATAATTAAACTCAGTGAAACCTATCATGCGGTGAAAGATGGACACAATTACAATTCCATTGACTGTAACAATAAATTACCTTTCATACTCTATAATGACTCTGAATTTGCTTCAAAGGTGCAGTTAGGTAGAACAAAAATGTAGGTTTCGAGGCCATATTCTATAGCAATTGTCGTAAATGAATAAAAGATCGAAACAGTCCATCTTAATAGATATTGATGCTTCCAGTAAAGGCAATAGGACATTTTGCCCACCTGTAATAATTTTCTTCGATAACGAAGTTGGAACAATTACAATGTCACGCTTCAACGACCACAAACCTGTTTTCATGGAAATCATTTTTCAAACTGCGAAGAAACGCCTTTAATTAAATGAACCATGTTATGGTCCAACGCTAGAAACAAATTCGTTGTTGGCTTGGAAAAGCAGAAGTATACATTCGCTGTAATTTGAAATTTGCAACATGCAAAGACTTTTACCAAAAAATTAAAGGTAAAAATATTTGTTGAAAACTGTACCTAGAAATAAAATGATACTGTATAAGTTTTAACGTTTACTAAGTATTTTCAGGTGTTCACGCCAACGTCAGCAAGAACTTTCGCCAAACAGCGTTCGATGATTTTCTCGTTTTAATCTGGAAACCCTAGTTGAAGATTTTATTTTAAATCATAACTACGTTAAGTTTATATTACCGTTAGGTGGATAAGTTTTGTCATTCATGAGCCATTATAAAAGCTATAATTTTCAGAGCCTTTGTATCAGAATTAAAAACAAATACTTTATTGCACACTGGACTGCTTTTTATTGTTAAAATATTACGTAAGACCGCTGCGGTTCCTCAGTGACGTCAGAAATTGTTTCTTTCTTATACGGAGACAGTTGTTGCTTGTGTTCTTCTACCAACAGGAGCCACTCTCGTTAATCGAAGTCAGCCAGTGCAGTGAAAGTGTTAAATGTATAGGTTTTTTGTTTTGTTTGTTGCGGTATTACGGAGTTCCGTAAATCAGTGAGAAAGAAATAGCGGTTTTGTTTCAAGTTATGCGAATTTGTGTTGCCATGTTTTGGGATCTATCACACAACAGAGACGTACTGAAACATATACTTCTTACTTCATTATAAAGTTGAGTTGATGTAAATAAACGAAAAACTCTAAAAAGTGACAATGATTAAACGAATAATTGCTAGTTGTCAGCAGGGTGGTTAGGGGACAGAGATGTTTTAAATTCGAAGTTGTCCTGGCCACCACGTACCCTACTTGCACCATTTTCCCGTATGTCGCTGAACAGTACAGGCTGCCAGATGCCTTCACCTCACTAAAATTTGACAAATGCAGGATATCACTGTACGTAAGGTTCATATGGAACGTACGGAAATACAGCATTTTTGTTTCCACTTAACAGTCTGGCTATGGCGTTTGGGTGAGTGTTTCAGTTTGAAGTATTCTGGTTTATCGTCACTGGCACTCGAACTTATATGTACTGTATGTATGCCATGATTGTAGTGCCCTGCAAGTTAGCAACTTGGACAAGCATATAGCCGTAGCAGAACGCAGCGTCGAGCTATCGTTGTAGATAATCATTCTGCTGATCTCTAACTCATCTGTTGGACTGCCTTTGACGTCGTCATGAGATACTGGTAACTACTTTCCTGGAACATAAGAGAGGAATCTGCTAGATCTAGGTGCACGCGTGACGATCTTATCTGGGATGTACATTAAGTGATCTCACACAAGGAAGCATATGACAAGCAGAAAAATTTTATGTTCAGATCAACATCGCTAGATTACAAAATTTTTTCTTCATCCCTTGCACATCAGCCAATTAGTAACTGTATCTTCAGATCTCTAACGTTCAAATAAATATTCTCAGCATTACGCACGTCCTAAGCGTATTCTACTTATGTTCTTTGAAATTCAGGTGCAATGAATATCCACGCCGCCCTATTCAGCAATATCCTCACTCGCCAGTATCTCAGAAACACGGATACTTCAGCCATAGTTGAAAAAAAATGAAGACTAGGTTTTTTGTCTTTCACTATTCTGTATCTAAAATAGTTGCTGACAATGGTGTAACAATAGCTGTTTATGTCATTCGCAACTTTAATTCGTTTATAGATAATGTTTATGTCCATTAAGTATGTATTCTGTATATTTACGTAATATATTTTCTGTCATTATTAAGTTCCGCTCTCATTTTGTGCCAAATATGAACTCTTTATTCCCCACTGACCTTACCTCCACGGGGCTTATTGAGTACCCCAACGATACAGATAGCCTTACTGAAGATGCAACAACAGCAGAGTTATCTGTGGAGAAACCAGACAAACGTGTGGTTCCTGAAGAGGAGTAGCAGTTGGAGGGGAAACAGTCTGGATTATTGACTGATCTGGCCTCGTAACATCTGGCAACATGGACCTGCTGTGCTGATATGGTGAACAGTTGAAAGCAACGGGAATCTATAGCCGTTACTTTTGCCGAGTGCATACAGCTCTGCTATATGGTTAAATGATGATGCCATCCCCTTATGTAAACAACTTTCGATGTAAAATAGACCCTCCATAGGATCTCCGAGAGGGAACTACTCAGGAGGATGTCACCATCAGGAAAACAACAGTGGCATTCTATGGATAGGAGGGTGGGATCTTAGATCCCTTAACTGGGCAGGTATTAGCAGTTTTAAAAAGGGAGATGGGTAGGTTGAAGTTAAATCTAGTGGCACTTAGGTAAGTTACTGGCAGGATGACCAGGGCTTCTGGTCATGTGATTACACAGTTCTACGTATAAAGTCAAATAGGTATAATGCTGGAATAGTCTAATAATGAATAAGCAAATAGGAACGTCGGTAAGGTACTATGAACAGTGTAGTGAAGCCAATACTCACAGCATCAGTACAAGTTTATACGCCTACTACCTCCGCAGTTGATGGAGAGACTGAAAGAATATATGATTATATAAAAGAAATTATTATGATGGGAGACTGTAATTCGATAGTAGGAAAAGAAAAAAATAGTGTGAGAATACGGTAGGGGAAGGAAATGTAAGAGAAATCTTCATGGTAAAATTTCACAGGGAGAATGACATAACCATCACTAACGTTTGTTTTAAAAATCGTAGAAGGTTGTATACGTGGAAGGGACTTGGAGACATGGGTAGATTTCATACTGATTGTACGACGGCCGTTCAATAAGTAACGTAACACTTCTTATCTGAAAGCAGGTTAGTTTTTTTCAGGAGTCCAATACACCATATTATTCTGCAGTCTTTTGGTAACAAAACTGTTTTCCAACACAATCTCCGTTCAGTGCGACAGCCTTAAGCTACCTACTGTGAGGGACTGTAGGCCCGTATGGTACCGCTCTACTGGTCGAGGTCGGAGACGTCTTGCTGCATCAATAACCTACCCATCTTCCACGTACTGCTCCTGCTAATGAGATGGAAGTCGGAAGGTATGACATCCGAGCTTTAGGATGGATGAGGAATAACAGTCCAATGAATATTTGTGAACTCATCTTTGGTGCGCAGACTTGTGCGAGGCCCTGCATTTCATGCACGAGGAGAAGCTCGCTTGCGTTTTTGTAGTAATGAACACACTGAAGTATTTTCTTCAGTTTCCTGACAGTAGCGAGATATACTTAACAGTTGATCGTTGCACCTTGAGGGAGGATATCAAACAGAATAACCCATTCATAGTCGCAGAAGACAATCACCATGACTTGACCGGATGAGGGTCGGCATCGAGCTTTCTCTTTGTTTACGGTTCTTAATGATAATCCCATGCTTGATGGCTTGTGACGATGTTCGACAAAAATTGTCACGATCGCCTCGTAACAGATGGTCCTTCGTTGGTGTTTCCGGTCTTCTGTTAGGCGGCGTGGATCCCAGCGGGCACACACCTTTGAATACCCCAGCTGGTGGACTAGGGCGTCAGCACTACCAACAGAGACGTTGGGGTAGATGGTGACAGCCTCGACGTGGCCTACCCCCCCAGTATCGTGCCGCACAACGATCGCATTGCGAGAAGAAAATCGAAATGCTCAGAACGAGCTGCGACACGAGAAGCAAATGTCACCACCAAACGGCGGCCGGACGTAGTAATACCTCCCGGCCCTCACAGGCGAAGTTACGCAAGAGAGCGAGACAAATGCCTCAGTTTCCCGCCCGGAGCCAAGTGCGTGGACGAATACGTATATGCCAAGTTAACATAGAAGGATACACGAGGACAAAAGGAGACATCCTCACAAAGCTACTAACAGAAGAAAAAATTGATGTGCTGACCTTGCAGGAAACACATCTATCAGAAGAAAATATCTCGAGACTTCTAATACCAGGCTATGAAATTGTGGACTATAAAGCCCATAACAAACACGGTATTGCAACACTGATCAAGAAAGAACTGGTTGATAATATTGAGGAAACTATGCACCACGAATTTGCCGTGGGAATCAAACTAAACGATATGACTGTGTATAACGTGTACAAGCCACCTTCAGAAAAATGGGAACAACCTGTTTTACCTAACCCACAACACCCTGCAGTCATAATTGGCGATTTTAACTCCCACCACCCCAGATGGGGCTATCAGTCTTGCGACAAAGAAGGACTCATGCTGGCAGACTGGGCAGATATAAATAATTATACATTAATATACGATGCAAAAGATACCCCCACCTTCTGTTCAGGAGCGTGGGGCACAACATCAACGCCCGATCTTTGTTTTGTCTCATCTGGAGAAACTGGAATAGCACTTCCGTCCAAGAGAACTGTACTGAGCCGTATTCCTCGGAGCCAACACAGACCAGTTATTATAGACCTTGGGATCCAAATACCAGTAATAAAGAGCCCCCCTATAGCCCGCTGGAACCTCAGGAAGGCTAACTGGGTTAAGTTTAAAGATACCATTGAAAATAATGTAAACAGAATTCCCCCAATTCCAGAAAATTACGACAGATTTACGAAGTTAATTATTAAAGCGGCACATAACTCAATACCAAGAGGAGCGCGGAAAGAATACATCCCATGCTGGACAAAGGAGTGCGAACAACTACTCGATGAATATAACAAAACAGAGAATCCAGAACTAGGAGAACAGCTCATAAGAGCTATGGACGAGGAACGCAAACAGAGATGGCAAAAGCGGATGGAACAAATGGACTTTACGCACTCCTCACAGAAGAGCTGGAGTCTACTGAGGAAACTTGGCGGAGCACAATTCAAGGGACGGAACATCAATAATAAAATGACCCCTAACAAGATATGCTCTTCTATACTACAAACATTCAGAATCCATGCCTCCGCCTCGAAGAAAAAAGAACTGCACCAACTGATGAACGAAGAGCTAGATGCAAGCGAGGAGGAAGCAGGTTTAGCGAACTGGGTAACACAAGAAGAGATAAATATAGCACTAAAGAAAATGTCACCTGGTAAAGCAGCTGGCTGTGACGGCCTTCTTCCAGAATTCTTGAAGAACCTCGGGCCAAAGGGAAGAGCATGGCTGTCTTCTCTTTTCTCTAATATCATAGATACCAGCCGGTTACCAAAGCAATGGAAAAACGCACAAGTCATAGCCATCCAGAAACCAGGGAAAACAGGAGAGAATGCTAAAGATTATAGACCGATATCTTTATTGTGCACCACTTACAAGCTGTTTGAACGAGTCATCCTAGGCAGAATAGAAAGTAAAATAGAAGCTGCTCTTCCCCCAGAGCAAGGCGGTTTTCGAAAAGGAAGAGATTGTTGCGACCAAGTTCTCGCCCTAACCACTTTCATTGAAAGAGGTTACCAAAACAAAAAGAAAACGGGCATGGTATTATTAGATCTCACCTCAGCATACGACACGGTATGGACAAAAGGGATACTGTATAAACTGTCAAAAGTCGTGAAATGCAAGAAGATCATAGATCTAGTCAGAAACATGTTGATAAACAGGAGATTCAAGGTATCTCTGAATGGGAAAACAAGCAGCTACAGGACACTACAAAATGGTCTCCCCCAAGGGTCTGTGCTGGCTCCATGCCTTTTCAATTTATACATAGCGGACATCCCAAACCTGGAATCTCGTTCTTTTATGTATGCAGATGACATCGCTATCGCGGCTCACGCCAACACTTTCGAAGAACTGGAAGAAATTTTAAACAGGGATCTGGAACGACTACAACAATATTATGACAACTGGCACCTCAAAGTAAATCCGACTAAATCCGTGGCATCAATAATGCACTTGTGTAACAAAGATGCAAATCGTGAGCTAAAAGTGCAAATAAAAGGTAAATTGTTGAAAAACGATAGAACGCCAAAATATCTGGGTGTTAAGCTAGATCGCACTCTCACATATAAGAGCCACCTGTACGAAGTCGCCCAAAAAATGAAAACAAGAAACAACATCATAATGAAACTGGCAGGAACAACCTGGGGATGTTCCACTGAAACTCTACGCACATCAGCACTGGCACTTCTGTATAGTGTAGCGGAATATTGCGCACCCGCCTGGGCCCGCAGTAGGCATGTCAGATATATTGATGTGCAACTTAACGAGACAATGAGGCTCATAACAGGAACAGTAAGACCCACCCCGAAACCTTGGCTGTCCGTCCTTGCCAATATCGAACCACCCTCGATTAGACGTGAAAGAGCAATACAGAGGTACAAAGAAAAGTTCAGGGACCTACCTCCTCCCCCTGACAGATTGATGTCAAGAAATCCCTTCTGGAAAGAACTCAAACAACAGATTGATATCGATAACCTGTGGAAACAGCAATGGCAGGAAAGCAAAGTGAATAACAGTTTCCTTATTGAGGACCCATCTCAACGAGTTCCAGGCTTCCAACTCCAACGTAGAGTGTGGGTAACCCTAAATCGTCTGCGGACAGGTGTTGGTCGGTGCGGATATTTGCTGAAAAAGTGGGGTTTCTCCCAGGACCCCAATTGTGAGTGCGGAGAGAGTCAAACCATGCAGCATATAGTTGAGTGCGACGTACACGGACTTAAGGGAGGAAATCTGATGGACATACATGTGATAAGTGACCAAGCACTTTTGTGGCTGGAAACCCTGAAAATTTTATTGTAAATCATTGTTAATGTTAATTTAAATTTTTATGTTGATGTTTGTAAGTGTATCACGCTTTGCCTGTAGCTGAACGAGCAAAAAAAAACAGAGACGTCAGTTGAGCAGGGACATGTTTTAGATCAGTCGATAACCTCGAATGAAAGTTTCCGCATTTTTCAACATTGCAGGAGTCACAGCTGTTTGCAGCCGGCTGGCACGCGGGAGATCGGACAGATCAGCGCTATCTTGTTGTGATAAAGACAGACGCCTCATCGAACGACTCATAGTGCTTTTGTTTACTGCCAACTCTCCAATGACATTGTACAAGCATCTATGAGTATCTGCGATCCTCTGGTTTTCCGCCAAAAGACACTCACTGACAACTCTCTACTTCAAACACACCTCACTTACAAACGACAAAAAAAAAAAATGGTTCAAATGGCTCTGAACACTATGGGACTTAACTTCTGAGGTCATCAGTCCCTAGAACTTAGAACTACTTAAACCTAAGTAACCTAAGGACATCACACACACCTATGGCCGAGGCAGGATTCGAACCTGCGACCGTAGCGGTCCCGCAGTTCCAGACTGTAGCGCCTAGAACCGCTCGGCCAACCCGGCCGGCCTACAGACGACATTTTGAAGCTACTTATAGCGCCGCCACCTATCGGAAGTTCGTGAAACCCTAGGGGCTCAAGCGGGAATGTTCTACGATGACCCATAACAAATTCCGCAATTTTTTTTCATCTGAAATTGTCCGAGAACAAATAATGAATACCATTCCTTATTAAATGCCTCTCGTGTAATGGTACGACTGAGATTTTGGAAGCAGATTTTAAATTATAAGTGATTTCCGGGGGCAGATGTGGACCCTCACAACAATTTATTTATTATGAACTGTGGACTAAAAGTGAAGAAATAGCAAGAGAGGAGGAAATTATGGCGGTGAAACCTAGATAAATTGAATGAACCGGAGTTGGTTGAGAGTTTCTAAGGGAATATTAGGCAATGATTGAGTGAATAGTTGGACAGGAATATAGTACAAGCTGAATGAAGATGCAATAGTGATGGCACCAGAGGATGAAATAGGTAAAAAGACAAGGTGTAGTAAAATTCTTGCATATCACAGAAGATATTAAATTTAACTGATGAAAGCGAAATGGAATACTGACTTTTAAAAACTAAGATTGACAGAAAGTGTTAAGTAAGCAGGAATGGTTAGAGGACAAATGCAAGTCTATAGACGCAAGTAAAGCTAGGAGACAGATAGATGTTGCCTACAGGAAAATTAAATAATGCTTTGAAGAAATGCAGCTCTATGAATATGAAGACGTTAGATGGAAACCAGCACTAAACAAAGAAAGGAAAGGTAAAAGGTGAAATAAATGTACAGAGAGGCTACAAACAGGAAATGAACTTGAACGAATTTTAGAGGGGGAGGGAAAGTAGACGAAAGTGACATGGAAGATGTGATACTGTGACAATTATTTGACAGAGCACTAAAAGACGCAACCACGCGACTGCTATGATCGCAGTTTCGAATCCTGCCTCGGGCATGGATGTGTGTGGTGTCCTTAGGTTACTTAGGTTTAAGTAGTTCTAAGTTCTAGGCGATGTTGGCCTCAGATGTTAAGAGTCATTTGAACCATTTGAACCTAAGTCGGGACAAGGCCCCTGGAGTAGGTAACATACCTTCAGAGATACTGATATCCTTGGGAGAGCTAGACAAGATAAAACTATTCTGCCTTGTGTAGAACATGAGTGAGATAGGGGAATTACCCTCAGATTTCGTGAAGAATGTTTTAATTCCAAAGAAATTGGGTGCTGCTGGGTGAACTTATTACGGAACTATCAAAAACATTTAAGCCATGGATACAAAATACGGAGAACAACTATTTACAGAAAAACTGAAAAACTGGTAGAAGCCGACCTCGAGGAAGATCAGTTTGGTTCCGGAGAAATGCAGCGGTACGCCTTAGAATACAGGATGAAGCAAGGGAAACCTACGTTTATTTTGGACTCTGCTGTAACTTGAGAGACAGTTAATTAACAAATTATTACAAGGTGAAATACATACAAGGGTAAACATGACTCAGTAAGAAAATACGAGGATGGTCGTTGTGACGAGAGGAAACGATAGTACAGAGCAAAAAACATGCTTCCTTCAAGTTGAACAAAGAAGTATAAAGGCATTGGATACTGTTACACGTCGATAGGTATAATACTTAAAGATACGTCCCATCGTCTGGCATCTGATCGTTTACATTTTCTCAGAAATTTACGACTTGGTGATGTGTATCGTCGGCCCACTGCTACGGTTAGTTCGCCAAATACGCACTTATTTTCTCGAATTGTTCCTGTAAAGATCCTCAGAGATTTATAGGAAATTAGTATGGATCTTCTGGACATATTAAGTAAACGTGGGAACATCGGGCTCAGACTTAAAAAGTAAATTCAAATGCCGGAAGATACTGTTGGCTGGGCCATCCAATGAGATGGGTTGAGCCGCTTTGTGAGAAAGGTGTTCTACCTCCAGGCATATTGCGGATATCAAAGAGTTGTGTCGTATGTGTCCTTTTTGAGGCGTAGGTCAGTGTAGCGGATTCACTTACAGCGTAGTGCTGTGTTAGTTTTGTATCATTGTGATGAGAGAAGGGAGAAGGTATATAGCCTACTTCTCTCGAATGGCACCTTAATGTCCCTATCCGACGGACAGAAAAGGACCTTTAGTATCGCATTCTCTCACTTCCTGAAACACTTGAGAGAGTTTTGGAATTTTATCCAGAACACAGACGCGAAGACTGGTACTAGGAACTTTGACCATCACCTATACTCCCTTTGCTGGCCTAGTACTTGAAGAGAAAATTTCATCTATCACCTGGATTCGAGCCGGCCTACCTCTAGCACCACCGCAGGCCTGCGCGGCCTCGACTACGAAGACAGTTGCAGGTTTAATAGGGAGGGAAATTGAGTTATAAAATACCGTAAATAAAGTATCGCTATTCATCAAGTCGCATATCATAATACTATTCAATTATGAGTTATTAATAACAAGGAAGGCTACCGAGGTGTACGGTAGACGATATCGTTCCGACCTAGTACAGCAGTGCATTACTTCAATGGATAATCACTGTGCAGCGTTCTTTTTATAACATTTTATGATGCGGTAACAGTATTCCCTGACTACATAGCCAGTGGGAAAATACATCATAGTTTTTTGAAGGTTTAAGCATAGTACTATTCTCTAAACAAATACGTGACATCTTATTATTGACAGTCTTTTGAGAATTCTATTGTGAGTGCGAAAAATATGTAACCAATTGGAATCGTGTGGCACCAACTGACACCTGTGATTGAATGTACAGAACGCCAGTTTGAAATTTTTCACGCTTTAACTTAATTACCATGGTTTTAAAAATGACCCCCTACACTGTGCATACTTTCTTTGAACTGAGCAAAATGAAACTGCGTTTTAGACAATTCTCGTACATCGTAAGTAAATTAATGAAAGAATGTGCAACTGAAATGGAACAACGAATGAGAATTATCTAAAATATCTATACAGTTGCTGAATCTCTCGAGACTTTTACGTGGGGTATAATGAAATTAACACGTTGACTGTCACAAAGCCGCCCATGGCCACAGCTGGGTGTTGCTCCTGACGCTGTGTGCCCGCCGATGTGTCTATAGAACATCGATCACTCTGCGTGCAGCAGTCAAATCGTTAAGGCGGAGGAATCGTTGATGGATGTACGGGAGTTGCATAACGTTTGAGACCGAAAACATATAAGCAATTATAAGAGCACTTTCTCACAAACGTCATTAATCGTTATATTTACATTTACCACATAAATCAACGTGAAGCGAAATTTTGTATTTTACATTTCGCGTAGAATTTCCACAGTGATGAATAGAAGTACTTAAAAGTTGTTTTCCGACGTAGACGAATATTCGCTAATGTACTCTGCCAACTTTGCACTTAACTCGTCAAGTTTCTTTGTGGTCCGACTACTTTGCAGGTCAGGCACTCACTGAGATTCTGCGTGGATTCTTCACAGAGATTCCAGCCGCAGCCTTACAGTTTTCCCTCTGTAACGGGAACTCAGCCAAATTTAAAGTGTAAACAGAAAACGCTACAACATTCTCTACTCTTTACGATGCTTTTTCACCTGTACATGCAGAAGTGACGTTAAGTCATGGGATTGTGATATGCACATATACTTTGGCGGTAGTAGCGCATACACAAGGTATAAAAGGGTACTGCATTGGCGGGGCTGTTATTTGTATTCAGCTGACCCACATGAAAAGAGTTCCCACGTGATTATAGCGGCATGAGGAGAAATACCATACTTTGAACGCAGAATGGAAGTTGAAGCTAGGCGCATGGGCCATTCCATTTCGGAAATCGATAGAGAATTCAATATTCCGACATTCACAGAGACAAGAGTGTGACGAGAATACCAAATTTCAGGTATTACTTCTCACCACGCACAACAGCTGAGAGCAGCGGCGTTGGCGTAGAGTTGTCAGTGTTAACAGACAAGCAACATAGCGTGAAATAATAGCAAAAATCCATTTTCGACGTACGACATGAAGAGGAATTATTTGACTGACGTGATGAAGCCCTACGTGCAGGATGTCTTCTGTCAACTGACTCGTGAGGAGAAGGACGAACTGATCCACAATCACACGAGGAGGTTTTTCAAGATGATGATGGATTGCCAACATGCAGTATTAAAGTAACTCCACCAAAAGAACCCGCCAACTGCAACCCTGCTTTGTCTATTTTTTAAACACTAAGGGATTCGGTCAATAAGCTTCAAAACCGCTCTTTACTCAACGCGAGAGCAAAGAAATTGATATCCCTACAATACTACATCGACATACATCCCACTATACATCAACAGCTATCGTCGCCAATATTTCGGCAATGATAGGTTACCTGCGGTTTGTTGCCAAGCTCTGCATACAAGAATTTCAAACAATGCTAGATGACTTTACATAGTGTCAAGGTCATTGTACTACAGAATGAGTTTTTCTCTCTTCAGTTAAGTGTTCCCTGTTACGCGTGCTGGAAAACGACCCGAACGTAAGACCTTGGCTACATTTACATTTCTCTTACCGAGTGAAATATCCGGCATGAAACCCGACCCGCCATTATAGCTTCAGTTCTGAAAGCGCCGAGCTTCATCCTTGGTAAAACACTCTAATTTTCCTGTAAGTTTTAAGATCGTATATGTTCCGTGATCACATAATCTCAGTCAACAATTACGCAAATGTGACAATGTAATGTTACAGCATTTTGCTAACATTCGTGCTAAAGTAATGAGGTTTTGAATGCAAGCTTCACCTTGAGGACAGTTTTACCTTGTATACAATTATTAATACCATTTGTAATGTCGAATATTCGAGTTTATTCATAACGCTAAGTGTTTTGTGCATCTGTATTGATTAATATGCTGCTGCTAAATTCTAGCCGAGCGGGATTAGCCGACCGGTCTTGGGCGCTGCAGTCATGGGCTGTGCGGCTGATCCCGGCGGAGGTTCTAGTCCTCCCTCGGGCATGGGTGTGTGTGTTTGTCCTTAGGATAATTTAGGTTAAGCAGTGTGTAAGTTTAGGGACTGGTGACCTTAGCAGTTAAGTACGATAAGATTTCACACATACACATTTTGCTAAATTCTAGTGTTTAAGGCAACTGAAAAAACAGTAAACTTCAGTACACACAGCTTTGCTTCACAACATACATCGCAGTGTTACAGCACACACACTACAGACGGCAACACAATTTATTCTTTACTAGAAAAGGCAGCATGTGACGCACTCGTCTCTTCTAAGTACCCACATATTTCCCTGCGATTTTCACAGGCGGCATGACAAGCTAGGTTGGTTGATATATTTTCATTCCATAAAGCTGCCGGAGAGGGATGCAGCTTCATCTGTCGTCTCTTCCATACCTTATTTTTTCCACCATTCACCTCTTCCAGATGTTTTGGAGTTTGATGGCCTCCTGGAGTAGATTATCTTCTCCAATTCGGGGTCTTCTTCTAGCTGAATATCCTTTCACATCGTAGTAGTATCTTAGCAGAAAAAGGGCTACGTTATTCATTTTATACTTCATTCAGTACAAGATCTTTGTTGACAGTTTGTCTAAGTCGCAACTGCTTGTCAAGATCCTTCGTAGTTGATGGTTCTGGACCACGTGGAATAATTAACCTCTCAGTTTGACATCATTTAGGACGTGGGCTAGTGTCAATGCCACTGTCACCTTGTGTGATTGGCCCGGAATGTATCGGAGCTGCTCATTCTATCAAAATGTTGTTTAATCACTCTTCATTCACCGCAGAGCGACTATGCTAGTTCTTCAGTAAGTGCTTCACGGAGCCGATTATACGTTTGCACCATTCTCCCCACCAAACCACCCATTGTGGTATATACTTCCATATGATTCCGTGATGGGCACAGTAGCACCGTATTTCATTGTGCTAGTTGTTTAGTAGAGCTCTGACCGTTCTGTCTTCCCTACTTAGCATCTCGTAGCACTGTTTGAGTAGACGCTGAGTGATGTGCTTTTAATTGTACGTCCTTCAAAGCGTTGCATGACCATCAGAAAACTGTCGGTCGACATGCCACTGATGAGTTCAGTACAGACGTCAAGTGTTGTGGTACGTACGAACAGAACCATGTGTGACTTCTTCGCAGGATGTCAAATTTTAACATGTAGTGGTTCAGAAAAGTGAATGTAGAGAACTGCGAGGAGTCATATGGCTCAAAATCTGTCTAGTAGTAGTATTTTATACTGCTTGCTCAAATTACTGATTGAATGTCACCTTGGATAGTCTCCAACATTCTCTCACGCCCTTCATTCCGGTCGAATCTTATGACTGCAATCTATCATCTGTACAAGTTGTGTATGTGTTATCGTTCCCTGTATTAACACTTGCTAATGTCAGAATTTCGAAGAGTCTATTCCATGCAACACTCTCAAAAGCTTTCTCGAAATTTCAGATATTATGAACATAGGTATGTCTGTCTTCAGTCTATCTAAGACAATTTGTAGGGTCACTAGACCATCGTGTTTCCTACATTTCTTCGAGACTCAAACTGGTCTTTGTCGATGTCGGATTCCATCATTTTTCATTCTTCTGCAAATAAACCGTGTCAGTATTCTGCAAGCATAGCCTCTTAAACTGAAAGTTCTGTTGTTTGAAACTTGGATTATTACGTTCTTCTTGACATCTGATTCTTTCGTTCGTATCGTATAAGTTGCACACCATACCGGACACAGTGGCTGGCTCAAGGATTTCAATAATTCTGAAGGAATGTAGCCTTGTTTCGATTTTGATCTTTCAGTACTCTGTCGAATTCTTCTAGCAGTCTGATATCTCCCAATCATTTACTTTTCTCTTCCCTTTCAGTAACATTGCGTCGTGAAGCCCCAGGCATCAGGCGCCGAAGGCACATTGCACAACTTTTAAGTAGTTTGGGTAGCCGCGAGCTCCCCTCTCCGGAACAGACGCCGCCGATGCTCTGAACTCCGGAACTCCGAGACCAGACCAGCAGGTAGCGACAGGAGTGTTTCGGCCAGGCCAAGAGGCAGCGTGCAAGGCGAAGGCTCACCAACCGGAAACTGGCCCACATCTGTCAATCTGCGACGCAGCTCCTTAGGCCGGCGCACGAGTTTAGCAGAGAATTTCCATCGCAGCGAGCAACTGACCAGAAGATCTTCGCTTCACCTTATTCTAGACTCTTTTACCATCCTCCAGAACAGCATGCCGTCTCCTCTGTCTGGTCTTTTAAGTGTGATCGGCGACGTTCTAGCTGGGGCTTGGTATGATATCTGCTGTTTTTTTTCCCTTCACAACCCAGGTAGCGCCAATGTTTCACTTTGTATCCTTTCCGGACGTAGAATTTTTTTAAACTGACAGAGCATCGGTGCTTCACCTGTGAACTACTACTGTACGTTACTTAGAAAGTATTTTGTTCCCACGATTTAAGGTAGAATGTGGACTTCGTTTTGAGACGCAATATCTAACGGACTTGCTCCAAGCTTAACTTTATTCAAATTTCAAGAATCGGTACGCCTTGAAAGAGTGTTGTGATATATTTCACGTCTTAGAGAACGTAATTGTTTCTGGTCTTCAAGAACTTTAAATTTGTTTGTTGTTGCTGAATTATTATTTGTTTGTTCGCTTGTGGAAGATTTTGTTTAATTTCAGGACTAAAGGAATTTTACCTCCATAATATATTGAGAATCTTGTTAACGTTGTGTTACAGATACAAATTTCTGTTACTGTGACTACCTGCCTCTTTAGTGGGTCTCTCCATGGAACAAGATATATCTATCACATTGTGTTTCAGCTCATTTCCTGATAAACACCTTCTGTACATGGCATCCACCATCGAGCTTTCCCTTCTTCTCTTAGTACTGATTCGTCAACTGAGCTCTGTATATTGATACACCTGCTTCTCTTTTCTAGAATGTTTTCTTTATTTTGCTAAGGGCTGCATCTACCTTTCCCTACTAATGCATGCTTCTAAATCCTTTCAATTCTCATGTGCGCGTTTCTGCTTTGCTTACTTACACTTCCTATCAACGTCATTTTTAGACTCTATATTCTCTTTTGTCGGTTTCATTAGCTACTTTTGTATGCTTTCTCTTTTCGTCAATTAAATTTAATATCTCGTGCATTGTCCAAATATTTGTAAATGGCTTGTCTTTAGGCCAATTTGATCCTCTGCTGCCCTCACTATTACATCTTTCAAGCCGCCCTATTATCTTTTATTGTATTCCCTTCTCGTTTTTTGATCAATAGTTCACAACCAATAAATCATGAACAGAGTATAGAGCTGCCCTTGGAACGCTTCACATAGCAAAATCTAATTTCGAAATATTTTTATTACGATTACGTAATCTATTTTTAAATCTTCCTTTGTCTCCAGGTCTCTTCGACGTTTACAGCTTTCTTTCATGATTTTTAAAGTATTGTTATTGTTGTTGTTGTCGTGGTGGTGGTGGTCTTCAGTCCAAAGACAGGTTTGATGCAGCTCTCCATGCTAGTCTATTCCGTGCAAGCCTCTTCATCTCCGAGTGACTACTGAAACTTACATCCTTCTGAACCTGCTTACTGTATTCATCTCTTGGTATTCATCTTTTGGTCTCATTTACGATTTTTACCCTCCATGCTTTCCTCTAATGTTAAAATGGTGATACCTTGACGTCTCAGAATATATTCTACCAACCGATCCCTTCTTCTAGTCAAGTTGTGCCACAACTTTCTCTTCTCCCCAATTTTATTCAGTACGTCCTCATTAGTTACGTGATCTACCATAAATTACCTTCCGCGCAAAATTTTGTCAGGCAGCTTCCACTGCCATTTCTTTCCACTAGTCTGTGTTCTCGATCTATTTTCCTTCTCCCCTTTTTGAGTTCCAGTCAGTAGAGCACTACGAAATTTTCGTCTCCTTAACTATATAAGGAAATTCCTTCATCTCATCTTGTTTTCCAGTTTCTTGATATCTATGGAGTCAGTTCGCCTATGAACCTATATTATTGTGGTAGGTGATAGCTTTCTGTCTGAATAGCAACGATTCAAAAATGGCTCTGAGCACTATGGGACTTAACAACTCTGGTTATCAGTCCCCTAGAACTTAGAACTACTTAAACCTAACTAACCTAAGAACATCACACAACATCCAGTCATCACGAGGCAGAGAAAATCCATGACCCCGCCGGGAATCGAACCCGGGAACCCGGGAGCGGGAAGCGAGAACGCTACCGCACGACCACGAGCTGCGGACAATGGCAACGATAACGTGTTCATTAAACAGTTCATAAAAGCTTACCCTCATTCTCATTCTGTTATTCATTTTTAAATTTACTTCTATCTTAACCAGATTTGGGTTTTCTAATTATAACACTCTACTCAATCACCGGAATTCCTGTTCTTCATGCATAATCTCCACTATATCTAACTTCAGTCTGCCCGTTTCCCTTCTTAAATCCTCTAGCCTACCTATTTCATTACGGAGGAGGAGGAGATCAGTGTTTAACGTTCTGTCAACAGCGAGGTCATTACAGAAGGAGCACAAGCTTTGCTTAGGGAAGGATGGAGAAGGAAAGTGGCCGTGTCCTTTCGAAGGAACTACACCGGCGTTGCCTTAAGCGGTTTAGTGAAATCACAGAAAACAAATCAGGATGGATGGATGCGGGCTTGAACAGCCGTCCTCCCGAATATGAGTCCACTGTATTTCATTAAGTGAACTATCATTACACACTCTAACTCGTACAATGCGAGTTTCGTTTTTCTCGATGACGACATTCTCCTGAATAGTCAGTGCTCGGAGATCCATACGGGTGACCGTTTCACTGCTGAAATATATGACCTAAGAGGAGGCCATCATCATTTAACACAGTAGAGCTACATGTTCTCTAGAAAAGTAACGGCTGTAGTTTCCAGTTGCTTTCAGCCGATCGCAGTAGCGGCACAGCAAAGCGGTATTGGTTAATGGCTGGATCAGCCAATCATCTAGACTGTTGCCCTACTACTAAATAGGCTGTTGCCCACTTCAGGAATCACTTGTTGGCCTTACCTTACCGTAAGTCCCCCCCCCCCCCCCCCCACCGCCACTATGGCTCCGTGCACCGTGCAGACTTCTGTATCATTGAGCCATCTCACCTCGTCGAGGCACACGTTTCACTGGCAGAGGAAAGTGGAGGAGATATATGTTAACAAGAAATGCAAATTCAATTGTTAAGAATTTTTTCTGGAAGTGAATCGCATGCAATTCAAAGAAGAAGAGAAGAAGAAGAGAATAAAAGATTTACAAATGTGGTGACACAGACGAATATTGAAATTTAGGCGGGTAGATCAATAACTAAAGGGAAGAAACTGAATAGATTGGGAGAAAACAGATATTTAGGGTCAACTTGACTAATAGAGGGAACGAATTAATAGGACAAATCCTGTGTCATCAAGGAATCATCAGTTTGGTGAGGGAAGCATGTGCGAGGGGTAAAAATTGTGGAGGAATCCCAAGGCTTGACTACTATAAGCAGGTTTGAATGTTTGTGTGTTGCAGTAATTACGTAGAGATGAAGTGGCCTCCGCAGGCTAGATTCTTGTGGGGAGCACCATCAAGCAATCTTCGGACTGAAAATCCCAAAAACAACAACAACAATAGTAAGACGATAGTTTCCGTTAATTTCCCTTGACTGTGATAAGAGCTTGTCCTAGAATAGAAAACACCGCTCCATTGCCTTATTTTGCCATTAGATTTTCTAAAACCAGTTCCTGTAATCTCTACGAACGATACCGCAGGATACTACGTCTCTGACAATGAAGAGACATCTGATTTGTCACGTAACATTACTAAGAGTTTAAGTTAACTATTCTTACTGTACATTTCGTCCACACATAATCTGATGAAAATATAGGAATTTTTATGACTCACCATTCCAGCAATAAGGAAACAGACTCATATTGTGGCCGCAGTATTATTTGCCTTTGGCAAGCCGGAGTTCAGGTATTGCGATAAACTCCACACGGATACAGTCGCGTAACACTCTACTGGAAATAAATCTTTGAGACCAATGGCTAGTACTGTCTCAATGATTCCATTTCACGCCAGTTGGGCTGACATAGTAAATATTTCAGAAAGCATATTACTCTTTAGGAGTAAATTCTAATCTTCACGCTATGGTAACATGTTAATGGAAATACAATCCTTGGCTTAGAAAAGTCTTTCGTCTGTCTCTCCTTAAAACCAGATGAAAAAATCAATTAATTCAGGATAAATTCGAGACGTGACTCAGTAACCACATGACGTGAGCATAAATGACTGGTAGACCATTACAAGTTAAACAGGCAATAAATTTACGTTTTACTGACTCCAAGACTGTCTCAGATCTGCTGTATGTGGACTAGGTGCATTAAATTTCATTAACACATGTGTTCCGCACTGGCGAGAGTGGCTCTCAAATTATCCAACACACTCTAACGGATGAGCGATCCGGCCTCCTATTTTCGCAGTCTGGTTAGCGTGTTTCGTGGCCAAGTCCTTTCGCACCACTGTCAATTAATCTGGTCTCGGAAACGGCCTTCGTTACTGGCTGTCGATGAGGCAGTAAAGTGACAGCAGATGTATCTAGCAGTTACACTGCGAAAGCATCATCATTGGCTCGATTATGGTGGGAAGGTGACACAGATGTGTCATTCTCCTTATACTATGATCTCCTTTGTTCAGTATCGGATTAGTGTGACATTCAGTATTGTAATTTTCCAAAACATGTGCTCAACATAACCGCCACCCACTAGCACAACTCCATTCGACTTTGCCTGATAGCAATTGCTGGTATGGGTGGAAGCCACAGAAATACCGTTGGAACTACGACGACATTTATTAGCTCAGAAGTTTATACTTCGTGTAGAGGTGGTAAGCGCCACATACGTTTCTTTAGAGACTTTGACCATTCAACGAACCTATCAGTGTCAACGACAGATAACGGTGATAAAGTGCTACTATGTATCTCCACCTACCGACACGTAAGTAGTGGGGAATTGGTATTCGGAGGAAACTCTGCTTTGTTGCCAGATTTCCAGTAACCTGATACTACTCCCCAAAGTCATCACCCACTTTCGAACGGTTCTCCCTCTCCAGTAAGGTATTTCCACCTCCCTCTCACAGTGGGCAGAACTGGCACAAATTTTATGATTACCAGGTCACCCTCCACGGCTAACACCCCCTTACGACCTGATTTAACACAATTAACAAGTAACCCAGACGACTCCAAGTTCGTCTTGTAACCCTGCCCCCTCCCTCTCCCTACGCCTCCTCCCAGAGGAATTCTGTCTGTTCACAGTAACTCAACCGTGCCACAGACGAAAGGCCTGCTCAAACAGAATTAACTGAAGGGCAAGCTGACCCTCCTACCACCGCACACTACAGAGGATTACTACCCTCCCCCCCCCCCCTTCCGCTCGTTCTACTAGAAGAGTACTATATGGTCTAACCAAGTAGCACAAGTGGGAATATTGGGGAGAGGCGAGGGTTGTATGGTGCGTAAGTCTCGACAGTTAGCTTATTCAGCTAATTAGTTTCAGACTGTCACTCCCTACGACATATCATGTGCCCACTAGTGGGTCTACACACATAAACATGCGCCGAGCAGTAGGCCTAGATTTTAGACAACAGTGTAAGTTGAAAATATTCAGCAAAGTGTGAAGATAGAGTTATCTGACGAGGAATTTGGAAAACTGTACAACAGTCTGAAACTTGAGTTCAGCTGATAACTGGTAATATTCACTCGCCTCAAACAGATGAGGATAAAGGCATGCAGTTTCAGCTACTTTATATCGTTGTCCAAATACTCTGTATCAACTACTTTGCAAGATCAGTATTCAAAGACACATGTAGTTTATCACATTTTTTTTTTTTTTTGAGTCATCTGTCTTCTGACTGGTTTGATGCGGCCCGCCACAAATTTCTCTCCTGTGCCAACCTCTTCTTCTCAGAGGGCACTTCCAACCTACGTCCTTAATTGTTTGCTGTCTTCCTCTACAGCTTTTGTCGTCTACAGCTCCCTCTAGATACATGAAAATCATTTCATCTTGCGTAAAAGATGTCCTATCATCCTGTCCCTTCTTCTTGTCAGGGTTTTCCACATATTTCTGTCCTCACGGATTCTGCGCTGAACGTCCTCATTCCTTACCTCATCAGTCCATCAAATTTTCAACAACCGTCTGTGGCACCAAATCTCAAATGCTTCGATTCCTTTCTATTCCCGTTTTCCCACAGCCCATGTTTCACTACCATATAATGCTGTGCTCCAAACATAAATTCTCAAAAATTTCTTCCGCACATTAAGGACTATTTGCGATTAAAGTAGATTTTCTTGGCCAGGAATGCCCTTTTTGCCAGTGCTAGTCTGCTTTTGATGTCCTTCTTGGTCCATACAAAATGTTATTTTACTGTCTAGGTAGCGGAATTCCTTACCTTCATCTGCTTCGTGACCATCAATTCTAATGTTAAGTTTCTCGCTGTTCTCATTTCTGCTACTTCTCATTACTTTCGTCTTTCTACGATTTACTATCATTCCATATTCTGCAGTCATTAGACTGTTCATTCCATTCCACACATCATGTAATTGTTCTTCACTTTCACTGAGGATAGCAGTGTCATCAGTGAATCCTATCATTGATATCCTTTCACCTTGAAGTTTAATTCCACTCCCGAACCTTCCTTTATTTCCATCATTGCTTCTTCGATTCACACATTGACCAGTAGGAGCGAAAAACTACGTCCCTGTTCTCCACTCTTTTTAATCCGAGCACTTCCTCCTTGGTCGTCCACCCTTATTATTCCCTCTTGGTTCTTGTACTTTTGTATACTACTCGTCTCTTCCTATAGCCCACCCTCACTTTTCTTAATTTCGAACATCTCGCACCATTTTACATTCTCGAAAGCTTCTTCCAGGTGGACAAATCCACTGAACATGTCTTGATTTTTCTGTTGTCTTGCTTGCATTATTTACCGCAACGTCACAATTGCCTCTCTGGCACCTTTACCTTTCCTAAAGCGAACCTGATCGTCATCTAACACACCCTCAATTTTCTTTTCCATTCATTTGTGTATCATTCTTGTCAGCAACTTGGATGAATGGATGATGAGCTGTTAAGGTAACTGTGTGATAATTCTCGCACTTGTCAGCTCTGCTTTCTTCAGAATTGATGTTATTTTCCGAAATTCAGATGGTATGTGGCCAGACTTATACATTCTACACACCAACGTGGATAATAGTTTTGTTGCTACTTCCCCCGGTGATTTTAGAAATTCTGGTGGAATGGTACCTATCCATTCTGCCTTATTTGATCTTAAGTCCTTCAAAGCTCTCCTAAATTCTGATTCTAATATTGGATCCCCTATCTCTTCTAAATTGACTGCTGTTTCTTCTGCTATCACATCAGACAAATCTTCCCCCTCAAAGAGGCCTTCATCGTACTCTTTCCGCCTTCCGCTCTCTCCTCTCTATTTAACAGTGGACTTCCCACTGCACTTTTAATGTGACCACCCTTGCTTTTAATTTTACTGAAGGTGTTTTTGACTTTCCTGTATAATGAGTCAGGCCTTCCGATAAACATTACTTTTTCGATTTCTTCGCATTTTTCGTGCAGCCATTTCGTCTTAGCTACCCTGCAATTCCTATTTATTTCGTTTGTCAGCGACTCGTATTTCTGTACTCTCGAATTTCCATGAACATTTTTATACTTCCTTCTTTCATCGATCAACTGAAGAATTTATTCTGTTATCGATGGCTTCTTTGCAGTTACCTTCTTTGTATATATGTTGTTTTTTTAGTTCTACTCTTTTTAGAAATGTCCATTTCTCTCTAACTCTACTGCCTTCTGAGCTGTTTCTTACGGCTGTATCTACAGCATTAGAGAACTTCAAGCGTATGTACTTACGTATCTCTTATTCTTCAGCCTACTCTTCATCACTACTACATTGTGATGTGAGTCTATATCTGGGTACGCCTTATATTCCAGTATCTGATTTCGGAACCTCTGACAATGATGTAATCTAGAAGAAAACTTCCCGTATCACCTGAAATTTTCCAAGTATACTTCCTCATCATGTGATTTTTGAACAGAGTATTCGCTAATACTAGATGAAATTTGACAGAACTCAATCAGTCCTTCTCTTCTCTCATTCCTTGTCCCAAGCACGTATTCTCCTGTGACCTTTTCTTCTTCTGCTTTTCCTACACGTCCACTCCAGTACCCCATGAGTATTAGATTTTCATCTTGCTTCATGTACTGCGTTACATTTCAATATCTTCATATATACACACATCAAAAAAAGTTTTGCTTCACCTCGGTTCCGAGAGTTCCGGAACCTGTACAGAAAATTGGACAGAGATCAACATTAACATCATTTCTGCCCTTTTTATTGCTCATGAAAACCACACATTGTTGTGCCACCATACAGCGAGACCTTCAGAGGTGGTGGTCCAGATTGCTGTACATATCAGTACCTCTAATACACAATAGCACGTCCCGTTGCATTGATGCATGCCTGAATCCGTAAGTTCATCAAGGCACTGTCGGTCCACATTGTCCCACTCCTCAAAGGCGTTTAGGCGTAGATACCTCAGAGTGGTTGGTGGGTCACGTCGTCCATAAACAGGCCTTTTCAATCCATCCCAGGCATGATCGATAGGGGCCATGTCTGACAAACATGCTGGCCACTCTAGTCGAGCGATGTCGTTATCCTGAAGGAAGTTATTCACAAGATGTGCACGATGAGGGCGCGAATTATCGTAAATGAAGACGAATGCCTCGCCAATATGCTGCCGATATGGTTGTACTAGCGGTCGGAGGATGGCATTCACGTATCGTACAGCCGTTACGGCGCCTTCCATGAACACCAGCGGCGTACGTCGGCCCCACATAATGCCTCCTCTAAACAGCAGGAAACCTCCACCTTGATGCACTCGCTGGACCGGGTTGAAGGCATATTCGACACTCATCGGTTAAGAGAACATGATGCCAATCCTGAGCGGTCCTTTCGACATGTTGTTGGGGGCCATTTCTACCGCGCTGCATGGTGTTTTGGTTACAAACATGGACCTCGCCATTGGGTGCGTCGGGAGTGAAGCTTCGCATCATGTAGGCTATTGCTCACCGTTTCAGTCGTAACGCGACGTCGTGCTTCCCTTTTTTTTGCCGTTTTTCTTGCGGATGCACTGGGTCGGCATGGTTAATCGGATGTGGCAATGTTAGTTGAAGGGGTGGCCAGATGCCATTCCTGTCGCCACCCCGTACCCCCCAGGAAGGAATTAGTGTACCCCAACTGTCTGCGACAAGTGTAATCCATGGAATAGTGCGAAAGTGTTCAGATGTCTGCGAGCCGAGTAACTGAGGCGGGGGACCAGTCCTGTATTCACCTAGGGGGATGTGGAAAACCGCCTAAAAACCACATCCAGGCTGGCCGGCACACCGGCCCTCGTCGTTAATCCGCTGGGCGGATTAGATCCGGGGCCGGTGCGCCTACCCGAGTCCAGGAAGCAGCGTGTTAGCGCGCTTGGCTAACCTGGCGGGTCGTAAGGCGACATCCTGTGGCTGCACGAAAAGCATTATTCAACATGGTGGCGTTGCTGTCAGGGTTCCTCCAAGCTATAACCCGTAGGTAACGGACATCCACTGCAGCCCTTGGGCGGCCTGTCATTGACAATTCCTGTCTCTCTCTACCTCCTCCATGTCCGAACAACATCGCTTTGGTTCACTCCAAGACGCCTGGACACTTCCCTTGTTGAGAGCCCTTCCTGGCATACAGTAAAAATGCGGACGTGATCGAAACACGGT
Organism: Schistocerca serialis cubense; assembly: GCF_023864345.2. Taxonomy (NCBI): domain Eukaryota; kingdom Metazoa; phylum Arthropoda; class Insecta; order Orthoptera; family Acrididae; genus Schistocerca; species Schistocerca serialis. The sequence continues at coordinate 1,004,853,040 of NC_064638.1, read as the reverse complement.
ATCGACCTTCTAGACATGGTTGAACTACAGACAATACGAGCCGTATACCTCCTTTCTGATGGAATGACTGGAATTGATCGGCTGCCGGATCCCGTCCGTCTAATAGGCACTGCTCATGCATGGTTAACATCTTTGGGCGGGTTTAGTGACATCTCTGAACAGTCAACGGGACTATGTCTGTGATACAATAGCCACATTCAACGTCTATCTTCAGGAGTTCTGGGAACCGGGGTGATGCAAAACTTTTTTTCATGTGTGTACTTTCTCTATTTCTTCAGGTTCAGTTTGCAACTTCGGCATTTATACTTGAATACCGTTGTCGGGGTTGGTTTTTCTGTCGATTCTGATAAGAACAACCCTATGACTGAACTGTTCACTCTAACACGCTCTGTGGCCTACCTTGCATTTAATAGCGAATTCTACTCCCGTTATACCATTTTTTTGCTTCTGTTGATATAACCCTATACTCATCTGACCATGAATCTTTATCTTCCTTCCATTTCACTTCACTGACCCCTACTATGTCTAGACTGTACCTTTGCATTTCCCTTTTCAGATTTTCTAGCTTCGCTACGACGTTCAAGCTTCTGACATTCCACGATCCGCCTTGTAGAACACTGTCCTTTCGTTGATTATTTAATCTTTTTCTAACGGTCAGCTCCCCTTTGACAGTCCCCTCTGGAGATCCGAAAGGGGGACTATTCCAGAATCTTTTGAGAATGTGGAGATTATCATGACACTTTTTCTGCTACAGGCTACATGTTCGGTGGATACACGTTATTTGTCTTTAATGCAGTGGTCTCCATAGCCTTCTGCATATTCCGTTGATCATTCTTGATTCTTCCGCCTTTAGGGAAAGTTTTCCAGGGCAAGAGAGTGTCTTGATTCTCTGTCAGCCCCTCCGCCCTCTTTCACAAGGCCATTGGCAGAATGAGGGTGACTTCTTATGCCGAAAGTCTTCGGCCGCCAATGCTGTTTATTGATCAAAATTTAAGTGGTGGCAGGTTTCACATCCAGGACCGAGGACTGAGCTTTCACCTCCAGTTTGCAAACAACGTGACGAGATCGCTAGATCACCCGCAACGACCACTGCAGAGTTCCTCACCATAGCCAAAGCTGTTTTGCAATATGTGTAGTGGGACAAGAACCCTGTTTGATTTATTTAAAGAACTGGAGGGAAGGGATTTCAACAGACAGCGATATCTGTTGATGTGTTGATGTGAGACAGCCACTATCACAGACTGAAAGCATCAGACAGCAACAGTAGAACTGACCATGTCACATCACAGCACGACTCGGTGTTACTGCCGCCACTGGTCACTTGACTGCTGAGACACCCTCCCTACTGGTGTTACCCCAGCTATCGTATGGTGCATCAACTACTCCAGTGCCACCTACCAGACGAAACAACTACATTCGCTAGCTGACTAACGCCAACAAATTGTGACTGCATGTGTCAGCCTCTGCTGGTATCAGGACACCACTGACTAACTATTGCTATTTATAGCATACAATAAATCCAATGCCATGACTGCCTCATCTACTTTCCTGTCTTGAATACTGATCATGATTAATAATAGTAACACGATAAGATGGTTGTCGAATCTTAAATAACAGAGTCACAACCAAATTCCAAGAGTCGCCAAGGTGCTAAGTTACATGAAACCATATTAGTTCTTTGGTGCTGACATACAGAGCACAATGATATGATACTGTTAATACCTCCTAGACACATGAGGGCAAGTCAACCCTAATACACTGGACGTTAGGCAACCACTGTGCTAGGAAATTCTGGATTGGAAGGTTTAAACCCCCAATTAGTTGTGAGACTTGTATCTGTCACTTAACACTTCTCTCAACTCCGTTGGTGCTTCTTAGTCTGAAACATGAATAGCAGCACCATGGAATTATAAATCCTGTTTCCTGTTTATCGTACATACAACACTTTTTTTAAGATTTTTGTGAGGGAAACCATTAGGAAAACAAATATTCTTGAATAAAATATTCATTATTTTTGGCACACAAAACAGCAGTTGTTCTGTAAGCTAAGTGATATATGTGGGTGCTGTTTGTACACACTTCACTAGCAAAATGTAGTCTTCTTTAGACCTGCTGGACGTACTGTGGAACAGAACACAGCAATGGCTCAGTAGTTTATGCCACATAGAAGCACTTGACATGGACTGCATTATACACTCCTGGAAATTGAAATAAGAACACCGTGAATTCATTGTCCCAGGAAGGGGAAACTTTATTGACACATTCCTGGGGTCAGATACATCACATGATCACACTGACAGAACCACAGGCACATAGACACAGGCAACAGAGCATGCACAATGTCGGCACTAGTACAGTGTATATCCACCTTTCGCAGCAATGCAGGCTGCTATTCACCCATGGAGACGATCGCAGAGATGCTGGATGTAGTCCTGTGGAACGGCTTGCCATGCCATTTCCACCTGGCGCCTCAGTTGGACCAGCGTTCGTGCTGGACGTGCAGACCGCGTGAGACGACGCTTCATCCAGTCCCAAACATGCTCAATGGGGGACAGATCCGGAGATCTTGCTGGCCAGGGTAGTTGACGTACACCTTCTAGAGCACGTTGGGTGGCACGGGATACATGCGGACGTGCATTGTCCTGTTGGAACAGCAAGTTCCCTTGCCGGTCTAGGAATGGTAGAACGATGGGTTCGATGACGGTTTGGATGTACCGTGCACTATTCAGTGTCCCCTCGACGATCACCAGTGGTGTACGGCCAGTGTAGGAGATCGCTCCCCACACCATGATGCCGGGTGTTGGCCCTATGTGCCTCGGTCGTATGCAGTCCTGATTGTGGCGCTCACCTGCACGGCGCCGAACACGCATACGACCATCATTGGCACCAAGGCAGAAGCGACTCTCATCGCTGAAGACGACACGTCTCCATTCGTCCCTCCATTCACGCCTGTCGCGACACCACTGGAGGCCGGCTGCACGATGTTGGGCCGTGAGCGGAAGACGGCCTAACGGTGTGCGGGACCGTAGCCCAGCTTCATGGAGACGGTTGCGAATGGTCCTCGCCGATACCCCAGGAGCAACAGTGTCCCTAATTTGCTGGGAAGTGGCGGTGCGGTCCCCTACGGCACTGCGTAGGATCCTACGGTCTTGGCGTGCATCCGTGCGTCGCTGCGGTCCGGTCCCAGGTCGACGGGCACGTGCACCTTCCGCCGACCACTGGCGACAACATCGATGTACTGTGGAGACCTCACGCCCCACGTGTTGAGCAATTCGGCGGTACGTCCACCCGGCCTCCCGCATGCCCACTATACGCCCTCGCTCAAAGTCCGTCAGCTGCACATATGGTTCACGTCCACGCTGTCGCGGCATGCTACCATTGTCAAAGCCTGCGATGGAGCTCCGTATGCCACGGCAAACTGGCTGACACTGACGGCGGCGGTGCACAAATGCTGCGCAGCTAGCGCCATTCGACGGCCAACACCGCGGTTCCTGGTGTGTCCGCTGTGCCGTGCGTGTGATCATTGCTTGTACAGCCCTCTCGCAGTGTCCGGAGCAAGTATGGTGGGTCTGACACACCGGTGTCAATGTGTTCTATTTTCCATTTCCAGGAGTGTGGTTACCATCGACTGTAAAACGTATTTATTTTCACTATAGAAATTTTGACCTTATGACTGTTGTCAAGCCGTATACAGAAAAATACTGTGATATACCACATGTGAAACTAAAAAAACCCTTCTGACATTTATACATGTCACCATCATATCCGAACATTGCATCACTGTTACCGTCTTTGACATAAATCCCAACAAATCACTGTTATTGCACACATTCCTGTTCTCATGTAAATTCTTTAACTTCATATTGTAGATGGCTCAGATAAGGCGATTTTTAGTGCACGACATGCCTAACGACCAGCGGCATCACACCAGAACTGTTCTAGGAAGTTACAGACTATGGATCACACTTTACACTTCTTTCATCTCTCTTAATGTTTGTCAGTGTGGAAAATCCCTATCTGCACAGTGGAGTTATAAATCGTAGCTTCCAGTCTTGTAATACTACGTTCTGCTGTTAAGGTAACTGTGTGATAATTCTCGCACTTGTCAGCTCTGCTTTCTTCAGAATTGATGTTATTTTCCGAAATTCAGATGGTATGTGGCCAGACTTATACATTCTACACACCAACGTGGATAATAGTTTTGTTGCTACTTCCCCCGGTGATTTTAGAAATTCTGGTGGAATGGTACCTATCCATTCTGCCTTATTTGATCTTAAGTCCTTCAAAGCTCTCCTAAATTCTGATTCTAATATTGGATCCCCTATCTCTTCTAAATTGACTGCTGTTTCTTCTGCTATCACATCAGACAAATCTTCCCCCTCAAAGAGGCCTTCATCGTACTCTTTCCGCCTTCCGCTCTCTCCTCTCTATTTAACAGTGGACTTCCCACTGCACTTTTAATGTGACCACCCTTGCTTTTAATTTTACTGAAGGTGTTTTTGACTTTCCTGTATAATGAGTCAGGCCTTCCGATAAACATTACTTTTTCGATTTCTTCGCATTTTTCGTGCAGCCATTTCGTCTTAGCTACCCTGCAATTCCTATTTATTTCGTTTGTCAGCGACTCGTATTTCTGTACTCTCGAATTTCCATGAACATTTTTATACTTCCTTCTTTCATCGATCAACTGAAGAATTTATTCTGTTATCGATGGCTTCTTTGCAGTTACCTTCTTTGTATATATGTTGTTTTTTTAGTTCTACTCTTTTTAGAAATGTCCATTTCTCTCTAACTCTACTGCCTTCTGAGCTGTTTCTTACGGCTGTATCTACAGCATTAGAGAACTTCAAGCGTATGTACTTACGTATCTCTTATTCTTCAGCCTACTCTTCATCACTACTACATTGTGATGTGAGTCTATATCTGGGTACGCCTTATATTCCAGTATCTGATTTCGGAACCTCTGACAATGATGTAATCTAGAAGAAAACTTCCCGTATCACCTGAAATTTTCCAAGTATACTTCCTCATCATGTGATTTTTGAACAGAGTATTCGCTAATACTAGATGAAATTTGACAGAACTCAATCAGTCCTTCTCTTCTCTCATTCCTTGTCCCAAGCACGTATTCTCCTGTGACCTTTTCTTCTTCTGCTTTTCCTACACGTCCACTCCAGTACCCCATGAGTATTAGATTTTCATCTTGCTTCATGTACTGCGTTACATTTCAATATCTTCATATATACACACATCAAAAAAAGTTTTGCTTCACCTCGGTTCCGAGAGTTCCGGAACCTGTACAGAAAATTGGACAGAGATCAACATTAACATCATTTCTGCCCTTTTTATTGCTCATGAAAACCACACATTGTTGTGCCACCATACAGCGAGACCTTCAGAGGTGGTGGTCCAGATTGCTGTACATATCAGTACCTCTAATACACAATAGCACGTCCCGTTGCATTGATGCATGCCTGAATCCGTAAGTTCATCAAGGCACTGTCGGTCCACATTGTCCCACTCCTCAAAGGCGTTTAGGCGTAGATACCTCAGAGTGGTTGGTGGGTCACGTCGTCCATAAACAGGCCTTTTCAATCCATCCCAGGCATGATCGATAGGGGCCATGTCTGACAAACATGCTGGCCACTCTAGTCGAGCGATGTCGTTATCCTGAAGGAAGTTATTCACAAGATGTGCACGATGAGGGCGCGAATTATCGTAAATGAAGACGAATGCCTCGCCAATATGCTGCCGATATGGTTGTACTAGCGGTCGGAGGATGGCATTCACGTATCGTACAGCCGTTACGGCGCCTTCCATGAACACCAGCGGCGTAAGTCGGCCCCACATAATGCCTCCTCTAAACAGCAGGAAACCTCCACCTTGATGCACTCGCTGGACCGGGTTGAAGGCATATTCGACACTCATCGGTTAAGAGAACATGATGCCAATCCTGAGCGGTCCTTTCGACATGTTGTTGGGGGCCATTTCTACCGCGCTGCATGGTGTTTTGGTTACAAACATGGACCTCGCCATTGGGTGCGTCGGGAGTGAAGCTTCGCATCATGTAGTCTATTGCTCACCGTTTCAGTCGTAGCGCGACGTCGTGCTTCCCTTTTTTTTTGCCGTTTTTCTTGCGGATGCACTGGGTCGGCATGGTTAATCGGATGTGGCAATGTTAGTTGAAGGGGTGGCCAGATGCCATTCCTGTCGCCACCCCGTACCCCCCAGGAAGGAATTAGTGTACCCCAACTGTCTGCGACAAGTGTAATCCATGGAATAGTGCGAAAGTGTTCAGATGTCTGCGAGCCGAGTAACTGAGGCGGGGGACCAGTCCTGTATTCACCTAGGGGGATGTGGAAAACCGCCTAAAAACCACATCCAGGCTGGCCGGCACACCGGCCCTCGTCGTTAATCCGCTGGGCGGATTAGATCCGGGGCCGGTGCGCCTACCCGAGTCCAGGAAGCAGCGTGTTAGCGCGCTTGGCTAACCTGGCGGGTCGTAAGGCGACATCCTGTGGCTGCACGAAAAGCATTATTCAACATGGTGGCGTTGCTGTCAGGGTTCCTCCAAGCTATAACCCGTAGGTAACGGACATCCACTGCAGCCCTTGGGCGGCCTGTCATTGACAATTCCTGTCTCTCTCTACCTCCTCCATGTCCGAACAACATCGCTTTGGTTCACTCCAAGACGCCTGGACACTTCCCTTGTTGAGAGCCCTTCCTGGCATACAGTAAAAATGCGGACGTGATCGAAACACGGTATCGACCTTCTAGACATGGTTGAACTACAGACAATACGAGCCGTATACCTCCTTTCTGATGGAATGACTGGAATTGATCGGCTGCCGGATCCCGTCCGTCTAATAGGCACTGCTCATGCATGGTTAACATCTTTGGGCGGGTTTAGTGACATCTCTGAACAGTCAACGGGACTATGTCTGTGATACAATAGCCACATTCAACGTCTATCTTCAGGAGTTCTGGGAACCGGGGTGATGCAAAACTTTTTTTCATGTGTGTACTTTCTCTATTTCTTCAGGTTCAGTTTGCAACTTCGGCATTTATACTTGAATACCGTTGTCGGGGTTGGTTTTTCTGTCGATTCTGATAAGAACAACCCTATGACTGAACTGTTCACTCTAACACGCTCTGTGGCCTACCTTGCATTTAATAGCGAATTCTACTCCCGTTATACCATTTTTTTGCTTCTGTTGATATAACCCTATACTCATCTGACCATGAATCTTTATCTTCCTTCCATTTCACTTCACTGACCCCTACTATGTCTAGACTGTACCTTTGCATTTCCCTTTTCAGATTTTCTAGCTTCGCTACGACGTTCAAGCTTCTGACATTCCACGATCCGCCTTGTAGAACACTGTCCTTTCGTTGATTATTTAATCTTTTTCTAACGGTCAGCTCCCCTTTGACAGTCCCCTCTGGAGATCCGAAAGGGGGACTATTCCAGAATCTTTTGAGAATGTGGAGATTATCATGACACTTTTTCTGCTACAGGCTACATGTTCGGTGGATACACGTTATTTGTCTTTAATGCAGTGGTCTCCATAGCCTTCTGCATATTCCGTTGATCATTCTTGATTCTTCCGCCTTTAGGGAAAGTTTTCCAGGGCAAGAGAGTGTCTTGATTCTCTGTCAGCCCCTCCGCCCTCTTTCACAAGGCCATTGGCAGAATGAGGGTGACTTCTTATGCCGAAAGTCTTCGGCCGCCAATGCTGTTTATTGATCAAAATTTAAGTGGTGGCAGGTTTCACATCCAGGACCGAGGACTGAGCTTTCACCTCCAGTTTGCAAACAACGTGACGAGATCGCTAGATCACCCGCAACGACCACTGCAGAGTTCCTCACCATAGCCAAAGCTGTTTTGCAATATGTGTAGTGGGACAAGAACCCTGTTTGATTTATTTAAAGAACTGGAGGGAAGGGATTTCAACAGACAGCGATATCTGTTGATGTGTTGATGTGAGACAGCCACTATCACAGACTGAAAGCATCAGACAGCAACAGTAGAACTGACCATGTCACATCACAGCACGACTCGGTGTTACTGCCGCCACTGGTCACTTGACTGCTGAGACACCCTCCCTACTGGTGTTACCCCAGCTATCGTATGGTGCATCAACTACTCCAGTGCCACCTACCAGACGAAACAACTACATTCGCTAGCTGACTAACGCCAACAAATTGTGACTGCATGTGTCAGCCTCTGCTGGTATCAGGACACCACTGACTAACTATTGCTATTTATAGCATACAATAAATCCAATGCCATGACTGCCTCATCTACTTTCCTGTCTTGAATACTGATCATGATTAATAATAGTAACACGATAAGATGGTTGTCGAATCTTAAATAACAGAGTCACAACCAAATTCCAAGAGTCGCCAAGGTGCTAAGTTACATGAAACCATATTAGTTCTTTGGTGCTGACATACAGAGCACAATGATATGATACTGTTAATACCTCCTAGACACATGAGGGCAAGTCAACCCTAATACACTGGACGTTAGGCAACCACTGTGCTAGGAAATTCTGGATTGGAAGGTTTAAACCCCCAATTAGTTGTGAGACTTGTATCTGTCACTTAACACTTCTCTCAACTCCGTTGGTGCTTCTTAGTCTGAAACATGAATAGCAGCACCATGGAATTATAAATCCTGTTTCCTGTTTATCGTACATACAACACTTTTTTTAAGATTTTTGTGAGGGAAACCATTAGGAAAACAAATATTCTTGAATAAAATATTCATTATTTTTGGCACACAAAACAGCAGTTGTTCTGTAAGCTAAGTGATATATGTGGGTGCTGTTTGTACACACTTCACTAGCAAAATGTAGTCTTCTTTAGACCTGCTGGACGTACTGTGGAACAGAACACAGCAATGGCTCAGTAGTTTATGCCACATAGAAGCACTTGACATGGACTGCATTATACACTCCTGGAAATTGAAATAAGAACACCGTGAATTCATTGTCCCAGGAAGGGGAAACTTTATTGACACATTCCTGGGGTCAGATACATCACATGATCACACTGACAGAACCACAGGCACATAGACACAGGCAACAGAGCATGCACAATGTCGGCACTAGTACAGTGTATATCCACCTTTCGCAGCAATGCAGGCTGCTATTCTCCCATGGAGACGATCGCAGAGATGCTGGATGTAGTCCTGTGGAACGGCTTGCCATGCCATTTCCACCTGGCGCCTCAGTTGGACCAGCGTTCGTGCTGGACGTGCAGACCGCGTGAGACGACGCTTCATCCAGTCCCAAACATGCTCAATGGGGGACAGATCCGGAGATCTTGCTGGCCAGGGTAGTTGACGTACACCTTCTAGAGCACGTTGGGTGGCACGGGATACATGCGGACGTGCATTGTCCTGTTGGAACAGCAAGTTCCCTTGCCGGTCTAGGAATGGTAGAACGATGGGTTCGATGACGGTTTGGATGTACCGTGCACTATTCAGTGTCCCCTCGACGATCACCAGTGGTGTACGGCCAGTGTAGGAGATCGCTCCCCACACCATGATGCCGGGTGTTGGCCCTATGTGCCTCGGTCGTATGCAGTCCTGATTGTGGCGCTCACCTGCACGGCGCCGAACACGCATACGACCATCATTGGCACCAAGGCAGAAGCGACTCTCATCGCTGAAGACGACACGTCTCCATTCGTCCCTCCATTCACGCCTGTCGCGACACCACTGGAGGCCGGCTGCACGATGTTGGGCCGTGAGCGGAAGACGGCCTAACGGTGTGCGGGACCGTAGCCCAGCTTCTTGGAGACGGTTGCGAATGGTCCTCGCCGATACCCCAGGAGCAACAGTGTCCCTAATTTGCTGGGAAGTGGCGGTGCGGTCCCCTACGGCACTGCGTAGGATCCTACGGTCTCGGCGTGCATCCGTGCGTCGTTGCGGTCCGGTCCCAGGTCGACGGGCACGTGCACCTTCCGCCGACCACTGGCGACAACATCGATGTACTGTGGAGACCTCACGCCCCACGTGTTGAGCAATTCGGCGGTACGTCCACCCGGCCTCCCGCATGCCCACTATACGCCCTCGCTCAAACTCCGTCAGCTGCACATACGGTTCACGTCCACGCTGTCGCGGCATGCTACCATTGTTAAAGCCTGCGATGGAGCTCCGTATGCCACGGCAAACTGGCTGACACTGACGGCGGCGGTGCACAAATGCTGCGCAGCTAGCGCCATTCGACGGCCAACACCGCGGTTCCTGGTGTGTCCGCTGTGCCGTGCGTGTGATCATTGCTTGTACAACCCTCTCGCAGTGTCCGGAGCAAGTATGGTGGGTCTGACACACCGGTGTCAATGTGTTCTTTTTTCCATTTCCAGGAGTGTGGTTACCATCGACTGTAAAACGTATTTATTTTCACTATAGAAATTTTGACTTTATGACTGTTGTCAAGCCGTATACAGAAAAATACTGTGATATACCACATGTGAAACTAAAAAAACCCTTCTGACATTTATACATGTCACCATCATATCCGAACATTGCATCACTGTTACCGTCTTTGACATAAATCCCAACAAATCACTGTTATTGCACACATTCCTGTTCTCATGTAAATTCTTTAACTTCATATTGTAGATGGCTCAGATAAGGCGATTTTTAGTGCACGACATGCCTAACGACCAGCGGCATCACACCAGAACTGTTCTAGGAAGTTACAGACTATGGATCACACTTTACACTTCTTTCATCTCTCTTAATGTTTGTCAGTGTGGAAAATCCCTATCTGCACAGTGGAGTTATAAATCGTAGCTTCCAGTCTTGTAATACTACGTTCTTTTGTCAGGAAGGCACGTATCACACTTTATGAAATCTGCAAGATGGCTACTGAATCATCAATAGTGTTAGAGAATGTTTAATCGACTTCCGTGTGGTTTGCAGTTTACAGTTTATCAAACGGATGACAGTTGTTAAACATGCCACATAGAAGCATCTGACCAGTAGTGCATTGGAAATACTGTTTTTTCACGTAGGATCAAAGGCTGTAGTTATAAACTGAAGCTTTCAGTGTGGTAGGCCAGGAAGAGGTATTAGGCCATTTTATAAAATCAGTAAGATGGCTACCAATTCGTAAATAGGAGACCATTTCAGGATTTTGTAATACTAACGAATAAGAAAACATGTATTCTCATACAAATTCATTATTAATTTTTGCACTTGCATTACACAACTCATCCTCTATTTCTGGGTGACATAGCTTTAACGGTATCCAGCTTCTAGATTTGATTGATTTAATTTCTTCTCCAGCTAGAAATTGATCTTGTAGTGCCTTAACAATTAGCTCTATTTACTCTTACAGTTCTTCTAATGGAGAGTATTTGAAGATTTTTATTTTGCTTTCATCTGTTGCATTACACTATTTTAAAAATATTCTGCGTTTTCTTGGATGTAGTTTACTAAAGTCACCATCCTCCCTTCCTCCACGCCCACGCCCCCCCCCCCCCCCCACACACACACACCCTTGTGGGATTACACAGAAATGTATGTTTACCACTTTAGGAAATTAAGATTCGTTACATGCAATTATTGACAGTTATCAGCCCTGCTAAATGAACCATGTCTAATGCACCACATATTAATATAACCATTTTGTTGTAGCAGATCCGAGTAGGAACTGAGATATATAAACAGTTCTTGCGGATATCCTCTAATGTAGTACACACCCTTTAATCATCATTTTTCTGCAGGTACACAGATGGGTGGCTGCTATCCACTGCTACTTACAGTAAATGCCAGTATCTTATATTCCACATTTGTATCCAGATTTTTCCACATATGGTCTCTACAGTGGTTTGTGATTATTGTTTTCAAATCGGCAGCGCTTTGTTAATTTTCCACTATCAGATTATAGTCTTCCTTCACAGCATCTGTTTTCGCCAAATATTATAATTTTGGTTTTCGTACTTTGATCTCTTCCATTTATAGTTTTATTTTTCATGTGGATAGCACGTTAAATGTTCTTAAAGAAGTAATTTCTTTTAGAGATTCATTATGTCTGATACAGTGACATTTTTTCTTTAGACCAGTGCAATAGCATTGTTTTTGGGAACCAATCCTAATTCTCCAGTATCTGTACTGGGCAGAACTGTGGAGGACAATGCCCTAGATGGATAAAAATACGTTTATGAATTTTTATTATAGCATTTCTCTGTATTACTTACACATTAGTATTTTGGAATCTGTGTTAAGAAGTTCCACATAGTTTACAGGTAAATAATTGTAACCCCAGGCAGACATAACATAGTTTATAATCTTCCGTCGATTTGAATTCTCTGGAAAGTTTACTAGTATTGTATACCACTTAACTTTTGTGTCTAACTATTGCCCCAGTAGACAAAGAGAACATTAATACAGACAACACGTGAACTGTTCTTTATTCTGTCTATTACTGCACACAACGCAGTAGCAATTGACACAGTACAGTGCAGCGAATTGTAAATGCTGTTTGCTGACACTTAATACACACTGACGTTCTTCCATGTGTCAAACACACTGAATGGCCAGTGAGCTAGGTGTTTGGGCAGCCTAGAGTTATCCCTTCAAATACATACAAATTTTTTAATTTAATTTTTAGAAGTACTTTATTTGAAAAAGAATGCAACAGTGACTCATAAGTAACAAATTTAAAAAAATTGCCCAAAGCTTTACAATACAAACGCCAGTAGAATTCCAGTACAATCAGACGTCCTGCTAGTAGCTCTATCAGACTAGACTGTATGTTAAATTTGGATCTACAGCCCAAGTGCACAGCAGCAGGAACTGGTATCCAACGATTCCTTCGCCTGATATACAGCTGCACACTTCGCCTCCTGTCTGCGCGCTCGTACAGACCCCAACGACGACGTTGTGTACTTGCCGACGAGTTGCTCTGAAGGTGCCCACCTACCCTGTCTGCTCGGGCAGGTGTCGCCGCTCTTACTGCCAACTAGAACGTTCCTTTTCGACCATCGGACAGACACTCCATCACAAAAGCCTAGTTCGGCTGCAAAAGGCTGGGAAGTCGCTGTGCAGTCCCTCTCTCGTGCCACATGTGAAGCCTTTCCTGGGTGACAGCCAAAGGGTGTAGCCACACGCAATTTCTATACTACTCGACATGGCTCACACACCATTCATTCTTTAGTTATAAATTGTATCTTCCAGTTTAGTAATGCCACATACTTTGATGAAGAAAGTTGTAAATGTTTCTCACAAATACCTTTCAGGGCACTTTATAAAATCGATAAGATGGTATCCTCTTCACTCAGGGGCTTGTGATTTGACATATGAATTTGTTATTTTTACTTTATAATTATATCTTATCCACCCCAAACAGTCTATTGCAGATGTCTTATTTTTGTTCATAATCGTGGTATTGTCTACTTGGTAGACTCCTTACACAAAGTAGCTGTGTTCTGATGTTAACTAACCACACAACTGCATTTTGTTAAATTTACCAAGAAATTACTACTGGCAAACACAACACAGCAACTGTACTGTTAGCTATCCGACAGTTTATAGAACATAGAAGTCATTCATACAGAGTACAGTGGACCACACTGTAAATACTCTCTGGTGGCTTTTAATACACTTAGACAGTCTCCCACGGCGTAAAACGTACCATCCATTCTGCAGTTATAAATAGTAGCTTCCAGTAGGGTAACACCACGAAGGAGGTATAAATGTTTCTTGTATGTTCATGTATTTATGCAAAAGCGTTTTATAAAATGGATAAGACAGTTCACTTTCGTGCTCGAGATTTCACATACACATTTGTTACGTATATTTAATTGACAATTGTAGCTCACCCTTCTAACCAGTCTACAGTAATTATCTTATCGTGTTCACAATCACACTGCTGTTTCCTTGGCAGACTCCTCGCACAGAGAAGCAACGTTCTGATGTTAGGTAATCTGACATCGTGCAATATTCCAGGCAATTTCTTCATTAGAAAATCCATCTTGACATCAGCCAGTTCCACTTTACAAGAATTACATGTAATTACATGAATAGACTATTTTTGAATGTCCTCAAAATGGTTTCCGGTGCTTCCTGATATTCCTCTCTCTGTGACATTTCCTGTCTCATGCAGGAGAAACTATGGTTTTACCTTGCCACCATGTTGCACAGATATGAACTTGGAGTATTTATCACGCAAATAACTGTTGAAGGCCACACAATCTCCTTCTCTAACATTACAAACAATACGTTTTTGAATTTATTGCTGGTAGTCAGCTTGGCCACATAATTTCTTTAACGCACATTGCTTGATAAAAAAGTGAAGAACTGCTAATGGGAGGAAGAAGCGGAGTGAAACTTCATTGTCTGACAGAGTACGTGTCTTTATTTGAATGATTACAAAATCGAGTAAAATTTACAAAGAACTTGGCACACTTGTGAGTGTGACGCTGCAGCCTCTCTGTCCTGAGAAGTCTGTCAAAAAGTTGATATATCTTCTCCTGAGGCAAGCTTACTCACAGTTGTTGTTACTGGTCTTTGATGTCGGGCATATTGTGACCGAAATGGAGTTCATGTCTGAAGTGATCAGACATATAATCTGTCAGGGACAGACAGGGTTATCTGGCTGACCACATGTGTGTACCTTAAAATCATGCACATACACCATCAAAAAAAGTTTTGCATCACCTCGATTCCGAGAGTTCCGGAACCTGTACAGAAAATTGGAATAGAGATCAGCATAAACATCATTTTCACCATCTCTGTTACTCATGAAAACCACACATTGCATGTTGTACCACCATACAGTGAGACCTTCAGAGGTTGCGGTCCAGATTGCTGTACACGTCGGTACCTCTAATACCCAGTTGCACCTCCTCTTTCAATGATGAATGCCTGTATTCGTTGTGGCATACCATCCACAAGTTCATCAAGGCACTGTTGGTCCAGACTGTCCCACTCCTCAAAGGAGATTCGGCGTAGATCCCTCAGAGTGTTTAGTGGGTCACGTCGTCCATAAGCAGCTCTTTTCAATCTATCCCAGGCATGTTCGATAGGGTTCATGTCTGGAGAACGTGCTGTTCACTCTAGTCGAACGATTTCGTTATCCTGAAGGAAGTCATTCACAAGATGTGCACGATGGGGGCGCTATTTGTCCATGAAGACCAATGTTCTGCCAATATGCTGTCGATATGGTTGCACTGTCGGTCGGAAGATGGCATTCACATATCGTTACGGCGCCTTCCTCATCATCATCACTATCGGCGTACGTCGGCCCCACATAATGTCACCCCAAGACAGCAGGGAACCTCCACCTTGCTACACTCGTTTGACTGTGTGACTAAGGCTTTCAGCCTGACCGGGTTGCCTCCAAACACATCTCCGACGATTGTCTGATTGAGGGTATATGCGACATGCATTGGTGAAGAGCACGTGATACCAATCCTGTGAGGTCCATTCGGCATGTTGTTGGGCCCATGTGTACCACGTTGCATGGTGTCGTGGTTGCAAAGATGGACCTCCCCGGGAATGAAGTTGCACATGGTACAGCGTATTGCGCACAGTTTGAGTCGTAACACGACGTCCTGTGACTGCACGAAAAGCATTATTCAACATGTTGGCGTTGCTGCCAGGGTTCCTTCGAGACATAATCCGTAGTTAGCGTTCATCAACTGCAGTAATAGCCCTTATGCGGCATGAGCGAGGCATGTTATCGACCCTGTCTCTCTGTATCTTCTCAATGTCCGAACAGTATCTTTGCTTCACTCCGAGACACCTGGACATTCCCTTGCTGAGAGCCCTTCCTTGCACAAAGTAACAATTCGAACGCGATCGAACCGCGGTATTTACCGTCTAGGCATGGTTGAGCTACAGACAACATGAGCCGTGTACCTCCTGCCTGGTGGAATGACTGGAACTGATCGGCTGTCGGATACCCTCCGTCTCATATGCGCTACTCAAACATGGTTATTTACATCTTTGGGCGGGTTTAGTGACTCTCTGAACAGTCAAAGGTACTGTGTCTGTGACACAATATCCACAGTCAACGTCTGTCGTCAGGAGTTCTGGGAACCGGGTTGATGCAAAACTTTTTTGTGTGTATGTAGCTTGTAGAGATATGTGCCATGTATGAATGAGCATTATCCCAATGAAAAATCGCACTACGATATTGTATCATGAGAGGCAAGACTGAGAACACAGAATAACCATGATATGTTGTTGTGCTATTAGATTTCCCTCTGTCACCACCAGTCGCTTGCTAAGGTTTCTGCAAACCATGATGATAGGAGTAATATTTTCGTATCTCTCCAAGAGAATAGAAGAAAGTATCCCATCGTCGGCCCACTACTCGTCGAAGATTGTCTGCCGTACTAGTATACACCCATGGTTTACCACTGAACGCAGTGTGACACTAACCACGACAGGCGAAGCTTCCCAGTGACAGCAGACAGCGGAATTAATGTTCGAACTATCGTCTGCCACAATATGTACACTTTACCTTACGTCTAGTAGACATTGCCCCAAGCGTTTTAATATAAATAGTTCATAATAATGTGACAAGTGGGTAGGTTTAAACACGAAGCATATTGCGAATAGCATGTTACGAATAGTAAAATATTACGATACTAACAAACTTTGTTTTACTTCACCCATCTCAAAGTTAGTAAAACTATTTATAGAGCCAGTCTGTCGTTAGTATTCAGAACAAGATACCCGGTCTTTAATCATTAGTTCCCAAGCATCGCAAAATTAATAAGAATGCTCTATACGATACATACGAATGTGCACATACCATGCTAAACTAGGTTGGTTACGCTAAACGTGAACAACATTAGTGCACTCTGGTGGCTGTTCTACCTGTCTTACCTCAGAGAATAGCAACTAAAAACTCTTACGTGCCCATTAAAGTTGTGTGCGTGTATGACGTTACGTTGAAAACTGGCCTCATCTGATGAGTGTTTCACTCTTTTTTTCTGGCGATGGAGTTTTCAACTAGATTATTAAGCTCCCTCACAAATCTCTGTGTGATAAATGCTCTCGTGTGTACCATACATTTCAAAGGTGATAAAGCAATCTCATTTAAAACACTCACCCGTAATTAGAGGCATTATATTTGTGTTCACTTCGGATAATGCGTTCACATCTTCACCAAAATCTGACGCTTATTATTAACTATAATGCGGCTGACAAAAGTAATTCACTGCTACAGTTGTCTTCTTGTAGCGAGCACAGTTTAATTCCTTTAATATTATCATGCTGTAAGATTTTACAAATTGGAATGAACATTGTTAGTGCTGTATTGTTAAAGTACAATGCATTAACATCTAGACTGGAACAGGATAGCTTTTATGTAACAGTCTCAAAGTCGATGATGTCCCTGCTGTTCTGTGACAGTACAATGCATTAACATCTAGACTGGAACAGGATAGCTTTTATGTAACAGTCTCAAAGTCGATGATGTCCCTGCTGTTCTGTGACAGACGAGGACCCCTAACAAGAATTTCAATGTAGTCCATCTCGCAGTCACGATCAGGCAGTTTTCATTGTGTTCTAGGGACAATAGCCGCTGAATATGGTTAGTGCTCCCTCCCCCTCCCCGCTGCTTCAGATTCTGCAGCACTGATTGAGGAACATCCCTATACTCTTGAGTTACAGCAAGTAATCAGAGCTAAGTCATATATATCACACTTAAATTCTGGAGAGTCATCTGTGTGTGCTCACGTCTGAAGAAAACACTGAATGAAGACTAGGGTGTCAAACCAGTAGCAGCAACAGCATCAGTAACTTATTACTCCTAGCTATCTTGCTTTTGTTATCTATCTTAGTTATCAAGTCCAAGCAATAATCAGAGCGAATAGTCATACCTCATGAGCAGGCTGTGACTTGTTGATGTCTACATATGTACATTTAAAGAATCTCCATACATGTCTGATTTCCCTGAGCTGACTTAAAGGCAAGTGTGGAAGTCTAGAGGTGGAAAGATAAAACGATTACCCAGCACTTTGAAACTTTTGAGTGTTTCCACATGTGTAGTAAGGATTCGCCATGCTTGGCATATTTCAATGAATTTTTGTAACTTTACTGTTAAACACGATTAAGTAAAAAACTGTAACACTAAGCTCACAAATAAAATGTGTAATTAAACCCTCATGCAAAATTTGGTGTTATTACCTTTAATTGTATATCAGAACTCAATTTCAATTAAACTTGGACAGAGTGCCACTAACTCCTGAACTATTGCTCAGAAATGCATAGAACTTCAGTTCTGGGTGTATTTATACTTACGAAACACCAATCTTCATACAAAACGATAGGTCATCATAGAAGACTGTTACACCAGCAGGCTGCTTGCTTGTCTGAGCGCGGCAGCCTCTGCGTGTCTTATCTTGCCCCTTGGACAGCTCCTGCGGCTGGCATGGAACCCTACAGCTGCTGCTGAGTTAACGCAGCAGTCGGAGACATCTGTTCTACCGAACGCTGCACTAGTGGGTCCTCCATAGATGCCCTTGCGTTCGAGATGATTCATCCACTTTCTTAAGTCACACCAACCACGCTTACGTCTGGAAGTACTGGAGATGTTTGCTTAACGCCTTAAGATCACTTGCTAGTCAATCTGCTTCAAAAATTCCATTTTTTCCATCTTCAATCAATATTTAGGGTTTTGTCGACAAAAAGGTAGTTAAATGAATCGATTCGAACATCGGGAACATCTTTAAAAAGAAATTTAAATATATGTCCGTATGCGGCCTTTGACTACAAAGGATTTGCAAATGTGTTGGAAAATATGTCTTATGGATGAACTGTAAAAATTGAAAAGTTAGAGTGTGTTGGTCGTGTCCACAAGAGGATGGGCACACGTTTACCTAAGCTAATAAAAGATATGAAGGGGAAATTCAGTCATGGCAAACCAACTGGTGGTCGGGGTCGTCTTACTAAGGAAGAAGTGGACAAAACTGTAGCTCTATTATGGTTTAGCCATAAGAAGAAATCGAGATATTGAGGCCATGAAGAAAGCAGTATGGGCTACCTTTTTCCATAAATCTTCTACTGATGACCATCCACAGCATGCTCTCTGCGACAGTGATGTAGAAACATGGTGTGGATACAAAAAAGCAACAGCAAATGGTGAGACTTATGCACACCATCACTCCCCGCCTTTTGAGGTATTGGAAGCAATTAATCCCATATACATGGACCTAAGTGACACTAAGCTATTGTCACACAAAATTTTAATGAATGTTTCAACCATGTGATATGGGAACGCCTGCCTAAAACTGTGTTTGTTGGTTTCAATACCACGAGATTAGGTGTATTAAATGCAGTTATTTGCTTTAATAATAGGGCAGTTAGCAGCTGTGATGTTTTACAGTTTTTGGGACTAACTGCTGGCTTCAATATGAGACAAGCACTGATGCTAATTGAGTCCTTGAGAGTGGCCGAAGGGGTAAAATGGGTTCTTGAGGCAACTAAAGAGGCCACAATAGGAAAGAGGAGCAGGAAAAGGAAGAGAGAAATGGTTCAAATGGCTCTGAGCACTGTGGGACTCAACATCTGAGGTCATCAGTCCCCTAGAACTTAGAACTACTTAAACCTAACTAACCTAAGGATATCACACACATCCATGCCCGAGGCAGGATTCGAACCTGCGACCGTAGCGGTCATAAGGAAGAGAGAAGATGAGAAACATACAAACCAAGAATATTATCCAACTGGAGGGTTTTAAGAACAACAGAGGTGAGTAACAGATGAAACTTAATTTCCCAAGAGTAAAATTTTCTGACATGTTTATTTTATGCAAAAAAAAGTGTTTGAGCTAGAGGTCTGAAATTTTTTGTCGTATTTCAGGCTACCATCCGGAGAAAAGAAGACCAGACACCAGCTTACTATCACCAGTAGGAAAAGTATACCCTTATTAATTCTAAAAAATTTCCTTAATTTTGATTGTCTAATTTATGTCTTAATAGTATAAAAACTATTAATTGAAATTATTTGACTGTAGTGTACTTTTTAGATGACAATGTCATAAATGTGTGCACAAAGTTTTTAGCATCTAAGAAAAGTAGTTAATAAGTCTATAGACATCAAACATAGACTGGCAGAAAAAATTTTAAATTACTGACTGACATAAATGTTTATGTAATATAGTTTCTATCAAAGCTACTATTATCATTCTTATACCAAAATCTTCATCCTTAAAACACTTTCATTGTCCTGAAATTTCTTTGTATTCAGAGTTCACATTATGTAGTTGGAGCCTCACAAACTTTATGAAAATTCTTATTGTTCCTCCAGGTATTCACTGACAAGTTACCTTAACGTCTTTCTCAAAACAAGAGTTTTCGGTCAGCTAACCAGCTAAGGATGGTTTTGAATATCTTTGTCAGAGGTCCTATTCTCTTTGCAGAACATATGTGTTCTTCAGTTTCTTCAAGGGGAATTCGTTGTTATCGATGGATGATATTTATTTTGATTTCTGCTAGGTGGATTCGTTGTTGTGGTTGGGTGGAGAGGAAAGTTTTGAGATAAATAGAAACTAATAAACACATCATCTACTAACCTTTCCTTTATCTACTAACGTGAATTCTACTAATTGTGAAAAGAAGGAGAGCACAAGCATTCAGTGTAAGTTCATCTTATCTAAAATTTATAAGAGTTCAGTTTTTGTTTTGATTACATTTAAATTAAGATAATAATTCTAAATCCACTATCTCATGTTTTTTTCTGTAACACTGTTATATCTCATGACTTACGAAGATGATGACGATTGTGATGATGATCATGTTCTCGTTGTTCATGGCAGCGAGATCCTTTCGCGAAATTGCTAACACCAGCTTTCTGCTCCAAACGAAAATATTCTGATGAAGCCCGTCTACATAGGGTGACAATATCATCGTAATAAAATAAGAGAAATAAGAGCTCACACAGAGATTTAAGCGTTAGTTGTTCCCAACGTCTACAATTAAGTGTAATAGGAGGTGGATGCATTATAATGCTTGTAACGGTGTCAATATTTAGGAATAAAAGTATCATTTTAAAACGAGGTAAACTGTGTAATAGGAGGTGGGTGCATTATAATGCTTGTAACGGTGTCAATATTTAGAAATAAAATTATCATTTTAAAACGAGGTAAACTGTGTAAAGTGATAATACACAGCCTTAAAGTTTCTCTTTCTTATAGCGTTGAAAGTAATGAATAAAAACCGACTTAGGTAAGGAATTTATTATTTCAAGGACTTCATGCAGAAACGTAATATTAATCACTATTTATCATTTTCTACTGTTAATATTTCACTACTGGAACGAGTTAACAGAGTTCTTAACATAAGATGTTTACCGTGCAAGGTTCTTTCAAATGGACTTACCTGGTGCAAGAAAAACCAGTACAAAATGAGACCTATTGATGTGATGCATAAAAGCCTTTTGTCTACTATTTGCAATAACATTGGGATGGTAGATCTCTGAAAAGCTGTATTAGAGTTTCATTAGAATTAGCAAGGTGGTTTATCGAGTAATTCAAAATTCGAGCAGTTCTGGAAAGAAATCAAAGTACTGGCAGCACTCAAACAAGAGTAATATATGCCCGCACGCCAAACAATTACGCATTTCCAAATATCACTATATGATGTGTGTGTGTGTGTGTGTGTGTGTGTGTGTGTGTGTGTGTGTGTGTGTGCTCCTGACGAAGCTTATGTATAAATAATGCAGTTGTGATAATATACTAACACCAGTATTGTTAACAGCTATGTATACTTTTGGCAAATATTACAGGTCATTCTGTTACTTTTAAACGTGGCATTAATTTAGGCAGTATTCAAGTCTTTCAAATACTTTTGAAGATGACTGTTCGGTATCTACGTACTCATTCGCTGTTTCATTTTAACGGCTGTAAAATACTGGGCTGTGATTGCATGTTCACTTTAATGACTGGTGTAATGCCACCATGGCGTCATGGAGTCCACCGTCTTGGAATGAGACGTCTTGACCATGCTTCTGCGTCTACGAACCCAAAAACGGACGCATTACTGAGGCGTGAGTGTGCCGCCACGACGATTCAAGTTTGGTCGAAATGGCTTGGTTAGTAATTTGCTATGCTGCTTAAGTGACTTAATATTTGATTTATTGATTCTTGAGCACTGATGATCAGGCTGGGAGACTTACCTGTTGGATTCATAAGAAAGGTAGAGAACATTCAAAGGAGAGCGGCCCATTTCGTCAGGAGTTCGCTTAGTAACAATGAGAGCATTAAGCAAACTCCAACGTCAGATATTACAAGGGTTTTGTTGTGCATTATGGGAAGGTTTACTGTTCAAATTCCGAAAAGGTACTCTTCAGGGAGAGTCGCCAGACATATTTGTTCCTCCTACAAATGTCGCACGAATTAACCATAGCGACAAAATAGGAGAACTTGTCGCTTATAGTGAGGTTTATCAACAGTGGATCCCTCCGCCAGACTCCGTGAGGTGGCTTGTGGCGTATTGATGAAGATGTTGCAGATCTGTCCTTCAAGAAAAAATCGATGAGTTCCTCCGAAAATGTGGTTACGAAAGTTCTCTAGTAGCAGCAGCAATAGTGGATGACGTTCTCCGGAATTTGGGATCAGGTTGGGTTGCTTCGGCAACACTGGCAGAACGTAAGTCCGTGCCAACTTGGAAGACCAGAAAGACCGCTTCTAGACGAACTGGATAGCGTCAAGTGTACGCCTAACCTAAGCTAGCATCACGTGACGCATCTGTGCACAGACACAAATACCACTTACTCGAGAAATAAAATCCCCTGGGCTCTAAGATAAGGACTTGGAAAAAACAGACTACAATTTAACTGAAGTAGCCAGTAAACAAACTTAAAAAAGTGAAACCAATTTTATAGCGGCTCTTGAAGAGTGTGTGAATAAAGAGCTTCTCAAAAGAAACGTTGATGTTAACAACACAAAACCAGGCAATGAAGAAACAATATAATCAGCAATCCTTCAAAAAGGAGTATGAGGATATAATTATAAAACTTTCCCTCAGTTAAACCTTTTTAACTGAGATATAAGTCAATTAATAACATTACCTTCCAGGACAGATAACTAAAGTTCAGAAGTCGACAAAAATATATGCTGATCTTCTATAATATCTTTTCAGTGGATATTTTCTCAACTTGTGAAGAGCGTCCAGTCTCTAAAAATGCTCGTTTTTTGTACCCATTTTTCATAGTTCAAGTATTTTCTTTCTCTTAAATCATTTTCTTCCTGTGGGCCATAGTTCTTGACCTAATAACTGAATAAGCGTGTTAAAGCACGGTTCTTAAACGTAAGTCCACCACACGAAACCTGAGTTTTGATCCCGTGATTTATCGACACACCATCGCCGCAACAGTGTCCACAAAATTTCATAAGGATCTCTTATTCTCCGCACTAAGGACGCCTTCTGCGCGCGTAGTTTCTTCTTCGCACTTTGTTTCTCATCTGGGACTCCGGTTCTGTGGAGGAATTTCGTATTATCCTCCTTTTCGCAGGAGATGTTTATAAGCTCCAATAAGAGCGCCCGCCCGTTTTCCAATAATGAAAACGATCGGTAAGGCATGCCGAGGGCCTTTGCCCTGAGCTCAGCGCTCTGTGGCGCCAATAAAAGCAGTTTTAAAATTTCATAAGGTTTCCCCTGAAAACACCGGCTTTGTAAGAAACTGGAGCATAAATCATGAATATCGAGTACAGATTCGTTATGGCACACGCCTGAACAAGTAGCAATATCCAACTGAAACGTTTGCGAGAAAAGGAGCGTCCCATTTGCCATATGCCCTTCGAGAATCAGACGATATAGAAGCAGACGATATCTGCGCTATCCTTTGATGCTTTACTAGTTGAGTGTTTTCAATCATCAGCATTCAGCTGCGAGTTCTGTAACGCCTTTTGAGTAGCCGGTTGTCACTAATCCGACTAGTCATAGTTTTTTTCTTATAGTGTTGATTCTACATTCATAAGAGATGCGCATTTAAGTAAATGTATAAGAAATCTATACAACAATATGAGGAAAGAATAGATCGTTCAATGTTAGAAAACTCAGTGCATAACATTGTCCTTTTGAGGCGGAAGGCAAGGGCAAAAATTAATCTACGCAACTGCGTTTCAAACATCTATTGGCACGCAAAAAATCATTATATCTCTACTTTCATTTTGTGCAGCCGTAAGGGCATTGCGGACGACAGTCGAACCTTTTTGTATTTGGGTTATCCCTAGGCACATGGTTTACACAAAGTTCCTGCAGAAACAGCCACTCATTGTAGGAATAATATTAATTTTTTTCGTCAACTAAGAAAGTCGGCATCAAAAATAGGTAATGTTTATACGTGTTTCGCTCCGGAGTGGAGGTGTGTGAGAGGATAGCCCTGAATTGTCCGCTGGAGAATAGTCACTACCAAACATGGTTGTGATTGTGACTGTAGTGACTGATCTTGTATATATGCTCTGGACGGACAGCGACGGACAACATCTGTTCCAGTGATTATATTTCTACAAACACTGCTGCGCCCAGCTCATTCGGTTATCTCTTTTACATAGCCTAGTTTTCAACTGGCAGTGCTCACATTCCATCTACATTTGTCCTTGTCGTGTCAGGGATTACCAATGAATATCTTCCATCGCCTTTTCTTTGGAGTGCTTGAACTTCCCTCACTTCGTTTCCTGTTAACAACTTTCTGTAGCATTAAACGTCCTCGGGTGAATGGAACCGTGGTCCAGCTTTGCTGTATTATTATTATTTTTTTATCTATACGATTGCCCTGTTTCGACCTTTGGCCGTTTTCAAGCGCGTGTCTTAAGCTTCAATGTTCACAGCGATTTTGGCTGATCGGCACACCGATTCTGTACTCTACCGCCTTTGAACGGAACCTATCTGCTCGCCCCTTATATATTCGTAGCCTTTGTAATCGATCTTCTAGTTGCGTTGAACATATTAATACCTCTCAGCAGACATACAAAATAGATTTAAACATAGAATGGTGGACGCTCAGTAGAATACTATTTTGCAAAATTTAAATTACAAGAAGAGATAGTTTATTGATAAGGCATTTTATCCACAGGAAGACATCACGTGACATTTAGGTCGCAAACTGTATCATAATCTCCATAAATAAAAGTTTCTTTCACATCTTTAAGAAGCATATTTTCCACTCCTTTCGACGATCTAAAACTTTCGGCAATGTCATTGTCACTGTTATCGCCTTGTATACGATTTAATTCAAGAGTGTTTACCAATGTAATGCGAAACCAACTGAATACAAAATGTAGGTTTGAAAGGGCCTAGAACCTGGTCTCTTTTTGTGGCACAAGAGGATCTGTAGTCAAATCAGCGCTTCTCAGAAGCAGAGTAATAAGTATACTCCATTACAGAAGACGTAAGGTATGTAATAGATCGCTGTTGTTTCCGATAAATCAACAGAATTAGATATTTGTGCAGTACTCGTTGCTAACAGTGCCTTTCTGAGTGATATGCACTCGGAAAGGCAAAATGAGATCTAGTTTAAGGACCTTTTGTTTCCTACGAATATTCTCAGCATGAGATTGTTTCTACGAGACTACACGCCTTTGAGTATGATTTTTCCTCTCTGTATTTCGGTGCCTTCCGTTGACTTTGCGTCACTCACGCCCTTTACCATTTTTGATCCTTACAGCTCTTGGGTTTTCCTTTCCACTCTTATTGTAAGTAGATGCCCTGAACCTCAATCCACTCAGGTCTTCCTTTGTGACACACTTGGCAGAGAGAACGAGGCTTTACACATCAAATTTACTATCACCATATCGCAGGATTTTTATTGAGCATCTTAGCAGTACCTGGGCTAGAGCTCCTGAATATAGGACAAGGAATTATGTAATGTAATTAATAACCGTTTTCTTGAAAGACCTGAACAAGGCGGCTGAAAAACGTCCCACTAACAAGGACATTAACGACGGAGTAGATACTGGGTTTGTGCAACGACTGGAAAGGAAACAGATCGTTTCTTTCAAAGGCACCATCCAGGCTTTCAGCTGAAGTCATTTAGGGAACTAAATGAAAACGTACAACTAAAAGGAAGGACGAGACTTTGAACCACTGTCCTCGCAAATTCTAGTCCAGTGTTTTACCACAGCTTCACCATACTCGGTAGCAATGTAGGGAGTCGCGGAGGATAAAACTGAGAAAAGAGGAGAGAGAACTACGCGCATTAGCACAGACAGCGGAAGACATCTCCATGACACAAAACAATCCTTTCCCCTCTCCTTCACCCGCAGCCGTGCACAGCAATACCACAAAGCGTAAGGTATTTTCCTAATGAGAGTAACAAGGAAATATCAAAGCTGCAGAATAAATTTCCGAGCAGCAAACACAACACTAAGTCTTGACAGAGCTCCTTTTACATTTTGAACACTGCATACTGTGTAATTATCCCGTTTCCTAGCTCATACTCTTGGAGAATTTCTCAGCCAGGGAATAGTCCCGTGAGACTGTAAAAGAGTGCAGATCACATATAACGTAAAACAAATGGATTCATGTGGTTACAGATCAATACAGCACTATGCCATAGCTGCTTTGAAGCACTAACTCTATTAGCAAAGGAAACTGTTTTAATAAATTAGAGCGAATTAAGAAACAGTACTCGTTTACTGTAAAGTATAGATGTAAAGCAACGTAGATCAAGTCTTTCCAGATTTCCGGAAAACGTTAGATACTGTAGTACATGGTCCAACAATAATCAAGATCATCAAGATGATCTTCACAAATATGAAATACACTCGATAGAGGTTTGACAAATGGAACCCTAATTGCTACATTGGATGGTGACAAAAATGAAAATAACATCACCAGTGACAAAAGGAAGCGTAACAGAAACCGTCTTATTTCAAACATAAACGATTTATCAAATAAGGCCAGTAGTACTGTTAACTTCATGGCAAAATAAATGCAACTTCTATGCAAATACCTCCGCGCTCTTTGCTCATGTATTAAATTCGATTCAAGAACGACACATACGTAGAAATATTTACGTCCATCATTTCATTCACAGATCAATAACACAAATGTAATATCAGGCTTGATATAACTAGGCTTACAAATGATTCAGGTTATTGGACAGGGGAAAGGGGCGGGGAGGAGGATTAAGCCACTTTATCACACCACTCCCCATAGTCGATGTTACATGAAAGCGGGGTAGTTGATGCAGTGCTCGTGTGACGTCAATCTCTTCTGCTTTCGTGTGGCTGCCGGGTGACAGCCAGCAGTCTCCACTTCCGTGTTTCGCGGCTCTGAGGTATTGATTGACATCAATCTCAATCCATCCAAGTAAAAGCCGCCTGGCGGCCATCGCAGAGTTATTGTTCGAGCACCTGGTTCCTGCTGTGTGTAGTGATTATGTCGCAGAGTCGGCGGCAACGAAATATTTGGAAGCTGAGGTCAGGTAAGGAAAATGTAATCAGATGCTTCGAGACTTTGACATCAGATTTCTAGAAGGGCAATCCCACAAAGAACGGAAAGTGAGGAAGATGTCACAAAGTGACGATACAGATTATAACGAATGCTGGGATTCGTGTCAAAGCCTGAAAACTGCGTCACCAGTAGACTGGCATATCTACAGAATGTTTTGTATGAAGCAGCACAGAAATCACTTCTTCTCAGACATCTCTGGGTCCTCCTAAGACCTATCATTCCTTACCGACTGCCTGTCTCCCCTCATGGCGGCTCATGTTCGGCAGTTTTGTACATTTCCCTCTCCCCCCCCCCCCCCCCCCAACCAACTCTCTCCATCAGGAAGCTGAATTTCCCGAAGTATCGCCTTTGGTATTAGTGGGCTCAAGGGCTCAATTTACAATATCACACAACGAACAGTCAATACTGTGTAATCATCCTCCTGGTCTGCAAACAGAGTAACTAAATTTTCGATCTTGGTAGAGGAGTCCCTCCGCGGCGGCTGTCATGCGACATGACAACTCTCGTGCAGCGCTCAAATATTTCTAATCGTGGCTCTTCGCAGCGCTGTCTGCTCCAGGATTTTCTCGTGTACTCCGCTGAAATTCCTTCAAGTCTTTGTATGCATTCCTGTCAAGAAAGCTTCAATCTAATAACAAATCCACTTGTCTGTAAGTCCACGTTCAAGTTCACATACGCAGCTGTGAATTGATGGCGACTCTCTGCTATCAAACTTTATTGGGGACAAAACCCTTTCAGAGTGGAGAAAAAACTTCAGTTTAGTAGCACTTGGAAAGTCTCGCTGTGTCCTAGTGCACCTTTTGCCCTGAATACCTGGCGGTGAAGTATTACAGTTCATTAGCTGACAGTGCTGTTATCTACATGAAACTGACATCGTAGAACATTCGCAAAGAAATACTGAGCGAGTTTATACAGAATTTCCTGTTGATATATAGACAAGCGGCACTCTTTAAATGGGTATAAATGCAAAATAATAACAAAAATGTAAAAAGAGACTGAGGCGTAGTGCCTTCTCATCGCTCCTGTCACTTGTTAGGACGATATCGTTATAGGCATGAGTCATCGACAGATGTCACCAGCTGACATGGACCTGAGTTACAGAGCTGCACGTAGTTGTACTAGTAGGTGGCAGAGGTCAGCAGTTGACGGACAGTGCTAGCAGTCGTAGTCAAACCAAATTTGTAAAGTTATTTATGATTAATATTTAATGTATTTGCGTAATTATAATTGTTTTATATGTGTAGTAGTTAGCAGTGTGAGTGAAGAAGAGCAGAAGTAAATGAAAATTGTTTTGTTTATTCACGAAGTACCAGTTCAACTATACAGGGGATTTACTATAATTATATGTGCAGTCAGTTTACGGTACTAATAAATCGTGAGTAGAACACAAATTAATCGGTAATTCCAGAAGGAGTAATTTTGTATTTTATACTTTTCTAAATTTATTTATTTAGCAATTGCCACAGAAAGAAATGTTTTACTATGATCATTGAAGTAAAGCGCAGGTTAGCGCGGGATAATACTGCAACCTGATTTGCTGTTTGTGACCTCAGCCAATCAGAAAAATGCAGGCTCACGCCAATCAATGCTGGGAACAAAGCCTTTGGTGTGATCTAGGGGGGGCGGGGCGGGGGGTTCGAACGAGTAACATTTCATTGAAAGCAGCTCCGACGAAAGTACTGTAAAATCGCGGAAAAATGCTAATTACGAGTTCGCGAAGTAGTACAAAGCGTATTTAAGTGAACGGTATAGTGGAATTCGTCTGGAATTTCGGACGGAATATCAAAATTGTTGCTTTTGACTGTTAGTTAAACCGCGTGGCGTGTTGTGCGATCTAAGACTGGAACAGGTATTACGTGTAGAGCAGAGTGCATAACATTAGAGCGAGCATTTTCATAACTAAACGATCCGGTGAACTCTATTAACTTTGGTAACGGGTGTAAATACCATAAACTGGCTACATATGTGATTGTGGTGTGTGTGTGAACTTTACATTCTGTTGCCACTTAGTACGGACTTAGCAGTATTAACTGTGATCTTTATCGTAAAAATACACCTGAAAATTTACATTGCCAAGTTAAAACTTTTATTTCAGTAGCTAGCCACATCCCGTTTAACGGACAATTCTATGTATGTTGCGACCTGCAATAGACAGTAGTGGTCTAGTATTTTCTACTACAGCTTTTAGCTAGAAAAATCAACATTGCTGTACACTGGCAGGGCGGTAAAAAGTAACATGCCGCGCAGCAAGACCTACAATGTATGATTACAAAAATTAAGTGTAAACTTATCGAGCGCAGTTAAATAATTATGAATATCAATGAGAAGTGATATGAAATGCCATAAACAGGTGAACCAAATTGTCGGCGATGCGAATAGAACACAAATTTTGGAAGGCGGCTGCTTCATAATCGGTGACTTTCATTCACCGTAGAACTACTCCGCACTCACTTGTTGACTGACAGACGGTCACGAGTCACCTCTCTAGGCGAGAGTGACTCATCTGTGTCAAAACGAGGAATTGCAGCTTTATCTTACTGTGAGGCAAAAGCTTTGATTCGATCCGGCCAGTGACAACATTAGGTGGCAGAGTTAGTATCCGTGTCATCATTCCTTGAAACACAAAGACACCTTCTTATCTCGTAGCAACAGTCGTCTCATTCTTTTGTCATGGCCAGCACGCAGTAGTAAGGACAATGTCAGGCGTTGGTATTGTTTAGGATATGGACGCATTCTACCAACAACATTTGCCAATGCAATGTTTCATACATTTTTCCTCGAGCCCTAAATTCCACGCTATGTATTGGTCTCCATGTTTGAATCTTTGAACTTCATTTCGTGGAGTAATCTGTTTCTTATACTTCCGCTTCATGTGTTCTCAGAGTACATTGCACGTGTGTGGCCGAGTTGTATATTTTTTTTGTTAGAAATTTTGAACAGTACAGGTAAACTTACATCTATGAAGTTCTCCGAGATATCTTGTGGCTCAGACGACGTAATTTCAAACCATTCCATTCACCATACAAATTCGATGTTTCCAGGTTATTGGGATGAAAGCAAAAATCTACAAAACATTTTCTTGTAGGACTCATCTGCATTTACATTTACATCTACACACATATTCTGCAAGAAACTTTATGCCGCCTGGAGGAGGGTACCTTGTATTACTTCTAGACATTTTCTTCCCTGCTCCATTCACAAATAGAGCGAGGGAAAAACGACAGTCTGTATGCCTCCATACGAAGCCTAATTTCTCTTATCTCCTTGGTCATTTCGCGAAATGCGCGTAGGCGGCATTAGAATCGTTCTGCTGTTAGCTTCAAACGCCGGTTCTCTAAATTTTCTCAGTAGAGTTACGCGAAAAGAAAGTCGTCATCTCTACATTTAAATTCTTGAAGCGGCTCTGTAAGAGTCCCATGAAGTTCTACTCTACCAGTAACAAATCTAGCAACACGTATTAGAACTGATTCGATGTCTTTCTTTAATACGACCTGGTGGAGATCCAAACATTCGAGCAGTATTCGAGAATGGGTCGCACTAATGTTCTACACGTATACGCGGTCTCCTTTACAGGTCATCTACACTTTCCCAAAATTCGCTCAATAAACTGAAGTCAACCTTTCGCCTTACTTACTACTATCCTTACGTGCTTGTTTCATTTCGCACCACTTTGCTACGTTACGCTAGACATTCAATGGCGTGGTTGAGTCAAACGGGTCGCTACTAATAATGTATTCGAACATTACGGTATTGTTTTTCGTATTAATCTGCTTTAACTTACATTTTTCGACATTTAGAGGAAGCTACTGTTAATCACACCAACTAGGAATTCTGTCTATTCCATCTTGTACCCTCCTACAGTTAGTCAATGGCGACACCTTCCCGTATGCCACACAACACCATCGGCAAACAGCTGCAGATTGCTGCTCACCTTGTCCGTCATATCGTTTACGTATACTGTGTATGCTGGGTGGTCAGAAACAGTCTGAATGGCCTATAAGGGTGCAGCAGGGTAGGTTTCGCTGAGAAATAATTGTTCAGAAAAAAATTCCATATGTTCCCCCGTTTCCGACCTAATTAACACTGGCGTTGCACGCGAATTTAAGCGACCCGCCAGCGACTGTGTCGCCAAACATGATCTTTGATTGATTTCATAGACCCCAATAAAGATGACGATACAAAAACTGAAATGGGACGGTGGTGAGGGCAGAGTCCGAGACAAAGCCTGAACCGTCTAGTTCGCTGTTATCCACGCTATGAGAACCACCCAAGTAATTTTATCTGTCGGGCCGCTTGAAGTTTCACGCGCAACGGCCTGATAGGCTAATTTCAATGTTAATTAACTCAGAAACGGTGGAGTGTATCAAATTATTTTCTTAACAATCATTTCTCAGCACAACCTACCCCGAAACACCCTTTATGACCGTTTTTGATCATCCTGTAGAATATAAGAGTGGTTCTATCATACTTCGAAAAATGTTCAAATGTGTGTGAAATCTTATGGGACTTAACTACTACGGTCATCAGTCCCTAAGTTTACACACTACCTAACCTAAATTATCCTAATGACAAACACACACACCCATGCCCGAGCGAGGACTCGAACCTCCGCCGGGACCAGACGCACAGTCCATGACTGCAGCGCCTTAGACCGCTCGGCTCTATCATACTTCCCGGGGGCACTTTGACAGTACCCTCGTCCCTTACGAACGAGAGAATATTTCATTTTACTTCAAGCATATGAATATTGAGGAACACCCTTCACTATCGCTGATGGATCAACATTTTTCGTTGCCACTCGCCATCGATGACAAATAAGGCACGTAAGGTGTGATTTATTGTACTTGTAAAGCTGCGTACGATATAGTGTGTTTCAGGCACATATTCAATATTTAACTGCGTTATTTCCGAATAACTGCACCCCGTCTCGTTTCACTTTACGTAACATTTGCCCTGTCCAGTTACTATTCAAAAGTCAGAGGATGTTATCAACAGGTCATAATCCGTATCTGCGGGGTTTATTTCAAGGATTAAGCTGTGTTCACAACTTTGTATGAGCACTCTTGTTTAGTTTCAAAGGGAGTGGCAGCTTACAGCTCGATGGGAGTGTTCTGGTAAAAAGGAGTACACCTGGAAAGAAGGTTGTATGCAAGACGACAGTGTGACTAGATCTGGCAAACTGTTTCAAAGTTTAGAGTCCTCATGAAACAGGTATGGTAGTACACATGGACTAACTCAGACATACTGTGTTAGGATCGCATCAGATCCGTCTGTATGTGTTACAGAAATGTTTATTTCTTTGGAACAATGACAACATTGTTGTCAGGAAAGCCTGCGAAGCCAGTTCAAATGACTTGTATTTAGGGTATACTGTCGTACAATTTTGAATGGATCATAATATAAAAATTAGCGTGCATACCATGGTGTTTAGTCATTTATCCCTCTTTCAGTATTCAACAAGAAACACAGATGTTAGTATGGAATACTGTACAGTGGCTTAGGGAGTCCATGTATAGATGTACAAGTAAATTTGTTTAGTCGCCTGTTGGTATTTCTTAGATAAGTAACCGTACCGCGGTGGCGTGGTGCCTTCCAGTTCTTTGCTCGCTTACATGAATAAGCTTCTCAAATTCTCCACCTGATCTAGGATGATAAGCAAAGTAGCTCAGTAGAAAGGACTCTCATAAGAATTAACTAACTGGCTGAATGGAATGTGTCCCTGGATTGAATTCTGTTGACTGTTAACCATCTGTAGGTTTATAATTAATTTAATACCTTCAGATGCTGATGGGCGTTGATATTTATCAACGAGGACATGTGAAAATGTGTGCCCCGGCCGGGACTCTAACCCGTGATCTCCTGCTTACATGGTAGACGCTCTATCAATCTGAGCCACCGAGGGTACAGAGAATAATGCGACTGCAGAGACTATCTCGCTCACGCCTCCCGCGAGACCCACATTCTCCACTTTCTCACCTTGTATGTCCACACACTATATTCGTAGTGTCCCACCCCAACACACTCATTACTCGTGAAAGACATTCTTACCAAGTCGGTAAGAACAGATACCATATCCATTTAAGTACATAGTCTTGGAAATACCGGTCATGACCTTCTTCTTCTGTGTAGATGCGCACATATTCCCCGAACTCTTACGGGACTTGTAAGAATGTCTTCCACGAGTACTGAGTGTGTTGGGGTGGGACACTACAAATGTTGTGTGTGGACATACAAGGTGAGAATGTGGGTTTCGCGGGAGGCGTGTGCGAAATAGTCCCTGCAGTCGCGCTATCCTCTGTGCCCTCGTTGGCTCGATGGATAGAGCGTCTGCCATGTAAGCAGGAGATCCCGGGTTCGAGTCCGGGTCGGGACAGACGTTTTCTCCTGTCCTGGTTGATATATATCAACGCCCGTCATCAGCTGAAGGTATTAAATTAATTTTAATTTCGTTCTAGACGGCTGCGGGTCATCAATGGTGTCTCTGCTTTCGGACATGTCCGAAAGAACTACATAAGTATATCTGTAGGTTTATTCTACACATCACTTTTCTGTTCACCAGGTACATCAGACAAGCTTTTAGAAAAACAAGTGTGTCATGTTTTCGCCCGGGAAGTATAAAGTACTCCAATCCGCGCTAAACGTAGTTCCTTGTGTTTAATTTAGTATTTGTCCATTCTTTCGCTATTTAGGTGACTATTACTAGACATCCTAACAGTCGAACCAACTGTCTGTCGATCATAAATCGCATCAAAATTAGTCCACTAGCAATCAATAATTAACTAAATCTGCGTTACACACCACACGGAGTTAACGACAAGAAGTACGAATTTTCACTTTAGCTAACGAAACTACCAGCAAAATCATCCAAATTGGATATTTGTCTTATTGTTCGCTTCATATTGTCCTCTGCGGCACTGTTTGTTAACAAAATTCTTTGCTGAGGATCACCACAGACAACTTATTCATCTTTGAAAACTAGATCCCTCGATATCTTTGTCTGTTTAGTCAGTCTACGCAACCGCACCATTCTCCGATTGAGTGAGGAAAACCATGGAAAATGAGCAGCAGGAAACCAATAGATCAGTCAGAGAGCTTCTGTCGACTGCGATACATATACTTAGCTCTCCTGTTCATAGATCAGTGTTTTACTGCCATATCAGGTCCTCCGATCAGTTCCTCAATAACTTACTAAGCCATATCCTTTTGTTTGAACATAGGCCAGACAGAGAGATCCCTATGGGAAGAGAGGGCAATGGAAATTGCTTAAATTGTCCGCCTTGCAGGTTGAAATTGTATGCACACAGCCAAGTCCTTACATATACACTCTCTGAAAGTTCTCACATGATATCGCCCGCATCCCGTGGTCGTGCGGTAGCGTTCTCGCTTCCCACGCCCGGGTTCCCGGGTTCGATTCCCGGCGGGGTCAGGGATTTTCTCTGCCTCGTGATGGCTGGGTGTTGTGTGCTGTCCTTAGGTTAGTTAGGTTTAAGTAGTACTAAGTTCTAGGGGACTTATGACCACGGCAGTTGAGTCCCATAGTGCTCAGAGCCATTTGAACCATTTTTCTCACATGATATAATGGAAACAACCATGAAGGAATACCCTGCATGTCATGCAGTTTCAAACAGCCATTATTGGAATAAATCATAAGGAAAAAATAGAGATATATAGCTTAATACACTCCTGGAAATTGAAATAAGAACACCGTGAATTCATTGTCCCAGGAAGGGGAAACTTTATTGACACATTCCTGGGGTCAGATACATCACATGATCACACTGACAGAACCACAGGCACATAGACACAGGCAACAGAGCATGCACAATGTCGGCACTAGTACAGTGTATATCCACCTTTCGCAGCAATGCAGGCTGCTATTCTCCCATGGAGACGATCGTAGAGATGCTGGATGTAGTCCTGTGGAACGGCTTGCCATGCCATTTCCACCTGGCGCCTCAGTTGGACCAGCGTTCGTGCTGGACGTGCAGACCGCGTGAGACGACGCTTCATCCAGTCCCAAACATGCTCAATGGGGGACAGATCCGGAGATCTTGCTGGCCAGGGTAGTTAACTTACACCTTCTAGAGCACGTTGGGTGGCACGGGATACATGCGGACGTGCATTGTCCTGTTGGAACAGCAAGTTCCCTTGCCGGTCTAGGAATGGTAGAACGATGGGTTCGATGACGGTTTGGATGTACCGTGCACTATTCAGTGTCCCCTCGACGATCACCAGTGGTGTACGGCCAGTGTAGGAGATCGCTCCCCACACCATGATGCTGGGTGTTGGCCCTGTGTGCCTCGGTCGTATGCAGTCCTGATTGTGGCGCTCACCTGCACGGCGCCAAACACGCATACGACCATCATTGGCATCAAGGCAGAAGCGACTCTCATCGCTGAAGACGACACGTGTCCATTCGTCCCTCGATTCACGCCTGTCGCGACACCACTGGAGGCGGGCTGCACGATGTTGGGGCGTGAGCGGAAGACGGCCTAACGGTGTGCGGGACCGTAGCCCAGCTTCATGGAGACGGTTGCGAATGGTCCTCGCCGATACCCCAGGAGCAACAGTGTCCCTAATTTGCTGGGAAGTGGCGGTGCGGTCCCCTACGGCACTGCGTAGGATCCTACGGTCTTGGCGTGCATCCGTGCGTCGCTGCGGTCCGGTCCCAGGTCGACGGGCACGTGCACCTTCCGCCGACCACTGGCGACAACATCGATGTACTGTGGAGACCTCACGCCCCACGTGTTGAGCAATCGGCGGTACGTCCACCCGGCCTCCCGCATGCCCACTATACGCCATCGCTCAAAGTCCGTCAACTGCACATACGGTTCACGTCCACGCTGTCGCGGCATGCTACCAGTGTTAAAGACTGCGATGGAGCTCCGTATGCCACGGCAAACTGGCTGACACTGACGGCGGCGGTGCACAAATGCTGCGCAGCTAGCGCCATTCGACGGCCAACACCGCGGTTCCTGGTGTGTCCGCTGTGCCGTGCGTGTGATCATTGCTTGTACAGCCCTCTTGCAGTGTCCGGAGCAAGTATGGTGGGTCTGACACACCGGTGTCAATGTGTTCTTTTTTCCATTTCCAGGAGTGTATATTATGGAACATTACATTACTTCAGTTGAAGCTTTTCTACATTTACAACCAGTAAGTTGTAAATACATTTCCATATCAGATCTGCAAGCTGAGTGTTGCATTTTCAGTACATTGTATTTACATCCCGTCTACTTGGGTTACATCTCCACTACTTGATACTTACAACCAGTCAGTTACTCCTAAACCTACATGAAATAGCCTCCCTTTTGTTCACGCAGATGTTGATTAGCCCTGCCTTCTTGAAGATGACCCAACGCTACGCTGCTCGGCGTATCATCAAGTACGAATCGTTTATCATCCTTTGCCGATCATGCCAATTTACGTTACCATATAGTGAAAACCACTCGTATTATGTACCGAACAGTCGGTTTATCAACATCGTTTGATACACATTCTCAGTAATCACAAATACTTGTTTCCTTTACTGACAAATGTTTCACAACTTTCGCTCTACGCATTACATGTAATCTTTCAATTTCGAGGGCATACATTTTTCTCTTCATTACTAAAAATTGTTTATTATGTCTCTCGATAATTCATCTTTCATGAAACCCATTATGTTTTTACTTACGCCTGAGAGGTTATAAGTACTATTATTGGTGTAAATCAAAGTGACAAACCACCAATGAACATTACATTTAATAACAACACAAATATTGGTGATAGTTGGAAGATGTGTTGAACAATCCATGTATAGGTAACGTATTTTAATATTTTATGCCTCATACTTCCTCAACATATACCCACAATGAAACTCTGAGACGTGTAACAAGTGGCACCCCATACCACCATGCCGGATGATACGCCAGTATGGCGGTGCGTTCACCGCGATGTCGCGAAACACGGATGCAATCATCATGATGCTGTAAACATAACCTGGATTCATGCGAAAAAATGACGTTTTGCCATTCGTGCACGCAGGTTGGTCGTTGAGTACACCATCGCAAGCGCTCCTGTCTGTGATGCAGCGTCAAGGGTAACCGCAGCCATGGTCTCCGAGCTGAAAGTCCTTGCTGCTGCAAACGTCGTCGAACTGTTGGTGCAGATGGTGGTTGTCTTGCAAACGTCCCCATCCGTTGACTCAGGGATCGAGACGTGGCTGCACGATCCATTACAGCCATGCGGATGATTGTCATCTCGCCTGCTAGTGATACGAGGTCGTTGGGATCCAGCACGACGTTCAGTATTACCCTCCAGAATCCACCGATTCCATATTCTGCTAACAGTCATTGGATCTCGACCAACGCGAGCAGCAATGTCGCGATACGATAAACCGCAATCGCGATAGGCTACATACAATCCGACCTTTATCAAAGTCGAAAACGTGATGGTACGCATTTCTTCTTCTTACATGAGGCATCACAACAATGTTTCACCAGGAAACGCCGGTCAACTGCCGTTTGTGTATGAGAAATCGGTGGGAAACTTTCCTCATATCAGCACGTTGTATGTGTCGCCACCTGCGCCAACCTTGTGCGAATGCTCTGAAAAGCTAATCATTTGCATATCACAGCATCTTCTTCCCGTCGGTTAAATTTCGCGTCTGTAGCACGTCATCTTCGTGGTGTATCAATTTTAATGGCCAGTAGTGTAACTGTCAACGGCTAAACAGGAGTATCAACATAGCACAAAAGTGGATAAAGTAGCAAAATAGTAAACAAGTTACACTACGCCAAACAGAACACAGCATAAGAAAGGCAATCTAGATATACTAAGAATGTTGTCACACACAATGGCCACTCAAAAAGAAAACTCATCCAACAACACAAACACAAAATGGCACAAAATGATGTACCACAATCAGCTCACACTGACACAGTAGAGACGGTTCTACTTTCATTCTCACTGTCATAGCTATTTCTTGTATGGTTAAGTCAGTTTTATGGAAGTTTGTGCAACTTGTTAACCGTTGAGCGTTTTCTGAGTCACTAACAACAGTGGGCGAAATCAGTATTCTCTCCACTCTTTCTGTGATGCTTTGATATCACGAGTACTGTGTTATGTCACTGATACTATATGTTTTAGTATTTGACGTGGTTTCCATAAGCCCTTACTGAAGGAAATCAAATTGATGTATTGTGCCTCTTTGCCTGATTTCGTCTTTACACACGATGATTCAAATCTAGACAAACCGCTGCAATCGCCTTATGGCTTCCTTTCGCTTTATGCCTGACTCAGAGGAGTAAGATAACAAATTGTTATAAAACAATGAATACATATAAATAAATACAAATTTACAAACATTGGAAATGGGTGTTATAATAATGATTGCTGAGAAACTAACTGTGTACTATTGTAAGTGAATATGTGGAGAATTATCTTAACTGTACCTTTATGTGGCTGCTATGCAAAGAGTGAGTGATCAGAAATGTCTTCCTGAAGCCCGCTAGCAGATCGGTGTGGCGTGATGCACAAACAGATTAAAAGTAATAACAAAAAGGTGACTATTGTAATAAGTTGAATACTGCTCTGTACTCGTGCAAACTGCCCCAAGGGTGCAGCAGCGACCGGACACTCGCTGCAGGTCAGATTTTCTACCTGGCCTTGGTCTTCCACACAATGAGGCAGCCAGACCAGGGCAGAGGTAGGGAACACCTGCACAATCTAATGTTACACATACAGTCTACTTTTACCAACTATATACCTTTATTTTCAACCGCTTTTCCTTTCCAACCTATGTATGCATTCGACTGAACTTTGGAAAGACTGAGGCAGCCCACAATTACGAGGGGCGTTTGAAAACTCCGTGCAAAATAAAAACAACTTACATGTTTGGGGTAAAACTTTTTTATTTTTCAACATAGTCTACTTTTAGACTTATACACTTCATCCAACGCTGTTGTAATTTCTTGATACCTTCCGAATAATAGGAATTGTCCAAGTCTGCAAAATAGCTATTAGTTGCTGCAATCACCTCCTCGGTTGAATAAAATCTTTGTTCCACCTGCCATTTCTTGAAATTGGGGAACAAATAGTAGTCAGAGGGAGCCAATTGTGGAGAACAGGGAAATGTGAAATGAGCTGGAATCCTACTTCCATTAATTTTGCGACCACAACTGCTGAGGTGTGTGCTGCTGCATTGTCGTGATGGAAAAGGACTCTTTTGCGGTCCAATCGCCAGCGTTTTTCTTGCAGCTCGGTTTTCACACGCTCCAATAATGATGAATAATATTCACCTGTAATTGATTTACCCTTTTCCAGTTAGTCGATGAGGATTATCCCTAGTGAATTCCAAAAGACTGTCGCCAGGACCTTTCCGGCCGAAGGAATGGTCTTCGCCATTTTTGGTGCAGATTCTCCCTTGGTAACCCCTTGTTTAGATCGTTGTTTGGTCTCAGGAGTATAGTAATGTATCCATGTTTCATCCACAGTGACGAAACGACACTTAAGTTCCTGCGGATTCCTCCTGAACAGCTGCAAACCATCCTTGCAACACTTCACACGATTCCGTTTTTGATCAAGTGTGAGCAATCGCGGAACCCATCTTGCGGATAGCTTTCTCATGTCCTAACGTTATGCAAAATATTATGTACCCATTCATCCGAAATACCCACAGCACTAGCAATCTCACGCAGCTTAACTGTTCTGTCATCCATCACCATATCATGGATTTTATCGATGATATCTGGAGTCGTAACCTCCATAGGGCGTTCAGAACGTTCAGCATCACTTGTGCCCATATGGCCACTCCGAAAATTTTGAAAACACTTATAAACTATCCTAATCGAAGGTGCAGAGTCACCGTAATGGTCTTTAGTCTCCTGAGGCGTTTTGCCTTTCATAATGTTTAATCACCATATGAAGTTCTTTTTCGTACATTTTTTGACAATCACTCGACTTCCTTGATTCACTCGAATGCCAAACCCAAAGAAATAGACCAATATGGCTGAAACTTGATGTGTGTTCTTTCCAAAGATGCTACTAACTAAAGATGACCTTGATACGCACCGGTGGTGCCACTCTCTGGACTTTGCACGGACTTTTCAAACGCCCCTCGTACTTCCCGTTTTGCGGCTGCCTACATTTTGATCCTACAGGCGCGCATAAAGCTAGTCTTACGTGTTCCAGTGCGAACATTATAATACTTTGTCTTGTACGTATTGCGAATTACAAGTATTCGGCTACCGTGCCTTTGAATGTGACTCTCTGATATTAGCATGCGTTTCACCCATACATACGCAGTGGCAGCTCTCCCTTGTACAAATTCTGCAAGAGTCGTATTGTAAAGTGCATATCAGGCCAGCAGCTGTCGTAACGCCATCTGGCAGCTCCGACCGCACGACGTCAGGTACCAGCACCGTCCCAACCCAAGCTGCGTTGCAATCAGCGTACCGCAGCTACTGTCATCCTACTCTGTATGCAATTTGGCTCCATATTCTTGGTCTGTTATCCACTGTGCTAATAGCGTTAATCCTGGATAGCCTCGAAAAATGAATTTCAATTAAGATCAAGCCACGAATGACTTAGTTAACAGTTTTCAATTTTCAGAAAGGATCAGACCTCAACGATACCAGAGTAAGGCAGTCACTGTCAAACACAAGTAAAGAGGAGTACAACGACGTACGTGTTCAGTTACATTAATAATGTGGAAAAATCTCATGACGCATATAAGGAGCCATTTGAAGAACTACGTGAAGATATTGAAGCAAAAATAACAACATTACTCTAGTCAATTGCTTCCTTACCTCCTCATTCTGCAAGTTTATGTAGTCGACGTGAATTGACGCACCCAGCGATTTCGTCGCCAAAATTCAGTGGAAACGTTGCATAAATCCTACATTTTTTCGACACCTTTAAGGAACTAGTTGTTACAAATGAGTCTTTAACTGATTTACAGCGGTATTGCTATTTATTGTCATGTTTGTTTGGTGAATCTCGTAAGTTGATTCAAAACTTACCGGTTACAGAAGATAACTGCAAGACGGCCTGGGATCTGATTGCTCAGAGGTTCAATAGTCCCACGTCAGCTGTTGATTTGCAGGCAAAAGAACTTCTGAATCCACTCAACGCCAAAACAGAATCCACTAAGGACTTACGGATGTTAACCGACTAGCTGATGGGAAATCTGAACGTGGCTGAGGTCATACACGTCGGAATTCCATTGCATGAAGCAACGGATGTCACATTTTTTAATCTGAAAGATTTTGTGGTATTTTTAGAAATCATATTAAGACACCAGAACTTATTCCTTCACATAAAAAGTTGCTCCAGTCCCCAGAAAGGTGCAGTTCTCGACGAACATTTTTTGGCACTGCTCCCGACTGAGAATTCTCTAACTCAACACACAGTCTAAATAGGTGTCCTAATTTCAAAAGAGTGATACTGCAAGCAGGATAGTCCTTTCGAACAGACTAAAGCTTTGTTTCCACTCTCTGGGCACGAATCATGGGCAGGAGGAATGCCATTCTGGCAGTTACCGCATTTGTAACAAGCACCACAATACACTACTGCAGAAGGAACAATAGTGGCAATAGTAAGCGACAAGCGGGTGTGCCACTACAGTAAACAAATTGCCCAATGATAGGAAACTACTAGTGTACAGAGTTTAGCAGATCGGATGCGCTAGAGCTCAACCGTCATCCGATCCCAATAAGTGGTGCTATCTGCACATTACTGCGACGCATAACAGGGCCACTCCTAACAGCATTCCAAGCATTCCAAGCCTGGCAACTTCCTAAGCACATTAGGTTTGTAAAGATTGAACTTCTGCTTGGAGAATCGATCTTCCTTGGGGTACTAAAACTCGCTCAGCTAAAGAGAAAGAACCACTCAAACCATATAGGACACATCGTCCGATTGGATTTTGTACGAAACGATACCTCCTCACACACTGAAGTCCAACGCACGTCTCGCACGCAATA
Organism: Schistocerca serialis cubense; assembly: GCF_023864345.2. Classification (NCBI taxonomy): domain Eukaryota; kingdom Metazoa; phylum Arthropoda; class Insecta; order Orthoptera; family Acrididae; genus Schistocerca; species Schistocerca serialis. The sequence goes on along the minus strand of NC_064638.1, from coordinate 1,004,810,648 downwards.
ACAATCTTAGCGTTCAGGGGGAACGCTTTCGGAGCAATAAAAAATCAAGTCTCATTCTGTGGGGGTGGATGACGAGTGAGTAAGTGAGAGACATTCAGAGGAAAGCGAATGGTAGATTCGTGGTGAAACTACCAGTGAAAGTTAATCATGCAAAACTGGGAAATTCAGTAAATAATGCTACAAGCTTGTTACAACTAAATTAATAGTCATGCAGGATCATCTTAGTTTGCTGCACGCAGTGCCTCAGCTGTTGTTAACAAGCCTCAGGCAACGGTACTGGACACCGAACTGTAGGTCTACAACCAGGAAAATAATTCACAAGTGCCTTATGTAAGGGCCCTATACTTGAAGGATCGATTCTACCCTTAGTCTCTTTTGTTACTGCTGAGTGCCATCGCTGACGGGGATGCCTCATCTTCTTACGAAGTGGAGTCACGCACCTGGAACTCTTCTGGCGCGAAGCAGTATGTCAGCCGAAACTGAGCCTGTGACCTCCTGCTCCGCTAACTAACCTAAGGACATCACACACATCCATGCCATCCGTGCAGGATGGATTGTCGTGAGGGGAACATACCGGAGCCTAGAATGTCAGCGACGTACCACTGAGCTCTGAGGGTGTTGCGGATGACAACCAAAGATGTCCTGCTTTAAAACAAATTGACATACCTGACAATTACTCCTGTTTGTACGGCCATATGACAGGCAACAATCAGGTTCGTATCCCACCAGGGCGTTTCCAGACGCGTCTTTGCTGATCCTCGGAGCCCAATTCGAAGCGGGGCCATCAGTGAAGATAATTGTACTCCAGTCAATGAGACTCCAGGCCGAAGACGTGTCTGTTACACACTGAACAACAGTGGGATACAAGCCTGACTGTTAAACTTCCTAGCAGATTAAAACTGTGTGCCCGACCGAGACTCGAACTAGGGACCTTTGCCTTTCGCGTGCAGGTGCTCTACCATCTGAGTTACCGAAGCTCGACTCACGCCCGGTACTCACAGCTTTACTTCTGCCAGTATCTCGTCTCCTACCTTCCAAACTTTACAGAAGCTCTTCTGCGAACCTTGCAGAACTAGCACTCCTGAAAGAAAGGTTTGGAAGGTAGGAGACGAGATACTGGCAGAAGTAAAGCTGTGAGTAACGGGCCTCAGTCGTGCATCGGTAGCTCAGATGGTAGAGCAATTGCCCGCGAAAGGCAAAGGCCCCAGTTCGAGTCTCGGTCGGGCACACAGTTTTAATCTGCCAGGAAGTTTCATATCAGCGCACACTCCGCTGCAGAGTGAAAATCTCATTCTGGAAACATCCCCCAGGGTGTGGCTAGGCCATGTCTCCGCTATATCCTTTCTTTCAGGAGTGCTAGTTCTGCAAGGTTCGCAGAAGAGCTTCTGTAAAGTTTGGAAGGTAGGAGACGAGATACTGGCAGAAGTAAAGCTGTGAGTACCGGGCGTGAGTCGTGCTTCGGTAGCTCAGATGGTAGAGCAATTGCCCGCGAAAGGCAAAGGTCCCGAGTTCGAGTCTCGGTCGGGCACACAGTTTTAATCTGCCAGGAAGTTTCATATCAGCGCACACTCCGCTGCAGAGCGAAAATCTCATTCTGGAAACATCCCCCAGGCTGTGGCTAAGCCATGTCTCCGCTATATCCTTTCTTTCAGGAGTGCTAGTTCTGCAAGGTTCGCAGAAGAGCTTCTGTAAAGTTTGGAAGGTAGGATACGAGATATTGGCATAAGTAAAGCTGTGAATACCGGTCGTGAGTCGTGCTTCGGTAGCTCAGATGGTAGAGCACTTGCCCGCGAAAGGCAAAGGTCCCGAGTTCGAGTGTCGGTCGGGCACACAGTTTTAATCTGCCAGGAAGTTTCATATCAGTGCACACTCCGCTGCAGAGTGAAAATCTCATTCTGGAAACATCCCCCAGGCTGTGGCTAAGCCATGTCTCCGCTATATCCTTTCTTTCAGGAGTGCTAGTTCTGCAAGGTTCGCAGAAGAGCTTCTGTAAAGTTTGGAAGGTAGGAGACGAGATACTGGTAGAAGTAAAGCTGTGAGTACCGGGCGTGAGTCGTGCTTCGGTAGCTCGGATGGTAGAGCACTTGCCCGCGAAAGGCAAAGGTCCCGAGTTCGAGTCTCGGTCGGGCACACAGTTTTAATCTGCCAGGAAGTTTCATATCAGCGCACACTCCACTGCAGAATGAAAATCTCATTCAAGCCTGACTGTTGTCTGCCATGTCGCCCGACAACCGGAGTGTTGCTATGGGGCGCGGTCTCTTTTGACTGCAGGACACCTTTGGTTGTCATCCGTGACTCCCTTTTACCGCAGCCCTTCATGGCAAACTATCATGGACGTACATTTCAGCAACGTAACGCTTGCCTGCACATGACAACTATTTCTACTGCTTCTCTTAGTGCTTGCCAGACACTACCTTGGACAGTAAATTTGTTTGATCTCGCCCAAGTTGAGAACGTTCGGGGTATTAAGGGTAGGACCATTCTATCATCTCCGGATTTTGATGATCTCCTTTCGGACAGAATTTGGCACGATGTCCCTCAGGAGGACATCCAACAACTCTGTCAATCAATGCCAAGCCGAGGCAAAACTTCCATAACGTCCTGAGGTGGACCAATGCATTACTGACTTGCTCACTTTGTGAAGCTCTTTCTCTTGAATAAATCATCCAGTTTTTCCTGAAATTGTAATAATTTATTTCTCTAAATATGTGCATCATATCTACCGCTTTCTGTCCCATTCGGCCGGCCGGTGTGGCCGAGCGGTTCTAGGAGCTTCAGTCTGGAACCGCGCGACCGCTCCGGTCGCAGTTTCGAATCCTGCCTCGGGCATGGATGGGTGTGATGTCCTTAGGTTAGTTAGGTTTACGTAGTTCTAAGTTTTAGGGGACTGATGGCCTCAGATGTTGAGTGCCATAGTGCTCAGAGCCATTTGAGCCATTTGTCCCATTCCGATAATTCCTTCGTGGTGTGTCCTTTTCTTTGTCTTATAGTGTAATAGCGGTGGCTTACACTTCCTTACTACGACATGAAGGCCACCACTGCAACCCGGATTACGGGATAACACCCTTCAATCCGAATAGAACAAAACAAAACTTTCCTTAATTTCTATGTCAAACGCCTACACTGCATTTTAAAATTTTGAACGTGGCTGTACCGTAGAATGCAACCTTCTTGATGAAATAATAAACAACCAGTCAGTTGCAAATTGGCAGGTTGATTAAAACCCCTTTCAACGTTTGTAAAAAGTACTCATCAATGTACAGGTAGTGCATTAGCGGCACATTGATGAGTGAATACCATAAGTCAACAACCCTGTTGGGCTTGTTTTAATTTATTATGGAGGTGAAATGTTATATTTGACTGACTTCTTTGGGCTACATTTTAACGCACCCTGTGAGTTAACGAAAATTTCGCTCTCATTTAAATATATGGCCGAAAGAGTCAGCCTACAGGAATTGTGAAACGAACCCTGTCGTCCAGGACCGCGTGCCACAAACGGCGAAGATTCACCACGAGATGGGGAAAGTCACAGGCGTCTATTGTCAATTGAGCCCTAAGCGCTGTAGTGTGCGAGTGAGACAGACCAGAACCTACGTCATAGGCAAACCCAGTAGCAGCCTTTTGTGGCCAAGGAGACGTAGCAGTGTTAAATATGCCGTACCTAAGGTCGGCCATAAATGGAAACGTTTATAGAAACTATTTAATTGAGTAGTAACGCAAGGTATCAAGCCTCAGTAATTTTAATCTGCCATCCTCCATAAACTTTCGTGGTGATCCCGATAAAACTTGAATACTGATCATATCTATAATAGTTAAGGATTTACTGTTAAAGAGAAATTAGCAAGTTTTGTTACAAAGACCTGAATGCTAAAATCTGAACGATTTGGTCGATCTTAACGATCGACATTTCATATAGGAGCGCATCATTAAAATGACAAACGTTGTAAATATCAATTCTGTAACTTTATTTGTTAAAAAGATATAGTAAATGTAAATTATCAGTGTTTACAGTTAAGCATCAGATCATCACTTCCTCCACACAAAACACGTTGAACGATGCCAGCATGACACCTTATTGAATTATTAGGTAACAGAATATTTGTTCTAAAGTTTAGTGCATAATAGTTACTTTTATTCTTTATTTATTTATCAGAAAGCACATTGGTGCAAGGCTACTGGCCGTGACTTTCAGTGGTCAAGCTTTGACTATTGAAATACTTTAAAATGCAAAATAATGTAAAATAACCTGTAGCTAATCAGATGGACGGCTTCAGGAAAGGGAACTACCTAGTCAGTTGAGCGAGGATATTCGGCGAGCGGGAACGCGGCCAGGGACGGACAGCGGGACAGTTCGGCTGGAGACACTAAAGGATACAGTTTGGATGCAGACGCGAAAGCGGACGGTCGACCTTTAAGCAGCTAGGAAGTGAAAATTTCGCGTTGTGTGGTATCGCGGGACTTAGTTTCTGAGCGGTGAGCAGCCGCCCGCCTGGTGTGAACTCTAACTTTTCGCGTAGACAACTTGTATTTCGCAATGAGATTATGAATGATCGAACTGTATCATATGGATATGCGATCCAGTATAACAGTAATTCTAAATATGGCCACTTTCGCTACTGGTTTTCTTTCTGAATAAACATTATTCTAACCAAATCGCAACTGTGTGGCCTACATCATTTATGGGTCGTTAATTTAGTTCCCGATATCATTATTACTGTTATTATATTTTACGATATCTTTATTTCAAACAATTTCGCAAACTTTCCATCAGCCAGACAATTTAACCCAAGGGACACAAGTGCCTAATTTAGAGCGTGTAATGCGACACGTGCGGTTCAATGCCTAGACGAGTTTGAGCCAAGACATCTCGACGAAGAGGAACCGCATATGAGCTCGAACATCTTTAGGATGTTGGCTTGCAAACCCTGCCAAAACATGTCACTCAGTTGTCTACATTTCCTCCTCAAGGAGACTTTTTATAATCGTTGACAGCAATGGTGTTGTTGTCGTTGTTGTGGTCTTCAGTCCTGAGACTGGTTTGAAGCAGCTCTCCATGCTACTCTATCCTGTGCAAGCTTCTTGATCTCCTAGTACTTACTGCAACCTACATCCTTCTGAATCTGCTTAGTGCATTCATCTCTTGGTCTCCCTCTACGATTTTTACCCCCCACGCTGCCCTCTAATGCTAAATTTGTGATCCCTTGATGCCTCAGAACATGTCCTACCAACCGGTCCCTTCTTCTTGTCAAGTTGTGCCACAAACTTCTCTTCTCCCCAGTTCTATTCTATACCTCCTCATTAGTTATGTGATCTACCCATCTAATCTTCAGCATTCTTCTGTAGCACCAAATATTGAAAGATTCTATTCTCTTCTTGTCCAAACTATTTATCGTCTATGTTTCGCTTCCATACATGGCTACACTCCATACAAATACTTTCAGAAACGACTTCCTGACACTTAGATCTATACTCGATGTTAACAAATTTCTCTTCTTCAGAAACGCTTTCCTTGCCATTGCCAGTCTACATTTTATATCCTCTCTACTTCGACCATCATCAGTTACTTTGCTCCCCAAATAGCAAAACTCCTTTACTACTTTAACTGTCTCATTTCCTAATCTAATTCCCTCAGCATCGCCCGACTTAATTCAACTGCATTCCATTATCCTCGTTTTGCTTTTGTTGATGTTCATCTAATATCAAAATGGTTCAAATGGCTCTGAGCACTATGGGACTAAACATCTGTGGTCATCAGTCCCCTAGAACTTAGAACTACTTAAACCTAACTAACCTAAGGACATCACACACATCCATGCCCGAGGCAGGATTCGAACCTGCGACCTTAGCAGTCGCGCGGTTCCGGACTGAGCGCCTAGAACCGCTAGACCACCGCGGCCGGCCATCTAATATCCTCCTTTCAAGACACTGTCCATTCCGTTCAACTGCTCTTCCAAGTCTTTTTCTGTCTCTGACAGAATTACAATGTCATGGGCGAACCTCAAAGTATTTATTTCTTCTCCATGGATTTTAATACCTACTCCGAATTTTTTTTTTTTGTTTCCTTCACTGCTTGCTCAATATACAGATGGAATAACATTGGGGAGAGGCTACAACCCTGCCTCACTCCCTTCCAAACCACTGCTTCCCTTTCATACCCCTCGACTCTTATAACTGCCACCTGGTTTCTATACAAATTGTAAATAGCCTTTCGCTCATTGTATTTTACCCCTGCCACCTTTAAAATTGGAAAGAGAGTATTCCAGTCAACATTGTCAAAAGCTTTCTCTAAGTCTACAAATGCTAGAAATGTAGGTTTGCCTTTCCTTAATCTTTCTTCTAAGGTAAGTCGTAAGGTCAGTATTGTCTCACGTGTTCCAATATTTCTACGGAATCCAAACTGATCTTCCCGTAGGTCGGCTTCTACTAGTTTTTCCATTCGTCTGTAAAGAATTCGCGTTAGTATTTTGCAGCTGTGCCTTATCAAACTGATTGTTCGGTAATTTTCACATCTGTCAACACCTGCTTTCTTTGGGATTGGAATTATTATATTCTTCTTGAAGTCTGAGGGTATTTCGCCTGTCTCATACATCTTGCTCACCGGATGGTAGAGTTTTGTCAGGACTGGCTCTCCCAAGGCCGTCAGTAGTTCTAATGGAATGTTGTATACTCCCGGGGCCTTGTTTCGATCTACATTCCCTTCTATTTCCAGAATATTCTCCTCAAGTACGTCGCCCTTGTATAGACCCTCTATATACTCCTTCCACCTTTCTGCTTTTCCTTCTTTGCTTAGAATTGGGTTTCCATCTGAGCTCTTGATATTCATACAAGTGGTTCTCTTTTCTCCAAAGGTCTCTTTAATTTTCCTGTAGGCAGTATCTATCTTACCCCTAGTGAGATAAGCCTCTACATCCTTTCCTTACATTTAGCCATCCCTGCTTAGCCATTTTGCACTTCCTGTCGATTTCATTTTTGAGACGTTTGTATTTCTTTTTGCCTGCTTCATTTACTGCATTTTTATATTTTCTCCTTTCATCAATTAAATTCAACATTTCTTCTGTTACCCAAGGATTTCTACTAGCCCTCGTCCTTTTACCTAATTGATCCTCTGCTGCCTTCACTACTTCATCCCTCAGAGCTACTCATTCTTCTTCTACTGTATTTCTTTCCATCATTAGTGACAATTGTTCCCTTATGCTCTCCCTGAAGCTCTGTACATCCTCTGGTTTAATCAGTTTATTCAGGTCCCATCTCCTTAAATTCCCACCTTTTTGCAGTTTCTTCAGTTTTAATCTACAGGTCATAACCAATAGATTGTGGTCAGAGTCCACATCTGCCCCTGGAAATGTCTTACAATTTAATACCAGGTTCCTAAATCTCTGTCTTACCATTATATAATCTAACTGATACCTTCTAGTATTTCCAGGGTTCTTCCATGTATACAACCTTCTTTCATGATTCTTAAACCAAGTGTTAGCTATGATTAAGTTATGCTCTGTGCAAAATTCTACCAGACGGCTTCCTCTTTCATTTCTTTCCCCCAATCCATATTCACTTTCTATGTTTCCTTCTCTCCCTTTTCCTACTCTCGAATTCCAATCACCCATCACCATTAAATTTTCGTCTCCCTTCACTAACTGAATAATTTCTTTTATCTCACCATACATTTCATCAATTTCTTTATCGTCTGCAGAGCTAGTTGGCATATAAACTTGTACTACTGTAGTAGGTGTGGGCCTCGTGTCTATCTTAGCTACAATAATGCGTTCACTATGCTGTTTGTAGTAGCTTACCCGCACTCCTACTTTTTTATTCGTTGTTAAACCTACTCCTGCATTACCGCTATTTGATTTTGTATTTATAACCCTGTATTCACCTGACCAAAAGTCTTGTTCCTCCTGCCACCGAACTTCACTAGTTCCCACTATATCTAACTTTAACCTATCCATTTCCCTTTTTAAGTTTTCTAACCTGCATCCCCGATTAAGGGATCTGACATTCCACGCTCCGATCGGCAGAATGCCAGTTTTCTTTCTCCTGATAACGACGTCCTCTTAAGTAGTCCCCGCCCGGAGATCCGAATCGGGGACTATTTTACCTCCGGAATATTTTACCCAAGAGGACGCCATCATAATTTAAACATACAGTAAAGCTGCATGCCCTCGGGAAAAATTACGGCTGTAGTTTCCCCTTGCTTTCAGCCTTTTGCAGTACCAGCACAGCAAGGCCGTTTTGGTTAGTGTTACAAGGTCGGATCAGTCAATCATCCAGACTGTTGCCCCTGCAACTACTGCAAAGGCTGCTGCCCCTCTTCAGGAACCACACGTTTGTCTGGCCTCTCAACAGATACCCCTCCGTTGTGGTTGCATCTACGGTACGACCATATGTATCGCACACAAGCCTCCCCACCAACGGCAAGGTCCATGGTTCATGGGGGGAGGGACAGCATGGTAAAGAGGTTTTAATAACCCTTTATCTTGGCTATTAGTAATTCATGGCTGCTTACTATTTCTACAAGGAGGCCTACACTGTTCGTTTGCATGGCAGTGTACATCGAAGCTGTCATCGGTTTGTCATCCCAAGCTTTCATTGCTGCTCTTCGGATATTTATTTTACGACGAGATATTTGCACAAGCGTGTACAGTGGCAGTGGCAACCGTTCATGGGAGCAAGGAATGAACTACGTCACCTGCACGAACTGTTCAGCTCTTGGCTGAACGCATTCAAAACCCAAAACTATGCATCGCTGAATGGGATACAGTAGCATTTTATCCCGCCTCAACCGGTATAAAATCCATCAAGACACATTTAGAGAGGATCAAAGGAAACCAAGTACTGACGCTTGAAGAATTATACCCACTTCTCAGACTGAATCGTATTTGAATTTCCGACCCAATGCGCAACAACCTAATAACCCATATGAATTCTCATAGCGTTACTCCAGGCCATTTTCTTCTCGGTGAACCATTGACAACAGCACAGACCCAGCGCTGAATTCAGAACCATCTTCCAGGTTATCGAGATGGCAGCTCATTCAGCAGTGCAAGCAGCATGTGCGGAAACGGTGGTCAGAGGACTACCTATAACAGCTTCAGCAGAGAACTAAGCGATCGTCAAGGAAGAACAATCTCTTGAAGGAAAACAATTTAACACCAATCATGCGGTGGTCTGGGATGATTATTTTCACGTAGCCTGGTCCTTATGATTTCGTGCGAGTTGCTTCAGTGCTCACAGCAACGGGATCCTATAAACAAATGCTGTCTAAAAATGTTAATACTCATAACTATTCTGCTGCTATCTGAACTTGTGTTTCTGTTGTGTACCGTGGAAATTATTTCTTCAATTATCGTTTCTTCATTCTTTAATTTATCTTGTGTTGCTGGTTATTATTTCTACTGGTGTAATTTACGTACGGTAGCTGGACAGAATGTTCTACATTTGTGCAATGGGCTGCAAAGGGCATAGCAGTGACCACACTTGCTGCACGTCGCAATTTATGCCTGGCTGTCCTCAGAATGGCATTGGTGGACGAGGGTATAGGTAGGGGAGACCTGTCGTGACCGCCCGGCCCCCCGGACGCACCTGTAACTGTCTCCCACAATGTAGCGTTAAATACACTGTCCACGTTTACCAACTATGTAATTTTATTTTCAATCGGCTTCCTTTATCAACGAACGTATACGCTCGTCTGAAATTTGGAGAGCGAGGCAGTGCAGAATTGACACACATTGTGTCTACACATTTAACGATGTGAATTCTACCCAGAGCTAATTTATTGTAATATATATTAGCCACTTCTCCATGAATTCTAAATTCAGTATGGCAGTGGGTTAAATGTACTGTCAACTACATTTCATGAAAAATTCTAGCTTCAATAGTAAAAGTCACTATGACTTCGATCTCGTTTACCAGTTCCTCAACAGTATTTAACAAATTACTTCAGTAATGATTACTGTGGGAAACGAACGGAAAAAGGTGACGCCATAAGTGCAAAGTGAAATGTTGACACCATTTCGGTATATCATCTAATTCCGAAGTCCTCATTGCAAGGGAAATTTGTGTTCTGGTATTAATATTTGGAGTAACAGTGTTAATTAATTTCTTAATTCACTTAGCAAGCTATCACCATTCATTTAAATTAGCACACTTTCATTGTTGCTTGGTTCAAGATTTGGTTGTTAAGTGATGTGAAACAAAGATGATGGTGGGTTTTGAGGTGAATGATGTATTCGCGTTTATATCCTGGTGTTGCCACTGCTGTGAAGAGAGTTCTCTGAAGCCGGCACTCAGCCGGCTCTCAGTTGTTCTTGACGACTGCTGATCTGCGGCAAGATGGTGTGACAGTCTTATTAAGTAACGAATTAATGCCGGCCGGTGTGGCCGTGCGGCTCTAGGCGCTTAAGTCTGGAGCCGCGTGACCGCTACGATCGCAGGTTCGAATCCTGTCTCGGGCATGTATGTGTGTGATGTCCTTAGGTTGGTTAGGTTTAAGTAGTTCTATGTTCTAGGGGACTGATGACCACAGATGTTAAGTCCCATAGCGCTCATAGCCATTTGAACGAATTAATAAATAAAATTTCACAGCCACTGCGGCGTTACATATGGTAGCAAAATACACTGTAAAACAAACTTTGAAACAGTTTCCAAATGGGACGAGGGATGGGGTGTGTTATGAACACAGACTTTTCACTTTAACATTGACGTCTACTTAACCTGTAATTAAACACAGAGCCATCGATATAATACTTATTGGAAGCTTAGGCCCTCACAGTATTTTGTCTAACTTTTGGAATCAGTCCACAATTAGGTTGACACGCAAATCTGTAAAATCGTCAAATTTACTGTCTCTGTTATGCCACATACTCGCATATCACTGAAAATAGTTTGATTTAGATTCTCGAATAATTTACAGTGTAATTGTGCTCTCTCATTGTTATTTCTGCTGGTTATGGAATGTTCGATGTATCTTCAGTTTCTTCTTTCTTCCGGCATCTTCTGCAATGATCCAGAAAATAAATCGTCCTTTTGTTCTGGTTCTTCGTTCTCCTCCAATACTTTCAGCGCTTGAGATTTCCCCTTCTACTTTAATCTTCTTCCAGAAGCTTAAGTAAATTATACTTGTAGCATCAGGGAGGCCGAAATTGTTTTCCAAAACGTTCCAAGCCCTACTCACCTCTCACTGTACAACAATGACGTCCCCATCCAACGGCACTGTTCCAGATATCTTCCAAGCTTCTCCTCCTTCCTCCACCACTGGAACAATGATTCTTTCCAAAATTAATTTTTTACAAATTAATTCTACTCTTGTGCCTGACTGTCTTGACTGACAGATGTACTGTTGTGAGATACTCGATTATTATCTGTCCCTTCTTCGCTCACAACTTTTTTGTTAAGTGGATGGAATATTCCACGCTGGACTGAACATTCAAGACATGCACAGAGGGAATATGTATGTACAATGAAAATAACATTACAACTCAAATGACGTTTCTAAAGCACACAGAAATTTCCTGTTACACATTCACACACATAAAACCATAAAACAAGCAAAAAAAATCAACTGTGGGTTCTTGGTGAAATATTGTAAATTAACTAATCAAAAACTGTTTTTGCCTTGTTTCACAAATTGTAATACGGTTACTGCGCAACTTACGTTTCGGGTTATAAGCCCTTTTTTAAGTACGTTACTGATTCCAAAGATGACAAAGCAAAAATAAAAATGATGATAAGGCAAAAATAAACATCTCAACTTCTTAATTATCGAACCTCAGCTTACTGTAAAATTACTTCAGTGACCGTTTTTTGACAAACTGAAGTACACAATTCAACAATTACATTAATATGACTAAACATACCTAAGGAATAAAGTTATCCATCAGCTTATAATTTTTTACCTGCTAATGAATTGAGGCCCGAAGTTTTACTTCTATCTAGGAGTTCTGACATCATCTAAAAGAAGTGAGCAATTCAGCTGGTTTTGCTCATTTAATAATAGATGTGGGGATACACAAATTTGTTTTTTTTTTAATTTCTAGATTTTCCAACTGGCTGAGTGTTGCCCCCTTTTCCTCTGTGTGCAAGACTGTGTATTTGTGATTTTTGTTAAAACTATGTTGTACAAAAGCTGAATCAGGCTTCTCCAATCTCCAGCTTCTAATAAAATTTGCGAAACAAGGCAGAAGCAGTGTTCGTTTAGTTGAGGAAAGGAAAATTAAAAAAATATGTAGAATTTTACCGTGAGTTTCTATGAGATATTAAAGTGGTGGGCAGTCTGATGCTTAATCGCTCAAGGTGCTGATAAGCGTTCCAAAGCAATAATCTGTAACATCATCAAAAAACATAGATGAAAATCGCTCAATACAAAACAAGTTAAACACTGTAAAAGTAGAGAAAGATGAATACAATAGAGTGGCTCAGGGATTATTATGAATTAAAAGATCTGTCGCTCCTTTTAAACTGTGAGGGTTCCTCTCGAACAACAAACAAATCGATTTCGGAATCAAAGCACAGGTTTTCTGTAGATAAGAACAGCAACGATAGATGATAATTTACTTTTTGGTTTATTCGCCATATGTACAAGATGTTCTTCCTAAGAGCTCTCAGGTGCAATTTCTCAGGTATTTCGGCAGAGACTTGCAATTTCATTTTTGTAATACGTAGCTGGATTCAGCCCGGATAACTGCTGCTCATAATGTCTATCATGGCACGTCCAGTGTCAACAGAAAGCGGCAGTTTGTTTCCTGCTAAAAACAAAATTATTTTTGAGGCGGCATCTTAAGTTCTCCTTCCATAGAGTGGTTCCAGATTAGTCTTGTGTGACATTCATTTTATCGACATGTATCACAGGTTCAGGCTAACACGAAGATTAACCAGAACTCCAACAGCGACAACACTGCCCTGATTCACACAGACTGCTACTGGCATAATCAAACAGACATTCTGAAATCAGATACTGGATTGGAAGGCGTACCTAGAAGTAGATATAGACACAAATCACAATATAGTAGTGATGAAGAGTAGGGTAAAGTTTATGAGATTTAGTCAGGAAAAATTAATACGCAAAGAAGCAGGATACGGAAGTACGAAGGAAAGACGAGATATGCTTAAGTTCACTAATGCTGTAGATGCAGCAATTAAGAATTGCTCAGTAGGCAGTAGATTTGAAGAGGAATGAATATCTCTAAAAAGAGCAATCATAGAATTTGGAAAGAAAAACATAGGTACCAAGAGGGTAACTGCGAAGAAGCCATGGGTAACAGAAGAAATCCATCAGTTGATCGATGAAAGAAGAAAGTACAAAAATGTTCAGGGAAATTCAGGAATAAAGAAACACTAATCGGTGAGGGATGAAATGTATAGGAAGAGCAGGAAAGCTGGGACGGAATGGTGGCATGAAAAATGTGAAGAAATGGAAAAAGAAATGACTGTCGGAAGGACTGTCTTAGCGTATAGGAAAAACATTACAGTGGAATCGTTTTTATAGCGTTCCTGATTCTTGATTAAGAGTTATCAAATGTTATAATACATCAATAACTCTTTTTTAAGAAGCAAACTATCTGGTATTTTATGTCGTTTCATACTTATCACAACACTGAACGTTCCTAAATAAATAGACCATAATGTATCACTTTATTTTTTTAAATTCTTTTCATTTTTAGACTTCCACTGTAACGTTATAGTGTCGGATTCATCTTAGTCAGCCATTCTTGATTGCAGTTTAATAGAGCGTTGTAAATTACACTGAGATAAGGCTATCTGGGGAAAAACAACTGGTAGCTATATCGAGTCATAAATTACACCAAAAAATAACAGCGACAGAAATATAGAAGCATCTATAGACTATAGTGATAAATTATAGTGGCAAGACCTAAATTAACACACAATAAAAATGGCTTACTGGGAGAAGGGTAGGGGATGGAGCAGGAAAAGGGGAAAGGAGATTACAATGACAGATTTGGTTTGCTTTGCTTACATAAGGGGCCATAAATCATTACCTCAGACCAGCTGTGTCCCAGTGTTATTGTTTGTATTACTATGACATTGCACCCTGTCATAAAGCAGCGTCTGTGAGGCTATGGTTTCATGACACACCTGAAATGGAACAGCCTGCTCAGTGTCCAGACTTGAGCCCGGTGGATACTTTTGATCAGATGGTGTACATGAAGTAAATAAATCGTTTTGCGTTTTACTCGAAAATATTTCCAAATATAGAAAAACGTAAACTGGGTTATTGATTTCGATGTGAAAATAACTGTAACTCCAAATTTTCTTCTTGTAAAACACTAAATTCGAAATAAAGCTATCATCTGTTTCCGATGCCAACAAGGATAACACTTATTTGTTTAGGCATATACTACTCAGAATATCAATATCAAAAACCGACAAACCATCAAAATAAAAACATAATACCCTCTCGAAACATCTCCTAGTCTCATGTTTCAATATTTTGGGCCTCGCCTGGTCCACAACGTCAACACACATATGTTTAGGCATATACTGCTGTCATAACTGTATCAAAAGCAAAATAAGCCAATAACATCCTCTCAAACCACTCGTAGAGTAGTGCTTCATCGTTTTAGACCCCTTGAGTATGGAAAACGAACAAATTATGGTGATGGCGGGAATATCTCCGACGCCACGCACGCATTACGAAAATGCCAATATCAGTATGAACGTATGAGGTGATATGGAAGTAAAATACTGACTTGCGGCTGGACTTAGAAGCTTAGAAGCTATCTTGGCTTATTTATCGAAAAAAAGTGTAGCTCAGGGATGGGGAGACGTAGTACAATGGATATGGATTAGGAGGGCGATTGCGGCGAGCTGTGGTACATGTGGGGGAGGCGATGTGAGCTACCGTCAAATTGTGGTCCAGAATGCCCAATACATTCCTATTACGAGCGTTGTAGGCGTAGTCATGTAGCTAAATACTGCAAGTACTTGACAAATCATAAACTTTGAAGGGGGAATTTGCTTATCTTGTGAAAATAAATTTTCTTGTATTGTCACAGAAACTTAAAGTAATGATATACTTACTACCTGAAAGACTGAAGCAAAGATGTTTCTTTGGTTAGTTGGTTGATTTGGGGGAAGGACCGAACAGCTCGATCGTCAGTCTCATTTGATTACAGAAGGACGGCGAAGGAAATTGGTCATGCCCTTTCAATGGAACCATCCTGGCATTTGCCTCAAGCGATTTAGGGAAATCACGGAAAAACTAAATGAGGATGGCTGAAAGCGGGTTTTGAGCCGTTGTTCACCCGAATGCGAGTCCAGTGTGCAAACCACCGAGCCAGCTCGCCCGGTGATATTTCTTTCTTGATGTACTAAATTTATTAGTAGCAGTTCTTACGTTATGACTTTCATATAGTGTATGTGATCCACTACAGCACTGCTCAGTCTTCAGGTACACGCTCTTACGTACTTCATCACGTACAGTTTTAAGAGTCATGCATCACATACATCCTTCATTAACTTCACCACACATTCTGATAGCAGGAAAACTGTTTATCATCAACTAAAACCAACTGGAAATGGAGAGGAACATTCCAAAACGATTTGAGATGCATACGTTTCACCTTTTTGTTAGAGGCTGCCTTTTGACTACATCAAATAGGGTGTCTACCTATTTATCTACCGCGTCCGGCCATCCTGATTTAGCTTTTCTGTGATTTTCATAAATCGCGTAAGGCAAATGCCGGGATTGTTCCTTTGAAAGAGCACGGCCGACTTCCTTCTCCATCCATTCCTAACCCGATGGGACCGATGACCTCACTGTTTGATCCCTCCCCCAAATCAACCAACCAACCTATCTGTCTTGTATTACATGTGTACGATGTCGCACTAGCGTATAAGGAAACTACTCTTTATGATTTCAGTACATTTTGAATTCTAAGTAAATTTCTATACTTCAGCAACTATTATAGTTCTATAGTTCAAACTGGACCAATGAATTAATGCTTGTATTTGAGAACCAGTTGTAATGTTTTATTAGAAACGATATTCTGGAAATGAGAGTTAAACCACAAGTTGTGTGATTTAGCGTCTCGATATGTACACACACCCGTGTACGCCAGTTGGCGCATACATAATGCAACAGCGCTCTCGGGCACGTACCCACACAGCAAATACACAAGATTCAATATCGTCAACTAATAACGAATTAAACTTACCTGCAGCACAGTAATATTCCAATCTCAGTAACCACACAGTTTGTTGGAAGAGTAGATACTTAGTTCGTCTATATTCTTGTTACGAATCTGCTGCTGCGAAGAAAAGTAATATCCATCGCCACTGCAAAAAGTTTCAAGACTAAAGATTCCTGGTCTGTACATGACGTCAGCCTAGTAACTATGGTAGTAGCAGGAACTAACAACTGCAAACAACAGATGTGCACTGGACCAGTCGGTCATCAGTAGGGAATGATAGTAACTTGTGGACTTAGTGTGTAAACATTGTTGTGCCACAAGATGCAATGGGAAAATGAAGTGTTGACGACGTCTACAGACTGTTTTGAAGTAGAGAGAAGATTATCATGCAATGTTTTGTTGTTATGGTCTTCAGTCCCGAGACTGGTTTGATGCCGCTCTCCATGCTACTCTATCCTGTGCAAGCTTCTTCATCTCCCAGTACCTACTGCAACCTACAGCCTTCTGAATCTGTTTAGTGTATTCATCTCTTGGTCTCCCTCTACGGTTCTCACCTTGCACGCTTCGATCCGATACTAAATTGGTGATCCCTTGATGCTTCAGAACATGTCCTACCAACATTTCGAAAGCTTCTATTCTCTTCTTGTCTAAACTATTTATCGTCCACGTTTCACTTCCGTTCATGGCTACACTTCATACAAATACTTTCAGAAACTACTTCCTGACACTTAAATCTATACTCGATGTTAACAAATTTCTCTTCTTCAGAAACGCTTTCCTTGCCATTGCCAGTCTACACTTTATATCCCCTCTACTTCGACCATCATCCGTTATTTTTCTCCCCAAATAGCAAAACTCATTTACTACTTTAAGCGTCTCATTTCCTAATTTAATTCACGCAGCCTCACCCGATTTAATTCGACTACATTCCATTATCCTCGTTTTGCTTTTGTTGATGTTCATCTTATATCCTCCTTTCAAGACAATGTCCATTCCATTCAGCTGCTCTTCCAGGTCATTTGCTGTCTCTGACAGAATTACAATGTCATCGGCGAACCTCAAAGTTTTTATTTCTTTACCATGGATTTTAATTCCTACTCCGAATTTATCTTTTGTTTCCTTCAGTGCTTGCTCAATACACAGATTGAATAACATTGGGGAGAGGCTACAACCCTGTCTCACTCCCTTCCCAATCACTGCTTCCCTTTCATGTCCCTCGACTCTTATAGCTGCCATCTGGTGTCTGTACAAATTGTAAACAGCCTTTCGCTCCCTGTATTTTACCCCTGCCACCTTCAGAATTTGAAAGAGAGTATTTCAGTCAACATTGTCAAAAGCTTTCTCTAAGTATACAAATGCTAGAAACGTAGTTTTGCCTCCCCTTAATCTATTTTCTAAGATAAGTCGCAGGGTCAGTATTGCCTCACGTGTTCCAGCATTTCTACGGAATCCAAACTGATCTTCCCCGTGGTCGGCTTCTATCAGTTTTTCCATTCGTCTGTAAAGAATTCGTGTTAGTATTTTGCAGCCGTGGCTTATTAAACTGATAATTCGGTAATTTTCACAAATGTCAACACCTGCTTTCTTTTGGATTGGAATTATTATATTCTTCTTGAAGTCTGAGGGTATTTCGCCTGCTTCGTACACCTTGCTCACTAGAAGGTAGAGTTTTGTGGGGCCTGGCTCTCCCAACGCTGTCAGTATTTCTAATAGAATGTTGTTTGTTCCCGGGGCCTTGTTTCAACTTAGGTCTTTCAGTGCTCTGTCAAACTCTACACGCAGTATCATATCTCCTATTTCATCTTCATCTACATTCTCTTCCATTTCTATAATATTGTCCTCAAGAACATCGCCCTTGTATATACCCTCTATATACTCCTTCCAACTTTCTGCTTTCCCTTCTTTGCTGCTTACCTTGGCTTTAAAAAAATTTAAAAAATTATAAAAATCGTGAACGCCTGCCGGTACTTGACTGAAATTCTTTTCTGCAAAAAAAAAAAAAAAAAAAAAAAAAAATCATCACAGGTGATGAGATTTGACTTTATCAGTACGAAACTAGCACGAAACGCCAATGAGCAGATCGGGTCTCTCAAGTTTAATCAAGACCGAAGAAACAGCGAATGTGATGCGAGAGTTGAACAACATTCCAGTATAGGACTCTCCTGACAATTTCACGTGGTTGTATGAACGGTGTGTGCAATGTACTCAATAGGAGGCAGACTATGTGCTATACTTGAATCATTAAAACCACCAAGTTAAGATTTATAAGTTTTTTATTAATACGCTCTCGGAACTTCATGGAGTGATGGAGTAGTGACTGAATTTGACCTCAGCTCTTATTGCTCTGTGAGTGAACGATGTGGCCGGTAGCCGTCATGCCGTGGTATTCAAATAACCTCCCGACGCCGCAGCAGAATAATACAGCAGCGGCACTACCGTTGAAACCGTGTGGTTATCTGCACCAGATTACCAGAGAGGGAGAGCGGGCGGTTGCTCTCCCAGACGGGGAAAGCCCGTGCCCAGTCGCGTCACGCACCTTCAAATTACCGCCGCCGTTAATTCGGCGCTGCAGGCGGCTGTAATCAGCGTACTGCGCCCCACTCCATGCCGCCTCCCAGATTTCTGAGAGGAATCCCGAGCCGCCTGTAGATGCGCCATAATGAATCTATGCAAAGCGTGTCTTAGAGCACACACGGTTTGCAGTTAAATTCGTCTCCTCGTAGAGGAGTATCGTTCTATAGGATTCATACTCTCTTGTGATGTTTGAATACACTGCTGGTAGAGAAAAATCAACACCACGAAAAAAAAATTACTAAATTTTATTTATTGTCCATGTAAAAGTGGAAGAACAAATAATTATATTTGTCGCTTACTTTAGGGAGGAGGGGTCAATAGGGCGCTAAATTTAGTACATCGAATTACCACCTTTGGTGCTGCACGATATTCCACCCGTGGCTGATGAATGGAAGTGTGCCAGTTTCTCGTTAACCAATGATCAAATTTTTCAGTGGCTAGGAGATATGGGAAAGTGCTGTACAGGCCAACGGTCTTTATCTAGGTATTTTAGGTGAGCATATGCAACGTGAGGTCTTTCGTTATCTTGTTGAAATATAACGTCAGGGAGACCTTGAAGACAGAGCACAGCCTATCGGACTCAGCACGTCAGAAATGTTACATGCAATGCAGCCTAATGGAGACGAAGAGAAAATTTGCTTCCCACTAAGGCAGCTGAACCTCTAGGGGTTAATCCAGCTTACCACGCCATATTTACAACGTCTGTAAGTAAAGTTCTTAGACTGAATTTTTCTTGGTGTCTAAACCACGTCAGCACAATAATTATTGTGACAGTTTGAACAAATAAAATCAGAAAAACAATAGATTTGGAATCACCCCCACTAGTTCTGAATAGATGGCATTGTGTAGTAGTCGTGCGGCTGAAGTATGTCAAAGCTGACGTCTCACAAATCGCAGTGGAGCAACATCTCTAAATGGGTGTGTGTGTGTGTGTGTGTGTGTGTGTGTGTGTGTGTGTGTGTGTGTGTGTGTGTCTTTGTAAGAGAGAGAGACAGAGAGAGAGCGAGAGAGGGACACTGTGTATACGTAGGTATTTATTTCCAATTTATTGGACAACAGGTTTTTAAAACTAAGAGATTGCTATATTTATTAATGTGCTGTTCATCAGGTCACATAATTTTTTAATTTCTCAGAAACTGTAGCAACGATATGTTGATGTCTTGCAAAGACAGACAACACTGTAAGTTTGGACAGGCTGTACCAACATACCCGTAGCAAAAAAAAAAAAAAAAAAAAAAAAGTGTGTGCAAAGTGTGTCGTGCATAATTTGACCTCAGAACGTCGCGTGGACATCTGATGAGACTTGAGTGAGGTGTAAAACTCGGAAAATTCTTTTCTGGTAAACACCGTCACGGCTGACAAGACCTTTGTTATCGATAAGACCCTTTCGCAGGACTACAACGTGAAGAATTTCACATGAATGGTCAACACTTTGACGACATAACCGATACTCAAGGCAATGTGAAGCGTGATTTGAAAAACATCCAAAAGAAGGACTCTTCTGGCATTTCGACATGGTTGTGTGAACGTTATGTTGAACACTTGAACCATTAAAACCAATGTCTCAACATTCCTCTACTTTTTATTAACCTAGTCTCTAAACTTCTCGACTGACGGGGTGGGCTGCACAGCTACTTTAAATTTATACTTGGTTTTTCCCCATACGCTTGTTTTTGGCCGTTGTAACCAAAAAACTCAATACCCACGCTATGTACATTAATAAAAAGGAAATGTGGATACAACTGAAGGATAAAAATAACAAATACAAACAATAAATAGCTGAAACACGGAGACATTTAATCTTTTTATGGTGTTAAACTGATAGTGTCCCTGGAACCGCAAGACCGTTACGGTCGCAGGTTCGAATCCTGCCTCGGGCATGGATGTTTGTGATGTCCTTAGGTTAGTTAGGTTTAACTAGTTCTAAGTTCTAGGGGACTAATGACCTCAGCAGTTGAGTCCCATAGTGCTCAGAGCCATTTTTTTTTTTATAGTGTCCCAATGAGACGTTATGCTCAAGTCGCGCTGTGGTTCGACAGTTTTGCAAGCTGTTTGCCTACCTCAGTAACGCCTTCGACATCTTAATGTTAGACAACTTTCGTTATATATTAATTGAAACCAGTTAATCAAAATCCTCGAAGTTGGGACACCTGTATTACAGTGAGACAACGAATTATACATGGTGTTGACAAACCAGAATAACTTGAAAAAGAAGCTTCACACGAAAAGATGTTGACAAAACTTACCCGAATCTGCGGAAAAAATTAATATGTGGGTCCACATTTGTAAAACTCTAAATCCTCTCTCTCAAACCCCACCCTATAGGGAGAGAGGGAGAGTTTTAGTTTCAGCGAATCAAAATTTACGAAGTAAATAAGTATATTTTATTTGTCCGTAACCATTTTCCACGCAAAAATGAGAACACGGATTTTTTTGAATTACAGCGCTAACTGCCAAGAATGAAAACGAATGTTTAAGACAAAATGTACGTAGTTTTTTTTATGTAGAATCTGATTCTGCAATAAAAAAATGGGGGTTCCCATTTGAAATTTTAAATTGCCTCCCGCCCCACCCCCCAGGGGGCTGTGGTGGCGGGCTAATATTGGCACCAGCAGATGTCCCTCCCGAAAATAATCAACTTTGGATTCTACACATTTCTTCGTGAGAAGCTTATTTTTTGAGTTCTTCTGGCTTGTCAACTTAAAATTTACAACAAGTATATGCAAGTAACTAAATATATTTATTATTTACGGGTCACCAAGTTATGATTAGCTGTAGGATAATTGAGGCTTTTGATTAAAAAGCACTGAGCAATACCGGTTTATTGCGAACTAAGTTCTATATGAACCAAATAAATTGATTAGTAAGCAGTTACTGTCATGAGAATGATCAATGCTCTGAAAATTAACAGCAAACAGTGGCTCGCTAGAAGATTATTAGTATCTTAACGTAATGGAGGATACGTCAGAGCTAACTGGGAGACTGCCTGGGAAGAGCAGCAACGTTTCGTAATGTACACAACTCGAAAATGCAAAGCAACCGAGTGCAATAATTACGAAGTAACATAGGTAATCAAGCAACCTAAGTTGAGCTGCAAATCCTGGAAACTGGGAGCTGTGCAGATAATGGACAGCGCTAACAGCAAAATGCGAAACTTACTTAGAGTTTAGGGAACATATAACCCAACGCACAAGTCAGCACCGATTGCAAAATGCCTGAGACGGCGGCCGAAAATATCTGCCACCGATGCCAGGACATGTTGAGACGACCTCTCCACGGCAAATCCCGAAAAGTAATACCCGTCGTCTATATGTTTAGCACTTAGAAAATTCAGTCTTGAGCGGATTGTTTATTGGCAATTCCAATCTGTCGTCTTCAGATTACATGGAACCCTGCACAAATTTACCATTCTTGGCCTACTGAATGTATTTAGTATGCAGAAAGGTTGGTATTATCTCCTAATCAGGTTCCACTCATTGATCGAGGCGCCAAAGCACGATGTCGGACAAGATTCGTATGTTGAAATTTTGGAGGGAAGGCAACGAGTTTTCCCACTGTAGGCTAGTGAGGCCATGTCGTTCTCTTCTGCGTTCTAACGGAAGGTGATTTCGTCACATGTGGAACTGCTGCGGGGGTTATCAACTACTTTCAAAGGAGTAAATCGCATTTGTAGCTGAAATGGATGTCCAGGGGCTTACTTCAGCCGCTCCTGCGGAAAGAAACACCCAGATGTCCGGCCTCCTCCCACCAGAGCCTTTGCCACAGACCTCACGCCGGAACCACTACGAGGCCACTCAGCCCGCTCCCTTTACGTCAAGAAAAACTGAAACCTCCTCCACGGCTAGCCAATGTTATGCTTTCTCCAAACCTATTCAAAATGAGCAAATAAAAAGAAAGCAGGTATTGACAGATGTGAAAACTACCGAACTACCAGTTTAATGAGCCACGGCTGCAAAATACTAACACGAATTCGTTACAGACGAATGGAAAAACTGGTAGAAGCCGACCTCGGGGAAGATCAGTTTGGATTCCGTAGAAATATTGGAACACGTGAGGCAATACTGCCCCTACGACTTACGTTAGAACATGGGTTAAGGAACGGCAAACCTACGTTTCTAGCATTTGTAGATTTAGAGAATGCTTTTGACAACGTTGACTGGCATACTCTCTTTAAAATTCTGTAGGTGGCAGGGGTAAAATACAGGGAGCGAAAGGCTATTTACAATTTGTACAGAAACTAGATGGCAGTTATAAGAGTCGAGGGACACGAAAGGGAAGCAGTGGTTGGGAAGGGAGTGTGACAGGTTTGTAGCCTCTCACCGATGATATTCAATCTGTATATTGAGCAAGCAGTAAAGAAAACAAAAGAAAAATTCGGAGTAGGAATTAAAATCCATGGAGAAGAAATAGAAACTTTGAGCTTCGCCGATGACATTGTAATTCTGTCAGAGACAGCAAATGACGTGGAAGAGCAGCTGAATGGAAGGGACAGTGTCTTGAAAGGAGGATATAAGATGAACATCAACAAAAGCAAAATGAGGATAATGGAATGTAGTCGAATTAAATCGTGTGATGCTGAGGGAATTAGATTAGCAAATGAGAGACATAAAGTAGTAAATGAGTTTTGCTATTTGCGGAGCAAAATAACGGATGATGGTCGAAGTAGAGAGGACATAAAATGTAGACTGACAATGGCAAGGAAAGCGTTTCTGAAGAAGAGAAATTTGTTATCATCAGGTATAGATTTAAGTGTCAGGAAGTCGTTTCTGAAAGTATTTGTATGGAGTGTAGCCATATACGGAAGTGAAATGTGGACGATAAATAGTTTAGACAAGAAGAGAATATAAGCTTTCGAAATGTTGTGCCACAGAAGAATGCTGAAGATTAGGTGGGTAGATCACATAACTAATGAGGTGGTATTGAATAGAACTGGAGAGAAGAGAAATTTGTGGCAGAACTTGACTATAAGAAGGGATCGGTTGGTCGGGCATATTCTGAGGCATCAAGGGGTCACCATTTTAGTATTGGAGGGCAGCGTGGAGGGTAAAAAACTTAAAGGGAGACCAAGAAATGAATACGCTAAACAGATTCAGAAGGATGTAGGTTGCAGTAGGTACTGGGAGATGAAGAAGCTTGCACGGGATCGAGTAGCATGGAGAACTGCATCAAACCAGTGTCTGGACTGAAGACCACAACAACAAAATGATAAAAATCACATATTGACTTGTGTCTGCAGAGTCACAACTGGTATCGAGCTATGATGAATTACATGAAGAGTAACATGATTAAGACCATTTCTTTATTTTACAGAAGTGGCTTCCAATGCAAACAGGTAATTTCACATTTTTCACGTTCAGTAAAGTAAGTGGAGGAGCGCCATCTATATTTTGTACACAACGTGAAATTATGCAGCGGGTGTCTCAGTCAGATATCACATTTGAAACTTGGTTATTTGCCGAAAGATCGTGTTGTGCTTCCTTTAAGAAGGCGGAACATTTGCCAACACATGTCAGAAGGATCATTTCATCTCGTGACTGCGATATTGCCTGCCACGCTGGTCGGGATTCCACGATTGTTGTGTGAGTACAGAATCGATTGGGGTCTCAGTAGACCCGCAGGACTAGCGTCTGAGAGAACAGACGTATTCTTCGCACTGGCGGGCGGGATGGTACTGTCTCGTCACAGACCTTGAGTCACGAAGCTGATTGTTTGAAGCAAAACACCCACACGGATATTGTGACGACGCTCCCCACACACTGTCGCCACGACCACTGTTGCTGCTTCCCCTGACGCGGCAACAGAGGGAGGCGAGGGGAGGGAACGGTGGTGCACCTAACAGCAAGAACAGGAGTAGTGTCAGACAGAAGTTTCAGATTCTCAATACCGCATCAAGGTGGACGCATCATGAGGGCTTCAAGGAGAAAATAGCTTTGCCAGAATTCTTTCAGCATCATAAGATGGGGCCATACCAGTTTAACAATTTTTTTAATCGTGTTTTTGGGAAATATGGTCTTTAAATTGTACCTAACTGATGTTATAAAATTTTACTAACTTTCATGAATTGTAATTTTGTTTCTGGTATTTTTCTGATTTTAAGTTTTTCTTTTCATTTTTTATTCTGACTTAAGTACTGATTTTGCATGATAGTATTAGGAATGTCGTATAATATTACAGTAAGTAAAAGGAAATATATATTATTTGGTGTGGAAAAGTGACATAAGTATTACCTGAGGACTCATAAAAACAAACAAAAAAGGTTTTAGAAAAGCAAGAACAGTGACACAGATCAAAGAACTAATTAACAATTACATCATAACACCCCACGTTCTACGAGAACAGAAGTACATGTTCATTTTAGCGTTGTATAGTTGTTGTTGTTGTTGTGGTCTTCGGTTCTGAGACTGGTTTGATGCCGCTCTCCATGCTACTCTATCCTGTGCAAGCTTCTTCATCTCCCAGTACCTACTGCAACCTACAGCCTTCTGAATCTGTTTAGTGTATTCATCTCTTGGTCTCCCTCTACGGTTCTCACCTTGCACGCTTCGATCCGATACTAAATTGGTGATCCCTTGATGCTTCAGAACATGTCCTACCAACATTTCGAAAGCTTCTATTCTCTTCTTGTCTAAACTATTTATCGTCCACGTTTCACTTCCGTTCATGGCTACACTCCATACAAGTACTTTCAGAAACGACTTCCTGACACTTAGATCTATACACGATGTTAACAAATTTCTCTTCTTCAGAAACGCTTTCCTTGCCATTGCCAGTCTACATTTTATATCCTCTCTACTTCGACCATCATCAGTTATTTTGCTCCCCAAATAGCAAAACTCATTTACTACTTAAAGTGTCTCATTTGCTAATCTAATTCCCTCAGCATCACCCGAATTAATTCGACTACATTTCATTATCCTCGTTTTGCTTTTGTTGATGTTCATCTTATATCCTCCTTTCAAGACACTATCCATTCCCTTCAACTGCCCTTCTAAGTCCTTTACTGTCTCTAACAGAATTACAATATCATCGTCGAACCTCAAAGTTTTTATTTCTTCTCCATGGAATGTAATACCTACTCCGAATTTTTCTTTTGTTTCCTTTACTGCTTGCTCAATATACAGATTGAATAACATCGGGGAGAGGCTACAACCCTGTCTCACTCCCTTTCCAACCACTGCTTCCCTTTCATGCCCCTCATCTCTAATAACTGCCATCTGGTTTCTGTTCAAATTTTAAATAGCCTTTCGCTCCCTGTACTTTACCCCTGCCACCTTCAGAATTTGAAGGAGAGTATTCCAGTCAACATTGTCAAAAGCTTTCTGAAAGTCTACAAATGCTAGTAACGTAGGTTTTTCCTTTCCTTAACCTATCTTCGAAGATAAGTCGTAGGGTCATTATTGCCTCACGTGTTCCAATATTTCTACGGAATCTAAACTGATCTTCCCCGAGGTCGGTTTCCATCAGTTTTTCCATTCGTCTGTAAATAAATCGCGTTAGTATTCTGCATCCGTGACTTATTAAACTGATTGTTCGGTTATTTTCACATCTGTCAGCACCTGCTTTCTTTGGAATCGGAATTATTATATTCTTCTTGAAGTCTGAGGGTATTTCGCCTGTCTCATACATCTCGCTCACCAGATGGTAGAGTTATGTCAGGACTGGCTCTCCCAAGGCCGTCAGTAGTTCCAATGGAATGTTGTCTACTCCCGGAGCCTTGTTTCGACTTAGGCCTTTCAGTGTTCTGTCAAACTCTTCACGTAGTATCGTATCTCCCATTTCATCTGCATATACATCCTATTCCATTTCCATAATATTGTCCTCAACTACATTGCCCTTGTTTAGACCCTCTATATACTCCTTCCACCTTTCTGGTTTCCCTTCTTTGCTTAGAACTGGGTTTCCATCTGAGCTCTTGATGTTCATACAAGTGGTTCTCTTTTCTCTAAAGATCTCTTTAATTGTCCTGTAGGCAGTATCTATCTTACCCCTAGTGAGATAAGCCTCTACTTCCTTTCATTTGTCCTCTAGCCATCCCTGCTTAGCCATTTTGCACTTCCTGTCGATCTCATTTTTGAGACGTTAGTATTCCTTTTTGCCTGCTTCATTTACTGTTGTGTTGTATAGAATGTAATGGAATTCACTGCTAAAAATAGGTACCTAAAATTTAAAGGATGCACATACTTTTCAAGGATTGCATTTTTGATTTGCGTCACTGCTCTTGTGGGCGTGGAATTTTGTTTTTTATTCTAGCGAAAGCTGTGCCGTTAATCCACTTGTGCTGCATTTTTCGTATTTTCCATTAAGGTGTTCGTCCCTCCTGTTTGAATATTCAAATTAAACAGTTTTTGCTCCATGGCACGGAGACGGACTGTGCGTTTTAGTACTTTAAATATGCGGAAAACGCCGAATCTGCAAGTCGCGTCGCGGCCAGTGTGTTTCATTTAGGGGCTGCCGGGATCCGCGCAGATGGAAATGGCGGCCATTGTCTGCGCTGCTCGCACGGCCTGGCGCTTCCTTTGCGACGCGGCGCGGCGCGGCCGGGGGCCCAAGGCCGCAGGGCCGCCCTGTGTTCTGCCTGCCCTGGCGCGCCCCTCGCAGGAGCCGCGAGCCCTTTGTCCTCGCGGCGCAGTCGCCCCTGCAAGCAGCCCCCGCGCGGAAACGTGGGCGACTCCGCCAAGTGAACACACTTTTTCAAAAGCCTTTTTTTAACCCACAAACCTTTTAACATGATTAAAATTTGCCTTTATGGCGACTTGCTTAGAGCTACGTTTCTCAGTTGGTACCTCCTGGTAAATGTGAGACGGCGCCCTGACAACAAAACCGAGAGTGAATTATTTGACGTGACGGTATGTGTATTGCTCCCTGTGCTTTATCTTGTTCGATATCTGCTCGCTTACTTTACCAGGATAACAAAATTACGTTCAAGACTCTAGGTCTCATAGTTAGTATCGATTGAGCGCCCATTGGAAACTTGACTTGGAGCTAACTGTGTTGTATCTTATGCCTAATCTTCCCCATTTCCCAACCACTTTTCTTATTAGGAGCACAAGTCCACAGTTCGACTGTCAATGTGCTATCAACAAGCATTAAATTCAAAATAAAAAACCATTTTTCACATTAACACTTCCCCCATTTTGGTACATACAAACTGTGCTGTTAAAAACTGCAGCCTATTACTATTATTATTATTATACAAGATTAGAATAATAGAGAATTTTGAAGGTGATTGGGTGAACCCTCTGCCAGGCACTTAAATCTGATTTGCAGAGTATCCATGTAGATGTAGATGTAGAAGAATGCTTTTAAATTTACAAAATGTTTCAAATGGCTCTAACCACTATGGAACTTAATATCTGAGGTCATCAGTCCCCTAGACTTAGAATTACTTAAACCTAACTAACCTAAGGACATCACACACTTCCATGCCCAAGGCAGGATTCGAACCTGCGACCGCAGCAGCAGCGCGCCTCCGGACTGAAGCGCTTAGAACCGCTCGGCTTTCAAGGCGACGAAGGAGTACACGAAGTAGTGAGAGGTTGAAACCTTCCTGGCAGATCAAAATTGTTGCCAGACCGAGACTCGAACTCGGGACCTTTGACTTTCGCGAACAAGTGCTCTACCCTTTTTTTTTAATTTTTTTTTTTTTTTTTTAAGGAACCGCTGCAGGAGCAGGACGACGGGTGTGGCAGGGGTCGACACGCGAGACCCGGCCATCCCGCCACCTTGCTCAATTTATTTCATGTTTATAACTTTTTTATTTTTATTTTGTGTTTTATTGATGAATTTATTTTTGTTTCATTACAAAAAAAGATCCTACAACTGCCGTAGCCTAGCGTCTGAGTCGTCTTCTCGTCTGTTGGGAGGGATTCCCCCCTATTCCGCCCATAGAGGATCAATATCCTCGAGGATTCTTGTTCATTTTCAGCATGTCATACCCGGAACGCCCCAGTGAGCAGGAGGATCTGCAAATAATGAACCTAAATAATTCGCGAAACGGGTTCTGTATCTCAGGTGGCGGCTGAAAGCTGCATGTGTCGTCATCAGTAGGGACCAAAAGCTGAGTGTGCCTTTATGAGCATCGCAAAATGTTTGGTAAAGGGCCATGCCTTTTAGCCAGTTAATGGTGTTCGTCCTGGTTGATGGAAAATATACGCCATCGGGGCGCAATATATCACATCAGGGGAGATAGACTCCGGCAGTTGCCGCAAGAGTAATGTAAGCATGCACTGCGTCAGCAGCCAGCGCTTGCCTGTCGCGGCACAAGTCAGACGGTGTGCATCCGAGTCAACAACTGAGCATGTCGAACACAAGGGGTCGTCCGTCAGATGAATGGAATGTAACCTCTGACGAGTAGCGAACTTCCCATTCACAACCACATACCACAATGAACATGTGTACCGCTCGCCACACTGTGTTCCAGGGAACTTCAGAATGTCTGTGGGACACCATATTTATACAGGGTGTTTCAAAAATGACCGGTATATTTGAAACGGCAATAAAAACTAAACGAGCAGCGATAGAAATACACCGTTTGTTGCAATATGCTTGGGACAACAGTACATTTTCAGGCGGACAAACTTTCGAAATTACAGTAGTTACAATTTTCTACAACAGATGGCGCTGCAAGTGATGTGAAAGATATAGAAGACAACGCAGTCTGTGGGTGCGCCATTCTGTACATCGTCTTTCTGCTGTAAGCGTGTGCTGTTCACAACGTGCAAGTGTGCTGTAGACAACATGGTTTATTCCTTAGAACAGAGGATTTTTCTGGTGTTGGAATTCCACCGCCTAGAACACAGTGTTGTTGCAACAAGACGAAGTTTTCAACCGAGGTTTAATGTAACCAAAGGACCGAAAAGCGATACAATAAAGGATCTGTTTGAAAAATTTCAACGGACTGGGAACGTGACGGATGAACGTGCTGGAAAGGTAGGGCGACCGCGTACGGCAACCACAGAGGGCAACGCGCAGCTAGTGCAGCAGGTGATCCATCAGCGGCCTCGGGTTTCCGTTCGCCGTGTTGCAGCTGCGGTCCAAATCACGCCAACGTCCACGTATCGTCTCATGCGCCAGAGTTTACACCTCTATCCATACAAAATTCAAATGCGGCAACCCCTCAGCGCCGCTACCATTGCTGCACGAGAGACATTCGCTAACGATATAGTGCACAGGATTGATGACGGCGATATGCATGTGGGCAGCATTTGGTTTACTGACGAAGCTTATTTTTACCTGGACGGCTTCGTCAATAAACAGAACTGGCGCATATGGGGAACCGAAAAGCCCCATGTTGCAGTCCCATCGTCCCTGCATCCTTAAAAAGTACTGGTCTGGGCCGCCATTTCTTCCAAAGGAATCATTGGCCCATGTTTCAGATCCGAAACGATTACTGCATCACGCTATCTGGACATTCTTCGTGAATTTGTGGCGGTACAAACTGCCTTAGACGACACTGCGAACACATCGTGGTTTATGCAAGATGGTGCCCGGCCATATCGCACGGCCGACGTCTTTAATTTCCTGAATGAATCTTTCGATGGTCGTGTGATTGCTTTTGGCTATCCAAAACATACAGGAGGCGGCGTGGATTGGCCTCCCTATTCGCCAGACATGAACCCCTGTGACTTCTTTCTGTGGGGACACTTGAAAGACCAGGTGTACCGCCAGAATCCAGAAACAATTGAACAGCTGAAGCAGTACATCTCATCTGCATGTGAAGCCATTCCGCCAGACACGTTGTCGAAGGTTTCGGGTAATTTCATTCAGAGACTACGCCATATTATTGCTACGCATGGTGGATATGTGGAAAATATCGTACTATAGAGTTTCCCAGACCGCAGCGCCATCTGTTGTTGAAAATTGTAGCTACTGTAATTTCGAAAGTTTGTCTGGCTGAAAATGTACTGTTGTCCCAAGCATATTGCAACAAACGGTGTATTTCTATCGCTGCTCGTTTAGTTTTTATTGCCGTTTCAAATATACCGGTCATTTTTGAAACACCCTGTAGGTTGCTGCTGATCGTAGAAGCGGTAATAATCTTTCGTGCTGGGCATCCGTGTCGTCGGAAGGTCTGACCATAAGTAGCTGAAGTCAATCAAGAATTCTCTGATGTGAGCGAGTGCCTGTGAAATGTGTCCTACAGAAACTGGGGGATGCCGAGAGCGTGGTGCCACTTCCGCTATCAGGGTGCCCGTCAGGGTGGCGTGGACAGAGGTCCACGTGGGAAGCATAGTGTTGAGATAAAGTGATCGCGCACGGTTATATACATGAATTAAACCGATACCGCCCGCCGGCTGCAGCAGTGTCAGGGTGGCGTATCCGACTTTAAAAACAAGGCCAGTGGTTACGAAATGTCCATATGCTGCTTTAAATCTGTCGGCCATCGTAGCCGTCAGGGGAAGGACATGAGCAAAATAGTTCAGTTTGGAGGCAAGATAGGTGTTGAAATGCCTTGTTCTGAGAAGCATATCCATGCGACGGAATTTGTTGTCCTGCAGCAGAGCATGTGTCTGGTGTAGGAGATGGCGGTACGAAGCTGCCGCCGTGCGGCGAACACTGCTATAGAACTGCACACCTAAACATTTGAGTATGGGCACTACCGTTGCGTGGGAAAGCCCCCCCCCCCCTCCAATATCCCTGTATTTTGTCTTCTTCACGTTAATGACGCTCCCAGCGACCGCCCCGTACTGGCGTGGCCACTGGAGCGCCATATGCATTTCATCCTCTGATCAGGCCAGGAACAACACGTCATAGGAGAATGCACTACAGTGAAATGTCACGTCCCGCATGGAAATGCCTGTTAATCACTGCCGGAGACCATGTAAAGCTGGTTCAAGCGCTGCAGCAAATAATATACCCGACAAGGGACACCAATGCCGCACTGACCGTCGAACAACATTGTGACCAGACTGGTAACCATTGACCACCATGGTGGAGTGCGCTCCGTGGACCTGTCGAAGGACCACCTGTGCAGACTAGGGAGAGAGGCCCACGTGTTGCAAAACTGCGCGTAGGAAGCCGTGGTCGATGTGGTGGAATGCGTGGTCAAAATCGATGGCGACAAGGGCGCCTCGTATTTTGCAGGCCGCCGTCAAAGCAATTTCGTGGCGGCATGCTCCTAACGCTGTATGAATGTTGCTGACACCACCTAAACATGTCTGATCGGTGTGAATAGCTTTCCCAATAGCGGTGTGGAGATACGCACGGAGGATGCGGGCCTTCCGAAGTGCAGGTTTGACACATACCAGCCACCACAGCAATGTGGAAGCATACATAGGCAGGCGCATGAAACAACGACGCCATGTGACAGTAACTGCTTGCCGACACGCTTTCTCGGGGAGGAGAGAGACGTTCAGCGTCCATGGGCCTCTGCTGCGTCTTGTGAGTTGTTGGGGTAAGGTGATAGTGCAGATATACGCGAGATGATTCGCGAAGGCCGTCGGCCAGAGTTATGGATTACGGGTTGCTGTGCCGAGGGCACGCGAGACGTTTATCCGGTCCAGACTACTGGCAGAGTGGCTGGTATATCAGCGCTGGTTCCCATGATGCAAGAGCCATGTGTCGTGGAGCGCGAGGTCATGTATCAGTGCTTGTAGAGCCGGGCATGGGACGTAATGTGGTATCTGGTCCTCGGGCAGCAGAACGCTGTTAAAATCACCACCCACTATGTAATGGTCCATATTTCCTTGCAAAAGTGGGGCTACTTCCTCCGAATTGAAGACTTGCCTGTCACCGCGGTGTGAATTACTGGAGGGAGCGTAGATATTAACGAGGCGGACTGCACCAAGTGCCCGTTCGGCAAGTATGTCACATCTGTAGCTTCCATGCCATCTCGAAGAAGGTTGGCCATTCCACCTGCTCTATCACCAGAGGTTACGCTGTAGGTGGTGTAGCCATATAGGTCTAAATGCAGCTTGGAACGGACCTCCTGGAGAAGGACAATGTCCAAGTCTGCCGCTCTGATTATGTCGTGGAACATGCGGATCTTGACAGTGGAGTGGACACCATTGACATTGGCTGTTCCCACATGGTATGACTGAGACATATCGAGTGGTTGAGGCAGTGTGCTGGTGGAAGCCCACAGTGATCTCTCACACCACACAGCCATACAGCCGCATTACTGTGCTGTATGATCCCCTGACTGGCAGAGCCCTCCAGGCTCAATGTCAGCCATTGGCTCTGGTGGAGGTATCGATGTGTGCTGTGCATCATTGACCTCCATATCGTCTGCCCAATTACCAAGAGAGGATTGTGAGGTCAGTGGTGGCTGGTCGCTTTCACAGGAGCCCACATTTTGGGAGTCGGGGTGATGCAGCTCGTTTTCAGGGCCACCAGATGTAGGAGAGTGTTCCTTATCTTGAGGCGCCTTCTGGTGCATGAGGCCGCTGGAATCCATTGCAACTGTAGATGCATCTACGAAGTCGATGTCTTCCGCCGGCTTCACATCAAAGTCGATGTCTTCCACAGGCGTCACATGAATGTCCCGTTCTTCAACTGACAATCGCATCTTCTTGTGTCGCTTGGGCGATTTTTGCTTGTTGGTCCGAGATTCGACATCCACTGGAGGGCGGGGATCAACACGGTCTGAGCCATCGGGAATCCCTGTGTCCGATCCCGACAGTGACGGCGGCTGGGTACCCACATGACACGATACCGAGTGTTACTTCAAGTAAATCTTTATGCCCCTCAGAAGCCACGACAAAGACTGTTGAAAGTACAATCGTACATCCTTCAGCTAAAGGTGAAATACCAGGTAATTCTTTCAAATTGGTGCAGAAGAGGAAGGAACTAAAATATGGAACGAAACTGTATTAACTGAATTAGTAGTAGATGATGACTCTTTACTGTCACTGACCACAGCAGAGACTTAAGAACAGCACAGATATTCCTAGGAGTGTCACTCCACACATGCAGACATTCCTCTCCACGTCAAAGGTTAACCCCATTTAATAACACCAACATTAGGAACCACAAAAAAATGAGCAACGTGGTGTTAAGCCGCTAAAGTCGGAGCCCGGAAGATAGCTGTTCAAATCACTGTCGGCTCATTCATATTTCGTCGGTTCTCTGTAGCTTTTGTAAATCGCTTAAGACAAATAACTTTTAAAAGGACACAACAAATTTCCTTAATCATCATACCCCAATTTTAGTTGGTGTTCCATCTCTAATGACCTCGTCATTGATGGGATATTTGATCCTAATCTTCCTTCCTCCTTTCGTACTTAGAGAGATGTGCCCTCACGGATCACAGCAGAAACATCTAAAATGTGATCAAAAATAAAGGCTTATCCATAATTCGTTATTGATGAGCCATGTGCGTAAGACATCGTCAGAAGAAGTAAGAATTGTATAGAAATAGCACTGTGTAAGAGGCTAGTTGGAATAAGTTCAGAACAGGTGTTGAAACAGACTACACAGTGGCTGGATAATGCTGGACCCAGAGTTTTCTACACCATGCGAGTCGCACAGTGTCAGTTGCCTAGCTAAGTAGGTTATTGGATAGGGTGCATTGTTGCCAGATCCCCCCCCCCCCCAATATGACATCACTGACCATGTTGCCAGATTTTCCTACTCTCCCACACCTCTGACATAGCCCAATTGCTCACAGCATAAAACTGTAAGGAATTCAAAAATTGGCATGAAACTCAAAATAGTACATTAATACTATAGGTTGTTTCTCCACCCATCTGATTTCACAGTTGACAGTTCTGCTGTTCTAAGTGTACATTAGCAGGAATCGTAAATGTTTATCCTAATTAACAATCTTGATACTGTTTCATCACTTTACTGTAACAGTACTTGTAGCAATATTTCAACCTGAATACTAAAAGAGCCTCTCACATGCAGAGCTACACACTACCCGCAAAGATACTCCACAACTAAGCCAGCGATATGACAGTACACTTAAACTCAAACGCTGATTCTCTAAATTTTGTCAACCGTGTTTCACGTAAACGACGTCGTCTTCCTTCCAGGGATTCCTATTTTAGCCCGGCCGGGTCGGGATCCCCAACTATCGAGCATTACTGAAAATTCCGTCGTACTGGTGTTCTATATGCGTCCTCCTTTTTATATAAGCCACACTTTTCCATAATCATCTCAATAAACCGAAGTCGCTCATTCGCCTTCCCTGCTACCGACCTTACGTACACGTTCCATTTTATTTCACTTTGCACCGTTTTCCTACATGTTTAATCGACGTAACTTTTCTAAGAAGCAAATCACTAATACTATATTCCAACATTACATAATTTTTTTCCTACTTATTAGCATTGAAATTGAAATTGAAGAAATCGAATAACAAATGATTATCGGAAGGACGCACTTGGCATATAGAAAAGTCAAAACAACCTTATATTAAATTAAACACAAGGGCGGGAATATAATGTTCTGTTGTCCTAATCATCATCATTTCATCCCCATCGACGCGCAAGTGGCCGAAGTGGCGTCAAATCGAAAGACTTGCACCAGGCGAGCGGTCTACCCGAAGGGGGGTCCTCGTCACACGCCATTATTATTATTATTATTATTATTATTATTATTATTATTATTAAGACTGCTACGGGAATTCCACTGTTAAAGGTGCAGAAGACAGAGCAGATAGGTGGAAAGATTACATTGCAAGCCTCCATGAGTGGCGGACTTGACTGAGAGGGGAGCCAGTATTAGAATCAGAATTTAAAATTGCTTCGGAAAACCTAAGACCAAATAAGGGGTAGAAAACATTCCACCAGAATTTTCTAAAATGAATGGTGGTGGCGGCAAATTAACGACTATTCAAGTTGGTGTGTAGAATGTATGAGTCAGACGATTTACCATCCGACTATCTGAAAAATATCATCTGCACATTAACAAAAACTGCAAGAGGTCAGAAGTGCGAGAATTACCGCACATTCAGCTTCACAGCTCCTTCATCCAAGTTGTTGACAGGAATAATAGACAGAAGAACACAAAAGAAAATTCAGGATCAGTTAGATAACGATCAGTTTGGATTTAAGAAAGGCCAGAGGGGCAGTTCTCACGTTGTGGTTGTAATGGAAGCAAAACTGAAGAAAAACCGAGACCGTTATTTGGATTTGGTGACCCGCAAAATGCGTTTGACAATGTCAAATGGTGCAAGATGTTCGAAAAATGTGATATAGACAGGAGTAAGCTATAGGAGGGAGAGGGGCAAGATGCAAATGTGCAAGAAGCAGTGTCAGATACAGAAATACCTCAAAGAGGGGGCGCTAAAGATATCTTGAGCTGCCTTTTGCCATAATAAAACGTTATCAAGTCACATGCAAAGTTTAAGAAAATTTTATTTAAACTCTTCTTCAATCTTAATATTTCTGCTTCTAAATGTAAGCTAGCTTCCTATTCGGTGAATAGTCCGTATTTGTAACGCTACGTATCGAAGGATCTCTACACAAGAAAACAGTAGATTATGGCGACTTTTCTCGAGCAAACGCCAGACAGAATAACGTATCGAGATCACTAAATGGCCGCGACTTTTCTCATAGGTATGTCAGCTATCTATATGCTAGACAGAAACGTATAAAATACGATATCGCGGACGTGCGTGCTACGTGGAAAAGTACAGCTACTCAGTAACTCGGTTCAGTCGAGTCGACTGAAGACAGATAGTAACGAATGGCGTGCGAGCTGACTGGGAGGGGGGGGGGGGGGGGATGCGGCGCGGGTGGCAGTGCGGGTGGCCCCCCCCAAGTGGGGAGGGGGGCGCCACTGACAAGAAGTAAAAGGGAATACTAAGACTGGAAGACAAACAACTAAATGTTCTGGTTAAAAACGGGAGTAAGGAACGAATGTATTATTCTGTCCCTACTGTTCAATAAATATTTCGAAGAAGCAATGAGAGAAATCAAAGAAAGGTTCAAGAGTGGAATTAAAATTCTGGTTGAAAGCATATCAGTGTTAAGGTTCGCTGATGATATTGCCACCTTCAATGAAAGTGAAGGAGAATTACAGGAAATGCTGAGTCGAATGGTCAATCTAGGGAGTACAGAACATAGATTGATTCTAAATCGAAGAAAAACGAAAGTAATGACAAGAATAACAATTGAGAACAGCGAGAAAATTTACATCAGTATTAGCGATCACGAAGCAGATGAAGTTGAGGGATTCTGCTATCTGGGCAGCAAAATAACCGAGGACGAAAGGAGCAAGGAGGACATAAAAAACAGACCAACACTGCAAAGAAGGGTCTCCTAATATCAAACATAGGCCTTAATTTGGGGAAGGAATTTATGCGAATGTACGTTCGTAGCACAGCATTTATGGTAGTGTAACATGGACTGTGGGAAAATAGGAACAGAAAAGAATCGAAGCACTTCAAATGTGTTGCTACAGAAGAACGCTGAAAATTGGTTGGCCTGATAAGGTAAGGAATGAGTAAGTTTTGTAGAGAATCGGCGAGGAAAGGAGTATGTGGAAAACTCTTACAGAGAAAGAGACAGGACGGTAGGGCATCTGTTACGAAAACAGTGAAAAACTTCCATGGTACTAGAGAGTGCTGCAGACAGTAAAAGCTGTAGAGGAGGACGGAGATTGGAAAACATCCACCAAATGATTGAGGATGTAAGTTGCAAGTGCTATGCAGAGATAAAGAAATTAGCACAGGAGAGGAAATGGCGGGCAGCATCAAACGAATCAGAAGACTGATGATTCAAAATAAAAAAAAGGTCTGTATTGACTTATATTTTTATATATTTAGAGTAAACCGCAATTCATCACATTAAATAGAATTTCTGTGTTATCCTGTATCCTCCTACAATCACTCAACAATCACACTCCCTTGCACACTACAGCGTCATTTGCTAGCAGACAGACACTGGTTGCTCCACATTCTAAATTTGTTTGTTGTTGATCACAACATTTATTGAATTGTTTATGAAAGAAACAGTATAGTGAATGTCGGCAGTACTCATACGTGTGAAGCACAAGAGTAACAAGAGATAAACTGTAGTTCGTGCCTGACACTTCTTTTTCTGACTGAACGCCAGACTAAGAAACAAGGGCTGTAGGTGCTACTTAGGGGAAGACTTGTATTGAGAAAGAACGAAACAAAACCGACATAACTTGCACGTTAGTACTTAAGTTGGTACGTAACAATAAAAAAAAGAACTGTAGATACTACCAAGGAAGTTAAATTACGTTCCACTGCAGAAGTTAAGAAGCACCAAGTCCTTTGCGGAAAGATTGTTCCTTAGGCAAAACGATCTTTTTGGATTGTTATCGTGTAAGTCATTTCTGAATGTATACGTTTGGCTGACAGTGTTAGTTCGACCAGAAAAAAATGTGCGCTGGATTCATCAGACAGTAAGAAACCGTAAGCGTCAGAAGTGAAGAACTCCGGGAATACATGAACAGAATTATGTACACAGCAAAGTAGGCAATGTGTAAGCTGTCAACAAAAAATCTGAGGAAAACCGTTGCTAAAAGGACACCTCTAAACACTTCTAAACGCATTGGAGGTCGAAAGGTGTGGATGTGGAAAACCATTTGAATGAAGTCTTGTGAGCTCATCTCGGGTGCACAAACTTGTCTGAGGCCCTGTATTGTCATGGAGAAGGAAGTGGTGGTTTACATTTTTGTGGTGACGAACGTACTGACGTCGATTCTTCAATTTCCCGAGGTCACCACAATACATAGTTCATCGTTGTATTACGAGGAAGGCCATCAAACAGACTTTACCTGCTGAGGGTGTGGTTTTGATTTATTAATAGAAGACGCGAAGCGCTGCTACCTGTCAGAACTTCACGAAACTGTAGTAGCTGAAGCGATAATATTACACAATGTCCCACGGCAAATTCTAAATGTATTCAACCGAAATGGACAGCGAAAAAAAATGTGTTGCATTACTTATCGAACTGAGGTCGTACAATCCGACTGGCTGTCACCCTTCACTTTTATCTACTGCTGATTCGTACAAAAGTTTATAACGAAGCCTATATCTGTAATGTGCAGTGTTCATCAGTAAGTCTCGATGAGCTAGAAGTACGCAGTGCTTCGTCGGAAGGACTGAAAGATTTCACTAAGGTAAGTCCGAAATGGCTAAAAATGGTTCAAATGGCTCTGAGCACTATGGGACTTAACATCTGTGGTCATCAGTCCCCTCGAACTTAGAACTACTTAAACCTAACTAACCCAAGGACATCCATGCCCGAGGCTGGATTCGAACCTGCGACCGTAGAAGTCATGCAGTTCCAGTCTGAAGCGCCTAGAACCGCACGGCCACACCGACCGGCAAGTCTGAAATAAGAAGGTAGTTTTATGTATTATTTTTTAATTTTTTTTCGGTAGTATACACCACTGTTTACACTATAAATTCCTTCTCCACGCATGTCTTGTGGTGGTATGAAACTCACGGCATCAAATAACAAACAACGTGGAATTTCTTGTATGCTTCATCAAGTTTGATTCCGAGATCATCGGTAGCCGCTTGTCACCTGTCCTTTTTCAGATTGCGATCTCTGTCTACATTGCTTTTCACGTCCTATAGCTCTAACCGTAGGTAAATCATGTTTATGGACCTCATAGTTCCCTCGTTTTCCCACTTCTCCACTGCTGTACACAATAAATTCAAAACAACAAAGAAGTAACAAAACAGGTGGTGTTACGCAAACGTGCAAACATTCGGACAAAAGCTAAACGATGTTGTTCACGCTCAGACACGTCACTGCAGCGCTGTTGGTTAGGGAAGTAAGAAACAAACCTGAGAAGGATCATTTACAGACAACATGTAAATTGCCCTGTTACGCGTAATCTAATGCGTCGTTGGTGGACACCACCGGCTCCCCTCATCAAAATGTCTTGTATTGTAGCCACACTGCAGCCATCTTGACAGCAGCGCTACTGCGGCTAAATACTGCAGTAAAATATGGACCGTGTAAAAGCATATTAAGGGCCTAATAGTCGACCTGTCAAACTAAAACCTGTGTCCTTTCCATTATTTTCATTGTTATTCTGTACTAGCACTCGCTCTACATGACAGTTCAATGCTGAACAGCTAAAAGCGCATGTCGCTCGTTTCATTCACAAAAATAATGGATCTATAAAGTGGCTGTATCGTCTACTCATAAATCAAGCGCTCAGTATTTATGGTGAGTAAGAGTCGAGTGTGTTTCCATGTCATGTGTACAGCTTAATCTTAATTTAGGTAGGATTTTCATCACCGACACTACGTCATACGTCCTTTTAAAATACTGTGTCATGTTGGTTCTTCATCTCTGGTGTTATGAAGACGAGGAACATGTTTAAAACAAAATAGATAAGAAGATCTGACTGTCGATAGTAGATGATGTTTTTCCTTGTGTATCGCTTATTTATTTTATCAGCAAGACAGCTTCTGTAAGGGTATCAAGACTACGTTTTATTTTACTAAATCAGATTACTTATTTCTGAAGGAGCTGCACCAACTCGTGCACTAAATAAGCACTGTATCTTCTGTAACTCAGACGAGAAAATACTTCCACGTGAGTTCTTCTGCACCCAGTACCTGCTACTTCAATTGTTGCGTCAGTGCGACCTATCATACTCTGCTGTCTTTACTGCAGAGATGGTTATCATAATGCGTTCTGATAAAGCTATGATTAAAACATGAATCCAAACAGTTACCAGAGAAATACACTCCTGGAAATGGAAAAAAGAACACATTGACACCGGTGTGTCAGACCCACCATACTTGCTCCGGACACTGCGAGAGGGCTGTACAAGCAATGATCACACGCACGGCACAGCGGACACACCAGGAACCGCGGTGTTGGCCGTCGAATGGCGCTAGCTGCGCAGCATTTGTGCACCGCCGTCGTCAGTGTCAGCCAGTTTGCCGTGGCATACGGAGCTCCATCGCAGTCTTAAACACTGGTAGCATGCCGCGACAGCGTCGACGTGAACCGTATGTGCAGTTGACGGACTTTGAGCGAGGGCGTATAGTGGGCATGCGGGAGGCCGGGTGGACGTACCACCGAATTGCTCAACACGTGGGGCGTGAGGTCTCCACAGTACATCGATGTTGTCGCCAGTGGTCGGCGGAAGGTGCACGTGCCCGTCGACCTGGGACCGGACCGCAGCGACGCACGGATGCACGCCAAGACCGTAGGATCCTACGCAGTGCCGTAGGGGACCGCACCGCCACTTCCCAGCAAATTAGGGACACTGTTGCTCCTGGGGTATCGGCGAGGACCATTCGCAACCGTCTCCATGAAGCTGGGCTACGGTCCCGCACACCGTTAGGCCGTCATCCGCTCACGCCCCAACATCGTGCAGCCCGCCTCCAGTGGTGTCGCGACAGGCGTGAATGGAGGGACGAATGGAGACGTGTCGTCTTCAGCGATGAGAGCCGCTTCTGCCTTGGTGCCAATGATGGTCGTATGCGTGTTTGGCGCCGTGCAGGTGAGCGCCACAATCAGGACTGCATACGACCGAGGCACACAGGGCCAACACCCGGCATCATGGAGTGGGGAGCGATCTCCTACAATGGCAGTACACCACTGGTGATCGTCGAGGGGACACTGAATAGTGCACGGTACATCCAAACCGTCATCGAACCCATCGTTCTACCATTCCTAGACCGGCAAGGGAACTTGCTGTTCCAACAGGACAATGCACGTCCGCATGTATCCCGTGCCACCCAACGTGCTCTAGAAGGTGTAAGTCAACTACTCTGGCCAGCAAGATCTCCGGATCTGTCCCCCATTGAGCATGTTTGGGACTGGATGAAGCGTCGTCTCACGCGGTCTGCACGTCCAGCACGAACGCTGGTCCAACTGAGGCGCCAGGTGGAAATGGCATGGCAAGCCGTTCCACAGGACTACATCCAGCATCTCTACGATCGTCTCCAGGGGAGAATAGCTGCCTGCATTGCTGCGAAAGGTGGATATACACTGTACTAGTGCCGACATTGTGCATGCTCTGTTGCCTGTGTCTATGTGCCTGTGGTTCTGTCAGTGTGATCATGTGATGTATCTGACCCCAGGAATGTGTCATTAAAGTTTCCTCTTCCTGGGACAATGAATTCACGGTGTTCTTATTTCAATTTCCAGGAGTGTATATTCGTGCCATGCATTTCTGAAATAGGATACATAATAAGCGAGGACATAGGGATAACCTTAAAAATATGTGAATCGGTCAGCAAACGGAATGTGTTACAGACGTGAGTAAACTTAGCAAAAGAAAAAGGAGACGCATATGAATGAGGAAGAGCCAGAGACAAAATCATCACTTTTCACACTAATGTTTAGTTATTTCACTGGTACTGAGAATGTTCGATTTTCAACTTCTGTTAACCAAATATAGCACTCAAGACTCACTTCTTAACACACTATAGGTTTCAAACACGTTAGGGCTGTTAGTAGTGACTGTCAGATTCAATGAAATAAAAACACGGGTCATCATACACTCCTGGAAATTGAAATAAGAACACCGTGAATTCATTGTCCCAGGAAGGGGAAACTTTATTGACACATTCCTGGGGTCAGATACATCACATGATCACACTGACAGAACCACAGGCACATAGACACAGGCAACAGAGCATGCACAATGTCGGCACTAGTACAGTGTATATCCACCTTTCGCAGCAATGCAGGCTGCTATTCTCCCATGGAGACGATCGTAGAGATGCTGGATGTAGTCCTGTGGAACGGCTTGCCATGCCATTTCCACCTGGCGCCTCAGTTGGACCAGCGTTCGTGCTGGACGTGCAGACCGCGTGAGACGACGCTTCATCCAGTCCCAAACATGCTCAATGGGGGACAGATCCGGAGATCTTGCTGGCCAGGGTAGTTGACTTACACCTTCTAGAGCACGTTGGGTGGCACGGGATACATGCGGACGTGCATTGTCCTGTTGGAACAGCAAGTTCCCTTGCCAGTCTAGGAATGGTAGAACGATGGGTTCGATGACGGTTTGGATGTACCGCGCACTATTCAGTGTCCCCTCGACGATCACCCGTGGTGTACGGCCAGTGTAGGAGATCGCTCCCCACACCATGATGCCGGGTGTTGGCCCTGTGTGCCTCGGTCGTATGCAGTCCTGATTGTGGCGCTCACCTGCACGGCGCCAAACACGCATACGACCATCATTGGCACCAAGGCAGAAGCGACTCTCATCGCTGAAGACGACACGTCTCCATTCGTCCCTCCATTCACGCCTGTCGCGACACCACTGGAGGCGGGCTGCACGATGTTGGGGCGTGAGCGGAAGACGGCCTAACGGTGTGCGGGACCGT
This sequence comes from Schistocerca serialis cubense, assembly GCF_023864345.2. NCBI lineage: Eukaryota > Metazoa > Arthropoda > Insecta > Orthoptera > Acrididae > Schistocerca > Schistocerca serialis. The sequence goes on along the minus strand of NC_064638.1, from coordinate 1,004,767,700 downwards.
AGCCCAGCTTCATGGAGACGGTTGCGAATGGTCCTCGCCGATACCCCAGGAGCAACAGTGTCCCTAATTTGCTGGGAAGTGGCGGTGCGGTCCCCTACGGCACTGCGTAGGATCCTACGGTCTTGGCGTGCATCCGTGCGTCGCTGCGGTCCGGTCCCAGGTCGACGGGCACGTGCACCTTCCGCCGACCACTGGCGACAACATCGATGTACTGTGGAGACATCACGCCCCACGTGTTGAGCAATTCGGCGGTACGTCCACAAGGCCTCCCGCATGCCCACTATACGCCCTCGCTCAAAGTCCGTCAACTGCACATACGGTTCACGTCCACGCTGTCGCGGCATGCTACCAGTGTTAAAGACTGCGATGGAGCTCCGTATGCCACGGCAAACTGGCTGACACTGACGGCGGCGGTGCACAAATGCTGTGCAGCTAGCGCCATTCGACGGCCAACACCGCGGTTCCTGGTGTGCCGCTGTGCCGTGCGTGTGATCATTGCTTGTACAGCCCTCTCGCAGTGTCCGGAGCAAGTATGGTGGGTCTGACACACCGGTGTCAATGTGTTCTTATTTCCATTTCCAGGAGTGTATGTCAAACATCTTATCTTGGCAGATAGCACGCATGTTACTGTAAAATATGTGGAAAGTAATTAAAATGTTACAGCTAATAAGTCAGTAACTTCAGTACACAGTGTTTGAGACCGAATCAACGTAATTAAGTGGTTTTGATTTCCTTGCCCCATCAATCGGCAGTGTATCTGTGACGTTTTGGAAGGCATCAAAAGACAATGAGTACAATTTCTGGTACGGGACTGATCTAAAAGCGAAGTTTTAATATCCCATGATGATCAACCAGTGAAATCGACCATTTCTAATTCTGAAGACTGAGAATAGACAGAAAGCTTTCGTGAAGTATCACGTTCAAAACCTTGACCAGGACTTACTGCTGCTGCCTTAACTTTAAAAATAGACTCCATTGTCTCTGACATTGAAATGGGAAGACTTTTTTTCCTTTGCCTTCACGTTGTTGTCACTTATGGTTTTATACAGGGTGAATCACTAACTGTTGCTGTCAAGAAGAACTTCGAAAATGTGACAGGACCTGAAAAGTTTGTTGGGGAAAATTTGCATGGGACAACGGGGGCCATAATATGACGTCGGTTTTTAGTTACCAGGTGGGCTGGTTTCAGCGATGTGAAAGTCAACTTTGTTTTTTTAAATGGGATGCTACAGTTTGGTCATTATTTTCTGATAGCAGCTATCGAGGCGAATCCAATGATGTGTAACAGTAAGGTTTTTGAAGGTCAACGAAAGTCACATAATAGGCATGAACCCATTTACAGAAGGTGTTCGAAGTGATGACCATTGGTATCAATGCAGTGCTACAATCTTCTTATCATGGACTGAGTGGTATTCCTTAACACATCGGCTTTTGTCGAAGCACGTGCTCTGACAATTCTCTCTCGCATTCATCAGGCGTAATTGGATCGCCTTTATAAACAATGTCTTTTACGAATCCCTGCAAGAAAAAATCCAGAGGGGTCAAGTCTGGCGAACGAGCCGGCCACGACACATCTCCCCCGCGTGCATACCAATCATTTGGGAATTGTCTCTGTAACTCATTTCTAGCCATCAGCGAAAAATGTGTCGGACACTAATCGTGTTGATACCACATTCCGTTCCTTGTTGCTAAAGGTATTTCTTCCAATAACAGAGCTAACGTTTCTTGAATGAATGTGGTGTACTTCCTCTCATCAAGAATTCCTTCGATGAAAGAGGGGCCTCTAATTCTGTCCTCAGAATCCCACACCATACATTCAACGACCACGGTTTCTGGTGTGCAACTTGCCGCAGCCAACATGGATGTTCAGTTGCCCAATAATGCCTGTTATGCAAATTAACGTTTCCATGGCTCGTGAACATAGCCTCGTCAGTAAACAAAATAAAATTAATAAATGTGTCATCCCTCTGAATTTGAAGTTGAGCCCATTGGGAGAACTCAATGCGACGCATACAATCCGCACCAGTTAATTCTTGGTGGAGACTGATATGGTAAGGACGATATTTATGGCGATGCAGAACACGAACAACACTACTGTGGCTCATGCCAGATTATCTGGCGATTTGGCGCGAACTAACACAAGGATATCAAACCACAGTGGCAGGAGTACCAATTTCCGTCTCCGCAGCTTGTCGTCGTGCGGTAGCGCTCTCGCTTTCCGCGCCCGGGTCCCGGGTTCGATTCCCGGCGGGGTCAGGGATTTTCTCTGCCTCGTGATGACTGGGTGTTGAGTGATGTCCTTAGGTTAGTTAGGTTTAAGCAGTTCTAAGTTCTAGGGGACTAATGACCATAGATGTTAAGTCCCATAGTGCTCAGAGCCATTTGCACCATTTTTTAAAAATAAGTGCCGTATTGGACAATAAGGCCAAATAAGTTAAGAGGAAAAGGCAGTTGGAGCCATGATAAAAACTAATGATAAGAGACACTATACCAAGCGAATCATCATTCTGTATATGTAGGGCACCTTATGACATCAAGTGACGTGAAATGAAATACATAAAATGTAAAAAACAATAATAAATATCTAAAATATAAGTATAGCTATGTGAGTAACGAATCGAAAATTTAGCATGACATTGTATTTAGACGTTGCTGTGTAAAAGATTATTACAACGCAATTTATGAATGTCGGATTACTTGATCTGTGTATGACAGTGAGCTATTTAAAATTTCATGAGTACAATTAATATTTTTTTTATTTGTTTTAGAATTATTGAAGTTTGGATTACTCCTAAAAATAACGGAGATCCCGGTAACTAAGCAAATTTTTATCTCACCATTATTTCGTATTTGTATGATGTAATGTTTTATTTGTCATTTGGATTAATGTAAATTTGTATGTGTACATTACTCCGGATTGTGGAGAGTACAATAATGCAATAACTGTGTCATTAATTTGGTAAAGTAACAGCATTTGGTCGTTTATTTGAGGTCACCAGGGGCTAAAGTCTCCTCCTGGTTATTTTGATGGCTTGCTACGTTTGTTATAATACAACTTTCTTAAAAAAAATGTTCGGAACTACCTTCGCATTGCAAGGATAGTATCGTGCCATTTTTTTCTGCATGGGTAGCTGGTGGTGAAAGGGTACAGTACCGCCCGACATTGAAAATAGGTACAACATACTTCATTATTTTTGTCAGAACAACACAATTTTTGTAAAATAACTCAATTTCAATTAATACAGCAAAGCCGGATACCAGTGTGGGAAAGAATGACAATTTATTTATTTAATTGATCACTTGTGCACTCCCACAAAATAAATCCCTACATCCAGTTTGTTGAGGTCAGTGAAATGAATGAATGTATGGTCGTCTGCTAACCGCAAATAGTGAATGTGAATATATGATCATCTTTGAGACGACCTTTGGCCACCTTTGGTTAGACCAAAGAGATGATATTTACCTGAGCTTTGAGCGCCTGAAATGACGCTGACCAATACGGTAGCATGGTCTTCCCCACCTCGACAGAGGTGGGAGATGACCTGATGAACGGCCATGTTTCAGCACTCTGCCGCTGGATCTTGTGTTGTTAAGACCTGTCTTAGTTGTGCTCCGTAAAGACAAAAGAGAGGAGATATGGTATGCATGTGGAATATTTAAGAGTAGTTTGAAATAATAATTTCTCTATTTCAGGAACTTTTGTGGGGAGAATTAAATGTCAGGCAGGTAATATTAATGGGATCATAGTAATCTTCGGAAGTGACCAACGGTCACAATGAAACCACGTGTAGCAATAAGTTGAAATACTTCCGTGTGCTTAAGTAAAGCTGAATTACTAGCGTGTTTACTATAAGTTGAAATATTTAAGAAATAGCGTGTGCAGGACTTGAAATTAGAGGCGAGTACTTCCATGTGGTGTGTACTATGTGAGTCTCAATCTGTGTATGAGACAAAGGATAAAGAGAAGTACTCATCCATGGTATCAGTTGAGGACTCGTGTGTGTGATGAATATGTTCTTAATATTACTTTGCGAGATATGTTTCCGTGTGACGGTGGATTCAAACTATAACACTCTGAGAGAGAAACAAGGTGAGTCAGCCGTCTATCCAGCAACGCCACTTGGCTTGCATTGCACAGGAAGACGTGCATATATCTCCAGAGTTCATAGTAGGAAAGTAGAATTACGAAGTGGGGCAGTGTCGTGTGAAACTGGGATAAATATTAATTGAAGTGGGAAAGCTGAAAGTGATAATGTTGTGTCTATTCCCTGTGTAGTATTTCATGTTGTAGTGTGGTGTATGTCATGTAATTTAAGTATGTGTGGTTTGCATGGGAAAGTAGCAAGGTAGTTTCAGAGGTAGTGGGTATGCATGTTCCTTTTGTACCACTCGGTCTGGAAGAAAGTTTCGTGATGATGGTTGTGAGAGTCGAAGTGTGAGATATAGCAAAAGATCCACCATCCTATCCAGAAAGTGCACTGTAGCGTTAAATAAGTACGAGACCATAAGATAGATATTCACCAATGTAAAGCCATGCCCACTGGGCGGAATTTCTCATGTGTTATTGTTGTAGGTTATAGAATTTGTGTGATTAGGTTATAGAATTTATCGGAATAAATAAGATAGTGAAAAGAAAAAGATTGGTAGCCGTTTCCTTCGAATTGTATGTTGTCATGATATCCAGAATTTATAATGTGTGCGCCACTCATATTCAGTGCGATGGCTACGTGTTGATAAAAGCCGTTATATAAAAAAAAGAAAGATAACGTGGTATTGCCAGTGTGTAGTGAACAGTCAGAGTTCTGTAAAGTACTGATAGTCAGATGTGCGTTTCCGTTCCGTATTATTCATACAGGAGGATAATTTGTAACTTAATTGTGAGTACGAGAGTTCATGTTACTCGATAAATAAGAATGAATCCACTCGCTTGGCAGACCACTCATCTTGCAGGCCTGACTGCTTGATGCCACAGTATGAGCAAGGCATGTGGGTGCCTCTCAATGGTATGATCTTATACAGAGTATACAGGGTACTTATAAAAGGTGGAAAAATCGAATTTTTTTTGTTACTTTGTTAAATTCTATAGTCTTTTCTGTTTGCATTGATATGTAAATTATATAGTTTCAAATGAAAATTGACCTATATATATCAAATTTTGAAGTTACTCTCATGTATGCCGCCATGTCCCCTTTATATCTGTTACAGAAACCAGTATTATTTCGAAAGGAACTGTGAACTTTCTGATTCCGGCGATTATACGTATGATACATTGTATATGTTAGTAACAGTGCAGGTTTTTAGAGTCTGTAAATGATTATCTTTGCTAGTGTTTACTTTTGTTTTGCTGTAGCAGTTTGTTCACGTGTTACTGAATGTTTGTTGCCTACGTGCTACATATATTTGTGGAAGTACATATCCTTTAGTGTTCAATAAATACGAGCTATGCCACGCATCAAGATATTCAATAAAAGGAAATTCCGTGGTAACCTGTTCACAAACAGAGCAACCCACACTGTTGAAAGTAACCTATGTATTGGTTCTTCAGGGAAGAACACACCTCCTGGTAATTCAAATTTTTGTGTTAACAATGACGCTGTTTGTAGTTGGTTTGTTTTTGTTTACATATGTATCTTATCTATGATAAAGGAAGTGGTGAAGTGTAAACAATGTGATGGTGTAGGCTGTCTGGGAATAACTGAACAACAAAGTATCAGGAAGGGTTTAACGTCAAAATTAGTTGTTCTGTGTATATTCTGCAATAAATCTACCTCGATAATGATTCGAACATCGTGCATGATTCATATGGTGTGAATTTGAAGTTAGTGTGTGCAATGCATTTGATAGGAAAAGGAAGAAAGGGTGCTCAAACGTTCTGTGGTTTGATGGACCTTCCTCCTCCTCCCAGTAGGTCCAGCAAGTACATTACAATACTTTTAGGTTACTTGACAGTTGTGTCTAATGCATCTACAAAACGTTCCATAGAGAAACTGTAAATATTAGTGGAACCAGGGACATTGATGTTGCACTTGATGGGACATGGCACCGTCGAGGACATCGTTCCTTGAATGGTGCTGTAAATGTGACTTCTCTCAAGAATGGAAAAGTTGTTTATGTTGAGTGCTTACTTAAGTACTGCCACACCTGACATTGTAACACAGAAGAATATATTGGTCAGTGTTCTAAGAATTATGATGGTTACAGTGGAGGTATGGAGTGTAACTCATTTCTAGCCTTCAGCGAAAAATGTGTCGAACACTCATCGTGTTGATACCACATTCCGTTCCTTGTTGCTAAAGGTATTTCTTCCAATAACAGAGCTAACGTTTCTTGAATGAATGTGGTGTACTTCCTCTCATCAAGAATTCCTTCGATGAAAGAGGGGCCTCTAATTCTGTCCTCAGAATCCCACACCATACATTCAACGACCACGGTTTCTGGTGTGCAACTTGCCGCAGCCAACATGGATGTTCAGTTGCCCAATAATGCCTGTTATGTAAATTAACGTTTCCATGGCTCGTGAACGTAGCCTCGTCGGTAAACAAAATCAAATTAATAAATGTGTCATCCCTCTGAATTTGAAGTTGAGCCCATTGGGAGAACTCAATGCGACGCATACAATCCGCACCAGTTAATTCTTGGTGGAGACTGATATGGTAAGGACGATATTTATGGCGATGCAGAACACGAACAACACTACTGTGGCTCATGCCAGATTATCTGGCGATTTGGCGCGAACTAACACAAGGATCTCGAACCACAGTGGCAGGAGTACCAATTTCCGTGTCCGCAGCTCGTCGTCGTGCGGTAGCGTTCTCGCCTTCCGCGCCCGGGTCCCGGGTTCGATTCCCGGCGGGGTCAGGGATTTTCTCTGCCTCGTGATGACTGGGTGTTGAGTGATGTCCTTAGGTTAGTTAGGTTTAAGCAGTTCTAAGTTCTAGGGGACTGATGACCATAGATGTTAAGTCCCATAGTGCTCAGAGCCAATTTCCGTTTCCTCGTTAGTAACTTTCCCTTTCCGGACACGTTTCCAACGCGTTAAAGATCCAGTTGTTCTCAATTTATCATACACATATTTAAATGTACTACGTGTAGGGAGAGTACGTTGAGGATATCCTTCAGCGTATAAGTCTCTAGCTCTCACTGAATTTCGTTGGTATTCTCCTTAAATGAGAAGCATATCGACTTGTTCTTCCAAAAAATACATCATTCACATTCGCTTGATACGACGATAGTAGCCTTACCGTTACGATTAATGGCCTTACCGTTACGATTAATGTTGTTTTGCGAAACCGGCGAATGGTGTTTACATGTAAGTGGCACGTTAGGTGAATACGCCGTATTCGGTGAATTTTTACTATTTGCACGATATACGAGAGAGAATTGTCAGAGGATGTGCTTCGATAAGTGCCCAAGTGATAAGGAATACGTATCAATTCATGATAGGAAGATTGCAGCACTGCACTGATACCAATGGTCATCACTTCGAACACCTTCTGTAAATGGACGTTCTTGCTACCTTTGCGAGCTTCGGTGACCTTCAAAGATCTTACTGTTCACATCACTGCATTCGTCTCGATAGCTGCTATCAGAAAATAAGTACCAAACTATAGTATCCCATAAAAAAAGTTGACCTTTATCTCTCTGACGCGACCCCATCTAGCAACAAAAAACCAATGTCATATTATGGCCCCCGTTGTCACAAGCAACATTTGTCCCTTAAACTTTTCAGCTATTATCATACTTTGGGAGTTATTCTAGGTGGTGAGACTCGCTCTCTATATTAGGATAACTATGCACTAACCAAGAAAATTCTTATGCCAGAAATCGATGGTCAGACTACACTCTGATATTAGTCCGCAGACTTCATGTGGACCGTTGTTAGGTGTCTAGGAATTCCGTGCCATCCCTGTACATGCCTTTCATTGTGGGACTTTTTATTGACAACATTGACTCATTCAGAAGGCAGAGCAACATTATTTCAGTGAACCCTATACGCGAAAACTGGTGCACTGGAACAGCAATACCTGAAGCATTGTGCAACAACGTGGGAAAAGATAGACACAATCCCATCTCATGCACACGTGACCCAAATCTCCGGCAGCGACGGCTAGATTGCATTCTGTATGTTTCTGCGCCCCACGAGATCGACGCTGTCATCATGAATGATGCATATCCGTGCACTTGGTTTCTTTAAGTTACATAGCAAATAGCTGGTTAGCAAGTTATTTTCTACCATTCACTACAGACAATGCTGCACAGTTTCTGTCAACTGTATTAATTTTACGATTTTATTTTCCGACTCCCACGCACCTCCAATGAGTGAGAGAGTTAATCTTTTCATTTATTTAACATCTGTTGTTTCCTCTGTGGGATGGTTTGTAATAACCGATTGTCTAAATAATCGATATTGCTGCTGAGTAATGTAAACAGCGAAATAACAAAGAAAATGATCAGGCTGAGCGCACTAGTTTATACAAAACAATAATGACATGAAAAGATGGTTGAGAAGCGAAAAAACTAAACGAATACGACAAAAATATGCGTGAACGCAGCAGGCTTGTAAAAATAAATGTCCGCAGCTCGTGGTCGTGCGGTAGCGTTTTCGCTTCCCACGCACGGGGTCCCAGGTTCGATTCCTGGCGGGGTCAGGGATTTTCTCTGCCTCGTGATAACTGGGTGTTGTGTGCTGTCCTTAGGTTAGTTAGGTTTAAGTAGTTCTAACTTCTAGGGGACTGATGACCATAGATGTTAAGTCCCATAGTGCTCAGAGCCATTTGCACCATTTTTTAAAAATAAGTGCCATATTGGACAATAAGGCCAAATGAGTTAAGAGGAAAAGGCAGTTGGAGCCATGATAAAAAGTAATGATAAGAGACACTATACCAAGCGAATCATCATTCTGTATATGTAGGGCACCTTATGACATCAAGTGACGTGAAATGAAATACATAAAATGTAAAAAACAATAATAAATATCTAAAATATAACTATAGCTATGTGAGTAACGAAACGAAAATTTAGCATGACATTGTATTTAGACATTGCCGTGTAAAAGATTATCACAATGCAATTTATGAATGTCGGATTACTTGATCTGTGTTTGATGGTGAGCTATTTAAAATTTCATGAGTACAATTGGTATTTTTTTTATTTGTTTTAGAATTATTGAAGTTTGGATTACTCCTAAAAAACAACGGAGATCCCGATAACTAAGCAAATTTTCATCTCACCATTATTTCTTATTTGTATGATGTAATGTTTTATTTGTCATTTGGATTAATGTAAATTTGTATGTGTACGTTACTCCGGATTGTGAGAGTACAATAATGCAACAACTGTGTCATTAATTTGGTAAAGTAACAGCATTTGGTCATTTATTTGAGGTCACCAGGGGCTAAAGTCTCCTCCTGGTCAACTATGCTTCAAGAATCTTCTGATGCACAGTTTCATTGGAGTTATTCATTCGCAATTTCCCGCGAATTCAGGAAGAAATATTTTCTAAAGCTTATAAAGCACTGCTCTAATTTTCTTCTGCAACTTGCAATAGTTCATACTTATGTAGGAGACCTAATCTTTATTGCAGAATCAACTAAATTACAGAAAAAATAACATTTTATTAGGTACCAAAATTATAAAAATTAAAATGTAAGATGTGATTTTTTTTCTCCTTTTAATATACATAATAAGTGGAATTAAATAGTTCCAGGACGTCAGCCATCATGTCTTGCATATCTGGTAAAAATTTGGTCTCCTTCAAATGTATAACATTGGATTAAATGGTATCTCAATTTGAGGAAGCATTTTGGAAAAAAAATTGCATCAATTTCTTTGTAATTTTATTTAATAACCCTAAGCAGGTTCAAAAATATTCAAAAAACTTCTAATTTGTGTAGAAAGTGTGCAGCATTACCTGATATCAACAAAAACTCTGTAAAACATGTGCATTATAAACAGTGCCTGAAAGAAATATGTATTGATTTTTACATAATACAGAGCTGGAAAAGTGCTCTGTATCCTTACAATGCCACCGAATAGATTCCATGGTACTATGGGGTGCTTTAGAGGGTAAAAAGTATAGGGAAAGATAGAGAATGGAATTCATCCGTCAACTAATTGTAGACGAAGGTTGCAAGCTTTTGTAAATCGCTTAAGACAAAAAACTTTTAAAAGGACACAACAAATTTCCTTAATCATCATACCCCAATTTTAGTTGGTGTTCCATCTCTAATGACCTCGTCATTGATGGGATATTTGATCCTAATCTTCCTTCTTCCTTTCGTACTTAGAGAGATGTGCCCTCACGGATCACAGTAGAAACATCTAAAATGTGATCAAAAATAAAGGTTTATCCATAATTCGTTATTGATGAGGCATGTGCGTAAGACATCGTCAGAAGAAGTAAGAATTACATAGAAATAGCACTGTGTAAGAGGCTAGTTGGAATAAGTTCAGAACAGGTATTGAAACAGACTACACAGTGGCTGGATAATGCTGGACCCAGAGTTTCCTACACCATGCGAGTCGCACAGTGTCAGTTACCTAGCTAAGTAGGTTATTGGATAGGGTGCATTGTTGCTAGATACTCCCCCCCCCCCCCCCCAATATGACATCACTGACCATGTTGCCAGATTTTCCTACTCTCCCACACCTCTGACATAGCCCAATTGCTCACAGCATAAAACTGTAAGGAATTCAAAAATTGGCATGAAACTCAAAATAGTACATTAATACTATAGGTTGTTTCTCCACCCTCTGATTTCACAGCTGACAGTTCTGCTGTTCTAAGTGTACATTAGCAGGAATCGTAAATGTTTATCCTAATTAACAATCTTGATACTGTTTCATCACTTTACTGTAACAGTACTTGTAGCAACACTTCAAGCAGAATACTAAAAAAGCGTCTCACATGCAGAGCTACACACTACCTGCAAAGGTACTACACAACTAAGCCAGCAATATGACAGTACACTTAAACTCAAACGCTGATTCTCTAAATTTTGTCAACCGTGTTTCACGTAAACAACGTCGTCTTCTTTCCAGGGATTCCTATTTTAGCCTGGCCGGGTCGGGATCCCAAACAATCGAGCATTACTAAAAATTCCGTCGCACTGGTGTTCTATATGTGGCCTCCTTTTTATATAAGCCACACTTTTCCATAATCATGTCAATAAACCGAAGTCGCTCATTCGCCTTCCCTGCTACCGACCTTATGTACACATTCCATTTTATTTCACTTTGCACCGTTTTCCTACATGTTTAATCGACGTAACTTTTCTAAGAAGCAAATCACTAATACTATATTCCAACATTACATAATTTGTTTCCTACTTATTAGCATTGAAATTGAATTTGAAGAAATCAAATAACAAATGATTATCGGAAGGACGCACTTGGCATATAGATAAGTCAAAACAACCTTATATTAAATTAAACACAAGGGCGGGAATATTGTGTTCTGTTGTCCTAATCATCATCATTTCATCCCCATCGACGCGCAAGTGGCCGAAGTGGCGTCAAATCGAAAGACTTGCACCAGGCGAGCGGTCTACCTGATGGGGGGCCCTCGTCACACGCCATTACTATTATTATTATTGTTATTATTAAGACTGCAACGGGAATTCCACTGTTAAAGGTGCAGAAGAGAGAGCAGATAGGTGGAAAGATTACATTGCAAGCCTCCATGAGTGGCGGACTTGGCTGAGAGGGGAGCCAGTATTAGAATCAGAATTTAAAAGTGCTTCGGAAGACTTAAGACCGAATAAGGGGTAGAAAACATTCCACCAGAATTTTCTAAAATGAATGATGGTGGCGGCAACTTAACGACTATTCAAGTTGGTGTGTAGAATGTATGAGTCAGACGATTTACCATCTGACTATCTGAAAAATATCATCTACACATTAACAAAAACTGCAAGAGGTCAGAAGTGCGAGAATTACCGCACATTCAGCTTCACAGCTCCTTCATCCAAGTTGTTGACAGGAATAATAGACAGAAGAATACAAAAGAAAATTCAGGATCAGTTAGATAACGATCAGTTTGGATTTAAGAAAGGCCAGAGGGGCAGTTCTCACGTTGCGGTTGGTAATGAAAGCAAAACTGAAGAAAAACCGAGACCGTTATTTGGATTTGGTGACCCGCAAAATGCGTTTGACAATGTCAAATGGTGCAAGATGTTCTAAAAATGTGATATAGACTGGAGTAAGCTATAGGAGGGAGAGGGGCAAGATGCAAATATGCAAGAAGCAGTGGCGGATACAGAAATACCTCAAAGAGGGAGCGCTAAAGATATCTTGAGCTACCTTTTGCCATAATAAAACGTTATCAAGTCACATGCAAAGTTTAAGAAAATTTTATTTAAACTCTTCTTCAATCTTAATATTTCTGCTTCTAAATGTAAGCTAGCTTCCTATTCGGCGAATAGTCCGTATTTATAACGCTATGTATTGAAGGATCTCTATACAAGGAAACAGTAGAATATTCGCGACTTTTCTCGAACAAACGCCAGACAGAATAACGTATCGAGATCACTAAATGGCCACGACTTTTCTCATAGGTATGTCAGCTATCTATATGCTAGACAGAAACGTATAAAATACGATAACTCGGACGCGCGTGCTACGTGGAAAAGTACAGCTACTCAGTAACTCGGTTCAGTCGAGTCGACTGAAGACAGATAGTAACGAATGGCGTGCGAGCTGACTGGGGGGGGGGGGGGGGGGAATGCGACGCGGGTGACAGTGCTGGTGGCCCCCCCCAAGTGGGGAGGGGGGCGCCACTGATAAGAAGTAAAAGGGAATAATAAGACTGGAAGAAAGACAACTAAATGTTCTGGTTAAAAAGGGAGTAAGGAACGAATGTATTATTCTGTCCCTACTGTTCAATAAATATTTCGAAGAAGCAATGAGAGAAATCAAAGAAAGTCTCAAGAGTGGAATTAAAATTCTGGTTGAAAGCATATCAGTGTTAAGGTTCGCTGATAATATTGCCACCTTCAATGAAAGTGAAGGAGAATTACAGGAAATGCTGAGTTGGAATGGTCAATCTAGGGAGTACAGAACATAGATTGATTCTAAATCGAAGAAAAGCGAAAGTAATGACAAGAATTAGAATTGAGAACAGCGAGAAAATTTACATCAGTATTAGCGATCACGAAGCAGATGAAGTTGAGGGTTTCTGCTACCTGGGCAGCAAAATAACCGAGGACGAAAGGAGCAAGGAGGACATAAAAAATAGGCCAACACTGCAAAGAAGGGTCTCCTAATATCAAACATAGGCCTTAATTTGGGGAAGGAATTTATGCGAAAGTACGTTCGTAGCACAGCATTGTATGGTAGTGTAACATGGACTGTGGGAAAACAGGAACAGAAAAGAATCGGAGCACTTCAAATGTGTTGCTACAGAAGAACGCTGAAAATTGGTTGGCCTGATAAGGTAAGGAATGAGTAAGTTTTGTAGAGAATCGGCGAGGAAAGGAGTATGTTGAAAACTCTTACAGAGAAAGAGACAGGACGGTAGGGAATCTGTTACGAAAACAGTGAAAAACTTCCATGGTACTAGAGAGTGCTACAGACAGTAAAAGCTGTAGAGGAGGACGGAGATTGGAAAACATCCACCAAATGATTGAGGATGTAGGTTGCAAGTGCTACGCAGAGATAAAGAAATTAGCACAGGAGAGGAAATGGCGGGCAGCATCAAACGAATCAGAAGACTGATGATTCAAAATAAAAAAAGGTCTGTATTGACTTATATTTTTATATATTTAGAGTAAACTACAATTCATCACATTAAATAGAATTTCTGTGTTATCCTGTATCCTCCTACAATCACTCAGCGATCACTATATATTTAGAGTAAACTGCAATTCATCACATTAAATAGAATTTCTGTGTTATCCTGTATCCTCCTACAATCACTCAGCGATCACACTCCCTTGCACACTACAGCGTCATTTGCTAGCAAACAGACACTGGTTGCTCCACATTCTAAATTTGTTTGTTGTTGATCACAACATTTATTGAATTGTTTATGAAAGAAACAATATAGTGAATGTCGGCAGTACTCATACGTGCGAAACACAAGAGCAACAAGAGATAAACTGTAGTTCGTGCCTGACACTTCTTTTTCTGACTGAACCTCAGACTAAGAAACAAGGGCTGTAGGTGCTACTTAGGGGAAGACTTGTATTGAGAAAGAACGAAACAAAACCGACACAACTTGCACGTTAGTACTTAAGTTGGTACGTAACAATAAAAAAAAGAACTGTAGATACTACCAAGGAAGTTAAATTACGTTCCACTGCAGAAGTTAAGAAGCACCAAGTCCTTTGCGGAAAGATTGTTCCTTAGGCAAATCGATCTTTTTGGATTGTTATCGTGTAAGTCATTTCTGAATGTATACGTTTGGCTGACAGTGTTAGTTCGACCAGAAAAAAATGTGCGCTGGATTCATCAGACAGTAAGAAACCGTAAGCGTCAGAAGTGAAGAACTCCGGGAATACATGAACAGAATTATGTACACAGCAAAGTAGGCAATGTGTAAGCTGTCAACAAAAAATCTGAGGAAAACCGTTGCTAAAAGGACACCTCTAAACACTTCTAAACGCATTGGAGGTCGAAAGGTGTGGACGTGGAAAACCATTTGAATGAAGTCTTGTGAGCTCATCTCGGGTGCACAAACTTGTCTGAGGCCCTGTATTGTCATGGAGAAGGAAGTGGTGGTTTACATTTTTGTGGTGACGAACGTACTGACGTCGATTCTTCAATTTCCCGAGGTCACCACAATACATAGTTCATCGTTGTATTACGAGGAAGGCCATCAAACAGAATAACCCATTCAGAGTCCTCAAAGACCGTCGCCATGAATTTACCTGCTGAGGGTGTGGTTTTGATTTATTAATAGGCGACGTGAAGCGCTGCTACCTGTCAGAACTTCACGAAACTGTAGTAGCTGAAGCGAAAATATTATACAATGTCCCACGGCAAATTCTAAATGTATTCAACCGAAATGGGCAGCGAAAAAAAATGTTTTGCATTACTTATCGAACGGCCGTCGTACAATCCGACTGGCTGTCACCCTTCACTTTTATCTACTGCTGCTTCGTACAAAAGTTTATAACGAAGCCTATATCTGTAAAGTGCAGTGTTCATCAGTAAGTCTCGATGAGCTAGAAGTACGCAGTGCTTCGTCAGAAGGATTGAAAGATTTCACTAAGGTAAGTCCGAAATGGCTAAAAATGGTTCAAATGGCTCTGAGCACTATGGGACTTAACATCTGTGGTCATCAGTCCCCTCGAACTTAGAACTACTTAAACCTAACTAACCTAAGGACATCCATGCCCGAGGCAGGATTCGAACCTGCGACCGTAGAAGTCATGCAGTTCCAGACTGAAGCGCCTAGAACCGCACGGCCACAACGGCCGGCAAGTCTGAAATAAGAAGGTAGTTTTATGTATTATTTTTTAATTTTTTTTCGGTAGTATACACCACTGTTTACACTATAAATTCCTTCTCCACGCATGTCTTGTGGTGGTATGAAACTCACGGCATCAAATAACAAACAACGTGGAATTTCTTGTATGCTTCATCAAGTTTGATTCCGAGATCATCGGTGGCCGCTTGTCACCTGTCCTTTTTCAGATTGCGATCTCTGTATACATTACTTTTGACGTCCTATAGCTCTAACCGTAGGTGAATCGTGTTTATGGACCTCATAGTTCTCTCGTTTGTCAACTTCTCCATTGCTGTACACAATAAATTCAAAACAACAAAGAAGTAACAAAACAGGTGGTGTTCCGCAAACGTGCAAACATTCGGACAAAAGCTAAACGATGTTGTTCACGCTCAGACACGTCACTGCAGCGCTGTTGGTTAGGGAAGTAAGAAACAAACCTGAGAAGGATCATTTACAGACAACATGTAAATTGCCCTGTTATGTGTAATCTAATGCGTCGTTGGTGGACACCACCGGCTCCCCTCATCAAAATGTCAAAAACGGCCTACATCAGCAATGTTTCTCGTCCATACCGTAAAGTTGCCTTGTATTGTAGCCACACTGCAGCCATCTTGACAGCAGCGCTACTGCGGCCAAATACTGCAGTAAAATATGGAGCGTGTAAAAGCATATTAAGG
Source organism: Schistocerca serialis cubense (assembly GCF_023864345.2). Lineage (NCBI taxonomy): Eukaryota > Metazoa > Arthropoda > Insecta > Orthoptera > Acrididae > Schistocerca > Schistocerca serialis. The sequence continues at coordinate 1,004,751,572 of NC_064638.1, read as the reverse complement.
GCCTAATAGTCGACCTGTCAAACTAAAACCTGTGTCCTTTCCATTATTTTCATTGTTATTCTGTACTAGCACTCGCTCTACATGACAGTTCAATGCTGAACAGCAAAAAGCGCATGTCGCTCGTTTCATTCACAAAAATAATGGATCTATAAAGTGGCTGTATCGTCTACTCATAAATCAAGCGCTCAGTATTTATGGTGAGTAAGAGTCGAGTGTGTTTCCATGTCATGTGTACAGCTTAATCTTAATTTAGGTAGGATTTTCATCACCGACACTACGTCATACGTCCTTTTAAAGTACTGTGTCATGTTGGTTCTTCATCTCTGGTGTTATGAAGACGAGGAACATGTTTAAAACAAAATAGATAAGAAGATCTGACTGTCGATAGTAGATGATGTTTCTCCTTGTGTATCGCTTATTTATTTTATCAGCAAGACAGCTTCTGTAAGGGTATCAAGACTACGTTTTATTTTACTAAATCAGATTACTTATTTCTGAAGGAGCTGCACCAACTCGTGCACTAAATAAGCACTGTATCTTCTGTAACTCAGACGAGAAAATACTTCCACGTGAGTTCTTCTGCACCCAGTACCTGCTACTTCAATTGTTGCGTCAGTGCGACCTATCGTACTCTGCTGTCTTTACTGCAGAGATGGTTATCATAATGCGTTCTGATAAAGCTATGATTAAAACATGAATCCAAACAGTTACCAGAGAAATATAGTCGTGCCATGCATTTCTGAAACAGGATACATAATAAGCGAGGACATAGGGGTAACCTTAAAAATACGTGGATCGGTCAGCAAACGGAATGTGTTACAGACGTGAGTAAACTTAGCAAAAGAAAAAGGAGACGCATATGAATGAGGAAGAGCCAGAGAGAAAATCATCATTTTTCATACTAATGTTTAGTTATTACACTGGTACTGAGAATGTTCGATTTTCAACTTCTGTTAACCAAATATAGCACTCGAGACTTACTTCTTAACACATTATAGGTTTCAAACACGTTAGGGCTGTCAGTAGTGACACTTATATTTCTAACTGAAATTGAATATCAGATTCAATGAAATAAAAACACGGGTCATCATATGTCAAACATCTTATCTTGGCAGATAGCACGAATGTTACTGTAAAATATGTGGAAAGTAATTAAAATGTTACAGCTAATAAGTCCGTAACTTCAGTCACAGTGTTTGAGACCGAATCAACGTAATTAAGTGGTTTTGATTTCCTTGCCCCATCAATCGGCAGTGTATCTGTGACGTTTTGGAAGGCATCAAAAGACAATGAGTACAATTTCTGGTACGGGACTGATCTAAAAGCGAAGTTTTAATATCCCATGATGATCAACCAGTGAAATCGACCATTTCTAATTCTGAAGACTGAGAATAGACAGAAAGCTTTCGTGAAGTATCACGTTCAAAACCTTGACCAGGACTTACTGCTGTTGCCTTAACTTTAAAAATGGACTCCATTGTCTCTGACATTGAACTGGGAAGACTTTTTTTCCTTTGCCTTCACGTTGTTGTCACTTATGGTTTTATACAGGGTGAATCACTAACTGTTGCTGTCAAGAAGAACTTCGAAAGTGTGACAGGACCTGAAAAGTTTCTTGGAGAAAATTTGCATGGGACAACGGGGGCCATAATATGACGTTGGTTTTTTGTTACTAGGTGGGCTGGTTTCAGGGATGTGAAAGTCAACTTTGTTTTTTTAAATGGGATGCTACAGTTTGGTCATTATTTTCTGATGGCAGCTATCGAGGCGAATCCAATGATGTGTAACAGTAAGGTTTTTGAAGGTCAACGAAAGTCACATAGGTGGCATGAACCCATTTACAGAAGGTGTTCGAAGTGATGACCATTGGTATCAATGCAGTGCTACAATCTTCTTATCATGGACTGAGTGGTATTCCTTAACACATCGGCACTTATCGAAGCACGTGCTCTGACAATTCTCTCTCGCATTCTTCAGGCGTAATTGGATTGCCTTTAGAAACAATGTCTTTTACGAATCCCCGCAAGAAAAAATCCAGAGGCGTCAAGTCTGGCGAACGAACCGGCCACGACACATCTCCTCCGCGTCCATTCCAATCATTTGGGAATTGTCTCCGTAACTCATTTCTAGCCATCAGCGAAAAATGTGTCGGACACTCATCGTGTTGATACCACATTCTGTTCCTTGTTGCTAAAGGTATTTCTTCCAATAACAGACCTAACGTTTCTTGAAGGAATGTGGTGCACTTCCTCTCATCAAGAATTCCTTCGCTGAAAGAGGGGCCTCTAATTCTGTCCTCAGAATCCCACACCATATATTGAACGACCACCGTGTCTGGTGTGCAACTTGCCGCAGCCAACATGGATGTTCTGTTGCCTAATAATGCATGTTATGTAAATTAACGTTTCCATTGCTCGTGAATGTAGCCTCGTCACTAAAAAAAAACAAATTAATAAATGTGTCATCCCTCTGAATTTGAAGTTGAGCCCATTGGGAGAACTCAATGCGACGCATACAATCCGCACCAGTTAATTCTTGGTGGAGACTGATATGGTAAGGACGATATTTATGGCGATGCAGAACACGAACAACACTACTGTGGCTCATGCCAGATTATCTGGCGATTTGGCGCGAACTAACACAAGGATCTCGAACCACAGTGGCAGGAGTACTAATTTCCGAGTCCGCAGCTCGTGGTCGTGCGGTAGCGTTCTCGCTTTCCGCGCCCGGGTCCCGGGTTCGATTCCCGGCGGGGTCAGGGATTTTCTCTGCCTCGTGATGACTGGGTGTTGAGTGATGTCCTTAGGTTAGTTAGGTTTAAGTAGTTCTAAGTTCTAGGAGACTGATGACCATAGATGTTAAGTCCCATAGTGCTCAGAGCCAATTTCCGTTTCCTCGTTAGTAACTTTCCTTTTCCGGACACGTTTCCGATGCGTTAAAGATCCAGTTGTTCTCAATTTATCATACACATATTTAAATGTACTACGTGTAGGGAGAGTACGTTGAGGATATCCTTCAGCGTATAAGTCTCTAGCTCTCACTGAATTTCGTTGGTATTCTCCTTAAATGAGAAGCATATCGACTTGTTCTTCCAAAAAATACATCATTCACATTCGCTTGATACGACGATAGTAGCCTTACCGTTACGATTAATGGCCTTACCGTTACGATTAATGTTGTTTTGCGAAACCAGCGAATGGTGTTTACATGTAAGTGGCACGTTAGGTGGATACGCCGTATTCGGTGAATTTTTACTATTTGCACGATATACGAGAGAGAATTGTCAGAGCATGTGCTTCGATAAGTGCCCAAGTGATAAGGAATACGTATCAATCCATGATAGGAAGATTGCAGCACTGCACTGATACCAATGGTCATCACTTCGAACACCTTCTGTAAATGGACGTTCTTGCTACCTTTGTGAGCTTCGGTGACCTTCAAAGATCTTACTGTTCACATCACTGCATTCGTCTCGATAGCTGCTATCAGAAAATAAGTACCAAACTATAGTATCCCATAAAAAAAAGTTGACCTTCATCTCTCTGACGCGACCCCATCTAGCAACAAAAAACCAATGTCATGTTATGGCCCCCGTTGGCCCAAGCAACATTTGTCCCTTAAACTTTTCAGCTACTATCATACTTTGGGAGTTATTCTAGGTGGTGAGACTCGCTCTCTATATTGGGATAACTATGCACTAACCAAGAAAATTCTTATGCCAGAAATCGATGGTCAGACTACACTCTGATATTAGTCCGCAGACTTCGTGTGGACCGTTGTTAGCTGTCTAGGAATTCCGTGCCATCCCTGTACATACCTTTCATTGTGGGACTTTTTATTGACAACATTGACTCATTCAGAAGACAGAGCAACATTATTTCAGTGAACCCTATACGCGAAAACTGGTGCACTGGAACAGCAATACCTGAAGCATTGTGCAACAACGTGGGAAAAGATAGACACAATCCCATCTCATGCACACGTGACCCAAATCTCCGGCAGCGACGGCTAGATTGCATTCTGTATCTTTCTGCGCCCCACGAGATCGACCCTGTCATCATGAATGATGCATATCCGTGCACTTGGTTTCTTTAAGTTACATAGCGAATAGCTGGTTAGCAAGTTATTTTCTACCATTCCCTACAGACAATGCTGCACAGTTTCTGTCAACTGTATTAATTTTACGATTTTATTTTCCGACTCCCACGCACCTCCAATGAGTGAGAGAGTTAATCTTTTCATTTATTTAACATCTGTTGTTTCCTCTGTGGAATGGTTTGTAATAACCGATTGTCTAAATAATCGATATTGCTGCTGAGTAATGTAAACAGCGAAATAACAAAGAAAATGATCAGGCTGAGCGCCCTAGTTTATACAAAACAATAATGACATGAAAAGATGGTTGAGAAGCGAAAAAACTAAACGAATACGACAAAAATATGCGTGAACACAGCAGGCTTGTAAATATAAATGTCCGCAGCTCGTGGTCGTGCGGTAGCGTTCTCGCTTCCCACGCCTGGGGTCCCGGGTTCGATTCCTGGCGGGGTCAGGGATTTTCTCTGCCTCGTGATAACTGGGTGTTGTGTGCTGTCCTTAGGTTAGTTAGGCTTAAGTAGTTCTAAGTTCTAGGGACTGATGACCATAGATGTTAAGTCCCATAGTGTTCAGAGCCATTTGAACCATTTTTTTTTTTAAATAAGTGCCGTATTGGACAATAAGGCCAAATGAGTTAAGAGGAAAAGGCAGTTGGAGCCATGATAAAAAGTAATGATAAGAGACACTATACCAACCGAATCATCATTCTGTATATGTAGGGCACCTTATGACATCAAGTGACGTGAAATGAAATACATAAAATGTAAAAAACAATAATAAATATCTAAAATATAAGTATAGCTATGTGAGTAACGAAACGAAAATTTAGCATGACATTGTATTTAGACATTGCCGTGTAAAAGATTATTACAATGCAATTTATGAATGTCGGATTACTTGATCTGTGTTTGATGGTGAGCTATTTAAAATTTCATGAGTACAATTAATATTTTTTTTTTATTTGTTTTAGAATTATTGAAGTTTGGATTACTCCTAAAAATAACGGAGATCTCAGTAACTAAGCAAATTTTTATCTCACCATTATTTCTTATTTGTATGATGTAATGTTTTATTTGTCATTTGGATTAATGTAAAATTGTATGTGTACATTACTCCGGATTGTGGAGAGTACAATAATGCAACAACTGTGTCATTAATTTGGTAAAGTAACAGCATTTGGTCGTTTATTTGAGGTCACCAGGGTCTAAGGTCTCCTCCTGGTTATTTTGATGACTCGCTACATTTGTTCTAATACAGCTTTATTTAAAAAAATGTTCGGAACTACCCTCGCATTGCAAGGATAGTACCGTGCCATTTTTTTCTGCATGGGTAGCCAGTGGTGAAAGGGTACAATACCGCCCGACATTGAAAATAGGTACAACATACTTCATTATTTTTGTCAGAGCAACACATTTTTTTGTAAAATAACTCAATTTCAATTAATACAGCAAAGCCGGATACCAGTGTGGGAAAGAATGACGATTTATTTATTTAATTGATCACATGTGCACTCCCACAAAATAAATCCCTACATCCAGTATGGTGAGATCTGTGAAATGAATGAAGGTATGGTCGTCTGCTAACCGCAAATAGTGATTGTGAATATATGATCATCTTTGAGACGATCCTTTGGCCACCTTTGGTGGGACCAAAGAGATGATATTTACCTGAGCTTTGAGCGCCTGAAATGTGGCTGATCAATACGGTAGCATGGTCTTCCCCCACCTCGACAGAGGTGCGAGATGACCTGAAGAACGGCCATGTTTCAACACTCTGCCGCTGGATCTTGTGTTGTTAAGACCTGTCTTAGTTGTGCTCCGTAAAGACAAAAGAGTGGAGAAATGGTATGCATGTGGAATATTTAAGAGTAGTTTGAAATAATAATTTCTCTATTTCAGGAACTTTTGTGGGAGAATTAAATGTCAGGCAGGTAATATTAATGGGATCGTAGTAATCTTTGGAAGTGACCAACGGTCACAATGAAACCACGTGTAGCAATAAGTTGAAATACTTCCGTGTGCTTAAGTAAAGCTGAATTACTACCGTGTGTACTATAAGTTGAAATATTTAAGAAATAGCGTGTGCAGGACTTGAAATTAGAGGCGAGTACTTCCACGTGGTGAGAACTGTGTGAGTCTCAATCTGTGTATGAGACAAAGGATAAAGGGAAGTACTCGTCCATGGTATCAGTTGAGGACTCGTGTGTGTGATGAATATGTTCTTAATATTACTTTGCGAGATATGTTTCCATGTGACGCTTGACTCAAACTATAACACTCTGAGAGAGAACAAGGTGAGTCAGCCGTCTATCCAGCAACGCCACTTGGCTTGCATTGCACAGGAAGACGTGCATATATCTCCAGAGTTCATAGTGGGAAAGTAGAATTACGAAGTGGGGCAGCGTCGTGTGAAACTGGGATAAATATTAATTGAAGTGGGAAAGCTGAAAGTGATAATGTTGTGACTATTCCCTGTGTAGTATTTCATGTTGTAGTGTGGTGTATGTCATGTAATTTAAGTATGTGTGGTTTGCATGGGAAAGTAGCAAGGTAGTTTCAGAGGTAGTGGGTATGCATGTTCCTTTTGTACCGCTCGGTCTGGAGGAAAATTTCGTGATGATGGTTGTGAGAGTCGAAGTGTGAGGTATAGCAAAAGATCTACCATCCTATCCAGAAAGTGCACTGTAGCGTTAAATAATTACGAGACCATAAGATAGATATTCACCAATGTAAAGCCATGCCCACTGGGCGGAATTTCTCATGTGTTATTGTTGTAGGTTATAGAATTTCTGTGATTAGGTTATAGAATTTATCGGAATAAATAAGATAGTGAAAAGAAAAAGATTGGTAGCCGTTTCCTTCGAATTGTATGTTGTCATGATATCCAGAATTTATAATGTGTGCGCCACTCATATTCAGTGCGATGGCCACGTGTTGAAAAAAGCCGTTAAATAAAAAAAGAAAGAAAACGTGGTATTGCCAGTGTGTAGTGAACAGTCGGAGTTCTGTAAATTACTGATAGTCAGACGTGCGTTTCCGTTGCGTATTATTCATACAGGAGGATAATTTGTAACTTAATTTTGAGTACGAGAGTTCATGTTACTCGATAAATAAGAATGAATCCACTCGCTTGGCAGACCACTCATCTTGCAGGCCTGACTGCTTGATGCCACAGTATGAGCAAGGCATGTGGGTGCCTCTCAATGGTATGATCTTATACAGAGTATACAGGGTACTTATAAATGGTGGAAAAATCGAATTTTTTTGGTTACTTTATTAAATTCTATAGTCTTTTCTGTTTGCATTTATATATAAATTATATGGTTTCAAATGAAAATTGACCTATATATATCAAATTTTGAAGTTACTCTCATGTATGCCGCCATGTCCCCTTTATATCTGTTACAGAAACCAGTATTATTTCGAAAGGAACTGTGAACTTTCTGATTCCGTCGATTATACGTATGATACATTATATATGTTAGTAACAGTGCAGGTTTTTAGTGTCTGTAAATGATTATCTTTGCTAGTGTTTACTTTTGTTTCGCTGTAGCAGTTTGTTCACGTGTTACTGAATATTTGTTGCCCACGTGCTACATATATTTGTGGAAGTACATATCCTTTAGTGTGCAATAAATACGAACTATGCCACGCATCAAGATATTCAATAAAAGGAAATTCCGTGGTAACCTGTTCACAAACAGAGCAAGCCACACTGTTGAAAGTAACCTATGTATCGGTTCTTCAGGGAAGAAACTCCGACATGACACACCTCCTGGTAATTCAAATTTTTGTGTTAACAATGACGCTGTTTGTAGTTGATTTGTTTTTATTTATGTGGGTATCTTATCTATGATAAAGGAAGTGGTGAAATGTAAACAATGTGATGGTGTAGGCTGTCTGGGAATAACTGAACAACAAAGTATCAGGAAGGGTTTAACGTCAAAATTAGTTGTTCTGTGTAGATTCTGCAATAAATATACCTCTAAAATGAATTCGAACATCGTGCACGATTCATATGGTGTGAATTTGAAGTTAGTGTGTGCAATGCGTTTGATAGGAAAAGGAAGAAAGGGTGCTCAAACGTTCTGTGGTTTGATGGACCTTCCTCCTCCTACCAGTAGGTTCAGCAAGTGCATTATAATACTTTTAGGTGCCTTGACAGTTGTGTCTAATGCATCTACAAAACGTTCCATAGAAAAAACTGTAAATATTAGTGGAACCAGGGACATTGCTGTTGCACTTGATGGGACATGGCACCGTCGAGGACATCGTTCCTTGAATGGTGTTGTAAGTGCGACTTCTCTCAAGAATGGAAAAGTTGTTTATGTTGAGTGCTTACTTAAGTACTGCCACACCTGACATTGTAACACAGAAGAATATATTGGTCAGTGTTCTAAGAATTATGATGGTTACAGTGGAGGTATGGAGTGTAATGGAGCTCTCAAAATATTTCAGAGGGCGGGGCCCATTTGTAACGCTAGATATACGATGTACCTAGGCGATGGGGATTCTAAAGCTTTCTATAAGACTAACGAGTTCAACCTTGGTAACAAAACTGGAGTGTTGTGGACATGTGCAAAAGAGGATGGGTGCCAGATTGAGGAAGCTACGAAAGAAATGAAAGTTGCTGTCTAATGGAAAATCTCTGTCTGGCCGAGGCTGATTGACAGAAACTGAAATAGATCTTCTTCAGAGTTATTATGGACTGTCCATTAGACGAACTGCATCTCCGAATGACGTTACAGCAATGAGAAAAGCTGTATGGGCCACCTACTTTCATAAGTTGGCCACAGACTCTTCAAGTAACCAAAGTAGCAAGAAGTCCTAAAAGGAATGCCAAGAGGAAGCTTGAAGATGAATAAATGCTGCAGGATGAAAACTATGCTTCAAGAATCTTCTGATGCACAGTTTCATTGGAGTTCTTCATTCGAAATTTCCCGCGAATTCAGGAAGAAATATTTTCTAAAGCTTATAAAGCATTGCTCTAATTTTCTTCTGCAACTTGCAATAGTCCATACTTATGTAGGAGACCTAATCTTTATTGCAGAATCAACTAAATTACAGAAAAAATAACGTTTTATTAGGTAACAAAATTATAAAAATTAAAATGTAAGATGTGATTTTTTTCTCCTTTTAATATACATAATAAGTGGAATTAAATAGTTCCAGCACCTCAGCCATCATGTCTTGCATATCTGGTAAGAATTTGGTCTCCTTCAACTGTATAACATTGGATTAAATGGTATCTCAATTTGAGGAAGCATTTTGGAAAAAAAAAATGCATCAATTTCTTTGTAATTTTATTTAATAACCCTAAGCAGGTTCAAAAATATTCAAAAAACTTCTAATTTGTATAGAAAGTGTGCTGCATTACCTGATATCAACAAAAAATCTGCAAAACATGTGCATTATAAACAGTGCCTGAAAGAAATATGTATTGATTTTTACATAATACTGAGCTGGAAAAGTGCTCTGTATCCTTAAGACGCCACCGAATAGATTCCATGGTACTACGGGGAGCTTTAGAGGGTAAAAAGTATAGGGAAAGATAGAGAATGAAATTCATCCGGCAACTAATTGTAGACGAAGGTTGCAAGTGGTACTCTGAGATTAAGAGTTTGAGAAATTCGTGAAGAGTTGCATCAAACCAGTCAGAAAACTGGTGACAAAAAAAGTCTATCAGTAACTGTATAAAGTTGGATGTGTGAGAATTACTGGTTACCAAAGAACTACCTTTACTATGTCACCCGTTAGAGCGCAGCTAATTTTATTATACACAGTCTCATTACCAAAAGCATACCATGAAGTTCAATGTATCGAAGAGAAAATCATAAAATTAGGGCGTCTGGACCTCTGGAGGAGACGGGGGACCTTGCTATCTATGTGAACTACAGAATTTTTAATTTGTTTTATTGATCAGATAACTGATTTCGGCTTTAGAGTCATCATAAGATATTTGAAAAGCAGCAACACAGAGGTGGGATGATCACAAACTAAGCACACCGGATAAAATACGGCCTGACACCGCCTCCAGCCTTAATAGCGGCCTCAATTTGGTGACGCAGAAAGTCCACAAATGTCTACCTCTTTACTACCTTCAGCTGAAGCCAGCCATTGTTTGTTGGATCCCAAAGAACTACTATACTGTAGGTCTGTTCATTGCCCCATTTCACCTGCTGTTCCGCATAGACCCGAACAAAATGGCTCTGAGCACTATGGGATGACTGTGGTCTACTTAAACCTAACTAACCTAAGGACATCACACACATCCATGCCCGAGGCAGGATTCAAACCTGCGACTGTAGCAGTCCCGCGGTTCCGGACTGAGCGCCTAGAACCGTTAGACCACCGCGGCCGGCCCGAACATTTACATGCGAATAAGATAGTGATTTAACGGTTCAGATGAGGTGTGACGATGTTTGGCAAACCAGAATCTTATGCGTACCGCCCAGTGAACACGGATGGCGTCGTCTCGGAAGGTGGGAGTGTCGACAGCGCATTCATCATAAAAATATGGAGGAAAAGGTAACAGACACAAGGAATGTCGAGAAAAAAACATAGTGGTTCATGTTCACGATACCTGAATGAGTGGGCCCGAGTAACCGCACGGAAAACATCCCCGAAACATCACAGAAACACCTTTACTCTCGACTGACTGGATCGTGGTGAACTCGTCCTGACAAGAGGCAAAATCACAACTCGTCGGGCCGTACTACAAACTTCCTGTCAGCAGTCGTCCAGTTTCTGAGTCATTTGACCAGCTATCCATCACAAGCAAGGATCGCTCGGCAGTTAGTTGAGACGGACCTGCTTTTACTGACTGCAGCAGTTCCTCTCGATTTGGAGACCGAAAGTCACTGGCAACGCATAATGATTCTCTCCAGTCCCTGTCGGCCAGAAAATTCTCACGGCCATTCTTCGCACGTATTACACAGCTCTCGATTTGGAGACCGAAAGTCACTGGCAACGCATAATGATTCTCTCCAGTCCCTGTCGGCCAGAAAATTCTTACGGCCATTCTTCGCACGTATTACACAGCTGCGAGTGGCACACCATTCCTTGTTTATGTACTGGATAGTCTGCGTTGATACGCCAAGAAATCGAGCACTTCACTTACGATGTGCTCATAGGCCCGTTGATAAGTGATAGCTTTTTCCTCTAATTCTGTCACGTCGTTCAGTTTCATTGTGCTTATTCCATACAACCAATTAGCACATAAACAACAGTTCATCGCATATTGAATAGCCATTACCATTTTTTTCTGTGGGCTTAAGACAGTGACTACCTGACATATGCAACCCTCATTTGTCAAGAGAGGCGGACTCTGAAGATTGTTTACCTGTTTAAATAAAATATGATCAAGACAATGAGTGCCAAAAGAAAATATTACGGTCTTCTTCAGTGGTCTATGCCGGTTTATAACTTTTTGGTTATCTATGGTACGCGACTGTGTTAAAATTGTGCATTCTCTGCCATAGACACCAGCCGGCGACTGAGATGTCACCATAAACTCCACTAAATCTCTTTACTCCTAAACCTCGATTGGTTCTCGCAATGAAATTTTCCATAAAATGAGTTTCAAGAAGTGAAACACAGAGATATCAGCAAGAGAACTAAGCTGTCACTTACACCAGGCAGGTTCGTAGAACATTAGATTGGGATCCAGTGACCACTAAGTAGTTCAGTCCCAAATTTCGAACACAATGGAACGGCTTCAGATCTTTATTGGGAACCATACTGTATCAGCGTATTCAGATTCGAACCAACAGATGTAGCAGTAAGTCCCCTTATGAGCACCTAATCCTTTACGGAAAGTTAGTTTCTTATGTATGATTGAGGCTACATTTAGTGAAAGTTCGGAAACCTGGAGGGATCACATTTTTAGTCGAATCTGTATTCATTTCCGCGCACTGCGCACTGAGGCGTTTACTGAGCGATGTCCATGCATCAGATATCTTCGTGGACCTTAATATCCCACCCTAAGGCAGCAGAAGATGAACGAACGGGAATACCCGTCTAGTAAGAAGTAAGAGAAAGAAGAGAACAGGACAAATAATTTCCCTGCAAAGCTCATTAAGAGGTAAAACTCGTTACAGCTCTCGTTGAAACCATAGTTATAGCTCTCCCTATTACCTCCGTGAGGTTCAGACGACTGTCACTCTGCTTAACGTGTCTCCCTAAACAAACGTCACATTCACGTCATTATCACACATTTAATGTTAAGGGGGTTTCCATTTCCAGTCACAGAACATCTATGATATATGATACAATACATCTGACTGAATGTTTTAAGAATTAACAAATGTAGATATAACGACTGCAATAAAGCTACAGCGCTGTCGCACATAAAGTGAACGGAAAAATTAACTCATTTAAGTGAATACGCATATTCAACATGAAGCATAAAGTAACGAACAAATATTTGCTAGGTCACACGATATTCTGCCATTTTAATGGGTGCCTATTCATCACTTTCACGGATCAATATCTCATTGCCCCACGTATTCTATATCAGGTGAACGTTGTTAAAACAATGAGTGGTAATTTGATTTGTCTCTCACCAAGTTAGTTTTACATGGATAATCTGCTAGATTAAACTGGTATGTGTGCTTCATATTCAACGAAAATTGACTATTTACTGGTAATTTATTCCCTGTGTTCTCGCCAGCAAACACGATAACAGCGAAACTACACACGTAATTGGTGTTGACGGTGATTTTACTGGAGCATTGTGTATCACTTTTATTTCCATATTTGCATACGCTTTCCTTTTGGCCAATAAGTCGTTTGTACAGTTTACTACGTCTCCTTAACTAGTCGTTTGGAAATAGACCTTCCACAACTATATTGTTTACATTTTTTTTTATTTCGTTTTTGCTACTTTTTTCGTGAACGTAGCCCTAATTTCAAACAATCCTTGAAAAATAAAGAGTACGTCTCCTCAAAATACATTACATTATAATAGCATTACACTGCCATTAATTAATGAATTAAATAATCGAAAATTAGTCTCTGTGAAGTACAGGACGACATGTGTGGAGACAACAAAATGGTTAAGTAAAATTCTACAGTAATTTAACATCACGAAACTTGGGTTCTGAAAAGTTGTTACTTCCCTAATAATAAAAGCATTAAAAAATCTGTAACATCGTAGCTTTTCTGGAAACGTTATGCAAAGCAACATGAAACATGTGCTGCAGGACATTAAGAGATGCTTCATAATAAAAATAAGGGAAACGCATGTGGCTCAAAACAAAAATCTTTCTTTGTTATTATAGGTTATCTGTCTTGAGCTGATTGCAATCTAATTAAAAAGAACTACACCAGACGCGTTTCGCTTTTATTTACAAAGCATCTTCTGTGGCATTCTGTAAATTGGATACACACGTTTGTTCATTTTTTATTGTTTTACGTTAAAAACCACTAGGAGGCCCTACGATAAGGGTACGATAACACTAAACGGGCCACACCAGCTGCAAGTTTTAGCATGAGACTATGTTACGTTGCAAATATTAAAAACATTGCCCCACCACGAAAAGTATAACGTTTCTCATTGGATAGACAGAATTTTTCTAGGCGGAACTTAAGGTTAACATTGAGACCCTGATTGGTCCGTTGAAAACATAGTCAGTTACGTTTTTCTTAAACCAACTTCGGGAAATTGTAGTAAAGAGAAGTTCGAGAGAGTTGCTTCCGAGATGGCGAGGTGTGTGGAGCTGCGCTGCCCGCCGCCCTCTGACACTGCCTAACCAACGACAAGGTAATGAACGCACGCGATGCTGCATAAGAGCGCATAAGGCTTCACTCAGAACTGCAGAAGTCTCATCCGTTACATCCTCTTTTTGCGTAATACTAGTGTCGATCGTCAATTAAAGCTCATGGTATTCACATTTTCTACGAGAAGTTAAAATCTGAAACGCGATGATTTTTCTGTTATATAATTATTGAGAAGCCACATCAGCCACTGTAATTTACGACAAGTTAAATAAGTAATTAAAGAAAATTGAGGGTCCCTGTAGACCATTTTGATAGTTTTCTCTTTTATGAAACTTAACTTAAACCTAGATTGTAGATTTGATATAGCATAGGTCATCCTTCGATCCATTGTAGAACTTGGAAACCCTTTCAGGGAATATTCGTTCACATTTTTGTTGAACGCAGTTGGTTTTTATCATTCTGTATTAAAATATTTCCTTTTATCAATAGTGCAATTTATAAACAATGTTTTGTGAGTAGAATAAAAATTCCAGTGTTAAACTTAACTGCTTTTTCGACATTATTTTACCAGCTAACTGAAAGTAGGAAAGCCTTGAACCCCTTCCAGTAAATTTGAACTGCGCGTCCGCTACGGTCGCAGATCCGAATTCTGCCTCGGGCATGGATGTGTGTGATGTTCTTAGGTTAGTTAGGTTTAAGTAGTTCTAAGTTCTAGAGGACTGATGACCTCAGAAGTAAGTCCCATAGTGCTCAGAGCCATTTGTCCTTCCATGCTCTTACATGTTCTTTGTATCTGGTGTCAAATGTCCTCCTGGTTTGACCTATGTATCTTCCATCACATGTATTCCATTTCCGTTGGTATATTCCCGATTTCTGATACAGATCAATTTTTGATATTGTTTTTGGGAAGTATTTCTGAATTGAGTTGTTGGTTTGGTGTGCTATTTTTATGCATTGTGTTTTTGAAAATGATGGATATTCACAGAATACCACAGAAGATGCTTTGTAAATAAAAGCGCAACGAGTCTTGTGCAATTGTTTTTAATTAGACTGCACTCAGTTGAAGACAGTTAACCTATAATTACATGTTAACAGCTACTACGGAAGATGGCCACACAAACAAACGTAAAAATCTTTTTGTTTAGTTCCATATACAAGACACATCTACAAGAATGCAAAACGTAGTTTAGGTGACGAATGGGTACGTCATGTGCGAGAAGGGTTTCTGCCTCGCCAGGGGAAGAAAATAGATGTGATTCACTTGAAGATAGTGGAGCTGCCAAGAAGGAACATCATCTGAGACGTGGAGCAGACGCTGCCTGCCGCTATTTAGCGATCAGGGGTGCAGTCCTTTGCAAAATCTTCCTCGCTTCGGTACCAGTGGCATCTGTCGCTTGGATTCTGAGTCCATCCTCAGTTCGTACGGGTGGCTGGAACATGTGGTCAGGACTTCTGACCTTGGACCTCATGGGCAATAATCATTCCCAGAATTGATCAGGGCCCTTTGGTTTGGAGCCGAGTGGAGTGTTTCAACCATTATCGATTCCGTCGTGGACTTGGCTGCAGGTCTTTTGAGGTGGAGAATTGTAGGACTCCCCTTAAGAGGTCAAGGGTACACTACACAAAATAAACTTCTTGGGTAACAAGCCACTTTTGGACTGCCCGAGGAAACTCTTTAAGCTAGGCGGTAGTTTGAGGTCCTCTGATGAACGGTCTCCAGTCAGTACACAATGAGCGAAATGAAAATGCGTACAAACACGCTCCGTCTGCCAAATTGAGACAGTAAATTGAAGACAGTTTCTTAACAGAGTTCCTGAATACTGCCCTAGAAGGAAGTTGTCAAGCTCAGATTACTATCGGGCCCGAGAGCTGGTTGAAACCCGAAGTACAAAGCTCTTAAATATTCTGTGAGGCATGGAGCACATGTCTAAAAGTCAGATTAGATGCCATACGGCAGGGAGTGTTCATTGCAGTCGACAAAAATATTGCGTTTATGGACTTCGAAAAGGAGTCTGACTGTGGAGTATCTGGATGCGTCTAACATGTCTACATGAAATGCAATAAACTATTGGACGTTAATACTGGACACCCGATAACGTCAGGACAGCTTTGGGGTCATTCTAATAAAGTAGCGCGGAAATACCCCGATCACGCAATATTACTTGAGGACAACTTTGGCATACTGTGTATACACTGAGATGTCTGTGGATTCAATACAGTTGGTGCAGACAGGCAGTCTTATGAAGTACTTTTTAATATGCTTTTCGAAAACTGTCTTGAGCAGCTAGTTCGAAAACCGACAAGCAATAAAGACATATAGTTTCAAACAGGCCTGATATTACCGACAGTGTCAGTATAGAGACAGGAATCATTTATCATGACGTCACCATAGTAAAGTTGTTTACTTAAGTCAATAAATCCATCAAATAGGCTAGGAGAGTGTACTTTTTAAGAGGAGCAGATAAGCACTTGATAGCATCACACTCAGACTTTGAATGGACATCATTTAATTCCAGTATGGTTGACATAGAGGAATTATAGCCAACGTTTAAAAATATTGTGGATCGTGCCCTGCATAATTACGTGCCGAGTAAATGAATTGAGAACGGAAAAGGGCCACAGTGGTTTTAATAGCCAGATTCGGAAATTGCTGAGGAAGCAGAGACTGTTGCACTCTGCTACAAAATGCACACATCATATAAAAGTTTTGCATCACCTCAGATCCGAGAATTTCGGAACCTGTACAGAAAATTGGAATAGAGATCAGCATAAATATCATTTCCCCCCTTTTTATTGGTCATGAAAACCACTTATTGCGTGTTGTACCACCATACAGCGAGACTTTCAGAAGTGGTGGTCCAAAATGCTGTACACACCGGTACCTCTACTTCTCAGTAGCACGTCCTCTTGCATTGATGCATGCCTCTATTCGCCCCCAGTTCCATCAAGGCACTGTTGGTCCAGATTGTCCCACTCCTCAATGGCGTTTCGGCGTAGATCCCTCAGAGTGGTTGATGGGTCACGTTTAGAGTGGTTGATGGGTCACGTCGTCCATAAACAGCCCTTTTCGATCTTTACCAGGGATGTTCGATACCGTTCATGTATGGAGAACATGCTGGCCACTCTAGTCGAAAGATGTTGTCCTGAAGGAAGTCATTCACAAGATGTGCACGATGGGGCGCGAATTGACGTCCATGAAGACGAATGCCTGGCCAATATGCTATCGATATGGTTGCACTATCGGTCGGAGGATGGCATTCACGTATCGTGCAGCTGTTACGCCACCTTCCATGACCACTAGCCGCGTACGTCGGGGCCACATTATGCCACCCCAAAACAGTAGGGAACCTCCACCTTGTTGCACTCGCTGGACAGTGTGTCTAAGGCGTTCAGCCTGACAGGGTTGACTCCAAATACGTCTCCGACGATTGTCTGGTTGAAGACATATGCGACACTCATGGTTGAAGAGAACGTGATGCCAATCCTGAGGGGTCCATTCGGCATGCTGTTGGGCCCATCTGTACCGCGCTGTATGGTTTCGTGGTTGTGAAGACGGACCTCGCCATGGACGTCAGGAGTGAAGTTGCGCATCATGCAGCCTATTGCGCACACTTTGAGTGGTATCACGATGTCCTGTGGTTTCAGGAAAAGCGTTATTCAACATGGTGGCGTTGCTGTCAGGGTTCCTCCAAGCCATAATCCGTAGGTAGCGGTCATGCACTGCAGTAGCAGCCACTGGGCGGCCTGAGCGACGCTTGTCGTCGACAGTTTCTGTCTCTCTGTATCTCCTCCATGTCCGAACAACTTCGCTTTGGTTCACTCCGAGACGCCTGGATGCTTCCCTTGTCGAGAGCCCTTCCTGGCACAAAGTAAACAATTCGGACGCAGTCAAACCGCGATATTGACCGTCCTGGCATGGTTGAACTACAGACAACACGAGCCGTGTACCTCCATCCTGGTGGAATGATTGGGGCTGATCGGCTGTCGGATCCACTCCGTCTAATAGACGCTGCTCATGCATGGGTGTTTACATCTTTGGGCGGGTTTAGTTATATGAACAGTCAAAGGGACTGTGTCTGTGATATAATGCCCACAGTCAACGTCTATCTTCAGGAATTCTGGGAACCGAGGTGATACAAGAACAATTTTAAATTTTTCATCCATTTTACTATCTTCATTGTAGAAGTACAAATATAAATCGTAATGCTTTAATTCAAATGGTTCAAATGGCTCTGAGCACTATGGGACTCAACTGCTGAGGTCATTAGTCCCCTAGATCTTAAAACTAGTTAAACCTAACTAACCTAAGGACATCACAAACATCCATGCCCGAGGCAGGATTCGAACCTGCGACCGTAGCGGTCCTGCGGTTCCAGACTGCAGCGCCTTTAACCGCACGGCCACTTCGGCCGGCAATGCTTTAATTACATAGTCTTGTCTACATCTATGGGTAAATAAAGGGCTTAACTGGAGTGTAGCTTTGTGTGTAAGTAAAAAGCTAACGGTAGACGGACAAGGAGAGCATAGAAGCTTTTGAGAGGGGTGTTACAAAAAAAAGTTGAAGATTAGATGTGTAGTTCGAATAAATAATGAGAAGATATAGCATCGAATTAGAGAAAAAGTAATTTGAGGCGCAACTTGATAGGGCATATGGTAAGGTACTATGAATCGTCAATTGGGTAATACAGGGAGCGTGGGTTACAAACTGTGCAGAGGGCCCAAGACCTGACTGCAGTAAGCAGATTCAAATGCACGTTCGCTGCAACAGTTACGTAGAGATAAGATTGGCTAGCATGGGGAACTCTTGACTTGTGACTGAACATCACAATAAAATAAACAATTAATAATGGCTTCTTACACATCGACGTATACTGAGAAATAGACCAGAAAATATACAAGTACATATAGGCACATATTTCGGTTGGTTACTCAATTCCGGATAGCTGTATATCTCCCTTGCTTGGTACTGCACTCTGTAGCTCTCCCCGATAACCAGTAGCGAAGGTCATTCTGATAGGCCATTGTGAGATTGGTGCCGATGACGTTAACGTTTTGGTCTCCACAGTAATTTTTGTTTTGTGGACAAGATAATCATTTTCTACAGATATAATGTACACTTCGCACGTTATAAGCTGTTGCTAAAATTTTCATGATTAATAAATCCGCTTCAGTTGTGCTTGACTAATACTTTATTTGGATAAAATCGTACACACGACTCGGGTTTCTGAATGTGAATCCCATCTTCAGGCGCAACAAAAAACAAAGAAATCCAAGAGTGATTCTTCATAAAATTAATTAACATTAAAAGAGTCCATAGAATGTGAACTTCGGTTTATAGCTGGATTGCATGCTTGACTGGTATGGCTTTCTCATACACAATCAAGGTATAATCTGAAGTTAACATATTTACGGCCCTTTTAATGTTAATTAATTTTATGAAGATTCCCTATTAGTTTTCCTTGTTTTTTGTGTTACGCCTAAAGATGTGATCCAAATAAAGGCTTAGTCACGTAGAACATGTACATGATATACATTTGCCTACAGAGTTAAGTAGGAAGTCCTTCCTCAAGTCAGGTAAGACGTACGTTCGAAGTACTTCATACGACACAGTAGTTTGAAGCACGCTCTTTCTTATCTAACTGATAAGTTCACTCGAGAGTTAGGTTGTGCCTAAATGGATGTAGGGGGTTGTCCCTAATAAAAGGTAATAACAGGTTGCTCTATTTTGGATACCCGAAATTTGGCCTCAGTTTGAAGAAACAGATGACCTGAATTTTATTCCAGATACCACCTTTCCAGTGTTTGAGAGACATAGACTTTGGTTCATTAATACATTTGCCGTATTGGAGAGCCGCAACAATGGAAGTGGCTGCAAAGTTTAAAAAATGTGGTTGCTATCCTTATTACCTCTTGTTTTCTTCGTCTATCTCTCAGTAATTAGCTGCAAAAGCGGATAAGGCCTCAGAACCCACCTTGGAGTCATGGTCGACTGCTGTTAATGGAATGCCAGACACAGCGGTCGGTACTTTTAAAGTCCGCAACTCGTGATCTTGTGGTCGCGTTCTCGCTTCCTCAGCACGAGGCTCCGGGTTTGATTCCCGGTGGGGTCAGGGATTTTAGCCTGCCTCGAGATGACTGGGTGTTTGTGTTGTCCTCATCATTTCATCATCATTCATGAAAGTGGCGAGGCTAGACTGAGCAAAGGTTGGTAATTTGTATGGGGTGCAGTTGAGCGCCCCACAATCCAATCATCATCATCAGTACCTTTGAAACCTGCCCACCTCTTGTACTTCCACTGTCAAACTCAGCACCAAACGTAAAGCAATAGTGTTGAGATTATCTCATTTTAAAACGGCTTTGGAACAGTCCATGCCCAGAGGGGAAAAGAAACCAAGGTTACAGGGAAGGCACCACCTTTATTTGGTGCATCTGACAGACCTTAAACATCTAGGACTGCCTAAAGGAAGCTCTTCGTAAGAGAGCAACGAAACGCCGGGATCGTGATGAGAAAGACCCCGATTCAAGCCTTCATGAAACCACGCTGAAAACTGATCATATGAATATGAAGAGGACAAGAAATGGATGTGTTCCGACCAACTGTGGTGAACTGATACCTCTAAAGTGCATCGGCTGCTTTCGTTGGTGTTGTAAATTTTGTGCAGGTGAGGACGATGATCCTTGGAAGGTATTTAAATATGAGTTTTGTATCTACAAGCTCGAAGACTGAGCACTTTTCTTGTTATGGTTGAAACGTCTGCAGAGTAACCGACAGTTAAGCAGCACACTTTAATTTTGAAACAAACATTTGATGCGAATAAAGAGTGTGCTACTAATTCATTAAATTTTAGTGTTTATTTATATTCCATAATTAGGAAAGCTGAAAACCCGAGATCCTAATTTCGGGTTTCCAGGTTTCGTAATTATGGATTGTAAATAAACAATAAACACCATATTTTCTGGAGGTGAAAGAAAAAACATTTTAATTCTTTGTTCTGCTATCACACACTGAGAAAATATTTGAAATTTTTTTGCATGGGTAGTATTTAAACATTCCCTAATAATAGTACAGCACATTTTTCATTATTTAAAGACTGCTAATTTACTGCTAATTTTAAATTTGGTTGGTTGGTTGGTTGGTTTGGGGAAGGAGACCAGACAGTGTGGTCATCGGTCTCATCGGATTAGGGCAGGATTGGGAAGGAAGTCGGCCGTGCCCTTTGAGAGGAACCATCCCGGCATTTGCCTGGAGTGATTTAGGGAAATCACTTTTAAATTTGAAAACGGCACCCAATAACAGGGCACATTTACCTACTGTAGCCAGCGTTCAGCTGATGTACACACTCGTCGGTATTAATATGCGGAGAAGACGTGACAAACACAAATACATGAAGTACAGAAGCCTTCAAGAACGTTTCAAGTCCACATCCAATGTGGTGGTCCAGTACTGGAGGCCCGAGAAACGTTTCTGTTTGTTCAAACTGTCCTCAAAGCTAGCATCGCCGACAGTGTCCTCAGAGCGTTGGGCAGTCCCTGGCTGCGCTGTTTGCCCTGGGCTCTGTTTGCGCGCGGCGTTAATATCGCTAACGAGCGATTCGCGGGTGGCCGTCCGGAGGCAGTCGCACACGGTACGCTGGGCGACACTGTGGCTGGAACCCAAAACGTCTGGTAAACAAGAAGCCGACCCATATATCTGCTCCACCATTGCCTTCCTTGCTGACTTCTGCGTAGATGAACGATGTCTGAGACAATTAAGTAGTGAGCCATTGATCGTGGAGTAATATTTAACTTACATGAAATGTATTCGCAGTTGCGAATATGGACAACCATTAGCTGTATAATGCAATGACGACAGTAAAAGTTTGTACCGGACGGGAACTCAAACCCAGATTTCCCACTTGTCGCGAGCGGTCACCTTACCATTTGGATATCCGAGCACGACTCATTGCCATACTCAAACTTTCATAAGTCGTCAGCCATGTGTGTACAACCTACATGACCGCGCGGGATTAGCCGAGCGGTCTGGGGCGCTACAGTCATGGACTGTGCGGCTGGTCCCGGCGGAGGTTCGAGGCCTCCCTCGGCATGGGTGTGTGTGTGTGTGTTTGTCCTTAGGATAATTTAGGTTAAGTAGTGTGTAAGTTTAGGGACTGATGACCTTAGCAGTTGAGTCCCATAAGATTTCACCCACATTTGAACAACCTGCATGGTAATCCTGAGTAACACAGGCAAAGAAATATCGTATTATTTAAGTTAAGTTTGTGTCTTCCACGCAGTGTTATTATCATATAGGTAGGTTGTCTTGACACTTACAATCAGATACTATAGCATTTTTCTTCAAATTACTGTTTGCATTTCTATACTAGGCAAGACTACCTGGATTGATATCTTCTATATTAGCGCAGCTAGGCGAATAAAACCTGTAGATTACACTCACACTCGCTTAGCTGCATAGAAAAATGTAGCACTCTCAAATAATGCGTACAGTGGCACCAGGATATATAATATGTGCATACTGACAGACTGTAGTGTTAGTGATTAATTTGTCTCGGTCACCGGGAATCACATGGCGCTCTGGAAGCCTGTCCGTGCACACTCTTTTTTGACTTTGCAGGCAGCAACTGCACTGAGTGTAGAGGTGAAAAGCGTTTGCAGCGTTTATGCTAGGTTAAAACATGCGTCGCCTATGAGTACTTACTCCTGTGACCAACCGAACATCATCCAGGGAATAAATCGGAGGGCACGTTGCACCGAGGATCACTGGGAATCGTCAACTTGCAGCAGGAAAGGTCACAGGCTACCACTGACGGTACCACCAACCAAGCACAGCTACTCTGGTTCGTGAAAGAGTTGTCTGGATGCTGAAATGGCGCTCTGCCGTCTTCACTGATGACGGTAGGATCTATGTGCGTATGAGTGATGGACATAGGAGGTCTGTTCAGAAAATTCTACAACATACGCAATTTCACGCCACTGGTGTGATTGAGCCAGCCCCGGATATACGATATTTCCGAACTGGAGCAAAAATTTGATAGTTACGCCAACTCGAGCGTTTGAGATAGGACGGCTTCAGTCTGGAACCGCGTGACCGCTACGGTCGCAGGTTCGAATCCTGCCTCGGGCATGGATGTCTGTGATGTCCTTAAGCTAGTTAGGTTTAAGTAGTTCTAAGTTCTAGGGGACTGATGACCACAGATGTTACGTCCCATAGTGCTCAGAGCCATTTTTTTGAGATAGGACGTCAAAAATTTTAAAAAAGTTAGGTTTTTTAAATATATGTTCATTTTGTAGCGCACATCTTACTCATAATTTGATATGTAAAACGTATATGTTAAAGGAAATGTGAGACACGTTATTTTATCTTAAGTTTGCCAAAGCGCAGTTCCACACTTCCAGAATGAGATTTTCACTCCCTAGCGGAGTGTGCACTGATATGAAACTTCCTGGCAGATTAAGACTGTGTGCCGGACCGACACTCGAACTCGAGACCTTTGCCTTTCGCAGGCAAGTGCTCTACCATCTGATCTACCCATTTCAATGAAAATCTCATTCTGCAAACATCCCCCAGGCTGTGACTAAGCCATGTCTCCGCAATATCCTTTCTTTCAGGAGTGCTAGTTCTGCAAGGTTCGCAGGAGAGCTTCTGTAAAGTTTGTAAAGTAGGTTACGAGATACTGGCAGAAATAAATCTGTGAGGACGGGGCGTGAGTCGTGCTTGGGTAGCTCAGATGTTAGAGCACTTGCGCGGGAAAGGCAAAGGTCCCGAGTTCGAGTCTCGGTCCGGCACACAGTTTTAATCTACCAGGAAATTCCAGTGCCACACTCCTTCACACAGAATTCTTCTATCGCACGTCACTGTATTTTGCTTTGTGGAATTCAAACGTGTATATTTTGTACGAAAAAACCATCGAGCCTATATTCAGAAAAGTGGAAATTAAAATGTCTTGTGGTGCCTCTGCTGCTCACAGTCAGCCGGTTTGACACCCTACCCCTCGAGCCGTGGCGCCATTGAGTTAGTAGACTGTTCTTTCTGGCGCCACTGGCTGAAGCGTAGTATCGACTATCGCTCTTGCGGCCCCCTTGCCAATATCTATGAGGAAGAATTGGTGTCTGTGTATTGTGTCCTTAGAAGATCCTTGCTTGCCGATATATATAAGGGATTGGCTGACCCGAGGGACAGAGGCACGAAGTTCGGGGATTAGCGGTAGCGTCCCGACGAGAGGTGGTCACGAGGTCCGAGCGGCCGAAGCCAAGAGCTGCGCAAGTAGGGCCTGCGCAGAGCGAAGATACCGGAGTACTTCACCGGGGTCAGCGTCAACTACAAGCAGCAGGCCGACATCCCGGCGGCTGGCTGGCAATATTCGAGTCGGACGACCGCTAGTGGCCTGGCTGCCCTCTTCTACCTGGATTTCATCGGCACCACACAGTAACTCCTCCTGGGGATTTGTGTCATTGTCTACCTGCACTCCTTATTATTTTCTGGTTTGTACCCGACACTCATACTTTAACTGTGTCGGCTCTTTGATCGTAAATATAGTCCGTAGTATTGTACTAAGATACTAGTTGTCGTTTGAAAATTTGTCCCTCTATTATATTTCCTTTCCTTTCTGTTTCATTCCCCGATAATTAATGTTCTAATGAATCAGCACCTGGTCGTAAATACAACCAGAACAATTGTACTGTGGCACAGGTTGCCGTTGAACCAAACAGAGGCCTTGTTGTTATATTTAGATGTTAACCGGTTCAGTTCTTTGATTATAATTGTATTTCTCAGTCATTAGTTATAATCTGAGCAACCTGTTGTACTAAGCTGTGCGTCGCTGTTTTTGAAAGACTGAGTCATTATTGGTGTATTTTAGCTTGACCTTGTGATTCCGTCGAGAGAGCGGTCTTAATAACTGACAATCAATTTAACTTTCAAAATATTAACAGTCAACTGTCACCAGGGCTTTAGTCAAAATACGATTGTCAAAAGGGATGGGTTGGGATCCAGTCGCACCTTGATAGCCGATTGAAATTAAGAGGTTGGTTCTCGAAGTAAGCCTTATCATTGTCATATTGTTTCCTGATCTGTTTAACCTTTAAGCACTGGTGTGCGAACGTTTCGGCATTCAGCTTTCAAATTGAAAGCTAAGTCGTTTGTCCTGAGTAACTGAATCACTCTTCTCATCAATGGTGCTTATACTCGTAGTTTTCATGTGTCGCAGAAGGGCATTCAATAAGAGAGACGGTATCCAGCGCGGTAGAAACACCGCCGTTTCACACAATAACGGGCGAGCTGCAGGTCCGGCCGTCTTGTAACCATTGCATATTGTTTGCTGTTTTCATTTCTTTAGGGAAAGCTTATTCGTCTTAAGATTTAACGTCAAAAGAATTTTGCAAATTTGTTCATTTGCAAAAAAAATTATGGTTATATGTTGTTAAATAGACAGCTTGTGTGAAAAGAGAGTTATATTTGTGGGCCCTGCCTTCTACGGTTTCCTTAATTCCAGTAACTACCCACGTGTCACCCCTCTTTTGAAAAAACTCACAACTAATGGTGGGTGATATTATTTGTGACCGAGAGAATAAGATCTCTTCATAAAATTTGGAGCCTTCAGTGCCCACTAACTAATAACTTTCTCTTTTGCGTTGCCAGAAGAGGAAAGAGACAAGCTCCTTTCCCCCTCCCCCGTAGATCCGAGCCTTGTTGGAGCGAAATGCGGTTGGCATCCGTGCATACGCCTGTGTTCAATATGTAACTCGCGGAAGCTTCATTGTTGTATGTCTGTTGGTTATTGTTCAGTGCTGTATTGAGTAGAACGTTTTTATGTCACCGTTTGCGAATCTCCATAATGCAGGGTTAGAGGAAAAACGCGTATGTATTAAATTTTTCGTGATAAGAAAACCTTTACAGAGACACACGAAGTGATGCAGGAAGCCTCTAGTGATGAGTGCGTAAGACGTCCTCGGTATTAGGAATATTTCACTCGGTATAAAATGGCCGGACGGAAGTTAAAGATGACCCTCGTTCAGGAAGCACTTCGACGTCTACCGACGATGCTCATGTGAGGAACTGCAGCTAAATTGTGTGTGCCGGTCGACGGCTGACTATAAGAGAGGTTGCAGAAGAATGTAACATTACAGCTGTATCATGTTATGGTATCGTGAAACAGCATCTTGTAACACATCGTGTTGCCGCCAAGTTCTCGCCTTGCAGTGTGTGAAGACTTCCGGGTAGCGCAAATGAGAACGAGATGATCCTGAAGAGAATCATAACTGCTGATGAGACCTGGGTCTACGGTTATAATGTTGAGACAAAGATTTAGTCTTCACAGTGGGTCGGGAAAGGTTCTTCGAGACCAAAAAAAATGCTGTGCTAGTATTAAAAAAAATGGTTCAGATGGCTCTGAGCACTATGGGACTTAACATCTGAGGTCATCAGTCCCCTAGAACTTAGAACTACTCAAACCTAACTAACCTAAGGACATGACACACACCCATACCCGAGGCAGGATTCGAACCTGTGACAGTAGCGGTTGCGTGGTTCCAGACTGTAGCGCCTAGAACCGCTCGGCCACACAGACCGGCAGTGCTAGTATTAGTCTTAGTCGTAGGAAAGGGGAATTTTGTTAAAAATTCAGTAAAGGTGCGGCTGGCTGATGATGTCTATGGCCGCTGGCAGTGTGCAGTAATAGTCACCAGCCAGTAGGCCAGACAGGGTAAAAATGGTAGGCAGGAAACAGTAGCGTTGCTTGAAGTTATTGCGATGTATGAGGCGAGGCAGTAGGCCAGAGCAAGGAGGGCGATGTGTAAATGGCCGACGTATGGGAATTTACCCCTGCCATAGTTTCTGCCTCTCTCTGACTCTACATCAGAAGCGAGGGGAAAAGCAGTATAAATAGACGGGCAGTTTTAGCTTGAGTGGTGTGCCAGGTCAGTCGAGAGTCGGGTCGGACCTGTGCTGGTCTACGCTTATAGGGGACAGTCTGTAAGCTATGTTGTAAATATTCTGCATAACCTGTTCTTTATTTATATGTACTTGTTCGGGCTGTATTCCGCCTCTGTGGACACAACACCGGGACGGGACGGAACGCAGCCAGGTACTTGGAGATTCCGTCGTCTGCCTGAAGGAGGGCACTGACAGCGGTCTGCAGCGGGTCCAGGACGGGCCCCGTTCGCATTCCACCTGGCATACCGGGGTCCGGACAAGGGGTGCGCTGCAGGAGGCGTGGCAGCGCTATATCAGCGCCAGAGTCGGCGGTGGGTGTAGCCATCCGGCAAGCACCATTGGCGGCAAGTTGCGGCATGGCGTCCAGGAGAGTGCGGATTCGAGTCCGGTCCTATCCTGGGAGCAGCAGTGGCCGAGGACCACGGGTGATCAGTACATTCACCTTTGTCCCATGGTCAGACAGAGCAGCCCAAATGAGGTGGAGGGCGGCGGGAACCAGGGACTGTAGCACTCTCCGGATTCGCGGGCAGCTACGAGGCGCACGAGGCGGCGCCTCGGCGGGCGGCGACCGGGCGAGCGTAGCCGAGTTCCAGCAGAGCGACCTTGATGATGGTGCAGCGGTGTCACCACGCCAGGAGTTGCTGAGCCGGCTGGATTCGTGGGATAACGCTGCAGGTGGCACACCAACACTGCGCTGCACCCATCGTAGTATTGTAACTTACGTGAATAGAGATGCGCTTCCGAACACCGCTGTTTCACTCTACACTGCCCCTTGACGCTATTGAACTTGCTCCGCCTCCGGACGAGGGTCACGGCTTCAGCTCGGCCATCTCGTGTCCCGGAATCGACCATCGACGCCCTCGCAACAAAAAGCTCTTTAGGTCACGTCAGATGTCAAAGTCATGCTTATAGTTTCTTTGACTTTGAAGTATTGGTTCATCATGAATTCGTGCCACAGAGACAAACCAGGGACAAATTGTTAGTAGATGATATAATCGGGACGTGTAGCGATGCCTACGAGAAAATGTGAGAGCGGCCTGAAATGTGGCGAGGCAATTCATGGTTCTTGCTCACGATAACGCACCTGCACATTCATTCCTGCTTGTGAGTGTGACTATTGCGCAAAAAACGAAATCACTGTGCGCCCTCATCCAACATAGTCTCCAGAACTGGTCCCTGCGAACTTTCTTTTTTATTTCCAGAGTTGGAAACCCTGTTGAAAGGACGGAGATTTCCAACGATAGACGAGATAAAAGAAAATTTGCAGACGGCGCCTCACGCAATTCAGCACGAGGCGTACTAAGACAGCTTCCAAGTGGAAACTGCATTGAGAGCGGTGTATCAATTGTGGAAGAGGATATTTCGAAGGAGAAAGCGTAGAAAAATTTTGTGCACAAAGTTTCTTGAGCAGACCTCGGACGCATGTACAGCGTAGTCATGGTGGGCGGCTTGCTCCGGATGCATTCGCCCTCGACGCACAGGTCCCATGCCAGGTTCAATCGTGGCTCATCAGTTACAAATAGTGGTCATATTGGGTGTTTCTGCAGGGTGAAGTAATCAGTTGCCTCTGGAACAAACAGGTTGTTGTTATCTTCGTGCCACTACCATTTATTAAGCAGAAAGGTGATGTTCTTTTTCAACAGGACAGTGCCGATCCACATTCGGCCCATGATGCGCAACGTGCTCTAGATGCTGTACAACTCTTCTGGCCAGCAAGATCAGCAGATCTCTCATGGCGTATGTGGCATAGTCAAACGAGAACTTACTTGTTCTTCATACCCTGCAAGAACCATTACTGAATTGCAGCAAAAGGTGCAAAATACTTGGGACAATCTATCGCAGGTTTCAATTAGGCATCTTCATGATCGTTTGCAAGCGGGAGAATACGCTTCCAATGCCGCCAGAAGGCGTACACTGTGCACTGATGAGAGTATTTGAGAAAGCTTCACTGTGACATGTGCGGTTCATTTGGTTTGAATTCATCATTGACTCGTACAATGATGAAACTGAAATTTGTGGTATCTAACGTAAACTGACTTACTCTGTGGACAACACACACACCCATGGCACAGGGAGGACTCGAACCTCCTGCGCGGCCTTACAGTGATGTAGTACCTTTCACATCACGCGCCAGTAACATGATATTGTTCTTGAAAGTGTTGCATTTTTTCCGGCAGGATTTATATAATCAGTACTAAACATCAAAACAGGGGGCTGAAAAATTTTGTTTCGATCTGTCAGCTGTGTCGGTTCTTACGTGCAATAAGCCATAAAAACATAAAGTCTTGTCTGTGAAGCGCGCCCTAGCTTCAGCTCGAAAAGTTATTTTTTTTTTCTCGTTAATGAGGTCCTCGTACTTTTTCTGATAATAGTTTCCTATGACTATTCAATTCAGTGTGTACATGGTAAAACATCAACCTCTCTTCAGTGTAACTTACTTAGTAATGTAATGTATAAACGTATTTGTGAAAACTGCACATATTTCTTTTCAGTAAAGCCGATGTTTTCGATACAAGTTCTTCAAAAAGTACAAAAAATATAAAAAAAAATTATGACTCAAAACCTAATATCGCAAACGTCTGACACCCCTTCTTGCTGCATTTAGTTGCAATATTTTATCCTCTTTACTGCCCCGAATATAATTTTTAAATGTCGAGAAAGTAATTACACTACTGCCCATTATAACAATAAGACCACGACGGGCAGCCAATAATGAAATTCCCTGCCTAGATTCCATGGCTGTTCTTCGGTACAGACCATTCTCTCTGTTTCTTATATCTGCCTGAGGGAAATCACCATAGAAAACCTCAGTCTACATGGGTTTTTGTTGTGTTACTCATTTTTTAGCAGACACTATCCTCTGTGGGGGTGATGAATACTGGTATATTATATTTTCCTTTTCGATGATGTAGATTTATAGTGCCGGCTGAGTATTTGTTTAAATCGTCACACATGGGGTGTTTGATTGTGTTCTAGCTATGACATTTCACTCCACACTCCACTTTCCTCGGGGCCAGGTGCTTTCTAAGAGAGCATGGATTGATGGGGAGGTATGTTTCTCAGTCTCACTTCACTTTATTCGTCGTCTACTTATTCAACGATTTCTTTGTTTTACGGGAACGTTTCTTTTAATGGTGATAGGAAGGAAGAATTATTACAATTTCGTCATGTCCAGTTCATATACCGGTTTAGTAATCTGGCCTTTCATTCGGCATTCTTTATTGGTCCTATTCAGGACGTATTTAAAATTGGACGATTAAATTTTTCATCGTACCTTATTTACTCATCTTACTCATGACGTATCTAAAAAATGCATTATTGAATGTGTTGACGAATTTCGGGTACATAGAGAGCGAAATTGAATTGACTAACATCGGTTAGTTGTTCCATATCGCTTCAGCTCAACGCCAAAATTCGTCAATAATAACGGCTGGTGAGCGGTGACGTACCAGTATCTCAGCAGTCGTTTACCAGACGATTTTTGCGGCTCAGATATCTGGAAATCGTGCTGGCCAGGACAATGGTCGAACATATTCTGGGTAGAGCTATGTCAACACGGTACAGACAACATGCATCCTTGCGTTAGTACTGTTTAAATATAACACCACGGATACTTTGAAGACAGGACGCAGTTGCCTTTTCAATACGTCACTAATTAAGACTTGCTGTCCACATTACCAGCTGTTCAAACCAGAAGTGATCATGTTGTGAATGCATATGATCACACCAGATGCGGGGCCCGTATAGCGAACATGAATGCAATATGGCAACGAAATCACATACGGATATGTCCACAGTGATACTGTGCACACGATTGAAAAAACGGCGACCACTCCTGAGTCCAGGGTTGTCTTCGGGCGTACCACAGTCGGCGCGCATCGGTCTGCTGCCTAATGAGAGTGTATCTGCAACAGTGTTCACCATTGTGACAGTCTATGGAGCTCCAGACGTCGACGCTCTTCCGGTGTGTTTACCTGCCCTACATTTCCAGAACTAAGGATCCTGTCGTGCTGTAGGATCATGCACGACTCAGCGAACAATCTGTATGTCCTTTCGGGGTCCCTTGGTGTCGTTAAGATACTACACGCCAGTGAGTATCGCGATTCCATATCCGCATGACAGCTTCGGATATCGACCAATACGAATAATAATGTCGCCAAACGAGAAATCACAAAATGGTTCAAATGGCTCTAAGCACTATGGGACTTAATATCTACTGTCATCAGTCCCCTAGACTTAGAACTACTTAAACCTAACTAACCTAAGGACAGCATACACATCCATGCCCGAGGCAGTATTCGAACCTGCGACCGTAGCAGCCGCTTGGTTCCGGACTGAAGAGCCTAGATTCGTTCGACCACAGCGGCCGGCTGAGAAATCACAGTCTCACTAAGTCACCATCTTGTTGCAGTTGTGTTACTAGACGTTTCTCCTTCACACACCACATGCACAATCTTCCAAAAAAGCAAACAACATTCATACAGGCTGATACTTGCATAGAAGAAAACAGCAAACGCCCACTTTTAATAACGCTAATTATCCACATAAATTGCGCTTTTTCCGGTATATCGACAGGTTCATAATCACAGGGTTGTTCACGATGAGATACACGTTTTTATCGTTCTTTTCATTAGTTTTCACTTTACGTTCTCCCTCTGTGGTGAAAATTTCTTTTGTAGGGATGTCGTCGAAAAATCTTCGTCATTACGCAGTTATGCTGACTGCTTGTGTTCAAGCGGTAACGAAGACTATACGAACAATTTTTTTGTTGTACACAAAGGTCAGAAACAATACGAAAAGGTTGATATGTTCCTCGTTTGCTTTGATAAAATCGACCAAGTTAGTGATACAAAAATTGGATCTGTGACGGTAGTTAGGACCGACCCCGAGCCAAAGGCCGAGCAGTCTCGTGCACTTCATTTACGCTATGAGATACAACTGACACTGATTGTATCTGGCGGGCCACTTGAATTTGCGTCCACAACGGCCCGATTGTCTAATTTCAGTGTTAATTAACTCGGAAACTGTATAGGTACTCACATTGCGTAAACCACCACACACAGCAAAAAGTTTTGCCACATGGAAGGATATCTTTTCGACAGAATAGCGTGAAACAACATTCAGCTGCCTTTTTAGAATGAGAAATTCTCTGAGTAATCTTTCGAGGTCTACAAGCTGTAGATGGCGTTACTCTTATCTATTTCGTGCAGCTGCACTGCAATGGTATGGTTTCTGTATCCAAGTACGACTACACACCATGTCAGTTGGCCGTTTGTAGCATGCCACCTTCACGTGGTTTTAGTTTCAATGAGCAACAGTGTGCATAGTACCAATTCCTAAATTAATCATGGTTTATGGCATAAAAAGACATACGAAGAATAAACAATATTAAGTGTTCCCTGTAGTTTCGTGATCCGTCAAATATTTTACTTCTTTAGGCCGGTTTTAAAGAGAGTAATAAAATGAATCGATATTTATACAGTGCTTCCTGACGGTAAAAATGTCCTAACTGGGGACGGTAGCACGGGTCCGTGCCTCTTTACGTCTACGCAATCTGTGTACACTTCATGGCCTTTCTAAGACATAGTCTGGCAGTATTTCTCTCCATCTTTTTAAGTTCCATCAACCGTCTTACATATATTAAAGACCTTGGTGAATTGATGTGGCAGAAAATTGATTTGTATCCTGATCAGTACTGAAGATTGAAAGCCGAGTGCACTAGTCTTTGAGTGAAAGATGGTTCTCAGTATTCGTTTTCTAGAGGATACGTACTGGGCATAATATTTTTGTAGATGCGTTTTAACATTTAGCATTTACATATAACCTTTAGCATTCTTTTTGCCGTCTTCTACTTAGAGCTGCATCAACTACCATTTTTATTTCCCTAGCTCTTTTATGTGTGTTTGCTAGAAGAAGCAACTCCAGGGAATGTTTTCTACCTCATTTAATGTCTGCAAGTCTACGACTGTGATAACATTTTCCGAAACTTAAAGCCTCAATTTTTCGAGATGAGCTACCTTTTCTTGCTTGTTTATGTTATGATCGTGTCATTGCTTGCTCGATTTCCCCACTGTTGATTGGTACTAAGTATACTTATTTTTCTTGCATACATATACCTCTTGGTCTAGCTTTCTTCTGTAATTTTTTGTTCGCGGTATCATAATAATAATTTGTTTTTATCCACTACTTTTATTTACTTCTCTCCCCCTCTGAAACTGATGTTAAATGTTTGTGCCTGAATAATATGTAGTTACTTGAATGGAAATTTTTGGGCGAGAAAAGTAGCTTCCCCTAAATTTTTACACAATTATCTACCACTCTTCCAGACTTAAAATTAATTACTCCATCTGGAATAAAATCTCTGTGATTCTGCGGAATTCCGGTGATGGTCGACTCTGAAAATTCTTAAAATTATCAGATGCACAATCATATGTCGTGGGGAAGCCGTCTTGGGTGCTATGCAGGAGGGAAATCAGTGCTCAAGTTGTGTGTCAGTTTCGATAAAGTCCAAAATTTAATCTCTTAAAATAGAGCATAAACGACCGTGGTCAGGCTCTTCTGATTTCCAAGGATAGAAACTTCCATACGAGTTACGACACACCAACTAATGTTCCTAGCCACAAAAAAGGGAAAAGTTAAAATAACCAAAGAATTGAACGTGCCTTTCCCATTCGTGAACTTATAATTTTCCATAACCGATTTTCCTAGCTACATTTCAGTATACGTCCTCCTCTTGTGTGAGATGAAATGTTATCAAAATTAATCAAATTTCGTTCTGTATTGAAGATGGCAGCTTACAACAATACCACTAACTGAAATTCCTCTGCGGTCTTACTCCCCGCAATTCTAAATCCGAGGTAGTCAGTCCATTGTACACGTAATGTCCCATATTATATCCTCAGAGTTTTTATATCACTAGTCAGGGATAATCTGTGCTTCACATTCATTGTGAGTCTTTGAGCCATATAAATGACTTGCTCGATTGTGAATAAACATTTGTGCTATATGATAAAGTGTGATGCTACATACTTTCTTTCATCACACTTTCATTTTCGATGTACGTATACAACCTTAAACAAGGGTGTAGGTCTGTGACTCATTACCTGATGTTATTTTGTTCTTTTGTCTTAAGCGTCTGGTGTCCAAGAAACAAATTCCGATTTCACCAGCCATTTTAAAGCTTACCTTATAGTTCCCGCAACAATAGCCATTGTCATCAACACTTCGTTAGTCTTCCTCAGGAATACAGTTATGTTGCCTTATATCTGACTACTGTATACACTTGGGATCTCAATATTCTGACGTAGTTGTCAATGTTACGAGATTGCAGTCGACCGTCGTACGTAGCAAAATTTTGTGACCTACTTACCTTCAAATTCAGTTCGAAAGATATTGCTCTGGAAAATACTTCGAAGATTTTATTTGGCAGTACAGTGATCAGAACTGTTACATTTCCAACATTAGTTACTACCATAGCCACATTGGCTTCTCCGTTCACCTATTTTCAGATCTACAAATAATTTTGAGCTGTTGTAATCAGAGTAAGGCGAGCAAGAGGTTGAAACAGTGGACTCAAAATTCGGAACTCTCCTTTCTCTAGTACCTATACCTTCCTTATAAAGATTATTGCTAATTTAACCTTGGGTATACAGAGCATTTGAAAGATGTGTTTACACCTCACCATTCAGCTCCAAAGAACACTTAGAGACAAACATTTACATGGCAGTTTTAGTCGACCACTCCACCTTATTATCCTAATTATTGTTAGTACTAGCCAAAATCATACGATTTTCCATTATTTCTTCTTAAGTATAAGAGGGCATAAAAGTGTTTTCGTTCGAGGACGTTGCTGCAACACATATGCAACGTAGAGCGACTTCGACTGAAGATACAGCATAAGCAACGATATTGTGAGATTAGCGTGGCATTCATCTTCCTCGCGTGCTTGCGGTAAATGCGGTAACGTGAACTATGACGACGTTATTACCAAATGCGTCCAAGCAGGACAAAGCACAGTTATTCAGTTCTTGATTGCCGAAGGACAAACGCAAGTAAACAACCACGGGAGAATGGTGCAGCTGTCTGTCAAAGAGCACTGTCGTAGAATGATACACCTAGGGGCGCTACTGCTTCATGATAATGCACGTTCCCCTATCGCAGGTGTCCTAACGCAGAAGTTATGCCTACTTAAGTGGGAGACACTCGAGCCCTAGCCCTATAGTCCTGATCTCTCCCCAGGTTCCTTAAAAAAGGCCATGAAGGGTCGATGATTCCTGTCGGACGAGGATGTGCAGTTGGCAGTTACGGAATCCTCCACCCAGCAGAACGGTGTTTTACCAAACGGTATCAACAACCTGGTGCCTCGGTGGCATGGCTGCCTCAGTGCACATAGTGATTTTGCCTGATTGACATACCGTTGGTATATACGGCCTTCGAACGGAATCTTCTTGTTTGCCCCTTATAATCGATTAACGTTGTCCCGGCTGGGTCGGAGATTTTCTCCGCTCAGGGACTGGGTGTTGTGTTGTCATCATCATCATTTCATCCACATCGACGAGCAAGTCGCCGAATGGCGTCAAATGGAAAGACTTGCACCCAGCGAGAGGTCTACCCGACGGGAGGCACTAGTCACACGACATTTACATTTAACGCTGTACGCAATGATAAGTTTCCAAGGGTTAGTCAAAAGATTTGAACAATAAAATAAAAAATTGTTTACTTTTTGTTCGTTGCAGGAACATTCTGGCACACTCTGTGCCACAGGACTATGTCACACCACTACAAGAAGGAAAAGAAAATGTCGCAGCCCTTTGACGAAGTGGAATACCGTGCAATAATTCGTTTCCTACGTTTGAAGGGAACCACATCTGCGACGATAAATGCTGAGTTGGTGGAAGCGTACGGTAACAATTGTAACGGTGTCTGGAAGAATGGAGTGAGCGGGCGATTCTCTGTTTGAGGTTCGTGGAAGGCGCAGACAATGATGGCAGCTAAATGTTGATAAAAATTCTTTACTGTTAAACGTGAACGCATAGTAGTAAGCAGACGACAGGTGACATGCGTTGAACCTCGCACCTAGGCTCGCGAGTGTAGACATGCCACTGTAAGCGCTTCTTCAAGAGGCAACCCCGTAGCCAGTGACCTTCGCTACAAACGCACCAGAAGCGGCCGGCTGTTGTTGAGTCAGAATGCCGTGACAGCGTCCAGGTTCCAGTGGTCAGAACGAAACACACCAGTGACTAGCCCAGACGGCAGAGAGCAGTGATGTCTGGGTGATGAAACCTGGACCGATGGCTGGAACGTTGCATCTGGTGGCTTCATATGCCTGTCGCGCGGAGCTGGGAGGGTCTCAGACCAAAAGGCAGCAACTGGTGGTGTCGTGGAAATAACGGACGTGTAAAAACGACGTGTTGGCTAGGTCATCAGGTAGTAGTCCTGTGTTAATAGCCTCACTGCGTCGATGGTAACTGCAACAGGAGTGTGTCGGCGATCCCACGTCAGAGAGCAGTACATGGCGAGTATCGATGTATAAACGGGCTCTGACTATGACCTGCTCGGCTAGTCCGGGGATATACAGACCTTCAGCTGTCATCTAGGCGACAGACTGGGAAACCACTGAAAAAAATTCAAAAATGCTTACATCAAATGGAAATAACACGATGTGATATGCCTGAATTCTTCCAGTCTCTAATGGTCGTGGCACTTGATGTCCACTACAGTCGCAGGTTCTAATCCTGCCTCGGACATGGATGTGTGTGATGTCCTTAGGTTAGTTAGATTTAAGTAGTTCTAAGCTCTAGGGGACTGATGACCTCAGATGTTAAGTCCCATAGTGCTCAGAGCAATTTGAACCGTTTGAGCACTTGATGTGCAACGTATTGTAAAATTATCAGTATCTCGGAAAATAATAATTAGATTTGCATGAAACAAAGTTCGTTTTACAAACAGCACTGCAGAACTATTGAAATGCAAAAACAGAAATATCAGTTTTTAGGGCTGATTTAACAAATGTTTCACTTTAAGAAATACGAACACTAGTTCAGTGCAACGGGCGTGTTTGACAGTAGCGAATATAAACACGAGCTCCTGGCTCTTAAGGTATTCACTTTAGATCCCTTGTTCACTGGGCCTTTTGTTTTTCTTTTTTGGGCAATACAATAATTTCTCAAAATATGGAAAGCAAAGAGCTTGCATTAGAAGAGATTCTCAAAATATGGAAAGCAAAGAGCATGCATTAGAAGAGATTTGTCTCACAGTATCGAAGACGAAGAAATGTTCATCTAACTCTAAAGGTATGTATTTAGAGCGCATATTTATCAATAATTCTTGCTTCGAATGGTAGTTCCTGACATAAGTTGGAAACTACTTTGCCTTGTGATCCAACACAGTCACCAACCTAGACTTTGTCCTACGGGACATGGCTCTTGAATCACACGTGGCTCTTAAATCTCACTGTATACCAGACCAAAGGGGGCTTGTTAATGCTTTAGAAAAGTGCTTCCTCATATGTCAGTGGCATTGGAACTTCTCGAAGGCTGCTCAAGACCCTGAGAGCATCGTTATTGAGGAAGCTGTCGTTACGGCGTAATGCTGCGTCGTCCGGCTGCAGTTCGCACTCTGAGTATGGTACTGGGCTACTGCCGTTTGCATACCATAACCAAATGCGGCTCATCTTCCTTCACGTTCCCGGTGTCTTTCTGTCCTTTGTTTCTTCGTTTCTGAGATGCTGTTGTTCTGGTAGATTTAGGCTGTGGCTTATGCTATGTGTTTTTATTGAAATTATATTTCTTAAAACACTGGGAATTTTTTAATTGAAAACTCTTGGCTCTTGTTTAAATGGCGTGTGTAAACTTAAGGGTGAAAGAGGTTTTCCGTGAGCATTGTCTAGCCGATTCATGTTACCATCGCCTTGTTTCTAAAACTGTTATTACGTTTTCTTTGTCCATGTCAATAAAGTCACAGCGGCTAGGTGGCGCCGACGCTTCCAGTGGGGGTCGAACAGCCCTGAATGATGAGTAATGAAGTGGCACCCTATCCCTCTGTGAACAGCAGGGTGCTGAATAGAGGCTGAGGGTGTGCTACTCGAAAATTATGGATTAGTTTGCAGTATGATGAATTACGTTTCAAACATGACAAAGGTCGCTTTCCGCAGCTTATCACCCCCCCCCCCCCCACCCCCCGCCAGTTTTTTGTGCGCCGTACGCATTCACACTATCTGCTTCTTTGGGCTATCCAATTTTAACATCTCCCGCCCCCTTGTTATCTTGACATGACACCCATTCAATTGTTCTTCTTTCCTCAGATGAAAAAACCTTCGCGGCGTTGTAGCCATATGCAGACTGACGTCGAGGTGATTTTAAACGTGGAATTTTTTCTGACCAGCCAAATGCAGACTTCTTCAACCAAAGTAACAAGAGCTATTAGTTATTATTAGAAAAAAGATCACTTTCAAATAATCTCTGATCCCGAGGACACTTACTGCGGACGGAAGGAGAATTTGTATCAGACTACCC
Organism: Schistocerca serialis cubense; assembly: GCF_023864345.2. Classification (NCBI taxonomy): domain Eukaryota; kingdom Metazoa; phylum Arthropoda; class Insecta; order Orthoptera; family Acrididae; genus Schistocerca; species Schistocerca serialis. The sequence continues at coordinate 1,004,713,317 of NC_064638.1, read as the reverse complement.
GCTAGACGTGTTGTTAAAATATGCGTCCATCGCTTCACGTGGTATTCTCTTGTGCTCTAAGAAATACGCAGTACTTGATACACTGTGCTAAAATTGTCATTTCGTTTAAAAAGCTTTATAAAACTGTCAAAGATGTCGTAAAATTCTGCCAGTGTATTCCAGTAAGCACTTTAAAATTCTTTCTGAAAAAAGAATTATCTAAAATTAACCCCCCATGAACCATGGACCTTGCCTTTGGTGAGGAGGCTTGCGTGCCTCAGCGATACAGATAGCCATACCATAGGTGCAACCACAACGGGGCTGTTGAGAGGCCAGACAAACGTGTGGTTCCTGAAGAGGGGCATCAGCCTTTTCAGTAGTTGCAGGGGCAACAGTCTGGATGATCGACTGATCTGGCCTTGTAACACTAACCAAAACGGACTTGAATTTAATTGATGAAAGGAGAAAATATAAAAATGCAGTAAATGAAGCAGGCAAAAAGGAATACAAACATCTCAAAAGTGAGATCGACAGGAAGTGCAAAATGGCTAAGCAGGGATGGCTAGAGGACAAATGTAAGGATGTAGAGGCTTATCTCACTAGGAGTAAGATAGATACCGCCTACAGTAAAATTAAAGAGACCTTTGGAGAAAAGAGAACCACTTGCATGAATATCAAGATCTCAGATGGAAACCCAGTTCTAAGAAAAGAAGGGAAAGCAGAAAGGCGGAAGGAATACATAGAGGTTCTATACAAGGATGATGTTCTTGAAGACAATATTATGGAAATGGAAGAGGAGGTAGATGAAGATGAAATGGAGATATGATACTGCGTGAAGAGTTTCACATGGCACTAAAAGACCTAAGTCGAAACAAGGCCCTGGGAGTAGACAACATGCCATTAGAACTACTGATAGCCTTGGGAGAGGCAGCCCTGACTAAAGGGTTGGGATGGGTTGGGTTATTTTGGGGGCGGTGACCAGACAGAAAGTTCATCGGCCTTATCGGATTCGGGAAGGACTGGGAGGGAAGTCGGCCGTGCCCTTTCTAAGGAACCATCCCGGCATTTGCCTGGATCGATTTGGGGAAATCACGGAAAACCTAAACCAGGATGGCCGGACACGAGATTGAACCGTCGTCCTCCCGAATGCGAGTCCAGTGTGCTAACCACTGCGCCACCTCGCTTGGTGCAGCCCTGACTAAACTCTACCATCTGGTGAGCAAGATGTAAGAGACTGGCGCAATATCCACAGATTTCAAGAAGAATATAGTAATTCCAAGCCGGCCGGAGTGACCGAGCGATTCTAGGCGCTACAGTCTGGAACCGCGCGATCCCTACGGTAGCAGGTTCGAATACTGCCTCGGGGATAGATGTGTGTGATTAGGTTAGTTAGGTTTAAGTAGTTCCAAGTTCTAGGGGACGGATGACCTGAGAAGTTAAGTCCCATTGTGCTCAGATCAATTTGAATCATAATAATTCCAATCCCAAAGAAAGCAGGTGTTGACAGATGTGAAAATTACCGAACTATCAGTTTAATAAGCCACGGCTGCAAAATACTAACACGAATTCTTTACAGACGAATGGAAAAACTGGTAGAATCCGACCTCAGGGAAGAACAGTTTGGATTCCGTAGAAATGTCGAAACACGTGAGGCAATACTGATCCCACGACGTATCTTAGAAAATAGGTTAACGAAAGGCAAACCTACGTTTCTAGCATTTGTAGACTTAGAGAAAGCTTTTGAAAATGTTGACTGGAATACTCTCTTTCAAATTCTGAAGGTGGAAGGGGTAAAATACAGGGAGCGAAAGGCTATTTAAAATTTGAACAGAAACCAGGCAGGAATTAGAGTTGATGGGCATGAAAGGGAAGCAGTGGTTGGAAAGGGAGTGAGACATGGTTGTAGCCTATCCCCCAAGGTTATTTAATCTGTATATTGAGTAAGCGGTAAAGGAAACAAAAGAAAAATTCGGAGTAGGAATTAAAATCCATGGAGAATAAATAAAAACTTTGAGTTTCGCCGATGAAACTGTAATTCTGTCAGGGACAGCAAAGGGCCTGGAAGAGCAGCTGAACGGATTAGAGAGTGTCTTGAAAGGAGGATATAAGACGAACATCAATAAAAGCAAAACGAGGATAATGGAATGTAGTCGAATTAGACTGGGTGATGTTGAGGGAATTAGATTGGGAAATGAGTCGCTTAAAGCAGTAAATGAGTTTTGCTACGTGGGGAGCAAAATAACTGATGATGGTCGAAGTAGAGAGGATATAAAATGTAGACTGGCAATGGCAAGGAAAGCATTTCTGAAGAAGAGAAATTTGTTAACATCGAATATAGATTTAAATGTCAGGAAGTCGTTTATGAAAGTATTTGTATGGAGTGTAGCAATGTATGAAAGTGAAACATGGAAGATAAATAGTTTGGATAAGAAGAGAATAGAAACTTTCGATATTTGGTGCTACAGAAGAATGCTAAAGATTAGATGGTTTGGTCGCATAAGTAATGAGAAGGTATTGAATAGAATTGGGCAGAAGAGAAATTTGTGGCACAACTTGACTAGAGGAAGGGATCGGTTGGTCGGACATGTTCTGAGGCATCAAGAGATTACCAATTTAGTATTGGAGGGCAGTGTGGAGGGTAAGAATCGTAGAGGGAGACCAAGAGATGAATACACTAAGCAGATTCAGAGGGATGTAGGTTGCAGTAGGTACTGGGAGATGAAGAAAGTAGCACAGGACAGAGTAGCATGGAGAGCTGCATCAAACCAGTCCCTGGACTGAAGACCACAACAACAACAACAAAATTAAAAATTAAAAATCGGTTTCATCAGTAAAGGAAGGAATATTATGATTTAACGATGCAGCGAAGGCGTGCTCATTCCAGACGAAGAGGAACTCAGATTGGACGATTTAAGCGGAAGGAAATAGCCCGGGTCCTTTTTCCAATGCAACCTTAAACCGCCGTACTCCCAAATGCGAGTCCAGAGCGTTAACCGTTACGCCATTGTTCGATTTTCTTTCTTGTTCATTGAGAGCAATGACAATTTTTACTGATCCATAACAAAGACGTATGCCTCACATCTCATAAATAGAAGAACTGTACCTTGTTTCAATGTTACATAAAGTTTTCTTCATTGTAAAATATTTGTAACAAGTTCCTCTCTGTAGGAAACTCCTGAAAACGTTTTTGCTTACTCCAATAATCACATACTTCATTTGGATTTCGTAATTTTCAACACAACGTACAGGGTCCTTGGAAGCATTATGTTAGTGGCATCTTGTTACATGAAGAACCAAACAATTCATACCTAGAACGGTAGGATCTTTCTTAAAATGAAAGATTCCGACTTTCGTAGAACGCTGGGGCACTCAACAAGATGAAATTCGGCGCTGTGCTCTTACAGAATACATGCGCATGATTTGTGGGACAACAAAGTGTTCTCTAGATCTGAATAGTGCCGTTGCCGGTGGAGGTGATATACTAACTCTTCGATAGCGATATGCACATATAGAGATGGTGGTAGTATCGCGCACACAAGGTATATAAGAGCAGTGCATCAGAGGAGCTATTTGCATTCAGGTGATTCATGTGGAGAGGTTTCCGACGTGATTACGGGCGCCCGACGGAAATTAACAGACTTTGAACTCAGAATGGTAGCTGGAGATAGACACATGGGACATTCCATTTCGGAAATTCAGTATTTCTGGATCCACAGTTCAGGAGTGTACAGAGAAAACCAAATTTCAGTCACTACCACTCACAATGCACAGCGCAGCGATCGACAGTCTTCATTTTACGACCGAGAGCAGCGGCGTCACTGCACGAAATAAACGAAGAAATCTCCGTGGGACCTACGACAAACGTTTCCGTTAGGACGGTGCGGCGAAATTTGGCGTTAATGGGATATAGCAGACGACTGATACGAGTGCTTTTTCTAACTGCACGACATCGCCTCTAACGCCTCTCCTAGGCTCTGACCATATCGGTTAGATCCTAGACGATTGGAAAACCGTGGCCTGGTCAGATGAGTCCCGATTTCAGTCGGTACGAGTTGATGACAGCGTTCGAGTGTGGCGCAGATCCGCACAAAAACATGGAACCATGTTGTGAACAACGCACTGTGCAAGCTGGTGGTGGCTCCATAATGATGTGGACTGCGTTTACATGGAATGGACTGGGTCCACTGGTCCAATTGAACTGATCATTGACTAGAAAGGATTATGTTTGTCTACTTGGGGAGCATTTGCAGCTATTCATGGTTTCCATGTTTCCAAAAAACCATGTTATGTAACTGGGCTACAATTGTTCGCGACTTGTTTCAAGAACGTTGTTTACAATACGAACGAGTTTTTTGGCCATCCAGAACGCCCGACATGAACCCTATCGAACTTTTATGGGGCATAATCAAGAGGTCAGATCGACCGCAACATCCTGCACCGGCAACACATTCGCAATTATGGACGACTATAGGGGCAGCATGGCTCGCTAATTCTGCAGAGGACTTCCAACGACTTGTTATTTCCACGACACGTCGAGTTGCTGCATTACGCCGGCAAAAACGATGTTCGACACGATATTAGGAGGTGTCCCACGATTTTTTTCATCTCAGTGTAAGGTATCTGGTTTGATTTACCCTTGTGGGATAGACGATAATATTTTAACCACATTAAACAGAGACATTTTGCTGTGTAAACACGCCCTCAGCATACACATTCTACGATAATCATCACTGTGGACGCGTTGTGCAATGGTTTCTTAAAGGTCTCATAGTCTTTATTTTCAAAGTAGAGTCAAACTGACGTATTGTAAAAATAAGTCGTTATATTTAGATTTAGTCGATCGCCTGCAGTTGCCTGAGGTGACGTATGTTTCGTTATCCAACTCTCATGTAGTGCTTGTGCCACAGTATCTCTAAACTTAGACATCTGAGGACGGACGATGGTCATGATTCTACTGACTCCAGTTGTTGCTCCAAACGTAGCGTCTTCTGGTATATAGCAATCACAGATTTTGCTGCGTTCTTCGAGTTTAGATCTTCCATGAAAATACCTAAGTGTAGTGTCTACAAATGCGGTACCATTTAGACCCCCTATATTGAAGCAGACTTGCACTTTTCGAGCTTGGCGCCATCGATAGATTGATTAGCCATCCTTAGGCTATTACAGAAAAGATGGGCATTAAACTCAGAAAGGCCGTCAAGAACTTATTACGGTATTTGTGTTATGTCAACTGAAAATGCCAACTCTGAACATTTGCTTAAGATCTCAAAAATGCAGAACAAATGTGGTTAAAAGTGAAAGAATTTATTAACAGCGGTCTAGATAAATAACTGTGAAGTTATAAAAAACGGCAAACGCCCACATTGGTTTAACGGTATCTCAGGAAATATGAGGGAACAGACACTCTCGCCATAAAAGAGTCTTTAGGAAAGCTGATAGAGATAACTTAATAGCAACTCTATATTCGTAAGAAGTATCTTGCGTCATGCCTACATTAATTTTCATAGACACACCCTATCGAAAGCTCTATTACAGAATCATACGAAGTTCTGGTCATGGATGTGTGTGATGTCCTTAGGTTAGTTAGGTTTAGGTAGTTCTAAGTTCTAGGGGACTGATGACCTCAGAAGTTAAGTCCCGTAGCGCTCAGAGCCATTTGAACCATTTTTTTGACCACACGTAAAATCAATCTCAATGTCACATGGATCCATCCGTTGTTGAAATTGGACACACGAAATAGAAAGCAGAAGTATTCAGTTCAGCTTTTGTAAATGTATCCGGATACTGCCATACCCATGTGCGGTTTTCACAGACTGGATTAGCAGTCAGGGACTCGTATTGTTAGCCAATCATTGTTTTTGTCGTTGTTGTGGTCTGCAATCCAGGGACTGGTTTCATACAGCTCTCCATGCTACTCTATCCTGTGCAAGTTTCTTCTTCTCCGAGTAACTAAAACAACCTACATCCTTCTGATTCTGCTTAGTATATTCATCTCTTGGTCGCCCTCTATGATTTTTACGCTCCAAGCTTCCCTCCAGTACTAAGTTGGTGATCTCTTGATGACTCAGAACGTGAGTTGTCAGCCGATCCCTCCTTCTAGTCAAGTTGTGCCACAAATTCCTTTTCTCCCCAATTCTGTTCGGCACCTCATCATTAGTTTCGTGATTTACCAGTCTAATCTAACAGAATTTTTCTATAGCATCACATTTCGAGAGCTTCTATTCTCTTCTTGTCTGAACTATTTATCACCATGTTTCACTTCCCTACATGGCTATACTCCATACAAATACTTTCAGAAAGGATTCCCTGACACTTAAATCAATACTCGATGTTAACCAATTTCTCTTCTTCAGAAACACTTTCTTTGCCATAGCCAGTCTACATTTTATATCCTCCCTACTTCGACCATCATCAATTATTTTGCATCCTAAATAACAGACCTCACCTACCACTTTAAGTGTCTCATTTCCTTATCTAATTTCATCAGCATCACCTGATTTAATTCGACTACATTCCATTATCCTCGTTTTACTCTTGTTGATGTTCATCTTATATCCTCCTTTAGACACTGTCCATTCCGTTCAACTGCTCTTCCAAGTCCTTTCCTGTCTCTGACAGAATTACAATGTCGTCGCAAATCTCACACTTTTTATTTTTTCTCCCTGGATTTTAATTCCTACGCGAAATTTTTCTTTTGTTTCCTTTACTGCTTGCTCAATATACAGATTGAATTGCATCGGGGATAAGCTACAAACCTGTCTCCCTCCCTTCTCAACCACTGCTTCCCTTTCGTGCCCCTCGACTCTTATAACTCCCATCTGTTTTTTGTGCAAATTGTAAATAGCCTTTCGTTCCCTGTATTTTACCCCTGCCACCTTCAGAATTTGAAAGAGGGTATTCCAGTCAACATTGTCAACAGCTTTCTCCATGCTATAAACGTAGGTTGACTTTCCTCAACCTAACTTCAGTGAGAAGTCGTAGAGCCAGTAATCATTGTAGTAATACTTAAATAGTGTATTTTTTGGCAAACATACACTTTTTAAATGTTAGAATGCCTGTTGACATTAACGAAATAAAAGTAGGGTAATTTGGAATGTCAGTAGTGCTGGTTACAGCATTCAAGTGCGAGTCGTTTATGAGATATCGTATTTTAGAATATTCCACACCGACGCTTGTGCAATACTTGTGGTAGGACACACTAAAGAACAACGTAAGTGCATACAGTAGTTATGTAGATTCCGACCAGTAACGAGACAAATGACTATCAAATGTTGTGTTCAAAATTACCACCTGCAGCGGCAATACACTCTTCGAATCTTGTACGGAACGACTGCTGCACGCGTGCTAGTATTTCAGTGGACATGTCCGAACAGGCTGCTGTAATCTGTCGTTGCATATCATTGCGTGTAGTTACGTCCTTACACCCAGCGTCTTCCAGCTTTCTCCATAGAGAAAACGTCTACAGGCGACAAATCCGTGGAATAGGCCGGCCAAAGAACAGGTGCATTGCGTCCAATCCAATAATTCGGAAACAGTTCGTTGAAGACATGCTGTAGTACTTCGGGTACTATGGGCTGGACAGCCATCGTGTTGGTACCACAGATTCTAGGTTGCAGAGGAACTCTTGTAACGTCCGTCGAAGATGATCTCTTATGAGGCAGCGATACTTGTACATGTTCGATGTACCGTCTGTGAAAAACGAGTCTGTCAGCTGAAGATTCACTGTCCCACAGTACACATTTAATTTCTATGGACGCTAACGTCCCACCCGACTAAGTCAACGAGGATCGCCAACAGACCAATGTTTTCGCTGTTTGTTTGATTGTAATTGGTAAATGCTATTTAATCATTAAACAAGATACGTGATACATCTGTCTTAATGCACATGTACAGAAGTTAGCACGATTGCCGTAATCGTTTACACACAGCTCTTGACGGTGGGAGATGATATAGGGATGGAACCTATGTCGATGGTCAATATGGAGGACACTTGCCTGAGTCATGCCACTTCCTAATGCGATTCCGGAGGAGCTAACGTGCGGATCAAATGCAACAGCAGCAAGAACATTGATTTCCCCCTCTCCTCACTAGGTGTCTGCCATTTCACGTAACTGGTTGAAGAGGTATGCAAATAACTGCCGAGACGGCTGACGTCTATTCGGATATCTTGCCGGATACACCGAACAAGAACAAACTGCGTTCTTTCTACACCCTCCATTCACCATGATCATGTCGGCTTTTTTTGCATTGGTAAAGCCCATCGTCCACTAACAACCTACCGACTGGACTGTCACATAATCACAGAGTAAGTCAACATAACAGCTTCATACCTAGTAACTACGCAGGTTGAATGGCAAGAACAAGTGTCGATGTCTAAACTTTTCAAAATGAACGACTCGCACAGGAATCCTGCAACAAACTCCACTGACATTACAGTTCACCTATTTTTAGTTCGTTAATGTTAATATGCTTTGTTTCATTGAAAAAGGGTATGTTTGCACATAAAATACACTTTCTAAGTATTATTACAATCTGTTGATTGGCTAAATGTATGAGCTCCCTTATATACCTGGTGAGCCAGCTAAGTCGTAACACCCCTTGTATCTCCCCAACCGTAATAGATACAAAGATGCCGTTTGGACAGTGAATTTCAGGGACAAGGGCTACTTCAATTTATCACATTTAATGTTTGTGATATTTTTTATTACCGAGATATGAGGCCATCTTCAGTCTTTTAAATGGAACCATATGTTATATTTTAGCGTCAGTTGATGGACTTAAAGAGACGGTTGTAAATATGTGTATATCATAATATTTAGGAGAATAGTTTTTGAGACACAGATATGTTCCCGTATCGTATTCGTCCTTCGAAGCGGCGTTGTCCAATGCAACCTTTCCTGTTGTGTAGAGTACATGGTAAACGTCGCGAGTCCGTCCTTACACAAACACGCCCATTTACCCGACAATAGTAATACATACTGCGATATTTTCCGCAAAAATTAACTAATGATGTCGCGCAAATATTATTCAGTTATTTGACAACTGTGATTCCAAAATAGTAGACAACGTACACTATTAAAATACTACAAGATGTTAATACATTTTAAGTAACAGAAATACAAATGTAAATGAGGACGCCGTTTTTGGTCAATTATTTCGTACGTATTTGTTTTTTATTTGAAAATATTTACTATTGATCACAATACGAAGCAAATACACACAAATATGCAAAATACATACCATACATGATACAAAACTTTACTGAAGCATGTGCTCAAAATGCTTCCCCTCTGCTGCAATGGGCATTTGTAGTCGCCGTTCGAATGATATGAGAACGGCTGCGGGAGTGTCACGTGAGATATCAGCGCACGCTTCGATGATACGTTGCTTCATATCATCTGGCGTAGTTGGTATTTGAGCATACAGTTTTGTTTGATTGCTTCCCACAGAAAAAAATCAAGAGTGGTCAAATCAGGAGACCGGGCTGGCCACTTCTCTTCAACACGTCGTCCTATGCAACAATCCAGGGACTTTTCATTTAACAGCTCCGTAGCCACACGGGAAGAGTTAGCAGGACGTCCGTCATGTTGGAACCACATGCACTGATGCGTAGTTAGTGGTACCTCTTCCAAAAAAATGGACAGATCTTTTATGTACTGTGAATATGGCTTCACTACTGTAGAGTCAAATAAACATTTCAGTTATGTTTTAGTCACGCTCCTCAGGACAATTATGTCGGAATATAGAAAAATTTCATTGTGATCACGTCTCTTGATCTTGGTGTTTCACTTTGTCCAAACGATAGTGTACAATATACAGTCATCGAAGCTGTAAGGACATGTGTGGTTTCAGTGAAATGCAACTGTAGAAGCAAATATGTTTCTCAGGTATGGTGGAGGGGAGGGAGAGGATGGGAGGGAACGTGATACCGGGAGCCCTTAAAAGAATCACTTTCCTTATAGTTCATTATCAGATGAATCAGTTGTGATACCTACAAAAGAAATCTGTTGAATGGGATTACTTAAACTGAAACCGGAGGTTCTTAGAAACTGGGCAGCATTACACACCGATGAGACATAAGTGTAAAACGAGGAGAAGTAAATATCATGCTATGTCTGAATATTATTAGTTCTTGTTAATACATAAAATACGAAATGAGAGTGTGCTGGATGGAACTGAAGTGATAGAAATCTGTGTGGTAAGACATTACCAAAAGATGGAACAAGGTAGCAGGAAATTTATTGCCGTACATAGAAATTTCTGGTCGTGTATGGAGTAAAATTTTAATAAAACTGTGATAACGATGAATGATCAGTGTTATAATAAAACCAGTTGTGGATGACATTAGTTGCACTGATTTTTCACAGGTGGCAAGATCGGTATAAGAATGAAACAAGGATTAAAGATTCCTTCAGACCAGCTGAAAGACAGAAGATTGTATGTAAATGAAAAACATAACATAAGTAGAATTCAGGGGTTTGGATAGGCCCAGATGCAAATAGTAGTTCAAAAAGGTCCATCGGATTTCACAAGAGTATATATTCTACATGAATGAAGGCGTGAGTTTTAAATTAAGGACAGAAAGTAAAAGTTTACCGCGGTGCCAATTGTACGCTGCCGGTTAGTGTGGTTGCTGGTAGGGGCTTCCAGGTTAAAGCTGCAAGCCGTTGCTCCCTTTAATCGTTTATTTGACTCTACAGTAGTGAAGCCATATTCACAGTACATAAAAGATCTGTCCATTTTTTTGGAAGAGGTACCACTAACTACGTTGCTAAGTGAAGCTACTCATGTAGCACCACAATAAAATTAAAACAATGAGTAGTAGAGGGAGTATGAATGAGAACAGTGGCGTATTTAAGTTTACAAAATAATGACAAGTTTTATTAAAACTTTAGTAACTAGAACTAACTGATACATCTTACACAAAAATGGCAAACACAGATAAGGAATTGTGTGTGATAGGCAAAGCATAGATTGGGTGGAAGCTACACAACTTCTCCCCTGAATTAGTCCCTTTTACAGCCCTATCTGGGTTTGTTAACATGAATCTACTGTGAGGCGGGACACTATTCAAATTGAATCAACTACGATCAGCTCTACCACAAACTATGGTTCACCGGAGAACAGGGAGCTGTGAACATCAATTAACAACTCTACGCCCGTGCAGTAGTACTTTACCCTTTGACCTTGCTTCAAGCGGCAGCAGAAAATGGCGTGATGTGGGCGAGGCGTCCATAAATATATGCGAACTATGCGGTCTGGCGTTCTTATTATCAGAACATGGAAAACGTCGCTATCAGAGCCCTGAAATCCTGGCAGATTTCAGTGTGAGATGCACTCGTTCGCTGATCCGCCCAAACCAATTTCACACATGCATTACGTTGTATACTGGAATTGTCAAACGTCAGATGTACGACTGAGGCCCAATAACTTCACTCTCATGACACACGATATGTCCGACATGATATGCAGTTCCACTGTTGGTACAGTTGGATACTGCCACAGGCTCTTAGTCCACCACAAAAAGCAGACCCTAAGTCTCATCCGCTTTGGAAATACTTGAAGTTTTCCACCACGCGAGGATAGAAAACAAAGACCACTTTCCAGCAAGCTCCGGTACAGGAGTCGAATTAGGAAAACGAAAACCGTCCCAACGTTGGATAAACCAATCGTAATTTATTCCGCCTACTGAATCTCTCCTCCTGACTGTTGCTCTGTTAGCCTGGTAGCCCATCCAGACACAGCACTGGGTTTTCTACACTGGAGGACCAATCCTCTACTTTACATATCCTGAGAGGGGAGAATCACTGACTCCAAATCTGAGAAAAGAAGAGTTCACAATAGGTAGGCGTCGTTCACAGGTAATCATGACCATGTTTTGGCAAAAAAACGTGTACCTAGCCAGCACCACAGTCCCTCATTTATGGAGTGATCGAATCTTTCTGGACCAACCATTCCAATTTCTGAAATAAGGCTGGTAATGTAACCAGACACTGGTGCCTGTGAAATATATGTTTTTGCCTCTCACTAAAAAACATGGCGACTTCCTGGTGTCAGGAGGAGGTTGCAATCTTACCTTCAATATACGCCAGCTGCTCTGGCTGTATCATCTCAGGGTCTAACATGAAAATGCGTGGAGTTTTATGATCTTCACCGTTTGCACAAAATCTCAGTCTCTCTCTTAAATGGCTTCCTCCACCCGCTTTAAGCCGTCTAGCCTTTTTCCCTGATGGACTGGCGCCTGCCCCAGGTAAAATGTTTTGTGAACCACTTGCTTCCGTCCGACCCTAAGTGGAAGGAGGAGAGGGCTTCAGCGAGAAGTCCCTCTGCAGGTAAGAACCACTCAACACTATTTCCCAGAATCACTTGCATGGTCAGGTCGCTGCACTTTCATGGTCCCCATTCATCTTGTTCCGTGTTCTCGGTCGCCTCAGTTATGGCCCCCCTTCCAACACCCAGGTACAAGCTTGATCGGGTTACACATTTGCATTTACAAGAACATACTGCCCACAACTTCTTAATGTAGAAAACGTTGTTAACCACGCATAGCAAATGTAGTACCGGGGATCACTGAGATCATACCATAAAATATGAATGTTAATCTGACTTACAATGTTGCTAAAGTGAGAGAGTTGCAGTCCACCTCTTTATGACCCCCACTTGCTCGAAGCGATCGTTCATTGCATACACGACTTACGTCGATAACACAGCCACAAAAGGATTTCAGCATTCTCTGTTTCAACAGGGGAAAGTCGGCTGCAACAGTACAGAGTAATTTCTGTGGAGAGAGTGGTGCTGGACCTTTCACAGCTTGAAGAATTTGGCTAGGAGACCAGCAGGTGCAATTGTGAGAACATGTATTAAATTCCAGTTTTCTACAGGATGGAGCGTCACTGCATTGTCATCTGCATGTTAGAATAGTTGTTAACAATAAGCTGTCTGGTATGGGCTGCCTCCTCTTCCAAACTTCTTTAGTGATTTGCGACACCACATAGCAACAGCATTCAGTGAAGTAAGGCCACACATATCGCAAAGGTAACGGACGTGTATGACTATCGCATTGTAAGCGTACAAGTGTACATGGTGGTCGATACTGCTGAACTGAGATTGCGAGATCATTTGTGTCAGTGTTCACATACGTGTATGGCTCAGAGTTGAATCGCTGAAGACTAGGTGTAAGGTAAGTTATAGGTCAAAGAAAATTCGGCTCGGTTCGGACTGTTCAGGTGATTTACGTTGGAGATATTCCAGGGGCGTCGGATGACTGCGCATGACATCAGAGCAGGCAGGCGCTCAAAGCCTGCAGAGCAGCTATGGAGCTTTCCATGACAAAGTTCAGTGATCGTGAGGTTTAGTAGCTAAAGAGTTTTCTTAGCAAAGAGACTTTTTTTTCCTTTGGGAACGGTAAGAAGAGTCAAGACATGTTATTATCTGGTTGTATGTAGTTAGTAACGATTGGAAGTTAAACTGATTTGTAATTTGTATAATAAACCCTGTTTGTGAGCCTATCAGCTTCTGATACTATAAGATAGTAGCCATTTCGCAGGAAAAGTCTTGCGGAAGGCGGGGTCTCTCCGAAGTGAACAACAACAGAACTTCAAGAAGAAGAGAACCATCGCAGTATGGCTGTTTGCGGTGTTTCTAGCGTAGGGCACATTTGTGAAAAGTAAACGAAAACTCTGATCCCAAACGTAATTATAAAAATACCCCAAGGTTTTATGCATATCCATGTAAAACATACACCGTTGCAAACTCAGATGTTTCGTCAGAAAAGAAGACTTTGTAGCCCTATACGTAAGATAAAATTATCGCAAATTTCTATCTTCATTCGAATAGGACGAATCTTTTTGAAACTCAATACAACCAGTATAACCAAAATTCAGCCGGAATCCCGCAACAAAATGAGTGATATCGCCAGTACAGATAACGCAGAGGTGTAGGGGATGGCTTGGCACGTGGTACCGGTGTTTTTAATGTTGAGAGTAAATATTTGTGGGACATTTCCCCGTGTGTGTTATGTTTTACGAGTTGCTGTGGCCCTCTAACTACCGTGCTGCTAAGGTCTGACAATTTGCTGCTTATCTCTGTCGTACATACATCGGGCGGGAGAGGTCCGACGTAATGCTGTACGCCACAGTGTAACATATATTGTGCTACACACTGGTGGCTGCTAGGCCTGTAATTCTGCAGATATCACGTCAAGATATCCCCGGCATAGCCTTCCAGCATGGCCAGGAACACCAGCTGACACGCTACCTATGTATCTCCACAGCCACTTCGTGTGAGCCGGCCGTTATGGCCGAGCGGTTCTAGGCACTTCAGCCCGGACCCGCGCTGCTGCTACGGTCGCAGGTTCGAATCCTGCCTCGGGAATGGATGTGTGTGATGCCCTTAGGTTAGTTAGGTTTAAGTAGTTCTAACTCTGGGGGACTGATGACCTCAGATGTTAAGCCCCATAGTGCTCAGAGCAATTTGAACCATTTGAATTTCGTGTGATTCACCAATACCAGGTGGCTTTTGGCAGATACGATGTTGATTATACATACTGTGAGTAATACCCAATATTCCGACTTAGTTTTAAATACTGCTTTGATGCTAAATTATGCATTGAATGTCGTGGTTGTACATGAGAGCTTTCTTAAAGGCTTCCAAACATCTGTACTTCAAAACAGTATTTGAAACACTATTTTGTAATGCAGGTATTTGAAGCCTTAACGAAGCACCCACTTACGTGCACGACATTGCGGACACACTTTAGAATTACAACGGGTATTATTATCAGAACGATTTTAAAGATTACTGAACGGTAGTCGGAGGGTCGTGAGGTCGAATCCGCATGACGAATTTTTTTTCTTTTTTTCAATTTTCGTGTTACTTAATCTCCAAATAACCCCAAATAATGCTCACTATATCGTATTTATTAAAATTTTAAGAAAAGGCGTGAAAAGGGAAGGTAAAAATACATTTGAAACAGTATATAAATTTACAGAAAGAGATTGCGATGCCCGAAAACTTCACATATAAAATTAGATACTTTTGTTATCTTATAGTTGATGATTGAGGGCTGTTGGGACGATATTCATCGTAAGCACAGGGGAAGCAATAGTTTTCACGGCATCTACCAGAAGATGTAAACGACGCATTTGTACAATTACACAGTGGTTTAAAAATTGCTATAGAAAAAGAAACTTGGTTTACATTCTTCAAAAGTTCTGTCTCATCGCATGTTTTGCAGAAAAACACGCATAACGCATCATTTCGCCAAATATTGGTGACGATAGCTGCTGACATACAATGGAATGTATTTCTATGCAGTCTTCTACAAGCTCAAAATGAAACTAACGGATATGAAGACCTGTACGACTTAATTATAAACCAATCTTGCAATGTCATTGCAGAGTCCCCGTGGATGCTGTAGCCTCAGGTTTGCCTCTGCCTTTGCTTTCCGTGCATTCTACGAAAATAATAATAAATACCACATATTGAGCATTACTTCAGTTTATTTTGCTGTGTAAGTGACGTAAAAGTTGATAAAAACAGTTTCCATATAATGACTCTGTCCCAAGACCCTCGGATTATCGTTTGTAATCTTCCCCCTGCGCCAATCACTGCTTGAAAAGTCCAGAATGCTATTTCTATTTATTTATCTATTTATCCTAGCGCTCGGTCATCTAGAGCTCCCATTCCTGTGTGCTTCATTTCTTGCCAAGCCCTGTATACACCACAAATTTGGACGAAATTGGCGATGACGGGCAGGCGTGGTCCTCTTGTTAGAGGGACTGGTTCAATGGCATGATAATCAAGGATGGCGCCAAATCAGCAAGCCGTCTTCTCGCTGCAGGCAAGAGGCCGCTGTGAACAGGAGACAGGGCCACAGCTAGCATCACTGGTGTCCACGATATGGAGACGAGAGCGGCCGTGTCGATTCTTGATAGGAGCAGCAGAACGAGGTAGGCTACACGAGGAAGACGCCAGACGGCCAGTAGCCAACTCCATAATCGACAGGATGGACATCGTCACACTGTAGCAGTAGTATTAGCAGTAATAGAGATGATCCTGTGGCTAGCGACAGTTCCCTCCCCCGCCTTTTTAATCAAGAACATCAGAATCACCGATACGATATCGCAGTTAGAATATTCGGTGATTGCAGACGCCATTGAGGAGCGAATCTCGCTCACAAGGATCGATAACCCGGCAGGAGGGTACCGCGACCCTATCGGGTTTCTAAGGACATGCCTTCCTGCCGTGGAAACGGAGCTCCTCAAGGCAGTCAGTGATCTGCAACATCCCACCATTAACACATTGACTGCCACTGAGTCAATGTTGGCTCGCAGTTACACGGGTTCTGACGCTACTTGAGCCATATTTGGTTCACGTACATATTTCACTGTGGGCCACGTGAGCCATAACTAGTTCACGTGCTATGTTTAGAGGCCTCATGAGCCTCAATGGGGTCACAGATAATGCGTTTCAACTACGGGTTTAAAAGTGGTGGCTCCACTAACACTCTCATATTCGTAGCACTCAATATTTTTGCAGTTGGTGCCATGGTGATTCCTAACTGCAACTGTTAGAGATACATGTAAACATAACGATGATATGGTGCCTGTAAAACGTAAAAATGGAGTGGAAGTTTTGAAACCCAAAGCAGTCTTGGACTACATGCCACCAAGTCCTTTATTGGTGTATCTGAGCAGATGAGCTCATACTCAATGACACTTTGGAGTACGGATAAATGATGCAGAAAGATAGCTTTTGACATCCATTTTGGAACATCTGTTGTAAATGCTCAAGTGCTGTACGACTTGGCAAACAATGGATCCAAGTTCCGTATATAGTATACAAATAATTCCTTTCACAAGAGCTCTTGACTCCATTATTAATGAATGACAGAGATCCACAAACACGAGCAACACTACAATCGTTCCACGAAGGTAACAAAAGAAAAGGTTCAAATGGCTCTGAGCACTATGGGACTTAACTTCTGAGTCATAAGTCCCCTAGAACATAGAACTACTACCTAAGGACATCACACGCACCCATGCCCGAGGCAGGATTCGAACCTGCGACATTAGCGGTCGCGCGGTTCCACACTGTAGCGCCCAGAACCGGTCGGCCACCTCGGCCGGCACGAAGATAACAGCCATCACCATGTGGCAGTAGAGGGATCAAAGTAAAGCAGTTGAAGAAGATTTTCGAGCTGTTGTGAGCGCCTACGGAGACCAGAAGAAAGAAACGATGCTGCTAAGAAAGTGAAGAGGGTGTGCGCTAAATGCAATAAATGTGCTAGTTTTATGCGCAAGCAGTGTTTTAGTGACATCCTTAAAGCGATCGTTATTCATGAACATAATTGTCAGAAAAAGTAAAAAAAATTGTTGAAACTGGCTCTGAGCACTATAGGACCTAACTGCTGAGGTCATCAGTCCCCTAGAACTTAGAACTACTGAAACCAAACTAACCTAAGGACAGCACACACATCCATGCCCGATGCAGAATTCGAACCTGCGACCGTAGATGTCGCGCGGTTCCATACTGTAGCGCCTAGAAACGCTCGGCCACACCAGCCGGCAAAAAAAGAATAAAATAAAATAAAAATAAAAAAATAAAATGTAAATAATACAGTATTATATGTAGCTAATATAATCAAAGAAACTAAGTGTTTGAATCATTTCTTAAAAAACGATTTTTAATACCCATTGTGGATTTAAATAATGTGAGCAACGTGTGGCTCATGTGGCCACAGATGATAATTGTGTTAAAATGTTGTTGTTGAGTTACGTGAGCCATATACGGCTCACGCCTGTTATCAGTCCAGATCAGTCACAAATTGACATTTAAGCAAGTAACTTAACGCTACGTGTTCAAAACGACATATGGTGCAAAAAATCAATTTGGCTTCAGAAATAATATTCGTCATTTCAGTACGGCATAGCAACGCATGGTCCAAATTTCATCATGGCAGTCAGTGTGTTAAATGCAGTCGTACTGTCAACCCCCCTCCCCCCCCCTCATCCCCCCGCACCCGCCACCTAGTTGCCTTTCGTATTAAAGAGAAAGGTTTCCATTTTTGAGGAGGGGCGGGGGGGGGGGGGGGGTGGCATGATAAAGCGGATCACGTCAATAGCCGTGTGGTTTCATAAACCAACCTGGGGTTCTATGCACGCTCGGTTTCCCGAGTTGGAAGTAAAAGTGTCAAAGAAAGCACTCAGCCTAATACCACACCTGGGCATCCATACACATGTCTATGATTCAGTAAATGAAGGTCTAGCTATATCAAGCTCCCTAAGGATCTAGCTAATAAGCAGACATGCATTAATGTCGAAAACAGAAACGATCAAGCCTGTTTTGCATAGTCCTGGCTTTCAAGAGAAATTACAGGAGCCGAAATCATTCTGAACGTTCCAGTGCGTACCACGTGGGTGATAATATTCGTGGGTGTTATAACTTTGATGATATCGAGTTACCTGTCAAGATCCTGGGCGTACCTAGACTTGAAGCGCAGAATACTGGAGTATCGGTTCGTGTTTACGGTCTTGAGAAGAAAAACAAGTCAGATGAGGAGGACAAGCATTTTTTCGTCGCCCACCTCCATTTCTTAAAAGTTGCCGGTGAGCGTGAAATGCATTTACACATGCTACTCGTCTCTGAAGGTGATGGTTATCATTATATTTTGGATCAAAGACAAGTCCCACCTTCTCGCATCCCAGATGAGTAAACAAAATGGTAAACAACTTATTTGCTTAAGGTGCCTCAATGCCTTATCCTAAAACAAATTATTAGCAGAGCATTTAGTAGATTGTGCTTCTAAGGATTTGTTATTGTGCCTACTGAGGGAAACAAAGTCATAAAGTTTAAAAATGCTCACTGCCAGGAACCTTGCTCCTCGCCCCTGTGACCCACTCTGAAGGTGACCCTACAGTCTCAGACAGAACATTCACAGAAAAACACGTACCATATACCGTAGCGTACCAAATTGTATCATCCCATGATTCAAAACTGGGGTAATCTTGCGGTTTGGCTGTTCACTGAGTTAGAAAAATTTCCGTGATAAGCTTTACAGTGACATGGTTCCAATGGCCAAATCGAAGGAGTATGAAAACTTGTACAATAACGCGACTAACTGTCATATTTGTGGGCTGCCGTTAGACAGAAAAACGGAAACTCCTTGTAGGGACCACTGTTACCTTACAGTGAAGTTAAAAGTTATCCTGGCATGGGATGCAACAATGAAAGTTAACCCGTGCGGTTGACTATATAAAATGATTGAGAATGTATTAAAATTTACTAACAACATTCATTTTTCAAATGAAAAAATAGATGTAAATTATAGTCATTGACTGAATATTGTATACAACTAACAGTTTGGTTAAGAGAACAATGGACAATGATCCTGGGTGGCAGAAGTGAGTCAAGTACTCTGGCCCTAAAAATGTGGATAACGCAGTCTGAATTGTTCTGACGTTGAGCAGACTTTGACTGTTAATTTACAGAAGTTTCTCAACATAGGTGCAGCTGAAAGCAAGTGGCGATTGAGATCTGTACGCCATTACAAGGCTGTAGCAGCAGTACGTTACCCTGTTGGTTTGTGTGACGATGTAAATTGCAGCTTGAGAGAAGTGCGCGGTGGTGGTGAGACGTGGAGGCAGCACCTGTGAATCGATCGCAGCCACGAAAGAAATGCACAAATCACAGTCTAGTGATCAGGCGGACGGATCGCAATTCATTCTCTACCAGAGCCCTGAAGTCACGGTAGAGCTCAGTGTATGGCATGCTGGTCATACCAAAGACCAATTTGGCTCAATTATACGACAGAGTACACAAGGACACCAAACGTCGAGACTGGTAAGCCAGAAACGAATAAGTGTGCCATCGGCAAACGAGTAGACCGAGAAATTTGAAGTCACACTGTTGGTACAGTAAGAGTTTCACCACAGGCTCTCCCGTCTAACTACTTGCAAGTGAAGTCAGTTTCAGGACAGGTCCCAAGCACCAACCACACATGCTACAGCTTCGACCAGATGATGCTTCCAGACCAAAGTCCAGAACCGGAGTGCTTCACACCTCTCCAGATAGAAAATTCCGTTTTCTGCAAAGTGCACGGACGACACCGCCTACATCCCGTCTTGAGCGAATCACAGGGCTTTAGAGGCGTTAAGTCTCCCCTCCTACACGACAGCACAAACTCATGTCGAATCAGTGCTAGCCGCGCAGGATTAGCCGAGCGGTCTAGGGCGCTGCAGTCATGGACTGTGCAGCAGGTACCGGCGGGTATGGGTATATGTGTTTGTCCTTAGGATAATTTAGGTTAAGTAGTGTGTAAGCTTAAGGACTGACGACCTTAGCAGTTAAGTCCCATAAGATTTCACACACATTTGAACATTTTTTTTTTTTAATCAGTGCAAGAGTTAAGAAACCTGCGTCTCTGAAAAAAAGAAACTGCCAATTACTGGCTTTTTTAAGTTTTCATGGAGGGAGAAAACTTTTTTTCCAGTCACGTCACTTCCTGTGGCAACAAGTGAACAGATACAGTCTTAAGGATCTTTTTCTAAATCGCCTGTGCCTTGGAGCTTGAGAGTCCTAGCTGTGAGATGTAATACAGATTCTACCTCTAAATATTTCTCAGACGCCTGAGTTTCTTATACAATCAAGGCATCTGATGGAAGTGGGGCACAGGTCTATTTGCAGTATCAGCGAACACAAAGCTAGTGAATTTTTATTATATGTGGCTCTGCACACAATGGCCAGCTTAGGACTTCACTGTGTAGATGCGTCCCTTCAGTCCATTGCCCCCAGAGCAGCCTTCCGCTTGCACTGCGGCAGGTAGCTTGGCATTGTTTTGCTGGAGAGTCCCAACTAGGGGCTGACCTGTCTGCCGTGTATGGCTGTGGACCTGGCCTGCATGATTTACTTAGGGACAGGCTCTCTGTCAATTGCTTTCAACTCCCTACATGCCATTTCTACAATCTAAGAATCATAAAAATATCTCATGCTTTCAGCACTCTACCAATCTCCATCAATGTCTGCTCAGGCGCTTAACTTTCTAGAGTCAAACTCAAGGTGCATAAGGTTGTAACAAAATAATAATTTTCCGAATACGAAAAATAGGTGAGAGAGTAATTTGTCCTCTCTCAAAGTTCCGTGGTGCAGCTTACAATACGTGCAATTCGAAGTGACAGCTACCTGTCTCTGAAGGTGATAATTTATCATTCTCGCCTTTCAGGTTAGTAAACAAAAGGGTAAATAGCATATCTGCTACCATACCTGTTTTCTTATGTAATGTACGTGGGTAGACGCTCACTTTCTAGTTGAGCACTTGGTTGATTTTGTTTGGGAGAAGAATTAGGTCAGCATCCTACCTGAGAGCATTAATAAATACATTTTATTCTCCAAACGAATGATGCCAAGAATTTCGCTCCACACTACGTTTTATGCAGGCGTCATTCCAGAAACTCATTGAATCGCTACCTCAGGCGGATGCACATATCACTTGAGCTGCATTTCCCGATGAGGAGAAGTTTCAACTTTTGACTAGGAAGGGGATTTCTCCATATAAGTATGAGGATAGTATGGCGAAACTCAATGATACGATGTTACCTGATATACCTGCATTCTCCAGCAACCCTACAGGTGATGCCACAATGGATGCAGAGTATGAGCATGCCATGAATGTCTCGTGAGAATTCAACATCTCCTCTTTAGGAGAGTGCACATGGCTGTACATGGATACAGACGTCCACTTGCTTGTGGATGTTTTCGAGAAATTCCGGAGTCTATGCACAGCCACATGTTCCTGCCTTTTATTACACGGCACCTGGGTTGTCTTGGGACTCAATGCTCAAGAAAACGATGTGCAACGTCGAATTATTGACCGATGCTGACGACTTACATAATGTACGTGGATGCAAATAACTTAAATGGTGACGCCATGCAATAATCGCTGTCAACTGGTGAGTTTCGATGGCTGCCCGAAGATGAATACAAAGGATTAGGTGGAAATAATCATGTGTGTATTGCAGCTAATTCTGATGTAGGGTATGTAGGGTATGTGGCTGTTCGACTGCATATGCCGCTGTGCACAGAGCAACTAGTTCAGATAGGAGACTCCACCCCTAAACTAATGACAACGGTGGGGAATAAGGGGAAACACATTATTCATTTTCGTAAGCTCCAGCAGTGCCTCAGTTTAGGGGTGGAGCTGGCTACAATCATCGAGGCTATCTCCTTCAAGCAGTCCCCTGGCTAAAGGAGTATATTGATTTGAATAAGAGACAGAGAGCTTCCGCGACGTGTGTCTTGGGAAAGAGTTTTAAAAATTAATGAATAATTCAATTTTTGGTAAAACAATGGAGATTTTGAGCGAATGACGTGAAATTTTGATTAGAACTGAATTGAATGGGCGTTATGGCGTAAGAAAATACATTTCCAGACCAAACTTGAAGCAGGTCATCATACTCATACTCATACTTCGTTGCTGTGAAGATGGCGAAGATTGGAATACAGTTTACAAAACCTATTTATGTGGAGATGAGCATACCAGACCTATCCAAACTCCACATGTACTGCTTTCATTATGAGTTTGCAAAAACTCTTTTCACAGGTTCTAAATTACTTTATCATCTATTTCGTGAAGAAATGCGAGCCATACGATGTAATGAGATACCCTGATAATGAATTCGACACTGCTGATAATCCTTATAGTATTGTCCACAGAACATGGTTATTGGCAATATGAAAGATAAAGCAAATGGACTGCCGATTGTGGAGTTTGTAGGTCAGCAATCAAAAATGTATGTGTATCACACATTGGAAGGTACCTCCCAGAGGCAGGCTAACGGTGTGCGTCATATGACATCTAGACCCCTCTCTATCAAAGACTATTTGCAGTGCCTGAACATTGGAGCTTGTGGTGTTGCACAGCAGCCGTCACATATAGTACGTCAAACTAGTACTCGATGGAGAGGACTTGAGGTGTACACGGTGCTGCACTCTAAAATCAGTCTGTTGCCTCATGACGATAAAAGTGTCACATATGATATCAGTATCTCCCACACACACACACACCCACACACACACACACACACACACACACACACACACATATATATATATATATATATATATATATATATATATATATATATATATATATATATATATATATGCAACATAAGTGCAGCCTGTAAGTATGAATGTATCTACACACCATGTATGTCTTGTAAGTAGAATAGTTTTTAAGTTTCCACCTACTGCTAGCCATCCAAGTCATATTGGTTTTAGCTGCATATACCTATTGTATATAGCTCACAGTCCATCACACTTATTATTGTAAAAACCTTTGCTACTGGAGCTACTGAAATTATATTCTAAGTGTACAAAGTACATCAGAAGTAATGCAAAAGCTATGCTATTGGGACTATGGAATTTAGTTCTAGTAATAGTAGAAAATGTATCTCCACATTAGTTATTTGCTTACACTTATATCACTGGAAAAATTGTAAACGTTCTCGCCCAGTGCTACTGAGGAAAAAGAACAGTGTTACTGTTGTAGCATGTACATTAAAAGTATCTCTATATTGGAACAGCACAGTCGTATTGTACCTCAAGAACTATATTGTACCTCAAGAACTCAACACTGATCTCAAGAGAATTGTAATCTCAAGAACTGAATTGCATTCGTGTGAATTGAATAAACTAAAAAATTAGTTACTATACGCCCATGTTGTTCTTGTTATTTATAAAAACAACCCAGCCGCTGCTGCATTATGTATGTACGTATAAAGGGTGTGCATAATACAAATGACATTAGTTTTTCTGAAGTTGGGTGCTATTTAAGAGTTGAAGTTAAAGACTGATGATAACAAAGTATATAGAACAGCTGCGTGGAATTACGCTTATCATGCAGCACGACTTGCGTTATCGGGGCAGAAGGCGCATGACCACATCCACTTCCAAAAACATATAGAAAACATATCTAAAATTATATCTCCTGTTCTTGAAGAAAACCATGGATATAGTACTTGATGAAACTGTATACTATCAACGTGGGTACACGAAACTGCGTACTATCAAAGTGGGCACAGCGTGAAGAGAAATCATACACCCATTATGAGTTAAAAATTCATTTATTTCTCGTACAGGGCACCCATAGAATTCCAGGTCTTGAATAGCAGCAAACTTGAAGATTCGACGCATCCATGAGATCTTTTCCTTCCCGCTGACGTAGATGATGGTATCCTTGTGGTAAAATAATCGAAGCGACGTCACCATATCTTTATACTGTATGTCAGCATCATCCCCATAAATTCCATGGTAGGAAAGTGTTAACCACTTTGCAGTCTTCAATGTCTTAGCGCACTACACACCCTTGAAAGATGTCGGTGATGCAATGTTTGCTTAGAATGTCTCTATTATTTCGACATCTTCTGTGTACACTACGAATGCAACACTTTTTTCAATGTGAACTGCCTACGCTCTTCATCATAGAAACCTTGAGCATCGGCAATGATGTTCACATATTGAGATGCCATTGCGGAATGCTCTGGATATGGCGCAGCACCTGCTCATTTATACAGCTTGTTGCACAACACGAGTGAGCGGGCAGTAGTTAATCAAATGGTTCAAATGGCTCTAAGCACTATGGGACTTAACATCTGAGGTCATCAGTCCCCTAGACTTAGAACTGCTGAAACCTAACTAACCTAAGGACAGCACACACATCCATGCCCGAGGCAGGATTCGAACCTATGACCATAGCAGCAGCGCTGTTCCGAACTGAAGGGCCTAGAACCGCTCGGCCACAACGGCCGGCAGTAGTTAATCACATGGCCATTTAGAACTGGAGCATATGCAACAGTGAATTTTGGGAAATTTCCCTAATATTCAAATTCAACCCGTACACCTAAGGTCAAGACTGAAATTCTCATTCTCCTTCGAGCAGTCTATTAAGATGATTGGTGATAGCTCCTTAAATTTCCATGGACTGTGTAGAAACCCTTCTCCTTCCTCCTCAGCACTTTCATAGTAAAAAGCACCAAACCTCTCATACATGTCATATGCTAGACTGTATACTTTTTCATCGCACTGCAGGTAGGATCTGGCATTAGTTAACTTGTAGTTGTCGAATACAGAGGAATTATTTGCTGTATTCCCTCTTCTATCACTCTGAAATGCAGCCATGATGAATCTGGGCGTGTCGAGCTGCCCATGTTTGTCTGCTTGTAATCGGTGGCATTGGGTACTCGAAAACCTCGCGATAGAGGGATGATAGTGATAGATATATACACCAGAATTCGGAACTTTTAAAAGCTTCAAACGCTCCTCGTCTGATACTCTGACGTGATGCACTTTCCATATTATCTTGCTGATTGTCATCACGTTCTCCTCTGGAAATCCTTGAATGTGTGAGTTACTATCCACGCACTACGTACCAGAATTAATTCCTGTTTAGCATTCTTTATAATCTGCGTCATGTCCTCAAAGTAGCCCATAAGCATTTTTGGAGGTATGCATGCAGTAAATAGTTTGTACTCTGCAGCTGTTCTATCCACCGGATCGTCTACGAACCGTCCCACATTTTCTAAGCAAGTTCGTGGGTGATGCAGACACATATGTTATAAGTGATGATGTTATGCAGACATTGCATGTACGGTCGATCTCAGACCCATTGAGTTCATAGCATATCTCTTGAAACAAGAATGCTAAAGCATTACGTGTAGACTTGGTTCCCACTGCAGCGCTACCGTCGGTTTTCGTGAATGATCATCGATATATGAAACTCTTGTATGCAATAGTCAGTGCGTCTTGGTGTTGGTTGGCAATCCTAATTTCGCCATACTTGTTAAATGTGGTAGAAGCATCAGGTTTCTGTGAGACGTATTCCTGACGTATAATTCGCTCATCATACTGTACTGGACTGGTAAAAATTGGTGAGGAGACATTGCGTGTTTTCAAACTAAATGATTTAAGAAACTCGTAATTCGCACGTGTTATCACTCTGCGGTTCGGCAGCGAAGTGACGGGCTATGGATGACGTGCACTGGTTTTATTCAGTACACCCATCCTGCCTTAGGTGTAATCGTACAACGATTTCCTCACAATGAAAGTCAATAAGCTGATTATTATGGTCCACAATACGCAGTTCCATGTAGTCCAATGTCTGAGCCGTCGCTGGAAGGCATATCACATTGGTGATATGCATCTGAGGGGAAGAACCTGTAGATAGTATCAATCAGACTGTCGTTGAGATAGTAGTTAGTTACAATGTTACACTCGACTGTGCTAATAGGCAGTGTGTCCACAGCCTGATCTTACTTCTAAATTTACTATGATCCTTCTTCAAAACTTGCCCTTTTGTGAAAGCCAGTAGGCGCCCTATTGGACCTTTCTGCTCAAAGTCAATCGTCGCATTCACAATCGTTATTTCAGATTTAAGTGTGTTGATGTTTGCACGTAGCTAAATATCTTTTTCAGACTGTTTTATGACTTCGTTCATATCGTCGATGTCGTATGCACCAGGTTCTATATCCACAATGTCTTTTTCACCATTAATATTCAGATGCAGTTTGTTGTTATCCTCAGTGATATTTTGGATGCTGTTGTACCTTTCCTGTCCAACCAATGGAATACTCCATTCACCAGTGCTCAAATCAACTGGCAGGAAGTAATTTCCACATAATACAGATGATAATTCTTTTAATGTAAAAGTATACAACACTGCACCTGAACCTCAACTGCTAAAGTATATTTAAGACTTTTTCCTTTATTTTCTTCTTCCTTGTAAACGTCTAGAGAAAGATGGTGCATAGTTGTCCGCAGAGGTGTGTACTACGGTCCTAATAGCGCCTAAAATTGTAGAACACACTTCTTTCGCGAGTGAAGTATCGTTGTAACTCTTCAAGTTACCAAGTTGCAAGTCACCAAATGAGTCGAAATAGTAGACGGCATCTGCATTTTTCATAACATATGACAAACAGTGGATGCCGGGACCTTCAGTAACATCTAAATTCACACTACCATATTCACCAGTTTTCCACAAAATCTTCGGTAATGTATTCCACATAAACACAACATGGAATCTTGAAAGGTTCAATTTTTTTCTTGGAGACTTAAGAAGATCAATATTTGTGAGTACCTGATCTCGTAGGACTGCTAATGGGCTTTTTTCCTATGCGGTTTCAAATATATTATTTTCCGATGGCTGCGGGTTCCATCATGAGGTTGTCTTCTCGCTTCTTCCAACTGCACTTGGGAGTTTTGCTCGTTCTTCACTCTTCGAGCAATAGTTGCAGCACCACCAGCGAGGGACACTACCGCCGAGAAGAGCGGGGAAGGTTGGGATGGGGAATGGAAGAAAACCACCAGACATCCTGGGTATTGGTGGAACTCGAGGTGCTTTAACTGATCATCTTGTTCTTCCTGCACCTTCTGCTTCAGAGCGCTTTTAGCTTCATGCATCGCTGTCAGAATATAGTTCTTCAAACACCTTAGCTTCCCACCCTTTTTCTTTTTTTTTATTCTGTAGTGTACAACGTGCAGCGTTCATAACTCACTTGACATTCATCACTCTTAAAACCAACTTAATTTTTTTGTGCATGGTTTTATCAGCTGTAAATTCTGCAATGTATTGACCTATACGAATATCTTTTCTTGGGCGTATCGCCTTAGCCTATCAGCTAAAATTCTATCTGCTAAGTGAGGACTTGGGACATCTTCATTTGCAGCGTATGTAATGTTGTGTTCCATTGACGCTTTATGGAGTAGATTAATCCCCTTATCACCTCGTGCCAAGCTTTGTTCCAGGTCCGTAGTAGTGATATTCCGAAAAGTGTAATTTTCTGGCACTTTTCCAGAATATCAACACCTCCTCTAATGGGTCTCCTAGCACCCATGTTATGCTACTCCGGTGGCTATGAACAGTGCAGCCCATTATACAGCAAATTGTTAGCATAAATCCAACTGTTCTGTGCTGCAGGAAAACCAGGCCATTTGATTAGCGCTCTATTTCCCCGACGTCTTATGACTCTCCAAAAGAAACATACCTGGTTCCGAGCTTTTCTGCAACTCTTTGGTATAGAAGCAACCTGCAATTTTTTTACCTTTACTATTCTTCAAGACATACGTTCTAGGATTCATTCCTTGCAACTGTGAAACTGTAAATACAGGTTTGGTAGGTATGATTTCTCGAATGCTGTCTTTTGTTTTGAGATATGTACCAATTCACCTACATTAAATTTCTGTTTCTATGGATCCAGCATTCTAATGCGATAGTAAACTATATCCATGGGTCGATTATCAAGAACACCGGTTTGTCTCAGTTTCATTGTGGTATGTTTGCTTCGACTGTACTGAGAAATTCTTTCTGGGAGGATATCTGTCCATTTTTATGCGCCGAAAATATTAAAAAGTATTCGCATTTGACCTTTTATTGTTCTGTTCAGACGTTCCATGATGCTTGTCTTCAGGTGGGTGAATGTTAAGTAGTATTCTATACAGCTGCATCACCATCTTGAAATACCTATTGTAAGACTCTTAACCATTATCAGTTTGGAGGTTGTCCGGGCATCGATACATCCCTGTCTGCAGCAAACGCTCAAACAAATTCGCAACATATCTCCCCGTTTTTGCATTAACAGACAAATTTGGAATGTGTACCAATAACCATTAAAATATATTTGAATCTATTTTTCTCTTGTGAATATTCCCTCATATCTACAAGATCAACCTGCCGTAAGTCATCCAAACCTCTAATCATAGCTTGCCTACAAGGGTATGTTTTGCGTGCTGGTTTGTGTGATTCTCGAACTAGTGTGTCCATACTTATTCGATGTTACCTACCTCTCTAAGCTCAGAGATTATTGAAACAATCTTATTGGAATGAGCTGTATTATCTGCAGCAACTGATGCCATTAGCAGATGCAGTCGATTTGTTATCTTGTTGGAGTCGTCACAATACACGAGGACAAACTGCGGGATTCGATTGTTCACTGCTTTATGCTCAACATCAATACCATCGCCGCTGTTGCTGTTGTTGTTGTTGCTTTCGCCATTAAGTATTGCTTTCATTTATGGTTTTATATTTCTTGTTACTCTGGGTTTTTTGTGATCTTATGTACATCAGTAAAATTTGTCAATGGCAACACCATCGTTATGTGTGGTTTTGCTTTTGCTGAGAGTTGCACATTTACACATTTCGTTCCACTAGGAGTTAAATTGCATGTAGAAGTAAAAAGGATACGCGCACTTGATACCTACTTATCCACAGTAACTGCGCTATATGGCGATGTAAATTGCAGCTTGCGAGAAGTGCACAGCAGTGGCGAAACATCGAGGCAGCACCTGTGAATCGACCGCGTCTACGAAAGAAATGCAAAAATCATGGTCTAGCGATCAGGCAGATGGAGTTAAATTGTATGTAGAAGTAAAAAGGATACGCGCACTTGATACCTACTTATCCACAGCAACTGCGCTCTGCCGCTGCAATAGCACAGGGATGTTCTGCTGGGCCGCCGGGATGGCCGAGCGGCTCTAGGCGCTACAGTCTGGAACCGCGCGACCGCTACGGTAGCAGGTTCGAATCTTGCCTCGGGCATGGATGTGTGTGATGTCCTTAGGGGACTGATGACCTCAAAAGTTAAGTACCATAGTGCTCAGAGTCTTTTTTTTTTTTTTTTTTTTTTTTTTTTTTTTTTTTTTTTTGCTGTGGTGGGTTGTATGTTGGTGACCAGTACTGTCCTGCATCTTACTGCTGTTTTGAACCAACTGCAGCATTCAAGGTGTTGGGAGCAGGCATCTCATCCTCTTCACACGAATCAATGAGTGGAACAGACGATAACAGCTCTGTGGTCTGCTCCAGCAACTGAGATACGAGTGAAACCTTCCTATCCACAGAATCTGCATTATGTCCCTTCACTACCACAGGGATGTTCTGATGGAATGGGTCGTATTTCGGAGGCCAGTACGGACCTCCATCTTGTTAAGAGCCACCAGCAGCATTCGAAACGTAATGAGCAGATCGGAAATACTCATTGCCTAAATCGATGTGCAGTACAGACAATAAAAGCTTCTTGTCCTGCTCCATCTAGTGGGCTATGTGCGCCACAGGATCCCACGTGGTCGCTACAGGTTCAGACATGCTGGAGATTGTTCCTGCCATATTTCCAAAGGTCTGTGCAGGTCTCGACAAGATGGTGGTTGATATTTCTTCAGGTACGGACGCGGACAAGTTCGACATGTTGACGCTCGCCCCTGCAGGCTTCGACATATCTAAAGAGACCAAGACACTAAAAGCACCAATAATAATCATAATAATGAAATTTTAATGCTATCTACAGATAAAGCATTGATGACCAAAGACTTCCGGCATAAGAAGTCACCCCCATTTTGCCAAAGCCTTGTCAAGAGAGCGGAGTAGTGGACAGAAATTCAGGGCATTCTCTTGTCTTAGGAGTGGGAAACTGCCCCTTAAGGCGGAAGACTCAGCAATTATCTACGGCATGAGGATAAAGAAGGCAATGGAAACCATTGCATAAAAGCCACATAACGTGTAGCCGGAGGACATGTGGTCTGTAATTGAAAAAGAGTAATGACGATCTCTTCTTTGGCAAAAGACTCCGGCATAGCCCCCTTTTGGATCTCTGGGAGGGGACTCCCAAGTGAGAGGTGGCAATGGAAAAAAGACACAATAATCACGAAAGGAAAACATTCTACGAGTCAGGACGTGGAACGTCAGGAGCTTGAATGTGGCAGGGAAATGCAAAGGCTCAATCTATATATAGTAGGGGTCAGTGAAGTGAAATAGAAAGAAGACAAGGATTTCTGGCCAGATGTGTATAGGGTAACAACAGCAGCAGAAAATGGTATAACGGGAGTAGGATTCGTTATGAACAGGAAGGTAGGGCAGAGGGCGTGTTACTGCGAACAGCTTAGTGGAAGGGTTGATCTTATCAAAGTCGACAGCACCCACCAACACCGACAACGACAGTTCAGGTATATATGCCGACGTGGCAACCTGAAGATGAAGAGATAGACAAAGTAAAGAGGATATTTAAAGGATAACACAATACGTAAAGGGAGATGAAAATCTAACAGACCAGGGGGACTGGAATGCAGTTGTGGGAGAAGGAGTAGAAGGAAAGGTTACAGGAGAATATTGACTTGGGACAAGGAATGAGAGAGGAAAAAGACTGATTGAATTACGTAATAAATTTCAGCTAGTAGTAGCGATTACTCTGTTCAACAGTCATGAGAGGAGGAGGTATACTTGAAAAAGGCCGGATAATATAGGAAGATTTCAGGTAGAATACACCATGGTCAGACAGAGAGTCCAAACGCAGGTAGCGGATTTTAAGGCGTCCCCAGGAGCAGATATAGACTCAGATCACAATATAGTAGTGATGAAGTGTAGGCTGAAGTTTGAGATATTAGGAAGAATCATTGCATAAAGAAGTGGGATACGGAAGTACTGAGGAATGACGAGATACAATTGAAGTTCTCTAGGCTATAGACATAACAAAAAGGAATAGCTCAGTAGGCAGTCAAGCTGAAGAGGAATGGACATCTCTAAAAAGTGCCATCACAGAATTTGGAAAGAAAAACATAGGTACGAAGACAGTAACTGTGAAGAAACCATGGGTAACACAGAAAATACTTCAGTTGATCGATGAAAGGAGCAAGTACAAAAATGTTCCAGGAAACTCAGGGATACGTAAATACAAGTCACTAAGGAATGAAATAAATAGGAAGTGTAGGGAAGCTAAAACGAAATGGGTACTTGAAAAATGTGAAGGAATCAAAAAATAAATGATGTCGAAAGGAATGACTCAGCATACAGGAAAGTCAAACAACCTTCGGTGACATTAAGAGTGCAATGGGGATTCCACTGTTAAATGCAGAGGAGAGAGCGAATAGGTGGAATGAATATATTGGAAGCCTCTATGAGAAGGAAGATGTGTCAAATGTGATAGAAGAAGAAACAATAATCGATTTAGAAGAGATAGAGGATCCAGTATTAGAATCAGAATATAAAAGAGCTTTGGAGTATTTAAGATCAAATATCTAAATCACGGGGGGGGGGGGGGGGGGGGGGGTGGAGTGGAAACAAAACGACTATTCATGTTGGTGTGTAAAATATATGAGTCTGGCGACATACCATCTGACTTTTGGAAAATATCATCCACGCAGTTCCGAAGATTGGGAGAGCTATCAAGTGCGAGAATTATCGCACAATCAGCCTAACAGCTCATGCCTCCAAGTTACTGAAAAGAATAATACACAGAAGAATAAAAAAGAGAATTGAGGATGTGCTATATGACGATCAGTTTGGCTTTAGAAAAGGTAAAAGCTTCAGAGACGCAATTTTGACGGTGAGATTGATAATGGAAGCAAGTATAAAGAAAAGTCAAGACACGTTTATAGGATTTGGTGACCTGGAGAAAGCATTCGACAAACCACAATGGTGCAAGATGTTCGAAATTCTGAGAAAAGTAGGGATAAGCTATAGGCAGAGACTTGTGATATACAATATGCACAAGAGCCAAGAGGGAATAATACACTCCTGGAAATTGAAATAAGAACACCGTGAATTCATTGTCCCAGGAAGGGGAAACTTTATTGACACATTCCTGGGGTCAAATACATCACATGATCACACTGACAGAACCACAGGCACATAGACACAGGCAACAGAGCATGCACAATGTCGGCACTAGTACAGTGTATATCCACCTTTCGCAGCAATGCAGGCTGCTATTCTCCCATGGAGACGATCGTAGAGATGCTGGATGTAGTCATGTGGAACGGCTTGCCATGCCATTTCCACCTGGCGCCTCAGTTGGACCAGCGTTCGTGCTGGACGTGCAGACCGCGTGAGACGACGCTTCATCCAGTCCCAAACATGCTCAATGGAGGACAGATCCGGAGATCTTGCTGGCCAGGGTAGTTGACTTACACCTTCTAGAGCATGTTGGGTGGCACGGGATACATGCGGACGTGCATTGTCCTGTTGGAACAGCAAGTTCCCTTGCCGGTCTAGGAATGGTAGAACGATGGGTTCGATGACGGTTTGGATGTACCGTGCACTATTCAGTGTCCCTTCGACGATCACCAGTGGTGTACGGCCAGTGTAGGAGATCGCTCCCCACACCATGATGCCGGGTGTTGGCCCTGTGTGCCTCGGTCGTATGCAGTCCTGATTGTGGCGCTCACCTGCACGGCGCCAAACACTCATACGACCATCATTGGCACCAAGGCAGAAGCGACTCTATCGCTGAAGACGACACGTCTCCATTCGTCCCTCCATTCACGCCTGTCGCGACACCACTGGAGGCGGGCTGCACGATGTTGGGGCGTGAGCGGAAGACGGCCTAACGGTGTGCGGGACCGTAGCCCAGCTTCATGGAGACGGTTGCGAATGGTCCTCGCCAATACCCCAGGAGCAACAGTGTCCCTAATTGCTGGGAAGTGGCGGTGCGGTCCCCTACGGCACTGCGTAGGATCCTACGGTCTTGGCGTGCATCCGTGCGTCGCTGCGGTCCGGTCCCAGGTCGACGGGCACGTGCACCTTCCGCCGACCACTGGCGACAACATCGATGTACTGTGGAGACCTCACGCCCCACGTGTTGAGCAATTCGGCGGTACGTCCACCCGGCCTCCCGCATGCCCACTATACGCCCTCGCTCAAAGTCCGTCAACTGCACATACGGTTGACGTCCACGCTGTCGCGGCATGCTACCAGTGTTAAAGACTGCGATGGAGCTCCGTATGCCACGAAAAACTGGCTGACACTGACGGCGGCGGTGCACAAATGCTGCGCAGCTAGCGCCATTCGACGGCCAACACCGCGGTTCCTGGTGTGTCCGCTGTGCCGTGCGTGTGATCATTGCTTGTACAGCCCTCTCGCAGTGTCCGGAGCAAGTATGGTGGGTCTGACACACCGGTGTCAATGTGTTCTTTTTTCCATTTCCAGGAGTGTAAGAGTGGACGACTAAGAGCGAAGTGCTCTGATTAAAAAGGGTGTAAGGGCTGTACTCTTTCACCTCTACTGTTCAATTTATACATCGAAGAAGCAATGATGGAAATAAAAGGAAGATACGATTCGCTGATGATATTGCTACCATGAGTGTGAAGAAGAACTACATGATCTGCTGAATGGAGCGAATGATGTAATAAATACAGAATATGCATTAAGAGTAAATCGAAGAATGACGAAAGTAATGGGATGTAGCAGAAATGTGAACAGCGAAAAACTTAAGATTAGTTCCGATGGTCGCTAAGTAGATGAAGTTAAGGACTTCTGCTACCTAGACAGTAAAATAACCAATGACGAACGGAGTAAGGAGGCCATCAAAAGCAGATTAGCAGTGGCAAAACGGTATTCCTGGCGAAGAGAAATCTATTAATATCAAACAAAGGCCTTAATTTGAGGAAGAAAAGTCTGAGAATGTATATTTGGAATACAGCATTGTATAGTAGTGAAATGTGGACTGTGTGAAAATCAGATCGAAAGAGAATCAAAGTATTAGAGATGTGGTGCAACCAACGAATGTTGATAATTAGGTGGACTAGTAAGGTAAGGAACGAGGAGGTTTTGCGCAAAATCGGAGAGGAAAGGAATACGTGGAAACACTGATAAGGACAAAGGACAGGATGATAGGACACCTGTTAAGACGTGAGACAACGACTTCCATGGTAGTAGAGGGAGCTGTAGAGGGCAAAAACTGCAGAGGAAGACAGAGATGGGAATACATCCAGCAAATAATTGAGGATGTAGGTTTCAAGCGCTACTCTGAGATGAAGAGGTTGCCACAAGGGAAAAATTCGTGGCGGGCTGTAACAAACCAGTTCTGAAGACTGATGACAAAAAAAGAAGTGTTATGGTGTACTTATTTTTCCATTTCTTCCTGTTATGCAGGGCTGTGCTGGAAATCAACTGCTGTTGACACCTCATGGTTCTTCTACTTCTGCTGCTGCTGCTGCTGCTGTTGGCTGACTGAATGAGAGAAGTGCTGAGCCTGCCCTGTATCTTCCTTCTGATGACGCCATCAGATACTGTCATCCTACTAGCCGAAGCCTATCACATGAGAAGATTCAGCGCTCCTATCGACTGCTGCCCTTTTGTCTGGATTGCCATCTTGGATTACGTCACGGGAGGGAAGTGGGGAGGGCCAACAGCACACTCCGTTGCCGGTGTTCTGAACTAGGCCTGTTGGTCTCCAGACCTCGAGGTGAACACGCACAGTGCATTGTGATTACTTAATTTGGGGGAGCGGACCAAAGAGTTTTATTGTGGAATAGGGTGAAGTTTATGTGGGGTGTTAGGTAGCTTAGGAAGGCAGTTCAGCACAAGCACATCTACCTGCGTGAATACTGAAATGCACCTTGATGCCATCCCACTGCATTACCATTATTTGTCGAAAAGAATTCACCACATGCTCATCCATTAGCTTTTCTTTCCACTCATTGTGTAGGAGGCTATGGATACAGTCCTGAGCTGTGTTCCTGCACGTAGTACACTTAAATTCATCCCTGCTCATCACCAGCATTTTCTCAATCCTGCACCTGAATACTTGCACCAGAGTGGGTGAACATGTTGCCTCTTGTGCTTCAGAAGACTGACAGGAATTTTATTAAATGATCTACAGTCACAGCACACTCATTTTCAACATAAATTGCGAAGTGTAGCTTTGCACCATGATGATGCATTTTCATTATTTGATGACTCGTGTTTGTCTGCACCAAACATCATTGCTTTCGAAACATCATGCCTGTGGTTATTGGCACTGTCCTCAGGTGCATGATTACAGCTAAAATACCCATTAAACTCCTCCTTCTCCAGCACAATTATGTCCAACCTTCCAATCCAGCTAATGGACACCGACTGAGTCCTTTTCACGCCATTATCCCCAGACCGCCAGTTTGGATTATGTCATGGGACCTGAGAGGGGGATGGCCAACAGTGCCCTCTGATGGTGGTGCTGTGGACTGGATCAGACAGACTCTGGACCTCAAGATGAACACACTAGATGGAGCTACTCTCTATGACAACTCAAATTGTTTAAATAAACAATGTATATAAAACAAAGACTTACATCATTCCTATTTGGGAGCAGAGTAGAGACTGAGCCCTTTTTCTGCCATTTTCCAGATGGGGGAGGGGAGAACGCAGAGGAGTGTGGCTTTAATTTGGTTAGCAGAGGTAGTGCACTTGACCTTGTTTTCTCGCCAAAATTTGATCTTCCCACCATGATGTCACTGCGATGTTGCCACATCTATGGGTGCCATTTGGATACACCATCTTGAATATATACGTTAAAAAATGTCGTAATTCCTCCAGCTGTGTAAAGGTGTTGGTTTTATTGGCAACTAATTTCGATGTTGTTGCAACATCATCTTCAGGCCCACACTTGTCAACAGTAACTCTGTGTGTCTAACTGCCTGCCTTCCGCATGGAACACGCCTGTCTCACCACTGACTACTAGTGTTAGACACATACAGTTAAGTTTTTCGCTGTTCACATTTCTGCTACATCCCATTACTTTCGTCATTCTTCGATTTACTCTTAATCCATATTCTGTATTTATTACATCATTCGCTCCATTCAGCAGATCATGTAGTTCTTCTTCACACTCATGGTAGCAATGTCATCAGCGAATCGCATCTTCCTTTTATTTCCATCATTGCTTCTTCGATGTATAAATTGAACAGTAGAGGTGAATGAGTACAGCCCTGTCTTACACCCTTTTTAATCAGAGCACTTCGCTCTTAGTCGTCCACTCTTATTATTCCCTCTTGGCTCTTGTGCATATTGTATATCACAAGTCTCTGGCTATAGCTTATCCCTACTTTTCTCAGAATTTCGAACATCTTGCACCATTGTGGTTTGTCGAACGCTTTCTCCAGGTCACCAAATCCTATAAACGTGTCTTGACTTTTCTTTATACTTGCTTCCATTATCAATCTCACCGTCAAAATTGCGTCTCTGAAGCTTTTACCTTTTCTAAAGCCAAACTGATCGTCATATAGCACATCCTCAATTCTCTTTTTTATACAGCTGGAGGAATTACGTAATTTTTTAACATATATTATACCAGCTGACGTCCAAGTCGTCCGTTTTAATTATGGATATACAAAGATCTTGCATATATGTGGCAACAACGCAGAGTGGAGCCGCAACGCCTTTGCCATACTACTTACAGGTACCTCACAACTTTCGAAGTCCACACCGTTCTAATAATTCCTTTGTATTGCGTCAGCTTCTTTCTTCTTATGTGTCAATACCGGTTGAGTATCGCCAATCCTTGCCGATGTGAAGCAATACACCCTATGGCAAAACAAGAAAAAGGCCCATTTGCATCTCCTTGTCATACTTCCACCCTAGAAGAAAGACTGAAGCTGAATGGAAAAGGGAAGGAGGTTTCTGTTGACAGAGCATATGATTTCGCAATAATGTTCTTATGGTCCTCGTAAAGAGATATATGACGGATAACATAATTATGCACATATTTGAACTCAAACAGCAGAAATCTAGGAGACCAAACATTTGTGTCTCTCCATCAAGAAATTTCACTATTCTTTGGTTTTGCAACAGTAGCTGTTAAGTAGAAACATGAGGAAAGATTCAAACCCAGTCAACATACAGGGAGAAAATAAGAAAATAACAGATGGAAACTGCCAAACTGTAGAGCGCACTTTAGCATCCAATCTGCATAATTGTCAGCCGTTTTCCTCATATATCGTGGTAGACTTTAAAGTACAGAACTTAGTAGCAGGTCGACTGGACGTATCTCTCATGAGCCTGTTACTAGCCACCAGACATTGACTGTCTATAGGATATACTACTTGCCAGAGCTACAAAAATACTGTTTAAAACATAACATTAATCCAGTTACAATAAAAATACATTTTGCACTTTTTCCGAACATGTAATCGTATTGGGTACTTGAATTTGTTCTCGCCGTTTGGTGGACAAAAGACATACCTTTTTAATAGAATAGTGTAAGATAATTTACTGAAAAGAGTATCCTTGGGCATATTCGGGTAACAGATTCACCGATAAGAAAAAGTTCAGGTTCTGTAGAGGTCCATCACACATGGATCCAGCTTTAGAGGTCATTAAGAGATGAGAGGCGTTGTTCAGAAAGGACCGAAACAAATGCCGATCGGCAGGGACGATATCTGGTAAAAACGACAGTATCACTAAATAGGTATGTTCTTTTCAGTCATCTCGAAAGTCACACATTTCTGGAAGCATAATGTTTCTACTGTTAAATAGATCTCGTGTCGCTGTCTGCCATGTTACGCTTGTACAACTACTGCCGATTCTTCGCCAGCTGTGAGAATTAATTCAGGCTCCCCACACGTATGCACTGTGGAGTACGTCCGATGCCACGAGCGAGAATAATGGTTCTACGTGTAAGTGAGGGAACGATATGTTACGTGCACGCAATGCTGTAGACACATTCTAATGTCTTTTAACGTGCAGCAAAACGTATAGTCTTATTTTTATTTTATTGCAACAATCATGGTAATTACATTATGTCGACAGTTTTCTGCAACTAATTCTTAATCCTCTAATACAACTAAATAATATAAAGAGAATTTTAGGTTTGCACTATGGAGGCGTAGAGTTACTGCACAACAATCCTCCGACTGTGGGTATTTGGGTAGAAATTTTAAGCGCTTATGTGCGTGAAGTGTCATTGCAGCATCGATCGACAGACCACCCTGCGGTAAGAGAGAAAACCGCACACAGAATTTATGCAAATGTTGGTGGAACAGGAGCCGCCGAAGTGAGTTACCGATGCTACCAGATACCAGTCTCTGCATACAAAACTTTCATCCTTCAGGGAGTTTAAACTTCACTTTGACAGAGCAGTGACATAACATGTTAACGAAGTTCGATGCGAAGCCAGTAAATTTAACGGAGCATCATCGCTCGACGTTCGACAAAGTGAGGCTGTTACACTGCAGCTACCGTTAACGACCAATTACTTTATCCGTAATCACTGCATGCAATCCGCTGTTTAACGGCCATTGCTCTACAAAACACCAGTAGCCACATTCATCTCCACGTTCTCACGATTCTTGGTGTCATTTTCCCCCCTGCACATATGTATCACCTTGAGATCTGTGTGCCTGTCTATGTCACTGTCACTAGTGTTTTTAAACTCATAACTAATGACTAACATTTTTGACAAGTATTTGTATCGAAAGGTGTAGCAACAAGATTGATAAAATTAAATGAATACGTGAAAATATATTAGATGCATATTAATATTATGGCAATATCGGTCGAATTTTTGCACCACAGATGGTTAAGAATGTTATACTGTGGTAACTTTCGTTCTTGTTTGTTTCCTTTAATTTCCACCTTGTCTTTGAGGTGAAGTGCCCTAATTTCATTTTATAGATACTGTAATGCAGTAGATGCAACCTAGTAATAAGGAAGAAAAGTTCAGCACCGTATCCGAAAGAAAATTTGACGTTCCCCTTATGTGATATATGAATACTATGAAAAATCTGAGTTTGAATGACCAAACGATTATTGAATCACTGCGACAATTCACTTGGTATTAACACTATAGCAATATTCTAGTGTCATAACTGGCCCCTTATAATACAGGAGTGCTTTGGTGAACAAGGGAACTAAAACAGAAATTTTATATTCTATGGTCAACAAAGGTGGATTCATGTTATAGAAATTATTCGTAAATTCGGCCACAAGAAACCTCACATGACACACGCGAGGAACCTGAACAGTATTTTGATAGCTCTTTTATGGTGATGTATGTGAATGAATATTTAGCTGCAGATAGAATTTAGTGCATATGCATATGCATATGGAGTACATGAGATTCTTACATTTACAGATAAAGCGGTTCTGAGGTACCGGGTATCTATCCATGCTGAAACACGCATAGTAGTGAGTGGCTTAATCTCCACAGGCACCAAAGCAGGTGCTAACTCTGGCATTCAGTTGATCGTACAGATGGCGAACACTGTCCTGGGATACATTATCCCACTCCTGCTGGACCTGTTCAGGTATTTATATAAGATTTGTTGGTTGACAAGCCACACGAGTTGCTTCCTGTCCCATCATATCCCACCTGTGCTCGATGGGAGACTAGATCGGAGATCGTGCTGCCCAGGGAAGTCGTTCCACTTCTTGAAGAGCGCGTAGAGCTTCACGGTCAGTGTATGGGAGAGCATTTCAATTCCTTGGAGGCAGAATCTGTTCTCACAGCTGAAGACGACCATGGTAGTCTTGCACATAATAGTTCGAGACTGGGAACGTTCAGTTTAGTTCGCGGTTCCGTCGCGAACTAGGTCGCTCTTTTAGTTCGTTAGCTCCCATCTCGATTTCCAGAAAGACAGTTCGCTCGCTTTGCTACCGCTACTGCACACGCTCTTTTATTCCTTATGCTAGTCTTTTAAGTAATGATCAGTGTTTACAATGCCTGTATTATTATAGTTTTATGTCGAGTAATTAGACTTCGAAAGGGCAAATAAACCAGTTATTTACACAAATGGGTAAAATCGGGTAGTCAACTACTTGACTTTACATACAGTGCACTCGTAGTATTTTAATTTTAAAATTTATTTATTTATTTATTTATTAGTTCATTGTAGGAATATTACTTACAGAATATGCTAAATGCGTTTTTTGTGAATAAAATTATACTTTCGTAAATAATCGACTTTATTAAAGTTTTTGTAAATAACCAACGAAAAATATTTCTGCTTTGGGTACAGGTTAAGTACTATATGGCACAAACAATAATACCTTTATCATTAACAGAAGAAACACTAACACTTATAATTTGTTACCAAACAATTAGACATAGAAAAAATAACTATGACCCCATGAGCGAGATTGTATTCTAAAAGCATACTTTTTGTGCTTTGCATTATCATTCTTTAAATAATTAGTCTTCTAATTTTCAAGTGATATATTACGAAAATTTACATATTATTATGTAAAAACATTAATTTGGAAACTTTGTCCGTTGATAACAGTGTTCTTCGTTCA
The DNA here is from genome assembly GCF_023864345.2 of Schistocerca serialis cubense. NCBI lineage: Eukaryota > Metazoa > Arthropoda > Insecta > Orthoptera > Acrididae > Schistocerca > Schistocerca serialis. The sequence continues at coordinate 1,004,672,315 of NC_064638.1, read as the reverse complement.
TTAAGGATTTGTACCGTCGCCGAAAAAACGCGTTCGCAGAGCACTGATGTCACTACTATGCAAAATCTCTTTAACGCATATGCATATACATAAGGCTATAACTGACGACGCTCGTGCCACCACTCAGGCGGATCTTTTTTTCGATCTAAATACTCTTCATTGAGGTATTTATCGAGTTCTCGAATACCAGCAAAAAGTTGGTTATCTGGTCTAGTGATTTTTTTTATTTCTTGGTAATATTCGTCCCATATAGTCTTTCTTTATTTTCATTACTGCTGCTACTAGAACAAGACGCCGAAGGGTGGCCAGCAGTAGGATCAGCCACTAAAATATCTCGATTCTCCCTCTGAAGTAACTGCACTCTGCCAACTTTATTTTTGAGGCGTTGTATTGCAAATTCACAAGCTTTTGATTTGTAAATCCTCTCCGTCTAAATCTGGGGTCCAGAATAGTACACTCAGCGTATAGAATGTTAGTCTCTAAATCTTTAAAACGGTCTTCCATGCCTTTCTTGAGCACTGATTGCACAGCGACAGTTTTTTTATAGTTAGAAGCATGCTTCTGCAGAAAACTGTTGAGCAGGTTACAAAGCACAATAACTTTTGACAAAGTTACATTTCTTTTGGCACTTATCTCTACCGTAATTTTATAGAATGGACTAAGTAAAGGAAAAACTCCTTCTATTATTTGCCAGTCACTTTCTTTTATTGTTAGGTCAGAGCGCAGAATTGTTAACGTAGTAATCGCTGCATCCTTTACCTTCATTATTCGCTGAAGCATGTGAAAAGTAGAATTCCAGCGGGTCTGGACGTCCTTTTTGAGCTTGAGGACAGGCAGATTCATTTGCTGTTGTGTAGCAATCAGTTTCTTTTTTTTTTTGGCCTTGTGTACTACGATTGAAAAACTTGACAATATTTTTAACTTGCGCCAAAACGTCAAATATTTCTTTAGAAGCTTCTTCTACAACAAGATTTAGAGAGTGGGCGAAACATGAGACTGATCGCCACTCACCAAGTCTGACAGCAGATAAGATATTTGCAGCATTATCGCTAACAATAGCAGCAGCTTTGTGGTAAATATACCAGTCAGTCATAACGTCTTTCATGAAATTGCACAAGTTTTGGCTGGTATGCCGCTCTTTATAATTAATATAACCAAGTAATGCCGACTGAAGCTTAGTCTCTTTGTCTATAAAGTGGGCTACAATGGCTATATAGCTTTCATTATTCCTCGACGTCCAACCATCAGTACTGAGGGATAGCGTAGATACAGCTTGCACCTTCTATTGTACTTCATCCAATATGTCTTTGTGAAACCTTGATATTAAATTTTCCGATAAAGTTTTTCTTGATGGGAGTTTGTAGTTTGGGCAATGAGAAACTGGTTCTATCAGTTTTCGAAAATCTTTTTCTTCCACAATTCGTAGAGCGTGATGCCCTTTAGCTACCATCTTGACAACTTGTCTGTCTATTTCTTCAACCTTTCGAACTGACGGTGGTCTTCGAATATATGGGTTCATTGATTGTTGGGAGGCTGATACCGAAATAACATTCTGCAATAAGTTTGATTTGCTTGCAGTGAGTTTAAACTGGACATTATCGGTGGTTGTCTTTCCATCGTTATTGGGATTAAAGCGTGTTTTGTTTTCATATGCCGGGTTAAATTTCCGTTTGAGCCTCCTGCAATACTTATTAATGTTGACCAGTGGTTACATTTTGCTTTTCTTTTACCCGTGTCTTCAGTGAAATGTGCCCACAAGGAACTATGTTTCCTTTTCAAAACATGGTAACTCCATAATCAACCAATACGCATTACCGTACTCCACATCATCGCATTGTAGAGGTCCATTGCTATGTGATGATAGTCATTTTACATTAGACATTTTAGGTACTGTACTTACCAAACGCTGTGTACGATTTTACTTCTTGACACTATGGTTATATGTCAGACACTGCAATGCAGAATACCGTAAAACAGAAAATTCGCAGCACTGAACTGTGTAACTGCAGCTGGCAGACGCTCAGCACGATATGACGCTCATTGGCGGGGAGGGGAGGGGGGGGGGGGGGTGTTCTTCCGAACTAGTTCGTTCGCGAACTACACAAAACTAGAGCATGGTGCACCATTCCATTTTCCAAGTGGTCCACTGACAGCACCAGTCGAGCTGTGCACGTCGACGGGACGGTGTGGCGTGAGTGTGGTGTGCGTGCCCATAGTCCCACTGCTAATAACAGTTTGTGTTGACAAGTCCTGGCATACAATCCCTGTTATCTGTGTCGTGGTAGCTGTGATATCTACCACTGCTGCCTTTACAATACGATCCTGGCAGGTGTCTATGCTGCGAGGACGTCCAGAACCTCGTCTAAGAGTGTGGAAATGTTCAAGTGACCACGAATACCAGCATAGTCGTTCAACCGACGCAAAACGTCCAGTTTGTGTGGTAGTTCTCTGAAAGGACCATCCCGCCACTCTGCAGGCCACGATTTGACCCCTCTCAAACTCGGTCAGTTGGCTGTAAGAAGCACAAGTGCATCCTGTGACATGTTTGCCTTTATGCTTCGCACGTTTGCGTCACACTGAGACTTCTCGCTGTGACCATTCACTATCAAAAGATCACGGACAGTACCATGCTAGCGATGCCCTCTATGCTATCTGTTGAAACTATTATCAGTGCATCTGTTATCCCCCAAGCCATCATCGGATCTAGAGAGGGATGTAGTCTTTCGCACCCACTGTTGAATCTACGCATCGAAGAAACAATGATGAAAATAAAAGAGAGGTTCAGGAATGGTATTAAAATTCATTGTGGAAGGATATCAACGAGAAGGTTCGCTGAAGACATTTCTATCGTCAGTGAAAGAAAGAAGAATTACATGGTCTGCTGAATGGAATGCATAGTCTAATGGATACATAATATGGATTGGGAGTAAATCCAAGAAACATGGCAGCAATTTGAAGTAGCATAAATGAGAACAGCGAGAAACTTAACATCAGGATTGATGGTCCCGAAGTAGATGAACTTAAGGAATCCTGCTACCTGGGCAGCAAAGTAACACATGGCGCACAGAGCAAGGAGGACATCAAAAGCAGACTAGCATTGGCAAAAAGGGCATTTCTGGTCAAGAGAAGTTTACTAGAATGAAACATGTTAGAGATGCATGTTGTGGACTGATAAGATAAGGAATGAGGAGGTTCCACGCAGTATCGGAGAGAAAAGGAATATATGGAAAACACTGGAAAGGAAAAGGGAAAGGTTGATAAGTCATTGTTAAGACATCAGAGGGAGCTGTAGAGCGTAAAAACCGTAGAGGGAAATAGAGATTGGAATACATCCAGCAAAAAGCTGAGGACGTAGGCTGCAAGTGCTACTCTGAGATGAAAAGGTTGACACAGGAGAGGAATACGTGGCGGGCCGCATCAAACAAGTCAGAAGACTAATGACACACACAAAAAAAAAAAACAGGTAACACTTGCATTCAGACAGACTATTCCAAGGCAACAGCAGGAAAAGATAAAGAAGAGTACAAATCACTGGCGTGCAAACCGTTTGTTGAAAATACTTCCTGAAAAATAGGCAGGATCTTAGAGCAACACCCTCCTGCGAAACCATTGACTCTGCTTGGCTAACTAAAGGACAATCTAGGCCTCCGCAAACCAGGGCAGCAAATCATACATTGTCATACATTAGGGAAACCGTTCATAAGGTAGAAGAGACGCCATACCAAAATACGCCAGACCACTAAATCAGCAGTGGCCAACCACAGTATAAAAACTGGCCATACCATGGATATAACTTCATCTAAATGTAACTCGAGCAGTTTCTGATGCCTTTGACGTTTACAACCACACTAACATTTTGTAGAATTTACTGCGTTTCTTATTTCCCTAACTGAAACCACCTACCTTAAACTCTGTGGCAGAGAGGCACTACAATCAAGAAAGGCACAATTTTGCCTCCTATTCCCAGTCTTATAATATTTGACAGGAAGAGGTCAGGTTCAATTCTCTTTCGCCATTCACATAAAATTAAACCTAATTGTTTATTGCAGCAATATGATCCTCAACTGTCGATCTATTACTCTTTACAACACACCATACCCACCAAATCTAGACACATTGGTATATGCTGAGGTGATAAATGTCATGGGATACCTCCTAATATTTTATCGGGCCCCCTTTTAGGCAGCTTTGTACAGCATTCGACTTCGCCCAGATTCAACAAGTCGCTGGAAGTCCCCTTACAGAAGTACTGAGCCATGATGCATCCAAGGCCGTTCATAATTGCAGAAGTGTGTCCGATGCAGGATTTTGTGTACGAAATGACTTCTCGAGTAAGTCCCACAAACTTTCGATGGGATTTATATAGAGCGATCTTGCTGGCCATATCGTTATCTCGAACTGTCCAAAATGTTCTTCACACCAATAGCGAACAACTGTGGCTGGGTGAAATGGCGCATTGTCCACAAAAAATATCGCCGTTGTTCTGAAACATAAACATGCACAGTGCCCTGTTGACAACTTGGGTCAGTGGCTTCGTGGAGTCTGCGCCACATTCGAACGTTACCATCAGCTGCTATCAACTGAGCTAGGGACTCATCTGACCACCCCACGCTTTTCCAGTTGTATATGGTTCAACCGATATGCTCATGCACAGGTGAGGCGCTGCAGGCGATGTCGTGGTGTTAACAAAGGCACTCGCGTCAGTCAGCTGCTGCCATAGCCCATTAACGTAAGATTTCGCCAAACAGTCCTAACGGTTATGTTCGTCGTACGTTCCACATTTTTTTTCACACAGTGTTGCTTGTCTGTTCGTACTGACAACTATACTCAAATGTCGTGCTCTAAGTCGTTGTCCACTCAACGACCGCCACTGCATGGTGAGAGGTATTCCCTGAAATTTGGTATTCTTGGCACATTCTTCACACTGTGGATTTCGGAATATTGAATCGCTAACGATTTCCGAAATGGAATGTCCCCTGTGTCCACCTGCAACTACGTGTCGAGAGTGAGATAATTCCTGTCGTGCGGCCATAATCACGTCGGAAACTTTCTCACATGAATCACCAGAGTAAAAATGACCGCTCTGCCAACGCATTGCCCCTTTATTCCTTGTTTACGTGATATTACCGCCATCTTTATATGTGCATATCGCTATCCTATTACTTTTGACTCTTCAGTGTATGGGGGAATTCAAATGAAAACGTGACAGATGGAAAAATTGGCGAAGCTCAAGTAGGACTCGCGCATCCTGGGAAACGAGAATCTCGACGAACTGTACCCGTTGTTGATATCGATAATGGGAAGATATTGGTTCCGATAATTCCAAGACGGTATAAAAATACCTGCAGTAGTTCGTCAGACCAACACGGACATGCAAAGGGAAGCGAACAGTAGACCACTTTGTATACGTAGAGAGAGAATTTTTTTTTTTTGTTTACTTACTAATACATGACTACGACTATAGTTTTACGTTTGCATGCACTAATGATCATATGTTACGCTTTTACCGTATGGTGAATGCAATGTATGTTTAAACGGCAAGGCCGGCCGAAGTGGCCGTGCGGTTAAAGGCGCTGCAGTCTGGAACCGCAAGACCGCTACGGTCGCAGGTTCGAATCCTGCCTCGGGCATGGATGTTTGTGATGTCCTTAGGTTTAACTAGTTCTAAGTTCTAGGGGACTAATGACCTCAGCAGTTGAGTCCCATAGTGCTCAGAGCCATTTGAAACATTTAAACGGCAAAAGTTATTTTTATGTGATATAATTGCGATGTAACGGGGAAGTACGATTTAGGGTTTGATGAGTGAGTTTTCGAGTACCAAAATGTTGAACATAATGGCCGAATCTTTGATTACATTGGCCAGAAGCTTACAATTTTTACGCCGCCGAAGTACCATAGAGCTTAGAACTTGATACCCCAAACAGTTCCAGACAAAACGAAGTTAACAGACTGACAGACAAACTGACAGACAGACAAAAGATGATACAATTTCAAATTACCCATTTTCGATGTTTTTTTCCCTTACTTGCACTGTGAAACCTTAGTTCTTGCCACATTTCATGATTCTAGGTCAACGGGAAGCACATTATATTTACAAATTAACCGCTTGTAAGATTTTTCTGCTTTATTAGTACTGTGAAACCTTACTGCATGTGGAATTTCACGATTCTAGGTTAACAGGAAACACGCTATAGGTTTTGATGAGTGAGTTTGCGAGTATCGAATTGCGTATGTGACCTGAGTAACCATACCGTTTGACTAAAGTAACGTAGAAGCTTAAAATTTTTAGACCTCCAAGGGACCATAGAGCTTAATACGTGATATAAATGTGAGCCTGATACATCTACCCGTTCCTCAGAAATGGATTTTTAACAGTCGGACAGACTGACAGGCAGACGATCCTGTAAGGGTTTGGCTTTTACAGATTTAGGTACAAAACCCCAAAAAGTAACTAAACTTCTTTAAGAAGTTATCGGCGTGGCGGTTAATACATTTAGTCCGTTGCCGCCTTCATGGAAAAATGTTTGCGGTTGCCTACAGAACTCTAATTGCACCCAGGCGAGTACTTCTTCGTTTGAAGCAAATCGACGGCTACAAATGTCTTCATTCAGGATTCCAAAAATATGAAAATTGCGTGAGAAGAGAGTGGGACTATATGGAAGATATATAAGGGCTTCCCAGCAAAACATCTGCAGTGTAGTCGAAACAGCCTTTACAACATGTGGGCCCATATATTTTTCCGTATTTGTGGAGCCCTGAAGAATGATGTTCGTGGCCGTCGATTTGCTTTGGAAGAAGAAATGTTCCGTAGGCAACTACAAACATTTTTCCATGAAGCCAGTGACCATCCTGACTCACAGTGCGATAAATTAATTAACAGTTATGGCGATTGGTTTTGAATTAATAAACGTTTGCTTACTTTCTTTTCATCCGTCTCGATTCATTTGACTGCCTCTTATAGTTTAAAAATTATAATCATATACATCTATTTATTTATAGGAGCGCCTGATACGATTCTTAGTTACTGCCATGCGACGTATATTTACCATGGAGTTCTTACAACCTCCAGGTTAACCTTTTATTCTAAGGATTTCCAATTTGGAACACCTCACAGCATCTGGTTCGCCTTTCACGATCGACAGGGACCCACCGTATCATACTGTTAGGAAGCGTTTCGTTTCCAGACGATTCGTGAAAGATATGTGTGAAACGGATCCGACCCGTCTGGTTTTCTAACGATAGATGTCTACATGTTGTGATCGCTATTAAATGCAGTAAAGATGTTGAATAATAATATGACAAGAAGCCGAATATATTATAAACAGAAGTTTTTTAAGAATTTTTTTTTTCTCAAAACCTTTGTCATTAATCGTATTTCGTAGCAGAGAAAAACACAATTTCAACTTTCCGCACTGGTTCTCAGTGCAATTTGACAAATGTGTGCCATTAATATCGACAATTATACACTCCACATTCTGATAGTGATGTGTTGTGATTATTCCAACTTTTAATCATCATATAATTACACTTTTCATTTAACAACAACAATTGTGGTGTTTCTCGTAAAGTTTATACAAACTAAACCAAATTCCAAGTAAAAATAATTTCTAATAGAATGAAAATATGCGTTTAAGGGACTGAAACTTCCACGTGGCAGTTTTCTGTAGGTTATATCCAAACATTTTCCCTTGTAATCAATTCCTGCGTAAGGTTTCATCATTACAATCAAAAACTCTAGGCTACACACACTACAATGAACAGAAATCTTAACGTTTTATCCAGAAGCCGCCTCCAGCGGTATCCACCGCTCAGTTGACCGGTATGTTGGTTTCAGTATAATGAAATCAGGGGCGCTATTTCTCATCCTTAGATCACAGATGAAACAGAGTGGATGACAAATATTTTGCGCGTAATTCCGAGAGACTTTCTAAAAGTGTAATGCTTCCTAACAAAACTGATACATTATCTTCCAGTCTTGCATGAACAGCTAACCAGATAAGGTATAGTATAGCTAAAACAGGTGAATTCACCGAAAAAATGTAAATCTAGTGTTTCTTAAAAGAATTTACAGATGCTGTTGCTGTAGTCTTCAGTCCGAAGACAGCTCTCCACGCTGCTCTATCCTGCGCAAGCCTTTTCATCTCAAAAGAACTACTGCAGCTTACATACTTCGGAATCTGTTTGCTGCATTCATCTATTGATCTCCCTGTATGATTTTTACCCCCCATATTTCCCTCCAGTACCAAACTGATGATCTCTTCATGTCTCACAACGTATCCTACCAACTGATCCTTTCTGTATTCATGTTGTGGCCCAAGTTCCTTTTCTGCCAAATTCTATTCAGCATCTCCTCATTAGTTACGTGATCTACTGATCTACTCTTCATCATTCTTCTGAAACACCACATTCAAAAGCTTCTCTTCTTGTCTAAACTCTTTCGCGTCACTTCCAAGCATGCTTACACTCCATATAATTACTATTCCAAAAAACTTCTAACCCTTAAATCTATGTTCCTCTTCTTCAGAAAAGCTTTACCTGTTGTAGCCAGTCTACATGTTATATCCTCTACTTCGGCCATCATCAGTTATTTTGTTCCTCAAACAGCAAACCTCTTCTACAACTTTAATGTTCTTGTCTCCTCATCTAATTTCCTCAGTATCACGTCGCTAGTTTGACTACGCTCCATTATCCTTGTTTTGCTTTTGATGACGTTCATCCTATCAGGAAGATAACAACATACTGCTGAAACGCGATGTCTCATTAAATACTGGAAAATAAACTTGACTCAAATTGAGAGTTGTTACTTTACGAACAGAGGTGATGCTATCTAAGATCAACACAGCAATAATTACAGTATTTATGAATCTTCGGCGTAAGATCTCATTGGTTTCTTATTTGTTTTCAGCCTTTTCACCATAAAATAATCTTCCAAACTTCATTTATAATGTAAGCTTATTTTTATAGACTAGGAAAATCTATGACGTAAGCATTCAGATGCGCACAACAGGAATGTTGACGATATATATTACCTCTAAGATCAAATGACTGTGTTACTTACAAAAAGTAACTCTTCCTCCTTTGACGTATTTCGAACTGCTTCAGTAACAACAACAATTTCTCACTTTTTATGTCACGAATAAAGGTGGAAACTCTGTATCAATACGCTTAACATTAAAGTTTCGGTCTCAGCACCGAGTGTAAATAGCGTTGTACTCAAGTTACGCCCATACAGTAAAGAGGAGTAGGAATGCAGATGCACGATCAGGATTTTTGTCGTCAACACAAAATGCTTCCCAGGCCATGTGCCTACAGTACTGTGTAAAGGCTGCCCGTAACCGATCTGTAGATTTTGAATGACATTACACCGCTTGTACACATAGATTCCACTCAAAGTACCGTGGAATTTGTAAACGTGTGTCGTAGTCATCTTAACGATTTACGTTCGATGTTTGGAATGAACTTGACCTGCGAAGAACAAAATTCTAGGGTTTTCGTTTGTTTTATACCTACTGAAGTCTTTTTTTTCTGATATTACAAAAATTATCCGGAAAAGTAAGGTTTCTTCAAGGTACAACGTTGTCATGTATCTAGGAAAAAATCTTATAGGCAAATTTAGAAGTCTTGCAATCGAGAAAATATTCTCGCAATATATTTAGTAGTCTATGTGGTACATTATTTATCTACTACACACCAATTACCAGTAAATTATGGTTCCTTTGAAAGGGCACGGCCGATTTCCTTCCCCATCCTTCCCTCACCCGAGCTTGCGCTCCGTCTCTAATGACCTCGTTGTCGACGGGACGTTAAACACTAATCTCCTCCTCCTCCACCAGTAAATTAAATCATATTAAGAAGAAGTATAATCAAAATCCACTTACAAGTTGAAACCTTTGAAAATAGGAGCTATAGGCAATTAACACAAATTTTGATTTTGAAGACAGGTAGACATGTTGAGACATTAAAAAATCTCAGTTTATTTGCAGATATCACGTGTCCCATGGCAGCTATATAACTAGTTTTAAAAACATACAGAACTTTATTTTGCATAAAACTCTACAGGGTGTTACAAAAAGTTACGGCCAAACTTTCAGGAAACATTCCTCACTCACAAATAAGGAAAAGATGATATGTGGACATGTGTCCGGAAACGCCTAATTTCCATGTTAGAGCTAATTTTAGTTTCGTCAGTATGTACTGTACTTCCTCGATTCACCGTCAGTTGGTCCAATTGAAGGAAGGTAATGTTGACTTCGGTGCTTGTGTAGACATGCGACTCATTGCTCTACAGTACTAATATCAAGCACATCAGTACGTAGCATCAACAGGTTAGTGTTCATCGCGAACGTGGTTTTGCAGTCAGTGCAATGTTTACAAATGCGGAGTTGGCAGATTCCCACTTGATGCATGGATTATCACGGCGCAATAGCCGTGGCGCGGTACGTTTGTATCGAGACAGATTTCCAGAATGAAGGTGTCCCGACAGAAGACGTTCGAAGCAATTGATCGGCGTCTTAGGGAGCAGCCTATGACTCGCGACTGGGGAAGACCTAGAACGACGACGACACCTGCAATGGACGAGGCAGTTCTTCGTGCAGTTGACGATAGCCCTAATGTCAGCGTCAGAGAAGTTGCTGCTGTACAAGGTAACGTTGATCACGTCACTGTATGGAGAGTGCTACGGAAGAACCAGTTGTTTCCGTACCATGTACAGCGTGTGCAAGCACTATCAGCAGCTGATTGGCCTCCACGGGTACACTTCTGCGAATGGTCCATCCAACAATGTGTCAATCCTCATTTCAGTGCAAATGTTCTCTTTACGGATGAGACTTCATTCCAACGTTATCAAATTGTAAATTTTCATAATCAACATGTGTGGGCTGACGAGAATCTACACGCAATTGTGCAATCACGTCATCAACACAGATTTTCTGCGAACCTTTGGGCAGGCATTGTTGGTGATATCTTGATTGGGCTCCATGTTCTTCCACCTACGCTCAATGGAGCACGTTATCATGATTTCATACGGGATACTCTACCTGTGCTGCTAGAACATGTGCCTTTACACGTACGACACAACATGTGGTTCATGCACGATGGAGCTCCTGCACATTTCAGTCGAAGTGTTCGTACGCTTCTCAACAACAGATTCGGTGACCGATGGATTGGTGGAGGCGGACCAATTCCATGGCCTCCACGCTCTCCTGACCTCAACCCTCTTGACTTTCATTTATGGGGGCATTTGAAAGCTCTTGTCTACGCAACCCCAGTACCAAAGGTAGAGACTCTTCGTGCTCGTATTGTGGACGGCTGTGATGCAATACGCCATTCTCCAGGGCTGCATCAGCGCATCAGGGATTCCATGCGACGGAGGGTGGATGGATGTATCCTCGCTAACGGAGGACATTTTGAACATTTCCTGTAACAAAGTGTTTGAAGTCACGCTGGTACGTTCTGTTGCTGTGTGTTTCCATTCCATGATTAATATGATTTGAAGAAAAGTAATAAAATGAGCTCTAACATGGAAAGTAAGCGTTTCCGGACACATGTCCACATAACATATTTTCTTTCTTTGTGTGTGAGGAATGTTTCCTGAAAGTTTGGCCATACCTTTTTGTAACACCCTGTATAACTGAAGAACTAGCCTTATCTTGAAAATAGCTTTAATACATCATACAGCATTTCAATATATATAACTCGTAACATTCACAGACACGTCACAATACGCAACAACAAAACACCCGGAAACTGCTTTTGACAGTTTCTTGTGCGCTTTCCTCCATGTGGTCTAAAATCAATCACTAGATAGAAACATCGATGAGGAAACATCTCGTATGCCTAGGTACACTATCGTCCAAGTACAATAGTCTCTCCCACGTTGGCGAACTTGGAGAAAATGGTAGAATTGATGACAGTCAAAATTCTGGAAGGATTGGCGAAATAACTGGTTGTATCTGCTACAAGTATTTCAAAAAACGCCGATCTATTGAACAATTTGTGCCAGTGAGGAGATTCGTTTGAAGATATGCAAATCTCAGATCAGTTTAGCGAAGAATAGTATACTATTCAACTGTCCACAGAAAAGTGCCGTGCACAGTGCGTAATGGTAGAAAACTCGGTTTAAATTCGAGAGAACACTTGATAGAGAATCAAAGAGTAAAACAGGTTTAGTCATCTTGTGGCACTTTAGAGGGTCTAGCTTAATGCAATAGGGTGAGAAGGGTCAGATAACATTCTCACTATTAAGTAGTCATTTTCGCCCCTGGTTGTTTAACCTGTGCACAACGTACAAAACAATGCTTTCGTACCAGTTAGCACTGAATGATTAAATACATGATTCTGGACCAAAGTTAGTGAGAAGGAAGGAATGCGATAGTATCATCAAACGATATTAGACTGTTCTACGAGTTTATGAAATGCTTGACTACTCCCTAGAGTGATGAATGTCCTGGGCGTAACCAGTTGTGAATGACCAATAAATCATCTTTTAGCAACTTCAGCTGCATTTCAGAATAATTCTGGTTGATATTAGCTTAATTTCCTGAGGATCAGGAGAATTGTAGGACACTTTTTGTAGGTCAGTGATGGACTGTTTCCTCCACCCAAAGTTCTGAGATGGTTTTCCTTCTGTTATTACCTCAACATCGATGTAATATTCAATTCTAAACTTCGTTACTGCTCAAAACTAGCAACTGTTAGGGATTTACCGGAGGATTTCTGCCCCTGCGTTTTGTTGTAATATCAGCGACGCCGTAATTTTGAGAGTTAACGAAGCTCTAATGTACGCCACGTCACCACCAAAATTTGCTAGTGTAGGCTTTGGAGGGACGCTCTCAACGCGAACTTGACGCGTCCGCCTGCAAGAGGCAAGGTGAGGGATCACTTCCGGCTCTCACTTGCTCCAGATATTTTAAGGACGCAGAGTCTTAGAGAATGTGCTTCTTCAGGCTTCTCAAGTTCCGTTCAACGTGTTCGTTGTCTGCGACAGACTGTAAGATAATCTATGCTGATTTCTGTGAAACCAATGTTATTCGAATCAAACATGCGCTGTTGCACGCGTGATGCAGAAGCGACATTGTTGTTAACACTAAACTCACGCACAGAACGCTTATCTTGATCAAAGGTAATGAGAAATTCTGAATAAAATTCAGTTACTTATTCTGCAAGCCGATCGTACGGAATGTAAGCGACTGTGTCTTTCCTGTGTCCTCACATTTTTTATCTCTTTGATTCTTCGGAATGTCATTAAACGCTCAGCAGACTTGTCGCACCACGCATAAGTTTCTTTGCGCTTCATGTCGAAATCGTCTATACTCACAGAAGCAGTTCTAGCTAATCTGTGAGTTGGGTGACTTCGCGCGTTATCCAAAATGGTTCAAATGGCTCTGAGCACTATGGGACTTAACTTGTGAGGTCATCAGTCCCCTAGAACATAGTACTACTTAAACCTAACTAACGTAAGGACCAATCATAACATGTAAGCTTTCACGGCCGGCGTCTTCATTAATTAAAACTTCCGGGCTGAATTGCCGTGGTCCATATATAAAACTTCTTCTTCCTGGCGTTTCGTTGCCTACTGCGGGCAACATCTTCTGAGGTGAGTCGGCGACTAGCTGCTAGGCGCTGGTGGTCCCCCTTACATAGAACGCTTAGATGGCGCCACCACTCGTCACGTGCTTTCGACTTTAAAACTATCTCTGACTAGTGCCTTCTCTCTCGATTACAGATAATCGATTGTCACTTCGTTGGTACAAAGTCGACCGCCATATCTTGACTAGTTTTAATCCTTCTTCTTTTGTATTAAAAGTATTTCCGTGCTTGTAGATCTCTATAGCTTCTCTATACATGCGTGTATAATAATGTGAGGTCCTAGCTATAACGTTTGTCTCACTAAATTTTATTTCGTGATCACCGTCTCTGAAAACGTGTTCCGCTACAGCTGATTTGTCAATCTGTCCCAATCTACAGTTCCTTTTGCGTTCCGTTAGGCGGGTATTAACACTCCTTTTAGTTGTTCCAATATAAACCATGCCACAGCAACACGGAATATTATACACACCTGGGGTGTGTATTGTCTCCACTTGAAAGTTGGCCAAAACTTTACCAATACGGTGCGTGATGTTATGAATAAATGGAAGATAAACTTTTCCAGCCGACGGTTGTTGTTGTCGTGTATATTTGGACGCTTTTCTTCTGGAGTGGAGTGCTCGATCTGTTTCCTTGTCAGTGTACCCATTTCTCTTGAAAGCTTTTGGCAAATGGCTTAATTCATCTTGCAAGTAAATTGGCTCACAGATGTTATTAGCTCTGTCCACTAAAGTTTTTATGACTCCTCTCTTCTGCCTACGATGATGATTCGAATTCTTATGTAGGTAACGATCGGTGTGTGTGTGTCTTCCCTATATACCTTGTGCCCTAAAGTCCAATCTGCCCGTTTAATAACCAATACATCAAAAAAATTTACTTGTCCATTAATCTCTTTCTCCATGGTGAATTGTATCTTAGGATTGAAACTTTTCATGTGCACCAAAAAATCACTCAATTCCTCTTCAGCATGATTCCATATCACAAAGGTTTCATCCACGTATCGATACCATTTCAAAGGGCTTTTTTTTTTGGCCGACTGCAGCACCATTTTCGCTCGCTTGATAATAGTACATCTGAACGTAGCTACAAAATATTTTGTAGTTGCAGTGCGGTTTTGCTACAATCGAGCGTCCACAATATCGCACGACGAGGTGTTTGTTTTAACTTGAGACAACTAAGTATGATGGAAACGACGCGTCATTACAAAAAATGTTCTGGGTGAGAAGTTAATATTGATAAGGGGGACATCGGCCTGTGCTATAACTGGCCTCTCTCATGCATGCGTGGAGTCAACTCTATTTTGAAATGTGGACCTCCCATTTGTTATCGATTATTCGCATTCTAGGCCAAAAAATAGTATGCTCTACTCAAACCATTGTTCCTATTCGTGGTATATAGGGTGCCATCCACAAATGTCAAGTATGGCTGTTTTTACAGTCAAGAACCGACGCGTTTGCTGCTACATTTCATTTACGACGCAAATGTAATCCTTTCTGTTCTGATGGTTGGTGTTGATTACCTTAGTGTTGTAAATTTAGTTGTACAGTCAATATGATTAGCCATTTCAATGTCTGGTTAGAAACAATATTTAGCGTGGGTGTAATAGTTTCCTGTTTCCATCAAGATGCTTGATATCTCTGAGTCCCCTTCCTTCGCATCATTGGTGTGCTTAATTTCGACGAGTCCATTTGCCTCTCACCATTGGGGCGCTTGATTTCTGTGACTATCTGTGGCAGGTGCGCCTGTCTTTATCACTTCAATGACATTTTACCTTATTACAATTGTTGCGGTTTGTATATCGTCGGTAGCCGCGGCCAGAAGGAGAGTTACGGAGGTTGGATGGAAAGAAACAGCGAAAACAGAGGGTAGGATTCGAGGGGCCCACCAAAATCAAGTTTGGGGACTCACACCAATCAACTCTGTAGGGGACAGAAAACTACGTCACCATACAAGTGGCTTATATGCCAGATTTGTCAATGCCTAGCTATATTATTTGTACTGTACTATCACATTTGCAACACTGAAGAAATCCCTGAACATCAGAATCAACTCTTAGACCACAAAGAGTGACATTTATATCGTAAATGAAATATAGGATCAAATTCATCGGTTCTTAACTGAAAAAACTGTCATACCTGATATTTTTTTAAGGCAGCGCCATATATCGAGAATGGGAAACAATGTTTTGAGTAAACCGTACGAATTTTTTGGCGTAAAATCCGAACATGCAACAAAAATGGCTGGTTCCCATTTCAAAATGACCACCGCCACACAGGAGGGTACTTAGGAGATGGCCAGTAGTAGCACAGGCTGATGTCCTCTTCATTAATATTAACTTTACATCGAGAACAGTTTTATCGTAAGATGCGTCTTTTTCGAGGTTCTTGGTTCTCTCAAGTTAAAACAAACACCATCTATAGCAACACTTACGCCATTAGGAAACAATCGGTCTTCTGAGCTGATGCGAACAGTATTCATGAGTGCTATGTTAAAGCCGCCTAGACGAATATGGTCCATGATGGGGATCTAATTTATTAATTAGTGTATTATCCAGATTCTGCTCCATATAATAGATGCTACCACCCCGAGAAGTAGTCTCGGAGTTCCAATTACCTGTGAGGACAAGAGGAAATGACGGGGGATCAGTTCTACAGGAGGACACAACAGCCGTTTCGTGTTCAATGACTAAATTCAAAGATTACAAATTCTCTAACAGTATACATCCGTAACAAATTTTAAATGTGGTCAAGTGAATAAACAACGAAGAACGTTGACGTTCATGTCAAGAAAAATTAATGTGTAAATTTTAAATCAAACATAGTGAAACAATTCCAGTACAAAGCTTCGTGGTAAGGTACATGTCACATTGTTACGCATTTGGTGTGGCAGTGGCGTTTGTGACGTAAGGTCGTCTCCAGAAATTGCTGTTTTTGGAAAACAAGTATATCCTACATTAACCTAAGATGGAATTTGGACCGAATACATCTTCAAGCTGCTAGAAACGTGGCAGTAACAAATTAATTCCATTTATTAGAGACGTGAACAGCCTAGCCAATTATCATACTGCAGTCTTCAACTACAGCATCACAACAGCTTCGTAATAATAATAAATAATGTCGCGTGACGAGAGCCTCCCGTCGGGTAGACCGCTCGCCTGGTGCAAGTCTTTCGATCTGACGCCACTTCGGCGACTTGTGCGTCGATGGGGATGAAACGATGATGATTAGGACAACACAACACCCAGTCCCTGAGCGGAGAAAAATCTCCGATCCAGCCGGGAATCGAACCCGGGCCCTTAGGATTGACAGTCTGTCGTGCTGACCACTTTTTTTTTAATTTTTTTATTTCCATTTTTTTAAATAAAAAACAGACGAACGGGACTCGATCCAGTCGCCAGTGATTACGAGGCTTGAACGCTAATCAATTTTTTGTTAATGTACTAAAGTAAGAAAAATGGGGTAAAATTGGTTTGAAGCTCTGAGACTTCAACGCTACTCTTTTTTTATTTTTTTATTGTTGTTGTTGTTTTTTTATTTCCAATGTCAGACTTACCACCTTTGCTGACATACATTTTGTTGTACTACCGCATAAATAGTGTCTACAATGTCCATATGTTGACAGATAGTGTCTAATTAGAAAATTAATTAATTAAGGAAATGTTGTTGGGAATAAATCTCTGACATAGGTAAGGTCAAAAAAAAAAAAAATTAAAACGTGACATCTTCGGTGAAATATGGCCCCAGCATTGAAGTGGGCGCTAGTACATCGGCCAGCGCAGCCGAGATATTACGAAATTGACCGCTCCACTGTCGTAAAATCTGAAACGTCCCCTTAGAACAATTCTACACGAGACTGTGCTTAACCTGACACACAATATTTTGTTAGCGCAACGCAATCTGACTTTCAAAATTCCCTACAAAAGAATGGCCCTGACTAACATTAAACTATACCTTTCTCAAATCACTTACCTCACAAAAATCTTCGCTGCTCAAGCTACTGCAATACAGCGAGAGCCACTACTGCCAGCTAAATAAAAGATTCAAACTATGGAAGGCAGTAACTACTGATAGGGATAGTTAGCAAATGAAAAATATTAATAGAGAACAAACAATGTATTTACCTTGATATCATCATATATAAATATAGCAGTTCATGACAAATTTCAAAACTCCGCCATCTCTCTCCCCACATCCACCACTGCTGGCGGCTCACCTCCAACTGCGCAACGCTACGCGCTGTTCACAGCCAGCTGCCTAACACTACAATGGCGAGTATTACAACAATGCAAAGCAGCCACAGACTGCACACAGCACAGCCAGTGATTTTCATATTGAGGTGGCGTTACCAATAAAAAACCTAAACAGCCTACTTACATAGAGAAAACATAAACAGCCTACTTACATAGAGAAAACATAAACAGCCTACTTACATAGCCCCCATGCTCCCCACAAAAATTTTTACATATTGGATTGGGCAGTGGCCAATACAGATTTGAAAAAAATTTTTTCATAATTACAATAACAAAGAAATCAAATGCACACACTTATTGATACAATGTTGGTCAAAAGCTAAAATTTTCTCACAGTCCATAAAGATAGTCCTGATCATTCATCATAACAGTAATTACAGGGTTTTTTTTTCACAAAGTCTCATTAGTAAAAGAAATTGCACACAGAAGTAGTGGATTTCCATGCAGTCTTGAAGAAATAGTGTTGTCCTTCCAACGGAAAGACAGTGCTGACTCTTGACATGCTGACAGGTAATGGGCCATAATGGAGCAAACCCACAGCAGAGTCATTCGAAGTTTTGAAGAATGTTGGTAGGTAGGTCATCACAGAGCAGACCCACTGGAGTCCTGGTAGAGATTATGGTATTGGTGGGCCACCAGAGGTGCAGACCCACTGCAGTCCTTGTAGAAATAATGGCATTGGTGGGCGATCAAAGATGTAGACCCACTGTAGTCCATGTAGAGATAATGGTACTGGTGGGCCACCAGAGGTGCAGACCCACTGTAGTCCTGGTAGAGATGACCAGCAGCCATCTGTTGTGACTGTGCAGGTGCACAATCACCACTGAAGAGTCTTGCAGACAATATAGCAAGTCCATAAACCACCACTTGTGCACTCACAAAGTTTTTGAAATTGTCCTTAGAACCAGCAATGCTGTTATCCAGTCCCTTGCTGAATCATTAACACACGTGCAAACACTATCAGTCCCTACTTCTCACATATTGTCCATATACTATGACCAACAGAAACGTGTGCAGTGAAATGTAACTTACAAGTTAATAATAAGATGAACTGGTGTCAATTACAGTTTTAT
Organism: Schistocerca serialis cubense; assembly: GCF_023864345.2. Taxonomy (NCBI): domain Eukaryota; kingdom Metazoa; phylum Arthropoda; class Insecta; order Orthoptera; family Acrididae; genus Schistocerca; species Schistocerca serialis. The sequence goes on along the minus strand of NC_064638.1, from coordinate 1,004,653,409 downwards.
AACATGAGAATACAATAACAAAGGTACAGAATACATCATTAAAGAATATAACAATACAGATAACATTTGTAGTAAAACAGGCTTTACAAAAGAATCGAAATAGACATATACATCAGTGTTACAGGAATTATGACATGAGTACATACATAAAAGATCAGAATAACTTTCGAAACATCAACTTCACACATGAGCATTAAACAGAACGGAATTAATAATGTCTAACATCTTTACAAAGTAAATAACATATTATTAATGCAAATTATATTTGAGGATAACAGTATTCCTCATCATAGTGAATGTAGCTTAATATTAAAAGAAGAAAAAATTCTATGAAACTACACAGAGACAGGAAGAAAACAAATACACAAGGGTACACAAACACGTACTGGGATAACACAAAAGGAAAGGACAGGGTTCGTTTTCAGTGTAACATTTGGTACTGCAGTCCATCCCAAAACTTCATTCTATAGATCTTTCGTCTTATTTCAACCTTTGCTTCCACCAAAAAAAATTCTATCTAAGCATGCTTTCTGTATTCTGTTCGTATTTCTTTCAAAATAATTATTTCTGATTGTACAATACTCATTTGGGCCCAAATCCTTTTTATATAACTTCGCAATGCATTCTTTACCTATTCTCCATAGTCAGTTTCTCATATAGTCTACCCCCTCTTAAGCTAACTTAAATCTACTGAGCTCAGATGCTAAACTAAGGGACGAGGCAATGCAGCAGCACATAAAACAATTAATATAAACAGCAATGAAAAAAAATGCCAATTTGCAAAGCAAGCTACAGTAAATCTAAATTATCAAGCAATGCAACATTACAACTAATATGAGCCAATGTACAGTAACGAGAAAAATAAATGAGTAGTAAAATTGGCTTAGCAGAGTAACACAAAGTCAAATTCAGTAACACTATGCCTGGCAAACAGCAGCAGCAAATATAAAAAATATAAAAAATATAAAACTTATATCTATACATGACAAAGCTCAAGCAGAAAAGATATTACAGTAAAAACAACAATGCAGATAAGGGAAATGTATATTCACATCTTAATATCTATGTAATTAAAGTGGTGCACCACAACAACTGATTGTAAAAAGAAATATTACCATGTACTTGAAAAGAAAATTATGTGTTACTGTTACTAGTTCCTTCTTATTGTTCTTTCCTTTCCAAGTGCTCCTTTTTTAAAGAATGTGGATCATAAAATAATTATTTAATAGATCTGTTGACAGAAAGTGTTCACATTAGCAAATGCTTTTCATTTTATAAAAGCAATGCTGCAACACAGCTGGAAAACAGGTATCAAATGAAATAAGCAATTATGTACAAAGCATAAAAATATCGTTCAATAGCTATGTGGCATTTCGTAAGTTAGTAGAAATTCTCTCAACTCTCATAGAAAGACGCTTGTCATAATCAGGTGTGCAGATGTAAAAATATTTCTCGTCATTTCATTAGGCATTTCAGTAAATATCAGAAAGAACGATATGTTTCCAAGTAATCAGCGTGTCGGATTTGCGATGCTTTCTCTAAAGGAATGACAATGGCCAGGATAATGGCCTCCTTTTTTTTTTTTCTTCCTGTGCTCTGAAAGGCACGCGCTAATGGCTTTTTCTCCAGGCGTCTGACACAGCTGGGTGCCCACGACGCATTACGTGCAGGTGGTCACTTAACTTTCTTACGGAAATATTTGCCGCTACAGTGACAGTCTCATATAAAAATATTTCACAGGTCAAGAATTTGCGTTACAAATCTGTAGAAACAAAATGCTATTGATATAACAGTGTCCAAAAAAATTTTCGTCTGCATTGTAATACATTCACGAATATACACACACATTTCATAACTCTTAAAGTACGTTTCTTGGTTTCCAACATCCTTTTCATAAATCAGAGTCCTTAAACACTACTCATTATTCCTTACCTCATTATACATATACATATTCGTCGACACTTCTTCAATATTTCATCATGAGAAATACGTAGCATAATAAACATTCCTCAACAACATAATACACATCGTCGTCGTAATAATAACATCATAACACTTCAGTCAAATCTCAAAATCGTCGTAACTTCCTCCAATAATTTCAAAACGTAAAAAAAATTCTCTGCTCATTTCAATAGTGTCATCTACCTCAAACGTACTTTAAAAATCATGATCCTATACCAAATACATCATTCAAAGCTCTCGTAGTATCACAATGGTTCCGAAAAATATGAGCATTTCTCAAAGTACAGACAAAATACAATTTCGTAAGTGTGAAGTTATCCAACTGTGTAATTAGGTAAACATGTGTCACTGATGTAGTAAAAAAATGTTTATCTCTCAGTTAAATGATCAGATAGCTGTGTAATTTGTGTGTTAGGGAAATATGGTACCGATTTGTAAAGTTGTATAAGCAAATACCATATTAGCTAGGGTTCCTTGTGGTTGCCACACACATGGTACACAAAGTAAGCGTGCACCCCCCTGAGGATTAATGTAATTATACCCTCAGGTGTTACAGATTACAGCAATGAAATGAAATGTATCACTGAAAACCTTTGTATCATTGTACTTCAAATATCTTTAAAAATAAATGTTTTAAGTACAAAATTAATCACTCAAATGCGTGTCCTGTAGCGCTAAATGTGCGTCTTGTTGCAACATAATCCCTGTGGAAGTGTCGTAGTTATCGTCCTCCGAAAGCTAAGTTCTGCAGAAGTCAATGTACTTACCTCATAATACATAAAAGTGAAATGCTTTGCATATAAATGTCTTAGTTATTATGCTTATTGCCGTGATGAAGAAAGTACTGTGCTGTAACGTATTGTTGTGCCACAAAAAAGGCTGTCTCATTGTTGCTATACCACAAAAGTTACTACTAAAACCTGTTTTACTTTCCAGAAGAATTCAGAAAAACTGTGCAGATATAAAACAGATACACCGCAAAAGCAACATTGTAAATTGTCACTCATTAGTAGCGTCGTGATAAAATCGTGTAGCTGTCACATAAACTAACCACTGTGCCATCTGGTATCTCACTGAAAGTACTTTAAATCCAGAATATATTTTCAAGTAAACCAAAATGTTGCATTTAAATCTCATTAGCAGTACTGGTAAATGTTCTAAGTATGTAAGCCTTATAGTCGTTCCATAATCGTGCAACAAACAAGCAAGAATGTACACACACAATAACACTGTGACGTCTGTTCACTATAACAATGCATTCGTCATTTCTGTTTAAATAAGTTATCTTGGTTCTTGATTGGATATTTAACTTCAAACATTGTTGTATGTTAACAGTTTCTAAAGCATACTAGTAACGTGAAGTGAAACGTTTTATGGCAAAGACAAAGTTAAAAAGCAGATTATCTTTCAATAAACGGTTTTACATGTGAAATATGGTGTAAACCTTTACTCTTCCTAGTACGCAGAATTTCAACTTGAATGCAATTATCATGCGGTATTCGTCCGTAAAGAATACTGGAATCTTGCTCAAGGTTAGCGTCAATGTTATTTTTCTCTGAGCCAGCCGGCGCACGCGGCTGCCTGCGGTGTGAGTCATTGTCTGTTTCTTTGTTGGCGCGCGTCGTTATTGGGATTAGGAGACCTAACTTCTACAAATTCACGTTGTCGAAAGTGCCCTGCTCTGTTTGAATCCCGCCAGTTCTGATGCAATTCAGGTCTGTCGTTACGATCACATCGTCTGTCGTCATGTCGGTAGTTCGTGTAGTTTCTTTCTTGTCGGTTAAGTGGTGGAGAATTTCTCCCTGAATCGTAACTGTGCGCTGGACCGTAGCTTCTAAAGTTATTCTGTCTCCCTTGATAATAATTATTTTGGTTCCCATATTGTCTGTTTCTCTGATTGTCTCTGTGATAGTCACTACCGCGGAGAGGTGATCTTTCCCTGTAATTATTACTACTCTGCCAACGGTTGTCGTACGGGTGGTGTCTATTTTGGTCACGATTTGCGTTGTAAGAATAGACCAGTCGTGTCCGGTTATTGTTTCTGTCGTCACGGAATTGTGACGGATGTGACCTGTAATTGTTGTGTCCTTGTTTTCGCGTTCCGCGATTATCAGTGTCAATTTCTAATTCTTGTAACAGACCCTGAAATGCTTCAATGTCATCTTTGCAACGTCCTGCTAAAATAATATGTCGTAAATGTTCAGGCAGTTTGATTAAGCAAATGCGGATGAGTTCTGAGGGGCTGTATGGGTTTGTCAGGTACTGATTCTTGTGCAACATGTCTTCAAAATATTTCACAAGACTGGAAAATTCAGACTGTTCAAAGTGTTTCAACATCATGATGCTATGTTTTACACGGTCTTGTGTGGCTGGAGACCAATATGCTGAGAGGAAGGCATGGTAAAACTCTCCTTCACTGTGGCAATCGTGAATTACCGATCGCATTCTTACAGCTGGTTCCTTCTCCAAGTAGCCACACATAAATTCTAATCTGTGTTCTAACGACCAGTTGGGAGGAAAACAATAAGAGAATTGATGGAGCCACGCTTGTGGATGAATGTCGTTGGCAGAATTCTTAAACGTTTTGAATTTACGTGTAGTAATGAATAGCTTATAGTCAAAATCATCATGTCGGCGAGTCGCATGTCGGTCATTGTTACGTCGCTTCGGCGGTTCCAACTCAAAATTCGGTGCACATTGCCGATTTCTTTCATAACTTCCAAAATGCGCTGTGTTATTATTTTGTGGCTGTTCCGTATTTCTATGTCCCTCTTCCCTTATTGGGGCGCGAGTGTCCTCTGAAATACGTAATTCTTGTATTACCTGTGTTAGCTGATCTTGTACTTCCCGGATTTCTCTTTGGTGTTGCGTATCAATTTGATTCAGATTTTGTTTCAGTTTCCTAATTTGTTCGCTCTCTTCTGTGTTATTAAAGACTATCGGTTTTGTGTCATTCAGATTATCATCTACCTTCGTAGATAAATTATTTAGCTGATCCGAAAGTTCAACTACTTTCTCTGATAATGAACTAATTTCCTCCATGTGTCTTTCTACTGTGTCCTTTAAGTTTTCCTGAGTTTTTGCAAGTTGCGTAACCGAATCGGTAGATGCAACTGAGTCAATTTTAGCTTGGAAGGTCTCATGATTTTCATGAACAATAATTTGCAGTTCTTTTATGGCTGCTTCGTGATTCTGTAATGCATTTTCATGCCGCGAAAAAATAGGTTGAAAATGCTCACAAATTTGTGTTTTTACGTCATTACAGACTTTTTGACATTTCGATTCGATTTTATGTAACTCAGTAGTTAAATCTTCACGTGTTTGTTCAAGTGTGGTGTCTAACTTTTGAAGATTTTGTTCCATTGTGTCTAACTTTTTAAGATTTTGTTCCACTGTGTCTAACTTTTTAAGATTTTGTCCCATTTGTTTCTGATTTTGTTCAAGTGTTGTGTCTAACTTTTGTAGCTTTTGTCCCATTTGTTGCATTAACTGTAATAACAATTCACTGGTGTCTGAAACATGTTCCTCAGTGCTTTTCGGCAGTGAATTTGCACCGGCAACATTGACATTTTGACATGCAGAAAATGTGTCTTGACTTATTTGAGAAAACGGCGAGAACCCAAAACCTGAGTCTACAGTATTCGCAAAATTGTGTCCTGTCATTCCCGATTCCTGAGGCAAGCTGTTGCCGACCGATCGATCGATAATGCGTCCCTCTTCACTAATTGTTTCACTGTCCATGCCATTGTTTGCAGCCCGCTCCATTTCCCTATGCACAATTACCAAATTACTACTTTGAACATCAGTTAATTCATTACTCGGTGGCGCTAACACACTGCTTTCATTTTCACTGTCATTTCTCAGTTTACTTTGGAGCCTAGTATTACGTTTTTCACAAGCCATTATTGTCACAGTATTTCACACGACAACACAGAAAAACACAATTTGAAGATCAAAAATAAGAGAACACATTAACATAGCACTGAAAATAATATCTAGTTAATTCATGCGCAGCTGCGAAATACTTGGTGCAAATCTACATGCATGCCACAACTGTTTTACTGTACAACAATGAAAAACTACAACTACAAAGGAAATTCTCTCTATGATTACGCGCTACCAATAAACAATAGCTACACCAATTACACAAACTACAAGAAAAATCAGAAGATTCCAGTGAGGTATCCTAGGCTAAGGGTCGACATATGAAACGTCCCCTTTGAACAATTCTACACGAGACTGTGCTTAACCTGACACACAATACTTTGTTAGCGCAACGCAATCTGACTTTCAAAATTCCCTACAAAAGAATGGCCCTGACTAACATTAAACTATACCTTTCTCAAATCACTTACCTCACAAAAATCTTCGCTGCTCAAGCTACTGCAATACAGCGAGTGCCACTACTGCCAGCTAAATAAAAGATTCAAACTATGGAAGGCACTAACTACTGATAGGGATAGTTAGCAAATGAAAGATATTAATAGAGAACAAACAATGTATTTACCTTGATATCATCATATATAAATATAGCAGTTCATGACAAATTTCAAAACTCCGCCATCTCTCTCCCCACATCCACCACTGCTGGCGGCTCACCTCCAACTGCGCAACGCTACGCGCTGTTCACAGCCAGCTGCCTAACACTACAATGGCGAGTATTACAACAATGCAAAGCAGCCACAGACTGCACACAGCACAGCCAGTGATTTTCATATTGAGGTGGCGTTACCAATAAAAAACCTAAACAGCCTACTTACATAGAGAAAACATAAACAGCCTACTTACATAGAGGAAACATAAACAGCCTACTTACAAATCGTACTGACGAATAACGTCCGTGCCTTTTCATATACGTTCACTAGACCAAGACCACCCTCTCCAGGTGGTAGCGTAAGCGTTGTGTATTAGATCTTAAACAGGTGTCCCACACTCACGTAGGTTCCGAAAGTTGTTTGTATCCGTGATGCCATTGTGCGTGTTAAAGGCAGGACATGCGCTACATGAGTGAGTATCGGTGCTAGGTATACGTTAACATAGGTCACCCTCTGAATCATATCCAACGCTCTTAATTTCTGTAACAGCACCATTGTCCGCATCAGCTCCAATATGCGTCGGTAGTTATCCGCTGCTGTCCGCTGCACATCCGTGTGGAACGTAACACCTACACATTTTATGGTCTTAAGTAACATGAGCGGGCCTTCCTCCCCCGGTTGTAATCCTCGACCGACATTCATGCAGCGTGATTTCTGTAGATTAAGCACGCTTCCTGCCGCCATCCCGTATCGCTGTATCCATGCCAACGCCGTAAGTACTTCGTCGCCTGTCCTTGCCACCAGCACCACATCGTCAGCATAAGCGCGGCAATGAAAGGTCAGTTGTGGCAACGGCACACACTCCAACCGTCTTCGGAGACCATACAGACAGGGTTCCAAAGCCATTGCATACAAAAATATCGAAAGGGGGCAACCTTGACGAACTGACCTTGAAATAACAAAGTAGTCAGTGCCCCGCCCATTCACCGAGGCCTTTGATCGCACGCCGTGTAACAGTCACATGATCACTAGAATGAAGGCCTGTGGGATTCCCAATCTGCCCATCACTGCATGCAAAAAGATATGATCCACTCTGTCGAACGCATGATCGAAGTCAATAGCGACGAGTGCCCCACGCACTCGGCATGCCGCTGCTAATGCGATGATATCTCGGTAGTCACCGAGCGCCGTATGTACGTTACTCTTACCGCCGAGGCAAGTTTGATCTATGAGGAGTCTATCAGAAATTGAAGACCGCAGGTGAGCCCCAAGGATGCGGGCGAAAGTGTTATAGTCGCAGTTCAAGAGAGTGAGTGGTCTATAATCTCCTGGCCTTCTGCCACCGCGTGGTTTGGGTTTTGGGATGATGATACCCTCCGTGAATTCGGCAGGTATTTCAGTCTGCGGTGACAGGAGTTCGTTGTACATCTGAATTCAGGTTCGTCCCATGAGGTATGCAAAGGCGCGCTAAAATTCAATTGGGAAGCCGTCCTGTCCTGGGGACTTGTTCGGAGCCCCCCTGGCAATCGCGTCTGTCTGCTCGTCCTCTGTTATCGCTGTGATGAAAGTCTCTGCATCCAGTGGTGGTCCTCTATCTGGCATTTCCGAGATGACATCATGTAGTGCCTCGTGGTTCACTTGTACAGGTCCATATAACTGGCGGAAATAGTCAGTAAACACATGCACAATATCACGCTGGTTCACAACTTGCTGGCCAGTTTCAGAGATTAGTTCCCTGATCAATGTCCTGCGTCGTCGTTGGCGTTCACGTACTACGTGGTGCATGGAGGGGGTTTCGGCAGCAACTGTGTCCGCCAATCTCGCCCGGACCATTATACCTTCCATTCTTAGTCTTGTCAGCTGTAATAACTTGACTTTTATCCTGCGCATGGCTGTGTGCTTTTCCGGCAATGATTGTTGGGTCATCAGCTCCCTCAGGGCTGTAAAATAAAAATCAGCTGTCGTGCGTTTCCACTGCGATTTGTCTTGCCCGTATCGTATCAACGTTCTCCGTAACGTTGGTTTTGCGCATTTGATCCACCACTGGAGAACCGAGGTGTATGCTCGTTGGCAGCGAACGCAGGTCTCCCAGACCGCCTCTATCGACCGACGACATGCAGCGTCACGTAAAAGTGCACAATTCATTTTCCAGTGACCCTTACTCCGCCATATCTTCTGACGCGTTAGTGAAATCGCACAGACGTACGCCATATGATCCGTAAAAGCCGCTGGCCAGATTTCGGCATCCAGTATCGCCGTCCGTAGAGCTCGTGTCACATACACTTTATCAAGTGTACTTGCCGAGTTTCCCGTTACAAACGTATAACCCGGTCTCTCGTCATGCTGCAGTTCCCAGGTATCCAGAAGCGCCATTTCGATAATCAAAGCACGCAGTTCCATGCATGGCACACAATGTGGTACTTGGTCCTTTTGGTCGACGACACAATTAAAGTCGCCGCCCACTATATAATTATCGTAGCGTCCAGCGAACAACGGTGCTATCTCTTCGGTGTAAAAGGTCTCCCTTTCTCTTCGTTTTGTGGAGCCAGATGGCGCGTACAAATTGATGAAACGAACGCCGCCGACAGTGATCGCTATGCCACGTGCCGAAGGGAGAGACATGACGTCCTCCAGTCCTATTCCTTCCCTGGTGAGGATCACCACACCGCATCTACTTTCATCGTGCACTGAATAATGTGCTTCGTAGCCGTAGAACTTTGGCGGCGATGTGAACCGCACTTCTTGTAGGAGTACAATATACACGTCCGCAGCGCGTAACATATCTTTCAGCATTTGAATTTTAAGCGGTGTTCGAATGACATTAATGTTTATCGTTGCAATGCGGTACGCCTGGCGTGTGTTCATCAGTTGTAGGGGGGTGTCATTAAGCGTTTATCTGCACCCCAGGCGCTCCTCACCACACTTTCAACATTCCCCGACCCCTCCCGGCGTCTGGCCAGGACTATCCTCAATCGTCGCGTTCGTATTTTCATTCTGTTCCTGTTGGTCCATTTCTTGCGCCCAGTCCCCCAGCATATTTCCGGAACTGGCCGAAGGATGGTAGGCAACGTTGTCAGCCCTATGATGTTGGACAATTGTCGTCTCCATTTCTGCCTTCCGGTCACCAGAAGGAGAGTTCAAGTTATCGTCGCTGTGCAATTCCTGCGTCGTCATCTCGGTATCTGTTGAATCCACTGGTCTCAGGTCGATACTGTCATTGTCGTCCACTGTCCCCTCGGGACTATGGCTATCGTCAGCAGAAGTCGACGCTTCTTTCTTCTCTTCGGTGAACGCTGTTTCCGTTGCCTTGCTTCCGCATCGGCAGTTTGGGTTGCGTGGAAGCACTGGCAGCCACCACGGATGAGCCTGGAGCGGCCGTCAGATGCATCTCTTGTGTGGTGTCCTGTGTCTGCTGTGGTGGAACCGGTGGTCGGAGTTCCAGTCCGTTGGTGTCCATGTTCTCAATAGGGCGCAGCTGCTGGTGCCCATCGGAAATTCCCTCACGTCTCCTCTCAGGGCTTCCACGAAGGTCAACGGTAATACAGTCATCTGTTGTGACACCTGAACGTCATCCCGTGGGGTTTGCACTAAACGTCTCTGGAGGCGGACGTGACCTTGTTTCCCGCACCCCGAGGAAGTGCGAGGTTGCCCATCATAGATTATAATCGCTCGACAACCTCCTATGTACAAATAAGAGGGGATGTGCTTTCGCAGTTCTATCCGTATTTGTCTCACCCCATTTAAAACGGGGTATGTGGTAAAACTCGTCCATTTTTCGGCCACATGGGATAGAACTGTACCGTATGGTCGAAAGGCGTCGTTAACAACTACAGACGGGACCTCTAACGGAAGTTCGAAGACTCGTATAGTGCGGATCCCCATTCCAACATGATCGACTGTAACCGCACCAACATTCCCATCGGCATTACAGAAACGATACCCGTTCGGTGATCGTTGTAGAAGTCTTTCGCAAGCAGCCTCGTCAACAAGCTTGACATAGACGACGCTTGAAACGATCGATAAATGGATTCCCACGATTTCCTGTGGACCGATTTTTACCTCTGCTCTTAAAAAACGTTCAATCTCGTGTGCCTTTGGTCGTGTATAGTCGTTCGCAAAACTGAACTTCAAAGTCGTTTTTCTGTACGAGTGTGCCATCTCGTTCTAGATTCACAAAACCGTACACGCGAAGCTGCTCCGGCGTAAACAAACAGGCGCGCGCTCCACAGCGCGGCCGGTAGGCAACACGGTCCGCACTGTGTCACAGCCGAAGGCAGACTGACCACTCAGCTACCGGGGGCGGACAACAGTTTTGTTAAACAAGGCAACATGGCTCTAAGCAATTTGGGACTTAACATCTGAGGTGATCAGTCCCCTAGACTTAGAACTACTTAAACCTAACTAACCAACGGACATCACACACAGCCATGCCCGAGGCAGGATTCGAACCTGCGACCGTGGCATCAGCGTGGTTATGGACTGAAACGCCTAGAACCACTCGGCCACAGCGATCGGCTTGAACAAGGCAAGACTTCTTCAATCTAAGTGATCAGAAGTGTAATAAATATTTGAGTCACAAACTTCATATCTAATTATTGAGTAAAAACAATTTTTAAAAAGTATCTGTTAAAGTCATTTTCCTAAAGTCACAATCTGAGTCCAAGCTTCCATGTCACTGTGTTTAAGTAATTTCTAGCAAATCTAAACTGTCAAAAGGCTACAAAAAATTTCAGAATTACGACAATGCGAGATGTCGCATGCGTATGTAACTAAAAAGTACAGTTTCAAATTCAATTGCTTGGATATGAAGTTATCTAGTCACATTGCTAATTCACTTAATGCTGCACAGTTTGAAATTGCCTCCACTTATTCAGTTTTTACTAATATGTAAAAATCTCACAGTTAGCATTCATCCTGATTCCAAATTAAACATTGGAAATTAATTGTAACAAAGTAAATGCATTTCAATAAAAGTTAAATAAATTCTGAAGTAATAAATTTAAATTGTTCCTTCAGAGCTGGCGACCACAAAGCTTTGTACAATTAGTGTCTTTTTCAGAGGGACTGTCGTATGATAAGTTAATACCAGTCTACAATCCGTTAGCTACTGTGGTTAGGATAAAACCACAATTTAGGCGGAGCAGTGAATTCAGTGTAATACCCTTTGTTGTGTGCCGAACTCATTGCAAATCGAGCACCGTTATCCTCATTGTACTTTGGATAGTGGACCAAGAGAAAATTAACTGTTAAAAATTAACAATATGCCGTTAGGTTGAACTAGATCAAATCGGTAATTAAATATTTTTAGAGTAAGCAAAAAAAATAATATATAGTGCATATTAAATACTAGTTCTGACCTAAGTGAACAAGACACTTTAGTTTACTGGGAAGAGAAAGGGGGTGCCCAGTGAGGAAATTTTAAGCGACAATACGCCTGACAGCGGCTGGGTCGAGGGCCACACTGTCGCAAAGTTGGGCGTGATAACGGGCTGCTTCCGTAGGTGTCCAAGCGTTTTCTTTCCATTTTAAAATAAACAGAAACAGTCTTGACGGCAAGAAATCTGTATTTTTTGTGTTTAACGGATTCTGTCAGTCTTCATAGCTCAACTGCATAGTTGATGTTCTTGGATACGTGACGCCTACTCCGTTCACTGCCACCGCCTACCATCATGGCATGAGCTCTGAAGATGGTCAAAAAGTGACCGAAACCGGTACTCACATAAATTAAGGTTTCTAGCGGAAGAAACTGTTAATGTTCACTTTAAAGAACAAAAGAAAACTCACAGTTCTCCACGAGAAATGTGCTCGAAAATTATTAATTTAGTTTCCAGTAACTTAAAATATTACTCTATAACATGCCAAATATCTCAGAAATTAAACACAAATATTATAATAGCTAAAAGTTATTAGTTTCACAGTTAAAAAAATATTTTCCCTGTTGTGAAAACTTTAAAAAGTTCGACTGCACGCAATTATTGTACTCTAAAATTAAAAGACGAATCGGTCACACGTGGAATCGCGAGTTCGATTATACACACATCAAAAAAAGTTTTGCATCACCCCGGTTCCCAGAACTCCTGAAGATAGACGATGACTGTGGATACGTTAGCACAGACGCAGTCCCTTTGACTGTTCACAGATGTCACTAAACCTGCCCAAAGATGTAAACAACCATTCATGAACAGCGCCTACTAGAGGAGGGGTTCCGACAGCCGATCAGTTCCAGTCATTCCACCAGGAAGGAGATACGCTGCTCGTGTGGTCTGTAGTTCAGTCATGCCTGGACGGTCAGTACCGCGGTTCGATCGCGTCCGCATTGTTACTTTGTGCCAGGAAGGGCTCTCAACAAGGGAAGCTACCTACGGATTATGGATAGGAGGAACCCTGACAGCAACGCATGCATGTTGAATAATGCTTTCCGTGCAGCCACAGGACATCGTGTTACGACTCAAGCTGTGCACAATAGCCTGCATGATGCACAACTTCCCTCCCGACGTCCATGAAGACATCCATCTTTGCAACCACGAAACGGATGGGCCCATCAACACGCCGAATAGACCGCTCAGGATTGGCGTCACGTTCTCTTCACCGATGAGTGTCGCACATGCCTTCAACCAGACAATCGTCGAAGACGTGTTTGGAGGCAACCCGGTCAGGCTGGACGCCTTAGACAAACTGTCCAGCGAGTGTAGCAAGGTGGAGTTTCCCTAACATTATGGTGTGGCATTATGTGGGGCCGACGTACGCCGCTGGTGCTCATGAAAGTCGCCGTAACGGGTGTACGATACGCGAATGCCATCCTCCGACCGATAGTGCAATCATATCGGCAGAATATTGGCGAAGCATTCGTCTTCATGCAGGACAACGATATCGCTCGACTAGAATGTCCAATATATTCTCCAGACATGAACGCAATCGAACATGACTGGGATACAAAATTGTTAAGGATTTCGTGGCCACTTGTTGACAAACTGCCTATTGGCTTCTGTCTCGGGTTCTTCGGCCGACCTCCCTCTAAACGTCAGTAAAATCATTAGATGAACGTCGGCCGAAGAACCCGAGACAGAAGCCAATAGGCAGTTTGTCATGACTGGGATGGATTGAAAAGGGCTCTTTATGACGACGTGACCCACTAACCACTCTGACATATCTACACCGAATCGCCGTTGAGGAGTAGGACAATCTGGACCAACTGTGCCTTGATGACACTGTGGATAGTATGCCACAACGAATACAGGCATGCATCAATGCAAGAGGGTGTGCTACTGTGTACAGCAACCTGGACCACCACCTCTGAGGGTCTCACTGTATGGTGGTACAACATGCAATGTGTGATTTTCATGAGCAATAAAAAGGCCGGAAACTATGCTTATGTTGATCTTTTTTCCAATTTTCCGCACAGTTTCCGGAGCTCTCGGAACCGAGGTAATGCAAAACTTTTTTTGATGTTTGTATTACGTTCCACTGCAGTATGTGAGTACACTGATCAAAGATAATAATCTCTTTCCTAGTTGTTTGTATTCCCTTTTGCCTGCTTCATTTGCTGCATTTTTATATTTGCTCTTTTTTTGCATTAAATTCTATATATCGTGTGTTATGCAATGATTTACAATCGACCTTGTCTTTCTGCCAATTTGAGTCTCTGCTGCCTTCACTACTTCGTTTCCTAAAGCTAACTATTCATCTTCCATTGCATTGCTTTCCCCTGATACAGTCAATCGTTAGGTAACCCTCCTAACAAATTTGCAACAACGTCTGTTTCATTCATTTTATTCAGGTCTCATCTCCTCAAGTTCTGCGTATAATAGCAACTTAAAATATTAGCGAACATAGACTTAATAAAAGCATGCGATACCTAGTGTGTTTTCGTACGACGGGAAGGAAAGAATGTGATGTTTTACACAACATTCGTTATTAGGCGCTTCGAATGTTCGCCGAAGATAAAAGAAGCCTCATCAGCGTCCTTCAGTAAAATATCGGTATTGTCTTTGGCGCTCTCTTCGCCGCATTGCCTGCTTCCGCCTCACAGTCTCTTTGTCAGAAATTCTAACCCGGTGTTCAAAGACCTTCTGCGACACTAGACTCAAGGCTACACCGTGGTGGGGCATAAATCTTGGCCACAGGGTTTCCGGCGACGACAAATGAAGGTCGCCGGGGGAATAGATGGTCGCCGGAAATTTGAGTGCCGGCCCCACTGTGCTGACTGAGACCAGTAAACCAGACGCCGGAGCTTTCCGCTGGAGTGCAGGCGCCGGAATTACACGAGTAATTCCTTGTAGTGGACAACTGGACGACGAGCAGCGGTCTCTGGCGAAACAGAGTACCACTGTTCTTTATACTCGTGTTTCGTAGTTTGCAGCACCTTAGTTTTTCCTTCGTGCCAGGTAGTAAAATAGCAAGGGCATCCCCAAAATTTCAGAAGGGTTGGAGGTTAACATATATTACTTTCCTGGATGGTGGCGCGGGGAGTGGAAAGGGGGGTAGAGGGATGATGGCGGCAACTGTGCAGGAAATGAAACACAATTGCTTATAAAATAAAATTCATAAATAAAGCCGTGCATTCGATTGCGACTCGTTGAACCTTGCAATTCGGCATGCACAGTGCAGCATTTATCTCCCACCTTCCACACATCAGGTAAGCTGTGAGGATGATTCCTGAGTCATTCCTGGATAGCTAAGAACATTGTTAAGAACATTGCCTGCGACTGAGCGAAAGCAGCCTAAAATGTACTTCAGTGATCTAAAATTTTGGCTAACAATAACGTTTGTCATTATTACGGAATGTTTGCCTTTGAGGTGATGCTGCCAATACCACAAGCCGGGCGCATCTACTCATTCTGCATTACTAGCTCAGCGCTCCAGCCCTGACGGGCCATTCAGTGTCGTCCGGCCGCCGCGTCATCCTCTGCCATATGGCGTCATCGACGGTCAGCCGTTGTCAGATACATAGACCTTAGAGCCTCTACTTCTCATTCAAGTATCTAATTAGCTGGCATCACGAAGCTGAAAATGAAAACCGAATTATCGAAATTTATAATAATTTGTAACGAAGTCGGCCATCTCTCATTGCTTCTACAATCCAGACGATAAGGCGATCGTATTCCAATGAACCAAGAATGCGGCTCCTAGTTACTTTGGATTAGAAAAGTAAAGTTCCGAACGCACTACATCCTGTTATTCGTTTCCTCATCTTTATATACCTGTTGAGATATCTCAAACATATAACTTGAGGAACTCTTTCACTGGATATAACGAGTGGGCGTACGTATCAGAGCAGACAGAAGTGAACGGAAGATCATCAGCTCATTTAGTTTCTGTTTTCTGCTAATTAATGGAAAAATTCTATCAACAAAAAGTTTCTCTGAGCGCTATTGGACTTACCATCTGACGTCATCAGTCCCCTAGAACTTAGAACTACTTAAACCTAACTAACCTAAGGACATCACACACATCCATGCCCGAGGCAGGATTCGAACCTGCGACTATAGCAGTCGCGCGGTTCCGGACTGAAGAGCCTAGAACCGCTCGGCCATTCTATCAGCACAAACGGGACCTGTGGTTATTCTTTCTGGATATAAAGCAAACTTTTGATCCTGTGAGGAAGGAAAAGGTGTGGGAAAGACTAAAGAAAACTGGAATACAGGATGGCATACTACACCAGATCGAGAATTTGTACGATGACACCCACAGTAAGGTTTAGGAATGAGTGAAACCGTTGGCATTAAATTGGGATAAGGTAAGGCGGTGTTCTGTCTCCTTTCCACTACTGTAATAAACGTGATCCAAGGAAAAGTACATAGAGTAATTGTAGGTGACAAAACGAAATCCTTGTTGTTCGCTGATGATGTGCCTGTGGAGTGATTCTGAAGGTGACCTTCAAGACCAAATAAACACCTGGGAAGGTTGTCCTAAAGCGTATGGTCTCATTTTCAGCAAGAAGAAAAGTGATTCGATGATCCCGAAGAGGTATGCACAACCAGTGGGATATATCGAAGCGGAGGGGAATCAGTTAAGATGAACCCGTCATTTGAAATATGTTTGCCAGTGTTGTCTCCCATATTGTTTCTATAGACAAAGGAATGTCTAACTAAATGCACGCGGCTAGTAACATCTGTCAAATAAGCCGACATAAAGGTTTTCTGGGTATGGTATCGCGTCATAATGTAAACTACTGCTGCTGGATAAAAACCAACTTTTCGGCCACGGTTGTAGCGCCCTTCTTCTGGGTCTAGTGGTGCGTTCTAGCTATGCAGTGTCCTTTATATTTTGTTGTTACTGTTCACTGCGCATGCCATTACATCATAATTTTAAAACTGGTCACTTAACGAAGAAGGAGAGGGAGCTTTATTTTAATAGATTATTGCCGTGGAGGGAGAACGTAACCTCTGTTGTCTATTGGCTCTTGTGTTATGTGCCATGATTGGTGATCACCGTCGAATAAGAGGTTGGCTGCTGTTTATCAACTGCTGGAAGTCGGCCACGCGGTGACAGTTACTCGCCGGTAGTGCTCTTTTTATACCCCATGAAAACCACACATTGCATGTTGTACCACCATACAGCAAGACCTTCAGAGGTGGTGGTCCAGATTGCTATACACACCGGTACTTATAATAACCAGTAGCACGGCCTCTTGCATTGATGAATGCCTGTATTCGTCGTGTCATACTATCCACAAGTTCAGAATGATACGGTGTGCTACAGAGATGGTCTTCGTGTACGACCAAACATTTGGAAACGGTCGGGAGGCAGCATGGCTATACCAGAAGTAGTACCCTGACAGACACTAATAACGTCACACACTATTTCAAGCTCTTTTTGGGAGTGTGTGTGATCATTGATTTTTTCAGACAGACAAACGTGCAGAGGCGGAGGACTGTGCGTACACTAGATTTGGAGCTTTTACTAGGGTTCGTCTCAATATCCTGTATAACTAGCCAGCTTGTTTCATTCTGTCGTGTCTTAATTCCTAATGGCTGCTGGATCATGTCTAACTCTTACGGTAATCGGCGAAATGCCGCAAGGAATACGTAGTCTGTGGATAAGCTGAAAATTTGTGCTTGTCGGGAAGCGAGCGAGAGCAGTCCATGCAGCTGTGAAGACCACTGTGCACGAATGGCTTGGTGTTCAAAGCAACTGCCTAATAAGCAGGAAGTCCGGGCTCGAATCCCGGTCTGGCACAAATTTTCGACTTTCCATATTGATTCACATCAATGACCACTCAGAACCAATATCTCTGATTCATTTGTGTGTTAATTCATGATGGCAGCTGGATCAAAAATGTTGTCCATTCTTTCGGACGTGTCTGAAAGAACAGACACCACACACACACACACACACACACACACACACACACATCACATCACATCATATCAGGCAAGAACTCTTACGTGATTCGCTTAAAGCCGCGAGCAGTGAGGTTATTGGCAAGGGGCACTACATTCGTAGTGTGTGGATAAATTGAGAATTTTTCTCTTACGGGAGGCCTGCTAGGGTAGCCATTGCAGGTGCGATGCCCACTTTGTCCAGGTGGCTTAGTGGTCAGTCTACTTTCGGCAGCGGTGAGGCGAGCACATCTTATTTGCGTCTCGCCTGTTGTGCTGGTTGCTACCAAGCGCGCTTTTGTTTACTTGCCTTCGTGTCAGAATTCACTGACCATCATCACGTTTTCATATCGCAAAGCAACGATTAAATTAACGTTTCCTTTGGATCATGAACGACCCAAATCGTATGAAAATCGAACATTTTATACCGGACGAAATGCGTC
Organism: Schistocerca serialis cubense; assembly: GCF_023864345.2. Lineage (NCBI taxonomy): Eukaryota > Metazoa > Arthropoda > Insecta > Orthoptera > Acrididae > Schistocerca > Schistocerca serialis. Next base: position 1,004,635,148 of record NC_064638.1, on the reverse strand, counting down.
TTCGGCTGCAAAATGTTTTCGGCACTTTTTTCGATCTTTAGTACCACTGTATACATAAGACTGGCGAATGAAGGACTGTGCGTCGATACTGTGCACCGTCTTGCTGCTAAGAAAGTTCCGATATTCTGACGATCATGTAGGAGCTGTAGTGGTTGATCACACTGGTTTTGGCCTCCGAATGTTGCGGGTTTTTGAACTCCCGTTTCAGATGCCGTCGGACGTTATAGTGACCATCTTTAAGCTTACGGCGACGTCGTCAGTCACGTTGCTCAAATGTGGAACACATTCGAAACATGCCCTGGCCTCAACGATGTCTGGCAGATAAAAATTGAACTGAGGGAGCACATCCCTTAATTACCGGCTGCCGACCTGTCGTCACGTGCAATTACCAGCCGCACACTTGAACAAGTCATGTCTGCTTTGAAAGTCTTTGACAGAGACTGGTTCAGACGCCGATCATCGGAGACGTCGCTCTCCCTACAGCGCCCAATGCGTTACATCTACCTCATACGGCTGCCCAGGGCTGCCTGCTGCACCCACTCCAAATCACCTGGTACCAGCGTCGACTTCTCTCGACAATGCGTTGGACGTTTTGCGAGTGTCTCCTAAACTGCCGCCAGAGGCAGTACCAATGGACGATGGCCATCAGCCGACGCCAGACGTTTGTTCCGATCCAAAGGTTGTTGGTCAAGGAGCTGTACCGACCTCTGACCAACATCTCTGGCGATAGCCGCCGGCCATCCGGCATGAAATAAAGGGTTAGGAAGCAATTGTCACGGATGAAACGGAAGAGACAAAGCTGTCAACCTTCCGCCTCCTGCGTCTGATGCGGTTGCCCCCCTTTCTGTGTCTGACACTACCTGTTGGCTCATCTCTGATAGAGTGGCACTGAACCGGCCTGTCTGTCTCCTAGATGGACGACGTCGATGCTGAGGACGAAATTCTGGAGCTATACAGAGCGACGGTCCTCAGTTGGTGGGGTCCGTTCCCTCCCCGTCACAGTGATGTGACCTTCCTTTTTTTTTTTTGGTCATCAGTCTACTGACTGGTTTGATGCGGCCCGCCACGAATTCCTTTCCTGTGCTGAGCTCTTCATCTCAGAGTAGCACTTGCAACCTACGTCCTCAATTATTTGCTTCACGTATTCCAATCTCTGTCTTCCTCTACAGTTTTTGCCCTCTACAGCTCCCTCTAGTACCATGGAAGTCATTCCCTCATGTCTTAGCAGATGTCCTATCATCCTGTCCCTTCTCCTTATCAGTGTTTTCCACATATTCCTTTCATCTCCGATCCTGCGTAGAACCTCCTCATTCCTTAACTTATCAGTCCACCTAATTTTCAATATTCGTCTGTAGCACCACATCTAAAATGCTTTGATTCTCTTCTGTTCCGGTTTTTCCACAGTCCATGTTTCACTACCATACAATGCTGTACTCCAGACGTACATCCTCAGAAATTTCTTCCTCAAATTAAGGCCGGTAATTGATATTAGTAGACTTCTCTTGGCCAAAAATTCCTTTTTTGCCATAGCGAGTCTGCTTTTGATGTCCTCCTTGCTCCGTCCGTCATTGGTTATTCCTTAACTTCATTGACTTCATGACCATCAATCCTGATGTTAAGTTTCTCGCTGTTCTCATTTCTACCACTTCTCATTACCTTCGTCTTTCTCCGATTTACTCTCAAACCATACTGTGTACTCATTAGACTGTTCATTCCGTTCAGCATATCATTTAATTCTTCTTCACTTTCACTCAGGATAGCAATGTCATCAGCGAATCGTATCATTGATATCCTTTCACCTTTTATTTTATTTCCACTCCTGAACCTTTCTTTTATTTCCATCATTGCTTCCTCGATGTACAGATTGAAGAGTAGGGGCGAAAGGCTACAGCCTTGTCTTACACCCTTCTTAATACGAGCACTTCGTTCTTGATCGTCCACTTTATTATTCCCTCTTGGTTGTTGTACATATTGTATATGACCCGTCTCTCCCTATAGCTTACCCCTACTTTTTTCAGAATCTCGAACATCTTGCACCATTTTAAATTGTCGAACGCTTTTTCCAGGTCGACAAATCCTATGAAAGTGTCTTGATTTTTCTTTAGCCTTGCTTCCATTATTAGCCGTAACGTCAGAATTGCCTCTCTCGTCCCTTTACTTTTCCTGAAGCCAAACTGATCGTCACCTAGCGCATTCTCAATTTTCTTTTCCATTCTTCTGTATATTATTCTTGTAAGCAGCTTCGATGCATGAGCTGTTAAGCTGATTGTGCGATAATTCTCGCACTTGTCAGCACTTGCCGTCTTCGGAATTGTGTGGATGATACTTTTCCGAAAGTCAGATGGTATATCGCCAGACTCATACATTCTACTCACCAACGTCAATAGTCGTTTCGTTGTCACTTCACCCAATGATTTTAGAAATTCTGATGGAATGTTATCTATCCCTTCTGTCTTATTTGACCGTAAGTCATCCAAAGCTCTTTTAAATTCCGATTCCAATACTGGATCAACTATCTCTTCTAAATCGTTTCTTCTTCTATCACATCAGACAAATCTTCACCCTCATAGACGCTTTCAATGTATTCTTTCCACCTATCTGCTCTCTCCTCTGCATTTAACAGTGGAATTCCCGTTGCACTATTAATGTTACCACCGTTGATTTTAATGTCACCAAAGGTTGTTTTGACTTTCCTGTATGCTGAGTCTGTCCTTCCGACATTCATATCTTTTTCGATGTCTTCATATTTTTCCTGCAGCCATGTCGTCTTAGCTTCCCTGCATTTCCTATTTATTTCATTCCTCAGCGACTTGTATTTCTGTATTCCTGATTTTCCCGGAACATGTTTGTACTTCCTCCTTTCATCAATCCACTGAAGTATTTCTTCTGTTACCCATGGTTTCTTCGCAGATACCTTCTTTGTACCTATGTTTTCATCCCCAACTTCTGTGATGGCCCTTTTTAGAGATGTCCATTCCTCTTCAATTGTACTGCCTACTGCGCTATTCCTTATTGCTGTATCTATAGCGTTAGAGAACTTCAAACGTATCTCGTCATTCCTTAGTACTTCCGTATCCCACTTCTTTGCGTATTGATTCTTCCTGACTAATGTCTTGAACTTCAGCCTACTCTTCATCACTACTATATTGTGATCTGAGTCTATATCTGCTCCTGGGTACGCCGTACAATCCAGTATCTGATTTCGGAATCTCTGTCTGACCATGATGTAATCTAATCGAAATCTTCCCGTATCTCCCGGCCTTTTCCAAGTATACCTCCTCCTCTTGTGATTCTTGAACAGGGTATTCGCTATTACTAGCTGAAACTTGTTACAGAACTCAATTAGTCTTTCTCCTCTTTCATTCCTTGTCTCAAGCCCATATTCTCCTGTAACCTTTTCTTCTACTCCTTCCCCTACAACTGCATTCCAGTCGCCCATGACTATTAGATTTTCGTCCCGCTTTAAATACTGCATTATCCTTTCACTATCCTCATATACTTTCTCTATCTGTTCATCTTCAGCTTGCGACGTCGGCATGTACACCTGAACTATCGTTGTCGGTGTTGGTCTGCTGTCGATTCTGATTAGAACAACCCGGTCACTGAACTGTTCACAGTAACACACCCTCTGGCCTGCCTTCCTATTCATAACGAATCCTACACCTGTTATACCATTTTCTGCTGCTGTTGATATTATCCGATACTCATCTGACCAGAAATCCTTGTCTTCCTTCCACTTCACTTCACTGACCCCTACTATATCTAGATTGAGCCTTTGCATTTCCCTTTTCAGATTTTCGAGTTTCCCTACCACGTTCAAGCTTCTGACATTCCACGCCCTGACTCGTAGAACGTTATCCTTTCGTTGATTATTCAATCTTTTTCTCATGGTAACCTCCCCCTTGGCAGTCCCCTCCCGGAGATCCGAATGGGGGACTATTCCGGAATCTTTTGCCAATGGAGAGATCATCATGATACTTCTTCAAATGCAGGCCACATGTCCTGTGGATACACGTTACGTGTCTTTAATGCAGTGGTTTCCAATGCCTTCTGCATTCTCATGTCGTTGATCATTCCTGATTCTTCCTCCTTTAGGGGCAATTTCCCACCCCTAGGACAAGAGAGTGCCCTGAACCTCTATCGGCTCCTCCGCCCTCTTTGACAACGCAGTTGGCAGAATAAGGCTGACTTCTTTTGCCGGATGTCTTCGGCCGCCAATGCTGATTATTTATCAAAATTTAGGCAGTGGCGGGGATCGAACCCGGGACCAAAGACGTTTTGGTTATGAATCAAAGACTCTACCCCTAGACCAAGCGTACAACTTACATGGGGTTTTAACTGATTCTCGTGTGTTTGAACGGCCCGTCCACCTGGCGATGGCAGCTTTCCACACTTATCGCAGAGCCACCTTCAGGAGGTGCACGTTGCCACTTTCTGTGCTCCCTAAAATTTTATAGCACATGTCTGCCATGTATTCCCTGCTGGTAATGGGGTGGCGATCTTCCTACGTGATGGTATCCATGCTGATATGGTTGACTCTCTTCCTGATGCTAGAGGTATGGCTCTCCGTTTAGTGACGTCAGGATCAATGCGCCATCTGATTCGGGTCACTGCCGCGAACGTTCCGCTTTCTTCTCCGAGACAGTCACGTCCCTTTTCTGGGTCGGCAGGATGAACTGGTCATGTGAAGCAATTTTAACTCCCACGTCACTCTCCGAACGCGACGCTAGCGACAATTCTCCAGTATCTCAGCTCTGTGGGTTCTTGGGTGCACGTTCATTGTGATCGTCTGACGTTTATGCATTTCACTACGTATTGTTGCATACGACTCTGTCGCGTTTACATCCCCTGCGATATTATTATTGGGATATAGGTTGCTGAAGTTTGGCCCATTCTGTTTACTGACCATGATACATATATCCGTGCCACCAACCACTGCCGCCAAAGGGTGTGACGCGCCCGAGGACTATGGAAACTGAAAACGATTCAGTTACTTCACCCGACTACCAGAAGCTCACCGATGCCACATGGACAGCTTGTCACCGACGCCATGATGCATATTAGTCTGTCCTGTAATGGTGGGTGCAAGGCCTACGATGGTTACCGAAGGGAAGACGCTGCGTGGCGGCACACAGGGTTTCTATTTCACCATTCTGTGGAAATGTACAAATATCCCACATTCGCCAGAGCACCAGGTGATGATAGTTGGTGCCAACACACAGCTCACATCTCTCTCTTACCGTCACCTTGAAGGAGCAATGGTCAGGACGCGTTATCTTGAAGGAAGTCTTTCACAAGATTTGCACGATGGGGACGCGAACTGTAGTCCATGAAGACAAATGCCTCGCCAATACGCTACCTATATTGTTGCACTATTGGTCGGAGGATGTCATTCACGTATCGTACAGTCATTACGGCGCCTTCGATGACCACCAGCGGCGTACGTCGGCCCCACATAATACCACCCCAAAACATCAGGGAACCTCCACCTTGCTGAACTCGCTGGACAGTGTGTCTAAGGCGTTCAACCTGACTGGGTTGCCTCCAAACATGTCTCTGACGATTGTCTGGTTGAAGGCATACGCGACACTCATTTGTAAAGAGAACGTGATGCCAATCCTGAGCGGTCCATTTGGCATGTTGTTGGGCCCATTTGCACCGCGCTGCATGGTGTCGTGTTTGCAAAGATGGAGCTCGCCATGGAGGTCGGGAGTGAAGTTGCGCATCATGCAGACTACTGCGCACAGTTTGAGTCGTAGCACAACGTTCTGAGGCTGCACGAAAGGCATTATTCAACATGGTGGCGTTGCTGTGAGGGTTCCTCCGAGCCATAATCCGTAGGCAGCTTCCCTTGTTGAGAGCCCTTCCTGGTACAAAGTAACAATGCAGACGCTATCTAACCGCGTTATTGGCCGTCTAGACGTGGTTGAACTACAGACAACACGAGCCGTGGACCTCCTTCTTGATGGAATGACTGGAACTGATCGGCTGTCGGACCCCCTCCATCTAATAGGTGCTGCTCATGCATGATTGTTTACGTCTTCTGGCGGGTTTAGTGACATCTCTAAACAGTGAAAGGGGCTGTGTCTGTGATACAATATCCACAGTCAACGTCTATGTTCATGAGTTCTGGGAACTGGGGTGATGCAAAACTTTTTTTGAAGTGTACAGGATCTATCCCCCTTATGCACATCATGTTATGTATGCTATACTTTGAACAACGTCGTCACCCTGCCAACATTATAGCTGTCTCCAGACTCTCCTCAGGCTTGGTTCCGGGAGATGCAAGATGGATCTACCTGTTAACGTCACGGAGGATGAAGTCCATGATGCTATACAGGGATGATCTACGAGCAGGTTGCCTGGGCCTGACAGCCTCCCGCTGGAGTTTTATCGAACGTTTCGTCCCCTACTGGCGCAGGTGTGGATGGATTCTCAGGATTTTATGTCATATTTCAGACAGTTCCATCAATGGTCTCCCCATTCCCATCCACAAGCCTCGGGTTACCTCACAGACATGCGATCACCTCTCCCTTGGTGTTATTTATTTATTTAGCGTATGGCAGTAAGATACAAATGACAATATAATTATCAAAAATAGAAATAATTATAGTTATAAGCAAACGTTTAACATTTATGTAGGCTATTGCTTTTGGAGTCGCCATCAGGAAACCTTCAGGTTTCCCTTCATAAGCTCTCCAAGGGCATTCTTCTATGATGCGTTTTATGGTTAGGATTTCACCAAATTCGCCGAAGGACGTCGATTTCTTGCCCCATTCATGCATGAAATAGGCACATCAACTATGCTGGGTCAGTATTCTGTTCAGAGGTGATCAAGTTTTACGTGGTAACTCAAATACCGGAGGCTTTTGGGTAATACAAAGAATTTCGTTACCACATTTTGTGGTCCATTGTTGATGTCAGGCTTTAGTCAAGCTGAATTTTTCCTCAGTGGCTGTAATTCCCGTTTTGATAAGTGGCTTTCTGGATCGAATGCTGCTATGGGTGGTGTACTCAATATCCTCATGTACTGGTAGGTTATTGTTGCACAAGATCTTCTTGTACTCTCTTGAGTGCGTTTATATGGCGCAAATTTGGTGATACTATATGGTTCGGTATTGGAAGCCATTCCATAGGAGTCGAGTTGATGACTCCTGCGATCATTCTCACTGTGTTTTTGAGTTGAGCGTCAATTTTAAGAGAGTGAAGACCGTTAAGCCACAATGGCACACAGTATTCAGCACTTGAGACAAGGGTTAGAGTGGATGAGCGTAGGACAGAGGCTGATACTTTCCAAGTTGTTGCACAGAGTTTTTGTGTAATATCGTTCCTCAGTTTTAATTTCCCTGCTATTTCTGTTAAATGCTCTTTAAATGTGACAGTTGTATCGAGTGTCACATGTGACACATGTGTTTTATTGTGAGTAATCCATGTGTTCTCAAACTGTTTTCTAAGCTCCCTTTTGGCAAAATTTGTTGTTTAGATAAAGCTTGTAACCTCCGTTTTTCTGGCGTTTGCTTAGAGGCGCCATTTTCGGAAGTATTTTCCCAACTTCTCCAGGTCGTCTGTAAGGGCCTTCTCTGATTCCTCAAACGAGCTATCCAGTTGTCAGTGTAACCGTGCTTTTTAGACCTCATCTCTGGCATGTCTACGATACTTGAGCTGAATGAGGATGGTGCAATTGACGAGCCTTGTGGCAGTCCGTTCCTGAGTTTTCGTGATGAGCTTATGTTGGACCCCAAGATAACCTGAAGTGTTCTGTCATTAAACATGTCATTTAGCAAACGAGCTGTTCGTTTGCTTCGGATCACACGAAGTAATTTATAGATCATGCTTTCTCGCCAGACAGTGCCATAGGTGGCTGCTAAATCAGTGAATGCAGCAGAGGTTTTATTTTAATCCCGCTTCAGTATAAGTCGCAAGTGAGAGAACGTGGTCAGCACAGCTTCATTTTGGTCTGAAACCTGCCTGTTCGAGTCATATTACATCAAAGATTTTCTGAGAAATTTTGTTGTGGATGAGCCTTTCAAGTAACTTGTATATTACTGATAATAGTGCAAAAGAACTTTTGCTATCAGGTAAGTTTGCTGATTTCCCCAGCTTTAGGATGGCTATTATCTTTGTTCGTTTGAACTCTCTGGGTAGTTTGGATGATTTCGATGAAGAATCTGCCCAGCCAGAGCTTTGCGTGTTTTCCACAGTTTATTAGGAATTCTGGGTTGATGTCGTCGAATCCTAGAGGTTTCCCTGGCGTGATATTCTTGAGCGCTGATTCGATTTCTTCAAGTGTGAAAGGGCAAGCATATTCCGTCTCTGTCGCTTCATTCCACATATTTCTGATTTCACGTTTTATATCTGCTGTTTGTGCTCTGTCTCTTAGTGTTCTGGACTTTGCTACTTTGTGGAAGGCTATGGTATTTGGAGAGATGTTTGGTTTTTGCCTCTGAATAGGTGTACCGCTTCCTTATTTTCTTAGCAAAGTCCATGTCTCACGTCTTGATGTCTGAAAGTTCAGACTCTCCACCGTTTCCAACCATTTCCAATCATGTACGAAAGGTACTACGGAAACAAAGAAAGCTTCATCATAGGTTTAAGAGTAGTCGAATCATAGCTGATAAGGAAAAGCTGAACGAAGCGAAAAAGAGCGTAAAGAGAGCAATGAGAGAAGCATTCAACGAATTCGAACATAAAACATTGGCAAACAATCTAAACAAGAACCCTAAAAAGTTTTGGTCATATGTAAAATCGGTAAGCGGATCTAAATCCCCTATTCAGTCACTCGTTGACCACGATGGCACCGAAACAGAGGACGACCGAAGAAAGGCAGAAATACTGAATTCAGTGTTCAGAAACTGTTTCACTGCGGAAAATCGTAACACGGTCCCTGACTTCAGCCGTCGCACGGACGCCAAAATGGAAAATATTGAAATAAACGATATCGGAATTGAAAAACAACTGCTATCACTTAGTAGCGGAAAAGCATCCGGACCAGACGAGATACCCTTAAGATTCTACAGTGATTATGCTAAAGAACTTGCCCCCTTTCTATCAGCAATTTATCGTAGATCGCTGGAAGAACGTAAAGTACCTAGCGACTGGAAGAAAGCGCAGGTCGTTCCCATTTTCAAGAAGGGTCATAAATCAGATGCGAATAATTATAGGCCTATTTCGCTTACGTCAATCTGTTGTAGAATAATGGAACATGTTTTGTGTTCTCGTATTATGACGTTCTTAGATAATACAAATCTCCTTCATCATAACCAACATGGATTCCGCAAACAGAGATCATGTGAAACTCAGCTCGCCCTATTTGCCCAAGAATTTCACAGTGCCGTAGACACTGGCGAGCAGATTGATGCCGTATTCCTGGACTTCAGGAAGGCATTTGATACGGTTCCGCACTTACGTTTAGTGAAAAAAATACGAGCTTACGGAATATCGGACCAGGTTTGTGATTGGATTCAGGATTTCCTAGAAGAAAGAACACAACATGTCATTCTTAACGGTTCAAAATCTGCAGATGTAGAGGTAATTTCGGGAGTACCGCAGGGAAGCGTGAAAGGACCTTTATTGTTTACAATATACATAAATGACTTAGTTGACAACATCGGTAGCTCCGTGAGGCTATTTGCAGATGACACGGTTGTCTACAAGAAAGTAGCAACATCAGAAGACTCGTACGTACTCCAGGAGGACCTGCAGAGGATTAATGCATGGTGCGACAGCTGGCAGCTTTCCCTAAACGTAGATAAATGTAATATAATGCGCATACATAGGGGCAGAAATCCATTCCAGTACGATTATGCCATAGGTGGTAAATCATTGGAAGCGGTAACGACCGTAAAATACTTAGGAGTTACTATCCGGAGCGATCTGAAGTGGAATGATCACATAAAACAAATAGTGGGAAAAGCAGGCGCCAGGTTGAGATTCATAGGAAGAATTCTAAGAAAATGTGACTCATCGACGAAAGAAGTAGCTTACAAAACGCTTGTTCGTCCGATTCTTGAGTATTGCTCATCAGTATGGGACCCTTACCAGGTTGGATTAATAGAAGAGATAGACATGATCCAGCGAAAAGCAGCGCGATTCGTCATGGGGACATTTAGTCAGCGCGAGAGCGTTACGGAGATGCTGAACAAGCTCCAGTGGCGGACACTTCAAGAAAGGCGTTACGCAATACGGAGAGGTTTATTATCGAAATTACGAGAGAGCACATTCCGGGAAGAGATGGGCAACATATTACTACCGCCCACATATATCTCGCGTAATGATCACAACGAAAAGATCCGAGAAATTAGAGCAAATACGGAGACTTACAAGCAGTCGTTCTTTCCACGCACAATTCGTGAATGGAACAGGGAAGGGGGGGATCAGATAGTGGTACAATAAGTACCCTCCGCCACACACCGTAAGGTGGCTCGTGGAGTATAGATGTAGATGTAGATTTCTGTTATCTCAAAGTTATGGAGAAGATCGTCTTCCAGTTCTTCATCACCCAACTCAAGGAAGCTTTTGTTGAAGCTTTCACTGTTTTAGGACCATCCTGGAATATAATCCATTTAGTATCCTCTGGGAATGCACTTCTTAGCGGTGCTTGTACTTCTCCGAGGAATCTATCATAGTTTTTGCTGATTGGTGACATCCAGCGTAGGCATTTATCCAGAGCTCTAGAGAGCTTCTCCCACTTTGCCTGTTTGAAATTCCACCGAGGGCGAGATACACAAGTGCAATTCATCTACCTGTCTCTACAATAACAGGATGGTGCTGACTGAAGGGAATGTCGCAGAGGTCTTTTAGGTGCCTGGCAACTATCGACTTTTGCTATCACTTGAGGTAAAACATAGATCAGGATTATATTCTCGCCTCCTTGCCGCAGATTTGGAAGTACAGCGACCTTTAGCATGTAAGATAATATTAAGATCTTCAGCTCATTTTACCAAAGATGCCACATTAGCATCATAGTCTTGGTATTTCCACTGTTCGTGGTGGCTACTAAAATCACCCAAGTATACTGCAGGAAGCGACAGTATATGAACCATTGAGGTTGGCCATGTGATAGCTAGTGGTTTATAGATGATGGACACGGTTGTCTCCGATTTTGACTACAACATCGTTAATATCGTTGTCTGAAGTAGTGGAGATGGAGATAGCATTTTCTATGGCTTGTCTGATGTAAGTTGCGACAGCGCATATATGGCGGAGCATGGCACCAAATAGTTCATACCCAGGTATTTTACCTCTTTTACACAGCTGTTCCTCTGTATTACAATGTGTTTCCTGAATTGCGACCAGATCAGTTTTATTGTTTCTTCAGTAGTTTCGATATACATTCACTCTTAGATTAGCTGATGCCGTCTACATTTATTTGAAAAATTCGAACCAAAGGTTCATGACTTCTTGTCGATACGTTCGTTGAAGAAATGTTATGTGAAATCATGGTATACAGTTTCATGTCTTGCGTGATCAGGAGAATCTTTCTTGTTTTATCTGAACGCCAGTATTTGGTAGTTCATTTTGCTTTACCCAGGATGCACCGCTAAATAGTTCTGCAGCCCCCCTTGCCACTGTTCAACAGCGACACAAAGATCTCTACCCGGCTATTGGCTACACGAATTAAAGGCCCAGTATGTGGTTTGCCCTAACTTCTTTCGGAGGTGCCAATAACATCCGCACTGCCCTCTGCCGTTGTCAGGAGATAATCGCTCTTGCTCACGCTCATCGTATGCCTGGAATTTTGGCATCTCTTAAGTTCAGCCAGGCGTTGGATTGGGCCGATCACGACTACCTGAAAAGGGTTCTCAGAAATGTAGAATACCCTGATAGGTCGCAATGCGTCTCCTTCGTGGAGGTACGTCCCGTGTGCTCTACAATGGCCATCTCAGTCCTCTCATCTCGATCTATCGGTCAGTAAATCAAGGCTGCCCATTCTCTGCACTGTTTTATGCTTTCGCCATGGAGCCGTTGCTCTACAGCCTCCGTCAACGCATGTCTAGGATATCTCTCGGTGGCCATGTATTCAGCTGCATTGCTTATGTGGACGTTCTCGTCATCGATCTTCATAGTGATGCTGAAGTCAGAGAGTCACTAGCGTAGGTTACACGTACGGCGAAGCTTCTGGTAGCCGCCTTAACGTACGCAAATCGAGTACCATGGCTATAGGTGGGGGGCTTTCTGGGCATAGTGCTTCTACATTGCATGTAGCTGACCCAATCCAGTGCTTAGGGCTCGATTTCGTAAGCGATCTGCGTTGCACGATTGCTCTCGACTCCCGGTGCGCTTCCTGTCTCAACTACGAGCTGGGCTCCTAAATCACCTTGTACGAGCACTCGATCTTCTACAACGTACACAACATGTAAATGGCTATTTGGAATTACGTGTCCCCGACACTTCCTATTTCATCGTCCAAGGTCCTTCGCTTTTTGGCGGCATTGGGTTCATATGTTTGCCACGGCTTTCTGTTCGAGATAAGGTACGCGACCCTCCCACTCCCATGATGGAGTAACGGTTTAGGCCTGTTTTATGTCCCTGACACCGATAGCTCTTTTCATCAGCTCTCAAATGGTGTTGTGGCGCTGTCTCATGTGCCTTATCAGCCTGTTGCTGGAGGCCATTACATCACGCTTTCTCTCACCCCCGAACAGCGTTCGGATATCCCATCGCCCTTCTTTTACTTCTGCTATTTTTCCCTCTAAATGATCTACGTCCGTGCTGTAATACCGCCAACGTGCTTGACATCCACTAAGACGATTGGCTCTATTCAGCAGCACAGGTCACCGAATATGGTTGAGGGGTGCGCCATCTGGCAATCACTGTATGCTCCTTATTATGCCACAGACGTCCAGTCTATATGGTATCTTACGGTCAATGTAAAGTAAATATGACTATCACGCCTTCACGGGATTCACCTTGTAGTGTATTGCCTGTGGTGTTCTGGGCGCGGACGAACATCGACTGGTATTCGAATCTGCGGCAGTCGTCTGGTTCTTGGTGCGCAAGATGCTGCCCCTAATTACCTGTGCAACACCTCATCAGATACCTCCTCATCTACTCCTCTGGCCGGCCGGTGTGGCCGTGCGGTTAAAGGCGCTTCAGTCTGGAACCGCGTGACCGCTACGGTCGCAGGTTCGAATCCTGCCTCGGGCATGGATGTGTGTGATGTCCTTAGGTTAGTTAGGTTTAAGTAGTTCTAAGTTCTAGGGGACTGATGACCACAGCAGTTAAGTCCCATAGTGCTCAGAGCCATTTGAACCATCTACTCCTCTTCCTGGAATCGAGATACTTCCCACAAAGGAAGAAGTGCTCCGTGAGATCGATTTGTGAACACACAGTTCACTGCTTGTTTGCTGAAGGCGAGAAAAACGTCCCTAACTTTTGGCACTCCATTAATGAACGTCATTGTGCAGCCATCTGTAATCCCAACACCAGACAACTTTTCTCCAGTTTCCTTTGTAGCGTCTTCCTTAAACCACAAGAGAGCTGTGCTGTTCCTGCCATGAGGAGAGAACCGCGGTATATTCTCTTGTCATCGGAATGTTCTCCTCCGAAAAACTATGAGTCGATAGTTGCTTACAAAAAAAAGACAAAAAAAACAGCAACATACAAAATAAAGTAAATAAATAAATCATCGGTGTTTATTGTAACTCCTTTCCACGTTCCTTATGCTGTCCTTGGTTCCTGGTGGGTGGAAACGGGACATGGAGGCCAGGCCTCGGGTTGCAACCTCTGTCCACATTGCCCCTACCCCTTTGGGTGCCAGGAAAAAAAGAAAGGGTGGGCAAAGCAGCTAGTTAGTGAGCAGGAAAGCTGGGTTCAAATCGCTGTCCGGCTCAAATATTCAACTCTCTATACTGATTTTCATAAATTCCCACTCACAGCCAATGTCTGTAATTCCTTTGTGTCTGCAACTGCAAGTCAAGTCTTCGAAGGGAGCAATTGAGAGTTCACGACATCCAGAAATATATGGCCCCAGTATGATAATATCGATTATTTTTTAGAGATGCATATGGAGCCTGATGGTGGCATAATGAATTGCCGAAACTGGTAGTGAAAATAAAAAAGAAAATGCTGTGGCCGCCCACTTCACACATCGTAGCGCCTACTGCATCGGCATCCCACCTCATGTCCAACCAAGAGTGGATGCCTGAATCACAGGGCGTATATTCAGGACGAAAACCTACGTCGACAGTGTTGTCAACACAAAAACTTACCGGTGTCCACAACACGACACCAGGTCTCCACCAATGGCTGCCAGGGACTGCTACCCTTTCGCGAAGCCTGCAGAACAGCTAAAGATCGCAGCTAGCCCAGGTACTACTTTGATACACCAGGCACGTGATCGCAAACAGCTCCAGCAGATACATCCGCCAACGGGCTCTATAAGGCGGCGTACTGCCGGCAGAAGTCATTTCGACGCACAACTTGGAAGGATACAGAGCTGCCGCCCCCGCAGCCACGGCCAGACTTCTCTTCTAGCTGGCCGATCTCTTGTAGATGGACTTGGTATAGTCGACGAACCTCTGACATGGTGGAATTGTTTATTGTGTTCGCTCCCCTTGAAGAGTCATGTGTTTTCTATTACTCTTATTTGTTATTTTATATTTGTGTCGATTCGCAATTGGGATCTAGTCTGTTGTTCTTTTGGAGGTTGTATTATTGTTTCGTTTTCATAAGTCCAATATATTGTTTTCGGACTTGTGTTCCCGCATTTCTATTCTGCACGTGCAGATACTTCAGAAAATAAAAGAACTTCTCAATTTGCTAATTTCTTTATTAAAAACTATAGATCGTGTATAACAGCCGAAGACACTGTTCGAATAAGAAAATGTATATAAATATAAAATAATGGTGCTTTTCATTGGATATGTGGAGCAGGAAACAGTAGGAGTGGCAAATGGATGGACATCAAGGGAGTGGAATTCTTTAACACAATTCAAATATATTTGTTAATTAATTTCAACAACTCTGAGAGCATAGCCGAGGAGTATGCAAAACTTAATATTTTAATAAATTACAAGATAAAATTATTGGTCCCTTTGGATTTCAGCAGTTTTGCAGTAACGGAGACAAGAAATATTATAGCAAAAATAAAAGCTTAAAAGGAAGAACAAGGAAACATGTATTAATTAATGTTAGCCCAGTAACAAGAAAGCGAAAATATAACACACCAACTTAATATACCAGCCCAAGTTACACACTGTCGGGCACAATAAAATAGAACAACAAAACAGTAAATGCCAGGAACAAGGAGAGATTAAAATTTTAATGAACAGAACAAAAAAAAAAATTTTCTGCGATGAAAGACTGCGCTGATCAAAACCAACACAATTTCCTTTAACACTCGTAGGCAACGCCACACCTCAGCAAACGATACTGGACTCTCGCCGCAATGTGTTCCCTGGATCCACAAAGCTAGACACTGATCGTTGCTCCAGACCAGAACGATGTCATCGCCAGCCCCGGCCCTACGCCCGCCAAGTTGCGTCACTGCTTTTATTCATGGATTTCTGCTTCCCTACAACCAGCAGTCAGCTCTCTTCGAAAGTTTCTAGCTCTATTGCCTCTTAGATGACACTTTTAATATTGCTTCCACTCTGCTGAGGCTCTTTGTACCTCTCCGGAGGTGACGCTAGCGATTGGCCGCCGCACTGTGGGTGTTCCCTGTGCGATCTGCTTACAAATCGGCTACTGACACCACACCCGCGGGTGGAAATACAAATGTGCCAAAATTCGTGGCACAATCTCAACCGCTGAAACTTCTCGTCACCCATTTCATACATCGGAGTACCATACATTGTAAGAGCAACTTCTATAACGACACAACCAACGCACACAAGCTGACGTTATACATCTGTATGGCTAAACACCAGTTCTTTTGGTGCATTTGAGTCTTTCACTCTTTCAGTGTAGTCATGTCTTTTAATATCACAGTGACCAGAGACACAAACCTGATAATCTGTCAGGGCCAGCAGGAACGTGGCAGAAGTTTCCCATTAGCTTCGCGTCTACCTTGCTCATCTTCCCAAAATATGTTAAGTACACCTGTCCTCCCCTCCTCTCCCCCCCATTGAATTTAAAAGGGAGCTTGAAGTGTTTGCATAAACAGGTAATCTGGCCGTGGGCGGTCAAAATGTTCCTACTACTAGCCCTGTGCCACTTCTCCTATATCTCCCGTTCGGATATCTACTAGGCAACGGATCGCCACCACAGATTAGATATTAGTGATTTCATGTAGAGGGCAAACATCGACCTTACCAGAGCTTCCTTATGAATATGGTGCTCATTAGTGTTAAAATCCTTCATCAAACATTCTAAGGCCTCGCCCTGCTCATAATGGCCCAATGATGATATGCAGTTAAAGCAGTGTATAGATTGCTGTTGACTCTCTCTGCTAATGAGAGTATGGGGTGGTAGTGACTTATTGCAGAATGTCTCACTCCCAGACCAATGTCCCATTTGTTATTGTCGTGGTCTTCAGTCCTGAGACTGGTTTGATGCAGCTCTCCATGCTACTCTATCCTGTGCAAGCTTCTTCATCTCCCAGTAACTACTGCAGCCTACATCCTTCTGAATCTGCTTAGTGTATTCATCTCTTGGTCTCCCTCTACGATTTTTACCCTCCACGCTGCCCTCCAATACTAAATTGGTGATCCCTTGATGCCTCAGAACATGTCCTACCAACCGATCCCTTCTTCTAGTCAAGTTGTGCCACAAATTTCTCTTCTCCCCAATCATATTCGGTACCTCCTCATTAGTTATGTGCTCTACCCATTTAATCTTCAGCATTCTTCTGTAGCACCACATTTCAAAAGCTTCTATTCTCTTCTTGTCCAAACTATTTATCGTCCATGTTTCACTTCCATACATGGCTACACTCCATACAAATACTTTCAGAAGCGACTTCCTGTCACTTAAATCTATACTCGATGTTGACAAATTTCTCTTCTTCAGAAACGCTTTCCTTGTCATTGCCTTGCCTGGCATTTGGGGAGAATGTCGCATTATCAAACACTAAAGTTTGGCATGGATCATAGGTGCCTAGCACCACATTCTCCGATAGATAGCAACTTGAGCCATCGCAATACGCAAAGGAAACAGCTAAGAAACGGTAGAGAAGGCGTCTACGCACACCAGTGCGCACTTGTTTCCTCGTAGGGAAAGAGGGATGGGGCGCACGAAATCAGTATATCTTTTTAGTTGTCACTCTACAGGCATTAAAGGTAACAATCTCTGCTTTGTATCTTGAGGTGGCTTACTTATGGAACAAGTTTTACATGCTTCTACCATGGTCCTGATATCTGAGTCCATACCTTTCCAAACGAATTCTCCTCTAGTCTTCGGGCACGTCTTGTGTACTCCCAGGTGCCCACTCGCTTGCGACTGATGGCAATATGCGAACAACATAGAATGTAGTTCAGCAGGAGCCATTTGTTGTACAATATACTATGCCATTCTTTAATGTATAAGGCCTAACCTTCTCCCCCTGGTTAGCTTATTCCTGAGCTCATGCTTAGTTTCATGATTTTTCTTAAATTAGCTGAAATATACTAACTTACGACAAGAGAAATTTGATAATGATTGCTGAAGCTGAACAATAAATGCAAATACAGCAGTGCTTGGTGGTTGCGGGTCGAGTTTTAAAATCAGCACACTACGGCGACAATAGTTTATATGTAGGTTATAACATGTAGTTTCTATCTTCATTTCTCAGTATTCGAGCAGTAAAAGAAAGGAGTTTGGGTGCTGGTGCTGGTACATCGGGAGTGGAACAGAATGTGGAACAGGGCTTACCTGAGTGCGATTCCCACGTTATTTGACTTCGAAAGTTTAGTGCTATTTACGGAGGTAGATTCTGATCAGCCGAATGCCACAGTATTTAACTTCCTATAATTCGGCGCGGCAGGGCAGGTTTCGGAATTTTCGTGCAGTAGTAACAAATTTCCGCGATCACATTGAACACATGGAACTCTGTACTCTACTAGTTCGTTGATTGTCTACAGCTTAGTTTACAGTGCAGAAATTTACGAAGTTATGTGGCAAAGAACTATGGCCTAAATTTAAGAAGTAGCCGCACTTTCTCGCAATTATATGCAGTACTGCATACTGACGTGTCCACTCTGTGCAATCTACTGTCTACAATTATTGCCGAATTGTATTGACTAAACCTAAAACACATTTTCGTATGTCTCCATATTTTAATAATTACTCGTGTTAGAGCAGAACTTTGAATTTGATTGGAAAAGAGTGCAAACACATGTGGTCGCTCTCCTAAACAACGAAGAGGCAAACATTTTAACTGCTGCACTTCGTTCCAGCAGCCTTCATGCTGAAGGGAAACCATTATTGTCTGTTAGGTCGCAAATTCTGCTCTCACGCACTGAAATTTTACTAACAGCACACTATAAATGAATTTCTACAAACCACTCAACATACGGAAACTATGGTTACAGATTTCAAAGCCTCAGATCAATCTAAAGCCAAACAAGCATATTCTTCGCTGAATAGATTGCCTTTGAGGTAAGATATTATAAGTTATGTTTTTCTACGCAAATTCTTGTCATGCTTCTTGTCGTTTTAGTGTTAACCCTATGGATTTTTTATGCAGTTCTGTAGCCCCATCCCTTCGAACC
This sequence comes from Schistocerca serialis cubense, assembly GCF_023864345.2. NCBI lineage: Eukaryota > Metazoa > Arthropoda > Insecta > Orthoptera > Acrididae > Schistocerca > Schistocerca serialis. The sequence goes on along the minus strand of NC_064638.1, from coordinate 1,004,616,519 downwards.
TATTTTTTTTTTTCATGTCAGCATAACTCATGCATCCTGCATCACCAACTATCTATATTATACACTAATAATAGGAACTTAACCTCCAAATCCGTACATTCGCCGCCACTAAAGCTGCAGTTCTTGACAACGGTCCATGTAGTATAAGTGGAAACCATTCTATGAATTCGATACATTGTGATCTCTGTTAGGCATTTTATCTTGTTGGCTCGTTTCTGGAAGTCTTCGCCTTACTCCAGCAATTCAACTAAGTTTAAGAGTTTCCTATTGCATGACATTTCTAATATCGTTTCAGCTCTGTCTTTAAATGGTACAAATATCATGTCCATAGACAGCTGAACTCTGCTTTTCGTGGTGTTTTCTGGAGTCTAGTTTCTATTTTTTGGTGTTAGCAGCCGTTTCTTTTGATTGACAGCGCTTTTCTCTTCTGCTACCTTCACTACAACGGCTTTCATGCATCTTCCTTCCTTTATCTATTTTACACTACAAGAAGTCTACTGCATACATTTAGCATATCTGATTTATCTGCATGCGCTGTAAGTATTCATTACATATTTTTTATATCTTCGGAAACGCCTCTGTCGACTATGTTATGATGATTTGAATATGGGTCTCGGCTCTAAACTAGTCATTGAGTGCTTAAAAAGTAAAAATTTGCAACTTTGGACTGGTTTATCGTTCTACTGATTAACGGAAGTCGCTGACTCAAGCTACTTCAGCATGCTGGAAGTTCGTAAATATAGTTAGCATTTCAGCGCCGTCACACAAAGTAGATAGGAGTGAAGTCATCTGTGAATTGCGTATAAGGGAGATTGCGCAGTGAGTTTTCATTCACACATTGCATTTGCAAGTTGAGTGTTAGTGAGAAGATTGCGCTGTGCTACGTGTAACAACATGTGTTGGAATTCCACAGACGCAGGATCGTGGCCTAGCAAAACTACAATTTAATGTTATGCTATATTGTAAACGTAGGCTTCCGCGGCCGTTGTCACAGTGAATAAAATTCTTCTGGGTTTGAGGCCGCATTGTCATCTGTAAAATTCCGACGTTTCAGCGACTGTTGCAAGGCGCCTTCCTCAGGGTTTATTGCTAACTGCTGAATGATCACTAGTTTGGATACTTGCATACTATAGAGGGGTGCTGTCACTGGATGTGAGGGTGAGGAGGACGGGTATTAGTTCATTATATAGGTCTTTGCATTGCGTGGTGTCATTGGCGGAAATGGGCGTTTTCCATTGGAGTTTCCTTAACTGCTTGCCATTGGTGGATATCGGCGAATAGGAGACTGAGCGGCGACTACAGCGTAGCGTTGTTTACTAACTGCCTAGTATCGGCTAGGCCGCGTCAGCGCTCTGTGTACCCTCCACCGCTGTGGCCTACCGCGCGCCTGTTGCTCTGCGAGAGCTGTCCTTCCGCAAAGCTGTCACAGCTGGCAGCCAAGACGCTGAGAGTCAGTACCCGTCTTCTCTATTCATATTGTCGGGTCCCTTGGCTATTTCTACAGCGTCTTTAATCTTCCTCCTCAGACTAAACGGCTGTTTCGCCATTACGCGGGCCTCTCGAAATTCGATCTTGTCCTGCACTGTCCCTGATGTTCTGCCAACGCTGATTTGTTGTATTGTTTGATGGGGATATATCTCTCGTGTTCAGTTAACCTTGTGCTTATTGGACGCCCAGCCTCACCTACATACACCAGTCCACATTCGCACCAGATTTCATAAACTCCGGCGGTATGAAACTGGTCAATTTTATCTTTCGTCGAGCCCAGAATGACTTTTATTTTGTCCTTGCTACGAAAAATTAGCTTAATGCCTAACCGACGGAGAATTTTGTCCAGACGTTCAGTGACCCCTTGTACATATGGTAGCACGATGGTATTCTGTGTTTCGTTCAGCTTTTCCCTGTTGCCCTCCTCCTTCGGCGCTATGATTTTGTGTATTATCTTCATGTCGTAGCCATTAGCTCCAAAAATGGACCTGAGGTTCTGTAGTTCAGCTTGCTGGTTTCCATCACTGTTCATGTAGGCTCTCTTAGTTAAAGTTTGCAGGGCCGAATTCTTTTGCTTAGTATGATGGTGAGAGGATGCATGCAGGTACCTGTGTCCAAGCTTCCCCTCTGGCTTACGATAAACTTCCACGTCGAGAAAAGGCAGTACCACGTTCTTTTCTATCTCCAGGGTAAAGTGAATTTTGCTGTGCTGCTGGTTGAGATGTTTGTGAAAGTTCTGAAGCTCTTCTTCTCCGTGTGGCCTGATAACAAAGGTGTCATCAACATATCGTAGCCAGCACTCTGGGCGTAATGGTGCGGATTGGAGTGCTGTCTCTTAGAACACTTGCATAAAAATGTCTGCTGCGGCCGGCGTAAGAGGGGAACTCATAGCTACACCGTCCGTCTGCTCATAAAATTCCCTTTTCCACCTAAAATAGGTGATCGTCAGACAGGGGTGCACTAGCTCGCAGATATCAGGTGCCATGCGTTCCTCTAAGATGCTCATGGTGTCCTTCACGGGTACATTCGTGGACAAAGACTTCACGCTACACTGTAGTCGCCGCTCAGTCCCCTATTCGTCCATTTTCACCAATGGCAAGCAGTAAAGGAAACTCCAATGGAAAACGGCCATTTCCGCCAATGACAGCACGCAATGCTAAGACCAATAAAATAAGCTCCTAATACCCTTCCTCCTCACCCTCACATCCAATGACAGCACTCCTCTATAGTATATAAGTATCCAAACTAGTGCTCATTCAGCAGTTAGCAATAAACCCTGAGGAAGGCGCCTTGCAACAGTTGCCGAAACATCGGATTTTGCAGATGACAATGCGGCCTCAAACCCAGAAGAATTTTATTGATCATGCTGTATTGTTAGTCGCTTTGGTCAGCGTGACATATCAGACCGAAAGCAATAGATTTCAACGTGACCACGTGACCAGAGCCCGAGAGGACAGATATATTGTTCGACCAGCTGTGCAGAATCGTACGGCCACATCATACACCTCGAGTCGGAGGATGGGCGTACGACGACATCCGAGTACCAGGGACTGTCAACAAGGCCATCATCGATGCGGCTATTCATGAGCGATGTGCGGCGACAATAGTTCAGAGAAATTCAACACGGGACACGATAACGGCAGAACGTCGTCTGTGTACAGCATTAGGATGGAGGTGTGTGAAGGGCCCAAGGAGAAAAAATATTGCCAGACTGGCTTTTTCATCGTCAAATGCGACCAACATGTGGCATGACGATATGGAACACTACTTGTTAGACAACATTACGTGTTTCGAGTAGTCGGTAACTTGGGTAGCAATTGTTACTTTTCTGATGTTTTGAAGGCCAGTCCTATCTTGAGGTCTCCGTGACATTATTTTTCATGCGGGTAGTATGAGACTGATGTTCGTGTTGTCCAAGCATTCCTCGATAGAGAGGGAGTTCAACTTATTTATTTATTTGTTACTTTCTTTTGGTCTGTTGTCTATATATGAACAGAGCGAACGTTGCACAAGAATTGGTTTGAATATAGAACGTAATACTTAACATATTTTCAAACGTGTTAGTATAACTACGTATTATGGTGTTTAAAGGGGAATTTCGGAATTCCTACTACAACACTACACTACACTACTCTGTTATACTTGGTATCAGAATCAAGCTGAATTTCTCATACATCTTTATTGTTATCCCCAGCGTGCTGAGGTACAGCTCAGGATTCACATGAACTGTACTGCTGTGTCACCCGAGGTGTAGAGATTGCGCGATAGCTGAAACTTCCTGGCAGATTAAAACTGTGTGCCGGACCGAGACTCGAACTCGGGACCTTTGCCTTTCGCGGAAAGTGCTCCAAGATTCGCAGAAGATCTGTGAATTTTGGAAGGTAAGAGACGAGGAGAAGAGGTACTGGCAGACTCGAAGCTGTGAGGACGGGTCGTGACTTGTGCTTTGGTAGCTCAGATGGTAGAACACTTGCCCGCGAAAAGCAAAGGTCCCGAGTTCGAGTCTCGGTCCGGCACACAGTTTTAACCTGCCAGGAAGTTTCATATCATCGCACATTCCGCTGCAGAGTGAAAATTTCATTCTGCAAGATAGCTGTCAGGGGTCTCAGAAAATCCTTGCCGGTCCACCGAATGGTTCATCTCCTCACTCCTTCCGGAAGGTTGTTGTTCTGCGGTGGAACGTCTCGTTATCTTGATGTGTGGCTTCTTCTTGCTTCTATCAGCCATGTAGGCTTGCAGTATGTGAGCTGATATTTCAGCTGTCAGCGGGTTCAGCTTATGCCACACTTCATCATTTCTTATTATGTTACAGACTTGTATTACCAAAGGCGTTCTTCTCCTCCTCTGTCATCCGAAGCATCGATTGCTCCACATTTACATTTGCCTGTGGTGGGTTTCTGTATTTGTAGTAAGTAGCCGGAATATCGACCATGTGCCGACAAGTAGTGTACAGCTCCGTTGACTGGAAGGAAGCATGAGTTTCTTGTTCTTTCTCTTACGTTAAGAAGGAACTGGTAGTTCTCCTCCCCATTTCTTCCCTGTCCTAGTTTTTTTGCCATTCTCTACCAATCCATGTCTTTATTTCCTTATTCGATGTGGACCTTATGTCCAGCATTCCTTTACCTTGTCATATTGGTCCTTTTTGACACAATATTGTGCACCTCTCTTTCTTACTGTTAGGTCTAGAGGTAGCAAGCGTAATGTCACCAACAGCTCCTCAGTCTGTGTTGTTCTATTTGCGCCTGTCAGGCGCTGGGGTACGCTTCTCTGTGATCGCCGTAGAGCCTGGGCTGTCCTTACCTTTCCCGTTCTATGAGTCCAGACGCTCGACCCATAGCGCAGAATAGCGAGCAAGAGTGCGTTGTGATACATTCTTATTGCATTTAGTCGCAGCTGAAAACTTCTTTGGCCAATTGTTGCTATTTTCTTTTGGATTTTAATGGCTCTCTGGCAGACGATTTCCACATGTTAATGAAAGTTTTGCTTTTCGTCAATGTAGCTATATACTACTTTTCTTTTCACAGTTTGATCATTTGTTCTGATTGTAGGGTTTCTCGTTTTTGATAATATTCCGTTCAGTGATTCAGAAACTGTTTTGTATTCTGCTATTGTTAGTTTGTTTGCTGCGCCCCAGTTGCTTAGTGTTTCAAGGACTACCCTATTATTTTCCTCTAATTTAAACCTTGTGTTGGCAGATACTATAATTAGCAGATCTTCTGCGTAAGCGTTGCCGCATCTAGTGTTTGTTATACTCTGAAGCTGGTTCAGTATCGGCACTATGCCAAAACTCGACCACAAAGAGGGCCTGTGTGCAATTTTTGGTGATGTCTTTTACAATTTCCTTTCCAGGACATTGTAATTGCAGCTGCCTGTCGGTGCACTAATCTCGTAGACTGTCACAGAGACAACTGCGGCAGTTCATCTGTTTCATTCTTTCGGACGGGGCAGGCCACCACAAACTATCGAACGCCCCAACTATATCAATCATTATGCTTGTAACAAATTTGTCATCTGAACTTATCACAATATTCACTGTGTGATTTATCGCATCCTCGGTGAATCTGTCTTTCCTGACACCGTACTGCGGGGGCTCATGCTTATTACCTGTCTGTGGTCCCTCAGGCGGCGGCAAAGAAACTTTTCCTGTGTTTTTCTGAAGCATTTACCAACCAAATCGGCCAGTAAGATTTAGGTTCTTAAGATTTTTGTTTTCTCCTTGAACTTCGCTTGTTGGACTGGCTAGCACCTACAGAACTTTCAGAAACTTAAAAACTCTGTTCATGGGCTAAGGCGCGTTGCATGCCACCAGTCACCAACCACTGTATCTGATGTGACACAGAGTTAAAGTAGCATGGAATGACTTATCCGACCTGCCACCCATCTTCATCTACATCTACATACATACTCCGCAATCCACCATACGGTGCGTGGCGAAGGGTACCTCGTACCACAACTAGCATCTTCTCTCCCTGTTCCACTCCCAAACAGAATGAGGGAATAATGACTGCCTATATGCCTCTGTACGAGCCCTAATCTCTCTTATCTTATCTTTGTGGTCTTTCCGTGAAATATAACTTGGCGGCAGTAAAACTGTACTGCAGCCAGCTTCAAATGCTGGTTCTCTAAATTTCCTCAGTAGCGATTCACGAAAAGAACGCCTCCTTTCCTCCAGAGACTCCCACCCGTGTTCCTAAAGCATTTCCGTAACACTCGCGTGATGATCAAACCTACCAGTAACAAATCTAGCAGCCCGGCTCTGAATTGCTTCTATGTCCTTCCTCAATCCGACCTGATAGAGATCCCAAACGCTCGAGCAGTACTCAAGAATAGGTCGTATTAGTGTTTTATAAGCGGTCTCCTTTACAGATGAACCACATCTTCCCAAAATTCTACCAATGAACCGAAGACGACCATCCGCCTTCCCCACAACTGCCATTATATGCTTGTCCCACTTCATATCGCTCTGCAATGTTACGCCCAAATATTTAATCGACGTGACTGTGTCAAGCGCTACACTACTAATAGAGTATTCAAACATTACGGGATTCTTTTTCCTATTCATCTGCATTAATTTACATTTATCTAGACTTAGAGTTAGCTGCCACTCTTTACACGAATCACAAATCCTGTCCAAGTCTTCCATGTTCAGTTCGAGTGGATGCCCAGCTGGCATAGAGCCGTTGTTGCTGCCAGATCTGACGGCTCTGTGTAACCGCAAACCACCTACAAATTTAATCATATATTGTTTCTTCTATAATGCATACGCACAGTAAGCAAAATTTCAATATATGCTAGCGTTCCTGGTGTTAGAATTTTAATGGACAGCAGTGCAATTAGAGATTTTAGACCCTGCACCACTTTGTAAGCAAAAATATTCTCTAACTCAGAATACAAAGCGAAGTCACACAACTGTGACAGGCAGTCGCTGGGATTCCCGAGTAAGTTGTGCCCCTCCAGCAGCCGCGCGACCCGGCCTGTGGCTGCGCCGTCGGCCAGGCGGCCGGTTAATTAGTGAGAGTGCCGAGCCGCTCCCACGGGCAGCCGTTATCCTGCGCGGGGACGCGGCCGCCGCACGCCGTAACCTAACCAACTTGGCGCGCCCAAACTTCGTTCCTTTATGAAATGGCGTACCTTGGCGGTGCACGGCAGCGAAATTTCTCAGTTTAATGCCTCTGGCCGGGCCAATGAAATGAAGAAGAGCTGAAAGAAAAACAGAGTCAAAGATAAAACAAACAGTCTCTGGCATCACTTCTTCGCGAAATTCTGTAGATGGAGGTAAAACGGTCAACGCCTCTTCCTTTGCAAGGAAACAGTTTCAGGAATTTTCTTATCACTGAATTATGGAAGATGCGGCGTAATTAACACACTGAAATTTAGTGTGAAAATTATACGTCATGTCAAATGTTGTAGCCCACTGAATGGAATTGAGTGATATATTCACTGAACTACCAGCGCTTGTTAGAGCGATTAGGGTGTTTCCAGCAAATTTTAATTCCATAAACGCTGCTAGGTAGGAATAAATACTTGCCTAAATTTCTCATGCTCATTCTATCCCAATATTTTAGAAACATTAATCGTTTACGGTATATAAGTAATAATAAGATACTTTATGACGATGTGCTCTTACGATTAATTCTGTTGTTTATTAACAAATACATGTCTTGTGATTTAAGGGTAATAGGATGTAGTTACTATCGAGTACTAATTCGTTCACTCTTAGGTACTCCGGTGTATGAATTTGGGTCGTATTTTATCCATCTCAAGTTCTGCCAAAGGCCTTGTCAAAGAGGGCGGAGGAGTGGACAAAAGCTCATGGCATTCTTTTGCCCCTTTAGTGGGACACTGCCCCTAAAAGGTGTAACCATCAGCAATGATGAACGGCATGAGGGTGCAGAAGATAATAGAAACAACTACGTTAAAGACATATAATGTGGATTCACAGGACATATGGCCCCTATTGAAAAAGTATCAAGATTATCTCTCCATTGGCAGAAGTTTCCGGACTAGACCCGCATTCTTATCTCCGGGATGGGACTGCCAAGAGAGAGGTTATGATGAGAAATAGATTGAGTAACCAAAGAAAGGACGCCGTTCTGTCGTAGGGGCGTGGAATGTCAGAACGTGTTTGGGAAGCTATAAAATCTGAAAAGGGAAATTCTATGGCTCAGTCCATATATAGTGTCGGTCAGTGAATGACACGTTAGGAAGACAATGATTTATGACCATAAACAGGATAACATCAACAGCTACAGAAAATGGTATAACGGAAGTAGGATTCGCTATGAAGACAGAACAGAGAGTAAGCGACTGTGAACAGTTCAGTGATAGGGTTGTTTCCATCAGAATCGAGAGCAAAGCAATACTAACCACAATTGTTCATGTATATATGCCGACGCCGCACGGAGAGAATGCAGAGATAGAGAAAGTGTATAATGGTTATTGAAATCGTAATTAAGTACGTAAAGGGAGATAAAGATCTAATGGCTATGTGGGCCTGAAATACAGTTGTACATGAAGGAACAGAAGAAAGAGTTACGGGGTTACGGGAGAAGATGGTAACAGGAATGAGAGACAAGAAAGACTAACTGAATTTTACAATAAATTTCATGTCGTAATAGCGAATACTCTCTTAAGGATCACAAGAGAAATAAGTATATACTTGGACAAGGCCGGGAGATGCGGGGAGATTTCAGTTAGATTTCATCATGATCAGGCGGAGGTACCGAAATCAAATATTGGATTGTAAGGCGTGCCCAGGAGCAGACATAGACTCAGATCACAATTGGTAAAGAGGAAGAGTAGGCTGCACTTTAAGATACTAACAAGGAAGAATAGAAGTGCAGAAGAATGGTATACGGAAGTACTAAGGAATGAAGAGACACATTTGTAGTTCTGTCTGGCTATAGATGCTGCGATAGTGAATAGTTCAGTAGACAGTTCACTTGAAGACGAATGGATATCTCTGAAAGGGCAGTGACAGAATTTGGAAAGAAGACATAGGTACAAGGATGCTAAGTGCGAAGAAACCATGGATAACATTTCAACGAAAGCAGGAAGTACAAAAGTAATCAGGAATACAGAAATACAAGTCACTTAGGAAATAGATAAATAGGGAGTGCACGGAAGCTAAGTCAAAACGGCTGCACGAAAAATGTGAGAAGATGGAAAAAGAATTTACTGTCGGAAGCACGGGCTCAGCATATAGAAATCAAACAACCTTAGGTGAAGTAATAAGAACGAGGGCCGTAACATTGAGAATGCAACAGAAATACCACTGTTAAATTCAGAGAAGATAGATAGGTGGAAAGAATACACTAAAGTCCTCTGCGAGGGGGAAGACTTGCCTGGTGTGACAGAAGAAACAAAAGTCCACAAGGAAGATATAAGGAATCGAATATTAGAATTTAAAAACACAGTTTTCGACTACTTAATATCAAATAAGGGAGGAGGGATAGACAACATTCCATCGGAATTTCTATAATCATTGGGGAAAGTGCCAACAATATAATTACTCATGTTGGTGTGTAGAATGTAAAAGACTGGCGACATACCATCAGACTTACAGATAAACGTCATCCACACAATTTAGAAGGTAGCAAGAGACGACAAGTTCGAAAATTATCGCATAATCAGCTTAACACTTCACGCATCCAAGTTTTTGACATGAATAATATACAGAAGAGTGGAAAAGAGTATCTTTTAGATGTTGGCTTTAGGGAAAGGAAAGGCACCAGAGAGGCCATACTGGCGTTTTGGTTAATAATGGAAGCAAGACTGAGCAAAAATTAAGACACGTTCATAGGATTTCTCGACCTGGAAAAAGCGCTCCACAATGTCGAATGGTTTAAGATGTTCGAAATCCTGAGAAAATCAGGGATAAGCTTTAAGGAGAAACGGGTAACATACAAGTGTCAACAGGGAATCGTAAGACTGGAAGACCAAGAACTCAGTTCTAGGATTAAAAAGCATGTAAGGTAGAGGTGTATTCTTTCACCCCTACTGTTCAACCTATACATCGAAGAAGTATTGAGGGAAATAAAAGAAAGGTTCAAGAATGAGAATAAAATTCGAGGTGAAAGGATATCAGCGATAAGACTTGCTGATGACATTGCTACGCTCAGTAAAAGTGAAGAAGGGTTACAGGATGTGCTGAATGTAATGAACAGTCCAGTGAGCGCAGAATGTGGGTTGGGAGTAGATCGAAGTAAGACGGAAGTAATGAGGTGTAGTATAAAAGAGAAATCTAGAAACTTAACATCATAATTTGCGATCGCGAAGTAGACGATATGGAAATCTGCTACCTAGGAGGCAAAATAACCCATGACAAAAGGAGAAAGGAAGACATAAAAAGCAGACTAGCATTGACGAAAACAGGGTCCCAGAGAAGTCTGCTGGTATCAAAGGTAAGTCTTAAACCGAGGAAGGATTTTCTGAGAATGTTCATTTGGAGCAAAGCGTTGTGTGGTATGGTACTGAGACAGGGACTGTGGTAAAAGAGGAACGGAATAGAATAGAAACATCTGAGATGTGGTGCTACAGATGAATGTTGAAAATTAGGTGGACTGGTAAGGTAAGGAATGAGGAGGTTCCCTGCGGAATCGTCGAGGAAAGGAACATAAGGAAAACAGTAAGAAGAAGCCTTGTCATCTGTTAAGACACCAGGAATAACTTCCATGGTTGTAGACGAAAGAGAGATGACCCAGAAATAAAAATAAAGTGACTACTAATCCACACATAGCAGATGCTGAAATCATCTATAGCAGCATATTGAAGGTTTTTTAAACTATGTTGTTAAAGCTTTTAGGATATACCCACATAGGTTTAGAATTTCAACAAAACAAAACAGTCACATGCCTGTTACAGCAATTATATTCCCTTCGCCATTAAAAGGTATGCTGTTTTTTGGTAACTGTGAACAATGACCACTTAGTACTCTAATGTATACCAATAAACTTTGTAGCCATCGTTCGTAACAGTATTCTTAAGGGAACATTGTATGTGAAATTCGTTGAAATTTGACATTTTCTGTTTTCTACTCCATAATGCACTATGGACGTTTCTGAACATTTTGGTATATAATACATTAAAATCAGACAGTTGTGAGACCTCCAAATAATATTTTGAATGCTGACATGTGACTGTCAAATTTTGCGGCTACGCTTATACTGCCACAGTTGAGCTGTCATATCTTGGGAACTACTCGGTCTAGAAGGCTATGAATTGCTTTGTTTTGTGCCTATATGTCCCAGAAGTTGGCATTACGAATAAACAAATCAGTCCTTTCTTTCTGATACTAGTTTTCGTTGAAACTAGTGTGATTATTGGCTATTTTTGTAGTAAGCTAACTTCTATTGTTTTATATGCGTAAATAAAATACTAAGCGTAAAAGTAACTTGAAAAAACACAGATTTAGAGAAGATGAAAAGAGCTTTGTGTAGCACTTCCTTTCATCGAATATCAACTGCTGAAAAGCCTTGTCATGCTTTGTGCCCACCTCCACCAAACATTTGGTGTGAATATAGGCAAGTTGAATTTTTTGGCACCCAGCATGAATTTACACATTAACATTCTCTTCCTTTGGTAGTAATGGAGGCAATCAAACCTATTTACAGAGATTTGGCATTTCCTGAGCTACTAAAGAAGTGTTTACATGGGAAGATCCAGAATGCGAATGAGTTCTTCAATAATGTTGTGTGGTGCCATGTGCCTAAAAATGTATTTGTTGGCCTTATGACTCCAATGTTAGCAGTGTCTGATGCTGTAATAACTTTTAATGGTGGGAACTATGAAATACTTAAGATTCTGGAGAAGTGAGGGATAAGATTTGGACAGACTGTGGGAAGTGGATGAGCTTCGTGTACGTGAAATAGAGTTAGCTGCTCAGCAAATGACAAAAGAAGCAAGAAAGAAAAGGAGGAGACAAGCACTGGACCGTTGTGACACTGAAGAAGACAGACTATGGGCCAGGGCAATTCTACTGCATAAAAGGAGCAGAATTGTAAGTCTGTACAAGAATTTGTAATAAAAAAGTTTTAAACCTCAATATCTCTGAACTACATTTTTTGGCATCTCGTTTTCTGAAAAAGAGACATGAAATTTTCACAACATTCCAAGTGTGAGATTCAACACATATGGAACTAGAATAATTAAAATATACTGTTTTGTTTTTATGTTCATTTATTTACAAAATTCTACAAAATATAAAGTGTTAGAAAAAAAGATAACATGCCCCACCATACAATTTTAGTAATGATCCTAGTTCAGCGTATCTATAAAGGTGCATTCAAGATTTATGGAAAATTGTAAGTTGGTGTCTTAAAAAGATTCCGAGATAATGGATCACAAAATTCGGTAATTTAACATTGGTGGTATAGGACATACAATGTCCCCTTAAATTTTGGAAATTTGTGATAAGGTATTATGGGACCAAACTGTTAAGGTCATCGGCCCCTAAGCCTAGACACTACTTAATCCAACTTACATTAAGTTACATTATGGATCACACACACCCGCACGCCCGAGGGAGGACACGAACCTTCGACGGGAGGAGCCGCACGGACCGTGACAAGGCGGCTCAGATCGAGCTGCTACCCCGTGCGGCAATGTCCCCTTAAATGAAAAATTTAAGTGTGTATATATTAATTTCTAACTCACTTGCCCAAACATATCATACAAACTTACTCCACGTCCAGGATGTGATGTGTTGGGGAGGTTGGACACGTGCTGACCACACATACCACACATTACCACACCAAGCAGAGGTGCCTTAGCTGTCTTTCTTCTTAAAATGGACTGTGAAAGCCCCCATAGTCGGCCGTTACAGCCCCATTGTCTGACCGGAAGGATAACGTGTTTTGACCACCTGTGTGGTTGAGATAAATTGCAGAATTAAGTTTCCTTTCAAAGACTGAGTTGACAAAGGGACACGCTCTTGGAGATGGAACTCGTATGTCTCTGAGAATTGGTTGGCGAGAGGAGAAGAACTTAAACTGGTCCATCGCAGTCATGAACACGCCAATAGGAAACTCTTACGATCTCTAGCGGAGAGATGGTACTAACAACGAGATTGGTGCAAGCCTTCATGAAAGACACGTCTTCATAAGTTTAAAAACCAATTGCAAAAAGATTTAGACAAGATATCTGTCTTGTGCGAAAAGGGGAAACGGACAGAGAGAAGAATTTGAAGTCCTCCGCATGAGTTACGTCCATTAAATTCCGATTACATAGTCAATGCCCCAGATTTAAAGATTGTCAGTTCAGCTATATGCCTAGGGATCACAATTACGAACGAGTAACTCAAATTGCGACCACGACGCAGAAAACGTTGTGGATAAGATGAACCAAAGACTGTGTTCTATTGGCATAGCGCTTAGGAGGTGCAACAATCTGCTAAAGAAAAAAATAATGAAATAATCGGTAGTATTGGCCGGGAGACCCCGTCTAGGCTAGTTCGTACGACTTTTGCAAGTCTTCCCATCTGACACCACTTCGGCTAATTGCGCGTCGATGGTAAATAGGATAACACAGTACCCACTCCTCGGAGGCAGAAAATCTCCGACACGTCTGGGGCTCGAAACCTGCAGCCCTGAGCCCACAGACATCAACGTTAACCATTTTCACTTTTCGCCAACTTTTCCGTGTGGACGTCACTTGATACCATCTCATCAAACTTCACTCAGGTATTTTTTTTTTTTTTTTTTTTTTTGACACACCCACCGTATGGGCAGCCACCTGAGCGTACATGCTGCTAAGCTACCGTGCCAGCTCCACTGGACTAATGTACTAAAAGCTACGGACCTGTGCTGAATGGATGACATACAATACGCTTGCCCCCCTCCGGAATACAGCTGCGCGTTATAGGATCCTTACCAGATATGATTGATAGAGGACAACAGAAAAGTTCGAAGAAGGGCAGATCGTTTGGTATTATCTCTAAGCAAGCTAGCTCTAAATGTGGAAAAATGTAAGTTAATGTATTTGAGTAGGAACAAGAAACCTGTAACGTCCAGTTACACTATTACCAGTGTCCTAATTTACACAGTCAATTCGTCTAAATATCTGGCCGTAACATTGCAACATTTGAGAACTGTGGTAGGGAAGGCGAATGGTCGACTTCGGTTCTGCAAGGTTCGCAGGAGAGCTTCTGTAAAGTTTGGAAGGTAGGAGACGAGGTACTGGCAGAAGTAAAGCTGTGAGTACCGGGCGTGAGTCGTGCTTCGGTAGCTCAGTTGGTAGAGCACTTGCCCGCGAAAGGCAAAGGTCCCGAGTTCGAGTCTCGGTCGGGCACACAGTTTTAATCTGCCAGGAAGTTTCATATCAGCGCACACTCCGCTGCAGAGTGAAAATCTCATTCTGGAAGAAATTTGTTGTTCAACTTCACTGGAGGAAGGGATTGTTGATAGGACACGTCCTGAGGCTTCAAGGAATCGCCAGTTTTTAGTGGAAGGAAGTGAGGGGATAAAAGTTGTGGAGGGAGGGTAAGGCTTGAAAACTGTAAGCATGTTCATATGGGTGTAGGCTGCAATAGTTACGCAGAAATGAGGAGGCTTATACGGGATAAACTAGAATAGAGAACGGCACCAAACCAGTATTCGGGTTGAAGACCATAGCAACAATAACAACATAATTATTTAATCATTTCACAAGAAGTGATGGAGAAAGATAAATCGTTTTATAACTGAAATTAATTTTCTGATGTTCCAATACAACATTTTGTGAAAATGAGTTTTTCTTAAGTGCTTTATGTACATTCCTGCAGCTGGCTAGTCTATCCCCTTCGTTTGCAACTAATATGCAAATGGAAGAATCTTAAAGGACTGTAGTCACCCATAAAGGAGGTAAATTACAAAGCCACGATTCGACCCATGCTACAGTATTTCACTTGATCTATACCAGGCCAGAGCGTTAGAGGAAATAAGAGGCAATTAAAACAGGAATGGTGCGTTTCGTTTGTTTAACAAGCGGGAAAACGTCACGGAGATGCTGCTCCAACTCCTGTGACACATGCTACAAGAGAGGCACTGCGCATCACGGCTTGGTCCACTTTTAAAATTCCTAGATTGTACATTCACAGAAGGATCAACTAACATATTTCTTGCTCCACATGCCTTCACAAATTACCGACGTCGCGTCCTACCCCGCAAAACAGATACAATATCTGTTTGTAGCAATCCAGAACGGATACCGGTTACTAAATTGTTGATAGAGTACCCAGCGCCATTTGTCGTGAAACCTCAGAACTGTTCATAATTTATCGCGAACTAGCATGAGTTACCCTCCACCCACACTCCTATACCAGCTCTTGGATATGCTCCTGCCACATTGTAGATTACTCTGAGTTGTGGACATTTACTAGGATGCTAAACTACTTTATCAAAATCGCATTCCAATTTATCTTCGGCTAATACGCGTCCGGGGATATAAAAGCACTCCGTCTTCAGGCCACAAGTGGCCCATCGGGACCTTTCGACCGCCGTGTCATTCTCACGTGAAGATGCGGATAGGAGGGTCGTGTAGTCAGCACACCGCTCTCCCGGTCGTTATGATGGTTTGCTTTGACCGGAGCCCCTACTATTCGGTCGAGTAGCTCCTCAATTGGCATCACGAGGCTGAGTCCACCCCTAAAAATGGCAACAGCGCATGGCGGCCTGGATGGTCACCCACGCAGGTGCCGGCCACGCCGGACAGCGCGTAACTTCCGGGGACATAGCGCCTTCAAAAATCACTGTCGGCTCTATAATTCATCATTTCTTTGATCCAAGGAATCTGCCCACTGCGGATGGCTAGCTAGTAGTGAAACACCTAGCACAAGCACGAGATCAGACATAAACATAATGAAGGCTGCATATATTATTAACAAACAGTTTTCTGTGGCGTATTAGTGTTCAAACGTTTCTCAGCCTCAGCATTCGTTCTTACGTTGCCAAATTTATTTTTGTCGAAGTTAAGTTCCTTAATGGCAGCCAGTAAGCGATTTCTTATAGATGTATAACACCAATCGTTTAAATGACCGCCGCTAGTATAAATGTATGTCATTGCACAGGCCCTACGCTTTGCAGTCTACAAGCACTTAAATACCGCGTGGCGCACCGATTCGTTAGAAATGGAGGTATCACCTTCAGCAAAGCTCAACACGTGTTCACACTTCGCGAAATTGTAGCACATCATCACAGCATTGTGTGCTCAATAGCAAATAGTGTTTTGCAGTTGCTACAATGCATTGAATGTCACTCGCTGGTTTGTCATCGTCGCTGCTTCAAAACTTGCAGTACTTTCTGCAATCACAACTCGGACTAGGAACATCGACCGTGAAGCACAAGCTTTGCGAACTTGCAAGTCCATTTATAGAATTTCAGCCGCGGCGCAAGATGCTCGCTTTCGTTCTGCATTATGTTCCAGTAAGTTTCACATGAACTGAATAACAAACTGCTTTTCGTCCCTGATGCAAGTTGCTGACAGGGCGACGTCATACATTGTTACTGCAGCAGAGATTGTATATCTGCACAGTGTTGCGAAACGCCGCATGACGATAAAGGATGGAAGGCGGGCCGAGACCAACTTAGTGGGGGCGCTGTTGAGATAACTTTCAAAATACGCGAGATAAAGGGAACAGCGCGCAACCTCCGCACTTGGAGTCTGCGCCTATTGCCAGAAATCGAGGCGCGAGTGACATGTATCTCCATACAGGAATGCCAGCGTCCAGCCCTTTCTCCAGAAAACTGCACGAGAGCATGTTGCAGGAAAATATTCCACCGCTAGGTGAAGAAAGTACTCTAGGTCAATAACATGCTGCGGCACTCGCAGAAAACGGCTACACGGTTGAAGCTGTGGTGATCACCGTCGACACTGACAGACGACGAAGAGGGGAGAATCCGCCAGCCCTATGGCAAGGAGCCGATGAATAGTTGGATACTTCCCACAGGTCGCATAATAACAAGCCAGTTTGAAATGCGTCGGAAAGAAACTGTGATGAATGTGGCACCAAATCACAGTCCACAGGGAAGCTCGGCGTTCTACGGTGTAACAGGCGACGCTACGTAGGAAAAGAACGTAGAAAACATTTGCCCACGGGCGGCGCGTTTGTGAGAGTTCGCCGCGAGCGTAGTTAACTGAGTTCCACAATGAATGGCGCTATGTGTTGAAACGCGGGATTGATGCTAACGACCGGAACCGGTGGAGAAAGGGATACTGCAACAAGGACGGCAAGTCAATGGTGTGTAATGGAGATTCCGACCCTGAACCATTGTTTATCCTTCGAGACCATGTATTGCAAAGTGTCGTCGCACGATAGCGTGCGTTTGTAAGCCTTCCTGGACTTGAGTGGGGAGGGGGGGGGGGAGGGGGGGATCGAGTGAGTCTATCACATCAGATTTTGAAGATGACCCAGCAATTAGAAAATACCCGAATGACACTTGTATACTACGTCCTAGCGTAATTTGCGCTGTTTGTGCCACTCTGGATGACTCACAGGCATTCAGTTAGGTTACACGCTGCAAAGGATCGAGGTAGCGTGGGGAGTTGTGTCTATCATCATCTTCCGGTGGTAGACTGTGACCAATAGACAGCGCCGTGGATTTGCGCACATTCATCACACTTCCTGCCGCCCACCTATGAGCCGAAACGGTGTCCCGAGAATGACCCAACAGTCATCTGAGTATTCTCGACATCGAAAAGTGTAACCGCCTAAGGAGAGTCGAGACAACTGCGCTGCCAGTAGGCCTATGAGCAGCTCGAGTGCCACCGCATAAAGGTACCTGGGCAGCCTTGGCGGACTGACCGTTAGATCCATATCGGATTGACCTGGACCAACTAACGCACGCTCCTAAAGAGCCGCCGATCGACAATGATGAACCAGGCATAGAAATACATAGCACGCTCTGTCAAACACGCTTTCAAAACCAACGGCTACGATTTATGCACGAAGTCTGCACGCCTCTGCGAGCGAAATCTCGTCACGACAGTCTCCAGCGGCTGTCTGGACTTTGACTGTGCCACCCGACCACTCTACAGACATCGAATCGGAAATTTCCACAGCACACTCACCAGGAATACGTAGAAACATCCTGATTCATATTCAATAAATTTTTTCTGGGTTTGTGACCGCATTGTCAATATATATGAAACTACCGACGTTTCGGTCCCTTTTGCAAAGTACCTTCTTCAGTGTGTTTTGTTTAGTCCCTGTTGGAAGGTACCTTCTTCAGGGTGTTTTTGTTCAGTAAACAAAAACACTATGAAGAAGGTATCTTGCAACAGGGACCGAAACGTCGGTAGTTTTAAATATATTGACAATGCAGTGACAAACCCAGAAAATTTTTATTGAATGTGACACTGACAGCGGAAGCCGGCGTTTATATACTGGTACATGTTCACGATAATTTCAATGATTGGGCGTAATTCGCGATGCAGAATCTCTTGCAGTACAGAAACACTTCCGTTATCAATTAGTCCTTCCAGACTTTGTGAGCTAAACACCTCATCGTGCTGTTGGTGCACGCGATGCCTTGAATCATTCGAAAAGAGGCAAGCCCGTCACTTCTCAGACCACTTTACACGTCTCCGAAGCTGCTGTCCAGTTTCTGTGTTGTTCGACCTATTGGAGGCCGCCAACTTAATGTACTGCTATAGACAATGGCCGTCTGCGACTCCAAATGCCAAATTCAAGCAGTTCTCTTCGCAGTGATAATTCTGAAAGTGACTGAAATGAACCTGGTTCGCTTGACAGCAGGAATTTCTGTCGGCTTTAAAATTAACTGACATAGACAAGGCGAGTCGCTGAAGTCCGGCCTCTGTCGGCTACTACCTCTTCGCAATCACCATTCTTAAATCGTGTTACGTGGCTGGTAAATAGTTCCTTGCAACCACGTCGGAGTGTCCGTGTTGACTCACCAACAAATCGAACAACTATCATTGATGGCGCGGTGTGACAGTGGACGCGTCTAAACACGAGAGGTCCTTTGTAACATCCTGCCACGTCTCCAGGTCGACGCATGTTACTGAGCTGAGTCCTACAAGCGCACACCACTTCAGTACCATCGCTTACATCGGCAATGAACAGCTGTATGACTAACTGATACCAGATCTACACCATCTCCAGCGTTCCATAACGACAAGAGTACTCTTTCAAGGAAGTTAACGACACGGTTTCAAGTAGAGACACCTGAGGAAAGCTCGCCTACGTATACTAGTAAAAAGGTCTCCACAATAAATATGCCAAGGAAATCTAATACTCTTTCGGCAGTGGTGGGGCATGAAGATGGAGGTAATGTATCACCGAAACTAGTCGTGTGAGAAAATAAAGGCATTCTCGAGATACAAATATGGTGATACTTCCTCTCATTAGTGAATAATATTTTACTCCGTGAGCGTATGACCTTTGTGAGCCATGCACGCGCTGCTTAATATCCTACAGAGTTGCTTTATTACGAACTAGACGTGAAAACTTCTGTTGTACAAGGGTATCGCAGTCTTCTGCGTTTTTCCGAAGCCACGTGTCCGAACAGCACTCACTTCTTAAGGATCTTGCGGTGACGCCTGTGTGGATCAGTGGTCTTGTTAGGTGTTGTCGCTTATCATGTGCGCAGAGTGACGCGGCCGCCATTTATATTATGATGTGCAGCTTTTCCACGCCCTTCGAACCTTCCTTGTTGCTACACTTTGGCGCTGGCTAACTGCAGTAAAAGGATCTCTCCAAGCAAATACCAAACTTCTCCAGTAACTTTTGAATGCCCCGAGTTTTCATCTGCTTGTTACCGTCTGTGAGTTACAGGTTAGTCTTTAGTAAGTTTCTGCTAGTAAGGAACTCTGCACTGCATGTGGAATCGATCAACTAGCGCAAATCTTCCCAGTGATCCATTTGTGACTTATTTAATTTCTTACCTCTCTCTGCCTCTCTCTCTTTCTCTTCATGCGCGCGCGCATTAGTTGTCTTCTTCAGTTCTTAACGATTGAGTCCTCATCCGAGTATATCTGCCTTGAAATTACAAATTTTCTTACAATATGAAATAACTGCAAAATTATTCAGCTAATAGGAATATAAATACTGTGAGAGCTTTTTGTGCTCATCTCAATGATCAATTAAAATAGATACCAAACGACAAAGCCAAGCATAAATAACTAAGTATAAATACTTGTTTCACCTACCTCCATGCTCTGCAAATCGTTTTAAAGCGTGTGGTGCAGAATATGTTGGCTAATGGAGGGTGGTTAGAATGATCGCTTCTACACCTATATATTGGTTGTTATTTGCCTTACGTTCTGCATACTCTCTAGGGGGCACACGCGTCGGAGGATGGAGAATCTTCGTAGCTTCTGCACTGAAAGACAGTAGTTCAAATGTCTTAAATAAGTTATTGCGAAATGTACATCGTGTGCCTCCAAATGTCCCCCAGTTTAGATTGTTTAACATTGTTGTTCGCTCTCCTGTTGTTCAAACAAGGTGGTGATCTATCGCACAATCTATCGCACAACCACTTTCTGTATAGGTCCGATGTCACCTGTTAGCCCGAATCGTGTGAAGTCCCGTACATTTGCGCAGCATAGCAGTACAGATTATAAAATGTGCTGTAAGTATTCTCTTTTGTAGACAGACTACATTTTCCCATTATCAATGAACCCTAGGCCGTTTACTTTGGCCATAACTCATTCTGTTCAGTAGTTCCTCTTCATGTCTCTACACACTATTACTTTTAATACTCTTTATATGGTATGACTAACTCAAGATATGACCCATTAATCCTGTAGTCGAAAGATATCATGCTTTTGTAATTTGTAAAGTGCACAGCTTTGTATTTTCCTAGATTAAGAACTAACAGCCAAAATTTTTATCCCGCAGATACTTTTTCCATATCAAACGATTTATTTCTGCAATTTTGCCGGTCATAATTTCCTCGTAGATCAGTGCAGTAGCGTCAGCGCGACAGAATGTCAATCCTAAGGGGCCAGGGTCGATTCCCGGCTGGGTCGGAGATTTTCTCCGCTGAGGGACTGGGTGTTGTGTTGTCCTAATCATCATCATTTCATTCCAACCGACGCGAAAGTTGCCGAAGTGGCGTCAAATCGAAAGACCTGCACCCGGCGAACGGTCTACGCGACGGGAGGCCCTAGTCATACGACATTTACATTTTACTGCAGCAGCGTAAGGCCTGAGACACCAACTAATATTATCTGCTAAGCCATTAAACATGAATAGCAACTGTATTATTACAGTTCCTTGACACTCTTCAGATGCTATTGCTTCAGCGTCTATAGACCAAGTGAGGTGACGCTGTGGTAAGACACTGGACTCTCACATTCAACGAGACAGTGGTTTAAATCACCGGCCCGACGCCCAGATCACTTTAGACGAATTTCGAGATGGATCCTTTGAAAGGCCACAGCCGATTTCCTTTCCCATCCTTCCCAAATCAGACCTGACGATCCGCCTCAGATGCCCTCGTCGATGAGAAGGCGTTAAACTGTAAGATTCCTTCCCACCCTTTCAGTGTTGTAAATGATCCTCTATCCCCGGTAACAAGCTGCCTTCTAGACAGTCAGAGAATTTTCTATCCAAACGCGAACCAGAAAACTCCCACGGTGCGCAGCACAACGCGGCATATCATTGCTTCACAGATAATTAGTGGGCGGGTTTGCTTGACGATTGCTTAGATGGGCCGTACCTCTTACCCTCCCGCTAGATCACCGCGACTTATAAGACCTTTCCGAACAGGGTCTTCCTGGCTTGCTCGAAGATGATCCAGCAAATTTGAAGCGCAGCATGTGGTTTCTACATGATGGGGCGCCTGCTAAGTTTGGACTGACTGTTCGTAGACGTATGAAAGATCATTCCCTCATCGATGAATTGGGTGTGGTGGACCGCCCCCTCGATTACCGGAAATGTCTGGCCTCCATGTCTTTCTGTAGGGAGGCATGAGGTCCCTCATTTAGCCCCACCTTGTGGAATCTGCAATGGACCTCGTCACAAAAATAGTCTGGCCAGCTGTACAACTAAAAAAACAACTGGTGTGTTGGAGCGGGTCTGGCAGTCAGTGCCCTGTTGGTGTCAGGCATGCTTGCAGTCTGATGGTGCAAATTTGCATCCGCTGTAGCTTTAGAGCTATATTCATGTCATACAACATGTGTACTTATTATGTCCAATAAATATGTCAAATAAATCGCTCTCTTGTTTCTTTTCCGATCTTCGACCACTTCTATCACTTACACATAACGAATGCGACCGTGGGCTGCTATGCAACTCTCAATCCTTAGGATGTGTCCACCGCCCCTAAAAGTTTGTCACAACATTTCTGGGACACCCTATATCCGGTTACAAATCACTGTGAGTGATATAATTTACTAAAATTCCTATTCTAACGCATAGGATCATTTCAGTATTGTCTGTCTATATTATATTTACTGGCGGCAAACGTTAAAACTAATTAAACGAGCCGGCAAGAGCCGGAATGAGAAGGAATCATTCACTTTTCCACAACCCGCAGGTCCAGTCTTTGGCAAAGATACGCGTTGTGGCTCAGACGGGAGTATCTGATCTGACCGCCGTGTCATCCTCTGCCTATGGCGTCTTTTGGACTTGGTATGGATGCACATAGGGGGTGAGAACACCGCTCTCCCAGTCGTTATCGATTTTATTGGCGTTGGAGCCGCAACATAGGGGGTGAGAACACCGCTCTCCCAGTCGTTATCGATTTTATTGGCGTTGGAGCCGCAACTTCTCAATCAAATAGCTCCTCAGTTAGCTTCGCGAGATTGCAGGCACTACCGGGAATCGTACGCGGGCTTTATGCATAGCTGCCAGACACGCTGAAGACTGGGCTAAGGATTCGGCCATATTTTAGTAGCCCAGCTGTTATCTGCATACATCGCACAATGTCTACTATATTTATTAGTTAAACAAGTGGAATGAACACACCATCAGTGTAATAACTAAAAACTGTATGATATCAGAAGAGAAAATAGGCGTAAGGAACATAAACTGAAAGAATCATTAGTCTATTTGAGAAAGATTACACAAGAAACATAAAGTGGTTGCAGCAATGACAAATCCCAAATATTTTAGATTGGTTTGTTGTTATAACTGACAGTGCTCCTTAACAAAGTTCAGGAGAAAATGCTACCAACCTTCGCTTTAGCAAAAAAATTGAAAAAAACACATAATTATGGTTTAGTTAAAGAATACACTGATGGCAACACCAACCGAGGAGACTGCCGCAAAGATACCGTACAAGCATAACTTAAGAAAGAATTTTTTTTTAACGATGTTATCGGATGTGTTAATATTTGTAAGGGAAAATGATATATTTGAAGAATTGTGGTCAGATAAACAATGTTAGGCAACTATATCTGTGTCTGCGATGGCACCATCTTTGATGGTCAGCAGTGAAAAGCTGCGGTGTGCAGCAGGCGACGGTTCGTTGAATGTACAGTGTAATGCATGCACGCACTTTTGGAATTATGTGAGTTGGATGTTTATTACGAGGAGAAATGGTGACTCAGAAAATGGTTTGAGTTGCACGTTTATTATGAGGGGGAATAATGGCTCAGAACAATGGTTTGGTAGCATACTGACACAAGAAAGATTTTGAAATGAAGAACAAGGTATTATTTGAGGAGCTGAAAAATTTATTTTTATTTTTGTAAACTTGTATGGTTGGTCCACTTCACTCTCGTCGCAGTTGAGTTTTTGATAATTATTCTAATGATTTATCTTCTGAGTTAATTTACTGCGCCATAAAAACTATTAGATTAAATGAATTTTCTTATTAGAGTTTATAACTGATATTTGAGAACTTAAAAGTTGAATCATATGTTTCATTGTTATTCTGTGTCAAGATAATGAACCCAATTTCCCTAGACCAACTGTAGTTAGTTTTTAGCAGTATTTTTTTTAGTTGTTGCGGAGTCTTGCTGTGTTGCTGTTTCTGCCAGTACTTCATTTTGCAGATGAGATTCATAATACATGATTGTTTCGTTTCCTTTTGCGCAATGTAGGTTCCGTCAGTTCCTTTATTTTATCAGGGCCATATTTCAATGCATAAATTTTCGTGTGATCCAGGTTACATTCTTATGCAGGTCGACATTACAGTTCTTTTAATGCAGTTACATTTTCTTCAACAGTCCGAACTGACCAAGTCTGCTGAACATACAATTGTTGGTGTACTTAATTGTGTGCTTATGAATGGGATCGGTTTTCAGGATTCTCTTTAATTTCTTGAATGTGATGTGGCTTTGAGCTTGGTAGCACCTTTACGTTGTCAGTTCACATTCCCAGGTTTGTATTTACTATAACACACACACAAGTAAAGAGTACTCACTTAAAGAAGACTGGGTAATAACGTGTGAAATCCTTAATTACGTTTACTGATCAGAACAATGGTAGCCTCTTTAAAACAGCACACGTGTCGCTTCCAGTCGTTGCATACTATGTAGAACTCGTACCAGGTGTCCAAGAAGTCGCTCCAGTGTGACGTAGATCACGCCAGTGAAGTGGGGAGTTTCTGCTCGTCGGTTGTACGGAATCAGCGCAGTAGGATTGTTCGACATGGAGATGTGACAAAACTGCAGGTAGGAGTTGTTGTGTCTGGTCACGACTGTGAAAACACCGTCTGAAAAAAACGCAGAAAGAGCGTTGGACATTCTAGTGAACATATCCAGAATGAAGTTGTCCGATGTGTTTATGTATCAGCGTGGACTGTAAAATGTGTCTGCTGTAAATGGTGTACCACTCTCACTCATGTAACATGGTGTAGGAAGAGTGGCCGTAAAGAAGATCCTAATCGTCAGTAGCGGCAAAACAATGTCAGGTCTCACCGATGACAACCGGTTTCATAAGCGACAGGAATTGCTGCGGTGGATTAATGTATGTCCATCCAAACCATCTCAAAGTAATTTCTCCAAGCTGCACTTGGGCGAGACAATGCAGAAATTGGACTGAGGCTGAATGGAGTCGAATAGTGTGGTCCGACGTGTCGCGATTTTCCAACATTTCAAATGACGCAAGGTGTCGAGCACATCGATGTCCAGAGAGATGTTTGACTCATTATGTGTGGGGGCTGTACGTGGCAAGGTGTCTCTATTGGGGTGTCTTCGTAACATGACTGGGGCTCGCTCATTAAGATTACATGGATGTGAAGCATAATTTATTTAAATATTGTTGCCGGCCGAAGTGGCCGTGCGGTTAAAGGCGCTGTAGTCTGGAACCGCAAGACCGCTACGGTCGCAGGTTCGAATCCTGCCTCGGGCATGGATGTTTGTGATGTCCTTAGGTTAGTTAGGTGTAGCTAGTTCTAAGTTCTGGGGGACTAATGACCTCAGCAGTTGAGTCCCATAGTGCTCAGAGCCATTTGAACCACTTTTCTTTTAAAATTGTTGGTGAGAGGTCTTGCCATATCGTCTGCAAATTCTTGATATGTATGCTGATGGCAGTCCCAAGGTTCCAGTAGCTGCATGCATAGGGTTACATGCACACATTCCTGATTTGACCAACTGTCAGTCAAAAAACGCACCTTGACTAGCCCATTAAATCACTGTACCTTAATCTAATAGAAAATGTCAGCGACTATTTGGAACAGCAGATGAAGCTATGCAATAAACATCCCCAAAATTTAGTAGCTCTACAGGATCTTACGATCAAGGAGTGCCTTTAGCTGGATATGGTATACCAGCGTGATGTGACCTAGGGGCGGCTACTTTTTTCGCTGGTGTACTGGGATTGGAAAAGAATATTGGTGCCACGTTGTTGGAATAAACTGTAATAAGGTTTAATGTGAAACATCGTCGATGACTCATCCTGCCGCAAAAAGGTAAGTTTTACTGAGGAAGTAACACAGTCAAACGATACACCTGATGAAGTCATAACCGAAATTGTTCTACAGTAATCAGTAAGCGTTATGGCGCATAATACGTTTGTTCTTCCGACTGACAAAAATTCAATACCTACGGTAGTATGTAAGCTCTCACTAACGGTTTTAAACAGACTGTATCGCGCAGTGGTTAGCACACTGGACTCGCATTCGGGAGGACGACGGTTCAATCCCGTCTCCAGCCGTCCTGATTCAGGTTTTCCGTGATTTTCCTAAATCGTTTCAGGCAAATGCCGGGATGGTTCCTTTGAAAGGGCACGGCCGATTTCCTTCGCAAACCTTCCCTAACCCGAGCTTGCGCTCCGTCTCTAATGACCTCGTTGTCGACGGGACGTTAAACACTAACCACCACCACCAGACTGTATCTGTTGTTCTCTCCTCTCACAGTGGAGGGGCAATTCTTGTGTTAACAATTTTCAGCACACCTGCGGCGCAGTAGCAAAGTTGTTTCTGACAAGTAATGCCTTCCTACATGTGGAGGAGATTTTTATTACTGTTAAGATATTACAGCGTAAACACTCTTATAAAATATACTTGGGAAAGCTACGAAATAACATGGACCTCAGGAACTCAGCCAGAACCTGCTTGAAGTGCACCATATATGCAAAAAGCTGCTTGAAAAACTAAGCTGAGAGGCGGGGGCGTGCCAGAGGCGCCACAGTTGTTATATTTCTATAGAGACGTATCGCATTTAGCAGCTATCGCTTGGAGTACCAAATTTAGACCGGTGCAAGGGGTGCCAGAGTGTAATATTTCTATACAGTGCGTATCACTGTTAGCAGCGACAACCGACACGTGTGAAACTGTGCGAAAGGTAAGACGGAGATGGCGTATGGGGGAGGGGGCAAATGATAAGTCGCTTGAATCGAAAATACACTAAGACAAAAAAAAATCGACAGATGTGCTGTACACGTACAGACAAACAAACGTTTACAATTTCAGAAATATTGATTGATTTATTCAAGGCAAAGAGATTCACAAATTAAGCTTGTCAATAACGAGTTGGTCCACTTCTGGTCCTTATGCAAGCACTTATTCGGCTTGGCATTGATTGATAGATTGTTGGATGTGTCAAATTCTGTCCAACAGGCGCGTTACATTGTCAAATCCCTAGCTGTTGGAGGGCCCTGCCCATATGCTCCTAAGGTTCGCAATTGTGGAGAGATCTGGCGACCTTGCAGGTCAAGACTGGATCTGGCAAGCAGTAGAAACACACCCCGCGTACGGAATAGCATTATCTTGATGAAATGTAAGCCCAGGA
The DNA here is from genome assembly GCF_023864345.2 of Schistocerca serialis cubense. Classification (NCBI taxonomy): domain Eukaryota; kingdom Metazoa; phylum Arthropoda; class Insecta; order Orthoptera; family Acrididae; genus Schistocerca; species Schistocerca serialis. The sequence goes on along the minus strand of NC_064638.1, from coordinate 1,004,589,414 downwards.
TCGCTTGCCATGAAGGACATGAAACAGAGCTGAATGAAAGACATGTATTGCGTATTCAGCGTACATATGGCCTGTAATACAGTAGTTTCAGGATGATCTCTCCATCCGTCAAAGATTCTGGATTAGCAACATATCCAACCAGAGAAAATGAACTAGTAATTGAAAAAGTCTTACGATGTGCTCTACGTTCGAATTTCTTGGAGGTGACTGCCGATGGGGAGATGACCGTAATGTTGAGTGGTACTTAAGTAAATAAATTAGTGAAATCAAAGTGAACTAGAAATTAGAATATAAATGGAAAACTTGGTTTAGTTTAGAGAGTTACATACTGGCATTCAGCGGGCAGAACAGAAGAGACAATGACCATATGAAGTCATCAGTTCCACATAAGCGGGCGCTGTCGATTCAGCCGTCAGGGCATCGCCCGACCGGCTCACGTGTTTCTCAGTTGTCGCATGTGAGCAAAGGCCCTCGCCTACATTCCAAGAGCCAATGACCGACGTCAAGAAGATTCTTCGAGAAGCTTTTCAACGTGACGGAAGAGGAAATGACCGGCTCACGTGTTTCTCAGTCGTCACATGCGATCAGAGGCCCCCGCCTACATTCCAAGAGCCAATGGCCGACGTTAAGAAGATTCTTCGAGAAGCTTTTCAACGTGACAGAAGAGGCAATGGCCGTGAAGTCGTTCACCTCCAGTGAACTGAAGTGAATAAATACGCGAGACGCGGTGGGCCCGACAAATGAAGACAGTTGAAGACAGATGAAGACAGATGAAGAGAGATGAAGACAGATGAAGACAGACGGAGACGAAGACGAGAGACGAAGGAAGAAAAGAAGAGTAGCAGTAGTTTTCAGTCAGTTTCGGTGCTGAAGACCGTCATGCAAGAAGAGACTACATCATGCACAGACGCACCAAGTCCGCCGCTGTAATGAAGTAGCAAGCAGGAGCCGCGGCGCCAGAAGACAGAAGTTAAAAGGTATTTGAAGTCTGGTTTTTACATACCCGGGTGACTCGTGAGGACGGGAAGGAGACGGCCTCACCTCAGCAGTCACCTGTGAGCTGGGATAAAGACCTGACAGCCGAAGACTGGCAAGCGGGAGTCCGTGGTTCGAGTTCGGGACACTGGCCTTGCCCCGCCGCGCCGCTCCGCTGGTCGACGCACAACACACGCGGCCGCTTAGAGAAGAGAAACACTGGGACGCCACATTCAAGGTATCACCATCCGATGCACGACGTCGCTCGCAATAATTAAACGGGCCACCTCGCGCTGCGCGTCTCCGGTCAGCTGGGGCGAGACGGCGACACGAGATAAACACCGCTACGCGTAATCAGACGCCGCCGCCGCCGCCGCCGCCGCCGCCGCTGTCGCAGCAGAAGGCTACGCAAACGACACGGCTGCCGCTCTCCGAACCAGAACGTCCCAGTAAGATACAGTTGTACGAAACTTTCAATAAAAGTTATCTTATGTAAAAATGATGTTTCATTCGACCTCATACCCGAGCCAAGGGAGAACCCACCCTGCCCACATGTTGTAAGAGAGAAAAGTTAATTTATTTAATATTTTCACCCTGACAGAATGCTTAGAATGCTCATCCTGACAATTGACAGCATCAAAAGAGAAAACCCAGTTACATTGAATGACAGAACTGTCACATTTAGTAACACAACTGTTACATTTGATGTCAGAAGCCGTTGTAGTTGTTACAGTAAGAAAAATATTGAATTATCAACAAGAGGATAAAATTCCACGCCACAGGGCGTAGAATGTCTGAAGCCTGATTATGATAAGGACTTAATAAAATCATGGAATGGAAATGCAGATGCTCAGTTTACATAAAGTGGTGATCAATGAAGTTAAATTGAAAGAATACAAGCAATTTAATGAATAAGAAGAATATAGAGCAACACTGAAAGCAGCAGAAAGTGATGTAACGGGAGTAAGGTTTATCATGAATGGGAAGGTAGTGCAGAGAGTACGCGGCTGTGAACAGTTCATTGATAAGGAGATGAACATTTGATTAAGGTAGGTGACTGAAACCCTTAGTAGGGGGAAAAAAAGAAGACAGAGTTACGGGCGAACATGAGCTCGGTGGTAGGGATTGGAGAAGAGAAAGGGTAACTTAATTCTGCTATAAATTTCAGCTAGTAGTAGCGAATACACTGTCCAGAAATTACAAGAGGAGGGTGTTCACTGGAAAGGCCTGGAGAAACGGCAAGATTTTAGCAGGGTTACATCACGGTCACACAAAGATTCTGACATCACACAGCTCATTGTAAGGTGTATGCAGAGTCTGATATAGACTCAGATTACAACTTAGTAATGATGAAGAGTACAACGAAGTTTAAGAAAATCTTCCAGAAGAATCAATGTGGAAACGGGTGATATACTGAACTTCTTAGGAATTATGAGATGCATTTGAAATTCGCTAAGCCTGTAGATACTGAGATAATGCATACCACAATAGACTTTCAGCTGAAGACGTATGTGTATTTCTACATATGGGAATCAGAGAAGTTGTACAGACAAACATGCGTTCAAGAAAGTAACTGCGAGGATATCTTGGGTAATAGAAGAAGTGCAACAATGGACTTATGAAAGAAGGAAGCACAAATTGTTAAGGAAGAAAGGACCACAGAAAAAGTATGAATTGGAGGCAATTGAAATGGCCACGGGAAAATTGCTAAGAAATAGAAAATTACATTGTCAGAAGCATTGACATAACCTATAGAATACTCAGAACAACCTCCAGTGAAATTAAAAGTAAATTTGGCGACATTAAGAGTACAAGAGCAATTACAGTCCTAAACACAGAGGAGAAATTGACTAGGTGGAAAGAGTACAATGAATGACTCTAAGAGGAGGAGGAAATGTCTGACGATGTGATAAAAGAATGGGGTGGGGTACGGGACCCTGTACTACAGTCTGACAAAGCTTAGGAAGTGTTGTGATTAAATAAAGCAGAAGACATAGATATGACTGCTTCGGGATTTCTAAAATCATTGGCAAAAGTGGCAACCAAATAGACAAGAACACATTTCTAGCAGAAAGAAATTAAAAATAAGCTCTAATTTGTGGAAGAAAGTTATAGGAATTTATCTTTACAGCACAGAATTGTATGACTGTGAAGCATGGACAGTAGGAAAACTGGAAAAGAAAAGAATAAGTGTTTCATGCGTGATGCCATGGGAAAATGTTGTAAATTAAGTGAGCTGCTAAGAAATGAAGAAGTTCTCACAGAAGCTGTGAGGAGATGAATATATGGAACATATTGACAAGATGAAGGGTAAGGATGGTAGGACGTCTGTTAAGGGCATCGAGAAATAGTTTCTGCGGTTCTTGAGGAAGATCTAAGGGGTAAAAACTGCAGTGAAAAGACACATCGGAATATATTTAACAAATAATTGAGGACGTGCTGCTGTGAGATGAAGAGAGAGGCACAGGGGAGTAATCCTTGGCGGGTCGCTTCAAACATGTCAAAATACTGAATCTCTTTCATCTCAAGATACATTCCTTCAATCTCTTAATCATCTGCGTTTCTATTTTGTATGTAAGCTTGTACTACTGTAGTGGATATCGGATTGGTATTTATCTTGGCTCAAATAACGAGGTCACTATGCTGTTCATAGTGTATTTTCCTCATTTCTATTTTGTTATCCGCTATAAAACTTAGTCCGTATTATATTTTGTGTTGCTAAACTGTACTGCCCTCATCAGAAGTCTACCCTCACTCCACACTTCATTAACTCTCACTATATGTAGCATAAACCTATCGCGCTCTCTTTTTAAATTCCTATACCTACCTACCCGGTTACGGAATTTAACATTTCACGCTCAAGCAATGCGTTTCGGCAAGGTTGTAATGAGTAAGCGTTCTCTCGGACAGTGAGGGAACTTCTACTTTATAATTTTTTGTGTTACTGAAATTATTGGTCAAAATATTGTATACTGATGTCCATAAAACGTCAAACGCCAGTTTAGTTTCTCATGTGATGACACACCCCTGAGTAGTCTGACCCGGAGATTCGTGTGAGGGACTATATCACTTCCAAGACATTTGACACAAGAGGAAGATATTTTAGATACATAATACCATGTTTTGCATTTTTTGAAGTGAAAATTTGAAGCAAATTGTCAATCTTTAAGTCGCTTTGGAATCTTATCAAGATCGAAGTGAATATTTGTACAGATTTTTCAGGCAGTACTTCATTATGTACTCAAGCGAAAAGAAACTGGTATAGGCATGCGTATTCAAATACAGGGATACGTAAACTGGCAGAATTTGGCGCTGCTGTCGGCAACGCCTGTAAAAGACAATAAGTGCCTGGCGCCGTTGTTAGATCGGTTACTGCTGCCACAATCGCAGGTTACCAAGACTTAAGTCAGTTTGGACGTGGTGATATTATAGTCGACGCACGAGAGATGGGACACACAATCTCCGACGAAACGATGAAGTGATGATTTTCCACTACGACCATTTCACGAGTTTACTGTCAATATCAGGAATCCGCTGAAACATCAAATCTCCCACATCGCTGCAGCCGGAAAAAGATCCTACAAGAACGGGACCAGTGACAACTGGAGAGAATCGTTCAACGTGTCACAAGTGCAATCCTTCCGCAAATTGCTGCAGATTTCAGTGCTGGACCATCAACAAGTGTCAGCGTGCGAACCATTCAACGATGGGCTTTTGCAGCCGAAGGCCCACTCGTGTACCCTTGATGGCTGCACGACACAAAGCTTTTTCGTCTCACCTGGGCCCGTCAACACCGACATTGGACTGTTGATGACTGAAAACATATTGCCTGGTAGGACGAGTCTCGTTTCAAATTGCAACGAGGGGATAGACGTGTACGAGTATGGAGACAACCTCATGAATCCATGGACCCTGCATGTCATCAGGGGATTGTTCAAGCTGGTGGGGGCTCTGTAATAATATGGAGTGCGTGCAGTAGGAATGATGTGAGACCCTGATACGCTTCTGACAGGTGACACGTACATAGGCAACCTGTATGATCACCGCATCGATGCATGTTCATTGTGCATTCCGACGGCCTTGGGAAATTCCAGCAGGACAATGCGACACCCCATTTGTCCAGAATTGCTACAGAGTGTCTTCAGGAACACTCTTCTGAATCGAAAAACTTTCGCTGGACACCAAACTCCCGAGACATGAACATTATTGACCATATCCAGGAGACCTTGCAACATGCTGTTCAGAAGAGATCTCCACCCTCTCGTACTCTTACGGATTTATGGACAGCCCTGCAGGATTCATGGCGTCAGTTCCCTCCAGCACTACTTCAGACATTAGTCAAGTCCATGCCACGTTGTGTTGAGGCACTTCTGCGTGTTCGCGGGGGCCCTACACGATATTAGACAGATGTATCAGTTTCTTTGGCTATTCAATTTAGATAACTGCACCTTCTGCAAAAATTCTAGAACTGCTATTAACTTTGTCTGTCCGGTCATTAAGATAGAACATAAACAGCAAATTACCAGAACTCTTCTCTGGGGCGCACCTGAAATTAATTGTACAATGTCGGTGACTGTGTCGAAGATAGCTCCCTGCGTCCTCCTTACCAAGAAATTCTCAAACCTGCTTAAATTTTGTTTGATACCACGTTAGCTTCTGCTTTCAGTGATAAGCGTCGGTGTTAAACTGAGTCACAGTCTCTTCTGAAATCAAAAATACTCCATGTAATTGAAAACCTAGCTCCATGGCAGCAGGATGTCATTTGAGAAATGCTCGAGGCTTGCGGAATCTATGCTGGTTCGCATGGAAGCCATCTTTTGATTCGAAACACTTCATAAGCGTATAATATTGCAATTAGTCAGATGATACTAGGGTTTCAGAGACTGGTCCAGATCTGTGTGTCGGACGTAATGATACCATATTATATTTCAGATAACCAGAAATATGGTTGTACAGTGCCGTAGCCGATGCAGTTTAGTGGTAGTATTCTCCAGTGACTGCACTCGTGTGTCGTTACCCCTCTCTTCGTCTTGTAACATACAATCATTGAAATGTCATTTTTAATTTTTCGCGACAGTTTCCCACATTCTACAATAAAAGAAACTTATTTTTGTCCTATCAGTCTTCTGAGAGGTTTGATGCGACGCGCCAAGAATTCCTCTCTTATGCACCCTTCTTCATCTCAAAGCATCACTTGCACTCAACATCCTTAATGAACATATTCCAATATCTGTCTTCTCCCACAGCTTTAGCTCTCTTCATCTCCCTCTAACGTAGCGGAAGTTATCCCCTAGTGTTTTAATAGTGGTTCTGTCATCGTGTCCCTTCTCTCACCGCTGTTTTCCACATATTCTTTTCCTAGCCAGTCTTGCTGGGAACCTCCACATTTCTTATCTTATTGTCCAATTAATTTTCAGCGTCCTGATAAGCCACTGCATTCAATACTTTGATTCTCTTCTATTCCGTTTCCTCCATAGTCCACCATTCAATTTCACACAATGCTGTGCTCCAAAAGCATCCTCGGAAACTTTTTCCTTAAATTAAAGTCTATGTTCTTTTCTGAGGAATGTCTTCCTTTCCTCCCTTCCCTGTGTCAATCTGCTCTTTATATCCTCCTTGGTTCGTCCGTCATGCTTTATTTGCTACCAAGTTAGCATTCACTTCCTCTATTTCGTGAAAACCAATTGAAGTTAAGTTTATCATTAATCTTATTTCCGCTGTGCCTCGTTACTTCCCACATTCTTTGGTTTTCTGTAAATATAAATTCAGTCCTTACTAGACCGTCATTCTCTTCAACAGTTCTTATAATTCTTCCTCACTTTCAGAGAGGGTAGTAATACAATCAGAAAGCTTTATCATCTACATCCTTTCACCTGAACTTTAATCACTCATCTAACTCACATTTTATTTTTATTGCCGGTTCTTCGATGTGTAGATTGAACACGAGAGGCGAAAGACTGCGTCCCTGCCTTACACCATTTTTTAATCCGAACTTTTCTCTCTTGATCTTTCATTATGTTATTCCCTCGTGGTTGTTGCACTTATTGTATATAACCCACGATCATTGTAGCTTGTACCTATGTTCTGAAGATATCGAACATAACACAACTTCTAAGTCGACAAATCTGTTGAAGTTGTCTCCATTACTCTCACACCTGCTTACATTGCCAAACAGAACATCAGAACTACCGCTCTGGTACCCGTGACTTTCCTAAAGTCAAACGGCATGTCACCTAATAGACATTCAATTTTCTTTTCCATTCTTCCGTATGCTAGTCTTGTCATCAGCTAGGAAGAAGGAACTGTTTAGTTTATTCTGCGATCTATAGTGACACAGACATCGTGAATCTAGATGTAAAATCGCATTTCGTTAAAGAAAAAATGGCTCCAAGCGCTATGGGACTTAACATCTGAGGTCATCAGTCCCCTAGACTTAGAACTACTTAAGCCTAACTAACCTAAGGACATCACACCCATCCATGCCCGAGGCAGGATTCGAACCTGCGGCCGTACAAGCAGCGCGGTTCATAAATGAAGTGCCTAGAACCGCTCGGCCACAGCGGCTGGCTCGTTAATGAAATCAATTAGTAAATAAATACAGTCAAAATAGTAACTCAGTGCATCTTAGATTCGTCTTATAGGAGGAAATACATTTGCAAGAGTCTTTTCATAAATAAGTCCGCTGCTCGTGGTCTCGCAGTAGCGTCCTCGCTTCCCCAGCACGGGATCCCGGATTCGATTCCCGGCGGGGTCAGGGATTTTTCCTGCGTCTTGATGACTGGGTGTTGTTGTGTCATCTTCATCATCATCGTTCATCCCCATTACGGTCGGAGGAAGGCAATAGCTCCACTAGAACCTTGCCTAGTACGGGGGTGCGGGTCTCCCGCAGCGTTCGCCTACGCTCTGTCACGGGGTGTGGGACTTCATCATTTCATAAATAATGCACTGGCAGGCTACACTGAGGAGTGACATTTGGATGGTGCTCGTTGGCCAGCTGTAGAGACAGGTTTACAGAAGAAATCCGACTTTTCTTATGGACGATATCATGTTTTGTTTCTTGATACTGGAAGTTATGCGGTGATCTCAGGTCCTGTAACTGTTGAGGATCAAAGACTGTAGATTAAGGTAGGAATCTCAACTGGAAAAACCGGACCGAAATTAACAGCTCAAGTTCGTGATGAGTTAAATATGGACCGTAATACAGTTTTTCCTTGGGATTATGCGTTTCTTGATGGTTGTGTGAGTACAAACAATGGTAACAGGCCACGAAAGACGAAAACGTCAGCAGATGAACGAAATATGAAAATTGTGACAGAGACTTTTCAAGAAGATTGCAGCGCAATATGTGTGGATATTTGTGAAGCTACAAGAGTTTCGTGGATATCAGTATAACGTATTCTTACAAATGAGTTGAATGATATAAAAAATTTTAAGTAGTGAGTCCATCACCACTTGAGAGAGTCTACACATAGAAATCTTGCCCACACAACGACTTTGCGTTGCAGATGTTCTCTTGCTTCACGTCATTTATACCGATGAAATGTGAGTTAGACTTCGAGCCAGAGTTGAAATCACGTCGAACAAGTGGAGACGTTAATCTTTCGTCGATGTCAGTCAAATGTCAAACAAATGATGTTGTTTACTTAATAATATCGTGGAATCATCATTGAAGACAGTTAGATGCAGAAGAAGTGTCACAGAAGTATATTATCGTAACTTCACTCAATAAGATTCACAACAGCTGCCTTCAAACGCTTGATACTAGATCACACATTTTCATGATAACGCTCGCCCTCACATCTCCATTGATGTAACTAAAAGCCTGTGCGAATATTGTTGGGAAGTGTTTCTTCATACATTCTGCAGTACCGGCATGAGTGCGTTAGACTTTGACTTATTAACAAAACTGAAACAGTTCGTGCGAGCACGTCATTATTCATCTCTGGCAGATTTAACGGCAGCTGTTACCAAGCCATTCGTCAACTAAACAAATACGTAGTGAAATTAGAATTATATTAATACCTTCAGCTGCTGACGGGCGTTGATATATATCAACGGAGACAGGTGAATATGTGTGCCCCGATCGGGACTCGAACTTCGAATGTTTGTATGTTATTAGTCTGATTTAGTTGTGTTAGTAAACGTGTCTGAAACGTATCTGTGCAGTGCTAGCTGTACCTGATATTTAGTCTGTGATCAACTCCAGGAAAAGTTATCTGTGTTTCGGTAGTATCGGCGATTATTAGTTTTGTACGAAAATAATTCAGAAATTGAGTATCACACTTTGATATATTAACGGAATAAAGTGCAACAAGGGTTTGTCAATGTTAAATATTGCTGTAGGTTGGTATACGTGTTTCGAAGAATGCCTCGTAGACGTTGAGAACGACGAGCGCCCCTGACGCCCAGTACATTTTCAACCGAAAAATCGTAGTAAAAGTGAAATAAATGTATATGACGACTGATGAATCAAAATCAGAAAATTCACCGATGATGTTGACTTATCAGCTGCCTCACACCATGAGTATGGAATGTGTGACGTCAAAATTTGTTTGCAAATTGTTTATTTTCTGACAAAAACAGAGGTGAATGTAAGTTGTTTGCTAATAAAAATCAACAGCGATAAGGAACTTCTGAAACATCTCATAACCGGTGATGAAACATGGGTTCACGGAAATGACACCGAAACTAAGACTCGTTCCTCCCCAGTAGAAGCATTCTGGATCACCAAGACACAGAAAAGCTCGCCTAGTGGGGGTCAAACGTGAAAGACATGCTCCCAGCATGAAATCTTGCAATACCATGGATTTTGCGGCAATATCATGGATTTTGCAGCGCGACAATGCGCCTGCTCACACTTCGTTGCTTATTCGTGAATTTTAGGCAAAACGCGACTGTAATGATGGCCCATCATTGATACTCAGCAAATACGTGCAAGTGGCTTTTTCTGCTTCGATAAATAATTAAAATCGGCTAGGGCCATCGGTTTACATCCATAGACGAGAATGTAAACTCGTCACTAAGAAATCTAAAACTGTCCTAAAAATTGACCTCCAGAATGGTTCCGGGAACTGGAAAAAGCGCTGACATAAGTGTATAGTATCTAACAGGTACTGCTTTGAAGGGGATAACATTACCATAGATAAATAAATAAGATCCTGTTATCTTTTGAACACACCTAGTATGGCGTGCTAGGTATAACTGTGAATGTTCTGCTCCGTTGGAACGCTATCATTGAGAGGTAGGAAGGCTATAACGAATGTTTGTAAATCGATATTATGAAACCAGTAAGCGTAAATAAATAAAACATTATGTGTATTATTTATGAAAGAACCTCGTACGTACCATGGCGCAATAAAGCTGAGCTGTGATGGACCAAAAAAATGTCTGTCTCCTATAAACTAAAACATAGATACCCTCTATTGGGAACCACTTTTTCAGTCACACTGCCCATCACTGCAACAGGGAGAACAGAGCGCGATGACCAACGTGTATGAGTATAGTTTTAAAACTGTCGTAAGCTACCGTTTACTATCTCAAGCCAGCTTAGACTATTTTTCCTAATAGTTTTGTTCAATGAAGATCGTAAACGCATTACATGTACGTTAGTCGTGTTGCACATCTATTGGCCGTTACCTCATTTCGATAGCTTTGTTTCCATATGACATCAGTGTCTTACTAGATTCTGCCAGAAAGCGCAAGCAATGAACTACCTAGAAACTGAGTGAGAATAGGCAAAGAGCGGCTTAACCTACGGAACATTTTTGTTCTGCATAGCTATTCTTCTATGATAAAATCTTCTCGGGTTGACAGCCGATTCAATACGTTGTTTTCCAGCAACGTTTCAGCAAGTATCTTACTTGCCATCTTCAGGTGAAGACCATCTTCTCCTGAAGATGGCAAGTAAGAAACATGCTGAAACGTTGCTGGAGAACAATGAGCTGACTCGTCTGTCAACCCGAAAAGATTTTATCTTGGTGATTCGCCTAGAAAGCCTGCATTCTCATATTGCTATTCTTCTGTCTGTTACTTAAAAATAAATAGTATTTGTAGCAAAATTGAATATGTTAGCATTTAATTCAGGTTTTATTCCAAAATTGTTGATTTGCAATGTGAAATAGAGGAATGGTATAGTAAAAATAAGAAAATACAGATCTATTGTATAGCCCTAGGAAAAGCAACCCGCAAAAAAAGCAAAAAAAAAAACGCTAACGCAAAGCATCGCTTCAATACATCATCGGGTCTTTGTAATACACGCTTCTGTTATTCATAAACTATTTTCACATTTATCAGTAATAACAGGAAACTCTTGTCTCTGATCATGATGAGGAACGCTCTATCGAGTACAAAAAAAAATAGTAAAAATATAGATTTATTCATGTTCGTTCATGTAAACTGTACTTGCATTAAAATTAATTGCTTTGGTTACATAAAAGCGCAGATGCTACGCTATCAGTTAATTTTTATTCCTTTTGAAATGCAATTTATATTTCGTAAAGATATAGATTACACAATGGAATAACGCTGAACGCTATGCGGTGCTATTTATGTGAAAACAAACAAAACACGAAGAGAAGTCGTCGGCACCCAATTTGTCTCTCACATGTTCTTTTGCATCTAAAGCTACCAATACTGCCGTTAATCGTACCATTTACTACGTCATTTACGTATTGTACCAAACTAGCCGAATCGTAGATGGTAGAGCGCCACTCTATGCGTGAGCGACTGAACATCCTCTGGCTTTGAGCCAAACACCACATCCCTCGACATTTCGTGCGGCGCAGTGGTCAGTAAGCTAGACTGATGACGAGGTCGTCGCGGAATGTCTTAACCACTGACACACTTGCGGTTTGTAGTAATACTATAGCTCCATCATAACTGATAGCGGCCGCTGTTTCGTTGCCTTGATCTTCAAGTATATTTCCGTACGAATCATTGGGATGTAAACTTTATTACACGTAAAAAATACTTCTTAACGAAATAAAATAAGTAAATTTTTACATCGACCTGTAGAGATGTACAGAATTTAACTTCATTTTGCAACAAGACGTTGTACACTCCTGGAAATGGAAAAAAGAACACATTGACACCGGTGTGTCAGACCCACCATACTTGTTCCGGACACTGCGAGAGGGCTGTACAAGCAATGATCACACGCACGGCACAGCGGACACACCAGGAACCGCGGTGTTGGCCGTCGAATGGCGCTAGCTGCGCAGCATTTGTGCACCGCCGCCGTCAGTGTCAGCCAGTTTGCCGTGGCATACGGAGCTCCATCGCAGTCTTTAACACTGGTAGCATGCCGCGACAGCGTGGACGTGAACCGTATGTGCAGTTGACGGACTTTGAGCGAGGGCGTATAGTGGGCATGCGGGAGGCCGGGTGGACGTACCGCCGAATTGCTCAACACGTGGGGCGTGAGGTCTCCACAGTACATCGATGTTGTCGCCAGTGGTCGGCGGAAGGTGCACGTGCCCGTCGACCTGGGACCGGACCGCAGCGACGCACGGATGCACGCCAAGACCGTAGGATCCTACGCAGTGCCGTAGGGGACCGCACCGCCACTTCCCAGCAAATTAGGGACACTGTTGCTCCTGGGGTATCGGCGAGGACCATTCGCAACCGTCTCCATGAAGCTGGGCTACGGTCCCGCACACCGTTAGGCCGTCTTCCGCTCACGCCCCAACATCGTGCAGCCCGCCTCCAGTGGTGTCGCGACAGGCGTGAATGGAGGGACGAATGGAGACGTGTCGTCTTCAGCGATGAGAATCGCTTCTGCCTTGGTGCCAATGATGGTCGATGCGTGTTTGGCGCCGTGCAGGTGAGCGTCACAATCAGGACTGCATACGACCGAGGCACACAGGGCCAACACCCGGCATCATGGTGTGGGGAGCGATCTCCTACAATGGCCGTACACCACTGGTGATCGTCGAGGGGACACTGAATAGTGCACGGTACATCTAAACCGTCATCGAACCCATCGTTCTACCATTCCTAGACCGGCAAGGGAACTTGCTGTTCCAACAGGACAATGCACGTCCGCATGTATCCCGTGCCACCCAACGTGCTCTAGAAGGTGTAAGTCAACTACCCTGGCCAGCAAGATCTCCGGATCTGTCCCCCATTGAGCATGTTTGGGACTGGATGAAGCGTCGTCTCACGCGGTCTGCACGTCCAGCACGAACGCTGGTCCAACTGAGGCGCCAGGTGGAAATGGCATGGCAAGCCGTTCCACAGGACTACATCCAGCATCTCTACGATCGTCTCCATGGGAGAATAGCAGCCTGCATTGCTGCGAAAGATGGATATATACTGTACTAGTGCTGACATTGTGCATGCTCTGTTGCCTGTGACTATGTGCCTGTGGTTCTGTCAGTGTGATCATGTGATGTATCTGACCCCAGGAATGTGTCAATAAAGTTTCCCCTTCCTGGGACAATGAATTCACGGTGTTCTTATTTCAATTTCCAGGTGTGTATATAGAAGTATTCTGTTTACGTTGACAAAGACCCCAAAAAGACCATGCACTTATAATATTGCTGCTGTTTCTGCTCAAAGGAGACCTTCAGTATCTACCAATCTTCCTTTCATGCTATGGATCTCCATGTCAGAAGAACTGCAGCTAAGACAATGCGTCGTACCTAGGATGTTCTCGACTATTCGCCCTAGATGCAGTTACGTGTGAGAAAATTTACCCAAAAACATACTCTTCCCAAGGCACTTTTTATGCTTATATTCCAATACTATGAGTTGCAACAGCATCGAGACGAACACAGTGATCCAAGAAATGTAGAAATTTGTCTGTATATCCATTCAATGATCGAAAATCCCTATCAACTGATTAGCGTTTTTTTTTTATAATGACCATTTTCAGAGCTGAAGAATAAAGTAATCACTTTGCTGTGTGATGTAGTGCTGCATATCTGTTTAAAAGCCACGCAGGCAGTATACCTTCACATCATATCATGTGCCATCTGGTAGGCTGCAGGCCGTGCGTAGTCAGCAACGGAATTTTAACACTGTTGATACGTCATAAAGCAGCTTCCGCTTGTATCAACCTACATATATACGCTCTGTGCCAAATACAGGACATGGGCAGCGGAAGTAACTCATTAAACGGATCAGAGGACAAGAAACTGAAACAGAAGTGACACGTTCGCCGAGAGTTCATTGTCAGCACCCATAGTCCACATTCCCAAAAGTAAGTTGTTATAACGAAATTTAAGATAAGTGCTGTCTCAATATATGTTACCCAATTTGTCACCGTAATGCAAAGTGTAAGTTAGTGCAAAGCACCAATAAGAATTACACTTCACATAATGTTTGGTATTGAGTCAACATAAACTAATTCATTATTACCATAATTATTATTATTCGAAAATTTCGTCAATGAAAAAGTCTTCCTTTCCATATGATTATTTTTTATCATTATTATTATTATGCTTCAGTGTTTAAAAGTCAGACGACAAATCCAAAGTTGCAAGGTTCATTCCAGCATTCATGCTAGGATTTCCCTGTCAGTTATGACTTCTTTCACTTTAGTCAATTATTTTCTAAAGTGAAAAATGACAAACTGCGCCATAGATCTAGTTCCACAATAAACAGTAGGTTCCTCCACAACTGACTGTGTAAATAAATCGAATGTTGGAGGAAGGCCAGGATATACCACAGGACATTGTCTAGCGAAGAATGGCAGTGATCAAACCAAAATGTTGAGCGATGTCAAATTTAAGTTAATCGTTATAAAAGTTGAATAAAGTGATCACATAAATCTAGGAATAGAGGGAGACGAACGGAGAGGACGGACAATTAAACAGTGAAGATGCAGAAGTAAATTTTAGGAGACTATAGTCTCGTGTTAAATTTTACTCTATATAGTAGGTCGCGCAAACTTAGCTCTGATGAGCAATTCCGGGAAGCGGAAAAGAGCAGTCTGCAGTTACGGAGGTGTTCATAGCAGTCATCTTTTACGCACGGAAATATGAGCAGCTCTCCTTATTTAAGGGCTGGGGAAGTAATTCCGACTATCCGCTTCCGCTTCAGCAGGCCGATGCTTATTGTCATTACACCTATTACGAGTAAATATTTCCAGCCCAGTTCATCATAACGGCTTCCAGTGGTCCTTGCACAACTGGAGCACGTCTTAAACAAAGACCATTGCAACTAGTAATAATTTTCTACTGTAATCATTACTAATTTCCTTTGCTTGCTTATACAGATATTGCAGTCGTTTTTCCTGTTACGATGTTATTCCAAAACTTATTAATGCTTTCATGTAATAAACCAAATAGCTAACTGCACTATTTCAGTTCCTAAATGTAGGTTAGACAGATGTCAGTACGCACCGGACGCATTGGTGACATATGGCATTACAATCCACACTATTTTGCAGTATTCACTCACTACGCAATAATCAAAAATTCCGTGTGTGTGTGCGTGCGTGCGTGTGTGTGTGTGTGTGTGTGTGTGTGTGTGTGTGTGTGTGTGTGTGTGTTTGTGTGTGTGTGTGTGTGTGTGTGTGTGTTTGTGTTTGTGAGAAAGAGACACAGACAGATAGAGAGAGAGGTAAAGAGGAAGAATATAGTTAACTTTCTGTATTGGAATTAGTTCATATCATCGTGGCTAAACAAACCAAAACGGTATGACAAGATTTCCTTTGAATTGTCTCACTACCCTTAATTACACTCGGTGAAGGTTCCAAAGTAATGGCCAATAGTCAAGACTTCATGGCTTCTACAATATGGAGCAAAAGTATCCGGACACCTGTCTGAAAATGACTTAAAAGTTCGTGGCGCCCACCATTGGTAAGGCTGGAATTCAATATGGCGTTGACCCACCCTTAGCCTTGATGACAGCTTCCACTCTCGCATGGCCGAGTGGTTCTAGGCGCTTCTGTTCGGAACCGCGCTGCTGCTACGGTCGCAGGTTCGAATCCTGCCTTGGGCATGGATGTGAGTGATGTCCTTAGGTTAGTTAGGTTTAAGTAGTTCTAAGTATAGGGGACTGATGACCTCAGATGTTAAGTCCCATAGTGCTTAGAGCCATTTTGAACCACCCTCGCAGGCATATGTTCAGTCAGGTGTTTGAAGGTTTCGTGGGGAGTGTCAGCCCAATCTTCACTGAGGAGAGGCACTGATGTCGGTCGGTGAGGCCTGGCACGAAGTCGGCGTTGCAAAACAAAGGTGTTCTATAGGATGCAGGTCAGGACACTGTGCAAGCAAGCCCATTACGGGGATGTTATTGACGTGTAACCACTTGTAAGCGAATGCCGGACGGTGGGGTTGTTGTTTAGTCTGTATTTGGTATTCCTACCCACTCACCTCGTAAATTCAATAGTCATTCGCTTCTCCCCTTGCACTCTAGGCGCAGCAGCTTGAGTATTGCTGTAATAAATGTTAATTAACAAGGAGAATAAAGGAGTGCCAATTACCGAAATTTAAGTTTCAGCCTAGTATAATCCATTGATGTATTTTTTAACAGTTGCAGTACACAGGTCTGCACTGTTACAAGTCTCACAAAGTAACAAACATGTTGATACACTGATACATACAGTAACACTAGACCACAATACATCATCCCAAACTGCACTCCAGAAGCGGCGTTCGTGGCAGTATAGGTAACCCAAGTTTCATTTACAGGCGCGGATGAGATGCTCGCGGCATCTAATCGTGTTCTCGCGATTGTTATAGTGGTTTCTGACTTCTCGAACCGCGGATGACGTCTCGTGAAATACACAAATGATTACACAGCATCAAACACCTTTATAGTCACAAAATTTACTTGTTCTCTTAGCCTGATTCCTTAACATCTTCACACCAAGCACACGGGTAATCACTTCCACGTGACTCCCTCATTCGTTCTGGCGCGAAGAAAAAGATGCGACCAATTTTCATTGGCAGCACATAACCTTTTTGTAGCGCTGTCTTCCTCACAATTAACACATCAAAATCCTCATGCTTACTCTCTTGGGCACATATTCCTCTATGTCTTCTCGTCTTTATAGCATCATACTCTACCTCCCTGTGTACCTGACCATCATAAATTTTAACAAACAAGATTTTCTACCTGTTAACCCATCACTACTTGAAACATCACCTCCCTTTAACTGTTCCGGATCTTTTACTTTGCATTTAGTCTCCTCTGCTTCTCCATTTTGAATATTAGTGACCTGTACATAATTTACATGAGCCATCCTGCATATTCCTTCACTACCTGTTGCATTATCTGCCATTCTTCGTTGATGTTAACTACCTGCTTCATTACATCCTCTTCACGTTTAACTCCAGTTCTCCTTACACTGTCACTCTCAGTTAATTGTTCTGAACTGTTTTCTGAGCCTGTGGTCCTGGTTCTGGGATTCCTGACTTGATCTCATCACGAATCACACCTAGTTTTCCTCTCCTCATGGTTCATGATTTTGTTCTGGCTCAGTCTGTTCACTGAACCCTGTTTTCTGATACCTATCACTGTAGAATGCATCACTACCACCTCTACCCCTGTGGTGACTATGTCTTCCTCTGAATCCGCGCCCATGTGATCCTTGATAATTATTGTACCATCGTTGATCATCATGTCTCCTGTCATTTACTGGTCTGTCCCTGTTGGCTCCATCTAGAATTCCTGGCTTTCTTCCTTCAGATTCCACCTTATGATTTCTTTCTTCCAAGTTGTCTAGTTGTCCCAGTGCTAGCTTAATTGCATCTACATCATCCCTTGATATAGCCAGTAGCTTCTCCTGTGTTGTTGTTGGCATCTTACTAATGATCAACGACACTAATGCCTCCTTGCATATTGGTTCATCCAGGTACATGTTTTCATCATATAGTTTTTGAAAAAACTTCTTTAAACCTCTGTCATGTTCATAACTATACCTTCTATGCTGATAGAATTCATTCTGAACCACATTCTGTTTCCTTGCTGTCCAATATGCATTTAGGATTGCCTTCCTAAAACTTCTATGTGTCTCACATTCTCGTCCCACTCTTAATCCCCATTTGCTTGCTTCTGCTTTCGCACATGGCACCACAAATCTAATATTTCTGCGGTCATCCCACAGTACTGGTAACGCTTCCTCAAACTGATCCAAGAAATCATGTGGATTCAAATGCCCATTAGGACTGCATTTTTTGGAAGTCTCCATAACATTTTGCACTTCTACAAAATTGTTATTAGTTACAACACTATCATGTAATAGAGCCCTAACCTTGGCTTCCACCTGTTCGCCTACCTCTTGCTCTCATGGTTCCTATGTCAGCACTTACAATATTTACTCGCTTCACACATCGCTTTTGTTCCATCTCCAACTGTGAAACGTTTTCATCTAGCTTTTTCTCATAGTTCATCTGCTTTTTTGCCTCCTTCTTAACATCAGTCATCTGATTAGTAATCTTCTTAAGCCATTCCTCTGTTTCTTCCCTATGTGTATTGGGACCTTCCGTGGTCTAGGGGTAGCGTCTTTGATTCATAATCAAAAGCGTCTTCGGTCCCGGGTTCGATCCTCGGCGTTGCCTAAATTTTGATAAATAATCAGCATTGGCGGCCGAAGACTTCCGGCATAAGAAGTCAGCCTCATTCTGCCAACGGTCTTGTCAAAGAGGGCGGAGGAGCGGATAGAGGTTCAGGACACTCTCTTGTCCTAGGGGTGGGAAACTGCCCCTATAGGCGGAAGAATCAGCAATGATCAACGACATGAGGATGCAGAAAGCAATGGAAACCACTGCATTAAAGACACGTAACGTGTATCCACAGGACATGTGGCCTGTAATTGAAGAAGTATCATGATGATCTCTCCATTGGCAAAAGATTCCGGAATAGTCCCCCATTCGGATCTCCGGGGAGGGACTGCCAAGGGGGAGGTTACCATGAGAAAAAGATTGAATAATCAACGAAAGGATAACGTTCTACGAGTCGGGGCGTGGAATGTCAGAAGCTTGAACGTGGTAGGGAAACTACAAAATCTGAAAACGGAAATGCAAAGGCTCAATCTAGATATAGTAGGGGTCAGTGAAGTGAAGTGGAAGGAAGACAAGGATTTCTGGTCAGATGAGTATCGGGTAATGTGAACAGCAGCAGAAAATGGTATAACAGTTGTAGGATTCGTTAAGGATAGGAAGGTAGGGCAGAGGGTGTGTTACTGTGAACAGTTCAGTGACCGGGTTGTTATAATCAGAATCGACAACAGACCAACACCGACAACGATAGTTCAGGTATACATGCCGACGTCGCAAGCTGAAGATGAACAGATAGAGAAAGTGTATGAGGATATTGAAAGGGTAATGCAGTATGTAAAGGGGGACGAAAATGTAATAGTCATGGGCGACTGGAATGCGGTTGTAGGGGAAGGAGTAGAAGAAAAGGTTATAGGAGAATATGGGCTTGGGACAAGGAATGAAAGAGGACAAAGACTAATTGAGCTCTGTAACAAGTTTCAGCTAGTAATAGCGAATACCCTGTTCAAGAATCACAAGAGGAGGAGGTATGCTTGGAAAAGGCTGGGAGATACGGGAAGATTTCAATTAGATTACATCATGGTCAGACAGAGATTCCGAAATCAGATACTGGATTGTAAGGCATACCCAGGAGCAGATATAGACTCAGATCACAATATAGTAGTGATGAAGAGCAGGCTGAAGTTCAAGACATTGGTCAGGAAGAATCAATACGCAAAGAAGTGGGATACGGAAGTACTAAGGAATGACGAGATACTTTTGAAGTTCTCTAACGCTATAGATACAGCAATAAGGAATAGCGCAGTAGGCAGTACAGTTGAAGAGGAATGGACATCTCTAAAAAAGGCCATCACAGAAGTTGGGAAGGAAAACATAGGTACAAAGAAGGTAGCTGCGAAGAAACCATGGGTAACAGAAGAAATACTTCAGTTGATTGATGAAAGGAGGAAGTACAAACATGTTCCGGGAAAATCAGGAATACAGAAATACAAGTCGCTGAGGAATGAAATAAATAGGAAGTGCAGGGAAGCTAAGACGAAATGGCTGCAGGAAAAATGTGAAGATATCGAAAAAGATATGATTGTCGGAATGACAGACTCAACATACAGGAAAGTCAAAACAACCTTTGGTGACATTAAAAGCAACGGTGGTAACATAAGAGTGCAACGGAAATTCCACTGTTAAATGCAGAGGAGAGAGCAGATAGGTGGAAAGAATACATTGAACGCCTCTATGAGGGTGAAGATTTGCCTGATGTGATAGAAGAAGAAGCAGGAGTCGATTTAGAAGAGATAGGGGATCCAGTATTAGAATCGGAATTTAAAAGAGCTTTGGAGGACTTACGGTCAAATAAGGCAGAAGGGATAGATAACATTCCATCAGAATTTCTAAAATCATTGGGGGAAGTGGCAACAAAATGACTATTCACGTTGGTGTGTAGAATATATGAGTCTGGCGACATACCATCTGACTTTCGAAAAAGCATCTTCCACACAATTCCGAAGACGGCAAGAGCTGACAAGTGCGAGAATTATCGCACAATCAGCTTAACAGCTCATGCATCGAAGCTGCTTACAAGAATAATATACAGAAGAATGGTAAAGAAAATTGAGAATGCGCTAGGTGACGATCAGTTTGGCTTCAGGAAAAGTAAAGGGACGAGAGAGGCAATTCTGACGTTACGGCTAATAATGGAAGCAAGGCTAACGAAAAATCAAGACACTTTCATACGATTTGTCGACCTGGAAAAAGCGTTCGACAATATAAAATGGTTCAAGCTGTTCGAGATTCTGAAAAAGTAGGGGTAAGCTATAGGGAGAGACGGGTCATATACAATATGTACAACAACCAAGAGGGAATAATAAGAGTGGACGATCAAGAACGAAGTGCTCGTATTAAGAAGGGTGTAAGATAAGGCTGTAGCCTTTCGCCCCTACTCTTCAATCTGTACATCGAGGAAGCAATGATGGAAATAAAAGAAAGGTTCAGGAGTGGAATTAAAATACAAGATGAAAGGATATCAATGATACGATTCGCTGATGACATTGCTATCCTGAGTGACAGTGAAGAAGAATTAAATGATCTGCTGTAGGGAATGAACAGTCTAATGAGTACACAGTATGGTTTGAGAGTAAATCGGAGAAATACGAAGGTAATGAGAAGTAGTAGAAATGAGAACAGCGAGAAACTTAACATCAGGATTGATGGTCACGAAGTCAATGAAGTTAAGGAATTCTGCTACCTAGGCATTAAAATAACCAATGACGGACGGAGCAAGGAGGAAATCAAAAGCAGACTCGCTATGGCAAAAAAGGCATTTCTGGCCAAGAGAAGTCTACTAATATCAAATACCGGCCTTAATTTGAGGAAGAAATTTCTGAGGATGTACGTCTGGAGTACAGCATTGTATGGTAGTGAAACATGGACTGTGGGAAAACCGGAACAGAAGAGAATCGAAGCATTTGAGATGTGGTGCTATAGACGAATGTTGAAAATTAGGTGGACTGATAAGGTAAGGAATGAGGAGGTTCTACGCAGAATCGGAGAGGAAAGGAATATGTGGAAAACACTGATAAGGAGAAGGGACAGGATGATAGGACATCTACTAAGACATGAGGGAATGACTTCCATGGTACTAGAGGGAGCTGTAGAGGGCAAAAACTGTAGAGGAAGACAAAGATTGGAATACGTGAAGCAAATAATTGAGGACGTAGGTTGCAAGTGCTACTCTGAGATGAAGAGGTTAGCAAAGGAAAGGAATTCGTGGCGGGCCGCATCAAACCAGTCAGTAGACTGATGACAAAAAAAAAAAAGACTTACCGATTCTGCATCTATGCACCTTTTGGATTGCTCCTCTGTCTTACCTATTTCATCTCTAAGTTCATCTGTCACTTGATTCAGCTTTTCATCTTGCTTCTGGAGTTTATCATCGAACCCTTTCAGTTCTGCATTGAAATTTTCTCAGACCCTTTTGATCCCCTCTACCAGGAACCTTTGAGTTTTATTACTCTGTTCCATCTCTTTCTTAATCTGCTCATTGG
Organism: Schistocerca serialis cubense; assembly: GCF_023864345.2. Lineage (NCBI taxonomy): Eukaryota > Metazoa > Arthropoda > Insecta > Orthoptera > Acrididae > Schistocerca > Schistocerca serialis. The sequence continues at coordinate 1,004,567,450 of NC_064638.1, read as the reverse complement.
ATGCCTTAAGCTACTTAATCTGCTCATTTGATTGTTTATTAGATGCCTCAATGTTCTTACTAGACACCAAAAGCTCTCGCAATAGGCTATACAAGTTTAAATTTTGAACTTGTAGACTTCGTTTGGCTGCATCTGAATCTGGAAACAGATCTGCACTAGAATTCCCTACATCATCTACGATGGTAGCATCAGCAAAACTACAATCAACTGATGCCTCATTCTCCGATATCTTATTTTCACCATACAGTGACGCTGGTAATCCAGAGTCATTTAGCACTCCATCATTTACCACTTCCATCTTTACCTTCTTCACATCTACTTCCTCAGGTTCAGATTTAAGTGACATCACGGAATCAGAATCACTTGACATGTCATTGTCATGTATTTTCAGCTTTATCCCCTTTACATTATCTTTCAGACGTTCCTCATTAAACATCCTTGAGATGCCATCCATACTGACATATACTTTCCTTGGTACTTCTGTAAAACAAATTGGTACCTTTCGCAACTCTCATTTATCTGACAGATCCTCTTCAAACATAAAACAATAACACAACTCAATAGCACCTATGCTGGTAATGCCAAACTTAACACGAAACTCCTTAACAAATAGTAAATGTATAGTAGCAGTGTAAGCAGTACTTGAAACGTTAATATGTTAAATAATTATATTACAAGCAATCGAATTCACATCTATTTGGGCGTGACCACAGCTATAAATAATTTTCCTTATGGGAAATAAACGATTTACATGCAACAATTCAGTCGAATCAATCATATCCTTATTACTGGATGCGCTCCTGCACTCATAGCGACAATTACGCCTGCTATTACTGAGTATCTGCTGAGTGTTGCTGTAGTGCTGTCAGCACTGCGGCTATTCCGCAAGGACAAGATGACTCGAAGCAATGCGTCGCACGACGCTCTGTTGCCTCGATCTCCACGTCTCAGTGCGAGACTACGTCGAACTGCCATGATCTCCGATGCTTAATTCCGCCGTTAACGGAGATGAGGCGCTGCTGCAACTTGCGATATTCCGTTGTCTCTGCGTTAACTCTTTCGTAGCGCCACACCTTCCGTTATTTGCATCAGTGGTGGGGTTACAACACGGCCCACGTTGCTCTGCTGACTTGACATCAGCTCTTCAGAGGCGCTGCAGTACGACCGACAACTGAATGGCTGCACCTTCACTTGTCAACATCCAGCTTCAGTCGGTGGTGGGGATATAGTACAGTTCACGACGCTCAGTTGTTCACACGTCAGCTCATTTTGGTACTGCTGTATACAGTATTACCAACTGCCACGATTGTCACTTATTCGATTACTGTCGTGGGAAGTAGATATAGTTCATTGCCACTTCTTTGATCTCACGTTCTTTGCACCGCACTGGCGTAATACTATCTTATGATGGTATCACTGCGCATTCCCGTTTTTGTTCGTTACACACAAAAGCATGTGTGGCATCACTACCAATTGAATATTAAATTAATTTTCAGTTATTGCAATCGGCACTCCTATCCGAATATTGCAAGTCCTAAACCGCAGTTGCCATGTACGCGAATAGGGGAGGGTGGGGTTATTTTTTCGTCTGTATTTGGTATTCCTACCCACTCACCTCGGAAATCCAATCGTCATTCGTTTCTTCCCTTGCAGTCTAGAAGCAGCAGCCTGAGTGTTGCTGTAATAAATGATAACTAATAAGGGGAATGAACGAGTGCCAGTTACCAAAATTTAAGTATCAACCTCGTTTTTAACACTTGCACTACACAGGGCTGCACTGTTACACGCTTCACAAAGTAACAAATATGTTGATACACCGATATATACAGAAACACTATACCACAATACATCATCCCACACTGCAATCCAGATGCACCGTTCGTGACAATATAGGGAATCCAAGTTTCATGTAGCGGCGCGGATGAGATGCTCGCGGCATCTAATGATGTTCTCGCGATTGTTCGCGTGGTTTTTGACTTGCGAACTGCGGATTATGTCTCGTGAGGCACACAAATGATTACACAGCATCAAACACCGTTATAGTCACAAAATTTACTTGTTCTATTAGCCTGATTCCTTAACATCTTCACACAAAGCACACGGTTAAACACCTCCACGTGACTCCCTTGCTCGTTCTGGCGCGAAAAAAGAAAAAAAGAAGCGACCATAGTGCTGTCATCATAATCGATATCAGCGCTACTCGATTCATGCTTACACACTCCGCCACAGGCCGTGCATTTTGAACAGGTGCTCGACCGTATTGAATGGTGCAATCAGCATCCCCGAATAGCTCTTCAACAGTGGGAAGCAAGAATGTGCTTAAAACATCAATGTAGGCCTGTGCTGTGATTAGCGCCACGCAAAACAACAAGGAGTGCAAGCCCCATTCGTGAAAAACACGACCACACCATAACACCACCACCTACGAATTTTACTGTTGTCACTACACACACTGGCAGATGACGTTCACCGATCATTTGCCATACCCACTCACTGCCATTGGATAGCGCCACATTTTGTACCGTGATTCGTCACTTCTCACATGTTTTTCCACTGTTCAGTCGTCCGATGTTTAAGCTCCATACACCAAGTGAGGGGTCGTTTGGCATTTACCTGCCTGATGTGTGGCATATGAGCAGCCATTCGACCATGAAATCCAAGTTTTCTCGCCTCCCGCCTAACCATCATAGTACTTGCAGTGGATCCTGATGTAGTTTGGAATTCCTGTTTGGTGGGCTGGATAGATGTCTGTCTATTACACATTACGATCCAGTCAGTAGTCTCTGTCAGTCAACAAATGAAGTCGACCTGTACGCTTTTGTGCTGTAAGTGTCACTTCACGTTTCCACTTCACTATCAAATCGGAAATAGTGGACCTAGGGATGTTTAGGAGTGTGGAAATCTCGCGTACAGACGTACGAAACAAGTGACACCCAATCACCTGACTACGTTCGAAGTCCGTAAGTTCTGCAGAGCGCCCCACTCTGCTCTCACACAATATCTAATGACTACTGAGGTCGCTGATATGGAGTACCTTTCAGTTGGTGGCAGTACAATGCACCTAATATGAAAAACGTATGTTTTTGGGGGTGTCCGGATACTTTTAATCACATAGTGTATACACTTCCTCCTTCGTAAATGAATTTCATTTGCAAACGATTTTACCAGCTCTTCCACACAAGACTTTTATTTGATCGTTTCACTTCATGTCTCTTTGGATGCACATAAATAGACATTTTTAGCTTCTGACTGTTTCCAGCGATTGATCACCAAGAGTTTAAGCAAACAGTAACATGTGTTTCTGTTTACCTGCGTACTACACGTTACATATGTTCATGACTGTTCTCGGCTACTAGTCACTGAATCAAATTGATCCTCTACAAATGATCTTTCACCATTTTTGGTGCTGTGAGTTACCTTTAGTAAGTGGCCGAGCGGTTCTAGGTGCTTCAGTGCATAACCGCGCTGCTGCTACGATCGCAGGTTCGAATCCTGCCCTGGGCATGGATGTATGTGATTCCTTAGGTTAGTTAGGTTTAAGTAGTTCTCAGTCTAGGGGACTGATGACCTCAGATGTTAAGTCCCATAGTGCTTAGAGCCATTTAGGTAATAGCGAAAGGCGACTGAAAGTATGTGATAATGTATAGATCTGTAAAAATGCTTTTTTGAGAAAGTTAAGAAAGTGTACCTCCGAAATTTAGAAGGCTGCTGTCTGCTGCCCCTTTTGTGGTACCCCTAGTTCCGCATCAAATAATGCGAATTCAACATTACGCCACTGGCTTGTGGGTGACACCTGAGGAGCAGAACCCAGCACTCGTCTAAATTCAGTGCAGTAACGTGATACTATTGGACAACCTAGACTAACTATGATAGCACAATGCTCCTTGGAAAAAAAGTTCATGTACCTATGCTGACTACAGAATTTATTTGTGACAAAATTGTGGTGGTTTAAAACTGTTATGGAATGGACTGCCAAGAACTATTAGAGGAGGGTCAGTCTCAATGAGACACAGTGTTGAGGCCAAACTAACGTTCCACATGAAAGAGAACGCGACAGCAGGAAGAATGATGGAAATAATAGGGAAGGAAGCAATGGAAATCATTTTGCAGAAATACAAAACCTCCGTTTCTATAAAGTGGGCTTGGCTGACATTAAAATGGCTGTATTAGTGGATGAGCTACCTGGGATTTTGCAGCAGCTTCGTGTAGACTACTATTATCTTACGCCTGTAGATATAACACAAGATTTTACTGGAATTCTTAACAAAATAAAGATCTTTGATTACCTAACAACAAACCACATCTTCTGTGTGTAAGAGGACTACAAAGGAAACAGTTGTGTGATTGTGAATAACGATAACACAACTGGAATATACAATTTCGCATGGGTCAGCTCCAGTTGTACAATAACGATAGCTAACAAATTTATGTCAGATTGTCGAGTCCAGCGAGCGGTCTAGACGCTTAATGAGATAAGGAAGTTGAGGATGGTTCGTTCAGGTAGCTACGTGAAAAAGACTAACAGGATATTTTGAAGCAGGTATGGAACTTAGTGGGAAATATACGAACAAATACGCAAGACTCGGATAACTACAATCTTAAATTGCTCGTTGGAGGAAGACTGAATAAGTGACATCCATGAATGTACACTATTCCTGATTGTCATACATCCATGGAGGGAGGTATGCGGCTAATTCTAAGACGCAAACAGTGACAGAGAAAAACTATACAAGTCCAAGTCCGGGCCTGATCTGCACGGAGGTCCCTCCTGGACCGCTTTCGACCCGAACTCTCACTCTTCGGGCGCCTCCGCTACCGCCTTTATACACAGCATCGACAACTTCCACGTTGGCGTCTGGCCACCGCCCTTTCGGCCCTCATATGTTACCTATAAGGTCACCGCAAACGCTTGAGTTGCGCCGCGAACTTCGCCCTGTGGCCTCACGTGATACCTTCAGTTTACGTCACTTTTCCGGCCAACGCGCATCCTGTGGCGTCGCTTTTGTATTCTCAATAAAACTTACTCGTTCTGGCTTCTATACTACCGCCTGTTAGGCGTTGCATATTTTAAATATGTGACAAGATAACAAGTCCATGAGTGAACAAAGATATTGGTAATTGCTGTACTGGGGCTTCATGCCTGCGGTGTCAACAACTAACATCACATCTGTTCTTCGAAGTTGCCTAAGACACAATGAACAATTTTCCGGAAAATAGACAGCCATGGCACTAGGTGGTGATCTAAGCACGTTACAGTCTGTGGGCTGTTCTGATCGGTTCTCTTCCACCAGACACATCGAAAATATATCCGGTTGTATCGTACCACGGAGTAGCACGTAGCACAGAGCTAGGGGCCGGACCAAACCAGTCCATTCAGACTGTTTCCTGGACCAGGCATTGATTCCGCAAGGATTCCACCATTCAGGATACTCACTCAGAAACCACCTCCATGATGTCGCTGCCATTCACTGTGACTTCGCGACCCCGAGAGCTGTCAGCTGTGGACAGTGTTTGTAGCCTCCTTGCCAAAGGCAATTGGGTCTCTGTCATTGTGGACTTGTAAATTTATTTCCATTCGACTTTCACAAACGACTACACGTCAGACTTAAACAATTTTGCTCCTTACGGGAATTAAAGTTTCTTCATTCAGCTTCAAGTTTAACTCCGAGCGACTTGGTGAACTACGACTTTAATGAAGTCTGTATTTAATGAACGTAAACTCAGTGTTTATGAGTTTGCCCGATGATACTGTGAATTTTTTGTGATGTGACAAATCATGTTCTGTGACTGACTCTCAGCAGCAAACCGAGTAGCCACCATACACACTTAAGTGTCTATATAGCTAGCATGTTACATTCGGTGCTTTTTTTTAGTTATACTTGTGTATTACGAAAAAATGTAGATTAAGAGATACATTGCATTAAATACCTGTCTAAAATGTGTTATCTTTGATTTGTTGTGCTGAAAAAAACAGAAAAGTCATGTTTGCAGATACACTTATCATAGATATTATCTTAGAATTAACTCTTGGCATCATTTAGTAGCTGATTATTATAAAGAATTTTAGAGAGTGCTGATACCACAGTTGCTATTCATAAATGTCGTACCTTTCCTCACCATGACAACCACAAGTCATGCTTACATGTAAATACGAAGTTACGTCCCATTTTTCACCCAGTATAGCAAATATAAAACCTGTCAATAAAGTCTATTATATTTTCATGATGGATTATCTTGTCCTCCTCCCCCCCCCCCCTGATATCCTGCTTAATGAGGTACAGCATTACCGAAAAACTAAAAACATCAGGTGAATTTGATCTCTTTACCACCAATAACAAAACCTCAGCTATGCCTAGGATTGAAAGTAATATTAAGCTGTATCAGCCAGTCAATAATATTAATCGTATTGTTCTTTCGTAGTATGGTGCATGAAGGCTTAATTAAAAAGAAAATACTAATATTAATGAATAAATGCAATAATTTTACTAGCTGTGTGACCGGTTACGAAGTCTCGTAACCGGTTGGCCCTGACTGTTTTTAGCACGCAATCTGAGTGCATAAAAAAAAAAAAAAAGAATGACAAGGAATTTCCATTAACACAATTGATTAATTAAGTCCCCTGCAACTATTAAAGCTACGAAATAACAAAGAACAATTGTAACTGTTCTGTGTTTGGTAGTGTGACTCAACGTACTTGTATCTGGCTCGGTTCTTTCTCAATACGACAAAATATTTTAAAAACCATTTACAGTGAACTAACTGAAAAACCAGAAATGCTATAATTGCACATAGAAACCAGAATTACAAGTCTAATAAATGAACACGAGCCAGATGCTTTGTTGACTGTACCTGTGAGCAAGAGGGATTGTTATTAAAGAAAACTGTAATACCTTTTTACCTCATTAGATTGACGAAAATATTCCATTATACTAGCATCATAAATCAAAAGCCCATCTCCTTTCTCAAATATATTCTGAAAATTGCATCTTCTTCCATCTATACATTATACCAACCGAACAGTACAACATTTCAGTCAACACTCAGATCGTCTACTCTCTCGCCCAATAGAACGACTGCTCTCGACATCCTCTGAACTACTACTGCCAGTGGAGGCAGCGGAATAACAATCTTTGGCGCAATCTCTGACGCTGTGACTCAGTGTAGCCACCTTTCAATGGGATGCGTCATCTTCTTGCCCCCCCCCCCCCCTCCCTCCCCATTCCATAAATAGTGTTTAGCGAGGTGAAGCATTATTGTTTCTGTAGCTATACTTGCATATTACGAAAATTCACTGTTTAACCGGTAGAACACATTAAGGAGCACACCAGCCTTGAGGATTATGAATGTCAGTATGCTTCTAAATGTGAAACGTGGAAATAATATTGTCACACAGTTTGAGGGTCGTTTGTGCCTTGAACCAAGTATGTACAGAGGTCAAAGAACAGTCGGGTTTTGGCGTCTAGTGGGTTAAAGAGAACAAGATGGCCATCTGAGATACACACAGATTGCCTGTCTCATTTTTTTATGGTCGTAAAATACTGGGCTGTGATAGTGAGGGGAAAATGTGTTGGGGCGTGCGCGCACGCGCGCGCCCGGCGCGTTTGTGTGTGTGTGTGTGTTTGTGTGTGTGCGCGCGCGCCAACTCCCATTCTCTCCCACCGCCCTCCCCCCCCCCCCCCCCTCTTCCCGCCCTTGTCCACTCACTACGCCACCTGCCTCTCCATGTAGGCAACTCAGGCACGTAAAACGAAAGGAGGAAAGATACTAAGGGTGGCGCGGAATTAAGCTGATGAACAATGGGCCACATGTCTGTAAAAAGTCAATTAGTAGAAATAGTTTACAGATTGTCACTTTTAAGCTTTGGTTCCAAGCATTAATGATCGTGAGTGAAGAAATAAAACAGCAACAAAGGATAAGCAGGTAAACATGCATTGAACAGAAAATGGGAAATGCTTCACATAATGACCGAAATGTTAATTTTTTTCCGATAAGATATGAGTTTGTTTAAACTGTGGATATCAATTTTTTCTTAAACGCATTCAATTATATAAACGTTAGGGTAACAATTTCCCTCAGGCAGATAGCAGCATTAGAAAAGATTTGGAATATTTCTGTTACGTGGAAGAGTGAAGCTATGATAGTAGTGAGAATGGTACATACATAGAAACCGATGAAGTACACATAGTGTTTCATAGCAATATAACTTCTCTGGTCTTAACCATCCTTCTGTCTGTAGTCCGATGGAAATTCCGAAGTTATTCACCTCATCATTCATACATACCGTGAACAGAAAAATTTCTGTTGCTTTTTTTCTTGAAACGAGCAATCTACTGACTTATATTAAGTAAGAAGTCATCAGTCCTGTCAGAAAGCTGGTCCATATTCGGAAGTCATATGCTGTGAGACACTGTAAATGGATAACTCGATAAGACAGAGAATGTGAAGAATTACATTACATTTTCACTGTCCTCTACAGCTGTGGTACTCAACCTTTTTCTCCACATACTCCAAAGAGACTGCAATACCACAATAGAAATAGTACGAAGCGGAATGTAAGAATTCCATTTTACTGACAGTACCTAAGAGCCAACATAGAAAATCATAACTCCGATATTTGTTTTACACCACTTGTGAGTATAAGGAGGTAAGAAGGGAATCACTAGTTAACGGTGTAGGAATAATAGAAAGATAGTATCACCTGAAATGTTGTTTAGCTTTCTTCCTTTGTGTAAATCCTATCCCAAAGTCGGTCAATAAACGATGAAGGATTGCTGATTTAGCTCCGTCGATTTTCAAAGCAGTAGGATATATAAGTTGGAACTGTAATCGTTTTCTTTAAGAAGCTGCTAAAATCCCGTGCAATAAAGTATAAATATCTCACATTTCGCTAAAACGAATACCGATGAAATTGTGCTCATCTGACTGAAACAGAGAACCGTTGATAGTCGCCATGAAATAGAAAACCTGTTAACTGAAACAGAAAAGAGACGATAAGAAATGTAATGGAAAACGCAGAAAGAAAGGCACTCGCCTTGAAGACAGTCGCTTTAAAAAACGAAACGAGCTCTTAAGGAATCGCTGAAGTGCATGGTGAGGCAACAAAGGCAGTCCGAAGAAGATAAGATCGTTTTATTAGCAGCTCGTCAAAGAGGATGAAACACACGAAACATAAAATTTCCAATACACAGTGTAGACTGATTTCAAGAAATGAGTTTGAAAACGGCCGCTTAAAACAGGCGCCTTTCACATATCGCAGGATTGCTCCAAGTTCACAACAAGTCATTTATTTTAATCACCGATGTTGAGTCGCCTCTTTCTCCTTGTTCTTTTCGTTGGCACAAGATGTCGTTGCCACAAACGAGAGCGTGTAGGTATCTCTTAGCACGACCTAAAGGCTTTGACAGGCTGCAGACAAAGAAATAAGAATGGGCAGAGATTACTCTCTTTCAGCCTCGTTTCGTGAGACGAAGTTTATATTTTCCCTGTTCGTCGTTTGACGCAAAGCATTTCCTTCTCGTCGTCGTCCAGAGTAGTATGTTATAGCAAGTAGTCTTGCAGACATTTTGCTTAGTGTGAATATAAGAGCATTTGACCAACAAGTATTGGAACCTTGGTAAGATCCCACTTGCCACAAGCCCTGCTTTTCCGATCAGTTAATTATGAATTATGTCCTACCGGGCCGGCAGAAGTGGCCGAGCGGTTCTAGGCGCTACAGTCTGGAACCGCGCGACCGCTACGGTCGCAGATTCGAATCCTGCCTCGGGCATGGATGTGTGTGACGTCCTTAGGTTAGTTAGGTTTAAGTAGTTCTAAGTTCTAGGGGACTGATGACAGAAGTTAAGTCCCATAGTGCTCAGAGCCATTTTCTTTGTCCTACCGGTTTCGTGAACTTTTGAACTCAAATGTCAGTGGCAGGTTATTGTGTTTGTGTTCAAATTCTGTTGATACAGAACACATGGTCATCCGACTCGTCTCGGGCGTAGGCATCAGTAAACTCCAATGACATATCCAAAGCATTTTATGCCCATTTCCTAACTTTTAATATTATTTCTTTCCGGAATCTGAGATTTTATTTCGGAGGGATGTTAACTCTTCTAACTCTGTGCGTATCTATCGCCACTCTGGCAAAACCTGTGTAGTTTGTCTATTGGAAAATTACGTGACTTATCTTTTCCACTTATATCTCGTGGATTCACTGCCTTACGTCTTTTCTTGGTATTATCAATTTCAGCCACGTGAATTTGTATGCACATTGGTATTTTCACGTACTTTCGTGATTGCGGATCACCATACAGGCTAGTTATTACAGGATATTAGGCAATTGGCAAAGACATTTGCTCATGCAAGAATCGGATATATGAAACGCCATAACTACACTTTCAGGTTGTGTCGTAATAGAGTAAAAGTTTCATCCACGTGTGCATCAAACACGTGTCACTTCCGAGTAACTCTCAACCCCCCACCACTATACCACTCATCCCTATCCCTACTCCTGCCCCCCCTCTCCCAATCTGTTAACACTCCTCTAGTGCTTTGCTTGAGCTCGTTTCCACCTTTCGTTGAGAAAATAGTCAGATTGTATTGTCCTTGGGTCAAATTCACTTTCTGGGGATGAATTCGAGGGCATAAAATGTGTCATCGCTTGAGAACTTGTAATTTCCCAAGATAGGAAGTGGCTTACAAGTTAGTCTCTAGGGATATCTAATGTAGTTATGAATGGATCCATTTCAATGTGCGATGCATATCTGGAGAAATGCCTCACTATCTGCAAAAATGGGATAAAGCTGCATGGATCGATTAATATGTTTCTTTCATTAGTACCATCGTTAGAACTGTAATTAAGATTAAAGCAGCATAATAATGAGAGATGTTAAGTGACACTTGACCAGTTGGAAAAGTAAGAAATTAAAATTTAAAAAAATGTTGCGACGGCGCAGTTACTTTCGTCCATTACCTGTACCTACCTGTGAACTCGTCGCAGCAGATCGCCGGAAGCAAAGCCGAGCAGAAACCTACCATACTGCAGCTCACTCCAGGATGCACACAACTATTCCAAAAATCGGGAATAGGTCTTAATTTGGAATGAAAGGTGGAAATACTGGTAAAACTTCGGTATATTCTTAACCTTGATAATGTACACTTTCACTGCCAAGCCTGTGCTAATCCTAACACAGTCGTGCACATCCCCTTTCATTCACGTTAGCAATTTTATGGTACCGTATTTCCCTAAATCTGAACAGTTACGAAGCACGGATTGATCTTAAATAAAAATGCTCGCCAAACTATTAAGTTTATCGGTGTCTAACGCTCTCAAGCTTTTAGTCACCGATCGGCTCAATAAGCCACGCTGAAGTGCTGTCTTTCCTCATACACAAAATTAATTAAAAAATCCTTACTTTCTAAATAACACACCTAAATAAACAGACTTTCACTTTGAAACACTTTTGAAACATGTAACACAACTACAATCGGCAAATTATAACTTCCTTCGGAGCTCATACTACACATGACCGTACCACTGAAAGGCTAGGTTCCGATCCTTTTAGACTACTGTAAGCATTCTATATCTCCAAGCGATAAGACGCGCGAAGAATAGTCCATTCTGATTGGACAGTTTTCTTTAAGGCCAATAGAGAAACATTATTCTAGCGCCTTAGTCCGCGTTTTTTATGTCTAAGCGATCAACAAATACCACACTTAAGAACTGCACTTTTTCCCGAATAAATATTTAACATTTTGATATTTTGTTTTTACTTTACATTACTAATTATTTTTATTTGCAGTCGCATTAACTTTCCTTTTACCATAAATTTACTTAACATTTCATGATACAAAATTCCCCGTCGTCTGCATTCACACTATCTTAAAATTTTCTTACACTAGTTCGTACAGCGTTCATCAGTAGAACAACGATCTACATATTTACTTTAGACCACATTCACGCATCATTCACACTACAAATTTTCAATCTTTCAAAAATTTCTCATTCTTATAAACACGAAAATTACAAATTTCTCACTGTGGACTTGGCAGTCTATAACTGACCTAGCCTAATCTTTTAATTTCACGCATCACTGTGTGTAACAGGTGATCGTGATAGGCGATCAATGAAGAGGATTGCGACGAAAATTAAGGAGACGACAGCTGCAGAAGTCAGGACAAAACTATATGTCGCACTAGCGTTCCCTTTCAGAACCAAAACAACAGGAAGGGAGCCTCAAAAGCAGTGAATTGTGGGCGAGCTAAAATTACATGTCACTCATGTGACGCAAATGTCCGTAACATGAAAACATGGTGCCGGTGTACAGTCCAAAAATTTTAGAAAGTTTGAAGGATTCTCATCGACTTATGAAGATCTGTTAAATTTGTATCACTATCATACCAAAAGCATGCAAATAACTCCCTGTAGTGACCTGTGAAAAGTTCCAGAATGTTCATTTACATTGTCAGGTCCTTCCAATTAACCGCGAACAACTGAGTCAATGTTAACACTGTTCCACGACTATTGCGCCCAATTCCTCCAATTTCCCTCCTTAAAGTCCCATCTTATAAACCCAGTTACCTCCAGTCCTTCTTATTATCCCTGTGAAATAGCGCTGATTGAATTCCGCAAAGAAAAATCAGAACAAACTTATTCTCAATAAAATAAGTTACCTGCTTTTCATTTTTGTCCCTAGTCACTTCTCCCAATCCACCAGTAATCACACAAATTGATTACTATGTAGATCATCATAGAATATTCTTGCTCCGTGATATAGTTCTGTTGTCACTTTCTCCCTGCAGTCCACTTTTTCTTGTCTGTCACTTACATTGCCGTAATTCGTCGTCCACCGAAATGCAAAAATTCTAGCCTGCAGTCCGTCCATACATAATCTATCTTTAATACAACTAATTGATTCTTGCTTCACTTGAATCTAATTAAATCATCTGCCATTTCCAGCTTCATGGCATTCTACGACGAGCCACTGAAGAGTAAGATGGTTCCAGCTACAGTTGTTAAAAATTATTTTAGGTTTGAAGTTAGATGACGAGCGGTGGACCATATGAGAGGCGAAAGAAGCAGTTCAAGTATGGAGTCAAATAGTCTCTTTAGCTGAAGTTCCTATGGGAAGTGAAATTTGTTCTTGCAGACATATGCTCGAAAATAAACTAAAAGATATTAGACTGTCGAGAAAAATTAGTGCACTAGTAGAGGTTTTCAATCATCTCAAGATTTATTGTTACAACAGAGCATGTGGAGTACATAAAATGATAATATTTACGGATAAATAGCACAAGCGGTTCTTAGATGCCAGGTATCTACCCATGCTGAAACACCCAGGGGTGTAGCCCCCCAAGGTCAGTAACGCAGGCGCAGACTCTGGAATCCAGTCGATCATAGAGATGGCAAATACTGCCCTGGGATACCTTGCGCCACGTCTACTCGACCTGTTCACGTACTGTTGTAATAGATGTTTGTAGACGAGTACCACGAATCGCTTCTCGTCCCTTCGTAACCCACATGTGTTCGATTGGAGACAAGTACGAAGATCTTGCTGGCAAAAGAAGCTGTTGCACGTCCTGCAGTCCACGATGAGTTTCAAGAGCAGTGTATGGGCGACGTGGGGAAGCATTATCCTGTTCGAATAACACATCACCTTTCTATTCCAATAACGGCAAAAGAATAGGTCTAAGAATATTCTACATGAACCGAGCACTGGTTATCGTCCCCTCCAGAAAGACCAAAGGTGTACGAGAGTTGTACCTTGTCGCACCCCAGACCATAAGGCCTGGAGTGGGGCAAAGTGTGTATTGGACGAATTAACTCTACGGGACAGCGCTCACCAGGTCTACGTCGTATGCGCATAACGATCATTAAATGCGAGGGGGCAGAATCGTCCAAGTAATTCAAGTAATCCTCTGACGGCACCAATCGAACCGATCATGTCGATGCTTTGGCTTAAGTGGAACACGGGATTAGGGGGGGGGGGGGGTATCCGTAGTTCCATTGCTAGTAACTGGTTTGCACCAGTTCGTGTTGACACACCTGGGTTCACAAGCCCTCTTATCTGTCCTGCGGTTGCTGTACGATCTGTCCTTACAATTAGACGGACCTGGCAGGCGTCTCTGCTACGTGGATGTCCAGAACCTCGTCTACGGGTGTAAGAATGTTCACGTGGACAGCTTCGTTGCACAACAGACACAGCGCGTCCAACTTGTGTGGCAGTTCTTCGAAATAACCAACCCGCCACTCGGAAGCAATAACCTGACACCTTTCAAACTTGCTCAGTTGGTTGTAGGAAGCACGAGTGGTTTTCTGTGGCATGACTGCTTCCTTGACACGTTTCCACCACAGTGAGTCTGCTGTCTGTGAGCACTTCATATTGAAAGGTAGGCACAAACGCAACTCTTGTAGCTATTGCACTGCGCTACCTGTTGGTACACGAAGTTGAAACCGTTTTCAGCACATCTACTATCCCCCATGTGGTATTTACCATCGTCGGATTAAAATTGACGTCCTCTTTCCAAGCGTACATTTTTTTTTCGGCAGTGTTACTTGAATGGAAAGACATCAGTAAAACCGAAATTAAACGCTGAAAAATGTAGAAACTATATAAAGAGCTAAAAAAATTACGGAAGACATCAAAGAATCAAATCAGTATCAAAAGTATAAAAGAATGATTGTCTTGAAAAGACCAACAAAGCTTCTACAATAGATCCACGGAACACAACACAATACTATCCGACTGCAAAATGTACCCTTAATCTTTCTCACATGATTAGCTTATCAATAATACTACGTGGATTTATTCCAACTTCACGAATTTTATGCACATCTTAAAGAATAAATGAGAACAAGCATTACAACAAAATGGTCACTTACTGCTGATGCTAGATGCTGAATCCCTACCTTAGGTAACTCAAGATTATTGTTAAATCCACATACGTCATACTGAATATATATTTCAGATTTACATAGATGTAGATGTCATAACCACAGTTTCTGATTAAATTTGCAACAAGTACATTATGTGTGTTCATCACAACATATTTCCTCGAGTCACAGCTCCGTCTCCCAGCTGGCTCCTTTCTAATACATAAGACGCTTCGTACTATACAAAAGATATATGACACCCGAAGATGGCGTAAAACTGTAGATACAATTTACAATTTAAGATAATAGACTAATAAAAGCATTATGAATTTTTACATAGTGTTGCAAATGTTCTTCATATCCCTATAAAAACACAAGTCCAGAGGGTCGTTAACGTTCTTTTCAATTTATTGCAAAAAAATCCGTGCAATCCATTGCTAAGCAGTGGTTTTGTGGTCATCCCAAGACGCAAGGAATAACGGTTACATTTCTCTTTCGTTCGCCAAATGAAATCACCCAATGTAACGTATAAAATGTCTACCAGAATCTACTTACGCGCCGATAAGTATTTAGATACGTGCGAATGCACCCATTTGCTCTCTGCAATGCTATTTGCAAGGCCGTTTGGAGGCGCAGGCAGTGCTGCTCTTATCAGATGCTTGGCAGGGGCATCCGACGAAAGCCTCCACCTACAGAGCAGTTCTACGGGCAGAGTGGTTCGCCGGTTTCACGCAGGGCGAGTGTAGCCGCAGTTGTACGGTTCAGCGGGCCAGCTAAGCAGCTTTACAAACCTTTTTTTTCATTTTTGCCTTATTTTACAGTCGGAAGCGTAGTGCCCGCTTTACCTTCCCAGAGTCGCCGTCAGAAGGAGCTTCCAGGGCCCTTCAGTAAGCTTTTACCGCCACTCACTTTCACTGGTTAAAGCGATTAATCTTGGAAGTACTTCAATTATTTTCTAAGCATGCACACTGGAGAGAAACGTAGCAGAGGACGCTAAATAAAATGACTCGAGTTCAGCTTTTGACGTTATGCTGAAGCATAGAGTCGCAGCTGCTGCAGTTTGTAAACCTGTTGTGACGCGAGAATTGATCAGCAGTCGAACAGCTTTCTACAACAGAAATTACGCTGCCAAACACAAGAGATACTTAGAGTTTTGGTGTACCATATTATGGTAAATGAATTTTGCTGAGAAAAAGAAAATGTAATCGCCATTTTATCCGTTTTCCGTCGTTCCGTAGCTGCTTCAAAATTCATGGAGGTGTATTTCTTTTTGAAACTGAATGAAAGGCAGTTTCGTTTTTTGCTATCAGGGGTTCACTTTTTTATTTATGAAGTACCTTTAGTGGCCTGTAATGCACGTTTGTTTTATGTATATAAAAATTGCATTGAACGGTAGTAACAAATACTTTACTATACTATGTTTTCTGTTATTATTCTTTTCTCTTTTAGGATAGAAATATCTTTTGCAGCATGTGTTTCACGAGGTTAAATTCTCATCTGATGTTATTGACGACTTGCGATGTCAATCCATGTGTGTCAGCTTGGAGATATATTTAGTCCGTCTGCATACTCCAAGGGGGCGATTATCGGCGTTGTTCGGCCACATTCATTTCAGCATTTCACTTCCACTTTCCACTGTGAAATGAATGTTTGTTTTCCCCGTGTGCAGTATTGCTACCTGTCGTTATGTGTTCAGCCTTTGCTTTTTTGTGTAGTGTGCGTGGTGTCTATGTATAGTTTGTTATTTTCTCATTTCTTATGTATGTGCCTCTGTAGCTACTTGTGTGTGTGTGTGTGTGTGTGTGTGTGTGTGTGTGTATGTGTATGTGTGTGTATTATTCTTTATGTGAGCTGATTAGATTATAGAAATAAATAATAACTGCAGGGACGTATTCCTGACCGAAAATGGAGGAAAAAAGGTCCTATGAAAAGATTTACGGAAATGGATGGTGTGCGTACAACGGCAACAGATCGATCCAGAACTAAGTACAGAGTTGTAACGCATCCACGTCATAATATCAAAGTGGTTTTCATGGGATGTAACGCACACGTCCATGCGTCACATCATAGACTGCCGCACTCTTTCGCGAGTTCCAGCCTCTCTGCAAATATCATCATAGGCGTTGTGAACATGCTATTGAAGGCTCTGCACATCAGGAACTTATTCAAAATACACAACGCAACGCTTTTCAGATGCCCTGCAGACGTAAAAATCCAGGAGGTTTAAGTCCGGTGATCCAGGAGGCCATGCTACAGGGCCGCAGCATCCTAGCCAAAATTCGGGGAAGATTTTGTTGAGGTACCGGCGAACTGTAATGCTGAAGCGGTGTGGTACTCCGTCATGCAGAAACCACATAAGAAACCACATAACCTGTCGTATTGCGAAAGGCATATTCTCAAGCAACCCATTAAGAGTATTCCGCAGGAAGTCTCGGTATGTTTCTCCGCCGAGACGTT
The DNA here is from genome assembly GCF_023864345.2 of Schistocerca serialis cubense. Lineage (NCBI taxonomy): Eukaryota > Metazoa > Arthropoda > Insecta > Orthoptera > Acrididae > Schistocerca > Schistocerca serialis. The sequence goes on along the minus strand of NC_064638.1, from coordinate 1,004,550,139 downwards.
GTAGAATAATAACCAGTCCAAGTATGTGGCCGTCTAGAATTCTTGCCCACACATTGACGCTGAACCGATGCTCACGAGACGCCTCAACCACTCCCCGAGGATTGACTGTAGCCCACATCTGACGAATATGCAGATTAATGATGCCACTTCTGGTAAAGATGCTTCGTCAGTAAAGAGGAATGACGACAGAAATCCCATAATTGTGATAGTCTGGTGCAAAAACCATCGACAAAATCCTTCCAGCAGAGGGAAATCCGCTGCTGATAGTCCTTGCACTCGCTGCAGGTCAAAGGTGACAGTGGTGGTTATCATGCGGGATACACACAATCGTACTTCGTCTTACACCGTTTTTGCGGGACACTTGTTTGAAGCTTGTCTCAATACTCTGAAAAGCCCGGACCTCCATATCTGGTCGCCTCCCTGCACGTTCGTCTATCTGAAAGAACCCATGATCACACAAACTCCCAGAAAGGGCTTGAAATGTTGTGCGATGCGGTTTATGTCTGTGGGGATAATTATTTTGGGTATAGCCGTGCTGCCTCTCTACCGTTTCCATCTGCTTGGCCATTCACAAACATCATCTCGGCTTTTTTCTGACATGAATACCGTATCATTCTGCTGCTTGCAGCACGCAGCGTCAATTGCAGAGCCTGCAACACACAAAGAAGTCACGCTTCATGGTCAGAGGAACTTTTATTCGTCAGCGCCAACTACCGTGGCAGCGATGCATTTGCGGACAAATGTTCATAGGACCTTTTTCCTCCATTTGCAGCCAAGAATCTGTCCGTGCTGTTTGACGGTTTCATTATTTTTCACCCTGTAATTCTCTTCAAATGGTTCAAATGGCTCCAAGTGCTATGGGACTTAACACCTAAGGTCATCAGTCCCCTAGACTTAGAACTAATTATACCTAACTTACCTAAGGACGTCACACACATCCATGCCCGAGGCAGGATTCGAACCTGCGACCGTAGCAGCAGTGCGGTTCCGCCCTGAAGCGCCTAGAATTGCTCGGTCACAGCGGCCGGCCTGTAATGCTGTGTGGTTGTGTTTCACATCTATTTGTTATCGCATTGATAGTTAACATGAGCAGCAATTTATTGCTTATATTGACTTGATCATTAATTACTTCCTTGTTCGTCCGCAGCTCGTGGTCGTGCGGTAGCGTTCTCGCTTCCCACTCCCGGGTTCCCGGGTTCGATTCCCGTCGGGGTCAGGGATTTTCTCTGCCTCGTGATGACTGGGTGTTGTGTGATGTCCTTCGGTTAGATAGGTTTAAGTAGTTCTAAGTTCTGGGGGACTGATGACCATAGATGTTAAGTCCCATAGTGCTCAGAGCCATTTGAACCATTTTTTTTACTTTCTTGTTGATTGCAATGCCTCTGCGTATATGAAAATTTTCCGGTAATGTCTGGAGTTTCTCGTTGTAATTGTTCACTCTAATGTTTTTCATGGCCTGTGTCATGTTAAAGAGTGTATGTCCATTCATAGGGTTTTAAGGAAAGAAAGTATGGCTATTTTCGTACCACCAGTTTCTCACATGTTCTTTACACGTAGTTTTGAAATTTCTGCCTGTCGTTCCCAGTTAATCTTATTCGAATTCTTGACACTAACATACAACCACAAATCAACACACAGAGTAGCAAACATAAATGAGATTGCTCGCAGAACAAGTAACAGCATGTAGCATTTACCAACAGCAGTACACAATTGAACAGCATGATAATTACCATGAAGCAGATAGATAACAATTAGAATGTCAAGAATGTAAATCATTTTATCTAGAAATGGCAGACATTAATTTCAAAGCTAGGTACAAAGACATATAACAAGCTGGAAGTATGAAAAAAGTCACTCTACCTTTGCTGAACACCTGATAAAACTTGGACACGAACCATCTAACATAGAACAAAATATGAAAATCATTAGTGTATACAATTGCACCAAAAAACTCTTGGCATTTCAGGAAAACTTTCATATGCACAAAGCCCTTGTACTGAAGAAGAAAGTAATTAATGACCAGTCAATATAAGCGTAACTCAACGGATTCAGCTCCTGGGTATGTATAGAAATAGTTAAAGTTATTACTTGGCGCAGGTGACAGAGAATCAGTTCTGGCTCATACACCATGTCACAGTCGATATCTGTGGCACGCAAAAAGGGCGAATGTTGCAAAAGGCACTGTGCTGCTCATAATACATTTCGACACATTGACGGAAAGTAACAAGGTGTGCATACAGCGCAGTACGACTTTGCAATGTGGAGCCACGGCGTCCTGGGACTGACGGACTGTGTGAAGTCAAGGAGAATTGACAATAATCGAAACGCCACGGTAGGGACAACTCAACTGACACCTCATGGATAATTAGGGCAAATGACCGCATCGCTAGCCGTGGCGCTATTTCCAGCTTAAATATGTCACAGAAGTCTCAGTCTCGGAGTCTGGTCACCACACTTGCATCTCAGATGTCGACGGAATGGCAGTCTCGCTAATTAGAGGATTGGTTGGTAAACTGTAATGTGCTGCTGCACCCCAGAAAAGACTTCGCCTCGGAAAACGCAGCTAGCCGGCTGTAGTTGAACTGCAAGCTGCCATTGCTGGTTTGGTCACCTCCGTGACTGAAGAAGATGTGGACGAGCCTTCCCCTGCTGAGGAACTGCCTCCATGGCTGTGTGCAATGTTGCTGACTTAGGTCGTGGGCTTCCACCTTCATGACACCCACCTTCTGTGATATGCTGTTGACATCCGCTTAAGCGCGCAACAGTCTTCAAGAGAGCTGGGGTGGGTCACACGAGTTACTGGAGCGCCACGCTACACTTGTACCTACAGATTCCTGTTCAGGCTAGCTGCACGACATCGCCGCTGGAGCCTGACGTACAATACGGCCATGTCCGGCAAGGTGCTGCGTGCACATACCCTGTCGCACCTGAATGTGTGAATCAGAGTGCTTTCTGCCGCATCGGAGAACACAGTCTGCACCGTAAAATCACAAGTAATAAATGTGTTTCTAGAAAAGGCTTTTCACTGGCGCCCTAGGACGTATCGCATTCACCCACACGCTCCTGCACCTATAACACACCACCTCATCTATTCAGCCTCCAAGCCCACAAATATTCATGATCGAAGAGGTGGCCGCAACATAAGCAATAATTCACTGAACATGTTAGCTACCAAAAACAGAAATGTAAAACATAACCAGACTAAATATTCTCTCTCTCTCTTTCACACACACACAATATACACTCCTGGAAATTGAAATAAGAACACCGTGAATTCATTGTCCCAGGAAGGGGAAACTTTATTGACACATTCCTGGGGTCAGATACATCATATGATCACACTGACAGAACCACAGGCACATAGACGCAGGCAACAGAGCATGCACAATGTCGGTACTAATACAGTGTATATCCACCTTTCGCAGCAATGCAGGCTGCTATTCTCCCATGGAGACGATCGTAGAGATGCTGGATGTAGTCCTGTGGAACGGCTTGCCAACCCATTTCCACCTGGCGCCTCAGTTGGACCAGCGTTCGTGCTGGACGTGCAGACCGCGTGAGACGACGCTTCATCCAGTCCCAAACATGCTCAATGGGGGACAGATCCGGAGATCTTGCTGGCCAGGGTAGTTGACTTACACCTTCTAGAGCACGTTGGGTGGCACGGGATACATGCGGACGTGCATTGTCCTGTGGGAACAGCAAGTTCCCTTGCCGGTCTAGGAATGGTAGAACGATGGGTTCGATGACGGTTTGGATGTACCGTGCACTATTCAGTGTCCCCTCGACGATCACCAGTGGTGTACGGCCAGTGTAGGAGATCGCTCCCCACACCATGATGCCGGGTGTTGGCCCTGTGTGCCTCGGTCGTATGCAGTCCTGATTGTGGCGCTCACCTGCACGGCGCCAAACACACATACGACCATCATTGGCACCAAGGCAGAAGCGACTCTCATCGCTGAAGACGACACGTCTTCATTCGTCCCTCCACTCACGCCTGTCGCGACACCACTGGAGGCGGGCTGCACGATGTTGGGGCGTGAGCGGAAGACGGCCTAACGGTGTGCGGGACCGTAGCCCAGCTTCATGGAGACGGTTGCGAATGGTCCTCGCCGATACCCCAGGAGCAACAGTGTCCCTAATTTGCTGAGAAGTGGCGGTGCGGTCCCCTACGGCACTGCGTAGGATCCTACGGTCTTGGCGTGCATCCGTGCGTCGCTGCGGTCCGGTCCCAGGTCGACGGGCACGTGCACCTTCCGCCGACCACTGGCGACAACATCGATGTACTGTGGAGACCTCACGCCCCACGTGTTGAGCAATTCGGCGGTACGTCCACCCGGCCTCCCGCATGCCCACTATACGCCCTCGCTCAAAGTCCGTCAACTGCACATACGGTTCACGTCCACGCTGTCGCGGCATGCTACCAGTGTTGAAGACTGCGATGGAGCTCCGTATGCCACGGCAAACTGGCTGACACTGACGGCGGCGGTGCACAAATGTTGCGCAGCTAGCGCCATTCGACGGCCAACACCGCGGTTCCTGGTGTGTCCGCTGTGCCGTGCGTGTTATCATTGCTTGTACAGCCCTCTCGCAGTGTCCGGAGCAAGTATGGTGAGTCTGACACACCGGTGTCAATGTGTTCTTTTTTCCATTTCCAGGAGTGTATAAATTCCACTCACATAAATAATAACACACTAACTCACTTAACAACACTGTCACATGAATAACAACAGCACATCACACATACATAATAAATAGAGTAAAAGTGAAGTGTTGAAATAAATGTTATCGAAGAAACGCAGAAAAGCGGCCGTCTGGAGAAAGCAGACAGACTAAATACATTCCCAGGACGGCGTACGTGGATTGACAACATCTTAAATCTTAAGTACACAAGCAAACAGTTGTAACTTACAATAACTGTAGCAAGCGAGAACACTCGTTGATTGCTGCAATCTACATCATGTGGTTTTTTTTTTTTTTTTTTTTCTTTTGTGCAGTGTACTTCTTACAGCAATTTAGGATCCTGCTCACATTCTATGATGATGTTTCATCAAATTTTTACTCTTCCCAATAGCACGACAATGCTACGAGTAGAAGAGAGGACTAAGTTTTCTGTGTTTTACAACTTCAAAAAGAATACTTCAAATGGCATTGTGTATTGTTAAAGTGAAGCTATATTTTCTGATTCCGCTCCTATGTCAATCTCTTCATCTCAGAGTAGCACTTGCATCCCACGTCCTCCGTTATTTATTGGATGCAACCCACTCTTAGCACTCACTTGCAGTTTGTACACTCTGCAACTTCATTAAGTACCACGAAAGTTATTCCTTAACGTCTTAACACAAGCTCCATCATCCTGTTTCTTCTCCTTGTCATGTTCCATAAGTTTCTCGCCTCGCTGATTCTGCAGAGAACCTCCTTATTTCTTGTCTTTGTATACCTACTTTCCGACACATCTTCGGATGACAGCAGTTAACATCTCCCTATGAAGGACGGATGACATTTCCTGCTGTATTTATACGTTTTATTTTATTTGCAATTGATTTCAGCATGTCATTAGATGTTGGTCATGTGAACGGCAGCAGCACGACAACTAAACTCTTGAAATCTTCTTTTATTTCGTCATTTCTTCTTCGATGTACGGTATATATTGAACAGCAGGAGTTAAACGCTAGATGCTCGTCTCATAGGCTACCGTTTCCAAGACGATCACATCGCTTTTGCTGTTCAATTCTTATTTTTCGGTGTTGTTTCCTGTGAATTCCGTATGTATCTGCCTTTTCCTATAACTTACGCTGTATTGCCCCTAGAATTTCGAAGATCTTGCACTGTTTTACATTGCTGAATTGTTTTTCTAGGTCAACAAATACTGTGAATGTCTCTTCATTTTTTTCTAATTTCACTTTCATTATCAACCGCAACCTCAGAACCTCCTCTATGATGCCATTACCTTCGTCGTCTAACATATCCTCATCTTTTTCTTCAATTCTGCTATTAGCTATTCTTGTAAGTAACTTAGATGCATGAGGTACTCCGATGTGTAACCGATAATGTTTTGTCTTCCCACATTCAGAACTGCGTGGGTGGTATTTTTCCGGTAGTCGGACTATATGTCTCCACACAAATATGTTCTATAAATCAACTTGAATTACCTCTTGTTGCTATTTCCCTGAATGACGAACTCTGGAGGAGTGTTGACTATGCCTTCCGCCTTACTTGATCGCGTGTTTTCTAAAGCTCTGTTAAACTCTCGCACTAACACTGGATCACATACATCTCCTGTATCGACTCACATTTCTACTTGTAACACGCTGTCAGACATTTCTTTTCCGCGGCGTGGAGGACTTCAGTGTTTTAACAGAGTTATCTCTCTTGCACAATTAATGTTGACGCCTTCGTTTTGATGAACCAAAGTTCATTTGGACTTATCTATATGCTGAAGCAGTCGTTCCAACTATCATTTCTTTTTCTATTTCTTCGCATTTTTTCCTGCAACTATTTCGCTTACGATTCCCTGCACTTGCTATTTATTTTATTCCCCAGTGTACTTTCTAAATAATTTTAGTTCTTTCTTTCGTCCGTTAATTCAAGTATTTCTTCTATCTCTCACAGTTTCTTCACAGTTACCTTTTTTGTACCTATGTTTGTCGGTCCAACTTGTGAGATTCCTATTTCAGAAATGCACATTCTACCTTAACTGTCCAACTTACGTGATTCCCATTTCAGAAATGTCCATTCCTCCTCAGCTGAACTATCTACTGTGGTATCCATGATTGCAATATCAGCCTTAGAGAACGTCAAATGCGCATCGTCATTTCTCAGCATTTCATAACCCCTTTATTTACACAATGATTAGTCCCAACCAGTCCCTTAATTTTCAGCCTACTTTTCGTCATTATTAAGTTACGGCCCGACTGTATATGCGCTCCTGTGTGCTCCTTACAACCCAGTATCTGATCTCCGAATTTCTGTTTGTCTGGAATGTAATCCAGTTGCAGACTACCCCTATCGGTAACCCTTTTCAAAATATGCTTCCTCCTCTTGTGATTCTTAAACTTTGTGTTCACTACGAGTCGCTGAAATTTATTAAGTTTCACAGTGAATATCAGAACTCAGTGTAGTGGCTTCCGAAGCCTTACTAGAAATCTCTTGTCGTGTTTATATGTCCGCCTTTTAGGGAGAATTTCCCACCCCAAGGCAAGAGTATAACACCAACATCTGACCACTTCTTCGACCTCTTTGACAAGGTCGTTGGCAGAACGGATGTGACACAGATGACGCAGAATATATACATTTTTTAATAAAAATTTCACGTGTGTACAATAAAGTGAACATCTGATATACGCTCTTTGAGGCTTTCCCAACGTGGTGACCCTTGACGGATTTTCAGGTACGCGCAGGAAAGCGATGAGTAGCTGCCTCGAGGACACTTTAGACAACACGATCAGAGGTTACGCCAGGGAACGTTTCAAGTATTTGCTATTTATGTTAGTGATATAAATGATTTTCTCAAATGAGCACGAAAAAAGATCCTAACCAACCGATTTATTTACGTTAGTTCTCGCTCCCCTGGAACTTTGATGTTTCTTAAGTGTGTCAGCTGCGCTAATCTCATCTTGCTCATCGTTTACAATCAGTCTCAAGTCACCTGTGTATGCGTTTACTAAGATCTTCATCTCACAGACGCAGGTGCCGGTCTATGTGTCCCATCATCTGTGGAGAAAATATTATATTGCTACTGCATAAAGAGAAGCAGGAAATCCTGATGGAACCCCTGTGTAACGGTGTCTCCTCCGGAATACATCAATAATGTTTCCTCGAGTGCGAACACTTCGTTCATATACACTGATGATTTCGACGAATTTCCCATCAAATCTCATTTTATTCAGGGCTCTTTCAGTGTAGTACAATTCCATTCTACGCCCTTTCGAAATCGAGTAATGCAATCCTCAAAAGTTGTCAGCACTCAAGCAAGGTGGAGTCAATTTATGTCCAGGGATAGATAAGTTTTGGTACTGTCATAAGACTCCGGGCAATTAAGACTTTTCTATATTGTTAATGATCCTCACGAGAATTTTGTAAACAGCATTGGTTAATGCAATCAGTGACTCATTAGTGACTCCTGTGATTTTGGTTTTATTTGGGAATAGCACCATTACAGCATCCGTGAATTCCACCGGTGGTTCATTCGAAGTTTTTGCAGTGTATCCTCGAGTAAATGCCAGAATTTGCTGTGAAATTCTACCGGTAAACGTCCGAACTGGCCGATTTGTGCCCCGATGCCTTTCCGAGTAAATCATAATTCGCATTTATAGCAACTGGAGGTAGTAGATTCCTACTCCGCTCTTCATTAATCTGAGATTATAGAAAAATCTGGAGCCAAGAAGTACACGAAGGTAAGTAATTCTGCTACCCCGGAAGCAAAATAACCCACGATAGACGAAGCAAGGACATAAAGATCAGACTAGCCTAAAAAATGGACATTCCTGATCAAGAGAAGTTTGCTAATATCATACCTAGACTTCAGTCTTAGAAAGAAATTTCTGGGAATGTACGTTCGGAGCACAGCATTGTGTGGTAGTGCATCTTGTACTGTGGGAAAACCCGCAAAAAAGAAAATCCATGGGTCTGGGATGTTGAAAATTAGGAGAACTGATAAGATAAGGTATGAAGAGCCATTTTCACAAAATCGACAAACAAAGGTACGTGTAGAAAACATTGTGAAGAAGGGGGGAGAGGATGATAGGACATTCGTTAAGACATCAGGAAATAACGATAAATGTAACTATGTAACTCTTCTTTTAAAAAAATATTTGTAACGCAAACTCGCACGTATAATACAAGAATTTAGGGGAACACACCTCAATCTCTGGTCTCTGTGAGAGCAAGTAACAAAAGTGAACTCAATACTTCGTATCTGTACACAGTCAATTACGTAATAGAAACAAATGAGCGAATAAACATTAGAGAAAGTTCCTCCTTTGTGCTGAAATTTAGATCCTTAGGATAGAAGGTTTAAGGCAAATGAGATTATTAAAGTGATCGAGGGGGCACAAAGTCTTGAACTACTTTCAGCTGCGGTGTCAAGTACGTAACATTAGGTTGTGCAACCCATAGCAGGTGTGTTGGAAGTACTGAAGTTTTGATAGGTATCCCTCAGTAACTGCATTCTTATTATTTCAGTACTTCCCACCGTTGTAACCTAAATTCAGGAACGCTTCAAAAGAAACCCAGTAAGGCTGGACAAACTGGTCTTCAGCCACTAACAGCAGGGCGCCCAGTGTGAATAGAATGACATACAATGAGAAAAAGAAAAGTACATCCGTCACTACAGATGAACAACATCCAACGAGTAATCCAGAGAGAGAAAACCTGAGATGTAGCAAAATCAGAGACCAGGAACCAACAGTGTGTTGCGACAAAGAAACGATAATGAAACGGACACAGGCCGCTAGCACACGACTGCGCGGTAGAACTTGTAGGGCAGCCATAAACTCCTACTGGCTGGTAGAAAATCGTGTTGTGCCTCGGCAAAGCGGTGTTAATGTTCCTAGCAACTGAGATCCAACTGCATGCTCTCCAGCGGTCTTTCATATTCGCTGGGCCCGGTTGCCAGTTCCCTCCCCCCTGAAATGCACGTATGTGACCGAAACCATACGGACAAAGTTTCGTAAGGAGAATTGATGGCACGGGCTGGCATTTAAACCCACCACTGGTGTGAAGAACAGGGAACGTTCGGCATTGTGCTGGAACACGACAATTAGGGCGCTGTTGGTTGTGGTTGTGGAGGCTGCATGAAGATAGAGGCTCCTTGGATATCTCGATCTCCACTTCTGTGTACAACGAAATTGCCGCTTGTTTTCGTGGTTATACGTCTGTGATATTTCGGGTGTGGCAGTGATAGACTTTGTAATTCAGAGTGGTGGTACATTTGGCAGGCGTGGGCGGCGTCCGTTTCTATAAGGGCGCTCTAAACCGTTCTATGTGTAAACTGATGTGATATGCCACACATGGGTGTTAACTACTGCTGCTGGTGCCCATGTCTTTCGCTCTGTACAAGCATTCCCGAACTGGCTCTGGCGCTCCTGGGGCTGGGGGTCAGGAAACAGATGACCATTTGAGTTTATTTCCCACAAAAGAACTCAATGGTCTTATGTGGGAGTTCAAATAGTTCAAATGGCCCTGAGCATTATGTGACTTAACTTCTGAGGTCATCAGTCGCCTAGAACTTAGAACTAATTAAACCTAACTAACCTAAGGACATCACACACATCCATGCCAGAGGCAGGATTCGAACCTGCGACCGTAGCGGTCGCTCGGTTCCGGACTGTAGCGCCTAGAACCGCTTAAGTGGGAGTGATCCTGTACTAACTCAGGAACAACTGAGCGGTGATGTGGTGATGGTAGTTCCCACTGCTTTCAAGACTTGCTGCTGAAACGTCCGCGCCATATACTTTGATTCACTATTGGTTGGATTGTTGAAATGGTGAACTAAAAGTGTGTTTTATGTTATTTGATGTAAGGAACTGATTGAAAGTAGTAGTGAATTGGGTCCCATTGTTTGACACTATACCGGCTGTAAATTTTAAGTTGACAAACCATAATAACTCGGAAAATAAGCTTCACACGAAAAAATGTGTAGAATCCACAGTTGATTGTTTTCGAAGGGAATATCTGCTGGTGCTAAAATTAGCCCGCCACCCCAGCCCCCTGGGGATGGGGTGGGAGGCAACTTTAAAATTTCAAGTGGGAACCCCAATTTTTTATTGCACAATCAGATTCTACATAAAAACTACGTACATTTTGTCTTAAATATTTGTTTTGATTCTTTGTAGTTGGCGCTGTAATTCTAGAAAATCCATGTTCTCATTTTTGCGTAGAAAATGGTTACGGATAAAGACAAAGTAGGATGTTTTGTTAGTTAGTTAGCTAGTCAGATGATTTGTTTGATAATTAAAAGTTGTGTGGCCTCCTGACCACGGAACAAACAAAACATATCCGAATCTGCGGAAACTATTAATATAGTATTTGGGTTAACATTTGTAAAACTCTAATTCCTCTCTCTCAAACCCAACCCTATGGGGAGAGATGGAGAGTTTTACTTATATTGAATCAAAATTTACGAAGTAAATACGTATTTTTTATTTATCCGTAACCATTTTCCACTTAAAAATGAGAACACGGATTTTCTTGAATCACAGCGCCAACTACCAAGAATAAAAACAAATGTTTAAGACAAAATGTACGTAAATTAAAAGAAAGATCAGCGTTGGTTGTAATATTGATGTGTTATTAATAGCAAAATAGATTTTCGATCACGTAGTGATCATCTTCGGTGCTGTAAAAATTCAACTCAGACCCTGGTATCAAGTTATCAATAACCAAACCTGAGAAGCGAGTTTTGGTTATTGATAACTTGATACCAGTGTCTGAGTTTAATTTGTACAGCACCGAAGATGATCACTATGTGATCGAAAATCGATTCTGCTATTAATGAAACAACAGTATTACGACCAACGCTGACCTTCCTTTTAATTTAACATATATGGTCGTTGTGCACACAGCACTCCATGGAGTCGCCAATCAATAAAATGTACGTAGTTTTTTCTTTTTTTTGTAGAATCTGAGTCTGCAATAAAAAATGGGGGTTCCCGTTTAAAATTTCAAAGTCTCAGGGGGCTGGGGTGGCGGACTAATTTTAGCACCAGCAGATGTCCCCCTCGAAAACACTCAACTTTGGATTCTACAAATTTTTTCGTATGAAGCTTATTTATCTAGTTATTCTGGTTTGCCAACTTAAAATTTACACCCTGTATTTCAGGGAACGATTTTCACGGTTAGAATCAGAACTAGCGTATTTGTTTACTGCGGCTTCTATTTTAGTGGTGGACGTCATGCTTACTGCATATGGGCACTTAGAGTTGACCCCTTCGACTATTAACGATACACAGCCCAGAAATGGAACCACAAAGTCAAAGTGGAAGCGATCTCAAGGTTGACAGAAGGTGGGTCAGGAAGCGAGCGATTTGGGTGGTGTTGCTTGTTGCCGTATGCGGAATCATCAGCTGCTCACCATGGCTTGCACGTCCCTGTTCAAACCTGACCGGTAAGCGTTTCGTCCCGCTGAGGCTTTCATCCATGACATTCCCCATCGCCGACAGTGAAGTAGGTGCAATGTGACAAGCATGACGAAGTGGTATCTGCCTCTGTATCTACGAGGAGGACATCGTTGATGAAATTTGGTGTAGACGAGAGACCAGGTCGACAGATCTAGATTTTTGTGTTGTGAAATATATGTGGACCATCTCTCGCGTACATAGTGCATGACTTGTCGTATGATCGGGCCGAAGTGCATTTCCACAAAAAGTCGTGCAGCTGTTATGAGAGGAGCTCACAAAAAATGTCTAACGTCGAAGGCGTCTTGCTATTCGTCTTGAAAAACTAGAGCATGGTCCAAATAATGCTACAAGTGTTTCGCGGGCCGTGATTAAAACGAACTTAGTCCCGAATAGGAAAACCTGAACCTTCTTATTTTCAAGTGTAAGAGGTCCATGACTAAGGAATTTATTGCTAGCGCACTTGAGCAGATGTAATTTCGATGGATTGCTCACGCGCTGCCTGCGATATGTTAGCTATAATAGAATCGCAGACCAGAGAGCAGTGCCGGCAGCAGTGGTAGTTGTAGCTCTGGCAGTAGGAGTAAGTGGTAGCTAGTAGTCGTGTGTATGGAATTGGCTAGGCCGGTCGTGAGGAGCGATGGCGTTGCCTGAGCGATGTAGTAGCCGTGCGCATATGTAGTTCGTTACAACTAAAAGTGTACTACTGTTATATCAAGTCCCATGTAAATATTTTTAAAAATCTTTTAATAATAATCTTTCTTATAAAAATTAACTTTTGACAGTCATTCATCTGAATTTAAAGAATTTACTAATTTCTCCAGTCCATGGTCTTTTCGATTATCGTAAAGAAAAATCAGTTGTTTCTTTTTATACATGACAAATCTAGCGGCCAGCATTGCACAGGGCTGTGCCAGAAAAAATTCTTATAGGAGCAGATATATACACGTTATCCGGCGACTTCACTGAGATAAAAGTTTTCAATTTATTCAGAATGATCTTTCACGGCCATGACACAGCACTGCTGACGCCCAAATTTACCAGTTTAGACTCACAGTCAGTCAATTATTGAAAGGTTATATATATGAGTTACATTTTTTTATTAGGAGGTTAGTCGCATTGTATTATTGGTAGGTTACGGAATTCATCTGTGGGGAGGTTACACTAAAATGTGAATGATATAATTATTTTTTCTGTTGGGAGGTTACACAAGTACAAATGCTAATACTCCATTTCTATCTTCAAGTAGTTTTTTGTGGGGTTGGGGGTGGGGGGTGGGTGTTATCAGCTTCTCCGACGCACATGTGATAGGTTATTCAGTACCATTATCGTTCCTGTGTGCCAGCACTGCAACAATGCCATATGGAGAGGAATATGTGACCAGAACCAGGAAACTCAATGGTGAAAAAGGTGTAAGGCAGGATGCCGAAGCATATGCTTTAATTGGTAGGTGTCTACCTGTACAGAAACTTTTCTTCCGCAACAGGTTTAGTCTTTTGCTTGGTATGGACTGATTATGAGAGGAACTTTACAACTCTTGTAAGTTTTGGGAGGCGGTATAGAGGGCCGAGAACTGAAACGTTAGAATAAGTGGGATAGCAAGCGCCTGAGGTATTCCACTTCCTCCTGGAAAATTAGCAGTAGCTCTGCAGCATGTAATATAACAAATAAAGTGCAAAGGATTAGCTGGTGTTCCTGACACATAGGTACAGATACTGCAAGCGGGTATGAACATGGTTAACTCTCCCACGTATCTCTGGAAGATTAGATGAGGGGAAGAGGTCCCAAAACTTAAGCACTTGTCTATCTAAAATCGAAGGTAGGCTATGGCTCCAGCGTCCACCTGGAAACGGACATCTTTGTTCGCAAGTGTGAGGTTTATAAATAGCTTTTTAGTGAAATGGTCACCAAGGGGATTTATTGCTTGAAGTCACGCAGTGTCACTTGACGTATGTGGGAAACTGGATCTAATTTTCCTAAGGGTTTACTTTTACTTTTCAGAAAACATCTTTTCCCCAATGGGTGCAGTGAACCCAGCTATCTGGACACGTGTGTGGTGTGAAGTGGTCTGAACATCATGAGAAGCCCAGGTGTATACGCCGACGGCGCATGACTGGCTGTTCAGAGGCCATTAAAACTTCTGGTACTGATGAATCATGACTGCACTGTCTTGGAATTTATTTCAGGTATTTCGCTTTCTCGGGGGCGCAGTGTGGCGTTTTTATTTTCGACTTAGATATGAGGCGTCCATTTGCTGCTAGCACGTTTTCGAAGTAGTGCATAATTGTTAAATTATCTCCCAGTGATGTCTAATCGTAGGGCTGATGTGACCACCTCCGATCAGGAGCCAATTGGATCACTATAACTCTAAAGAGTCTGCAAATGACGTTTTTCGTGCTAGTTTTCCACAAATCAAATCGCATCAGTGACTTAACCCTCTAAATAAATCACCCAGGAGGGATATGATTGTGATACTGATGAAATTTACACCACATCGCAATCATATGATTGCTTTGTGAATAATAATTCGAAAGAAACGTGCACCTTTCCTCAAATGTGAGGGCGACTAGACTCTAGAGGAGCCATTGTCTTAAGTCAGAAGAAAGTCTCTGGGAAAGGTAAGAGGAAGTGCGATAATTGGAGATAGCGCTTTTTCAGCCGGCTGGTCTGGGACCTAAACAGCGGGTCATCGAGTTGAGCAGAAAGAAAAACATCGAGGAAATAGTCACGTGGAGACTGAAATAAATACACTCCTGGAAATGGAAAAAAGAACACATTGACACCGGTGTGTCGGACCCACCATACTTGCTCCGGACACTGCGAGAGGGCTGTACAAGCAATGATCACACGCACGGCACAGCGGACACACCAGGAACCGCGGTGTTGGCCGTCGAATGGCGCTAGCTGCGCAGCATTTGTGCACCGCCGCCGTCAGTGTCAGCCAGTTTGCCGTGGCATACGGAGCTCCATCGCAGTCTTTAACACTGGTAGCATGCCGCGACAGCGTGGACGTGAACCGTATGTGCAGTTGACGGACTTTGAGGAGGGCGTATAGTGGGCATGCGGGAGGCCGGGTGGACGTACCGCCGAATTGCTCAACACGTGGGGCGTGAGGTCTCCACAGTACATCGATGTTGTCGCCAGTGGTCGGCGGAAGGTGCACGTGCCCGTCGACCTGGGACCGGACCGCAGCGACGCACGGATGCACGTCAAGACCGTAGGATCCTACGCAGTGCCGTAGGGGACCGCACCGCCACTTCCCAGCGAATTAGGGACACTGTTGCTCCTGGGGTATCGGCGAGGACCATTCGCAACCGTCTCCATGAAGCTGGGCTACGGTCCCGCACACCGTTAGGCCGTCTTCCGCTCACGCCCCAACATCGTGCAGCCCGCCTCCAGTGGTGTCGCGACAGGCGTGAATGGAGGGACGAATGGAGACGTGTCGTCTTCAGCGATGAGAGTCGCTTCTGCCTTGGTACCAATGATGGTCGTATGCGTGTTTGGCACCGTGCAGGTGAGCGCCACAATCAGGACTGCATACGACCGAGGCACACAGGGCCAACACCCGGCATCATGGTGTGGGGAGCGATCTCCTACACTGGCCGTACACCACTGGTGATCGTCGAGGGGACACTGAATAGTGCACAGTACATACAAACCGTCATCGAACCCATCGTTCTACCATTCCTAGACCGGCAAGGGAACTTGCTGTTCCAACAGGACAATGCACGTCCGCATGTATCGCGTGCCACCCAACGTGCTCTAGAAGGTGTAAGTCAACTACCCTGGCCAGCAAGATCTCCGGATCTGTCCCCCATTGAGCATGTTTGGGACTGGATGAAGCGTCGTCTCACGCGGTCTGCACGTCCAGCACGAACGCTGGTCCAACTGAGGCGCCAGGTGGAAATGGCATGGCAAGCCGTTCCACAGGACTACATCCAGCATCTCTACGATCGTCTCCATGGGAGAATAGCAGCCTGCATTGCTGCGAAAGGTGGATATACACTGTACTAGTGCCGACATTGTGCATGCTCTGTTGCCTGTGTCTATGTGCCTGTGGTTCTGTCAGTGTGATTATGTGATGTATCTGACCCCAGGAATGTGTCAATAAAGTTTCCCCTTCCTGGGACAATGAATTCACGGTGTTCTTATTTCAATTTCCAGGAGTGTACAATGAGTAACGCGGAGGGAGAAAACCTGAGAGGTATCCCATATGGCGATCGGGAACCGACCGCACGTTACGGCAACGAGACGATAGCGAAGCGGATACCTCACTCAGTTTCGTGACGCTGCGCGGCGGAAATAGTAACCATAGGTCGGCCGCAAGCTTCATTTAGCCGACGGAATGGTGTGTAGCACCGGGAAAATCGTACGTTGCTGGGGCTCACGGCTCTAAAAGTTCCACCTAGCAGCCGAGATTCAGTTCCATGCTCTTCGACGGGCTTGCAAAGTCGTCAAGTCAGGGAAACAGATCCACAGCTGTTAATGGTTCAGGAACGACTCTGAAGTTTTAATACCGCTGTTCGAGCTATTAGTGGAAATTAGGCCTCGTGATACAGATGTAAGTGCAACTTGCGATACCGTTATTCCTAATGAACGACATTCGTGAAATCTGAGTGAATGTGATTTCAGAAAAATAGATTTGTAAGGAAACTGGACCACTTTTCACTCACACGAACAGTCGCAGAGAACGTCGCAAAAACATTTCCTGGCCAATACCTTTGTGTTCTTGTAGCAATTTCTCCAATTGTTTATTCTTCAACGTTTCCCGATAGGCAGAAAAACCAGCCTTTGAAGCGAATTGTGACTCATCACAGTCCTTGTTACCAGTCATTAGCAGCCAATAGCTATCGTTTTCAGGATATTGTTTTGCACGATTGCCGATCCTATCCAGACACCATCTGCGTGTGTCGTGGTTCTAAGCACAATACGATTACCCTCTGGCGCATAAAGAAGTTAACATCCACTATAGTATGTACAGGGTGTCTATAAACAAACGTTCGCTATTTGGGATGGCCATGGAGAACGAGTGATCGAAGGGCAACGAAACTTTGTAGAAACATTTTTAAGGACATGAGGTACAGAAATAACGAATAAACCGTTGAGAGAAACACAATTTAATTTTCAAATGGGAGGATAACATTTGTTAATCGCGTAACATGTTTACGTTGCAGTTACAAAAGTTGCTCAATGTGACTACGATCTGCACTGGCGACAGCCAGGATACCATGCCACAATTGTTCCCAGCACTTTGTGAGTGGTGGACTACGGGACGTACAGCTGTCGTGATACAGTACGTGAAGATGGCACATTGCGTCCAGCGTTCTCAGAAATGGCAACGGTAACTTCTTTAACAATTTGTGGCGCAATTTGCGGACGACGTCTCGCAGGAGCCATTGCCAAATCGCCAGTTAATTCGAACCGCTGAATCATGTTCTTGAACCCCAGTGTGGAAAGAAAACCTCTCCGTATTCCTTTAATGCATGATTTTGGCGAAGGTCAGAACCGCTATTGCTGTTGTTTTGATAAACCAGTGTTACGAGCAAAGCCCACTTCACATTGTATAGACTCATGTTGTCTGCAGCTGTATCGCACATTGATGCTTGTGTTTCAACCCCACGTCACCCTACCACACCAGCACGCAACATCAAGTCACGACACTAACACTACTTACTTTTTTCAAATATTTTTAGTTATCAGTCTTCTGACCGGTTCGATGTGGCCGCCACGAATTCCACTTTGTGCAAACCTCTTCTTCCCAGAGTAGCACTAGCAACCTACGTTCTCAATTATTTACTGAAATACCATTTTTGCCAGTGCTTTTTATGTCTCCTTGTTCCATCTGTCATTGGTTATTTTGCTCTCTAGGTAGTAGAATTCCTTAACTTCATCTGCTTCAAAATGTTCAAATGTGTGTGAAATCGTATGGGACTTAACTGCTAAGGTCATCAGTCCCTAAGCTTACACACTACTTAACCTAAATTATCCTAAGGACGAACACACACACCCATGCCCGAGGGAGGACTCGAACCTCCGCCGGGACCAGCCGCAGAGTCCATGACTGCAGCGCCCCAGACCGCTCGACTAATCCAGCGCAGCTCATCTGCTTCAAAACCATGTACATTTTTTCCCTTCTACAGCTCCCTGTAATACCATGGAAGCAATTCCTTTATGTCTTAACAGATGTCCTACCATCATGTCTCTTCTCCTTGACAGTATTGTCCACGTACTCTTTTCCACTCCGATTCTGCGTAGAATATTCTCATTCCTTGTCTTATCAGTCCACCTAATTTTCAACATGCGTCTGTAGCACCACATCTTAAATGCTTCTATTCTCTTCTATTCCGATTCTCACACAGACCACATTATACTACCATAACAATGATGTGCTCCAAGCACACATTCTCAGAAAATTCAGGCCTACGTTGGGAAGCGATCTCCGAATTTTCTTTGCTACCGTGAGGTGATAAGCAAATGAAATATTTACTGCACTCGGAATTCTATTACAAATTCAATCAATGCGATTCTTACGCGCTTAATGACATCTGACTATGTAATCCAGGCCTCTGTTGAAGAATCAGACTAGGTGATGTCGCTTCCCTCACAGAAAGTAATGATGTATGTAAATTGTTAACATCAAGTTAACCCCACCAAGATTTTTGACTACGTTGTAGTATAGGGCTGGTGTCAAGATATGTAGTCTGAAATGTCAGGAAACATAGTCACACTTATTCCATCTGAGAATTTATATATACTCATAAATCGCATTAATGAGGTGATGCGTCTTGAGTGTGGAAAGATTAATAAAGAGAAAGGAGTGTAACACGAATCTACAACTATAAAACCGAGAAGTGCGGATTGTGACTTCCCCTTAACTGAATGACAGCACAAGATTCTAGGTCACGTTATTTCCATCAGTATCTAATCAAAGAAATAATGCACGAACGTGCTGCGGTGATCAATGGGTTGATGGCCAACTGTGTAACTTTCATAAACTACAAGGCTGATCGTGCTATGGCTACAGCTGCCTATATTACCTATTCTACTCTTCTGCTTCAAGACAAGGTCCCCAGCCAGCTTTTTATTCATGCTCTTACGCCGATCAGGTGTGATATCGCTGCAACCACAGCGGCGCGTACACGGCAAAATTCCGCGAAATTATCCACACTTCCGCATAAGGTGCGCAACTACTCCGCAGTTACCACGTATTGTCCGGTAGAGAATACAGTGCCCCTTATCGGATGGACACTGAAACGCGAGTGTTTCATTTCTGCGGCTTGCCGCTCTGCTACTGTGGCTATCCAATCGCAACATTTTATTCGCAACAATTTTTCACCAATGAGCGTTACTTCCGCTCGACTGTGCTTTCGCGGAAAACACTGCTTACGTCACATCGATCCGGCCAATCGTGGTCACCTATACCAATCGCCACTGGACCGGAAAACTTTCCAGATGCTTGCTTTGCGCCAGATTATAAATAGACAAATTCCACTACTCCGTCCTCGCTCTCAAAAAATAAAGAGCGGGGGATTCACGAAGGTACATTCCTTTCTGGCAATGTTTTCCGCGACACTTTTGTGAGCCCAGGGCGACACGGCCAAGGGGGAAACAGAATCTCTCTGCGTTATTCGCTTTGGGGAGACTTTCTGCTTGCCTCGCAGTCTTCTGCCGGAAATGCCGTCTGCCAGTCGGGCCGCATCAAAGCGGAGACGGGTCTGGCGGAGCCAGCACCTCCTGGGCTGTTGCAGGTTGCAAAAATTCGTCCTTAAGTCTAAAGCACTGATGGCTTCACGCCATCGGCTCCGTAGGTAAAATCCCGCACCAAACTCTATCCGCAAAAATTATTTCCAATTAACACAATTCAGCACATTCTCATTGTTCATCCTTTAGCCATCTCTGTTAGCATAGCGCTATGAACTGCAAATCTGTTGGCATCAGTGCTGCTACTTGTCATTACTGCGCTAGTTAATTATTCAAAAATACAAAGCGGCGACTGGTGTGGGCGTTGAACTCTCACTGCAGGGCCCATACATGTTGCCACCTCGCATGGGCCTTCCTGTACACCAGAATTTTGTTCTGGTCTGTACACAACTTACAGTTAGGTATGTGGCGTACAGACCCAATAAAATACTGCATGAGTAGCTTAGAGTGTGAGTGTGAGTGTGAGTGTGTGTGAGTGTGTGTGTCTGTTCCTAAGGGACCAAACTGCTGAGGTCATCGGTCCCTAAACTTACGCACTACTTAAACTAACTTATGCTAAGAACAACACACACACCCATGCCCGAGGGAGGACTCGAACCTCCGGCGGGAGGGGCCGCGCCATCCGTGACATGGCACCTAAAACCGCGCGGTTTCCGCGCGGCGGAGACAAATGTCAAACATAAGTCAAAGAGAAGAGATTGTGTCTCAATCCACGTAGTGTAACATGCATGTACAAATTTAGATGAATCACCGACAGTACTAAAATAAATTGCCCAATGATTACAGGGGTAAATGAATAAAGAACGGCCAAGTGCTCATCTCTCTAGCCATAGAAGGCGTGGTAAGGAAACACATTTTCTGGCAAGACGTGTAACACATTGACGTCAATAATAAATAAGTTATTATAATTAATTTATCATGAAGTACTGTATTTGACACGAGAGGATTATGGAAAGAACATAGTGATCACGCAACAAAGAATGTTACAACATGCAAGACTGCAGTTTTAGCGAGGGAGTCTTAGGAATTCATATCTGACATAAATGACAAATGCCAACAAACACAAAAGTTTCATTTTATATGCAAATATTTAAAATTCCATAATTGAAACTGAATTTGTTGAACAGTGTGGTTCCGCACCCCAGAGTTATGATACAGGTCTAAGTACAAATTAGGATAATCTAGACACGAGCAATCAAGGAAATATATGTAATGTGTAATCATTAAATGGTTGTAAAGTTGAGACATGGATACAGTGAAACCGATGACACGTAAGTCAAGCTTCGGTGATTCAATAATAATAAAAATTTGGCACAGAATACTGTGCCCTTATTGAACGGACACTGAAACGCAATTGTCTCTTTTCTAGCCGTAGCCGCGCGGTCTGAGGCGACTTGACACGGTCCGCGCTGTACCCCTGTCAGAGGTTCGAGTACTCCCTCGGGCATGGGTGTGTGTGTTGTCCACAGCGCAAGTTAGTTTAAGTTAGATTAAGTAGTGTGTAGGCTTAGGATCCGATGACCTCAGCAGTTTGGTCCCATAAGCCCTTGCCACAAATTTCCAAAAAAATTCTCAATTTTATCAAAATCTCTAGTGCGGCTTTCCGCTCTGCTGGTGTGGCTGTCCAGTCGCAACAATTTTTCACCAATGAGCGTTACTCCCGCTCGATTGTGAGTGTGCGGGAAACACTTCTTACGTCACATCGATTTGGCCAATCACGGTCACCTGTGCGAGTCGCCACTCGTCCGAAAAACTTCCCAGATGCTCCCTTTGCGCCAGAGTCTATATGGACACATTCCACTCCTCTGTCCCATGCTCAAAAAATATGGAGTGAGGGATTCACGGTGTTGCATTTCTTTCTGGCAATGTCTTCCGCGACGCTTTTGTCAGCCCAGGGCGACACGGCCAAGGGGGAAAAAGCGTCTCTCTGCGTTATTCACTTTGGGGAGACTTTCTGTATGCCTCGCAGAGTTCTGCCGAAAATGCCGTCTGCCCTTCAGGCTGCATCAAAGCTCTGCCGCTGGATACCAGCCTGGTGTTACAAGAAAAAAATGGTTCAAATGGCTCTGAACACTATGGGACTTAACATCTTAGGTCATCAGTCCCCTAGAACTTAGAACTACTTAAACCTAACTAACTTAAGGACATCACACACATCCATGCCCGAGGTAGGATTCGAACCTGCGACCGTAGCAGTCTCGCGGTTCCGGACTGCAGCGCCTAGAACCGCACGGCCACCGCGGCTGGCGGTGTTACAAGAACCTCCTGGGATGCTGCAGCTTGTAAAATTCGACCTTAAGTGTGACACGCTCATGGTTTCACGCCGCTGGCTCAATGAAAAATTCCCGCACGAAAATCTGTCTGCAAACATTGTTTGCACTTAATGTAATGCCGTACATTCTCATTGCTCTGTTAGCATAGCGATATGAACTGCAAATTTGTTCACAACAATGCTGCCCTAATTAATTACCCAAAAATGCAAAGTGGCGATCGATGTGGGTCTTGCACTCCCAGTACGTGGCCCACAAAGGACGCCACCTTGCCATATTTGGTACTAGTAGAGGAGAAAAGTAGATTTTGACATGCATGTTCTGCGTAAACAATCTTATTTAGTTGGAGATAAAGTATTGCTACAAACACATCCGCGTGCGTCTTTGTTAAATAAAACCAGTAAGAAATGGAAACTAATGTATCGGAGCCATATGAAGTCATGAGAATACCAAATCCAGGAGCGTATGTATTGGGTCAGTCTAAAACCAGGAATGTAAAGGGGTTATACCCACATCGTGACTTGAAAAGGTGTCGTTCATGAGAATGCTGGACTATGAGAAAAGGAGATAATGTTGTAAATAGTATTATAAGTTATATTTACTTAATTTCAGATAAGATGATGTGGATCGAGAGAGATTCATGAAAAATGAGTTACCATGTTGTATATAATAAGATATATACGTGTGTTTTCTTTCAGCAAGTTATTATGTAGTTTTAGGAAAATGAATTATGATGTTTTCAATTTCAGCAAAGATTTAACTATAAGGGACATTTATTTCAATTTTCGTTACATTATTAGTTTCAGGAGAATGAGAATATTCACCTTTATGACATGGAAAAGTAGCTATTCGAAGTAAGGACGCAGTGATATTGCTGACTAAAGATTCCAATGATTAAGGTCATTTCACTTGATGGAGTTTTTGAACTATTTGAGATAGATTATTTGTAAGATGATTTGGAAGGTTAATGCCGGACCAGATTGGGAGAGGACTGTGTGATCGTTGTGTGGTCTTTGCCGGCCGCGGTGGTCTAGCGGTTCTAGGCGCTCAGTTCGGAACCGCGCGACTGCTACGGTCGCAGGTTCGAATCCTGCCTCGGGCATGGATGTGTGTGATGTTCTTAGGTTAGTTAGGTTTAAGTAGTTCTAAGTTCGAGGGGACTGATGACCACAGATGTTAAGTCCCATAGTGCTCAGAGCCATTTGAACCATTTTGTGTGGTCTTTGATGGTAAAAGGTAATTATTTGCAGTATGTGGAAGGATGAAAGGAAACCTGACTAGGCTGAATTTGTGTAGATTCGGGGGTAGTAGAAAATTTATAAAAACGTTCTGAGAAAACTATTTTGAAGACTGAACGAAGTGTGAAATTGTGTGAGATCCTACTGAGAAGCATAGATATACTCATGTGCGTCATGTCTGAACTATTGTTGTGGGTAATCAAAGAAACAGGGAAGTCTTAATTGTGAATAACCACAGCAGTTTACCGTAGACTATTAAGGAAGATATGGTACTCTGACAGTGATGGATAATTTTGCAAAAGTAGAAAGACTAGTCACTAGAGGATTCTAATGAGAGACTACCCAACTACGAAGTTATAAAAGTGTTTGTTACTTCTCCCGAATCTCGAAATTCAGACCATGAATTTGAGGTTGACAAATATTTTGTACTAATCCGTTCTTTCACAACCCTTTTCCATCAGTGATTCTGAGTATTGATACGGGTTATAATTATGTTTCATGTTCAAACCAACCTTATATATGGCGTTATGAGGGTCTGGTCCAGCCGGGATACTACTTGAGGATCAAATCTGTTCTTGTCCACCCATACCATCTCACCCACGCTAACAAGACGTCATCCCACATCTCAAACCAAACCTGTCCTGCAACTTCCACCAGACGGCGCGCAGACGTCGCTACCAAGACATCCTCACAATTACCCGACTCCACCAATGAAAGAACAACGCTTGATAAAGACAATTTTCAGATTGTTTGTTCAAACCTTTAGTCCAATTTTGCAAATTTCTGGGTGGAACCATAAGGTTAATGAGCCTTGTTCAAGGTTTTTCATGGTTTTCCTTAGGAGCCCTCGCCCTAATGGGAAGGCTATGTTGACCGAAAGTCCATGGCCACATTAGCTGTTAACAGTTACTCAAACAGCTAATGGCAAAAATTTAAACTTATGACAAGTAGCGAGTAATTATGAAAGTTACACAATTAATATGCGGCAAATGTTGTCAACCTCCAGTACATTCCGCCCAGTAATATTCTACGTAAAGGTAGTCATGTTGTGAATGCTTTAATCGCGTAGCGTATCATACATAAAGCTGCGGCAAATGTTGTCAACCTCCAGTACATTCCGCCCAGTAATATTCTACGTGAAGGTAGAAATTAGACTTGGCCACTATTTCTATGTTTCGATACGGTGTATCGATACGTGGAACTGTTTCAGTGTTTCGGAACGGCTGTGGTTCACTGTTTCGAAACAGTGGTGTTTCATTCCGCCCCTGTCTCGGATATCCGGACCAGATTCGATCTCGAACCATACACAGAAACTGTATCGTTGTTTCAAAATAAGGCTGTTTCAGTCCACCTGTGCTTGGAACGGACTGATTGTATCGAAACAGTGATGTTTCATTCCGCTCTGTGTCGGACGAGTTTCGGGCTCAGCACAAGTACTGAAACACAACATACCACTTCGTGAAACACTATCAAGAGTGTCGAAATCGTTTTGACAAGCAATAGCATGAAGCTTAAGATATCCGAAAATAAAGCTTCGTTTCTAGATGACTGTCTTATTCCGAAATGGCGTAACGTTTGCTTTATAAACATTAACCAAACAATAAAACAACGCATACTATTCACATTCAAAATAATAAGTATGTGAAAATCATTCAGTTAAATTACACTTTTTTTTATAACATACGTTTCTCTGCAAGTACAGTAATCATATTAAGAAACGCAAGTAAGCCTAGAACATTTTGAATAAAAAAAGGCGTAGAGTGACAGTTATTATACATATACATAAATTTAATGTAGGTATAATTGCAAGCAATCTGTTTGACATATCACTGATAGTGTAATGGTGAACGGGAAGGGCTGGGAAGCATGTTGAATTTATAGTAACGGTTCGAAACACCTTGAAAGACAAAAATTTTTCTGTTATATTTTGTTATTTATTCGAATTATTTGGCACTATAGTCACTGTGCCTATTATCCACAATGATTCCCTTTGTGTGCATGGGAATTAGCAGGATGGGTATATTCCCATACTAGCGGAATGTGGGAATCCCAGTACCATATCCGTTGTTTCTGCAGTTCGCTCCCACCTCCAGTTCCGTTCGTGGTGGTTCTTCTGTCTTCAGCTATTGCTGTCCTCAGCCAATTGAAAAGTATGAAAGTCACACGACACGAAAGCAGCGCATTTGTTGCATGAAATACGAAACTGCCAAGACACCTAAGTGATAGTTTCATACTTTCTGCGATATGATTAGCGCTCTCGCACCTCATTTGTGTTTATATGGACATACCTATACAGTAGACATTCAAGATGATAAAATTTCTAGGTTTATTAGATTACAAAACACACACTGTTTCGAAACAGCGTATCGAAACATTACATTGTATTGTTTCATTTGTTTCGAAACAGGTACGTGTTTCAGTTTGTCCATCTCTAGTAGACATGTTGTGAATGCTTTAATCGCGTAGCGTATCATAATGGTGCACTGAGTGCGAATCGTCGAGAGTGTGCACCAGACACTTTCCCAGAAAATTAGGAAGCAGAAGTAATTAGACTTACACAAAATTACAATCAAGAGAGGAATAGAAGCTTAAAATCGCGACAAGGCTGACTTATGTAATATATTTGATAGTCAATGTAAGTAACTGTTGAAAGTCACTATCAAAAGTGAGATAAGTAGGTAGGAGGGGGGGCGGGTTGGGGGGGAGGTAGGACACCAACCTTTGACACCGCACGTCTCTCATTTCCTGTGAGGACTTACACAAACTCACTTCCCTTAGAGGTTAATAGTAATATATTGCTCTGGAGATTTTAGGGAGATCATTTCAGATAGGAAGGCGTAGTTGTCTGATGGTGAGTCAATAATTAAATCGCAAATTTGGATAGAGACATCAGAGCCGCGTATACCATCGTGAAAATTAATTTCGTTTTCGACATACTCCCCCTGTAAACTTAAAGTCTCATCGTTCGACAAGTCGTTAAAGGCTGCTGCATAGAATTCTTGTGGCAGTGTTCGCATGTCACGAGTGACCTCTTGGGTCATAACACGTGTATTTGATTCATTAAGTTACTGCAACTCACAAGGCCGATATGTCCCGAGATTAACAAAACATCTCTATAAGGGGAAACAACGAGCCATCACTAGATAACCAGGGTGCCAGGACGTTCCTTTTGACTTTTTATTGTAATTTACTGATTTTCTATAATCAGCTGAACACATATTTCCATCAAATACAGTTATAACTACATACGGGACGAACTTCGCTATGGACGTACTCTGTGGACAATCCCTCGGCTCACAAAAATCGTGTTCTAATCGGGCACACATTCCTAGCACACATCCCATATGAGTCTTGTTGCAGGTTAACTATTGGCCGCCAAATAATGTGTATCTGTCGGCTACCTTCCGCGTGACGTGTGATGCCATCTTCTAGACACGAGTACGTAGAGATGCGAAATTTAAAACGATATACTGTGTTCTGGCGTTTGGGTTTTAGATACTAACTCACCCTGGTATACCATCTGCGTAACTACTAGCAGTGTTGGAATTATTGGAAACGATGAGCATCACACATTCAATTGATTGTGCCACAAAAGAATCGTCCATATAGCGTATAGACACGCTGGTCGGAACTTGTCGCTTTCTAGTCATTTGGCTTCAAAATTTGGGACAATGTGATTAAGGATTCTGTTGAAATAACGACGTCATCAAACTTAATAAACAGGGACGCAGGTTTCAATTTAAACGAAGTTTGTGGTCAGGTACTCAGTCTTTAGGATCTTGCTAGCTATCACATCCGCAAGAGCTGGGAAACTGATTCTGGGAAACAAAAGAGCATCAAAGAATGTAGTGGACATCGGGAGTCGAACTCAGAATCAGCCATAAACAGCGGTGTAAGACTTCCAATACTTCACCGTCTCTTTGGAGTATAGGCAGCAAGTATGAAGATCAGTATAACTGAACAGCTTAAGTAGCAGCACCTGAAGATGACTGGTCCGATCATCGAAATATTCTGCGAAAACGGAAACAACTTGGCCGTACACTCAGAAGTGCAACATTATTTAATCATGCTGCAAAAACCTCAGGTATCACTTAAACATGTTTAGTAGGGACTTTCCCTGACTAATTGTTGTAAATATAAATAAAAGTACAATGTAATGAACCACTAAATTTTAATTCTTTAGAAGGCTTTCGTCAAATGTAGTGCTCTCGAGAAATGTGGTGCACAGGACTGGAGACTGCAGACATTTCGACATCGTTGGTTTCCCAGGAGCAGTGCACCTCTGCTAAACACCAGAACTGCCACATGAAGATGAAGCAAAGTTTTTGAAACACGTGCTAAATAAAACACTAAAAAATATAAGTTGCGTTTTTACGAGGAGGTGCTGACAAGTTCTTCGCTTTTCCAAATCAAAACTAGTGTAGATTAATTCTAATACCTTGGCACTGAACCTGGTTCTTTTGGTTATATACCACAGTAATTGCGTAGCAGTAACATTGGTTTTCATTTTTCTACTGCAAAAAAATAGGTATGCCACAGTGAAAGAGAGTCTTACTGTGCTTATGTACCTATTTTTTAAGGTGAACACCGCCAAAAATTATGATGATATATCTGGTACACTGGGTGGTGACTCCCCTTCCTACTTCACTATGAAGAATAGGGCTGGTGCATTTAAAACAGGGTATTTCAGCTCAGAAGGTGAAGAGCGTCCTGAAAGGCCAAATCAACTTACAGTGCCGGAAATAGTAGATACTGATCATTCCATGAACCTGGATGATCGGAAATAACTGTTAAAAAGATAGCAGAGACCCTGGGCATATCTCGAGAACGTGTGGGTCGTATTATTCATAGATTTTTGACAGGAGAAAGCTCTCAGCCAAAGGAGGTTCGAAATGTCACAATGTGGACGAAAAGCGCGAGTGAGTGGTTGCTTCACAGTCTTTTTGCTCCCCTTTCATTGGGATGCTGTTAAATATTTGGATTACCTCGTCATCATAGATGAAACATGGATATGCACTTATGATCCAGAAATCAAAGATCAGTCTAGCGAATGGAGAAACAGTGGTTCTCCACGTCCAAAGAAATTCAAAACATTAAAATCATTAGACATCCATCTTTTGAGAGAAAGAAGGAATCCTACGTATAGACTATTTACAACACTGCAAAACCATCACAGCAAAGTACTCAGTTGAACGTCTCGATAAAATGAAGCAACAAGTGGTCTGCAAACATCAAGGAATGCCGAGAAAAGGAGTATTGTTTAGCCAAGGCAGTTCCTCTACTTTGCCATAGCTCGGCAAAAAATTGGCAGTTCTTCGCTTTGAAATCCTCAAAAATTCACTTTATGCACCCGATTTGCCCACTCAGATTATAATCTATTCCAAGACTTCAAGAAACATATCAAGGGAAGACGTTTTTTTAACATCAAGGAAGACAGAAAGTGTGCAGAGGAGTGGTTTACAGCACAACCGATATTTTTTAATTTTTTTCCGATGGGCTCAGTTGGGAATATGTTGACTAAATAATAAAGTAAAGTCATAACAGCATTTTTTTCATTATATGACTTACCATCGCCCTCTGGTATTTACATTTAAAGATAAACGTGATGAGTTTTAACTAATCCTAAGTTCTGGGAAGAAGATTTCTCCTATAGGGAAAGGCCACTGTGTCAGTTAAGGCGAGGATACTAACGTGGAAGGGGTATCGACCGGTAGCGGTTTGGTGCCATTTTCAGCAGGAGCAATGGTTTGGCTGGGTGAACATTATGCGTTTGTTGTGATTACTACACAGCGAGCATTTAGCATTCGGTTCAAACTTGGTCGACATGATTCTGTTCGTGATAAAAAAAATGTTCGAGTTTGGCTGTCAAACTTTGTAACATTAGGTTCTGTACTGAAACGATAATCTACTGCCGAACTTGGACTGTAACAACACCACAAAACGTGGCGTGTGTGAGAGCATCCGTCCAGGAATCTCCAAAATGTCAACACTTAAATGTGCTGCTGCCATGAGATTGTCTGACTGGAGTGTAAGAAGAGATGATTACATGAACCCATACATAATTATGGTTACCCAACAATTAAATGAGACCGTTTTCGAAACTTGCAGAGTAATGTGTGAGGAAATTCTTCAGAAATTTCCCTGTGGCACTGTTTTGATGTCTTCTTATCAGGTGCACTTACACTTGTCAGGAACCGCAAATAAACAAAATTTCCCCTACTGGACAGCAAAAAACTCTCAGAAACTCCACTTCCGACCACTTCACAGCTATCGTGTGACAGTTTGGTGCAACGCTGCTCTATTGGGTTTGTGGGATCCATATTTTTTCGAAGAAGATGGCATGACGGTAACGGTTAATTCAATTCAAATCGCTGTTTTCACATGGTAGTTAAACCACTTTGTTGTGGACCATGAAGGAGGAGTAGTCTGGTTCCAATAATATGGAGCCACAACTCACACTTCTCGGCATTTTCTATAGATTTGGAGACAATTGTTTCCTGAAAATTTTCTCTCTTCATGAGAACACATCGCCTGCTCCACTGGGTTATCATATTTATCAGTTTGTGATTTTCTTTTATTTATTTTTCTTCTTTAGCGATACTTAAAGACGAAAGTGTACAAATATCGCTACACAATCCTGTAAGCAGTTAAGCAGGCAATCACCCGGGAAGTGCCGGCCGGAGTGGCCGTGCTGGCCGTCCGAAGTGGCCGTGCGATTCTAGGCGCTACAGTCTGGAACCGAGCGACCGCTACGTCGCAGGTTCGAGTCTTGCCTCGGGCATGGATGTGTGTGATGTCCTTAGGTTAGTTAGGTTTAATTAGTTCTAGGCGACTGATGACCTCAGACGTTAAGTCGCATAGTGCTCAGAGCCATTTGAACCATTTTGAACCCGGGGAGTAGCTGCGATTCCTCCAAAAATGGCATGAATAACTAGAGACAACTTCTGGGAAAGGCTTCATCAGTGTGTCAACATTGGAAGAAATGTTTTTAAAGTCATCTAATGTACAATGGCATAGTATTTGTTATTCACAAGTAAAAGTATTTTCATTATAACTTTTTTTGTTTGTTGTGACTACTCTTTGAAATACAGGAGATCTTTTTGCCGGACCATGTATTTTCAGCCAGTTCCATCTAGTTGCTTGGTATCATGGACAGAGGCCCATCTACATGAACGCTTATGCTCAGGCAACAAACCCACTCGTCTCGAGTATAAAGTACGTAGTTCATCTCTGACCAGAGTTTGTCAGTTCCTAAATACGAGTGAAAAATCGGTGACAATCACTCAAACAAAATAAATCATATTTATTATTAATACAACCAACTGTATTTTTCTTTTTCACTCACACAAATAACTCATATTTAGTGTTAATACAAACTGTTGTTTCTCTTCTTTGTTTGAATATTGTTGTACCACAGTTACCTTCGGGTTCCTATGAGGATTTCTTCACGAAAAGAGTAAATTTGCCAGTATAAGTATTATTCTCAATTATACGATTACTGCAGCAGTTGTATTGTTTTCTTTCTTTCGAGGTAGGAAATCAGAGATATGATAGCTAGTAAACAATCATAAGTAGGTACATATGACTTCACAGTGAAAAGTTAGAGCTAAACGTCCGTCAATATAGTCAGAGAACATATTGGTCATAAATGAGGCAGGGACTCATAGGTGCCATTTTTCAAAAGAACCATTCACGCTGTTTCCTTAATTATTAACTTACTGTAATTGTAAAAAATATAAGATAATGGTTATAAATTTATACTTTAACACTTGATGAACTGTTGTTGAATTAAAAGCGATTTTTTTTTTATTTCAAAACTGGTACAAAGTCATTACGATAAAGTGGGGACTTTCCCGTACGACCATTTCACAAGTGTACAGTGAATATCAGGAATCCGGTAAAACATCAAATCTCCGACATCGCTTTGGCCGGAAAAATATCTTGTAAGAACGGGACCAACGACGACTGAAGAGAGTCGTTCAGCATGACAGAAGAGCAACCCTTCCGCAAATTGCTGCAGATTTCAATGCTGGGCCGTAAACAAGTGTCAGCGTGGAGTTATTCAACGAAACGTCATCGATATTGGCTTCCTGAAGGTCCACTCGTTTACCCTTGATGACTACATGGCACAAAGCTTTATGCCTAGCCTTGGGCCGTCTTGGATTGTTGATGACTGGAAACATGTTGCCTGGTCGGACGAGTCTCGTTTCAAATTGTATCGAGCCGATGGTCGTGTACGGGTATGGAAACAACCTCATGAATTCATGGACCCTCCATGTCAGTAGTGGACTGTTCAAGATGTTGGAGGCTCTGTAATGGCGTGGGGCGTGTGCAGTTGGAGTAATATGGGACCCCTGGTACGTCCAGACACGACTCTGACGAAAGCATCCTGTCTGATCATCTGCATCCGTTCATGTATATTGTGCATTCCGACGGGCTTGGGCAATTCCAGCTGGACAATGCGACACCCCACACGTCCAGAATTGCTACAGAGCGGCTCCATGAACATTCTTCTGAGTTAAAACACTTCCGCTGGACACCAAACTTCCCAGGCATGAACATTATTGAGCAAAGTGCTGTTCAGAAGAGATCTCCATCCCCTCGTACTCTTACGGATTTATGGACAGCCCTGTAGGATTCATAGCGTCAGTTCCCTCCAGCAGTACTTCAGACATTAGTCGAGTCCATGCCACGTCATGTTGCGGCACTCCAGCGTGCTCGCGGGGCCGTACACAATATTAGGCAGGTGTACCAGTTTTATTGGCTCTTCAGTGTGTGAACTGTTCTCTCTTTGCGTTAACACTCCAGGAAAGATTACGCTCTGAACGTTTGAATGAGCGAAGATCACATCTGCCTCTTGGACTGACATATATTGGCCAGTCAGATCGTGTATTTCGAAGACGTACGTCGTTTGCCACCGAAAATATTGTCTTTCTTCTCCTTAGAGTTGAAAGACGAACATTTTTATGTTTTTTTTTTTTGAGGTTCCTCCACTTTTTGCACATTTTCTTACGAACTGTGAATAGACCGAGTGCAGTTATACTTCGAAATCAATCAAATGGTGCAAATGGCTCTGAGCACTATGGGACTTGACAGTTGAGGTCATCAGTCCCCTAGAACTTAGAACTACTTAAACCTAATTAACCTAAGGACATCACACACATCCATTCCAGAGGCAGGATTCGAACCTGCGACCGTAGCGGTCGCGCGGTTCCAGACTGTAGCGCCTATAACCGCTCGGCCACACTGGCCGCCCGAAATCAATCAATGGAAGTGTTCCTTTTACATCATAGTAAGATATACAAAAATTCACGAGACATTTCCACCACTGCATAAATAGTTTGTATTAATAATATTTTTATTCTCTGTCTCACCACGTCAGATTTAACAACGCCACCCACGTATGCGTTATAACTTTGTACAACTGTTAGCGCCACACTTTCGTCTTTGTTCCAACGTTCTCGGTTCTGAATGCACTGCATACTACATTTCCATTATACTTTGAAAGAAAGTGAGCTGCAGGATTGTCCATCTGTATTCTGTGAAATACTAACACATACTTGAAGAGATACAGTTTGAGCATTTTCTTCATTGTCTACCTCTTCGTAATTAGTACTTACTTCAATTTCTTTAATATTTTGTTAAGCACTAGAACACGCCTGAAGAGTTTTTGGATTATTATTTCGCGGAGTACCACGAATCACTTCTTTATTGTCATGACTACACTCAGGTTGTATATCAAGATCATCTGGAAAATTTTCTTATTAGTCCGAATTTCTTCGTCTGTAAGACCTGTAATAGGTAGCCATAGTCTAAACAAAACAAAATCTTACTAAGTGTACACATGTTTTAGAAGTTATCATCGTCTCTATTTTTTCTATATAAAATGAAATTGTCATGTTGTCCTCACTAAGAGTGTGTTTTTATTTACAAAAGATCCAGAAAACAGAAAAAGGTATAAACATCAAAGCAAAGCAACCAAAACTCAATGTAACCTCAACTTCTAAAGTTACTCCCTCGGACATGGCGGGACTGCTAAGTCCCAATCATATTTTATGATATAATGAATATTACAAGGGTACTGACTGATGTTTTATCCAAATTATTATTAGTATGTATAAATTTAACTACATAGAAATTATCACTCACCTCATTTCAAATGTAAACCTTGCTGTTATTCACGTAACCTTCCAGCGTTGCTTCACAGACCAACAGACATTTTCAGTATAGTTGTTCACATTTCAGGCTGATGTATAAGCTTCGGAGTAGTGTACAGCCTGCACTGACATTCAGCGTACGAAGCACAATCTGTATGGAATTAACGGACTGTTGAGTTCCATTGTCCCACACAGAATCTTCCGCGAATCCTAAGTCCCGCCACTAAATAAAGGGATAAATGATTTAGGAAAACCACGGACAGCTTAAATCTGGATGACCGGGCGCCAGTTTAAACTACTCTAGAGTGCGATACAAGTGTGTTAAACACTGCACCCAGCCACTCTTCTCTGTTCCTGGCAGCAGCCTAACAGGAAGGGCTGCAAATTTATGTCGTGGAGCAGACATTCTAACTGGCTGGGCGCCACTGGCGGCAACAAGAGAACAAGAGGGGACCGTTCAGAGGCGTCGGTGGGAGTCGGAGCGCGAAACAAGCAGCAGCAACGGCGCAACTGGAGGCTCCGCGTCTCAGGGCAGTGGTGGAGGCGGCGGCAAGTGGCTGAGGCGGCCACTCGTGTAACGACTCAAGTTGCGAGCACGCCCCGGTGGGCCTCGTTTCGCAGCCGCACACTTTACGGCTTCCGCTGCGGACGTCCTTAGCGCGCCTCATCACTGATGTACTGTCAACTGCCCCTACTACAAGAATAATAGCTGTAGCAAACTCCACGATGATCTGCAGTAAGCTGAGCACGAGTAGTAGGACATAAGATACTGTTCCACCAAGTTCTTGACAAAGCTGAACTTCACAAAGAGTTATGCCCGATCCATATTTATACAAATCAGACTTATTTTCCTGTCTGACAGTAGCCGTTTCCCTATTATTTCATGATCGGTTTTGGGCGATGTCAACTACCTTAATAACATTTCTTGTAGTTAAAGTTTTATCGGAATTATGAGTTTACTGTCTAGTGACCATGTAACTACGAGAGATGATCGTGAAATAAGAATAAAAAAAACCACGCAAGTGCGAATAGGACTCGCTCTCTGAAGATTCCAAACAAGCTTACTTATGTATATAGAGCCGACCGATGTGGCAGAGCGGTTCTAGGCGCTTCAGTATGCAACCGCGCGACCGCTACGGTCGAAGGTTCGAATCCTTCCTCTGGCATGGATATGTGTGATGCCCTTAGGTTAGTTAGGTTTAAGTAGTTCTAAGTTCTAGGGACTGATGATCTCAGATGGTAAGTCCCGTAGTGCTCAGAACCATTTGAACCATTTTATGTATACAGAGAATAATAATTTCAATGGCCTGGTGCAAAAGTACCTATAGTCCGCCACTTCAGCGACTTGCGCGCCAGTAATCACCCCACCTATCTAGCCGGCAAAAGTGGACTTATAGTTCATCGTGGAATACGAACAAGGTGTTCCTAGTGAGAGATCAGAGCTAGTCTAAAGCGAAGAATGAATTCATGGTCCACATAAGACTCGACCCAGCGACCCCTGGTATTGCAGACTACGAGACCCGACATCGATGTGGACCGTTCATCCAGAGAGTTTGATGAGTGAGTTTGCGAGTGTCGAAAAATGTGACATATCTGACAGTATCTTTTGTCTCCATTGACTCAGAAGCTTAAATTATTTACTCCGACAAGGTACTGTAGACCCTGGTGTCTGAGATAATTTCAACCGGGTACCTCTAACCGTTCCTCAGAAAAAGGAGTCTTAACAGACGGACAACGAAAGGCAATAATAAATGTTTTTATTCCAGTCCTTGATCACAATATCAATTCTTTTGCCGATGACCGGTTTTAGTCCATAATGACCATCTTCAGATCTTTTTTATACCATGTCCTAAAGTGATAAGGTCGCAATGGCATCTTTAGGACATGGTGTAAAAAAGATCTTAGGATGGTCATTACGGACTGAAACCGGTCATCGTCAAAAGAATTGATATTGTGATCAACGACTGGAACAAAAAAACATTTGACAGTATTGGATCGCTGTTCATATAGGCGACTATGTCAAAAAGAAATGTTATGTGAAATAATCACAAATTAATAATTTTCTGATTTTTTTGCTTCTCTTCTACTGTGAAACCTTACTTGTCGTCAAGCTTCTTGATGCTAGGTCAACGGGAAGCACCTTGTGGGTTTTGATGAGTGAGTGCGAGAGTATCGAAATATGTGACATAAATGACCATATCTTTTGACTACACTTAGAAGCTTAAGTTTTTCGCGCCGCTAAGGGACCGTAGACCTTAATATGCCATATAAATGTCAACTTGATATCCCTACTCACTCCCTAGAAAAACGGGTCTTTACAGTCGGACAAACAAACAAACAGGCAGACAATGAAGTGATCCTATGTAAGGGTTCCATTTTCATCGACCGCGATCGACATGCAGAAAAATAAGCCTACTTTGTTAAATTTTTGAGTTTTCGCTTTTCTGAGCATTGTATTCGCAGATGTTCTATAAATACCTAACGTTATATTACTGATCACATGTATTTACTAAGAACAGTAATAGTTTTATCTCATCAATAAAAACTTCGTCAGCGTTCCGAGAAATACGCATTACTTACAGTACTTCGGCTGTTAGATTTTTAAAGCGATGTTCTTCTACGTAAATAGTTTACGCTTACATCTTGATAATTTGCCCACCTGTACGTGCTTACCTCTTTGATGTTGTTTTGCTCGCTCGTTTTATGTTTACTGCAACAGGGCAGTCACTTCTGACCCCAGCGTTACAGGCTGGCCAGTACTGGCTGCGGAGTGGTGTTTGTTCCGGAAGCTATGGTATGG
Source organism: Schistocerca serialis cubense (assembly GCF_023864345.2). Taxonomy (NCBI): domain Eukaryota; kingdom Metazoa; phylum Arthropoda; class Insecta; order Orthoptera; family Acrididae; genus Schistocerca; species Schistocerca serialis. Next base: position 1,004,513,857 of record NC_064638.1, on the reverse strand, counting down.
CGTTTCGAGTGACGCAGTTAGCCCGGAGACAAAAACATGTACTCAGTAAACTATGGATCGCTGAGGGATTAAAGCATCTTGTAAAAGAAAAAGGGGTAAACGTATCGTTTGGCAAAAACAGGTAGGGATCCTGCAGTAGTGGCATACTACAAAAAGATACTCAAAACTACTAAGGAAGGTTATTAAAAAATCAAGGAACATGCATATAATGTCAGAAATCAGTACTTCTGACAACAGACTTAAGGCAGTATGGAATGTAGTGAAGTGAGAGATACTGCGACCAGACACAGAACAACACAACAACACTGTTGAACTGAATGGAACGGCTATAAATGATGAGACACGGGTAGCAAATGCATTTCATAATCACTTTTAAATATAGTAGAAAACATACGAACAAACTGTTCAAGAGCAGAATCACAGCAGTAAACTGAAAATGTAACTTTCATAAAATTCAGGTATATGAATATATCCTTCTGAAATTAAGAAAATTATATATTCTCTCAAAAACAAAAGTGCATCTAGTTTTTATGGTGTTTCCAATCATAATAATATAATAATAATAATAATAATAATAATAATAATAATCATTTAAGACTGATTATGCCTTTCAGCGTTCAGTCTGGAGCATAGTCCCCCTTATAAAATTCCTCCATGATCCCCTATTCAGTGCTAACATTGGTGCCTCTTCTGATGTTAACTTTATTACTTCAAAATCATTCTTAACCGAATCCAGGTACCTTATCCTTGGTCTGCCTCGACTCCTCCTACCCTCTACTGCTGAACTCATGAGTCTCTTGGGTAACCTTGATTCTCCCTTGCGTGTAACATGACCCCACCATCTAAGCCTGTTCGCCCTGACTGCTACATCTATAGAGTTCATTCCCAGTTTTTCTTTGAATTCCTCATTGTGGACACCCTCCTGCCATTGTTCCCATCTACTAGTACCTGCAATCATCCTAGCTGCTTTCATATCCGTAACCTCAACCTTGTTGATAAGGTAAACTGAATCCACCCAGCTTTCGCTCCCATACAACAAAGTTGGACGAAAGATTGAACGGTGCACATGTAACTTAGTCTTGGTATTGACTTCCTTCTTGCAGAAGTAGTAGAACTAGTAGATCTAGAGGTAATAAACTTGAAATACTACGGAACTGCTACTGAAATTACAGAAACCTGTTAATGAAATCGTGTCGCTGAATATTAACTGTGTTTCTCTCATGTAACATAGCCAGTCGTTGGATGGTATTACGTTGGGACACCAGTTGTATTAGTGTAGCGCACATTAATAGCGTTTCCCATTAGGTAACTGAACAAAACAGACACAATATCAGAGAAATTCTCATCAATATGTTTCACCTCGTTATCGAAATCTGTCTGATGATGCGCAAGTAGTTTTTCGATTCCATACGTGTAACGACTTGCTGATTCTGAGTTAAGCCACATGTAAGCGCAATCATCAAAACAAAACAAATGGAAACAAACAAAAGAAAACAAAAACTATCTCTCTTGATGGTTAATCGATAAGGGGCAGAAAGTTAAATACATCCGGGTGACAGATTGGAAGGCGTGTGGTAGGCGTGTTTCCTATCCGTGCTGTCTTCCAGGTCGCATTTGTTACCCTACGACTGCAAGGCATCTCATTTACTGGCAATAGATGTCAGCTGCGAAGGACACATCCCTGTGACGCAGTTAGTAATACAAAACATCTTCTTTGTGCCACTAGATATAGGTCAACAACAATACATTTTGTGGATGTAATCAAGCCATTGTTTGAGATTACGTTTGATACGGCTTACCCGCTGTTTTCTCCTTATGAAGTTACTATATGGTACTTCAAACAGTCGTCAGGCTGCACTGATTTAGGTTTATGGTGACTCATGAAATCTATTATGGCAAATGCCATGTTCAGTCCTTTGAAAGGCCACAGACGCCGTCCTTCCCAAAGGTAGTGCTATACGCCCTCTGCTGCTCCTTATCTATATAAACGATTTAGGAGATAATCTGAGCCGCCCTCTTAGGATTTTTGCAGATGATGCTGTCTTTCATCGACTATTAAATTAATCAGAAGATCAAAACAAGCTGCAAATCGATTTATAAAAGACATCTGAATGGTGCTAAAATTGGCAATTGACACTAAATAATGAAAAGTGTGAGGCTATTCACATGAGTGCTAAAAGGAAACCGTTAAACTTCGATTACAGGATAAGTTAGTCTAATCTAAAGGCCGTAAGTTCAACTAAATACCTAGGAAATACAATTATGAATAATTTAAATTGTGAAGAACACATAGAAAATGTTGTGGGGAAGAAAAACCAATGACTGCGTTTTATTGGCAGAATACTTAGAAGGTGCTACAGACCTACTAAAGAGACTACCTGCACTACCCTTGCCGTCCTTTTTGGAGTACTGCTGTGCTGTCTGGAATCCTTACCAGATAGGATTAACGGAGTACATCGAGAAAGTTTAACGAAGAGCAGCACGTTTTTTATTATCGCTAAATAGGGGGGAGAGTGTTACGGACATGATACAGAATTTGGGATGGACACCATTAAAAGAAAGCGGTTTGTCGTTGCGGCGGAATCTGCTCAAGAAATTTCCGTCAGCAACTTTCTCCTCCGAATAGGAAAATGTTTTGTTGACGCCGACCAACATGGGGAGAAAGCATCATAATAATAAAAGAAATGAAATCAGAGCTCTTACGGAAAGAGATTGGAATAATAGAGCATTATTGTGATGCCAGTTCGGTGAACCCTCTGCCAGTCACTTCAATGTAATTTTTGGAGTATCCATATAGATGTAGATGTAGAAGGAATTATACCTGTATTAGTATTTGGGAGATGCGTTCTTCCTGGATGGAAAAGAATTCGATGGTTCAGATGTAGATTCAATTACAAGTTAAAAATTCAGTGGGATGTCATTAAACCTACGCCAAACATACTGAAATATTTGTTTCCTGTGTAAATGTACATGCAATAATTAATAATGCCTTTGTACATGAGTATTTGTTTCCTTATTTGTTGCATTGTCAAAAAGTCTGAAAGGTCTCCTAATTACACTAATCTGCATGAATCTTTAGGATAGGAAAGACCTTGAAAAGTAGTAACCCACGATCTTATCACCGTTTGAAGTACCGACAAAAAGCATTTACATTCCAATCATACCGCTACACGTTCCAAGAATGAAGAATATAAGGATGGATGGTGAACAGTTTTTTGTGATTGTAGGATGCTATTGTTTAATTTCCTAATTCCCGTCGACAACTGCACTTTAGACTGTAAGGTAGATCACCTGTAGTGCACATGTGTGCCTTGAAAAAAAATTTTTGTGTGTTTAGATGAATTCTGTGCGTCGTAAAGAGAGCCATTTATGATCGTCCACTAGCCTATAATTTATTTCTGTATTGCCAGTAACCACGCTGCATATCTTTAAGAAGTTATAAGACTGATGTGCTTGCAAAGAGAGGAACAGCACTACAACTTTAGTTGTTAACAAGTACTAGTTAATATGCAGTTTTTGTTCGTACTGCCAATATGCAAACTGCTTGTACTTCATATATATAATACAGAAAATTTCTATGTGGAAACACATGTTTTTGAGGTCCATTGCTCCTGTATAGCGTTTTTTGTGATTGAAATCTTGCTTATAATACAATTTTATTTTGGTGCAAACTTTGCATGTTGAAAATCTGCAGTTATACTTATGTGCAAAATGTATGTGTTTTGACGAATAATTTTACTTTCAAGACATCGGCTCTTGCACCATCGTCTTTGACGATGTTTCACCTTTGTCTTTGGCTATGTTAAGCATAAACAAAACAGATGTTATCCTTCTGTATTGCTGTTTAAGTGATAGGTCTTTATAAAAACACCTCCTTCCTTACATCTTAAAATGGTGGTTGTATTAGAGTTTTGTTTTCACATTTCGTATTTTAATTAGATGTTGGTGTTTTTGGTTACCGATCGTAGGAAATACAATTTCAAAGAGCTCTGGCGCCGTAGTTCGAATTGTTAAATATTGCAGTTTTCATCAAGTGTTCGTTTGATGATTCACCTCCACTGTGCATAGTTTACATGAAAATAAAATGCAATATAAGGCGGTTAAACAGATGAATTATATGTCCTATCGATACATTATTTGCATGCCTCTAAATTGTTGGTGAAACATTACTGAAAATTAACGTTTGGTGCTACAGCATTTTCCATGATACAGCATCAGATTGTAATATTCACAACCTTTACATATTTAGGTACTATTATATTGCACACAGACGAGTTTAGAAATGGAAACATTTAATTTTAAAGTGCATTGTTTTTTTACATCCAGATTAGGCCTAAATGATTAAAATCTTGTAATAAGCAAGATCGTCTATTTTTCGTGTCTTTGTCTTCTTAGGACAGTATTTTAGTTAAAGTGTATTTTCTCCCTGGTCAGTTTCTTATCAGCCTTTTAGCCCAAACTTGTCTGTTTAGTGTATTAATGTAACTACTTAGGTATGGGAATAGCATTGGCTCACATACTTTTAGAATTGTTAATTGTGTTTAGGGGCCAATATGATGGATATGAGTTTTTGTGTGAAAATAACATTATGATACTTGACTAAAGATTCCTTTTCTTGCATTGCTGATGAACCATAGATCAAAGTATGGTGGAACAATCATCAGGAACATAAACCAGTAGTCGGTTTTTATTCCTCATTGTGAAGCAGTGGTGGAGTAGTATTTAAAATAAAGCTCATCTTCGGCAACTATTTATTTCTATTTAATTAATGATGTAGTAAAGCAACTATTTATGATAAGTATGTTTTATACTTGTTCCCCCCCCCCCCTTTTTTTTTTTTGGTCATCAGTCTACTGACTGGTTTGATGCGACCCGCCACGAATTCCTTTCCTATTCCTTTCCTGTGCTAACCTCTTCATCTCAGAGTAGCACTTGCAACCTACGTCCTCAATTATTTGCTTGACGTATTCCAGTCTCTGTCTTCCTCTACAGTTTTTGTCCTCTACAGCTCCCTCTAGTACCATGGAAGTCATTCCCTCATGTCTTAGCAGATGTCCTATCATCATGTCCCTTCTCCTTATCAGTGTTTTCCACATATTCCTTTCATCTCCGATTCTGCGTAGAACCTCCTCATTCCTTACCTTATCAGTCCACCTATTTTTCAACATTCGTCTATAGCACCACATCTCAAATGCTTCGATTCTCTTCTGTTCCGGTTTTCCCACTATCCATGTTTCACTACCATACAGTGCTGTACTCCAGACGTACGTCCTCAGAAATTTCTTCCTCAAATTAAGGCCGGTATTTGATATCAGTAGACTTCTCTTGGCCAGAAATGCCTTTTTTGCCATAGCGAGTCTGCTTTTGATGTCCTCCTTGCTCCGTCCGTCATTGGTTATTTTACTGCCTAGGTAGCAGAATTCCTTAACTTCATTGACTTCGTGACCATCAATCCTAATGTTAAGTTTCTCGCTGTTCTCATTTCTACTACTTCTCATTACCTTCGCCTTTCTCCGATTTACTCTCAAACCATACTGTGTACTCATTAGACTGTTCATTCCGTTCAGCAGATCATTTACTTCTTCTTCACTTTCACTCAGGATAGGAATGTCATCAGCGAATCGTATCATTGATATCCTTTCACCTTGTATTTTAATTCCACTCCTGAACATTTCTTTTATTTCCATCATTGCTTCCTCGATGTACAGATTGAAGAGTAGGGGCGAAAGGCTACAGCCTTGTCTTACACCCTTCTTAATACGAGCACTTCGTTCTTGATCGTCCACTCTTATTATTCCCTCTTGGTTGTTGTACATATTGTATATGACCCGTCTCTCCCTGTAGCTTACCCCTACTTCTTTCAGAATCTCGAACAGCTTGCATCATTTTATATTGTCGAACGCTTTTTCCAGGTCGACAAATCCTATGAAAGTGTCTTGATTTTTCTTTAGCTTTGCTTCCATTATTAGCCGTAACGTCAGAATTGCCTCTCTCGTCCCTTTACTTTTCCGAAAGCCAAACTGATCGTCACCTAGCGCATTCTCAATTTACTTTCCCATTCTTCTGTATATTATTCTTGTAAGCAGCTTCGATGCATGAGCTGTTAAGCTGATTGTGCGATAATTCTCGCACTTGTCAGCTCTTGCCGTCTTCGGAATTGTGTGGATGATGCTTTTCCGAAAGTCAGATGGTATATTGCCAGACTCATATATTCTACACACCAACGTGAATAGTCGTTTTGCTGCCACTTCTCCCAATGATTTGAGAAATTCTGATGGAATGTCACCTATCCCTTCTGCCTTATTTGACCGTAAGTCCTCCAAAGCTCTTTTAAATTCCGATTCTAATACTGGATCCCCTTTCTCTTCTAAATCCACTCCTGTTTCTTCTTCTATCACATCAGACAAATCTTCACCCTCATAGAGGCTTTCAATGTATTCTTTCCACCTATCTGCTCTCTCCTCTGCATTTAACAGTGGAATTCCCGTTGCACTCTTAATGTTACCACCGTTGCTTTTAATGTCACCAAAGGTTGTTTTGACTTTCCTGTATGCTGAGTCTGTTCTTCCGACAATCATATCTTTTTCGATGTCTTCACATTTTTCCTGCAGCCATTTCGTCTTAGCTTCCCTGCACATCCTATTTATTTCATTTCTCAGCGACTTGTATTTCTGTATTCCTGATTTTCCCGGAACATGTTTGTACTTCCTCCTTTCATCAATCAACTGAAGTATTTCTTCTGTTACCCACGGTGTCATCGCAGCTACCTTCTTTGTACCTATGTTTTCCTTCCCAACTTCTGTGATGGCCCATTTTAGAGATGTCCATTCCTCTTCAACTGTACTACCTACTGCCCTTATTGTTGTATCTATAGCGTTAGAGAACTTCAAACGTATCTCGTCATTCCTTAGTACTTCCGTATCCCACTTCTTTGCGTATTGATTCTTTCTGACTAATGTCTTGAACTTCAACCTACTCTTCATCACTACTATATTGTGATCTGAGTCTATATATGCTCCTGGGTACGACTTACAATCCAGTATCTGATTTCGGAATCTCTGTCTGACCATGATGTAATCTAATTGAAATCTTCCCGTATCTCCCGGCCTTTTCCAACTATACCTCCTCCTCTTGTGATTCTTGAACAGGGTATTCGCTATTACTGGCTGAAACTTGTTACAGAACTCAGTTAGTCTTTCTCCTCTTTCATTCCTTGTCCCAAGCCCATATTCTCCTATAACCTTTTCTTCTACTCCTTCCCCTACAACTGCAATCCAGTCGCCCATGACTATTAGATTTTCGTCCCCCTTTACATACTGCATTACCCTTTCAATATCCTCATACACTTTCTCTATCTGTTCATCTTCAGCTTGCGACGTCGGCATGTATACCTGAACTATCGTTGTCGGTGTTTGTCTGCTGTCGATTCTGATTAGAACAACCTGGTCACTGAACTGTTCACAGTAACACACCCTCTGCCCTACCTTCCTTTTCATAACGAATCCTACATCTGTTGTACCATTTTCTGCTGCTGTTGATATTACCCGATGCTCATCTGACCAGAAATCCTTGTCTTCCTTCCACTTCACTTCACTGACCCCTACTATATCTAGATTGAGCCTTTGCATTTCCCTTTTCAGATTTTCTAGTTTTCCTACCACGTTCAAGCTTCTGACATTCCACGCCCCGACTCGTAGAACGCTATCCTTTCGTTGATTATTCAATCTTTTTCTCGTGGTAACCTCCCTCTTGGCAGTCCCCTCCCGGAGATCCGAATGGGGGACTATTCTGGAATCTTTTGCCAATGGAGAGATCATCATGACACTTCTTCAAATACACGCCACATGTCCTGTGGATACACTTACGTGTCTTTAATGCAGTGGTTTCCATTGCCTTCTGCATCCTCATGTCGTTGATCATTGCTGAGTCTTCCGCCTTTAGGGGCAATTTCCCACCCCTAGGACAAGAGAGTGCCCTGAACCTCTATCCGCTTCTCCGCCCTCTTTGACAAGGCCGTTGGCAGAATGAGACTGACTTCTTATGCCGGAAGTCATCGACCGCCAATGCTGATGATTTATCAAAATTTAGGCAGTGGCGGGGATCGAACCCGGGACCGAAGACGTTTTGATTATGAATCAAAGACGCTACCCCTATGCATTGTGAATGGCATATATTTTCAAATGAAGTTTACAGATGTGTCAACCCATATTTGAGTTAGTTTAATTTCTCATTAGCACATCTGTGTTAGATCGACCATCTTCGATTCTGACTGGCTGGAGAGAGAGGGGTCAGGGGAGACAAAACAGAAATGGGCTAGTTTTAGCATCTTGTATTTTTTTTAATTTTCTGCCATCTTACATTTTTCCTTTCCATCATCACCATTTTGCCTTTTTAAATTTCTTAGTATCTGCCATCTTGGATTTTTAAATTTCCCACCATCCACCACTAGGACTTCGTAATTTTCAACAAGCACCATGACTAAGGTGTAAACTTGAACTAGTGTGCTGCATAGTATTTTGAATGCAACAAATGTGTAAGAAAAACAAAAAAATAGATAAGAATAAGAAAAAAACATAGAGAAAATACAACTCATCAACAACAGCACTCAGGTTTGCAGTTGAAAATCCTGACTAATCCTCATGTTAGGTTACAGATAAGGACAATTTCTTGCATTCAATTATACACTGGCAGGGAAATTGAACAATAAACATAAAAACTGTAGTCACACAATTAAATGAAATTAGAATATATTTAGAGTTTTAAAATTACAAGGAGATTTATTCTCCACTTAAAAGGTATACCTGTAAATACCAAGCATCATTAAATAGTTATGCCGGCCGGAGTGGCCGAGCGGTTAAAGGCGCTACAGTCTGGAACCGCACGACGCTACGGTCGCAGGTTCGAATCCTGCCTCGGGCATGGATGTGTGTGATGTCCTTAGGTTAGTTAGGTTTAAGTAGTTCTAAGTTCTAGGGGACTTATGACCACAGCAGTTGAGTCCCATAGTGCCCAGAGCCATTTGAACCATTAAATAGTTATGTATTACATAATTCTCTTTTTGTACCACTTAACACAAAGTTATAGAAAATAAAGTCATATGTAGCATCTGAAATGAAGGCAAAAAAAGACACATGTATCCCTTATTAACATTAGAATGATAATTTTTTTGTATTGATGATTTCATTTCTTCCACAGATAGTTTTTAGTGGGATAAAAGAAACCATATCGCTGCTCTTTAGCCCAGAGATGTTGAAATATATACAGTACTTTACAGCCTAATGATTACTGTTATGGGACTAGAATGCAATAAAAACGATTCCTTTAGTTGATTTACTATAAAATACAGGTGGCTATGGTATGATTGGTGCTACGACGAAGGCGATGACGACTACATGGACTGTATGTCACTCTAGGTCAAGTCCCAGTATAATCTGGGAAGTAAGGAATGATGGAGGTATAAGGCGCATAAGAAAACACAGATAAACGGGTCGCTAAGTCTATGATTTGAGGGATGACTTTTTGCTGAGAAGTTATATTTATAAATGGAGGCTGGAGTTGGAAGGAGCGCGGGTGGCTAAAAAGGCTGGGAGAAGTATTGAAGACTAGAGCGAAGGAAAGGATGAAGAGAGTAGAGCTGTATCTAGATGGATGTCAGGACAGGTTTACGGCTCAGAAAGAGGGAATCTGTTACGTTAGGCTAGGGTATGGTGCGAGTGCGAAGGGAGGTTCAGACGTGTTGGTGTAGGGACAAAATTGGAGTGGATTGAAAAGAGACTGCGGTTTTGACCTTCGAGTTTACAAGATGTATAGGTTTCGCCAAGATGTTCGTGGGAGTGGAGGAGACCGGGGACATTTATCAGCTGGTACAGGATACTCGTAAGAAAGGGAGTGCGTGGTGTTCTAGGTCTTGTAAAGAGTGTTAAGGATTTGTGGGTGTGGGGAGCCATACTCCACTAGCAAAGTTGAGTTTGCTCACTGAGGTAGGCTGTATTATTTTTTCATTATGTATGTGGTTGTCCAGTTTCGACTTTAGGTCATTTTCAAGCATATATCTTATGATTTCAGGTTAATTTTACTTTATAATATGTCGCTGCTACAAGTCGACCGGAATACATCTTGATTCGGTTGACATTTGGCAAAAAAACAATATACTATTGTACATGATTACGTCAAATAGCCGGCACAAACAGAAAGCACGTGTTGTTGAAGCACACAAACTACCCTACTCTGGCGTGGTGTATGGTTCATGAGGAAGAGGCTGGGGATGGAGACAGTGGTTGACTTGCATTCACTCCTTTAGCAGAATAAACTCTTTGAAGGTAGCAGGGATATAACACAGGAGAAGGAAACCAAAGACAAACAGGGACAACAGTCTAGATGGCGAGTCTGCTAGTACTGCGAACGGCAAAAACAAGAGGAAACCACATTTGTTATTTTTCCCAAGAACATGCAGCTCTGGTCTGTGGAAGAATGATGATGGCATCCTATTCGGTAAAGTATTGCGGAGGCAAAATAGTCCCCATTCGTATGTCCGTGTTCGTGACTGCTCCGAAGGATATTGCAATGAGAGAAAATTAGACTGGTGTATCCCACAGGTCTGAGTGTGAGGAATTATATCCCTTAAACTGGTAATTATAGGTAAATAACGAATAGATCTATTTATAAATAAGGTAACCGGAATGCGAATAAGCTACAGTGAACGAATTATCATACCCACTATACACACGAAGCCAATAATCACCACAGTAGTACAAGTTCCAACTAGAGCAGCATGTATGATCAAGGAATGTGTGACGATATACGAAATCTTTCAGATCCTTACGGGTGTCAAAAATTTAATTGTGTTAGGGAACTGCAAATCGAGAGTAGGAAGGACAGAAGGAATGATAGTAGGAGAGAGCGGACTGGGAAAAGGAATAAAAGTGGAGGCCGATTGGTTGAATTTTGTGCAGGGTATAATTTAACCATTGCTTACATTTGGTTTAAGAATCACAAACATATGTTGTATAATTTGAAGACACCTGGAGACATACGGACAGCCGAAGGTCGTATACAATTTGTGCTGACACCAGATTACAGTTATAAAAATCGAAGAACATAAAAAGAAAGCAGTAGTTGACACGTGCGCCTATCGGTAATGTTATTCATTTTGAACAACGAGCATGCAGTAAAGGAAACCAAGGAGAAATTTTGAAAGAGAATTAAAGTGCAGAGACAAGAAATAATAACTTTGATATTTGTCAATGACGATGAAATTCTCATATATGCGGAGAAGGTCTTGCAAAAGCAGTTGGTAGTAACGGACAGTATGTTAAAAAGCGGTTATAAGAACAGCGTCACCAAAAGTATAACAAAGGTAATGGAATGTAGCCGGACTGAATCAAGTGGTGCTAACATAATTGGATAAGGAAATGAGACACTAGAAGTAGGTGATGAGTATTGCAATTTCAGCATCAAAATAACTGATGATGGTCGAACTAGAGAGGATATTAAATTCAAACTAGAGATAGGAAGAAAAAATCGAAAAAGAAGAGGTTGTTAACATCGAATTTAACTTTTTTGGGAAGTCTTCATTTGAAAGTATTTCTAAGAACTGTTATTGTAAACATTTCACTTCCGTACAGTGCTACACACCAAACGCTAGAGCAATAGATGCTTTAGAAACATGCTGTTAGAGAAGAATGCTAAAGGCTAGAAGGGTAGATCGAATAACTGATGAGTAGGCACTGAAGCGAACTGGGAAAAAACTAATCCCTTTCGCTACTTGAGTCAAAGAAGATATCGGATGATGGGATACACTCTGCGGCATCAAGTGATTGCCAGCTTGATAGTCGAGGAAAGTGTGAGGGTTAAACCTGTAGAGAGAGACCAAGGCTTGAATGCAATAAGCGGTTTCAGTGGATGAGCAGGTTTGCCCAGATTAGACTAGCATGGAGAGCTGCATACAAGCGATCACTACTGCAACATTCCGTTCAAGAACTTCGAAAGGTTTCACTAAATGAAGTCTATGAACGCAGGTTTTCCTTTCTTCAGCCTCTCAGGTAAGATATAGGAATAGTGTTGCCTCGTGTTTTCCTGAACTTCTCCTGAGCTGAAACAGATCTTCCCGGACGTTGGTTTCTACCTCACTTTTAATTCTTCCCTACAGAATTCGTTTCAGTATTTTCCAACCATGACTTATTAAACTGTTGCTTCGGTAATATTCAAAACTGTCCGCACTACCTGTTTGGCAACTGATATTGCATTCATTTTTAGTCTGGGGGTATTTCACTTGTATCGCATGACTTGCATGCCAAATGGAATCTTTTTACTATGGTATGTTCTCACAAGAATCTCAAAATTTTGTCAGAATGTCATCTAGTGCACCTTCGTGTATGGCATAGAGATCTAGCTTGCGAAAGAGAAAGGTGATCTAGGACCGAATCAAAATATCACAGCGGTTTAACGGCAGAGGCTGGGGAATCGGCCAGTCTGTGTGTGCATTTTACGCGGTCTCCACACTTGATTTTCGAAAAGCGTTTGACGCGGTGCCCCACTACAAATGTTAACGAAAGTAAGTGCCTACGAAGTAGGTTCACAGTCATATAAGTGGCTCGAAGACTTACGTGAGAGGACCCAGCACGTTGTCCTCGACGGCGAGTGTTGATCAGACACAAGGCTAACGTCAGGAGTGCCCCATGGATGTGAGATAGGACCGCTATTGTTGTCTATATACATAAATGATCTGCGGAAATTTGCAGATTATGCTGTGTGTTACGGGAATGTATCGTCGCTGAGTAACAAGGAGGACAGAAGACAGGCTAAATGTAGAAAAATATGAGTTAATGAAGATGAGTAAGAAAAACAATCCAGCAATGTTCGAAGACAGCATTGTTAGTTTGCAAATCGACATAGTCACGTTGGTTAAATATTTAGGTGTACTGTCCAATTTTCCAGCTTATTTTTGGTATTCAACCAAAGTGAGGTGACCTCTCTTTTTATTCCAAGTAACTTACTTCATATTTGTACGCTGTTTGTTGCTTTACTTTTTTTTTTTTTTTTTTTCAAACAGGAGTCTGATACGCCACAGAGATTTTGATTACAACAGTGTGATCTTTGGTTGTCGCTAGCATTATCGTTGCCAGTGTAGTATTCAGTGACAAGTAAATAAGGGAGTCGGGTGTTGGTCACGCTGCTGAGCGGTCTGGAAATAACTAGCAGAACATAGAGATGCAAATGCAGAGTCTATTTTGTGGAAATATGGTTTTGTAAAGAATTATTTGAGAAGTGTGAAGGTATTCAAGTAAAGTTGTCTCCGCATTGCTTCCTCGTGGGTAATTTATCATGAGTTCGAGAGGGGCAAGTATTTAGGAACATTTTTTCTTTATTGGTTAGGGTCAGTTAGCTTGATTGTCGAGACGTGCTTAAGCAGAGTTATCTGTATACGTAGCTTCGAATCAGATTCATAGATTTACCACTCCTTTACGACCTCATTAATTGGTTTCATGGCAGAGTCGTGTTTACAAAGAGTGATTTTTGTAAAGATGGTTGTAATTATTAAGAAGTTAGTTCATAATACAGTTCTGAATGCTAGTCTCTTTCCAATGATTTAGTAAGTCGAGTTTCTTCCGCCGTCTCCTCACGAAAGTCTAGTTTTGTAATTATGTATCACGCTCTTAGCGGAACATAGCTGCTCAGAACATAAAGCGTGATGTGCACAGCTTATTGGTTTTTACTTGCATTGCTCTTGGCAAGATTTTATTTAACAGTTATACTACACCGTTGTATTTTGAGATTCACCACTTTCGATCAATACCGGGTTTCCGTTGCCACAACCTAAGTCATGACAATTTGTTAGCTGCGTTTAATATCAGTAAGGACTCAGTAAAACAGTTCACATTCAAGTTTTGCATTTCAACATTATCACTAGGTTCAGTTCAGTAAAGTTTAGTTCGGATCTCATATGCTTTGTAAGACAATCTTATTCTTACAGTAGAGTTCTACATATGCGTGTATTAGTGTTCGGAATTTTACTTACTGTTAGTCATTCTGGACATTTGTTCTTTCAAAATTCTATTTGTAATTTTATGTAGAATTTTTATTCTATTAGTTGCATGTGTTATAACTGGAATACTAACACGATAGCATCACGCACTGTAGCATTGTTCGCTACACTGTACAATACAGAATTTCATAGGCTAGCTTAATTAGTATACAGTTTTACGTTTTCTAATTACTTTTAGTAAAAGTTAATTGCAATGCAGTTGTACAGTTTCATATGGATTTGGTGACCTTTTTTTATCAGATAGCGTTTACACAAGCATACCACTTGCATTGTTCAGGTTCACGTTACTACAAAGACACACTGAATGTTGAAGATAGGAACTAGTTAACATACACAACAGCAACAAACAAAAATATAATTAAAATAAAACGGTTACACTCTGGAAAGCGCTATGAAATGAAATGAATTAGTAAGTACGGTAGAAGGGAAAGTGAATGGTCGGCTTCTGTTTACTGGGAGAATCTTAGGAAACTGCGATCCATCGGAAAAAGAAACCATGTATAAGACACTAGAGTGACCCACACTTGAGTAAAGCTCTAGCATTTGGGACCTCCACCACGTTGTATTGAAGAAAGACATTGAAGCGTTTCAAAGGCGGGCTGCTAGATTTCTTTTCGAAAGGTTCAAACAACGCAGGTATTACGCAGATGGAAATCCCTGAAGGGAAGGCGACGTTCTTTTCGAGGAACACTATTCAGAAAATTTAGAGACCCAGCATCTGAAGCTAATTGTAGAACGATTCTACTGCCGCCAACGTACATTTCGAGTAAGGACCACGAAGATAAATGAAATTAAGGACGCATATAGGTAGTCGTTTTTTTCTCACTCTGCTAGTGAACAGGAAAGAAAACGACTGGTAGTGATACAAGATACCCTCCGCCACGCATCATACAGAGGCTTGCGGAGTTGTGGAGTTTCTATGTAGATGTAGAAATCCAATCTCAGTAAACGCTGTACACAAACAGTTAATTATCTCCTCCACACAACCACTATGCTCAAACCACTTCCACCAGTCCACCTCCTGCACTTTGCTGATGACATGTCTTTCCCCGACCTTTACCTTACTCTCTAGAAATCTCAAAGATCGCTCCATATCCACCTCAATTAGTGTACCTCCTAGTGCAACCAAAGACACCTTGAGTTAATCCTCTACAAAACTCATGTAAAAATTGTACGATCAACCATCCGCATCTTCCGTCTCAGTGACTTTCACCTTACCATTTGTGGCCGTCCTATACTGTTAAAGAATACACTAAATCATCTTGTACTAACCCTTGATCAGCAACTAACTCAAAAATCTCACCAGCTAACCATCCAACATAAAGCAAATAGACTAAAACTGCTAACTGGCCGTATTAGTGGACCTAAAACTGCAAACTGCCGAACTTGGGGATTGCACCCTTGCCCTATCCTCCACACCTACAAAACCTTGATGCAGCCTATCCTCTTCTATTCTGAAGATGCGTGGATATTTGCCCGATCAAAGTTTTAAAGCCCCTCCAAATCCTTGAACACCATGCACTCCACCTTACTTCTCACAATCGTTTATCTTCCCCCATGTGGATCCTCTACCATCTCATCAAATTCCCGTCCTTCTTCATCCACTTGGAGCACCTCTACATACCTTACACTAGCCGCAAACCAGATTCCAATAATCGTTTTGTTTCCCACCTGATCACCAACTCCGGCATGCTGCTACGTCCTTACAAACCATCCCTGCACCTACAAGCACTCTATAGCCTATTCCAACGCAATTTCAACTGCCTCCCACTCGCAGGCAATGACAGCCGTCCCAATATTTATCTGTTATACCAACTATAACTGTTTCCCACATTTCCACATACCTCACTCCACAACAGGGCTCTCTATACCTTTCACCTCTCCATCACTTTCCTCTTTATACCACTGTCATATCAACACAGAAACTCATCTTCACCTTCTGTATGCCCATTTTCCACCCTAACACTTATCTTCATCTCCATCGACTCCTACCTTGTCGACCTCCAAATTTTTTCTACCCTTACCCCTAAGATTCATAGAACATGTTTCATTGGAGCTTCAACGTCATCAATGGGCTTTTATTTTCTTTCAGTTAAAGAGGAATTATTCTCTTTACTACTTGTATACATCTTTGATTTTTTAAGACAATATTTATTATCTTGGAAAACAGACAAAGGTTTTAATGTAAAGGCTACGTTAGTACGACATGCTATGTTTCTCCTGGCTTTTTATGTTTTTAATGCACTTGTTTTCTTTCACAGTTGACATCCACAACATATAGAACTTTATTTAGAGGAGTTATTTACTTCGAAATATTACAGCTGGGAATGTCATTGTTTGGCCTGACATTAACTAATTGTATGTGGACGTGTGTGTGTGTGTGGGTGTGTGTGTGTGTGTGTGTGTGTGTGTGTGTGTGTGTGAAATATATTTCACTTACTTTACCTGATTTCCCCATTACCTTCACTGTAAAAACCTGCGCTACGTAAGTTTCACTGTCACTGTTTACATACTACGAAAACAAGATAGCTGAAAGTCTTGTCGGCTGGACTTTGGAATCTTTGTGATGTTTATCAGCCATTTTGTGTGTATGCGTGCGTGTGTGCTCCCTGCCGCCGTTGGATAAGCAGCTGCCAGCAGCAAGTCGTATACTCCTAGCTCCCTTATTTGTTACGTAGTTTAATTCTTAATTTCTTTGCGTGTTTTTGGGTACTTGGATTGTTTAATTCATAAATTTCGGGCGTATTATAGTATTTGAGAGTTGTAGCATCGCGCTTTAGTACCTGAATAGTGTCAATTCGCATAGTCGTTTGTCTTCTGTTTTTGTTTTGAACGGTCAGTGTCGGTTGGTCGCAGCCAGTGTGCTCTCTGCCGCCGTTGGATAAGCAGCTGCCAGCAGCAAGTCGTATACTCCTAGCTCACTTATTCTTTACATAATTTCGTATAGGAGGGGTAATTTCGAGTTTTAGTTACTGTAATCGTAAATTCAGGCAGATTGTAGCGCAGTCGTTAGGTATTTGTACTGGTTAGTTCATACATTCTTTGTGTGTTTCCCTTGCGTTATCTAGGTACGGACTTGTGTTTCAGTAACTGTTGTTCAACATCGATTAGAATGGACAGGGACTGTGATTGCTGTGTTCGGATGAGGGCTGAGTTGGCATCCCTTCGCTGACAGCTGCAGGCGGCGCTGGCTTCGGTTGTGCAGCTTGAGGCTCTTGCCAATGGGCACCACTGTGGGGTGCCGGACTTGGGTATCACGGGGATGTCAACCTCGTCCCGTCTGTCCCCAGATTGGTCTGCCGCTGTGGTTGCCCCAGTTGCTGCCCGCAGTGGGGCTGAGCCCTCGCCTGTGGTTGATATGGAGATCGTTCCAAGGCGTGGCAGGCAGCGAAAGACGTCCCCAGAGGCTGATCAGAAAGCCTCCCCGGTGCGTCTGACAAGCAGGTTTCAGGTACTGTCTCTGGCTGAGCCAGATGCAGCTGCCCGCCCTGTTTCAGAGGATGATTCTCAGCCTTCAAGGTCCGGGCAATCGCAGAGGGTGGGCTTATTAGTAGTTGGGAGCTCCAATGTTAGGCACGTAATGGGGCCCCTAAGGGATATCATTCCTGATGTGGAAAGGGTCCTTCCAGATGCCATGAAGAGCACAGGGTGCAGCCAGCTGCAGGTGGTGGCACATGTCGGCACTAATGACGTGTGTCGCTTTGGATCTGAGGAAATTCTCTCTGGATTCCAGCGGCTATCTGATTTGGTGAAGGCTGCCGGTCTTGCTTACGAGATGAAGGCAGAGCTCACCATCTGCAGCATCGTTGACAGAACCGACTGCGGACCTTCGGTGCAGAGCCAGGTGGAGGGTCTGAATCAGAGGCGACCGTGTTGGCTGCAGATTCGTAGACTTGCGCCTTAGGGTGGTTGGGTTTCGGGTTCCGCTGAATAGGTCAGGAGTTCACTACACTCGGCTGGCGGCTACACGGGTAGAGGAGGCTGTGTGGCGTGGACTGGGCGGTTTTTTAAGTTAGAAGGCCTCGGAAAAGTACGGGGTGGGTTGCAACCTCAAAGGGTGCATGGCAAATACAGGAAGTGCTTGGATCAAGGAAATTATAGTCGTACATTGTTGTAGTTGTGCTGGGAAAGTCCCTGAGCTTCAAGCGCTAATAGGAAGCACAGAAGCTGAAATCATTATAGGTACAGAAAGCTGGCTAAAGCCTGAAATAGGTTCTGCAGAAATTTTTATGAAGTCTCAGACCGTGTTCAGGAAAGATAGATTAGGCAGAATTGGTGGTGGAGTGTTTGTGTCTGTCAGTAGTGGTTTAGCTTGTAGTGAAGTCGAAGTAGATACTCCGTGCGAATCGGTATGGGTGGAGGTTATACTTAACAGCCGAACTAAGTTCATAATTGGCTCCTTCTACCGACCCCCAGCCTCCGATGATATAGTTGCTGAACATTTCAGAGAAAATTTGAGTCTCGTAACAAATTAATACCGCACTTATACGGTTATAGTTGGTGGGGACTTCAACCTTCCCTCGATATTTTGGCAAAAATACTTGTTCAAAACCGGTGGTAGGCAGAAAACATCTTCCGAGATTGTCCTAAATGCTTTCTCCGAAAATTATTTCGAGCAGTTAGCCCACGCGAATTGTAAATGGTTGCGAAAACACACTTGACCTCTTAGCCACAAACAATCCAGAGCTAATAGAGAGCATCATGACTGACACAGGGATTAGTGATCACAAGGTCGTTGTAGCTGGGCTCAATACCGTTTCTTCCAAATCCACTAGAAACAAACGCAAAATAATTTTATTTAAAAAAGCGGATAAAATGTCACTAGAAGCCTTCCTAAGAGACGATCTCCATTCCTTCCGAACTGACTATGTAAATGTAGACGAGATGTGGCTCAAATTCAAAGATATAGTAGCAACAGCAATTGAGAGATTCTTGCCGCATAAACTGGTAAGAGATGGAGATGATCCCCCATGGTACACAAAACACGTCCGAACGCTGTTGCAGAGGCAACGGAAAAAGCATGCGAAGTTCAGAAGAACGCGAAATCCCGAAGATTGGCTAAAATTTACAGACGTGCGAAATTTGGCACGAACTTCAATGCGAGATGCCTTTAATAGGTTCCACAACGAAACATTGTCTCGAAATTTGGTAGAAAATCCGAAGAAATTCTGGTCGTATGTAAAGCACACAAGCGGTATGACGCAGTCAATACCTTCGCTGCGCAGTGCCGATGGTACTGTTACCAACTACTGTGCCGCTAAAGCGGAGTTACTGAACGCAGTTTTCCGAAATTCCTTCACCAGGGAAGACGAATGGAATATTCCAGAATTTGAAACACGAACAGCTGCTACCATGAGTTTCTTAGAAGTAGATACCTTAGGGGTTGCGAAGCAACTCAAATCGCTTGATACGGGCAAGTCTTCAGGTCCAGATTGTATACCGATTAGGTTCCTTTCAGATTACGCTGATACAATAGCTCCTTTCTTAGCAATCATATACAACCGCTCGCTCACCGATAGATCTGTACCTGCAAATTGGAAAATTGCGCAGGTCGCACCAGTGTTTATGAAGGGTAGTAGGAGTAATCCATCGAACTACAGACCTATATCATTGACGTCGGCTTGCAGTAGGGTTTTGGAGCATATACTGTATTCAAACATTATGAATCACCTCGAAGGGAACGAGCTATTGATACGTAATCAGCATGGTTTCAGAAAACATCGTTCTTGTGCAACGCAGCTAGCTCTTTATTCGCACGAAGTAATGGCCGCTATCGACAGGGGATCTCAAGTTGATTCCGTATTTTTAGATTTCCGGAAAGCTTTTGACACCGTTCCTCACAAGCGACTTCTAATCAAGCTGCTGGCCTATGGGGTATCGTCTCAGTTGTGCGACTGGATTCGTGATTTCCTGTCAGGAAGGTCGCAGTTCGTAATAAGAGACGGAAAATCATCGAGTAAAACTGAAGTGATATCAGGTGTTCCCCAGGGAAGCGTTCTGGGACCTTTGCTGTTTCTGACCTATATAAATGACCTGGGTGACAATCTGAACAGTTCTCTTACGTTGTTCGCAGATGATGCTGTAATTTACCGTCTAGTAAGGTCATCCGAAGACCAGTATCAGTTGGAAAGCGATTCAGAAAAAATTGCTGTATGGTGTGGCAGGTGGCAGTTGACGCTAAATAACGAGAAGTGTGAGGTGATCCACATGAGTTCCAAAAGAACTCCGTTGGAATTTGATTACTCGATAAATAGTACAATTCTCAAGGCTGTCAATTCAACTAAGTACCTGGGTGTCAAAATTACGAACAACTTCAGTTCGAAAGACCACACAGATAATATTGTGGGGAAGGCGAGCCAAAGGTTGCGTTTCATTGGCGGGACACTTAGAAGATGCAACAAGTCCACTAAAGAGACAGCTTACACTACACTCGTTCGTCCTCCGTTAGAATATTGCTGCGCGGTGTGGGATCCTTACCAGGTGGGATTGATGGAGGACATCGAAAAAGTGCAAAAAAAAAGCGGCTCGTTTTGTTTATCACGTGATAGGGGAGAGAGTGTGGCAGATATGATACGCGAGTTGGGATGGAAGTCATTAAAGCAAAGACGTTTTTCGTCGCGGCGAGATCTATTTACGAAATTTCAGTCACCAACTTTCTCTTCCGAATGCGAAAATATTTTGTTGAGTCCAACCTACATAGGTAGGAATGATCATCAAAATCAAATAAGAGAAATCAGAGCTCGAACAGAAAAGTTTAGATGTTCGTTTTTCCCGCGCGCTGTTCGGGAGTGGAATGGTAGGGAGATAGTATGATTGTGGTTCGATGAACCCTCTGCCAAGCACTTAAATGTGAATTGCAGAGTAATCATGTAGATGTAGATGTATGTAAGTAGCCAAAGGGGTTTTTTAATTAATTTATTCATTTTATTTTGTATTTTTGTTAGTATTAAAATACGCATGCGAAACTTCGTCTGTTCTTCAAATTTGTAAATACTGTCTTAAAAACAAAATTTATAAGTGCACAAGTAGTAAAGAGTTCTTTTCCTGTTTAATAGAAAGAAAGTAAAAGCCCACTGGTGATGCAAAACTTCAGCAAAACATAGTTGAAAAATAGAAGAAAGGATTCAACTGTGTTTTATTCAAGGTGGAACTCTTCTTAATGCGTTTTTTTTAATTTTTTATTTTATTTTGTTTTATTTTATTTACTTATTTATTTTTGTAGACGCCAGCAAAATTCATAGCATTTATCGTTTTTGAAGACACCTTTAAATTTTCTCTTTTAATAATAACTGTTTTTCATCATTTATTTTATTTTTAAGTTCCTAGCTCAAGAGCGCAAAGTTGCACCGCTGACAGCCCGGCGCCCACACATGTTGGCTGAGATGAATGAAAAACAATGAAGCAAAAAATATCTCGGTAGTGCTACATTTCCCATCTCAACCAGCTCCCCCCAACCCCCACCCCCTCTTCCGCCCTTCCCCCTTTCTGAAATACTGCCTTGATGTTCGTTTCCCTGGTGTAGCCATTCTACGAAGGATGGTCGGGGTAGAGGTATACACAAACATTTATTACTATTTCAGCACCTATCAAGATTTATAACTTTTTTCCAGCGCTGTGCACAGGAGCTCAAGCATTTTTGTGAATGTTGGTACAAATCTGTGCGGATACGGTTTGCAGCTAGACAGATGTCGAAACTGTACTCCACTTTTCGCCACATGTTCATAAGCATTACAGGTGTTGTGGCCCGTTACTGCGGCGTAGATTCGTTGACTTAGTAACACCAGTCCTCGAATTTTAGTTCTGTAAACAATGTCCCGGATAAACTCATATGCATTGAAATCAAGTGGAGTCAGATCGGCAGACCGAGGGGGGTCAGGCAACGGGATCCTGCCCCTCCGCCCGTCACCCTTCCGTTCGAACACCTAGGAAACATCTCACTGTGGAATGTTGTAGCATCCCCATGACTGTGGAGTGAGACAACGTCCTGCTGGAAAATTACGTCTGGAGGCACTCTTTGGAACGGTATAGTTCGCCAGCGAGACATGATAGATGCACCGTGAGACTCAGCGCTTTTTACGAAATGGTGACGATCGCGTATTAGAGAGTATCTCTATCGACTGCATATCTAGTCAACAATAAGGAATGCCGGATTCTTTCGTTACAAGGATTTATTTCTGTATAACTCTAGGCCGGACACCCTGTATATTCCCTCCACGTTTCAGCCTTCCCAGCAGTTCGATTGCCACGAGCTGTGTTGGTGCCGCGGCCCTCACGCGCGGCAGGAGGGCAGGCGCGGCTGGCGGCGCCAGAGCTCGCGGCGGCGGATAACTTGGGTGGCTTTACGAGTGGCCGCCCGCTAACGAGGCAGCGCGCCTCAGCCACGCAGCCAGCCGCCTCCCTCCGCCCGCGGCTGCGCTATGCTCGCCGGGGATCGCATCGGCCGCAGCTCTGCGGATTTCTGTTTCAAAACTACTGGTCTCCTCTCCACTCAGCCGGAAACGACGCTGACCACCGGCTCGGATGTGGAAATAGGATCGCGTCTCTCAGTAACGCGATTGTTCTGCGGCGACGTAGCTAGCGTTGCGAGTGAAGGACGGGCTTCAATCTGACTAATTGGCGACCTCCGACAACTTCACTCTATGACTGTTATCGGACAGAAATTCACTTTAATTCTCAGCTTTCAGATAAATGTGTATAACTGCAGCAGTCTGACGTCATGTTTCTCGGTATCAGAGCTGGGCCGCCGACTTGTGACTGCAGTGGCACTCTCAGAACACATTAGTTAAATTGCTTGGGTAGCGACACGTTACAGATCGGCCGCACGATTTACCAATGTATCAAAGCAAACCTATACTACTAAAACGATCAGCCGGTCCCAGCTGAAAGTTGTCTATCCACTGTATAGGCTTCCAAAGCCAGCCAAAGCTTGATTCTCAGTATCTCGTATGACTTAAAAATTTAAAATTCTGTCATAATCTACTTATTAAGAGGCATAATTTTATGTTAAGGTTTTGGCACAACAAGTCAAGTATTAAAATTAGAAACTGTGGACCTCTCTTGCCGCAGTGTTACCGCAGCGTGAAAATTACCCAGACTATACTCATCCAAAAATTGAGCCGGCCGAAGGTGGCCGAGCGGTTCTAGGCGTTACAGTCTGAAACCGTGGGACCACTACAGTCGCAGGTTCGAATCCTGCCTCGGGCATGGGTGTGTGTGATGTCCTTAGGTTAGTTAGGTTTAAGTAGTTCTAAGTTCTAGGGGACTGATGACCTCAGAACTTAAGTCCCATAGCGCTCAGAGCCATTTGAACCAAAAATTGAGAATGAAAGCACTTAGCGATTTCCAACAAACTTAAACCGCAATTTCAAACATTTTTGAAACTATTTTTCTGTAACACCATCCACGTAATCATGAATCTAAAACAAGTTTATCGCTTACAACATTTGAGTTGGTTTTGCTCCTAAAACATCAGTATTATAGTATTGGAACAAAGCCAACACCATTCGAAAGTACAGTTATCGAAGATGGCATCGATGACGTCATCCAACATGGCGGCGATGACTACAATCAAGATGGCGGATTTTGACAGGATGTTTGAAATTTGGTGGGAAGTTTGAATTTTGGTGGGAAAGTGCCAAGCCCCTCCACCAGAAAAATGGCGTGAAGTTCAAATTCCAGCAGGATAATGCACCACACCACTCTTATCTCTACTAAGCAAACAAAATGCCACAAAAAATTATTTATCTTTATTCTTTAACCAATTTCAAGCAAATTTTTTCTCCACTGGGTATCGACTGCAACTGGCTTAGTTCATATCGGTGCCGCCAAAGGGCACTCTCCTGACGTCAGGTGATGACACAAGTAGCGTTATTCATGATGGCCACACCCAGTGTGTTCATCACGAGCTCCAGAGCCCAACTGACTAAGTTCATATTGTCGCCACCAGAGGGCACAACCATGACATCAGATCATGGCGTAAGTGCAGTTATTCAAGATGACAGTACCCAGTGTATCCACCATGAGCTCCAGAGCCCAAATTGCTTAGTTCATATCGTCGCCACCAGAGGACACTACCTTGATGTCGGGTGATGACACAAGATCGTCTGCTCTCTCTCTCCCGGGTATTATAACTGCCCACACACTGCGTCATCAACCTGCAAGCGAGAGGCCGCTGACCCCAAAGCCTCCAGCCTAGACCTTTATACTTGCACCAGACATAGTCTTCTGTAAATATGCTAACTAATTTAACTGAACACAAGTGATACCAACATCGCTCATCTAACCTATTAATTACCTGAGTAGGTACTTAATTCCATTTCAGTTTTAATCATATTCAATAAGTGAATTTACAATTTCAATAGTCAATGATCAAATGAGAAGTTCCACATTTTCCCACTATGAGCGCAGTGCCCTAGCATCCCACAACCCCTAGAATTCTGCACTCCAATTGGCTACTGCTTTAGTCAAGTGATTCGACTTCATAGAACCTATCACTTGGAATCAATTTTCGCCAATGCCACACCCACCTGGACTTGGAATCAAATAGTTAAAGTCTCCACCACAATCCTCAATCCAGCACCAGGTCCCCTTAGCGACTCATGTTGGCAGGCTAACATGTACTAACGTGCACTAACCTGTACTAAAGTGCACAGCACATCTCGTCATCCAAGATGGTGGGGCGAAATGGCGGGAAAACAGATCTGAACACAAGTCTTTATTTTGCAGACAGTGTCTCCACGATGAGATTTAGTGTCTAACTGGCCTAGTACACATTACTGCCACCAGATCGTACTGTCATCCCTCCTATGACCTAATCCCAGATCATGATCTGTAGGGGCGAGAATGGTGCCAAAATTACTCAGGTTGCGCTGGGCTGCTGGGGAGAGTAAAGAAGAAGTGAACTCTATTTAGTTTGAAAGATTTTATTTAGGGATGGAATATATTTATCACACTAACGCAAAACACTCGCCATGTTGTGCTTGGGGTCACAATACACAGTCTGCATACATGCAAGCAACTCCTAATTTATGCAAATAATTTAAGTACAGACATTCAGACTCACATAGTGATGTGTAGACACGCTCAGTACACATAAACTGTCCAAATATCGCATAGCACAGCCTACAGACCTGCTCACAAAATAGTACAATCAACCCATGCAAGCACCCTCCGTCACACCCTGTCCACCGGACCAAGAAGTGACGCGGCCACCAACTGTCAAACCACACACAGCTGCCCACAGGCATGATGCGGATACATCCATTTTCACACTTGACACTAGAGAAATTCCTATCCAAATATGTGTTCACCTAGATGCCGATGATGACACAATCAGACTGGAGCGAATACGCTCCCAGTTTTTCCGCGTGCGCCAACGGTTGACACGCCCGACGTAGGTGAAAGTTGTGTCTATACGGTTTCTCTTATACCGAAGTCACAGAACTCCAAGGTGCAGACCCCATACTCTAGACATCTCAGGCCAGTATTGTCTTTACCGCGGATGGCAGAATAGCACAACCTGCTTCCATCTGACGGTACATACGTGACGTGTTCAGCCATGCATACTCGCCCCAGCATGGCCGACACCCCGTCTTCCGCCGAAACGTCTGCGTGGGGGCTCGCCATCTAACAAGGTTCCCAATGTTATTCTTACGTCACATCGCGTTGTAAAAAAACAAGAGCCAAGTTTACCTCTCGGGAATTGTCTACTGTCCCAGAAATAGTTAATGCTCGCTTTCTTCATGCCTAAGCTTGTATGCATGGAAATTCTTACCCTAACAGAACCTGTTTACGAAAATAACGCCGAATGCAGTCTTCCCAGCCCACCTAACGTCTTACCCTTCCAGATTTCAACATACGCAAATGTTCCCTCCGCTATGTAGCGACTCCTATATCCCAGCACAAACGACGTAAATGAATCGAGCGTTCTCATTCGCTCTTATCCAATTTACACTGCGAATTACTTATACCACCGGTATTGAAGAACCATCCACCTATTCTTTCTCGGTTATTTTACACAGATTGCTAAATTGCATTGACAGTTAAACGCGCAAAATTTTCTCCACATTATCAAATACATACCAGACTCACAAGCATATAGCAAGCTGGGAAGATATTTACAACTGAAACTAAAATTAAATATTACGATTGCTGCTACAGTCTGACACCAATCAATGTACATGTAATCTCTCCTCTTGACGACTGTGCTTCAGTATCTATAGTGCATATAATTTTCCACTTAAAAACTCTGTCTCATGCCCTCGTCATTATCAATCTGCTCAATCTATACGTCCCACACAATAGGACACACCGTCATCCTCTCTAGTCGTCCCATAACATAAATCATACTATCTTTACAATCCATGATATACACATTTTACACAATGTAAGCCACACTAACTTTACGATACTATATATACACATTTTAGACAAACAGTGCATTTATCTTTTTTACCTGTACAGCACCCAAAAAAATTATTGTATGTCTACACTCACACTGGGTATATGTTACTATGCTCCCCAGTCCTAGGGAAGCGCCGTCTGCCATTTCTTTCTTTCTACAGATGCGACATTCAGCAGTAATAAACTACTTTACACTGATCACCATTTCGCATAGACAACTAAACCTCGCAAAATTGTCTACAGATCATCATATACATACCGGACTCAAAAGAATATTGGAGCGTGAAACTGATCACCATATCAGCAATATATCACCGACTACCTTCTCGATCCAGTAAACACACATTTCACATTACACATTATACAAAATCACCTCTTTCGCATCAGCATGCCGAAATCACTCTCAGAACTGTTCGACAAATTAGCGATCGTTTCCCCTCGACACAAACGCGTTACTGTCTCTGCTTCCTTGTCTGCTCGCTTTTCTATGCACGTCTCCAGACTTGAGGTTTACGAGAACACACCTATTTTCGCCATAATATTATACGATTTTCGCTGTACTTGTCCTTATCAAGCTTTAGGTGGCGACCTACTGATCGCTAACGCAACATAATTCCCGAAATATAGACTGGAAATAATTTTTCTACAAACGCGAAACTTTAGCTACGTGGAGCGTCCTCTAGACCACTGACTAACTAGAAACAAACACAGGAAAAATCATATTTTCACCCGCGAATACCGCTCTCGCTTATCTAACATGCTCCAAATCATGAATATAATTTACAAGACAAGTAAGGTCTTTCCCCTGTCTAGAGAATAGGCCAAAGTATCTTCCACATGCGAGATGCACATACCACAATCGATCTACTCTCAACTAAATAAAGACGCGAAATGTGCAGAAGCAGTCAACCGAACAATTTACATGAGAGGGAATAACGGTCCAGTGCAAACGCACCTCCATTTACTTGATCACGAAAGCCGTCCGTCTTACGATCGCGATCTCAATTTAACATCATTCGACTATGAGCGAAGTATCGTATATACACCCTACTGAAGGCGGTTTCTCTGGAAATGGAAATATCTGTACCTGCCTTACGACTGGACATACTCTTCCTTTTGCTATCACAGTACTGCCCTACAACAGAGCACAGTCATCTTCTTTCCACAAACACATACTTTATAAACCTGATGCTCAAATACGTGCATATCACGCACCCACTGCTTCTACTAAGTATAAAAGTTCGTCAGTAAATCATTGCCTACGATACGAAACTATACTGAGCCAAAATCAAAGATGGGTGTGCATGTCCCTTAGGTTCTTCTTGCAAGTCCTACGACAGTGTCATAGAAAGATAGACATAATCGACCAGATGTGGGAGAAAAAACCTCATCCCAACAACTACCTTATCTTACTGTCACAAGCGATCTTGGTTCTACAGTTGCACCCAAGTATCCAAGTTAAAAGCTATAGCGTCTTTACCAATCCGGATACCTCATTACGTATGAATGAGGTTGTTTTTTCCAGACAGATACCATGACAGTGATCGTAGGAATATGTAAGCCCAAGATTCAACTTCGGGATAAAAACAATGAAGTTGGAAAGTGATTCGGCTAAGGAACGTGGCACGTAAGCGGTGTTTGCGACTCCCTGGCACCGACTCAAACTATATAAATCTTTATTATTTGCAGCGCATTCTGTCTCGAGACCATATCAGAGGTTACATGATACATCCGCTGAGTTATAGGCCATGACTCACTGAGAAGGAACACAAACCTTAGTAGTAGTAGATGATGTGCTGACTGAGATCGTAAGAAAATGTACACTATTTTCCCCGATCTCTAGTGTTATGCTATATGTAGAAATTACATCCATAATTTGGAATCAGTTCTTTCCATTCAAACACATACCCGCATTTGATCCTATTGACAATTCCTTCAGTTATTACAACCACTACTAAATGATATTTCTGGCACTCTCATATCTCGAAACGTGTCTGCTACAGTAAAATTCCAATATCGTTTTAGTCACCCCCTATGCATCTTGCATTGCAACTGCTCCCATTTCTACGGCTTTCCGCATGTAATCGTTCCAAATTAAGTCGAAACTAAGAAAAAGCCGGAAAAAGACATATCCACCACCTTCTGCAACCCATGTAGAAACAAAACGACCTCAGTTAGTGCAACAGGACCGTGTTTTGACCATTCGGTGGAAATGCGCACAATGTCGTACGTCCCCAAACTACATACAGGTACTAAAGATTCGCGCCCATTCAAATCAGTCAGCCCAACATACTATCATTGTTATTCTCTATCCCCCCCCCCCCTCAAACACAGAAAAATTACGAACTATAAAACTTGCCATTTATATCCATCATAAACAGATCATTCTATTCCACATATGTCAACATTTAACGCACTGTCACTCTCTCTCAGTCTCTTTCAACATGCCCATTAAGTGAATAGCGTGAGTACAGTCGAGTTTCAGTTCCATCCTCACTAATGTCTCGTTTATCATCATGAGGTGACAGAGTTTCGATTGCAGCACAGTATAACCCTTGTACCCTCACAACTGAATACTAGTTTGCTGCTCCATATGCTGTTACTGTGCTGGAGCACCATGAACACCACTGTACAGGGACTGCAAGTACTCTCCAGTTGTGAAAGTTCTTGATGCTGCACAACACTCACCCTTCCCTCGCCTCTGGGTGGCACCTCACAAAGTGCGATATGCATACCAACTCCACTATTAGTAACCCATTCACCTCATCTTTCGTAAGGCTGATAAACTTCTTGTTCTGTGGAACTATGCCATAAGGTAAACTGCAGGAGGGGGGGTGGGGAAGGAAAGGAAAAGGATGCGATTATTAATATCAGCTGCATCATGACTTCAAGCAGCATCAGCAGTGATGAGTAAAAATGTGTACCAGACCGGGATTCGAACCTGAGATCTCTTGCTTGCTAGGCAGTTGCATTAGCCATTGCATGACCCAAAGACAGTGTTTATCAAAACAGCACAGACTATCTTCACACACCTCTCCGTCAGACCCACACTCCCACCTAGTGCCACCTATCTGCAGTCCCTATCCATATCCTCCATGCTCGCTATTTAGAGGTTCCTGCAGGAGGTCATATGTAATAATGCATCTCCACTGAATATGTTGGATCCATTATCCATTGAGATGAATAAATTCGATGACTGTGTGCTGTCTGTTCTTTCAGACACCACATGGAATTCCTAGCTTGCCAATCTGTAGTGATTCTTACATAGCCTGTCCATACAAGTTATTGACACCTAGGTACATCATGTGGCTTAAATTGTTGGATTGTTGAACCTCTCACCCATCCATGGGTTATTTGCCTTTCCATGCCTTTGGACCCATTGGTAAAGGTTCAAAAATAGTTCAGATGGCTCTGAGCACTATGGGACTTAACATCTCAGGTGATCAGTCCCCTAGAACGTAACTAACCTAAGGACATCATACACATCCATGCTCAAGCCAGGATCCGAACCTTCGACTGTAGCGGACGCGCGGTTTCAGACTGAAGCGCCTAGAACCGCTCGGCAAAACCGGCTGGCCATTGGCAAAGTCCACCACACAAATCCATGGCTCAAAGAAAAGAATCATTTCAACATTGGTCAATAGTTTTATGTTGACTTTTGTTTTCTTGAACATAGCATCCCAAGACAACGCAGGTGAGGTGTAATAAAAGGCAGGATCCAGTGTATATAAGGTCTTATGTACACTCCAAAATTTCTCAAAAACATCAGCAAACAAACACACATCCATGTCCACATAAAGTTTTGTGTACTCCCCTAAAATTAGTATGCTGAACTTCTGCCAAACATTCACAGCATGCTGACACTCTGTATCTGAATGGCATTACCTATAAGGTTACCAGTGAATGCAGCTATGTCAGGTAGTCCAGTTTCATCGAGTTTTTCCATAGAATCCCAATACTCATACGAGAAAACCTCTTTCCTCATCACAAGCTGACAGGATATGCACCTCGACTGATGTACACATCTTCTTGAGACAGAGCTTCACCAAATTTCTGGAGTGGTGATTGCATGAAATACTGCGAATCTAAGAAGCAAAGTGTAATTCTTAACGTCATTCGTTTGGAGAATGAAATAAATTTTCCTATACACTCAGATAGGACACTGACCTGATCACTTCTCATACAGGAATCAGCCAACTGCTCCACAAGAAAGTGAGCATTATACCCACTCAGATAGTGAAAAAAGATGGCTATGTGTTGTGATAGTTTATAATTAAAGATGCATACACTGTTTGCTGCATCACGGAACTACCCTGTCAGATGAGTGATCCCTGCGAGGAGATGCCGCTTTTCTATTTAATGGCAGCTCACAAATATGACAGTCAACTGCACTATTGTAAAAATCATCATTCTCCTCCGACTTGATCATTGGAACGTAGCTGCTGTAAACTTTATCAGCCTCTCATGAAAGTTTTTCGAAGTCAGTGAGCAGCCAAATCTCAGGATTATCCCAGAAAAATGACTTGTGGTGGTTATGTCTTGAATCATACGAAAACAAAACCAGACACACTACTTCACATGCTACATTTTTTATGTGAGGGTGCTATGTGAGACTCTAGGATCGCCTTCACAACATGTCACGGGAGTGAAGAGGCTCTCATAGTCAGCATACACCTTAAAGGGACATCTCTCCTAATAGTGGACATTCGTAAACTTCAAAAATTTATTTTCAATGCTGGGGATTTCAACATCTACCAGTTTCTTGGTAGAACAATCCACAAGATGCTTTGCTGATAACTCGCTTATGGAAAAAGCATTTGGCATGTTAAGCAAATACACTCATTATGACCATGTTTACTTGACTGGGATGAAAGGAGTCTGGATATGTCTTTGATCCATATGTAGTGAATATTATTACTATTAGCCCCTCAGAGAATGGCAGCATGTTTACATACAGTGCAGGTGACCAGCAAAATCAGAGAACTGAGGCGTCTGACGATATTGCTCGTTCAGGTCATAAACATGATTTCATATCCCAGTATTCTCAGGCTCAAATTTAGGAATACCATAGATCTTAATAGGAGAGCTCGATACTATCAATGCTATAAAACCTAGGAATGTCAATATGTTTACTGTATAAAGAGGTACAGTGCCGATCTTTCTTGTAATTTCTCTTACAAGACAGGGTTCACCACTCAAAACAAAACTCGTCGTTCTTATTTTGGACATTAATATATGCCTGCTTTCTATCTATATTCTCAGGAAGTGCGTTGTAGCTGGACCCCCCATTAAAGGGATCAACTACATGTATATGCGTATCGAGATGTAGTACTTGGCTGAGTGCTTTACCTAACCCTGTAACTTCCATCTTCGAAAACCTGGCCTGTATGACTTAGTGATTGAAGTGCTCCCTCCCTCCCCCCCCCCCCCCACCATATATATACAATGCTTACCTCCTTATACCAGAATCCTGTTTGGAGGGTGTGTGAGCTCGCAATATAGCACTGTACTACAATTTATGGTGGGATACCGCTGATCATTAATAATTTTGAGGAGCTCTTTTCCAGAAAATGAAAGTATACTTTTAGAAGCTTGATGGATCTCTATGCCCTCCTTCTTGAGTCTTTATGTGAGTGAGCAAGATGTGCTCCTCAAATGCATCTCCAATCACTTTGTAGTTTAATTGTGGCATGGTGTTACTGTCCTGGTGTCCATCACTAATTGGACTGAAGAGAGAACTGCTGCTAACCATGGCATCACTATTACTATCGCTGTTAGCAGTGGAATGCGACCATCCTGTCAGCAAAGATGGCCATGGAGGGAAGTGAGGAGGTATGTGGCATGGTGCACCATCCTTGTGATGTCGACAGCAGTGAGACAGAGATCCCTGACAGAATTTATCAGGCCAGGAGGAGCATAAAGAGTGTGGAAATGGCTATTGTGTGGAAGACGATGCGTGTCGATAACTCCTAGCCTTCACCAAGTTGGTGGTGGCGTCCTGGTGGCCAGAGGGTTGGGATCCCAGGCTGCCCAGGTGGAGGTGGGGGCGTTGGAGACGGCAGTCAAGGCAGCTGAGCAGCTGAGAAGACTGAGGCAGCTGGCCATGCAGCAACAGCGTATCTGATAGAGTCACACTGTGGTGTATGCTTCACTAGGCCTGACACCCATACCACTGCGTACTGCAGGGATGGAGCTGGTGGAGTGGATCACAATATCCAGGCATGTCATTTCACCAGCTGTGTAAGACAGAAAGAATGACGAAAAATAAGCACAATGTTCTAGACACTCGCCTGCTACAAAGAAAGAACACTGACTGTTTATACCACAACAAAAAATAAAGAACAAACAATGAGTCTAAAAATTACTGATACTTCTCTGTTTCCACAATAAAACCACATGCTGAAGTCATCTGGGATTGCCTCCACCCACTCCAGCGTCTCTGACTCTAAATTCTAGGACTGGTGGAGCCACAGCTCCACTCCATATCCTCTGCCCACTCAGGTATCTCTGTGGCAGAGTCGGCATGGAGCCACCAGTCCAGCTTCCCACAATCGTCTACAACTACACATTAATTTGAAGAAAAGAAAACACACACACACACACACACACACATGAATTACAGAACTACAAAAAATTTTAATGGAAGGAGTAAGTGATGGATAATTTACCACCACTATGGACTGCTACACAGCCTCTGACAATTGTGTAGCATGTCCCTCAGACTCGTTGGTGACCAGCCCCTCAAAAGCATCTAAAATAACATATTGATTTAAAAACCTTTTCAGCTGAGGCTTACAACACTACAAAAAAAATTTTTAATAAAACAATTTACTTACACATTCAATACTACAAAATTTGAACGTAAAGATAAAAACACATCCTACTAAATTTTTTATGTACTTACATGACTTAAGATCAAATAAGGCAGAAGGGATAGATAACATTCCACTATAAATTCTAAAATTATTGGGGCAAATGCAACAAAACGACTATTCGCGTTGAATACCTGACTTTCAGAAAAATATCATCCACACATTACCGAAGGTTGCAAGAGCTGACAAGTGTGAGAACTATTGCACAATCAGTTTAACAGCTGATACATCCAAGCTGCTGACAAGAATAATGTACAGAAGGATGGAAAAGAAAATTGAGGATGCGTTAGACGACTATCGGTTTGGGTTTCGGAAAGGTAAAAGCACCAGATAGTCAATTCTGACGTTGTGGTTGATACTGGAAGCAAGACTAAAGAAAAATAAAGACACGTTCACAGGATTTGTTGACCTGGAGAAAGCGTTGGAGAATGTCAGATGGTACAAGACGTGCAAGATGTTCGAAATTCTGATAAAAATAGAGGTAAACTGTAGGGAGACAGGTGATGTACAGTATGTACAAGGGGCAAGAGGTAATAATATGAGTGGACGACCAAGAAAGAAGTACCTAGATTAAAATGGTTGTAAGACAGAAATGTCGTGTTTCGCCACTTCTGTTCAATCCGTACATCGAACAAGCAGTGATAGAAATAAAAGAAAGGTTTAGGAGTGGGATTAAAATTCAAGGTGTATGGGTATCAATGATATGAGTGCCTGATTACGTTGCTATCCTGAGTGAAAGTGAGGAAGAATTACAGGCTGTGCTGGATGGAATGAAGTCTAATGAATACAAAATATGGACTGAGGGTAAATCGAAGAAAGACGAAAGTAATAAGAAGTAGAAGAAATGAGAAGAGTGAGAAACTTAACATCAGGATAGATGGTCACAAATTATATGAAGTTAGGGACTTCTGCTACCTAGGCAGCAAAATAACCAATTACAGAGCAGGGGGACATCAAAAGTAGACTAGCACTGGCAAAAAGGGCATTCCTGCCCAAGAGAAGTCTACTAGCATCAAACACAGGCCTTACTTTGAGGAAGAAATTTGTGAAAATGTGCGTTTGGAGCACAGCATAGTATGGGAGTGAAACACAGACTGTTGGAAAACCGAAACAGAAGAGATTCGAAGCATTTGGGATGTGATGCTATAGACGAATGTTGAAAATGAGGTGAACTGATAAGGTAATAAATGCGGAGGTTCTGCTCAGAACTGGACAGGAAAGGACTATGTGGTAAACACTGACAAGGAAAAGGGACGGAATGATAATGCATCTGTTAAGACATCGTGGAATGACTTCCATGTTACTAGCATCGTCCGATTGGATTCGACTTCATTTCATTATCCATGTTTTGCTTTTGTTTATGTTCATCCTATATCCTCCTTTCGAAATACTGTTCATCCCATTGAAATGCTCTTTGTTGTCTCTGATAGGATTACAATGTCACTGGCAAGCCGCGTAGATTTTATTTCTTCTTTCTGAACTTTAATTCGTACTACAAATTTTTCTTTTCTTCCTCTTGCTGCTTGCTCAGTGTCATATTGATAACATCGGCGATAGTCTACAATCCTATCTTACTTCCTTGACAACCACTGCTCCCTCTTCATGTTACTCCGCTCTTATAACAGCTGTCTGATTTCTGTAGAAGTGGTAAATAGCCCTTTATACTTTGTATTTTACCCCTGCTACCTTCAGAATTTCAAAGGAAGTATTCTAATCAACATTGCCAAAAGCTTTTTCTAAGTCTACAAGTGCTATTAAGGAAGGTTTACCTTTCCTTAACCTATGTGCTAAGTTAACTCGTGGGTCAGTAGTGCCTTGGGTGTCCTAACATTTATCTGGAATCCAAAGTGATCTTCCTCCGGTTGGTTTCTACCAGTTTTCCATTTTTCTAATTGCATATCGCAATTCATAACTACCAGTTTTTAAAAAAATTGTTTGAATTAAAATAACGTTAAAAACTAATTTTTTTCATCTCTACGTTTTGTACTTTACGGAAATGGTCCTAGAACAAGCATCTTTTTTTAAAAAAAATGCACCACCAGCAGGAAATGAAGCTAGGTTGTCCATGTGGCAGGCGAGAATACGTCACACAGCCACATAGCCTGTTGACTATTCGATCTTACGTTACGGTATTAAGGACTCTCGGTAAACTTCAGAGTCGGATTTGTCTAAAATTTTTAAGAGATACATCGAAATGCTTTGGGACATTGATATTTGTGTTCTGAGATCCACAAACTATAAATACCAAAAAGTTACTAACATCCGACTGCGGTAACGTCTGCTTCTCAGACTCAAATACTGAATTTTTATTTATAATTAGATGCCACTTTGTGACGGCCCTCAATTCAGAACACTCGCAGTCCACTAACCAACACCATTCTATTTCCAGCAGAGTCAAACGAGTATCTTAGCCAAAGGCAGGAAAACAACCCGTAGTGGCAAACGTCATATGCGACATAGTGATTGCATTGTGTACAACTTGTACAATGTGTTTTCAATTAATTTTCTCTGGCCACACACCGAGGTCGTTCGTCTGAGAAGGTGACAGTTTCCTGTCTATCGTTGTCTGGTCGGACCGTGTGGTCCTTATCAATGACGTCGGCGGCGGCGACGGCGGGCATTGACGTATTATTCATCATTGCTTGTTTCACAAATTTCATCATGTAGTTTGTCCTACTGGTTCTTGATGGTCGACCTTGTGGATACTGACTTTTAAGTTGTTTAGTGACTTTATAGTTGCAATTGTGTTCGTGGCTCATTGTAAATCATTCAGACTTTCTTTTCTTTTTAGTTATTCACAACCCCAGTTCAGCAGAACAATTTTCGTAAACATTTTGCCAACTGTGTAGAAAATAATCAATCGATTGTTGTTGGGGATTTCACACAAATGACCACTAACCACATTTTCCGGACTACAATCGTTTGCGTGATCGAATAAAAAAAATCTGTGTAACCTCTGGAACGTTACCGTTATTTAGAATACCGAATACTCTGACCACCAATTTTTTACTGGCGGTAAATGTGAATTTAACCGGATGAATTAAACAAATGCAATTATTCTCTTTCCATTTATAACATTATTTTTTAAAGAAAAAACGTATATAGCTTTTTTTGTTGTGGACTATGATGTAAACCGCAGAAGATATGAGCTGGTTATTCGTTGTTTGTAATCTGATATCCCAATAGATACTGCCCTGTCCGGTCGCTGTCACAGTGCAAATCACTGTACAGGTGTGAAAAGTATTCGGCTTCGCTCGCTGATAAAAAGAGAAAAAAAAAGTCTTACAAGAGCTACGAGACACAATGCTAACAGATCACAGACAAAAATGCAGCCACGTTTTTCTCGACCAGAGCAGCACCCTGCTGAAATTACAACCGGTGACCCACTGGGCAGCAGGGCGGGCGCTAGCCAGGCGCTGCGCAAATGCGGTCCCGGCAACCAATGTGCAGCGCCAGAATGCGGGGCGTATGCAATCCAATTTTATACGAGCAGTCAGCACACTGCCTTTGTTTGCTCCCAATCTGCGCCTAGCCAGGGAAATTCGTTGCGCAACGGTTATCAACTCCGAGATCCTTTTTTACAATCAATGACCATTTAGCCAGCATCAGCTGTGGACCAAGAAGAGCCTACTACAACAGGCTCGTCACGCTGCATTTTCGAACGAGTTCTGTTTGACGACCTTTGCTCGCAGTATTGGGTTAGTGCTCTCGGCCTAATGAAAGGGTATACTGTCAATTTTCCAGCACTTCCGATTTTGCTGGCTATTCAGTTGTAAATTCAGTTTCGTACTGGACACGAATTAACTTTCTATTTACCAGACAGCGGTAAACGGATTCTGAACAAATGCCGTCGTGAGAGAAAGAAAATTTGGCAAAGTCGACACAATTTCACGGTCGTTCGTTTTAATGTCATTAATTTTTCGACTGGTTTGATTGCCACCTCCATTTCCTCGTAGCCAGTGCTAACACCCTTTTCCCGTAGCAAGTAGTACACCCCACTTCCCCAGAAATCTCAACTGCGCTCTGAAGACGCCCTACAGTTTTCCCCCTTTACTGCTCCTTGCAGATCGAAACAAATATATAAACTATGCGTGTATGCCGTGGTATGTTCCATTAAGCTGTTTCCTTTGCTGGTAATGATTTCGAAAGACATCTTCGCTCTCCTAATGTTTTATTATAGTTTTGTTTTATACCTTGTCTGCTCCATTAATTATTAATTTACTTTGATAGCCCCACGAATCAGTTACTTCAGTCACTATATACGCATTCTGTGGTTCACGTTTCATTTCCATACACTCCAGTTCCCCAAACACAAACTACCACGAACTTATTCCTCAGTTCATGATTAACTAGCTGGCACTAGTAAAACTCTTTCACAAATGAACGCACGCTTCGCCTAGCAACATCCTATAATGCCTGACGATAGAAGTGTAGCATCCAGAAGACGTGGTCAATGTAACTTCAGACATACACGCGTCATCGGCGGATATGTAAAATGATTGGAGTTTCAATGTGTTGTTCGTGTTTAATGTTGTTATCAGACCTGGTAGAGGGATGTAAGAGGCTTGACCACTGTGAAGGATACGAAGATGTTTTCAAATGTTCAAATGTGTGTGAAATCTTATGGTACTTAACTGCTAAGGTCATCAGTCCCTCAGCATACACACTACTTAACGTAAATTATCCTAAGGACAAACACACACACCCATTCCCAAGGGAGGACTCGAACCTCCGCTGGGACCAGCCGCACAGTCCATGACTGTAGCGCCTTAAACAGCTCGGCTAATCCCGCGCGGCAGATGACGTGCAATCGTGTGAGATAGCGCCATCAGCGCCTGCCTGAGTCTGAAAGGGGGCTATTCCAGTCGTGCAGTGTCCAGATTTGTGGGTCATCCAGACGTGACAATAACCCGATGTTGGTCTCCGTTAGAACGGAATTGTAGGCATACCCGTCATCAAGTTCTGGTCGACAACATTTGAAAATCACAAGAAAGGATAGACGTATTATGCACCAAGCTCTTCGTAACTCCTTCACCTCTACTTCGGCCACTCGATAAGAAGTAATGTAATTTTCTGTGTCATCTTGTACCATTTGTGGAAGATTAGAAGCAGCAGGACCAGGGAATAACCGTCCGAAGCACAGGCTGCCGTTAATACCACAACAGAAACGACTTCATTTGTAGCAGCACTGTGACCGGCAAGCATGCACTGCTGATGAATGGAATCGCTTACGTGTTAAGCGGCATATCTCGATTCTAAGATAGCATGGATTACTGTCGTCCACGAGTCTGGCGGCAACGTATGGAGATATCCCTCTCTTCCCATGCTTTGGAGTGACAGAGCGGTGATATGGGCAGCCATCAAGTATGACCACAGGTCACGACTAGTAGTGATTCGAGTAACGCCGATGACTCAATGGTAATTCACAGACATCCTGCTTCCTTATGTATTATTTCTCTTGTGACAGTATTGTATTGCCTTTTTTTTTTAACAGGACAATGCTCCTCCACACATGACACGTGCCTCTAAAAACAGCCGGCGTGATGTTTGGATACCCAGCAATGTGCCCAGATCCTTCACCGTTAGAACGCTTGTGGGGCCATCTCAGAGGTCAACTCCATCTCCGTCACAATTCCAGTACCCAGGATATTAAGGACCAGTTACAACAGTTGTCGGCCATCTTGCTTCAGGAGAGGATGCAACGTCTTTATGACACCATTCCCATCCGAGTCAGCAGAGGCATCAATGCCAGAGAGGGACCATCGTAATACTGACAAGCGGGCCCATACTGTCTAGTTCCTTGTAAATTTGACTCGATTTGTAATCAGCAAAACAACACAACATACTCTCTCAAGCAGCTAAGTTTCATTTCATTCCTCTTCCTCCTCCTCCCCCCCCCCCCCCCCCCCGCCCACCCCCTCGGGTGCTTCAGTTTTGATGCCTAACTTCCTTTGTTCATCTTGCGATGTCTTTCTTCCTGGATAAAAGAATTATTTCACTTCTACACTGCATCGTTCCGCATTTCGATGCTAAGTAAGTCACTATTTTCATTTCTACTACTCACCGTCACCTCCATCATAGCGTTTTTATCCTTAGACCATGTTGTTCTTGTGGTCTTCAGACTTGAGACTGGTTTGATGCAGCTCTCCATGCTACTCTATCCTGTGCAAGCTTCTTCATCTCCCAGTACCTACTGCAACCCACACCCTTCTGAATCTGCTTGGTGTATTCATCTCTTGGTCTCCCTCTACGATTTTTACCCTCCACGCTGCCCTCCAATACTAAATTGGTGATCCCTCGAGGCCTTAGAACATGTCCTACCAACCGAGCCCTTCTTCTAGTCAAGTTGTGCCACGAACTTCTCTTCTCCCCAATTCTATTCAATACCTCCTCATTAGTTATGCGATCTACCCATCTAATCTTCAGCATTCTTCTGTAGCACCACATTTCGAAAGCTTCTATTCTCTTCTTGTCCAAACTATTTATCGTCCATGTTTCACTTCCATACAAATACTTTCAGAAACGACTTCCTGACAAATCTATACTCGATGTTAACAAAGTTCTCTTCTTCAGAAATGCTTTCCTTGCCGTTGCCAGTCTATATTTTATATCCTCTCTACTTCGACCATCATCAGTTATTTTGCCCCCTAATAGCAAAACTCCTTTACTACTTTAAGTGTTTCATTTCCTAATCTAATTCCCTCAGCATCACTCGACTTAATTCGACTACATTCCATTATCCTCGTTTTGCTTTTGTTGATGTTCATGTTATATCCTCCTTTCAAGACACTATCTATCCGTTCAACTGCTCTTCCAAGTCCTTTGCTGTCTCTGACAGAATTACAATGTCATCGGCGAACCTCAAAGTTTTTATTTCTTCCCTGTGGAATTTAATACCTACTCCGAAGATCCAGTGGAAAGTATGCTGTACACTCCATGTAACATTTTTTCTAACTCTTTGGTACTTTGCCGGCCGCGGTGGTCTAGCGGTTCTGGCGCTGCAGTCCGGAACCGCGGGACTGCTACGGTCGCAGGTTCGAATCCTGCCTCGGGCATGGGTGTGTGTGATGTCCTTAGGTTAGTTAGGTTTAAGTAGTTCTAAGTTCTAGGGGACTTATGACCTAAGATGTTGAGTCCCATAGTGCTCAGAGCCATTTAAATTTTTTCTTTGGTACTTTCGTCCATAAGTGCTGTATTACTTGCCAGCACTTTGTAATCGGTATTTTATTCCTTGTTGTTTCACAAGTTTTTCAAAATTATCCCTCAGTTCATTCGTTGCTCCATCAACGTAGAAGGCAACCAAGGACTGGTATGGCTGATGCCCTTTTTAATACCAACACCTCATTCTCCAAATTCTATTTCTATTACTTTACTTTAGTTATTACTACTATTCATTTATCTTTTTTATTTCGCACAATTTACCTCTGGATTACAAATATCATATTTCTCCTCACATTCCTCATTTACTCGGGTTAAAAATGGTGTAAAACAATCCTGACATATTTTATATTTATTTCCATCCACTTAACACAAAGGCAGAATTGATTCATTAGTATTCTTTTCCTCAAGCGGAACAGATACTGATCAAGAATCCGGACAATGATAGGGAGAGCGGTGTGGTGATCACGTGCCAGTCCATATCGCGTCTAATGACGCCATTGGCAGAGGATGACAAAGTGGTCGATCTGACACGATTAGCCCTTCTACGGCCATAAGGCGGAACTTTACCTTTTTACTTTACTCGTATTATTATTATTAATATTAATTATTCACAAGCGTAC
The DNA here is from genome assembly GCF_023864345.2 of Schistocerca serialis cubense. Lineage (NCBI taxonomy): Eukaryota > Metazoa > Arthropoda > Insecta > Orthoptera > Acrididae > Schistocerca > Schistocerca serialis. The sequence goes on along the minus strand of NC_064638.1, from coordinate 1,004,472,758 downwards.
ATGCCAATACCGCTCATCTAATAGTTTTTGCATTTGTCTGTGTCTACTGTGCCTGGTACAGTTCACCGTAATGGAAGCAAGTGATGGCAGCCTTCCCACACCCTGTAGGACATTAAAGAGAAGTGTGCACCTGCTACATATGTAGTTTCACATTACACAATCAGCATCCTTCGCACTTCTGCTTTATTCAACAGAGGATGTTATTGATAATCATCAGAACTGCAGAAGTTCATTATTTTCAGTTCACAAATTCATCTGTTAGTAATAATTAACAAAATATATAGAGTGGCATACAATACAAAAAAATCTGACATTTAGTAACTAGATGTACTTTTAATGCAAAAACTTGTAATGAACGCCATTTTAGAAATGTATTAAGATTTTCGAAGAATTTCTGTATTTTTTATATACACACACCAAAAAAATTTTTCATCACCCCGCTTCCTAGAACTCCTGAAGATAGACGTTGACTGTGGATATTGTAACACAGACACAGTCCCTTTGACTGTTCAGATATGTCACTAAAATCGCCCAAAGATGTAAACGACCATGCGTGAGCAGTGCCTATTAGGCGGAGGGGTCCGATAGACGATCAGTTCCAGTCATTCCACCAGGGAGGAGGTACACGTGTTGTCTGTAGTTCAACCATGCCTAGAGGGTCAGTACCGCGCTTCGATCACATCCGCATTCTTACTTTCTGCCAGGAAGGGCTCTCAACAATGGAAGTGTCCAGGCGTCTAGGAGTGAACCAAAGCGATTTTGTTCGGACATGGAGGCGATACAGAGAGACAGGAACTGTCGATGACATGGCTCGCTCAGAGCGCCCAAGTGCTACTGCTGCAGTTGACGACCGCTGCCTACGGATTATGGCTCGAAGGAATCCTAACAGCAACGCCACGATGTTAAACAATTCTTTTCGTGCAGCCACAGACGTCGTATTATGACTCAAACTGTGCGCAATACGCTGCATGATGTGCAGTTTCACTCCCGACGTCTATGGCGAGACCCATCTTTGCAACAACGACACTATGCAGCGCGGTACAGATAGGCCCAACAACATGTCGAACGGACCGCTCAGGATAGGCATCACGTTCTTTTCACCGATGAGTTTCGCATATGCCTTCAATCAGACAATAGTCAGAGATGTGTTTGGAGTCAACCCGGTCAGGCTGAACGCCTTAGACACACGGTCCAGCTAGTCCAGTAACGTGGAGGTTCCCTGCTGCTTTGGGATGGCATTATGTGGGGCCGACGCACGACGCTGGTGATCATGGAAGGCGCCGTAACGGCTTTACGATACGTAAATGCCATGCTCTGAACGACAGTGCAACCATTTCGGCAGCATAATGGCGAGACATTCGTGTTCATGATCGACAATTCGTGCCTCCATCGTGTACATATTGTGAATGACATCCTACAGGATAACGACATCGCTCGACTAGAGTGACCATCATGTTCTCCAGACATGAACCCTATCGATCATGCCTGGGATGATTGAAAAGGGCTGTTTATGGACAACGTGACCCCCCAACCGCCTTTAGGGATCTAGACCGAATCGCCGTTGAGGAGTGGGACAATCTGGACCAACAGTGCCTTGATGAACTTGTGGATAGTATGCCACAACGAATACAGGCAAGCATCAATGCAAGAGGACGTGCTACTGGGTATTAGAGGTACCGGTGTGTACAGCAGCCTGGACCACCACCTTTGTAGGTCTCGCTGTATGGTGGTACAACATGCAATGTGTGGCTTTCATGAGCAATAAAAAGGGCGAAAATGATGTTTATATTGATCTCTATTCCAAATTTCTCTACAGGCTCCAAGACTCTCGGAACCGAGGTGATTGCAAAACTTTTTTTGATGTGTGTATAATTTTGAATATATAATTATCTCCACATTCTGGTTCAGCCAAACTCTTAGGCACGAACTCCATTTCTTAATATATTATAGAGTAAATCGTTGAATCAGTCTTTGTAAAATTTGTGGCTCATGAAGATGAAAATCCAGGCTCAATGAATCTTTGTTCATTTTCTCAGGATGTTCTAATCAAGGAAGAATGATAAACTTTTCTGCATCTTCTCTCAAGGAAGGCACGTTACATAGAAAGATATACCATGGACGTCAACATCTTACTTAAGTAGAAGTATGTGACTGGAAAGAATAAATAAATCGCAGTGGCAAATTCACTACGAGAATTGTAATTTGCTGTTCTATAAGCGGCGATACGGGAAGGACTTCAAAATACTTCAATGGACTTGAAACATGGTTCAAATGACTCTGAGCACTATGGGACTTAATTGCTGAGGTCATCAGTCCCCTAAAACTTAGAACTACTTAAATCTAACTAACATAAGAACATCACAAACATCCACGCCCGAGGCAGGATTCG